>NC_090926.1:1254441840-1255641840 GCF_040938575.1 Ambystoma mexicanum | reverse complement strand
CTCCTGTTATACCCGCGTCCACACAGACACACACCCTCTCACGTCCGCCTTCGAGTCCTCCCACACTTCACAACCGACCTCATACACCCGTCCCCTCGCGCACTGCTCCCCACACCCGCTTTCAAACTGCCGATAACTGCCCGCAGGAAGCCACCACCCCACACTTCTCACAAAATCGTCCCAAATAATCAGTATCGCAACTCGCACACCGCCTGGCCTCCTCGCCATCGTCCTCGTCCAACGATGCCGGTAAGATAGCTCAGCGGGTTGAGCGCTTGCTGCTGCTATCTGAACGTGATCTGCAGGTCGCAGGTTCGAATTCCGGCAAGGCCAACTCAGCCTTTAATCCTTCCGAGGTCGATAAATGAGTACCAATTTCGGTTGGCTGATATTATATGTAAGTGTGTGCTCTGTAAAGCGCTTTATAAATAATACATCATTATCCTCTACCTCGTGGCACCGCTCCCACTGCACTCACCACAAAATGGGGCCAGCACTTGAACTCTTCTCGCGCACTGCCCATAGCATTCACCGCAACTCACCAACTCCCCGCATAGCTTCAGCACTGCAACTCTCCTCACCCTCTCCACTGCCCTTAGCACTCACCACAACTCACCTCGCATGGTGGCAGCACTGCAACTCTCCTCGCCCACTGCACTGCCCATGGCACTCACCACAACTCTCCTCACATGGCGGCAGCACTGAAACTCTCCTCGCCCTCTCCACTGCCCTTAGCACTCACCACAACTCACCTCACATGGCAGCAGCACTGCAACTCTCCTCTCCTACTGCACTGCCCTTAGCTCTCACCAAAACTCTCCTCACATGGCGGCAGCACTGCAACTCTCCTCGCCCTCTTCACTGCCCTTAGCTCTCACCAAAACTCTCCTCACATGGCGGCAGCACTGCAACTCTCCTCGCCCTCTCCACTGCCCTTAGCACTCACCACAACTCACCTCGCATGGCGGCAGCACTGCAACTCTCCTCATCCACTGCACCCACCGCAACTCACCTCACGTGGCGGCAGCACTACAACTCTCCTCATCCACTGGACCCACTACAACTCACCTCACGTGGCGGCAGCACTGCAACTCTCCTCATACACTGCACCCACCGCAACTCACCTCACGTGGCGGCAGCACTGCAACTCTCCTCATCCACTGCACCCACTGCAACTCACCTCACGTGGCAGCAGCACTGCAACCTCCTCGCCCTCTCAACTGCCCTTAGCACTCACCACAACTCACCTCACATGGTGGCAGCACTGAAACTCTCCTCTCCTACTGCACTGCCCTTAGGACTCACCACAACTCTCCTCACATGGGGGCAGCACTGCAACTCTCCTCGCCCTCTCCACTGCCCATGGCACTCGCCACAACTCGCCTCCCATGGCGTCAACACTGCAACTGCCCTTAGCACTCACCACAACTCGCCTCACTTGGCGGCAGCACTGCAACTCTCCTCGCCCTTTCAACTGCCCTTAGAACTCACCGCAACTCACCTCACATGGCGGCAGCACTGCAACCTCCTCGCCCTCTCCACTGCCCATAGCACTCACTACAACTCACCTCACATGACGTCAGCACTGCAACTCTCCTCGCACTCTCCACTGCCCATAACACTCGCCACAACTCGCCTCCCATGGCGTCAACACTGCAACTCTCCTCGCCCTCTCAACTGCCCTTAGCACTCACCACAACTCACCTCACATGCCGGCAGCACTGCAACTCTCCTCGCCCTCTCCACTGCCCTTAGCTCTCACCAAAACTCTCCTCACATGGCGGCAGCACTGCAACTCTCCTCACCCTATCCACTGCCCTTAGAACTCACCTCGCATGGTGGCAACACTGCAACTCTCCTCTCCTACTGCACTGCCCTTAGCACTCAACACAACTCACCTCACATGGCGGCAGCACTGCAACTCTCCTCGCCCTCTCCACTGCCCATGGCACTCGCCACAACTCGCCTCCCATGGCGTCAACACTGCAACTCTCCTCGCCCTCTCACCTGCCCTTAGCACTCACCACAACTCTCCTCACATGGCGGCAGCACTGAAACTCTCCTCGCCCTCTCCACTGCCCTTAGCTCTCACCAAAACTCTCCTCACATGGCGGCAGCACTGCAACTCTCCTCGCGCTCTCCACTGCCCTTAGCACTCACCACAACTCACCTCACATGACGTCAGCACTGCAACTCTCCTCGTCCTCTCAACTGCCCTTAGCACTCACCACAACTCACCTCACATGCCGGCAGCACTGCAACTCTCCTCGCCCTCTCCACTGCCCTTAGCTCTCACCAAAACTCTCCTCACATGGCGGCAGCACTGCAACTCTCCTCACCCTCTCCACTGCCCTTAGCACTCACCACAACTCACCTCGCATGGTGGCAGCACTGCAACTCTCCTCTCCTACTGCACTGCCCTTAGCACTCACCACAACTCGCCTCCCATGGCGTCATCACTGCAACTCTTCTCGCCCTCTCAACTGCCCTTAGCACTCGCCACAACTCGCCTCGCATGGCGCCAGCACTGCAACTCTCCTCTCCTACTGCACTGCCCTTAGCACTCACCACAACTCGCCTCCCATGGCGTCAACACTGCAACTCTTCTCGCCCTCTCAACTGCCCTTAGCACTCACCACAACTCTCCTCACATGGCAGCAGCACTGCAACTCTCCTCACCCTTAGCTCTCACCACAACTCACCTCACATGGCGGCAGCACTGGAACTCTCCTCGCCCTCTCCACTGCCCTTAGCTCTCACCAAAACTCTCCTCACATGGCGGCAGCACTGCAACTCTCCTCGCCCTCTCCACTGCCCTTAGCACTCACCACAACTCACCTCGCATGGCGGCAGCACTGCAACTCTCCTCATCCACTGCACCCACCGCAACACACCTCACGTGGCGGGAGCACTGCAACTCTCCTCATCCACTGCACCCACTACAACTCACCTCACGTGGCGGCAGCACTGCAACTCTCCTCATCCACTGCACCCACCGCAACTCACCTCACGTGGCGGCAGCACTGCAACTCTCCTCATCCACTGCACCCACTGCAACTCACCTCACGTGGCGGCAGCACTGCAACCTCCTCGCCCTCTCAACTGCCCTTAGCACTCACCACAACTCACCTCACATGGCGGCAGCACTGCAACTCTCCTCGCCCCCTCAACTGCCCTTAGCACTCACCACAACTCACCTCACATGGTGGCAGCACTGCAACTCTCCTCTCCTACTGCACTGCCCTTAGCACTCACCACAACTCTCCTCACATGGCGGCAGCACTGCAACTCTCCTCACCCTTAGCTCTCACAACAACTCACCTCACATGGCGGCAGCACTGCAACTCTCCTCGCCCTCTCCACTGCCCTTAGCTCTCACCAAAACTCTCCTCACATGGCGGCAGCACTGCAACTCTCCTCACCCTCTCCACTGCCCTTAGCACTCACCACAACTTACCTCGCATGGTGGCAGCACTGCAACTCTCCTCGCCCACTGCACTGCCCATGGCACTCGCCACAACTCGCCTCCCATGGCGGCAGCACTGCAACTCTCCTCGCCCTCTCAACTGCCCTTAGCACTCACCACAACTCACCTCACATGCCGGCAGCACTGAAACTCTCCTCGCCCACTGCACTGCCCATGGCACTCGCCACAACTCGCCTCCCATGGTGTCAACACTGCAACTCTCCTCGCCCTCTCTACTGCCCTTAGCACTCACCACAACTCTCCTCACATGGCGGCATCACTGCAACTCTCCTCGCCCTCTCAACTGCCCTTAGCACTCACCACAACTCACCTCACATGCCGGCAGCACTGCAACTCTCCTCGCCCTCTCCACTGCCCTTAGCTCTCACCAAAACTCTCTCCTCACATGGCGGCGGCACTGCAACTCTCCTCACCCTGTCCACTGCCCATGGCACTCGCCACAACTCGCCTCCCATGGCGTCAACACTGCAACTCTCCTCGCCCTCTCAACTGCCCTTAGCACTCACCAAAACTCTCCTCACATGGCGGCAGCACTGCAACTCTCCTCACCCTTAGCTCTGACCACAACTCACCTCGCATGGCGGCAGCACTGCAACTCTCCTCGCCCATGGCACTCGCCACAACTCGCCTCCCATGTCGTCAACACTGCAACTCTCCTCGCCCTCTCAACTGCCCTTAGCACTCACCACAACTCTCCTCACATGGCGGCAGCACTGCAACTCTCCTCGCCCACTGCACTGCCCATGGCACTCGCCACAACTCGCCTCCCATGTCGTCAACACTGCAACTCTCCTCGCCCTCTCAACTGCCCTTAGCACTCACCGCAACTCACCTCACATGGCGGCAGCACTGCAACTCTCCTCGCCCTCTCAACTGCCCTTAGCACTCACCGCAACTCACCTCACATGGCGTCAACACTGCAACTCTCCTCTCTTACTGCACTGCCCTTAGCACTCACCACAACTCACCTCACATGACGTCAGCACTGAAACTCTCCTCGCCCTCTCAACTGCGCTTAGCACTCACCACAACTCACCTCGCATGGTGGCAGCACTGCAACTCTCCTCTCTTACTGCACTGCCCTTAGCACTCACCACAACTCACCTCACATGACGTCAGCACTGCAACTCTCCTCGCCCTCTCAACTGCCCTTAGCACTCACCACAACTCACCTCACATGCCGGCAGCACTGCAACTCTCCTCGCCCTCTCCACTGCCCTTAGCTCTCACCAAAACTCTCCTCACATGGCGGCAGCACTGCAACTCTCTTCACCCTCTCCACTGCCCTTAGCACTCACCACAACTCACCTCGCATGGTGGCAGCACTGCAACTCTCCTCTCCTACTGCACTGCCCTTAGCACTCACCACAACTCGCCTCCCATGGCGTCAACACTGCAACTCTCCTCGCCCTCTCCACTGCCCTTAGCTCTCACCAAAACTCTCCTCACATGGCGGCAGCACTGCAACTCTCCTCACCCTCTCCACTGCCCTTAGCACTCACCACAACTCACCTCGCATGGTGGCAGCACTGCAACTCGACTCTCCTACTGCACTGCCCTTAGCACTCACCACAACTCGCCTCGCATGGCGCCAGCACTGCAACTCTCCTCTCCTACTGCACTGCCCTTAGCACTCACCACAACTCACCTCCCATGGCGCCAGCATTGCAACTCTCCACGCCCACTGCACTGCACTGCCCATAGTACTCACCACAACTCACCTCCCATGGCGCCAGCACTGCAACTCTCCTCGCCCACTGGCACTGCACTGGCCATAGTACTCACCACGACTCACCTCACATAGCGTGTCCCTCAGTCCACCTCATAGCGCCCCCTCGCATGCCACCACCATTCCAACCCCCCTCACACATCTTACCGCACAGCCCGCACCGAACAGAGGAACTGGCCCCGCATTGCTCATTTTCAGCAAGCCCAAACCTTTCCCTATGAGAGGCCCAGGGGTGGACTGGTCTACAGGGTACTGCTTGTGAGGGACCACGTTCCTGCTCCGCGCTCTCCCCTCTGGTCGGAAACTCTGTACCCCCACGTTGTTCTTTCCGTTCTGCCCTCCATCCTTAAACGCACACCACAACCTGAATGGTACCCGTTACTCAAGCGGCCCTGCCGTGCCCCGCAGGTTGCCGACAGGTCTCTGCAGCAGGTGCATTCACCCTATACACTATCTTGGATGCACGCAATCCCACGGGGCCTGCTGGTTCTGCATTTCTGTGCACGCACTCAACCCACCGAGCTTGATAGGAGCGCAGAGTATATATGCCAAGGTCTTTACTGCCCCGTGAATAGCCCAGCAGCACTGCCGGCAAGTGGCAGGCTCGGACTGGCCAATTGGCCAATACCTGGAGTGCCAGCCCCTGATTCGAGGACGGTAATTTGTGGGGCATCCTGGCTAGCGGGCCAACGTCCTTAGACGTTTTACCCATTGTTACTAAGCAAAGGTGCTTTCAAATGCATGACTGGACAGATCGTATGCCAGCTGTCCGGCTGAGTAGTACAGGGCACATGAAAGAGGAAAGCAGTTCGAATCTGGGGTGTAACCCCCGCCCCTTGACCGGAAATATTCCCCAGTACTCCGCGCCCAGCTCTATATGCGCATGCGTGCGTACATGCATGCAGTGGGGAAATGCCCTTCTCCTGCTTGCTCTTAAAGACCGTTTGGACATGGTTGAAATGCGGAGTGCGGTCACCATCACCCAGTACGTCTAGGTGCAGACAGGGGGCGCTGCAAAGTTTACCGTCCGTCGAAAATACTCGGAGCAGAAGCGTTGGAGTCAGAGATGGACTGGCCTATAGGAACTGGAGATTTCCCTATAGGTAGCTGCACCCTGAGCAGGGGTGGACTGGCCTGTATGTCTCGGGAGGATAGCTCAGCGGCAACGGGCTCGCCTTGGAAGCAAGACGGCACAGGTGCGATCCCCGGGTCCGAGTTTAGAAACCTCTGGATATTAAGCGCGTTATAAATAACCTATCATATCATATCATATAGGGAGCTCTGGAGATTTCCCATAGGCCTCTGCACCCTGGACCTCTTTTGTGCCGGAGCCTTTTTTATTTACACATTTCTCCCAGGACAATGTTTGGGCTTCCTGTAAATGTGTGCTATGAGGCCACTCTGAACAATAGTTCCAGGGCTCGTTTGGTTCGCAGTCACCCATGGTAGGCGTATGCCAGTCCCGTGCCCATAAGGGTCCGGCGGCACTGTCGGCAAGTGTGGAGGGGGGTCCTTCGATTCCTTCAATACGTGTAGGGGGTGCCGTGGTCTTCCCTTCCCTTCCCTGCCTGTATTCTTGCTGCATTCTCCCTTGGCATCGGCGGCATTGTTACTGCGGGTAGTGGCAAGTGGTCTGTCGTGTTGGCATGCAGGCTATTTCCCTGCTCTCGAGCGAGGGCAATTGTCTCTACAGGTTGTGGGTACGGTCCACAGGGTCAGAAGAAAATGGCCTGTCTCTGCTTAGGGCGTGTAGATGGCGTCCCTAGGGCTAGGAGGCAGGGATCTGTCTGTACTGTCACCCGGGTGGATCCTGTTGCTTATCTCGAAGTGACTAGTACGCACTGTCCCCGGGGGTCGATGGGGACGGTCTGGCCTGCTGTCCTAGTGGGGACGTGTCACCAGGGGCCTTTCTCCACACTGTATGCAGTGTCCCCAGGGCTAGGAGGCAGGATCTGTCTGTACTGTCACCCGGATGGATCCTGTTGCCAGTATAGCAGTGAGGGTGCTGTGAGGGGCTGTATGACGCCTTACCTCCACGTGCTGAAGTCCCAGGTGGGCTCGCTGCAGTTCCCGACCCAGCCTAACCAATGTGCAGACTACTGTACAATGGGAGCACCTGAACAGGTAGTCTGAACACTGGGAAAGCGGGGCCGGGTATGTCCAGGATCCGCGAACTGTCCGCTCTCGGTCCGTCGGTGGAAACGTGGCTTTCCTCGGCTGCCTCTGCTGTGCAAGGAGGCTTCCCGCCTCCACCGACGTGGCAGCCCCGTCTGGAAGCACTTGTGGCTTTCAGGAAACGGGGGAGGGCTGTGGGCCTGTGAGAGGGAGGACGTCACTGGGGGGCCCTGTGGGGCCGAGGAGCCGAGCGATTCCAGATGGGGAGGCCTGTCTGGTTACAGGACCTCGGGTCCTCTGCAGAAAGTGGGGGCTGGGGGCTAGGGCAGGATATGCGCTAGGCTAGGCTAGGGTATGGATGGAGTTTGTTAAAGTGGGAGGTGGGTAGAGGCTCGGGGGGGTTACGGGGGAGGCGCATCGTGGAGTGTAGGTGGGTTGAGGTTGGGCGCAGCATTCGCTCTGTAATCCTAATCTCCCTTGTCGGGGTCCACTATAGCACTGCATGCCATGAGCTGATGGGGAGTCAAACGTCCACCCGTCGGGCGCCTCTGCTCCTTCGTTTGGGGGATTTTGCGCAGGGGGTTCCATTACATGGGCCTGGTGTCTGCCCTTGCAGCAGCTGTCCTCCTCCCCAGCCGCGGGACCCCCAAGTGGTACTTCCTTGGCTCGGCCGCTGACTTCCCACCCGCAGTGAAGGGCGCCTAGGGACAGATCGCTTCTTTTCACACGCCGACTAGCTGTTTCTCATTTGGGCTTTTGGCCCCGCCCAATTCGCATTTTGCTATCAGACACTTGCCTTAAACATCTTTACAGCCGCAACATCAACCCGCTCAGCTTTCATGGCCTGCTTTGATCGTGTCACTTGTAATGTACACGTGTTCTCTATGTACAGCACATTTACCACCTCAGTGCGCTAGCTACAGGCACGGAGGGTGACCTTCAGCAATCCGGGTCTACTTGGCCAAAGGCCCTAGCGAGCAACACATCCTGGTCCATTGCAGCCCCCCCTCCCCCCACACCACGGTAGATTGCAGCGCCGAGGCTTGTCCGAGTTGTACCGTCCTTAGCATTACAGAAATCCACACTACAAGTCCCAGGACGCATCGGCTCGCTCTTGGCTGCGCTAGGGTGTGTGTGTTGAAGAGGTTCGCGTGGCGTCTTTCTAGGAGCGTGTACGGGTTCACAGGGTTTTCTCATAAGAATCTTTTTTGATATCTGCGACTTTTTAAAGTCGACCTTGTGGAATCGGTTGTGCAGCCGTCAGCCGACCTGATAATATGGGGGCGGAAATGCCGCGTTGTATATGCCTGGTGTGGGGGGGGGGGGGCACTGATGGGAGTAGTAGATCGATCAATGAGCTATAGGGTGTAGTAGCTCCCAAAGGCCTGGTGGTGGCAGTAAGGATGAATACTGCACCCCGCGGATACGTTTCTTCCAGCAATATCACATAGTACCGGGCTAGTCCTGTGGCCCCATCTTTCTGTAGCTCATACATGGGTTGGAACGGCAGCAACAATGAGACTGGTCCCAGTACCGCTTTCCCCAGACTCCAGCTTCTGGGCGTCTTAATTGTTGCAAGGATTGAAACGCTGCGGGCCCGTGGCTCGATGGCTTGGCGCTGGTGTTGCCAGCATCTGCTTTGTGTTGGAGGTGTTGGACTAATCACATGCTGGTCTAGAACCCGACAGCATTGGATTCATCGGGCGAGCATACCGGAACTCGCAGTACTGTCGGTCAGGCAGCCCTTCCGCAGTTCCGCCGGCTATCGCACCCTGTGCAGCACCCTGTGCAGCACCCTGTGCAGCACCCTGTGCAGCACCCTGTGCAGCACCCTGTGCAGCACCCTGTGCAGCACCCTGTGCAGCACTCTGCTGGGCTCGAGCCCGCTCTCGAATCGATCATCGTGCTGCCATCCGTCTGTTCCATCGCTTCATTGAGCAGGATATGGCAGATTGATCTGGAATGGGTAAGAAAGATCCCGTGTTTAAGGTTGCTGAGTGTTCGGGAAGATGGCTTCGCGTGTTTTAGTAGACTGGTACTAATTCTGCCTGACACCCTGGACCCACCTTGAGGGACTTGGCTCTGTTTGGCAAGGCCGTGCCTGTTTGTGCCGCTTATGCATTGACAGCCAGCAACCAAGCACATAAACGTCTGCTCCGAATCTGAGCTTCCCACGTTCAGCCAAGCACGCCCTCCGAGCTCCCCAGACTCCACCGGACGGGGCCTGCCTCTGTGCTGAGCCCATTCTGTATTCTGTAGGTCCCAGGCTCCCGCACCAGCTGCATTGTCCTGCTAACCGCAGCGACAGCGTTTAGGGCAATACATTGTCTTATGCTGAGTGAGGCGTGGGAGTGATAAAGAATTCATAAAGTTGGCTGCTGCCTATGATATGATAGTTTTATTTATATAGCGCCTATTCACAATGTGTTTCAAGGCGCTTCAAGGCAAGGGAGGGAACAAGGGAAAATATAACCACATTCTTACAGGCCATGAAGAGTAAGGATGTGAAATTAACTATTGTACTCGGCCTGACGACATTTCAGATAGTGCAAGAGCTAAGACAGTGATAAGGAAGAGAGGGGGAGAGTGGGAAGGAAATGGAAACCGACAGGCGACTACTGTACTAGGCCTGACGACATTTCAGATAGTGCTGGAGTGGGGCGGGCAGAGACAAGTAAGGGGAGTGGAAAGGTGACAGACAAGGTTGCTATCATACTAGATCCATGGACAATTCTGATAGAGTAAGTGTATAGAAGAAAGCGAGGGGAGGAGAGAACAGAGTATGCAGTCAGATAGTGGAGAAGCAAGAGGAGAGTGCGAATACAATTGCAGAAGTCATTAGTAACACATAATGTTGCAAGCCAGGATACAAGGTGAAGATGGGAACAGCATGATTCAGGGCCACCATGAGTACAAGCTGCAAAGGAAGTTCCGCATGAGAGTTGAGAAAGGGTGACGCACAGTGAAACAATGAAGTTCATAAAAATCAAGTCCAGCATTGGCCACACGACGGTGATGGTGAAACCAGAATGTATCAGGACAGACTATGGTGTTCTAGAGGAAGTGCCCTAACCTCTTAAGGAAATAGTGTAAGGTTTACGTGAACACCAACCATACTGCGCTGAACCCAATATTCTTTTTTAGAATTTAATATTCAAGTGTTATTTACAGTTTTCCAGTGCTCCCAAAATCAGTGTCATGAATAAGCCAAAATGTGTTTCGACCATGCAGTCTTTTTCAAGGCTTAACAATAGTAAAAGTATAGTTCAGTGTTGGTTACATGCAATAGTGTTCCGATAAAGGTACTGTATATCACCATCAATTTAATGGAAAGTCATTTGAGTAAAGATCATAAATGGTTTTGGGAAGGAACTAAGATCCTCCCTCACCCCCAAGCACTTTAGAATTAAGCAAGAATTCTTTTGACTTCTTTTAGGTGCTATAAATGGAGGAGAAGGGGCACTGGGAAGGCTTTTTCATGCAAATATAATCACATACACAGACATGGGCAGACATTAAAGAAGGTAGTTATTGTTTAAAATATAAAGCACAATTAATTGTTAGTTGGATAGATTTGTTAATGTCGAATCCTATGCATTTGTAAAACCTTAGCACGGGGAGAGCTCGTAGAAAGAATACAGCCTGTGCTAAAAATGGACTACAGGCATTGCCTTGGGGTCGCTAGCTAGCGTTGGCAGAGCACACGTGACTCACTGTTAGGAAAGATTTCGTAATTGTAGGTAATTTTCCTTCCATGTGGCAACCCCTAAACTTTTTGCTGTTGTTTTTCACCTTGATCTTGACTTTGCCAGAGAAGTGCAGCCTTCTGCCGCACTCCTCTGGGCTTTCGCTCCTTTTTCTTATGGGGAAACTGACATGCCCTTAAGACAGTCAGTACCGGGAAACGCTGTTTCCCGTAGTTTCTTTTATCATGTTGCGGCTTTAGTGCAACATGACACAAGAGGGCACTGTAAGCTAAGTTACAGCTCTCTTGGGTCTCTAGCCTTCTACAGGCCCTAGATTCTCTTTTAGGATGGTATTTGATCGGTGCAAGTCATTCAGTGACTGGAATGGTGGCAGCGATCGTTTTGTTTATTTTGAGCTCCTTTTGGCGTTCTGAGCACGTTTTTCGCACTGAACCCAAAATGGTGGCCTGGCTCCCAAAATGGCCAGACCACGAGGCTCCTTTGTCCTGTCCACTGACCGTCTTGCTCCCTTCACCTTCCCCAGGTCGGGCGACCCGGGGCCTTCCTTATTTGGGCATGTACTTTCCCGCGAAACGTGGTTGCTTTCGCGGGCTTCTACATGTCGTTTGTGTGCCTCCAGGGTGTGGGCTGGGATGTCTGGTCCCAATACACATCCTGGGTGCCAGAGAGTCTAGGGTGGTGTGAATGCCTGGGACCACCGTGGTCCGTGATTGGTCCACGTATGGTATGTGTGTTGATGAGCGGATCTCCCCTTGGCTCCCCTCCGTTTTGGCGCGAAGGGAACCGTGGATAAGAGGGAGCTGGAAACACCACTACCAGGTCGATCTCCTGAGTTCTCCCGAACGAAGGAATACAGGAGCCAAGTATCCTGCAACCAAGAGGCTGGACCGAGGAATCGCTGGTGACCCGCTGAAGGAATCCTCCTTTGCACTGCTGTCGTCCGGTGAAACCCTTTCCTCCTTGGATCGAACCAGAAGGCCTGTACTGGTGCTTCGACCTTTGGAATAGCAGGAACAGCTATTCCCGGCGACTTCATCATCTCCTGCCAAGTAAGCCTTCGGAAGTGTCTCTGGGCCATCCAGTTGACTGACCAGCTTACAAGGGAGTCCTGCTCTGTAACTGCCGCCAGGTTGTGTTGTATTTCGAGTCCTTGTCACTCTCCCACGTTTCGTACACTTGGCGTTCCCAAGTCTGAAGGGAGGAGTGTACATTTGGCTTGAATACACACGGCCGCTCCGTTGTCCTGCTGCGGCAACAAACTGTGCTGGTTTCGTCGATTGGGACGTCTTTTTGCTCTACACGACTACGAGGCGTTCCCTGCACTTCTGAACCTGCCAGCTGCTGAAACTAACGTGGAGAAGCCTGGGTCTGCTTGCTTCGGGGACCGGTGAGTAGTTTAGCTAGGATCTGGTCGCCCTCCTGCAGTATCCCATTGCTTTTCCCTGCTGTGTAAAAACAGCACCCTTTTGGCCGTACTCGCGCTCTGCTTCTGCCCGCTGTGGAGGCTGCGCTTGAGTTGCGGAACCTGTTCTCCTTCTGCTGGGCACTAACCCGAACTGCCTGACTTCCTCCGAAGAGCTTCCCCTTTTGCCCGTTGGCACCGGCGTGGCAGGTACTTTGAGCACAAGGCTCCACTCTTCGCAGGGCTCGGACTTCCATCTAGTTAGGTGCCTCTGAAGGCGAACTGAGTCTAAAGCGTTATCGCACTGCCTGTTTTCCTTTCCTTTCAGGTGGACTACATATTTCGTGCTTTAAACGCTTGCGACTGTGTATTTGTATATATATTGTGTTGATATGGTATGTGTTGGTTTAATATTGTGATATTGTGATTTTCTCGCTACGGTCATTGTTTTAAAGGCCTTAAAATAAATGTGTATCTATTTTTGATATAACAACTGTTTGGAGTAGTTTGTAAGCGCTCTTGCTTTGTGTGCTCACTGCGGGCTTTCAGTCACCCTCACCCCTCTTGAGACCTAGTCTTGACCGCCGCGATCGCTACCTTGATTGGTCTGGCTTGTCCAGAGGTTACCCTGTTCCAAGTAATTAGGTTGGCCTTCTGAACTTCTGCGCCACCAGGACAGAGTTCAGAAATCCGTCTTAACACTCACCAGCTGTGTACTGTCTGTCAAGAGGTTATGCAGGCTAAGAATAGGGGGATTTTGGGGGCGTGGCAGAGCGGCAACGAGGATGGCCGCGTAGCAGAGAAGCTCAGGAGAATATTTCTTTTAAAACATCATGAATCGTTTTTACATCATAACCGATACCTTTATCTTGCGTCGGAACGCTGCTACATTTAACAGGTATATGGTTTTGGAATGCCTGCAATGATTTCCAACTGATTTCGGTCAGCGATTGCCGCCATTTGGAGCTAGTTTATCTCACGAAGCGATCCGTCTCTACTTATCGCCGGTAAACACTTCTGTAATTATACCAGCTTTAAGCGTACCTGAGGTTTACAGCTGCATGTTACAAGCGGCATCCATCTTCAACTCCGTATGCTTCGAGTTCTACGCTTGCACTGATGGAACATTAAGGAGGCCTGCAGCAGCAGCGTCAAGTCGGAAATTACCCAATGCGTCCAGTCAGCTGATCGGGAAGACCCGATGCGGGCATACCGCTCGGAGTGGGATACGCTCCTATCTTCACAACAAAGGCTTTTACTGGTACGCTCTATGCACGCTTTACCTCCACTTAATGCTGATTCTTATTCTATGAAAAGTTGTATTCATTCTAATTAGACTCCTCAATTTTTGAATTAAATCCTGTGGAAGTCTCTAAATGATCAACTTAATTTAAACTCATATTGCCGGAACTTCCCTGCATTTGAATTGATCTAGGGTCATCTGAAGTATCTTTTTATTATTTTCTCTTACTGCTTTTTGGATTGGAGGCATTTTACCATCGCCACTTGAAATTATTAGACATATCGGACTATTTTGGTCACTAATTACTGAAATCCTTTCTGCATTACATAAAATATATCTCTGCTTGGATCCTAATTAAATTGCTGTCAACTCCATAAGAACCAGGTGTGCCTTACTGTGCCCACTATTTATCTTCCAACTAAGTGCGCCATTAACCTTCCTCGCAACTACTGATATTATTGTCATTTGCCACCTTACTTTGCCAATACTTTACTTTTCATCTCATAACTAAAAGAAGAACTTTCCTGCTGCCACTAAATTCAATCCCCCATATATCGCAAGGTATACTACCATCGTCCAAAAGGGCGTCCTCTGAAATTGCACCTCTCAATGCTTGCATGGAAAAAATTCTTGTAAGAACTTGGCAACATACGTTCCTCTATTTCCACACTTTATTCCCGCTCATCTGAGATTCAGGAAAAAGCTAAAGGCTTAAAAAATGATGTCAAACCTTTCTCTGGCAGATTAGATGAAGCAGAAGAAAGAATGAGTACTGTGGAAGGTAGAGTTGAAGGCCTGGAAAGCATGCAAACAAAAGTACTACAATTGGAATGTGAAGTCACTGAATTGGAGGACATGAATCGTAGAGACAATCTACATTTTAATGGGATTACTGAAAAAGCTGAAGGTGATGATCCCTTTAAATTTCTAGTAGATTGGATCCCTTCCATTCTTGGTATCACCTTCTTGCCACTGTTAGTTACAAGGGGCACATAGGATCAGACCTCGCTTTACGAGAACTGACTCTTCACCAAGACCATTCATTGCATGTTTTCTTCGACATCAGCAGGCCCGTCAAATTCTACAAGCAGCCAGGAAAAATTCCCCTATTCTCTTCCAAAATAAAATAATGTTCATTTCTTCTGACTTCTCCAGTGCTACCCAAGCTAAAAGGAAGAGATTTCTAGATCTGAGACCTATTCTTAAATCACTCAACATCAGATATGGTCGACTTGGTCCTGCAAAAATGATCATCTCTATTCCTGATGGTCCCACTAAAGAATTCTCAAATCCAGATGAACTTCATGATTTGCTCCAAGCTTTGCAGACTACGCCGCTGGATACTTGTGCTCCTAAATCCATTGCCAATTCTTCATCAGTTTCTACTTTCAAATTACCCAAAAACCAGCATATAAAGTACACTCCCAAGCGTAGTAGATCTATTTCATCAATTCCTTTGGAGTTGCCAACCACTTCGAGTCATCTCAGAGACAAATCCAGATCTCCAAATAAAACTCTGGGTCCTTTTTTTCACTTCCGAACAAACCTGATTATTATGCCAATCTATTCTTTTTACCCTGTATGGAATTACATGTCATCTTTCACTCATTATTTAGCAGAATACTCCCTTTGTAATTCTATTGATTCATTGGCGTGTTTATGTATCTAATATCACTTTGCGGTTTTCTCCTTTGCTCTTACCTCTCTCCGCTTTGCCTATTCCATCTCCACTCTCTAATTCCCCTATGATACTCGTGTTTATCTATTCTTTTGCAAACATCTTTTCTTCTCTTATCATTACTTATTCATGTATATCTTTTCATACTTACCACCTTCATTGCCATATTTATTTTCTTACTTTGTTGTCCTGCCTCCCATTTGTTTTTACCTATGTGTCCCATGTTCTTTATGAATTTAAGATGCATCTATTCCATCAGATATTTGCAAGTTCCAAATATGTACATTAGGAGTTTTATTTATGATTGTGTTTTAGCTTCCCACCACTATTATCAATGTACATGGCCCTAATGCGCCTGGTTCTCTATTTTTTTGTGGCAATATGAATCAAGTTATTGATTTTGTCCTGGATCGGAAATCCTCGTCTAATCTTTTTCATTCTAAATCTTGAATCAGCTTCCTAAACTTTATCAAAAATTTAAATTTAATTGATTCGTGGTGTTTTCGTCATCCTGAAACAACTGACTTTACGTTTTACTCCCCACCTCACCATTCCTTCTCTAGAGATTACTCTAGAAATTATATTTTTGTTAACTCTTCTTTAGCTACCTCTATTTTACACTCTGAAATTGATCCCATAACCATTTCTGATCATGCCCTTGTATCCACTGTTCTTGAATGGGATCCTCTCAACAAATTCTCTCCTAGATGGAGATTCAACTCATGCCTTTTGTAAGATCAATCTTTTATTGATGAAACCAATTCCTTTATTAGAGAATTTTTCTTTAACAATCAGCCAGAACACACATCTATACACAATTGGGATGCGTTTAGAGCCTCCCTCAGAGGTTTCATAATCCAATTCGCTGCCATCAAAAAGAGACCATCTGAATCTTCTCATAATTCCCCCTTAGCTTCAATAAAAGAGCTTGAAATATCATACTATGCTAATCCAAATCCTGCTTTATTGAAATCTCATGACCAAGCGCCTCGATTTCAATAAAACTTGTACAGACAAAGCCGCCAATTCCATCCGCCGATCCAAAACTAAATTTTATAGTAACTCTAACAAAGCATGTTAAATGCTAGCTTCTTTTCTCAAGAAGAAAAAAGAGAAATCTCTGTAACCCATATAACTTCTCCTGAAGGTAACCGATTAACTAATCCAAAGGACATCAATAATGCATTTCTTGTTACGCTCACCTGGACCCCACATGGGTGTCGATCGGACCCGGACAGCTGCGGTCTCCGTCAATGTGATGCGTAGTGCAGAGATGAGTGTCTGGACTGGCCCACCTAGTCTTGTCTGCTGGACCCGAAGAAGTATTTTCCTGCAAGTGGAGACAGGGATTAGCCACCTGTGGGTTTTAGTGATGGCCTCCCAACTGTTCTCGCTCTCGCCCACTAATCACCTCCGATATCCCCTTAGTAACCTTACCTTATGTTTGTAAAAGATGAGCTCTCCATCCTGCGTGTCTTGCAGGGGCGCGTAGATACCAGTTACTTCACTGGTTTGAAGGCGTTGGGAGAGTTCCGGTAAGCATTGACTCTGAAGTCCCAGGCGGGATTGGTAAGTATCAAGTTCAAAGAGTTCAATCTGCACGATGTTCACTCTTGTCCCCTTCCTTCCTTAAGTTGCAACTGAGTTCGTGAGAAGAAGGTCTCGTAGCTGCTGCTGGCGTTCAGGTAAGAGTCTGTGTTACCCAACACCGTCCGGTAACTATTGCATGCGTTAATGTGTTGTTTTTCTCCCTCTTTACAGATGCGGCATATGAAGATATGGAGAATAATACCACCAGTGGTAAATCAGGTAAGTCTATGGTGGTAAGAGGTATTTGTTGATTCCCTTGGCTCACCTTGTTATTCTTGTGCCCCTAGGTGCCGGAGTACGGCGAAGAAATGATGGAGACAGTGCCGGATCGAAAGATGCTGTGAGAACTGGTGAGTATGGCGCCGTGCTGGAGCTGGCGAAGTGACGCGTGCAGGACTGATGTACTTTCCAGGTCGGGAGATGAAATGGATCCGGAATCAGGTGAGGAATTTGAAATAAGTTTGTTTTCTAACCTTGTCCTTTTCTTCCTCTTTATTCTAGGAGCTCTGGATTCGAGCCGGGCGTGGCAGAAGACTGGATGCTGGCTGCAGGCACGTTGAGAGTCACGCTGCTGGATGCAGAATACCACGAAGCATGTGCTGCTGTTGGGCGTGGTTTAAATAGCCTCCAAAGTAGTCCCAGGAAAGAAGTTCCCCAGGACCACACCCGAGTAAAAAATAGTCCCTGTAGTAAAATAGTCCCATCCAGGCCTCAAGTTGGCTTGTATTTATTTGCAGCATGGTCTGCATGAGGTAAGTAATGTCTGTGAGCCTGGCGCCTATGGCGCCAGGACTGATTTTTATTATGAGCCTGGTGCTTACGGCGCCAGGACCGAACCCAGACAGCCCCTAGCTGGGGCTGCTGGGGTTTTTGTAAATGTCTGGATGCCTGCTCCCGGGGCTGATGGGCTTGATCCGGATGCCCGGGGGTAGGCATCATGACATTTATTCACTTTTATTCTAAATTATATGCCCAAGATTCCTCCATCAACTTGGAAAATATTAAATCTTTCCTCCTAACTAATCCCAAAGCACATCTTCCTGACTTAATGGACCACTCTTCTCTTGACGCACCTATCTCTATCTCAGAAATTAAACAAGCAATACTTGACCTTAAACCTAATAAAGCTCCTGGCCCTGATGAGTTTACCCTAGATTTTTACAAAGCCTTTGATTCTATTGCCCCTAAACTCTTTGATTTATACTCCCACTTTAACGCTATCTGACAAAGCCCTGGTTCTTTTAGTGAAGCCCTCCTTATTCTTTTTTCCAAACCAGACAAAGACCCCTCAAGTATCAAATGCATCTTGTACTCATGGTGACCGTGAATCATGCTTTTCCCATCTTCATCTTGTATCCTGGCTTGCAACATTGTGTTACTACTGACTTCTGCAATTGTATTCGCTCTCCACTCTTGCTTTTCCACTCTTTTTGACGGCTTACTCTTTTCTCTCCTCCTTTCCCTTCTCCCTTTTCCTCTCTCCTCCCCTTACTTTCTTCTATGCACTTACTCTATCAGAATTGTCCCTGGACCTAATATGATAGCAACCTCGTCTGTTTCCTCCACCCTCCCATTACTGTTTTTTCCTCCCCACCACCCCTCCAGCACTATCTGAAGTGTCGTCAGGCCTAGTATGATAGTCGCTTGTTTTGTTCCTCCCCTCCCTTTCTGCACCCCTCTCCCTCACCTTTTGTTTTTCTCCGGCTCTACCAGAAATGTTGTCAGGCCTAGTAAGGTAGTCGCCTGTCTGTTTCCATTTCCTTCCCACTCTCCCCTACCTTCCTTATCTGTGTTTTAGCTCTTGCACTATCTGAAATGTTGTCAGGCCGAGTACGATAGTTAATTTCACATCCTTACTGTTGATGGCCTGTAAGAATATGGTTGTATTTTCCCTTGTTCCCTCCGTTGCCTTGAAGCGCTTTGAAACACGTGTTGTATAGGCGCTATATAAATAATCATATATCATAACATAAAAACTATAGAGCCATCTCTTATTAATTCGGACTCAAAAATATACACACAAATTCTTGCTAAACGCTTGGAAACCTTCCTCCATAATCTTATACATCCTGATTAGTCTGGTTTTATTAAAGGTTGATGTGCCTCTTCTAACTCGAGATTACTATTTAACATTTTAGCATATTCCCAAAACTCAAATGAATCCTTGGCCCTTATCTCCCTCGACGCAGAAAAAGCTTTTGATCGCGTTTCTTGGCCCTTTATGTTCCATTCACTCGCCTGGCATGGTCTTCCTCCTTATTTCATTAACTTAGTTAAAATTCTGTACTCCTCCCCTATCACCCGTATTCTTATTAATAACTCTCTTTCATCCTCGTTTGAAATTGAGAGGTACTCGTCAAGGATGCCCTCTCTCCATTATTGTTTAACCTAGCCCTGGAACCCCTTCTTCAAAACATTAGGTCAAATTCTTACATCAAATGAATTTCTATAAACAATATTGAAGCTAAACCTTCTGCCTATGCTGATGATATTTTAATCTGTCTGACCCGCTTCCTCTATTCCGTATTTAATCTCCACTATTAATGACTACTCAGTTGGCTCTGGTTATAAATTAAACTTTGATAAGTCAGACGTTTTGCCCCTTACGAACACCTGCAAAAGAGAAAATACCCCTCTTTCTGGCCTAGCATGGCAGTCATCACATATTAAATACTTAGTGAAAATATCTTTAGTGATAGATTGTCCTATCAACCTTAACACTAACCCCTTAATTGAAAAAGTCACTGATCTGACTGAAAGATGGACACCTTTTTTTCACTCATGGTGGGGTCGTCTAGACACTATCAAAATGATGATTAGTCCTATCATTTTTTATTCGCTTTCCATGATCCCCACAGCAATTCATTCCTTCTTTTTATAAAAACCTGGACTCATTACTTCTAACATTTCTTTGGAATAATAACACTCCTCATATCGCAATAAACAAACTAAAACCTCCTAAATCCTCAGGGGGTGTTGAATTCCCCAACTTTATCATCAAACCTTTGTCCTAAAACAACTTGCTGCCTTTAAACACTTTGAACCCCTTCTGGATAAAGCTCCTCTATGGATTGTTATTGAATCCAGCATCATTTCTCCACTTTTCCTTTCTCGTTTTCTAATGACTTCCTTGTGGCGAAACATTGCCTCCTATGCATCACTTCACCTATTTAAGAGCATTTGGAATAAACTCCCCGCAGATTCCTTCTATAAAATCAATCCTGAAGATTCTTTTATATGGTTTAATAAACAAAATTCCACCAAATCTAATCTTTTAACTATATACAGATGGTACAATTCAGGTTTTAAATATATCATGCAATTAATTCAAAACTCTGAAACAATCCCTTTTTCGATTTTATGTATTCAATACAATATTCCTACTTTTGATCTTTCCTTTCAATCTTATTTAATCAAATCTATCACTAAATCTCTTTCTACCTTAAAACAAAAATCCATTTTCCTCCTTTTTAAATCTTCTAATTAATAATCTCTCTGTTAAAGCTGCAAAATTGTATTTGTTTCTTAATAACCATCCCTGCCCTAATTTTACTAATTGTAGTACTGTTAGACATTGGGAAACGGATTGGAATCTTCAGCCCTCCCCAGAAAACTGGACACACATTTGGAAGATCCACATCTCCTGCAGCCAATCTTACCCAAACTCATTTTTTCATTCTTCAGAGCTTTTCTCACTCCTTCCCGTATTGCTAAAACTATTGTTAGTGTATCCAACACATATTGGTCATGTCATGTGTCAAATGCTGATTTTTATTAATTTAATCTTCAAATGTAAATATGTTAAGGAGTTTTGGACTAAGGTTTGGATACAAATGCAATCAATTTTTAATTTGACAGAATCCTTAACACTTGCTAATCTGATGATTGGCCCTATAATCAATCTGATTATTAGTTAAATTGACTCATCTCCCCTGTTCAACCTGTTTATAAAAATTGCTTTTCATACTATTACTTGCAATTGGAAGAATGTTACTAATCTTTCTTACAATCTTCGGTGGAATTCTATCTGTTCTACTCACCGAATTGAACACTGTCATGCCCCATTATTTGTTTATTTGCATACATTTAATAGAAAATTGAATATATTTACACTGTTCTTGAATACTCATGTATAATAGATTGAAGTTCTTTTATAATCTCCTCCCTTTCTCTTCCGTTTCCCTCTTGTCTTACTGTCTTGTGTTTAAGTTCACCCTTATTGTTATTATTATTGGTATTATTATCTTAATCTTATGTTCATTTTGCTATACTAGTTGGTTGTAACTTTGGCATCAAATGTACTGATCCCCATGGTACATATTTTATTTGTACTAAGTTGTGAATTGCCTAAAATTCAAATTCTGCTTGTAATTTCTACCTTTTATCTACTATTAATAAAAATAATAAACATAAAAAAGAATAGGGGGATTTCACATGCTCGATAAACACAATGCAGAATTATGAAAATAAGGTTTAAAGATTATAGGACCAGGAAAAAACATGAGTAGAATGAGTGAACTATGGGTAGAATGAATGAAAATTATACAAATGTTTAGGTTTTTCCTGGGGCTAGGCCTAAAGGTTTGTAAAAGTCTGCAGGGCTGCACTGGGTTGCTATGTAAGGTAGCAATATGTAAAGTAGCACGTCCTGACAGAAATCGCTGTCAATGAAGAAAGGAAGACTTTAGAGCATCCCTTGTATGGAAGCAGGACGATTTGGGATGGAGACATGGGCCGGATCCAGTGACACAACTGCAGCAAGCCAGGAGTATATAAACCTCTGCCTGGCATCACTGTGGGAGGAGAAAGGAACGGGCGAGGAAAAGGTCTTTGCTACCTTCCTCATTTTCTGTATATTTAAACATGTTATCGTTGCAAGATAGACTCTTGGCTTCACTTCCCTAGAGGGGTGTATTTACTTTGGTGTGAGCGTAATTAAGGTAACCCTTATAATGAGGGACACCCTTACAGTGGTGACCCCTGACGTGATCCCAGTTCTTTCCCCTGTACTTTTCGAAGCCCAGGCCAGTCACCAGGAAGGAGTCATGCCCATCTATAGCGACCGGTCCCCTAAATAAAGTGTTTCCTGAAAGGGTTTTAGTAGGAGCCATTTTAATAGAAATCCTCTCTGCTCACAAAAGCGGGGCGTGGCTTCAGAAAGAAAAACAGGCCAGTAATGGGACTTCATAACTGAAGAAAAAGCGAGTGAAAACGCACATGTGAGTGTACTCTTGTAAGAGATAACAAGGGGACATGTATGTATGTATGTATGACAGTATGTTGGTACGGATGAAGTACGAGGTCAATGACCTAGATTGATAACTTTTGGTTATGTGCTAAGGAATAGATTGAATAGGAGGTGGTTATGTATTGAAATTATCGCATATTTCTGTTTTTCTACTTTTTATAATGGAAAAAGGGAGCCACAGCATATAAAGACCGAGCGGTAATGGATCCTCAGCATATTAAAAAAAGCTGGGAAGGTGGTATTACAAGGATATAAGGAAAAAACTTAGTAGCTCGGTATAAGGAATGGGCCTGGACTTTAGTCAATTATTATTGTATACTATCTCTCACTGTCTTTTCTGGTAAAAAAAGGAAGGAAAGCGGATAAGTCGTGGTGTGTGTGTGTGTGTGTGGGGGTGAAATCAAAGTGGAAAAGAATAAAAGGGGGTGGGGAAAAAGTGGGTTGAGCTATATTTTTGTGTAACTAGCAGCAGCGTGCGCAGCATAGTAGTAAGGTCTAAGTGAAGCATTAGGGATGCGCACAACATTATGGAGGAAGAAACCCCAATAAAACACATGCATATGCTTCTTTCACTGTATTGTGACAGGATATATAAATATCACAAACAATGGGTATTGGAAACAAAGGAAGGGGGGATGTCCTGCTCCTGCCAGAGCAGGGCTTCCATAACGGAAACATGCTAGAGAAAATGTCCATCTTTTTAGCAGCAAAATATAAGGGGGGAAAAAATCCAAAAAAGAAGAGATTCTAGATCTCTGGTGATTATTTGAGGATATGGAAGATCAGGAAGGTGAACAAGAGATCCAATGTAAGGGGATACACCTCGTAACGCCTAAACCTGCAGTAGGGTATACACATCCAGTCTAAAAGCCTCCAGTGGTAGAGGACGTGTCAACAGGATTATCAGGATTAGAAACTAAGGGGGCGGGGTGTTCACAAGAAGATATAAACGATGGAAGAGCATTGCAGGAAAGGTTAGTCAGGTTACAAGAACCTGAAGAAGTATCACCAGAAATAGGGGTACCAGTGCAGAAAATAGGAGATTGAAAGTCAGGAGATTTTTTGGTTAGATTCAACCCTGGGGCAATAAGAAATCTTTGTGTTGAAAAAGATGACGGGGAGAGGGTATGAACGGTCCTGGGACAAGAAGTTGAATCAGCAAAGCAAAATGAATGGGAAAATCAAGGTGGCAGAAATAATGAAGAGGCAGGGCAAGAAAGAGATCAAGGAGAGGAGGCATCAAGAAACGCGTCCATGCCACAAGAGGCAGTGAGGAGAGATGGACCAAATTTAATATTGGTAGTACAAGATCAGAAGAATACTAAAAAAGGGGATAGAAAACAAAATAGACATGCAGATGCCTCTTACACATAAAGGGGTAGGTATAACGCAGTATGTGCAGTGGCCTCAGATGGACAAAAATAATTTGATTAAAGCTCTCCCCCAGCTTACAGCCGCAGGCAGTAAATGGATCTATGATTTTGAAAAACAAGCAGCAGGGGTTGTTTTAGCACTAGGAAACCTTAAGAGTTTACTGGTCACCATAGTTGTGGACCTGGCTTGGTTCATTTGGGCAAGGGCTGGCTACCCTGGGGTAACCCATACAGATAATGAACATGATGGAGCAGCCTTTAATGAGGTAAGGACAAGGGTATGGGATGCCCTACAAAAGATGTACCCAGATACCCCGACTTACATTCTTCAATGCAATGCACAATGGATGATGATGAGGACCCAGTTAGGTCTATTCTTGAGTTACAGGAAATGTGGAGAGTTGAGACAGGGCACCATTTTTATATTTTATCATAAAGAGGGCATTACCAAAAGAGGTCCACAAGGCACTAGATAAAATTGTGGGAGTTGAAGCCAAAGGGTGGGTGGAGATACAAAGTATAATAGTCCACCATTGTAAAAGTATCGAGGAGCGGGACAGGGAGACAGCCAAGAAGCGGAAAACGGGTGAGGCAAAACTAGTGGAAAAGAAACTAAATAAGGTTGTCATCCAAACACCGGTGACGGCAACGGCTCAGGGGTAAAGGACAGGAGATCCTCAACAAATTGTGAATGCCATAATTGCAGGACTATGGGGCGAAGGTCAGGGACAATGTGGTGGGGGGTGCAGTACCCCAAACCACAGTGGCAGTATGAAGGAGCATCAAGGGGAAGAAAAGGATTTCGAGGAGTATTAGCAGGAGGCTTTGAGGAAATAGGGCCCCTGGGAGGTGATTTGGGAACATCACAGTGCTGGTATTGCGGGAGATAGGGGAATTTCACAAGATAATGCAGGAACAGGTCTGGGATGGGATTTAATTATGGGGCATCACCTCAAGGGCAGGGATTCCAAGGGCCTCAAGGAATGGGACACCAGCAATTTGGGTGAGGGGGTCAAAATCAGTTCCCTTACGGGGCTGACTGGCAAGGACAACGTGGGCAACAACCACAGCAGTGTGAGGGAACACAGTTAAACAGGATCTAATTTCCGCACTTTTATTAAGGGAGAGTCCTGGACTGCCTCCAGGATTTCGGCATTGGACAGTTCTACTGATGAATCAAACTTTCTCTTGTATTGTTTTTTGAAAAAGTTCTTTAGCGCCGTCGATATCGGGGGTACGATGAAGGTCTTTGATCTGGCACTTCCTGTTTTCCTTAGACGCGAAGCAGTGACCGCTTGGAGTTTTCGGCCTCCATCCAGTGAAAGGCGGACACCCCGCTTATTCCCTAGATAAGGGCTTAAGGACTTCTCCTTTCCAGATTTAGGTTGATTGAGGGGCTTCCCCAACTTTCGTATTGACAAGGAGGCTGGTAAACCTTTTGTAGCAAAACTCTCTATTTCTATATTATTTTGGGGTGTATTCCTGTGAGGTACCCCAGATGATGTTTTGGTCAAAAGATCAGCCGATGGTAGCTCATTGTTAGGCTCAGAATGGATAATTGCCTGTAATGTAACCGAGGGGATACAGTTTTGCGCATCTAGAGACTTTGGATTTGGGATTTTGTCAGGATTCTTCCCCTTTACTGGAGAGTTCAAGAGGGTCGTTAGGGCTTCGTTGCTCAAGGTTTCACGCGGCCCAGTTTATTGGCCTCGGTTTAATTTCTGAAGTTTTAGTTAACTGGGTCGATTGTTATTGGTGTTGGGGCCCAAAGTCTCACTTGTTTGAGTGGGTATAGCAAAGTCTTCTCCACACTTATAATTTCCAACTTGGCTCATGTGCCTTAAAGTTACTCATTCACGCAATGACTTATCGCGCTCTTTTGTTGTTGCCAGATCAGGTGGCGATGTGATTTGGTAATCGTGTGGCGTGTTTGGTTTCGGGAGGGGCGCATAGTTTCCAGGAGGGAAACCAAAAGACGCTACACCAGGTTCCGCCGCCCCCTCCCATACCCCCGCCAGCTCCTCACCTATTGTACGGGCTCCTCAATCAGTTGTCGGCAGCTAGGATGCAGAGTCAGCCTGGACAAGCTGAAGCGGCGTCACTGTCGACGGGAGAAGAGGTAAGGAGGTGGCGGGGGTGAGGGGCCCCCAGGTGGAGAACCAGGCTGGGAGAGATGATGACTCCGCAGACGCCGCCCCTCCGTGTTGTCGGCTCTCAATGGGACTCCATGCACAGGACCCGGATCCATCTCGGGAGAAAAGGCAGAGTTTTGAAGGAATTATCTTTGCGCCTTATTTCAGAAGGTGCCCGTTGCGTTCAAACGCGTCTTCCTGGTTATCTGCGGGTCTCGGCTCCCATGACTCCCTCGAGTCCCGAGATCACCGTAGATAACTTTCTGTCCCACTTTCCGCTCCGCGGCGGAATGATGATTTTGTAGCAGCGAACACAGTCTAGCCACAGTAGACACGCCCACAAAAGAAAGGAAATAAAGGAAAGCTTGCAGGGCTTCAGAGGTTCACGCAGGCATCGCAGATCACTTTCTGACCCACTTTCCGCTATTAGAGCAAGGGATCATTGTGCCATCCATGTCCCTGTGTAATGCGGCCATATACCCAATCAAGAAAGCAACAGGGGGTAGTTTGAGGATGATCCAGGATCTACGTCCTCTTAATGACATGTTGCAGAAGGAGTTTCTGGTAGTCCCGAATCCGGCAACAATCCTTCAAGGTATCTCGCTGTGTTTACGCATGGTCATTGGCGATTTGAGCACACAAGATTGCGTCAAGGGTATTGTGAAAGTCCAATATTTTCAATAGAGTACTGCATGTCGACTCGGGAAATATTCAGGTGCCTAGCACAATCGCCCAGTATGTGAATGATCTGCTGGTATGCCGGAGGGATTCTCTTGCATTATTGCAATTGCTGGCTCATGAAGGATACAAGGCAGATAAAAAGAAGCTACAATACTGCCAACAGGAGGTATACGTTGGGGCAACTTATTTCTGCAAACAGGAAATAAATGTTACCAGATAGGGCGGCGGCAGTACACACAAACCCTAGGCCCAGTACTGTGGAGGAAGTGCAGTGGTTTTTGGGCTTATGTAATTATTGTAGGGCATGGATCCTAGATTATGCCGCCTACACATGGCTGCTGTTACAAAGTCTCAGAAAAGGACAGAAAACAAAAAATGGTAAATTGGAATGGACTGAAGAAATGACTAGATAATTTGGGGACTTGAAAGAAGCTATTTGCACGGCCCCTGTTGTAGCAACTCTGGATTATACACAGGAGTTTTATTTATTTTCCCACTCTGATGGACTGCTCATGACAGCAGTATTGACCCAAAAGAGCACAATGGGCCACAAGCCATTAGCTTATTATAGTGTGACGCTCGACGCAGTCATGCAGAGACAGTTCGCGTGCAAATAAGCACTCGCAGTGGCTGCATTTGTAATAGAGAAAAGTTCCATGATTGTCATGGGGTGCTCTGTTACCTTGTTTGTGGAACATTAACTAATCACCATTTTGGAAAGCTCTAAATCGACCTTGACAACTCGGAGATCCTCTGCATATGAGTTTATAATATCCAAACCTCATATTCATATAGTAAGATGTAGGACGGTGAATCCCGTCACATTTTTGACAGAGGCATCCACTGATGATGATCTGAAAATGCATGACTGTGCTACATACGAGGGTGATGAGGAGGGTAAATCTAAAGCTAGAGACAGTGCATTGACAGGAGAGACACCATGGGCCTCAGTTTGCCGGTCCGGAAACAGCAGTGCCAGTAAACTTACCGCCACCGTTGTTTCCAGACCGGAAAACTAAGAGTTCTGTGGGTGGGTGCCATCCTGCTCGCCAGGTCAGACCTGGTGGGTGAGACGGCACCCGCTCGCAGACTTTGACGTAATCACCGGCACTATGCGCAACAGTGCCTGTGCTTCTATGCTCCCCGTTCCCATGCTGTCCTATGGGACTCCACAGAAATGAGGATTAACGGTTTTACTGGCACAGCTACTGCCGGACTCGTAATGAGGCCCTGTATGATGATGGGTCATCAACAATTGATCAGGAGACGGGACAGAGGCATACAGGGGCGGCAGTGGTGCGCGGTAAAGGGAGGAGCACGAAGTTCTGATCATGAAAAGATTACCTATGCATTAATCAGAGGAGACCGCAGAACTTGTTGCTCTCATTGCTGCATTGAGAGCCTCTCAAAGGCATTGTGTCACCATGTACTCACTCTGCATATGTCATAACAGTGCATGCAGGTCTTTCTCAGCGGAAGAGGAGAGGGTTTTCGGAGGGCAGAAGGCTCTCCAGTGCAGCATTCAAGGCTGTTGGAAGAACTGATTGAAGCCTTATCATGGCCCTTTGCTGTGGCAGTGGTCAAATGCGCTTCCCATACTAATGCCACGGATAAAATCTTGAAGGGCAATGCAGCTGCAGACCAGGCGGCAAAGTTGGCAGCTTATCTCCCAAATACAATGTTCAGCGTGTATAGGGACCACCCCTAGAGAAAGTGAGACCACAGTTCATACACAGCATTGCCTATATCACAGATTATAGAGTTGCAAAGCGCCTGAGGAGGAAAAGGAGCAATGGTTGCAGAGGGGATGCAAACAATCTCCCACCGATGTATTGTTGAGGCAGGAGGGTTCTGGGAAGATGGTGATACACCAAGAATTACTCTGTGGCATTTGAGCAACTACATTTCGAGTGGATTGTGTCCGCCAACGTATTCCTCATTTTAGATGTATTACATCCAGCTTTGCTGCTCTTCGGAAATTTTTTCGGCAGAGGGCGCCGTGCGTCGATGTCGAGTTGATGGTCCCTCGAAGGCCTCCGTCGAGGGTGACGTCATCGGGTGTATAAGTAGCACGCGCTGCGCCCGTTGGCCTCAGTTCCGTTTTTCCGCAGTTATATGCTTCGGACATTCGGCGCACCTCGAGTTCTGTCAAGAAATATATAACGAGAAATAATTATGTCCTCGTCATCGATGCAGACCACGACCCCGAGATCGTGTTTTAAGAAATGCAAGTCGTGCGGCTCAAAAATGTTGATCACGGACTCGCACCGCAAGTGTGTTTGGTGTCTCGGGGAAGGCCACTACATGGAGGCCTGTTCGAAGTGTCAGGCGATGACCGGGAAGGCCTTGTGAGAAAGGAGAGGAAAGCTATAGGTAGGTCGGAAGGATCTAAAAGCCTCTAGCGTTGAGTCGAGACCCCATGGGGAAAAATCTCCGTCGTGAAAGGCATCGATCTAGATCACGAAGCGATTCTCATCGCTCGTCGTCTTCGTGGAAAAAGTCGAAGAAACTACGCCATAGGTCTCCCTCCACCTCATCGTCAGACGAGTCTCTGAAAATGAAATGCCCCACAAAACATTTATCTACCGAAGAGTGGGAAGCATTCAGGGTCAAAATGATGGAGGAGTTTGTGAAGGCGAAGCCTTGGTCCGCGCCTTCTTGGGAAGCCGGCCGGGAGCATCATTGCTCCGACACTCACGCGCCGTCGAGCCCGGGTGATCGTAAAAGGAAGGATAGGGAACGCTCGAGTCGAGTCGACCGCTCGAGGTCACCGACGCCGTCTGAGACCTATCGCACCTCGAAGGGAAAACCGTCGAAGGCCGCCTCGACGCCCTCGAAGTAGACACTGTCGACGACCACTATGTCATCGACGCCTTTATTGATGTCGACGCCGAAACCTTCGCCGCCAAAGGCTACAACCGGGCCAGGGCAGCCAGAAAAAGAGAAGGAAAAAGTTAAAAAGCATGTAATTCCTTCAGAGCCTGGTACTACACCTCTTCTTCCTCCTCTCCCAGAGAAGGTTTTCAAGCCTCTCCCTAGGAAGGAGTTTTTCAAATCCTTGACCTCAATTTTTGAGGAACAGGAGAGATCAGATGAGGAAAATGTACCTTTTGGATTGGAGTATGGCACCCCAAATGTCCCAGAATGCTTGATCTCAGAGGAAAGCAGAATGAGGGATTTGGTGGAGTCTTTACACAATGCAAGTGGCATTGACACCTCTCCTGAGAATGACTTCGGTAGACCAGATCCAGGAGAGCATGCCAGTCCATCTTACCGTCAGTTAATGACCAAGGTGGTAGATTACTTGGGATGGGCTAGACCACCATCCCAATTCGTCCAGGACGATTTAACAGACATATTGGACCATGGTCCCACTGAAGACCCAGTACTACCTTTTCATGTAGCCTTACAAAACAGGGTGGCCAAGAATTGGGAAACTCCGGATTCTATTCCTCCGGTAAATAAATCCATCGCATCAAAATACCGCCCAGCCAGTAGCGACCCCGGCTATCTGTCAAAACATCCAACTCCCAAGAGTTTGGTCATACAGGCAGCCACAGCTTCCAACAAACTTGCGTACCCGTCTATCCCTCCAGACAGGCACGATAAGCGTGTGGATGGTTGGGCACGGAAGGTATTTTCAGCCGGGAGCATGGCATTAAAATCTGCCAACTCTACATGTGCCTTGGCAAAATTTTCGTACACTCTGTGGGAGTGCATCGCAATGGCGTCGGAGCACATACCAGAAGGGGAAGAAAGGGAAGGTTTCCTAGTCATCGTTAGAGATGGAAAGGAGGCCATGCAGGAATCCCTTCAATCTGGATTGGACACTGCGGATAGTGTAAGCAGGTCCATGGGCACTAGCACGGTAATGCGCAGGTTTGCGTGGTTACGGAAGTCGGGTTTTGCACCGGACGTACAGAACCGCCTCCTGAACATGCCTTTTGACGGGTCTCACCTTTTTGGCAACAAGGCTGACGAGAGCCTTGAGAGGTTGCAGACCTCAAAATCAGCGGCAAAATCCTTAGGAGCTGCTATTAGGCAACCTCAGCCTTTTCGTGCGCAAGGGCAATCATGGAGGGGACGATCCTATCGTTATTACACCTCATACGGGAAGACTAGAGGAATGGCCAGTCAAAGGGGCCAAAGAAAGGCCACTCGTGGTGGACGAGGAAAACGTGCTAAGCCAGCTGCAGCTTCTTTGCCATCAGCAGCTGCAACATCCACCACAAAACCACTTTGAGGACTTGCACCACAAAACACCTGTAGGAGGCAGGCTGTCGCAGCATCTGCAAGAATGGTGAGCCATTACTTCAGATGTTTGGGCTCTAGAAATAATAGCCCAAGGCTATTGCCTTCCTTTTCTAAAGCAACCTCAAAGCAATCCACCAGGGAGACACCCGTTGAAACTTTCAAACCTGCTCCTACAGCAGGAAGTTCTAACCTTGCTGGAGAAAGGTGCTATAGAACCAGTACATGCAGCGGAGAGGAACAAGGGTTGGTACTCCCCGTATTTTTTGATCCCCAAAAAGGACGGAGGACTGAGACCCATCTTGGATTTAAGAAACTTGAACAAGTTCCTCAGGAAGGACAAGTTCAAGATGGTTACCCTTTCTCAGATCCTTCAGGCCCTTCAACTCCAGGACTGGTTGGTGTCATTGGACCTCCAGGATGCTTATTTTCATGTGCCGATTCATCTCAAACACAGAAAATACCTGAGGTTCGTAGTTGGTGACTCACACTATATTGTGTCCTGCCATTGGGGTTGACCTCCGCCCGAGGGTCTTCACTAAGTTAATGGTAGTGGTGGCAGCGCACCTCGGGAGAGGGGGGATTCATGTCTACCCCTACCTGGACGATTGGTTGATCAGAGCGCGCTCTGCCGAGCAAGCACTGGATCATCTGAAAGTCACCTGCCACTTCCTCCACAAACTGGGCTTCTCCCTCAATTTCTAGAAGTCACAGATGACACCTTCCCAACAGCTTCAGTACATAGGAGCTGTATTAGACACGTCCTTGGGAAAGAGCTTGCCTCCCAAGTCGAAGGCTCAAGACATTCTTCAGATGGTTTCCAAATTCCAAAAGGCCCAAAATCTCCAGGCTTACGACTTTTTAAGGTTTCTCGGCCTCATGGCATCCTGCATCTTTCTGGTGCCAGAGGCACGCTTGAGGATGAGATCCCTTCAATGGGCCCTAAAGACTCAGTGGTCCCAGTTCTCGGGTCAAATGACAGATCTTCTTCAGATTCCAAACAGGGTCAGACAAGACCTTCTATGGTGGACCTGTACAGAGAACATCCTAAAAGGAGAACCTTTTTGGCAACCACAGCCGGAGATCACAGTAGTGACGGACGCCTCACTCCTGGGGTGGGGAGCTCATGCCAACGATTTGATTATCAGCGGTCGTTGGTCTCCCATCAGAGTCCAAACTACATATCAACCTTTTAGAGCCGAGGGCAATCAGACTAGCGCTGAAGGCCTTCCTGCCATCTGTCAGGGGAAAGAATGTCCTGTTAATGACTGACAACACAGTGGCCATGCACTACCTAAACAAAAGAGGAGGCGTGGGGTCACTACCCCTGTGCAGAGAGGCAATGCAGCTCTGGTATTGGGCGATTCAGGAGGGAATCTCTTTAACAGCAATTCATCTAGCCGGGGAAGAGAATATGACGGCAGATGCTCTGAGCAGGCAGAGCACGGTATCTCACAAATGGGAACTGGCTCAGGAAGTCCTTCAAGATATCTTCGCCCTTTGGGGAACCCCTCAAGTAGACCTGTTTGCAACCGGAATCAACCGAAAATGCGAAAGGTATTGCTCAAGGGAATTTCCTCCGAGAGAAGCCCTGGGGGACGCGTTCGTGGTGGAGTGGAATTTCCCACTATTGTACGCGTTCCCTCTGATTCCCGTCATTCCTCAGGTCATCAGGAGGCTGAGAAATTTTCGGAGCCGCATGATCCTAATTGCCCCAGATTGAGCCAGGAGAACGTGGTACCCGGACCTTCTAGACATGTCAATCTGCCCTCCAGTACGTCTTTCTCAGAGAGAGAACCTTCTCTCTCAAATGGAAGGTCATGTTCTCCATCCAGAGGTCAAAATGCTCAACCTTCATGCTTGGTATCTGAAAGGCTGAGATACAGGGATTGAAACCTTCCAGATGACGTTATGGAAGTGTTGCTTTCGGCAAGAGGGCCAGCAACAAAGTCTCTATCCCATTGCGTTGGAAAAAGTTTTGCAACTGGTGCAGAGAAAAGAATGTCGATCCTTTTCTATGTTCTATTCCGGAAGTATTATCTTTCCTTCTGACCCTAGCACATAGAGGTCTGAATATTGGAACAATAAAAGGTTACCTTGCGGCGCTTTCCATTTTCAAGCGCTCATCGGAAGAATGCTCCTACTTCAAAATTCCTTTGATAATTCAATTCTTAAAAGGACTCACTATTGCGTTTCCTCCTCACCCATTTCAAGTTACAATCTGGGATCTAAATGTAGTCCTAAAATTCTTAATGTGTGCTCCTTTTGAGCCTATGCACACGTGTCCATTAAGATTACCAACGTGGAAAACAGCTTTATTGGTTGCTCTAACATCAGCAAGAAGAGTGAGCGAATTGCAGGCACCGTCTTCTGGGCCACCCTATACTGTGTTCCATAAGGACAGAGTTGTGTTGAGGGTAATACCATCATTTTTACCGAAAGTAATATCTGATTTTCATTTGTCAGAAAATTGTCTTACCCGCATTCTATCCTCCAACCCATCCTTCTAAGGAGGAGGAAAGATTACACCGGTTGGATCCGAAAAGAGCTTTAAGCTTTTACATCTCTAGACTTTCCAGACTTGGACAACCAGCTGTTTATAGGTTACACAGGAAGGAAACTGGGTCAATCGGTGACAAAACAAACAATTTCACGCTGGATTGTGCTTTGCATTTCAGAATGCTACAGACTAGCTCAAAAAGACCCTCCAGAAGGGTTAAGGGCTCATTCCACCAGAGGCATCGCCTCCTCCACGGCCCTTCAAAGAGGTGTTCCAATAAAATCCATTTGCGAAGCAGTAACTTGGTCTTCGCTACACACCTTCTCAAAATTCTATAACCTGGATGCTTCCCAGTCTAGGGAGCTAACTTTTGGAAAAGCAGTACTATACTCAGCCATCTAAGAGTATCGAAAAATCTACCCCCTCCTCCAGAAGAATTGTCTATACTGCTTTGGGAGTCTATCTAAGATGAGGAATACGTTGGCGGACACAATCCACTCGAAGAACAAGTTACTTACCAACTGGTAACGTTCTTTCGATTGGATGTTCCTCCAACGTATTTCTCATCGCCCTCCCAGCCTACCCTTCTGTAGATTTTTCCGGGTTATTCCCATCTCAAATCTCGCAAGGCTCATACCTGTCTGCCGGCACAATCTACACAGTACAAGATCAAAGATAAAAAGGGGGAAAAACAGAACTGAGGCCATCGGGTGCCGCGCGTGCTACTTATACACCCGATGACGTCACCCTCGACGGAGGCCTTCAAGGGACCATCGACTCGACGACATAGACGCCCTCTGCCGAAAAAATTTCCGAAAGAGCAGCAAAGCTGGATGGAATACATCTAAGATGAGGAATACGTTGGAGGAACATCCTATTGAAAGAAGGTTACCAGTTGGTAAGTAACTTGTTCTTCCCCTCCCACAGCTCCAAACAACATATTGTGGCAGATATTCAGGAGGACTCAGTTGTGCCAAACCTCCACGAGAGCATTTAAAAAAAAAAACAATACTTTGTCTGACATGCCAAAGTTTCACCACAGGGATGACATTACGGACATTAAGAGGTACATTACCTTGCACTATGGGGCTGGTCCGTGAACTGCATATTGATTATGCAGATATGGGGGAAAGGTGCAATGGATATAGGTACCTTATTGTGGTGGTTTTCTCCTTTTCAAGGAGGGTGGAGGCAGGACCATGTGCACACCCAGATGAAATGTGTGCACGGTTTCTGGTCAGGGAGGTGTTTCCACGATGGGCCGTGTGCGGTGTATTGAGATCAGATAATGGCACACATTTTCTTTAATGCGCTATTTCAGCATGTCACAGCGCTATTGGGAATAAAACATTGAATGTGCTCAATTTACCACCCTCAGGCTAATGGCGTTAAGGAGAGGATCAATGGGCTTTTGAAGAATAAACTGTCAAAATTGTGTTCACGTTGAAGAAAAACTAGGTGCACTGTTTGCCCTTGGCCCTCTTCAGTTTACGCGCACAGCCTAGTAAGGACCACCATTTGACACCATATGAAATAGACAGGGGCAGGCGTATGCAAACCCCCGTATACCCTGTGAGGAAAGCGTCAGTAGCACATCAAGCAGCGACAGTACTAGGACAGGAATTTAGGGAACAGCATTAATAGCATTAACACGTGCTATCAAATATCTCTCGACATATTGCGCCATCTAGGAGCGAAGGACAGGAAACACTGGAAGGGACAGCAACTGCAAACATATCTGCCACAACTGTACCATTATTACCTGGGGAGCTGATCTACGTAAAAAAATGTGTGCGTCGATGGAACAATCCCAGATTTTAAGGTCCTTATGAGGTGGTATTCTGTACTCCTTTTGCCGTCCGTGTGAAGGAGTTAAGATAGTGGGTGCATCTCTCGGATGTCCGAAGAGCACCTGAGACAAGGCAAAGCTCAGTAAGGACATAGCCAATATTTTTATGTAAAGGATCCATGCCAGGGTGGTGTGCAGTGGCACACGCCTGATTATTTCTTTTTACATTATTTTCTTTGTTACATTTTTTCATTTTCTATTCTTTTATTTATATTTTTTTGATTTTTCAAATTTTTGTAGCCTCCCTCCCTCCCTCCCTCTCTCTTTGTCTGTCTTTCTCCTTCTTCTCCTCCCCCTATCCCTCTTTGCCTCACTATCTCCTTCCCTCTTTCTCTCTCTCTTGATAACCTTTTTTCTCCTCTCCAGGAATAAGCAAGGATGCCTGACGTGTTCAAACATCTGTTCTGTAAGGATAAGGTTAAAATAAATGTAATTTGTTCTAGGAATTATGCATTATAACATTTTAGTATTCTATTGTTTTGTGTGACACTGGTCTTGGTTGTTGGAGTGTATGGAAGTATGTCCGTTATATGGGGTAGTCATATATAGGGGGGATGGACAGTTGGAAAATAATACTAGTATGAATATGTTTCTGATGGAAAATAATACTAGTATGAATATATCTATGATGAAAAAGAATCAAAAGATTTCTCACTTTTTGCCTGCCACCACTATAGGTTTTCTTAGACGAATAAAACGAAGTACGAATGATGTATGATTTATATAAGGGGTTGGACTTTGACACCATTTCTGACATTGAGTACTTGGAATCATCCAACAGCTGGTACTTCGATATGCGTACTGCAGGAAGAAATGTGATAAATGAAAGCTGTTACATGTGTGCACTTATCCCGCACGCATCGGGGGCTCCTAAGGTTTTAGTTCCACATCCAGTCCCAATTACAGAGGCACAATGCCTGGTACGTCTTGCACTATGTAGGATAAAGGGCACATTCTAGGCACACATGGTGCAGTTGAGGAGCATCTAGACCCAGCATTATGCAATGGCAATATGAAATACTGCAAGTGTCTACAAGTACCATATTTTTCCCACTGGCATCACTGTGGGCGGAGAAAGGAATGGGTGAGGGACACAAGATCGTTCAGGGAGCAGATTTATTTGCTACATCCTCATTTGCTGTATGATTAAACTTATCCTTGCAAGATAGACTCTTGTCCGTACCTACCTAAAGGGTTGTATTTACTCTGGTGTGAGCGTAATTAAGGGACACCGTTATAATCGGGGCCCCCTTAGAAGGGTGATGGGAAGAAATTGGAGGTTGCATGGGTATACAGAAATATTTGGAAGATTTCCCAATGGTATGGCTTGTGATGCATGCACATATGGCCTCTAAATAACCAGTGCCCTTCTGCCAACACCATAAAATAATGTGCCAATCTCATTCATGGTGACATTGTGGGTCGGTCATGGTGTCTTTTAAAACATATATGAATACAGTTTCCATTAGGAGGTGGGATGATTTCAATGGTTCATATGGTAGCTGCATGAATATGGATGGTTAAAACTTTTTGTTTATAATCACATGATTGTAGTGGCAGTTTCAGCATGATTGTCCATTTATTTAAATATGGTCCTAGATTATATTTGGTCATGTAGTGTGCAACGTCGGCCAATTAGTCTTGTGCCTGTAAATAACATGCACAATGGGCTCCCAATTGAAGTAGGTGTTCTAATTTGGTAGTGATTGGAAATGTGGTCGTCCGAAAAAAAAAGAAGAAAAAATTATATATATATATATATATATATATATATATATATATATATATATATATATATATATATATATATATATATATATATATATATATATATATATATATATATATTTCTGAGGCTTGTGGAATCTGCTTAGATCACATGCTGTGCATAGGCCGACATCCAGTGGAAGCTGCGGAGTATTAGTTTGTTTTGCGAGACTCGAAAATGGGCGTCGATACAGGGCGTGCCAGTAATACTATCCCTAGTGTGACGTCCACTGTACCCGTGATCCCTCACGCGTCTAGGACCCTCAGATTGTTTACTTTACATACTGGTCCGAAGCATCCCGCGGAGTTCCCTGGCCTTAACCATAATTTTGCAAAAAATCATATTTCCCCGTTTTCTACATCCCAACGTCGAGTCACCGAAGTTCGACACTCGACGCCGACCGGAGAAGAAAACGACCGTCAAGAGCTGCATGACAGACTTGGGCCTAGGAAGGCCTCTGGCCTCGGCCCCTACAAGTAGGGAGAGTGAAGTGTGGTACATACTCAACACTCATATATATATTTCTGATGTTTGTTAATCTGCTTAGAATCACATGCTGTGCATAGGTCCGACATCCAGTGGTCACTGCGGAGTATTGCATTTTGTTTTTCGTAGTCGAAAAGGGGACGTCGACAAGGCGTGTCTGTAACACTATCCCTATAGTGACGTGTGTTGTACCCACAATCCCTCACGCGTCGAGGTCCCTCAGATTGTTTTTTTCCACCCAGCTACTGGTCGCCTTTACGCGGAGCTCCTCGAGAGACATTGCAGATTTCATCTCCTCGACCTTTGGTCGTTTTCCTATATTAATATAGAACATATCGATCCCCCCCTCGACGCTGTTGTGAAGCTGTCTCCTCCGAGCAAGATCTTCGACGGAGGGGACGAGCGGAGGAGATCCTTCGGCGTTGCCGAACACGTGGCCTGGCCTCGCAGGCCAAATACAGTAGGGAGAGTGGGGGTCGTGGGACATCTCTAGTTCTTTTCTGAGAATGCCTTTCCTTTTCCCCTTCCTTTCCCTTGGGGTGGTTATCACGTTTTATTGCCTCGGCTATGGAGAGGACACCCTTTAGGTTTTGCCCGCTTTGCAAGGGCAAGTTTACTTGGAAGGACAAGCATTCACGGTGTAACCGCTGCTTGCCCCTCGATCACAAGGAGGAAGGTTGCACGGCTTGTCGGCTTCTTAAGCCGAAGACTCTAAAAGACCGTAGGGTCAAGAGGTGGGCGGCCTACGCTATGTCGAAGGCCGACGCTCCACCCACCGTCGCTACCTCCGACAGTGACGAGGAACGTGATACCACGACCTCCGCTACGGAAGTCGAAAACCCCCCTAGAGAGCGCACACGCGCTTCGTCGTCTGTCCCCGGCCCCGACGGGCTCGGCTCACGCCCTGCTTATGGGGATGAACACCCCGGCGACATTGACGCACACAAGACCACACATAAGCACACAACCCATGGCTCTTCTTTGCCGAAGGCAAAGAGAGCCTCAGCGCCCAAGGAGACGCAGGTTTCCCCGGCGGCCTCCTCGGACCGTTCGGGTTCGAAGCCCCTCTCGCAGCCGCGACCAGCAACTGGGCTTTCGGCAAATAAGGGCGCCGCCCCCAAATCATCGGCCGGAGCGCATCAGCAGAAAGCGCATGCCGCCGTAGACCGTTCGACACCCATAACGTCGAAACCACAGCTGTCCGCTGACAAACGAGTCGCTGAGAGCTTGGCGAGGATCGTGGTAGCCGACGCCCACAAGCGTACGCCGAAAGACTCGTCGAGCGCTACGCAAAGGTCGAAAGACACGCCGAAAACGCAGGGACGATCTCCTTCAGTCGAAGGGATTCCCAGCACACCTGAAGGCTTTTCGGAGGGCGACGGGACACTTTCCTCGACGTTGTGGGAGAGGTCGCCGTTTTCAGCTACAAGACACCAATTTTCCCCCGCTATACCGCTCAGGGGTACCCCATGAAACCATGGAAAGGCTCCATCTCTGCATGGAAAGAATGGAGAGGTTTATGAATGCCCAAAACCCTCCCACTCCAAAGAGAATAAGAGAAGGGCCTCCGGAGGACCCCAGGGCCAAAATTCCAAGATTAGTCAATCCCCACCAGGACACAGCCTCAGACTTCCATAGTGTGTATGACCTCACTGGGGAAGAACATTATTTTGAGGAAGAGGAGGATTTTATGGACGAGGAAGAGGGACGGAACCAGGAAGACAGCCCAGACTTGGTAGGAGAAGGCTTCGGAGAAAATCCAGAAGAAGGACCTTCTCACCCCTGGCAATCCCCATCAATATATTCCGACACTGATGTCCTGAACCTAAATCCTCCTGACAATTCACCTTTTAGAAACACGTCTCCCATTGACGATCAACCCACATTTAATGCCCTGTTACGCAGAGCAGCAGCACACTTCGAACTGGACACTGGGGAGCTCTCCCCTGAATTAGACTTTGTAGAAAGGGTAATTAAGGAGAAACCCCCGGTCAGTCAGACAATTCCCCTCCTCGCTTCGGTGAAGAGAAGAATCATCCCTTCGCTGTCCACACCCGCACTAATCAGAGGGGTCAATCCTAGAATTGAAAAACTTTTCACTCCTTCACCCTCAGACCCGCTGTACATCAGGGGACATTCCATTCCGGATTCCCTGGTAGTAACCAACACAAGAAAGAGGGCAAGGGTACCACTTTCCACCAGTGAGGCACCACCTGACAAGGAGGGCAAGCGGTTATATGCCCTTGCAAAAAGAGTTACATCCTCGGCCGCCTTTTCGGCAAGAATTGCCAACAACAATTCTTTGCTCGCTAGCTATGCGGACGCACAGTGGGCCAAACTGCGCAAAGACGCCGAAGAAGCGCCGGAGCCATTACGTACACGCCTGCTTTCAACTATTGGCGAAGGAACCCAGGTCAACCAGAGTATTGTAAAGAGCTCTCTGGATGCGGCAGAAACTGCGGGACGTTCCCTAGTTCAGGGAATAGTCCTAAAACGACACGTATGGCTGCGCAACTCGGGGTTCAAACCGGAGACACAGGCGTCTTTAATAAATAAACCTGTTGAAGACTCAAACCTCTTCGGGAAAGCCGTGGATGAGGCTCTGGAGATGGCTAAAAAAGAGTTCGATACTATCAAAACTCTTGACCAAATCTCTAAGCCCTCTACCAGGCGCGGCTATGGCAACAAATGCTTTTTTCGTGGCCAACGCCAACAACAAAACCAGCAGCAACAGTACCCTGCCACCAATTTCCAGACCAATAGTGGCCAGTACAGCCAAAGAGGACAGCGCCGGGGCAAAGGAAGAGGGCGAGGGTCCACCCCCAGAGGTTCCCAAGCCCCTAACAACACCAAGTGACGCGAAGATTCGCGTCCCCTCCCATGCAACACCGGTCGGGGGCCGGATAACATCCTTTCTTCCAGCATGGGAGGGTATAACGTCAGACCGCTGGGTACTTTCCACCGTAGCCCACGGATACTGCATCGAATTCAACAGTTCCCCAACATACAAACCCCCGAGGGGACGACGCATGTCACCGGAACATCTTGCCATCCTTCTACAAGAAGTACAACTACTGCTGGAAAAAGGAGCCATAGAGGTCGTGCCTCTACCTCAGGTAACGGAAGGTATTTATTCAGTGTACTTCCTTGTACCCAAAAAGGATCTAACCATGCGCCCTGTATTAGATCTGCGCCCAGCGAACAAGTTCATCAAACCCCAAAGGTTTCGTATGGTGACCCTACAGGGAGTGATCCCACTGCTATCACAGGGAGATTACATGACAACATTGGACATGAAAGATGCATACTTTCATATTTTAATGTTCCCAGCGCACAGAAAATACCTCCGGTTCATGATAGAGGGCAAACACTACCAGTTCAGAGTGCTACCCTTCGGCATAGCATCAGCACCGAGGGTATTCACGAAGGTACTGGCAGTGGCAGCGGCCCACCTGCGCAGGTTGTCCATCCCAGTTTACCCTTACCTCGACGACTGGCTCATAACAGGGGATTCTTACGAAACATGCTTCTCCAATACCCAAAAGACTGTAGACCTTTTGTTCCAGTTGGGCTTCTCCATCAACAAAAAGGTCCAGCCTAGACCCCAGCCAAATCAAACAATTCCTAGGGGCTCTAATTCAAACAAAGGACGGCCTCGTCTTCCCCTCCAAAGAGAGGGTCCAAAACATGTTGTTTCAGATCCCTCAATATGTGACCGGTCGAGAGGTGACGGTGCGCAAAGCAATGCGCTTGCTAGGCATGATGGCGTCGTGTATTTATTTGGTACCTCACGCGCGCCTGCGCATGCGCCCAATGCAGGAGTGGCTCAACAGCCAGTGGTGTCAGGCCAGCGGACTATGGGACGACCTAGTGGTGGTCTCGCAGGCCTTAGTTCTCTCGCTACGGTGGTGGACAAAAGAAAACCTAGAAAAAGGGAAACCCTTTGCCACACCCGCGGCGGAAGCCACTCTAACCACAGACGCATCCCTCACAGGATGTGGGGCTCACCTATCCCATCAAACTGCTCACGGAGAGTGGACTCAGACTGTAGCATCCAAACACATCAATCTTCTGGAGCTACTAGCGGTGTTCAAGGCGCTAAAAGCCTTCAAGGAACACCTACAAGGCAGGACAGTGATGGTCCTTACAGACAGCACCACAGCCATGTATTACATCAACAAGCAGGGGGGAACCCACTCTCCTTTGTCCAAACTGGCCCAAAACATATGGAAGTGGGCTCTCAAACAGAATATGTTCCTTCTGTCACATGTACCAGGGGAACTCAATCCGCTGGCAGACAAACTCAGCAGAGATTTCCCCCTGCCCGAAGAGTACGAATGGTGACTGCACGAAGACATCGTCTTCGACGTCTTCACGCAATGGGGGTTCCCAGAAATAGACCTGTTCGCAACCCTGGAGAACTCACAATGCCAAAGTTACGCCTCCAGGCACCCCCAGAACCAATCCAAGGGGAACGGTCTGTCGATTCAATGGTCAGGGAGATTTGTTTACGCTTTTCCCCCGACTCCCCTTCTCGACAAGGTAGTGCACAAGATGCACCAGGAACAAGTAACCATGATACTGGTGGCCCCAATGTGGGCCCGACAGCCATGGTTCGCTCACTTGATGGAGATGTCTCTATCTCCCCCAGTGAAACTCCCCTGCCCGTACAACATGCTGTCACAAGACAGGGGCAGGACTCTGCATCCATGCCCCCAGAACATGAACTTAGCAGCCTGGCTCCTGAGATCATAGAATTTGGACATCTACAGCTCCCACAGAGATGCATGGACATCCTCAGGGAAGCCAGAAAACCTAACACTCGCCACTGCTATTCTAGCAAATGGAAGAGATTTGTCATTTGGTGCAGAGGAAAGAGCATCAACCCAATTGACTGCTCTCCCACACATATTATTCTATACCTGACCCATTTATTGGATTCAGGTCTAGTGTTCAATTCCATTAAAGTCCACCTAGCGGCACTTTCTGCATACACCACTTCCCAACTCAAGGTGTCGTGGTGGAAGATCCCTGTTATAAAGGCCTTCATGGAGGGAGTAAAGAGAATACACCCCCCCGATAGCTGACCCAGCTCCCGGATGGGACCTTAACGTGGTACTTACCAAACTCATGGGCTCACCATTTGAACCCATGCACAAAGCATCTCTTAAAGACCTCACTCTTAAGACTGCTTTTCTAATAGCTATCACCTCCATCAGGAGAGTAAGTGAACTACAAGCTCTTTCTGTTCTAGACCCCTTTGTTACAGTTCACAAAGATAAAGTGGTTCTACGCACTCACCCAAGGTTTGCTCCGAAATTCATCTCAAAATTCCACGTAAACCAGTCTATAGAACTACCAGCGTTCTTTCAAAATCCTTCCAACTTGGGAGAAAGGACTCTGCACACACTAGATGTCCGCAGGGCGGTCATGTTCTACATGGAAAGAACCAGACCACTGAGGAAGACTAATCAGTTCTTCGTCTCGGTGGCAGCAGGAAGAGAAGGGGATGCAGTTTCAAAGTCCACTATTTCTAGATGGATTGTTCAATGCATCACTCTCTGCTATACTCTTGCGAAGAGAGAACTGCCCTTTAGGCCAAGAGCACATTCTACTCGAGGCACGGGGGCGTCCATAGCATTCATTGCAAATGTTCCCCTTGAGTCCATCTGCAAAGCGGCTACCTGGAGTTCTGTGCACACCTTTACAAAACACTACTGTCTAGATGCACACTCTAGATCTGACTCCCAGGTGGGACAGGCAGTATTAAGACATCTTTTCTCTACTGTTCCTTCTCATAACCCACCGCCAACTCCGGGTACTGCTTGCTAGTCTATGCACAGCATGTGATTCTAAGCAGATTAACAAACATCAGAAGACAATGCATTACTTACCGTAAAAGCATTTCTGATGGTTGTATCTGCTTAGATTCACATGCGCCCACCTTTCCTCCCCGCTTGGATGGAAGGAACATAGACATCCTTTTTCTATATTTCTCTCTTTTCTGTACTCACTCACGTCTAGAAGGCTCCCTCAGGGCAGAAAAATACAAACAGAGGGACCTCGACGCGTGAGGGATTGTGGGTACAACACACGTCACTATAGGGATAGTGTTACAGACACGCCTTGTCGACGTCCCCTTTTCGACTACGAAAAACAAAATGCAATACTCCGCAGTGACCACTGGATGTCGGACCTATGCACAGCATGTGAATCTAAGCAGATACAACCATCAGAAATGCTTTTACGGTAAGTAATGCATTGTCATATAATCTCTGAGGCTTGTGGAATCTGCTTAGATCACATGCTGTGCATAGGCCGACATCTAGTGGAAGCTTCAGAGTATTAGTTTGTTTTTCCAAACTCGAAAATGGGCGTCGACACAGGGCGTGCAAGTAATACTATCCCTAGTGTGACGTCCACTGTACCCATGATCCCTCACGTGTGTAGGACTCAGATTGTTTTTTCCGCCATGCTGGTCGGAAGCACTGAGCGGAGTTCCCTGACTTAGTCAGATTTTGCAAATATTGTTATACATTTCCCCGTTTATTCCACCTATACGTCGAGTCTCCGAACATCGACACTCGACGCCGGATCGGAGAAAAGTCAACCGTCGAACTACAGCGACGGATTTGGGCCTCGTAAGGCCTCTGGACTCGGCCCTGCAAGTAGGGAGAGTGGGGGGTGGCACATATCCTACACTCTGATTAATATAGGTACATTACTTATATTCCTACACTCCCAGCCCACTGCCACAGGGTGCATATGGAGGGTACCCCTTTTCAATTTTGCCCCAAGTGCAACCGCAAGTATCCTTGGGTTGACAGGCACGCCACGTGTAACTTCTGCTTGCCGAGGGACCACCCCGAGGCGAATTGCAGAGCGTGCAGTCGGTTCAAAACGAAGACCCTTAAGGACTGTTCAACAAAGCGTTTGGCCCACCACGCCAGGCAACAAGAGGCCATGGCCCGGAGGGTGCCTTCAGCGATGGCAGCGACGCCGTACTTTCGGACGGCGAGGGCAATGTGGCGTCGATGGACAGCCAAGCACAAGTCCCCGACCTCGGAAGGTTGTCCGGCAGGGCAGCTATGGGGAAGACACCCGGCGACACGAGCGCTACCCACAGCACTTCCAGCAAACAAAGGTCCAACCGAGACTTGACGCCCACGTCGAGTTCTCAGAAAGAGGCACGTAGAGAACGGTCCACCGAGTCAGTGTACTCTGGGCGTTCCCGTTCGAGATCGCCTCATGACACCAGGCAACCCTCCACTGTTGCTAAGAGTGCCTCGCTCCCCTTAGTGACTGAGGTTGGGTAGTCGGAGGACGACGCCGACCTCTACCCCCATGCCGCACTCCAGGAGTCGGCGTCTGGAGGCAGCGCGAAGGCTGCTACCGAATCCCTTACACTCTCCAGAGACAGGGACTCTACCCCCGAATCTCGGCGCCAGGCATCGAAAAGCTCTGATGGGGCCCAAAGATTTGGGAAACGCTCTTCCACCCGCGGCAAGGGGGGAAAACAACGAAGTAAGCAGTCCCAGCCTACTTCCACTCCTAAACTACATTCTACTCCACCTAAACAGACGGACAAGTCTCAGTCTCTTGTCCCTAAGGCCCCTGTTCAGGCCAGTAGGTCTAGTCAGGACAAATCTCAGTCTGTTGTCCCTAAGGCCCCTGTTCAAACCAGTAGATCTAGTCGGGATAAAACAGGGAAAGCACTCCAGAATAGTAATTCCCAGTTCAAGGGAATGGTCCAGTGATGACATAGACAGAGTAATGTCAAGGATGTCATCATTGGCAGATTTCTACGCCAAAAACCCGGAACACTTTCTCTCTTTTACCCCAGAAGGGTCAACTCCCTCAGGCTCTAAGGATCCAATACCCCCAAGTAAGAAGTTCCGGGGTGAAGCACCAACTCAGTCTTCAGACCCCTTCTATATACAGCCCTATTCTCAATATCAGGAAGATCCATCCTTTGGTGAGGATCCAGACGTGGGCATGTTCGAAGAACAAACTGGGACAGGCTATTATGGGGATGATGAGGACCAAGAAGAGGAGGAGGAGGACGACCCAGATACATGCAGGGTAGATTCCCCGGTAGAGAAAGAGCCTGCGGTTACCGACTCCCCTGTTGACAACCAGCCTCTCCTAAATGAGGTCCTGTCCAGAGCGGCACAGCACGTCCACATTGACACCCAAGGTGCTCAGGAAGAGAGGGACTTTGCAGAGGAATTGGTGGGAGAAAGGAGACCTGTTGCTCGGGCCATCCCTATCCTTAAGTCAATACAAAGGAGGATAGACCCTTCCCTTGTTAACCCCAATCTCACTAGGGCAGTAAACCCCAGAATTGAAAAGCTTTTCAGGGCAGTCCAATCTGACCCACTGTACATAAGGGGACATCTCAAACCAGACTCCCTGATTGTTACAAACACCCGTAAGAGGGCGGGAACACCCTTGTCATCGTCCGAAGCTCCCCCCGACAAGGAGAGCAAGAAGATTTATGGCTTGGGCAGGAAAGTAGCCTCCACTTCCGCCTACCAGACAAGGATTGCCAGCTCCACCACCCTGCTCGCTAGTTAGAACTGCCACCAGTGGGAAGAAGTCGCGGCTCTCATAGACTCCGCCCCAGAACCCTTAAAAAGCCAATTGGCACGAGTTTCGGCAGAGGGGAGAGCCATGTCAGGTTGCATTTTAAAATAAACCTTTGATGCTGCGGATAACGCCGGCAGATTAATTGCTGAAAGCACGGTCATCAAGAGGCATGCTTGGCTACGGCAGTCTGGTTTCAAGGCCGAGACCCAAGCATCATTGATAGATAAGCTGGTGGAGCCGGATCTATTGTTTGGAAAGGCGGTGGAGGACGTGCTGAAGAATGCCAAGTACGAGTACGAGACACTCAAGTCCCTAGGGCAACTAACCAACAAACCCCCTAACCAGAGAGGGAATGGCAATTTTCATCGGCCTTGCGGACTAAACTCCCAAAGAGGCTCAAACTATTCCCAAGGCCAGGGTACTCCATGGAACACTAACCAGCAGTCTACCCAGAGTTATGACAGGGGTAACAAAAGAGGTCGTGGTAGGGGGAGAGGCAGTCCCAATAAAGGAGGGGGCACGCCTCCACCAAAACAGTGACGCTCCATTCAGGGTCCCTTCTCACGCATCCCCAGTAGGGGGGACGCATTTCCGTCTTCACCCAAGCTTGGGAAGGGATCACATCAGACAGATGGATGCTGTCCACAGTGTCCGCAGGATACTGCATAGAACTCCTAGAGTGTCCCCGAAACCACCCTCCACGACAAAGAATACACTCCTTAGACCACCAGAAGATCCTACTCAAAGAGATCGAAAATCTTCTTGCAAAGGACGCGATAGAACTCGTCCCGGGACACCAGGTAAACAAGGGTATTTATTCAACTTACTTCCTTGTGCCAAAAAAAGATTTGACAATGTGCCCAGTATTGGACTTACGGCCTGCAAACAAGTATGTCAAGCCCCAAACATTTTGCATGACTACTCTCCAAGAGGTAATTCCCCCTCTTAAAAAAGGGGGATTACATGGCAACATTGGATATGTAAGATGCCCATTTTCATATTTCCATGTTCCCAGCGCACAGAAAATATCTGCGCTTCAAGGTGGACAGTCAGCACTACCAGTTCAAGGTACTGCCCTTCGGGATAGCCTCAGCTCCAAGGGTATTCACCAAGGTACTGGCGGTGGCGGCGGCACACCTACGCAGGGAGGCAATCCCAGTGTACCCTTATCTGGACGACTGGCTCATCACGGGGGAGGCCCCAGTAATTTGCAGGACAAACATTCAAAGAACCATCGACCTCCTCTTCGAATTGGGCTTCTCCATAAACGAGAAAAAATCAAGTCTGGTGCCCAGCACCTCCAAGCAGTTCCTAGGAGCTGTTATAAATACTCAAGAGGGGTTGGCTTTTCCTTCAGAGGAAAGAATTCGGAATATACTACTGCAAATTCCGCAATATCAAACCGGTCGTCAGTTAACAGTACGCAAGGCAATGCGTTTGCTGGGCATGATGGCGTCATGTATTTACCTGGTCCCCCACGCGCGCCTGCGCATGCGTCCCATGCAAGAATGGTTGGCGAAACTGTGGTCTCAGGCAAGTGGTCAGTGGGACGATCTAGTAGTCGTTTCGCCAACACTTGTACAAAGCCTCCACTGGTGGACAAGAGACAATCTATCCAAGGGGAAACCCTTTTACGATCCCGAGATACAGGCGGTAGTCACGACGGACGCATGCTTAACAGGATGGGGAGCTCACCATCGCCACCACACAGCTCAGGGTCTCTGGTCTCACACAGTGGCCAAGAATCACATCAACCTGCTAGAGCTTCTGGCAGTATTCAGAGCACCTCAAGCGTTCGAGCCCCACCTGCTTAACCTGTCAGTGCAGATTCGGATGGACAGCACGACATCCATGTTCTACCTGAACAAGCAAGGAGGGACTGTTCGCCAAATCTGTCCAGACTTGCCCAGAAAATGTGGATATGGGCACTCAGACGGAACATCTTTCTGTCATCTCAACATGTTCCAGGGGATCTCAATTCTCTAGCAGACGCTTTGAGCAGAGATCCCCTTCCGGAGGAACACAAATGGTGTCTGCACAGAGAAATTGTAGAAGATCTCTTCTCTCAGTGGGGTTTCCCCACTATAGACCTATTCGCCACAAGGGGAAACAGACAGCGCCCAGGATTCGCATCCAGGTTTCCCCAACCAGACTCCCTGTGGATGAACTGGTCAGGGATGTTTGCGTACGCTTTTCCACCAACTCCTCATCAGGAAGGTGGTGAACAAAAACTTGTCCTAGTTGCTCCCATGTGGGCGAGACAACCGTGGTTTCCACACCTACGCAGACTCAGTGTGCGATTCCCATCAAACTCCCGGGCTGGTACAATCTTTTGTCCCAGCACCAAAGTCAGAAGGTGCATCCTCACCCCAACTCGCACCATTTGCAAAGCAGCTACTTGGAGCTCGATTCACATTTTTTCTCAGCACTACTGCATTGACACCCATTCCAAGACAGATACTCAAGTGGGACAAGCGGTTCTAAGACATTTATTTGCTCGTGACCCTTCTCAAATCCCACCTCCTTCTAACACTGCTCGCTAATCTATGCACAGCATGTGATGTAAGCAGATTCCACAAGCCTCAGAAGGGATACATTACTCACCGTAATCGTATTTCTGATGCTTGTATCTGCTTAGATTCACATGCGACCCGCCCTTCCTCCCCTCTGAGAAAAGGCGCATGGATGCTTGTAGTCTTATCTATCTTCTATCTGATTGGATCATCTGCACTCGCGCTACTCCTCATGCTACCTCATGTCAGAAAAAATACAATCTAAAGGTCCTACACGCGTGAGGGATCATGGGTACAGTGGACGTCACACTAGGGAGCAGATACAAGCATCAGAAATACGATTACGGTGAGTAATGTATCATATATATATTTCTGAGGCTTGTAGAATCTGCTTAGCGCACATGATGTGCATAGGCCGACATCTAGTGGAAGCTGTGGAGTATTACAGTTTGTTTTTCGAAACTCGAAAATGGGCGTCGACACAGGGTGTGCCAGTAATACTATCCCTAGTTTGACGTCCACTGTACCCAAGATCCCTCATGCGTCTAGGATCCTCAGATTGTTTTTTTCCGCCATACTGGTCGGAAGCATTTTGCGGAGTCCCCTGGCCTTAGCCATACTTTTGCTAAAATATTAAATTATTTACATCCTTCCCCATCCCAACGTCGAACTTCGACACTCGACGCCGGCTGGAGAAGAAATCAACCGTCGGCTGCTGCACGACGGATTTGGGCCTCGGAAGGCCTCTGGCCTCGGCCTGGGCCTTGGAAGGCCTCTGGCCTCGGCCCTGCAAGTAGGGAGAGTGAGGGGTTGGACATACTCTACACTCTTGGTATATAGGTACACCTTATACATTTCCTACACTTAACAGCCCGCTGCCTCAAGGTGCGTATGGAGGGTACCCCTTTTCAATTCTGCCCCAAGTGCAATCGCAAATACCCTTGGGTGGACAGGCACGCCACGTGCAATCTCTGCTTGCCGAGGGACCACCCCGAAGCGAACTGCAGAGCGTGTAGTAGGTTTAAACCTAAGACACTTGAGGACCGTTGGACGTGTTGGGCCCACCACGCCAGGCAGGCGGCCATGGCAGCGGAGGGCGCCTTCAGCGACGGCAGCAACGCCGTACTTTCAGACGGCGAGGGCATTACGGCATCGAAAGACAGCCGAGCGCAGGTCCCCGACCTCGGAAGGTCGTCCGACAGGGCGGCTATGGGGAAGACCCCCGGCGACACAAGCGCTTCACACACCACACACACTAAACACACGAAGTCCAACCGAGACTCGACGACGTCGAGTTCTCGGAAAGAGGCACAAACAGAACGGTCCGATTCGGTGTCCTCTGGGCGTTCTCGATCTAGATCGCCGCATGACTCCAGGCAATCATCCACTCTTGCCAAGAGTGCCTCGCTCCCTAGGATAACAGAAGTTCGATCGTCGGAGGACGAAGACGACTTCCACCCCCAGGCCGCGCTCCAGGAGTCGGAGCCCGCAGACAAGATCAGCGCGGCCCCACGCTCGAATGACGGGGACTTTACCCCCGATCCTCGACGCCAGGCGTCGAAAACCTCCGGAGCCACAAAAGGACAGGGAAAACACTTTTCCACTCATGGGGAGGGGGGAAAACAGCAGAAGAAGCAGCCTTTGCACTCTTCCACACCTGTAAAACACGCCACTCCCCCTAAACAGACAGACAAGACCAGGTCTGCTGATATGTCTAAAACGAGCAAATCTACTCAAGATAAATCTCCGAGACTTGCTGAGAGAGTCATTCCCAGTTCCAAAAAGTGGTCGAGTGAAGACATAGATGGGGTCATGTCAAGGATGTCTTCTTTGGCTGACTTTTACGATAAAAATCCAAACCATTTCCTTTCGTATGATCCACAAGGGGCGACACCCTCAGGCTCTGATGATCCTATCCCCCCAAGTAAGAAGCCCCGGTTTGAGACACCGATGAGGTCTACAGACCCCTTCGAGGTACAACCATACTCAAGACCATACTCACTGTATCAAGGAGAGGCTTCCTTTGGTGAGGACCAAAAATTTGGCATGGTAGAAGAGCAAACCGGGACAGGCTACTATGGGGATGATGAGGACCAAGAAGAGGAAGACACTGAAACCTACAGAGTAGATTCCCCGGTAGAAAACGAAGCCCCGGTTACCGACTCCCCTGTCGATAACCAACCCCTCCTAAACGAGGTTCTCGCACATGCAGCAGAACATTTCCATATTGACACCCACAGTGTCCAGGAGGAGAGGGACTTTGCCGAGGAGTTAGTGGGAGAAAGGAGGCCTGTTGCCCAGACCATCCCTATCCTTAAGTCCATTCAGCGAAGAATAGACCCGTCCCTGGTGAACCCGAACCTCACCAGAGCAGTCAATCCCAGGGTTGAAAAACTTTTCAGGGCAGCCCAGTTTGACCCTCTCTATATAAGAGGACATCTGAAGCCAGACTCCCTAGTTGTCACTAACACTCGTAAGAGGGCTGGAACACCCTTGTCATCGTCCGAAGCTCCTCCAGACAAGGAGAGCAAAAAACTATATGGTTTCGGCAGGAAAGTAGCCTCAACGGCCGCCTATCGGGCAAGGATTGCAAACTCCACCACCCTGTTGGCCAGCTACAACTGCCATCAGTGGGAAGAAGTCGCGGCACTCGTAGCCTCTGGTCCTGAACCTTAAAGGGCCAGTTAGCTCGGATTTCCGCTGAGGGTAGAGCCGTGTCTGGTTGCATTTTGAAAGCAACCTTTGACGCCGCGGACAACACAGGCAGATTGATAGCAGAAGGCACTGTTATCAAGAGACATGCGTGGTTACGGCAGTCTGGTTTTAAGGCAGAAACCCAGGCATCATTGCTGGACAAACCGGTGGAAGCGGATCTGTTATTTGCTAAGGCGGTCGAGGACGCACTGAAGAATGCTAAGGACGAATACGAGACACTCAAGTCCCTTGACCAGTTAACCAATAAACCCCCTAACCAGAGAGGGAATAGTAATTTTCGTTGCCCACGCAGCCAAAATTCCCAGAGAGGAACTAACTATTCCCAGGGGCAGGGTACACAGTAGAACAACAGCCAACAGTCTACCCAGGGTTACGGCAGGGGTAATAGGAGAGGTCGTGGTAAAGGCAGAGGCAGCCCCAGCAAGGGAGGCGGCATGCCTCCACCAAAGCAGTGACGCTCAGTTCAGGGTCCCTTCTCACGCAACCCCATTAGGGGGACGCATTTCCAACTTCACCCAGGCTTGGGAAGGGATCACATCAGACAGATGGGTGCTGTCAACAGTATCCACAGGGTACTGTATAGAACTACTGCAGCATCCCCGGAACCATCCTCCACGACAGAGAGTACACTCTTTAGAACATCAGAAGATTCTCCTCGAGGAGATCGCCATTCTGCTAGAAAAGGACGCGATAGTACTCGTCCCGGGACACCAGGTAAACAAGGGTATTTATTCAACTTACTTCCTTGTGCCAAAGAAAGATTTGACAATGCGTCCAGTATTGGATTTATGGCCTGCCAACAAGTATGTCAAGCCCCAAAAGTTTCATATGACTACGCTACAAGAGGTAATCCCCCTCCTAAAAAAGGGGGATTACATGGCAACCTTGAATATGAAAGATGCCTATTTTCATATTTCCATGTTCCCAGCGCACAGAAGGTACTTGCGCTTCAAGGTGGACAGTCGACACTACCAATTCAAAGTACTGCCCTTCGGGATAGCTTCGGCACCAGGGGTATTCACCAAGGTACTGGCGGTGGCAGCTGCACACCTACGCAGGGAGGCAATCCTGGTGTACCCTTATCTGGACGACTGGCTCATAACGGGGGAAACCCCAGTAATTTGCAGGACAAACATTCAAAGGACTATCGACCTCCTCCACGAATTAGGCTTCTCAATCAACGAGAAAAAGTCAAGCCTGGTGCCAAGCACCTCCAAACAGTTCCTAGGAGCAATCCTAGATACTCAAGAGGGGTTGACATTTCCTTCAGAGGAAAGAATTCGGAATATACAACTGCAAATTCCGCAATATCAGTGCGGTCACCAAATAACGGTACGCAAAGCAATGCGTTTACTGGGCATGATGGCGTCATGTATTTACCTGGTCCCCCACGCGCGCCTGCGCATGCGTCCCATGCAGGAATAGTTGGCGAAACAGTGGTCTCAGGCAAGTGGTCAGTGGGACGATCTAGTGGTCGTTTCGCCAACACTAGTACAAAGCCTTCACTGGTGGACAAGAGAGAATCTTGCACAGGGAAAACCCTTTTACAATCCCGAAGTACAGGCAGTAGTCACTACCGATGCATGTCTGACGGGGTGGGGAGCTCACCATCTCCACCACACAGCTCAGGGTCTCTGGTCTCCCTCGGTGGCCAAGAACCACATCAACCTGCTGTAGCTTCTGGCAGTATTCAGAGCGCTTCAAGCGTTCGAGCCCCACCTCCTAAACCTGTCAATGCAGATCCGGACGGACAGCACAACAGCCATGTTCTACCTGAACAAGCAAGGAGGGACTCGTTCGCCAAATCTGTCCAAGCTTGCCCAGAAAATCTGGATATGGGCACTCAGACGGAACGTCTTCCTGTCATCACAACATGTTCCAGGGGAGCTCAATTCCCTAGCGGATGCTCTGAGCAGAGACTCCCTCCCAGAGGAACACGAATGGGTTCTACACAGAGAGGTCGTAGAAAATATCTTCTCTCAGTGGGGTTTCCCCACTATAGACTTATTCGCCACAAGCGTAAACAAACAATGCCCAGGATTTGCATCCAGGTTCCCCCAACCAGACTCCCAAAGGAACGCCCTGTGGATGAACTGGTCAGGGATGTTTGCGTACGCTTTTCCACCAACTCCTCTCATAAGGAAGGTGGTGAACAAGATGAACAGAGAGTCGATGATGCTCGTCCTAGTTGCTCCCATGTGGGCAAGACAACCGTGGTTCCCACACCTACGCAGGATGGCGGTGTGCGAGCCCATCAAACTTCCAGCCTGGTACAACCTACTGTCCCAGCACCAAGGTCAAACAGTGCATCAGCAACCCAACTCAATGAACCTGGCAGCATGGCTCCTGAGGTCATAGAGTTTGGACATCTCAATTTACCTCAGAGATGTATGGACATCCTAAAAGAATCTAGAAGCCAAACACGAGGTATTGCTACTTTGACAAATGGAAGAGATTCGTTATCTGGTGCCAGAATAAGCAAATCAACCCAGTTGATTGCGTCCAGCAGGTGGAGCATGTAGGTGACAGGGTTGGTATTTAATTCACTGAAGGTATACCTGGCAACTCTGTCAGCGTACACCACCTCGCATAACAAAGTATCGTGGTGGAAAGTACCAGTGTTTAAAGCCTTCATGGAAGGAGTAAAGAGACTTCACACTCAAGCCCATGCATAAGAGCAGTCTCAAACACCTGACATATAAAACTGCCTTCTTGGTAGCCATTACGTCTATAAGAAGGGTCAGTGAAATTCAGGCTCTGTCAGTGCAGGACCCTTTCTTTACTGTCCATAAAGATAAACTGGTTTTACGAACACACCCTAGGTTCTCACCTAAGTTTATTTCCAAATTCCACGTGAACCAGTCCATCAAGCTTCCGGCTTTCTTCCAAGACCCATAAAGCTTGGCTGAGGTGAAACTACACACCCTAGCTGTGCGTAGGGCGGTCCTATACTATGTAAACAAAACCAGACCGCTGAGGAAAACAGACCAACTGTTTGTCTCCGTAGCTACTGGCAAAGAGGGAGATCGCTTCTCTAAAGGTGCCATCTCTAAGTGGATTATAAACTGTATCCAGCTGTGTTGCTCCCTTTCTGAAAAAACTCTGCCTTTCACGCCAAGAGCCCACTTTACAAGAGGCATTGGGGCCACTCTGGCTTTTATTGCAAATGTACCCCTTGACACAATTTGAAAAGCAGCTACCTGGAGCTCTATTCACACTTTTACTCAGCACTACTGCATTGACACCCATTCCAAGACAGATACTCAAGTGAGACAAGCAGTTCTAAGACATTTATTTGCTCATGACCCTTCTCACATCCCACCTCCTTCTTCTAACACTGCTCGCTAATCTATGCACAGCATGTGATCTAAGCAGATTCCACAAGCCTCAGAAGGGATACATTACTCACCGTAATCTTATTTCTGATGCTTGTATCTGCTTAGATTCACATGCGACCCGCCCTTCCTCCCCTCTGAGAGAAGGCTCATGGATGCTTGTAGTCTTATCTTTGTGATCCTTCTTAGCATGCACCCTTAAATTAAGTGTGGCTAGGATTGTGCATAATGGTTTAATATGCTTACCAAATTGGTGTTTTGTTATAGCATGGGCTATCTCTGAGCTGTCCTTAATTAGCGACACACAATATTCAGTGGCTGGGTCTGTGGCTTAGTGGACTAATTCATCCATTACAGGGGCCGGTATTATCATGGTCACAGGTTTGAATCCCGGCAGGTCCACTCAGCTCTTCATCCTTCCGAGGTCAATAAAATGAGTACCATTAATTTGGGTAACAATAAACATCTGTTATTAGCGCCAAGATGCCCCTTTTGGGGGTGAACGTGCGCTTTACAAATATGCCTATTTATGTTATGTCATTCAGTGCTGTAATAGAAAGGGTGTCCGCGAGGCACTGCAATTAATGAAACATGTGGTTGGTGTTTTAAGTTGGGTAGTAGAAAACTCACTTAAATATGCATTTTGCAGAATAAAGGTCAAAGTAGTTTTCAGTTTCAAATTTTTAGTATCTGTAAGAGCCCGAAGGCTGCAAGGTGCGGGATGATTCAGTGAAAGAAAGAGGCTGTCATTGACTGGCAGATGTCTGCGCTCACCTTTTTTCTGGAGCAGCATGGTGCTCTGTATAGTGCATCCGGCGCGGAATGAGGAAAGTTTGATGTGTTTCAGTGAAAGAAAGAGGCTGTCACTGACTGGCAGATGTCTGCGCTCACCTTTTTTCTGGAGCAGCATGGTGCTCTGTATAGTGCATCCGGCACGGAATGAGGAAAGTTCGATGTGATTCAGTGAAAGAAAGAGGCTGTCACTGACTGGCAGAAGGCTGCGCTTAACTTTTTTAGCATGGTGCCCTGTATGGTGCATCCGGCCGCGTTCGGCGACTCTGGTTGAAGTCTGCCTCCCGCTGTTTCATTGTTTTGATGGTTCTGCGGTTACATCCGGAGTGTCCGTGAGCCCCCTCCCGCCCACAAAGGCTACGCGCACACTTGTATTCATTTCACACTCCCTGGTCGCTCTGAGGCGGCCGGGACCACCCACTTTATACGGCACGCACTGGAGTGCAACATCACTCTGCTGCATGCATGTGCCCTTAATTGGGCAGCATCACACTCCTCCGTTTTCTTAACAAACGAAGAACAGACGTTAAATACAAACACGATATAAGAACACACTGCACACAAAGAAACAAACCCCTTTTAATCACAGCCACCCCAGTCCCATGAGTCCATTCCAGTCCATGGGGTGGTCCCACCAGTTCAGGGGTCCAGAACAGTGTCACTCGGGTGGGCAGGCTTCCCACTCCCAACCCTCTGGGGGTACCTCCTGACCGCCTCCCAGACCGCGCCTCCTCACCTGAGCTCCCCCAAGCCGGAGAGCTTGGCGGATGGGCCAGGCCACTGCCCTCGTCCGGTACATCGTTCACATCCCTTCTCTGCAACGCCTCTAACCTGGCTTCTCCAAGATTCTTGAAGAAACTAGCGTTGCCGATGACAGAGACGGTCCCATCTGACGCGGTTAACATGGAGCCGTGCACTGCTACCAGGTCCAGCGGACCAGGCTCGTATGTCAAAGATGGCTTTCCCTGTGGATGTCGATTCTTGGCTAGTGCTTCATCGCCGGGGACGAACTGCTGGGGGCGGAGTCCTCGTCTGATATTCTCCTGCTCAGTCCTGATTCTCCTCTCCCTTTCCACCTGCTCATTATTGATGACCGCTGGATCTCTTTCTCCTACTTCCGGAAGAGGCCCCTCGGACACCGCTTGAACATTGCTTCAGCTGGAGCCACACCCGTGGATGTGTGTGGAGTGGCCTGGTACTCCCGTAAGAACTGGTATAGGGGCTTCTGCAGACTGTACCCCTGGCCCTGAGCGATGCAGAAAACTGTTTAGTGTTCTTATGAAACATTCCGCCTCCCGGTTTGCCCAAAGCCACAGAGGGGTGATCTTGCGATGATGGACCTCATACTCCTCCATCAACTGGGCAAAGCTGTCCACTTGGAACGGCGATCCATTGTCCGAGCACAGCGCCTGGGGCAGGCGTGTATGACAAAGATATTCTCCCTTGCGACGGCCACTTTCTCCAAGGTCACAGACTCTATGAACTCCACCTCCGGATACATCGACCATTCATCCATGAGGAAGTGTGTCCCGGCTTGTGGACCCAAAGTCAGTGTGGATGATCTCCAAGGGCTTGGTACCTCTCGGCATGGTCTCGATGATTGATTCCTTCTGAGCCAGGGACACCGCCTGGCACCACACACAGGCTGCCACAAACTCCTCGACTCGCCTTTCTAGATCCAGAAACCACACTTTCTGTCGCAGGCATGCCTTGGTCTTGGCAGTACCTTGATCCCTTGGTGTGCCAGTTCAAGCACCTGCATGACCATGACCTGCTGGATCACAATTTGGTCACCTCTGAGCAACAGTCCTGACTCTGAGAATGCCAGCTCATCCTTGACCCTTCATAGCTGTTCAAGCGCTGACTTTGCTTCCTGGGTCCTCCGAGCCAATGTCTCCACTACAGACTTCCACTAGCCCTGTTGTAGAGCCGCCTTCAGGATGATGAAACAATGGTCCTCCGCTGCCGCCTATTCCAGCTTATGGATCGGCACTGAGTTAGTAGTTGCAGCCTCCGCCACCAGCCGGACATGCTCAATGGCCTCCTCCGCACTGATGTTCTTCAGCCCCTCTGGCTTCCCACGCGGGTGTCTGGACAGATAATCGGCCGCATTGTTGCTGGCAACTTAGAGGACAGCCCCGCCAGTATGAACAGGAGGGGCTTCTGATCTGTGATCAGTCACCGGTCTTCCCAGGACATAAAGACAGAAGTGACGACATCCCCAAAGGACCACCAAGGCCTCTCTCTCAATTTGAGAGTATCTTTGCTCAGTCTTCGACAACGCCTTGCTGCCATAAGCGACTGTCCGGATCTCTGACTTGAAATCGGTCTGAATGAGCACTGCACCCAAGCCAAACGTGCTGGCATCGACCACGATTTCCGATTTAAGAGACGGGTCAAAGAAGGCCATGGTGTCCTCCGCTGTCAAAGCCCCCTTGACGTCTTCAAAAGCGGCTTGCTGCAAGGGCCCCCACTGCCAGGAGACATCTTTTTTAGTCAGAGCCCGCAGTGGCTCCGACCGGGACGCAAGGTTCTTGATGAACCGGCCACAATATGTGACCATTGCCAAAAAGCTCCTGACTTCCGACACGTTCTCAGGGGGTCGTGCCTCTACAATGTCCTTTACTTTCCGAGGATCTGGTGACACACCCTCTTCCTTGAACACAAAGCCTAAGAACTTGATCTAGTTTTCAGGTATTCACACTTGTCCCTGTGCAGTGTAAGTCCCAGGGATTGAAGTCGCTAGTGTCCTCGCCACCCTGCGCCTCTGACCGCCCAAATACCAAGATGTCATTGCTTATGTTTAACACTCCCTCCAAGTCAGCAAGGTCACAGCGGATAATGTTCTGGAAAACCTCAGTCGCAAACGACACCCCAAAGCTCAGGCGCTTGTAACGGGAGAGGCCGTTCTTGGGCCGCAGAGCGCTAACACTCAAAACAAAGAAGACGTTCTCCTCCTCTTCCTCATCATCGTCCTCCTGAGGGGCACCCTCATCCCCTTGAACGACCTGTGCGACGTTAGGCGGATGCTGTTGTCTGAAGAACCTGCTCTAACTGGTCCCTTTGGGACTACCGCTGGCATTGGAGCTCTTCACATCCGGGCATAGTGATCTGACGCTCCACACCGGCCACATGATTTCCCTTGCGCTGGGCACTCTGCGGGGAGAGGGAGGTCATAGCCACACTTCATGCAGGAGTCCATTGTTCTTGTGGCGCGATCACGCTGGTTGCTACCTGGACGTCTCGCGCCTCTGCCCCCGTGGCACGGCATACTTCGCACTCCTCTTCTGTCTTACGCGTGCGTACCACCGCCTCCATTCTGTATACTCTCATCTCGGATACCTCCTGCCAGTGCCCATGTTCCAAGATAGGAGGCAGAGTGATCCCCGGTTTGTGCAGCACCTGTCTTCGCAGTTTGCCCGACGAGCACCCTTGAATTAACTGGGTGCGGATCATCGTGTCTGCATTGTCCCAAGCACATGGCTGAGACAATCGGCGCAACCTGCCATAAAAGTTGTCCAATGTTTCATCATCCTTCTGGCGGGCAGAGCACATCACGAAACGTTCATAGTCGGCATTCGCAAGTGGCATGAAGTACTTGCTTAAAGCAGTCTTGGCTGCATCATATGTGGCATTGGGAGGCTGCAGAGACTGAAAAACCTGCTTAATACAGCAGCGTCGCCACCTTGCTGTCGTCGTTGGTTTCACCTGTGGCTCTGAAGTACATGTCCAGCCTATCTATCCACATCTTCCATCTCGGCCCCAGACTGGACGGTGCACCCGAGATATCAAATTCAGGCATTGGTGTAAGTGCCCCTTGCTGTCTCATCACCAGCGGTGCTTGGGGCACAGGAGGTGCTCCCGCACCCTGGCCGGCGTCCTGCATGGCAGTGAGTGCACAGGCCCCACACCGGAAATGGGGCCGCAACTCACTGACCTGCACGCAGATGAGTGGGACAATGTTGGTCAGGCTCTGCTCCTTGAATCCTCTGATGACTCCACCACCATGCAAACAGCCCAAAAAGCCCTCCCTGGCACCTCTTTGAAATGTCCAAAACGTGAAAAAATAGGGCACCATGCATGCACCCAGGACACCCCAGTCCAACAGTGTTCAGGTGAGGTAGAGATTGCAGACAAGGAACTTCCTTTCCACTCCAGTGGCTCCAGAAATTGAGCAGGTTGGGCCAAGGGGATCAGACAAAGGAATTGTAGGCCTCCCCAGCTCCTCACCTCATACTCGACGTAAAAAGTATTGAAACACTTCAAAATGCACAGAATACACAGCATCAGCTGTTCCCCTGCTAGGGAATAAAACAATTGTGCGCGGATGGCGCACAGGCACTCTAAAATAGAGCTGCGACCCACTCGAACATATGGGCAAATTGGCAGAAAAACCCTATGGACGTCACCCTCTCCACGGCATCCAGGAGCGGAGAAATCATTAAAAATAAATCACTGCCCTTCACCGCCGTGCCTGGGTTATTGATGTCCCGCTTCGTCGCCACTACACTTGTTGTTGGTTCGGGCTCCCCGGTCGCTCTGATGCGGCCAGGAACGCCCCCATACGGCACGCAGCGGTGTGCAACGTCACTCCGACGCGTGCATGTGCCCTTAAAGGGGGAAGCACCACAATTGTGGAATAAATATACTTCAGACAAGTGGTCATGGCAACTATACAGGCGTCTTGCGATTTGCCTGAGTTGGTCTTGCCAGCAATGTATGCTAAAGTAGTAAAGTAATTGGAATAGAAAATTGGCAAGGAGACGGTTGGTCTGTTGTATTGAGTAAACGTGCATCCTAGCACAGAGAAATGTAAGGGTGCTGATTACATTCTAGGAATTGTCAAATGGCATTCGCTATTGTTGTGACAGTTGGCAATATGTTTTTTCGGGTCTCACGGGTCTAATAAATCAATTGTTGATGAATATAGGAAGTTACTGCTGTTTGTAAGGGTTTGCTCAGCTCGCCGGTCTAGAGGGCTGATGAGTTTTCTTTAATTTCTAGGGCTCAATAATCGCTCTTGAGTCGAGCATCACAATAGTGATAGTGCTTGTGTCTCATAGTTTTAACGTTGAGTCTGGAGATAAAGCACAATTATGACTTCAAGTTCAGATGTTACATTAGTACTTCACCAGTTTGCACAACATATATACGCTGTCTTAGCTTATCTTCATTATAATGCATTCCCCATGCGTAAAGACTATACATGATACATTTTGCTACAATTTAGAGAACATTCCTAATATTAGTTGATGGCATATACTTTTATTGTGTAGTTTAAGCATATTATAGTTGCAAACTATGCTGCATCTGTTTTTTTTTTTTTTTTTAAATTCAAATTTTATTGGTTTTGTAAAGGTTCGACAGCCATGTACATGCAGAGAACATCTCTGAGCCAAAAAAAGAGAGAACGATGATAGCAAATAATATTCTCATGCAACACCTGTAGATTCTCTGAGAGTCACATATTCAACCAATAACGTCAACAAGACCCACCCTTCTTTTTTTTTTCCTACCCCACCCCCCTCTCGAAATATCTGACCTGGGAGGAAAAACAGGAATAAACAATACCAGTGAACCAACCTTAAACTCATGACTTCGGGCAGATAGTGACAACATGCCCCAATGCACCGGCAGAGCAGACACCGTCTGTCATTAACGAAATTGACACGAAACTCAACAGTGTATTGCACACAATCACTTCACAGTATATACTTGGCACGGAATTCAGACCAGGCGTTCTCAACAACAGTACGATCCCCGTGTAAAGCAGCAGTCAGGCATTCCATTCTGTAGAAGATGCTGAGGGCAACCCCCAGCCATTCAGTTTTAGTGGGGAGCGTGGATCTTTTCCATACCATAGTGAGGCAGGCGCGTGTGGCCAGCAACAGACCATGCACCATTTCGGGTGCTTTCACGACCTTATCCTCTGTCTCAGTCAGGCCAAATAGGATGAACAGCGGGAGCCCCTCCCTTACATCATCATCTAGATCCTTGATCCAGCTAAGGACCTCTGACCAGTAGGTCTGAACCAATGCACATCCCCACCACATATGCCAGTAATCAGCCCGCATCCCGCAGCCCCTCCAGCAGTAGGGGCTTACCCCCTGGTACATTTTGGCGAGCCGAACTGGATCATACTGCCATCTATACAGTAACTTGACGGCATGTAATTTATACTGACAAGATATGGATGACTTCGCCGTTCGTCTGCATATTTGCAGCCATAATTTTTGAGAGATTTGCCTGCCCATATCTGATTCCCATCTGCTCTTGAGCGCCAGTGAGGGTGTAATATCGACCTCAATCAGTGCCAGGTACATTGCACTTATCAGACCCCTGGAGCCCGTGCATGAGTCAAGGATCTTTTCAAATGGGGTGAGATCCCTCTGTAATTGTTCTCTCCATATCGGTCTTGTCGTTACCCCCTTGAGTCTCAAATACAGGAAGACCGAGAGCGTGCCTATGCCGAGCGCCTCCTGGAGCTCTTGAATGGTTATAAAAGCGCCATTGCGCCATAGTTGGCCTGCCCTCTCTAACCCCACTTGGTACCAGGTTTCATAACTACCCGGTTCAGGGATTGCGTCCCGGATCCCCGGGGACCAAAGATGACCCAGAGGAGAGGGCCATGTCGTAACCCCCACCATTTTCCTGCCTGGTTTCCATATTGACCATATTGTACCTATAATGGGGTGAGATTTAACGCTGTTACGTAATTGGGGCCCAGGGACCCATAGCCATTCACATAAAATAAAGGGACGGAGGTGATAGTTATCTAGCGCTATCCATTGTGGCTCTAACCACTGTCTGAAATGAGGGACAAGGACCCTAAGTTGAGCCGCCCTGTAATATGTCTCTAAGTCCGGAAGGCCCACCCCTGCATTGTCTTTACGAAGCTGGAGCAGGGATCTCGGGATTCTGGGCTTTTGACCGCGCCACAGGAAGGCTAGTAACAATTTTCTCGTGTCTGTAAAATATTCCGGGGGCATTTTGATGGGAAACATTTGAAAGAGGTATAATATCTTAGGGAGAAAGCCCATTTTGATAGCATTTAACCGACCTAGCCAGGAGATGGTGAGCTTGGACCACCTTTGTATATCTTTTTGCAGGGTAAGTGACAATGGAGGGAAGTTGGCTTCATATAGGGATCCCAAGTCACGAGTGACGTTAATGCCCAAGTATCGGAGTGTGGTGAGACTGACTTTCACTCTTAGGGGGGCAAAGCGTTCGACCTCGGAATCTCTACTTTTGTCGATCGGGAGGAGGACAGATTTCCCTGTATTAATTTTTAGGCCAGCCAACTCACCGTATTCAATTATAGCGAGCGCGGCCGGGACCGAGTCTAAGGGGTCAGTTAGGTGCAATAAAATATCATCAGCATATAGGCCCAGTTTGTATTCCCGATCGCCTACTGTGATGCCGTTTACCCTACTGTCGTGTCTTAATTTTTGCGCCAGCGGCTCAAGTGACAATACAAATAAAATCGCTGACAATGGGCAGCCCTGCCTCGTCCCCCTTTCAAGGGGAAACCAACGAGAATAGCCTCCGTTCACCGTCACTGATGTCGTGGGGGAACTGTATAGCGCTTTAATGGCGCAGCGAAGTTTCGGTCCAAGCCCGTTCGATACCAATACCCTTTCCAAAAAGCTCCATGACACCCTGTCGAAAGCCTTCTCGGCATCTAACGACAAAAGTGATGGATCCCCTCCCATTTCTTGTGCTTCATGAAGTAAATGAAGTGTTTTCCTCATTGTGTCCGCGCCCTGCCTTCCAAGAACAAAGCCAACTTGGTCAGAGTGTATTAACCTAGGGAGATGTGTTTCAAGCCGAGCCGCAATGACTCTGGCATATACCTTAGCGTCGATGTTGAGGAGAGAGATGGGGCGATAAGAACTGCAATATTTTGGGTCACGACCTCCCTTCGGAATAACAGCAAGGAGGGCTTGAGAGAAGGACGGAGGTGCTTGGCCCGTGTCAAAAATAGAGGTAAACAGGGATGCCAGAAAGGGGGAAATGAGGGTGGAGAATGTTTTATAGAAACCAGGGGTGAATCCGTCATCCCCAGGGGCCTTCCCCGTTTTCAGCCTCTTGATAGCTTCTGCAACCTCCTCCTCTGTGACTGGCATATCAAGGGAGTCGGCCTCCGTGGTCGTGAGTGTGGGGGTCTGCGCCTCCTTAAGGTATGTGTCTATACTGCCCACTGGGGGGTGGGGGTCGCACATATATAGATCTTCGTAGAAGTAGGCAAATGCTTCCTGTATGTCCTCGGGGGAGGTCACCGTCGTGTCCGTGAGAGTGCCATCTGTCCTCTCGATTAGGTCAACCCACCTCTCCGCTTTCTGTGCATGGAGACGAGCCGCCAGCAGAGCATCGGCCTTGCCCCCCTTCTCATAGTATTTTTGTTTGAGGTATTGTAGGGTCTGGGCTGTCTTACCCGCAATTAGTATTTTCAGCTCTTCTCTGAGTTGTTTAGCTTCAGCTATATACCTGGGTCTCTCAGATGGAGAGGACTGTGCGAGGCCCTGAGCCGTACCAAGCCTTTCCCTAATGCCTTTCTCTATCAAGGCACGCTCTCTTTTTTTGCAGGCACCTTCCCGCATGAGAATCCCCCTCCAGGTAGCCTTGGCAGCCTCCCACACTGACGCCTTCCCTACGACCCCTGTGTCATTAGTAACAAAGAATTGCTCGATCTCGGTTTCCAAGGTTTCCCTGAAGACCGAGTCTGCCCATATGGAATCGTTACATCTCCATTTAGAGTTCCGGGGGGCCAGTTCATTCCAGAGTATATCCACCACAACCATATCGTAATCAGTCCACGCAGAGGGGTATATAGTGGCCACCTGCATCATGCGGAGGAGGCCATCAGAGAGAAAAATGTAATCAATGCGCGTAAGTGTGTCATGGGGGAGGGAGTGGAAAGTAAAGCCTCTTTCCGTCGGATGCAAATGACGCCAGCTATCAACGAGGCCATAAAGGTCAAGGGTTAATTTAATGTCTGCTTCTTTCCGAGTGCTGGGTGGATCTACTGCATCGGCCTTGGTCTGTCTGTCCATTGAACTATCCATCCAGGTATTAAAATCCCCACCGAGGACCGTGTGACCCTTGGCCATGCCAAAAACCTTCTTAGTGATTTTGTGGAGAAACCTATTTTGCCCTTGGTTAGGTGCATAGAGCGTGGCGAGTGTGACTATTGTGCCCCGTATGTTTCCAACGACTATGAGAGCCCTCCCCTCCCTATCCATCCATGTGTCAAGAATTGTGAACCGAAGGCTTTTGCGAAACAGGATCCCCACTCCTGCCTTTTTTAGAATCCCAGAGCTCCAATGAACGGGTCCGACCTCCCGTGATGGAATCATTCTCTCCTCACCCTTTCGATATCTCGTTTCCTGGAGGAACAAAATATCTATATTCAATCTCTTGAATTCCCTGGCCACCATAGATCTCTTCATGGGAGAGTTCAAACCTTTGACATTAAGTGTGCAAATGCGTAACGTGTCTTTACAGAATCTAGGTGCCATCTTAAGTTTTGGATGAGTTTGTAAGCGGCCGGTTCGTCTGCTTCGCAGCGCGTGTCAAGACTAGTATTGCAATATGTGGTTCATTTTCTATGAAGTGGGTCTTAGTTAGCCCTGTATGGATCAAAGGCCAACCTGCCCAGGACGTACAATGCCCCTTTATGTACCCATCTCGTGTCATTGCGCCCCCCAGGTCTGGATTATAACAAATAATGTGTCTCCCGCTCATCCCCCCTTCCCCTCCCCCCCCTAACCCCCATGCATTCGGCGCCCGGCCCGCCCGGGTTAACATCACCCAGTCGAACTCGGACCACCAGTGGAGACCGCAAAACAAGCGGTCCTATCATAATAAAAGCATATATAACTGTGAGCCCCAAACTTTTTGCTCATATATCAACATCAACAAGTCAAAAATAGGAGTGCCGATCCCCACAAAAGCAATTCCATAATTCCGTAAAACCAATTTGTTAATACAACTTCTGACCTCCACTTTAAGCATCGGACCAATGTCTGCCTCACCACATAAGTCTATCAGGCAACCCACGCATAGTAGTCCAATTTTGATACCTGTATGAATAGAATTAAACCTTCGGATATGTGTTCTGACCCTCAAATCGAATTTACCAATGGCATAGGTCGAGGATTATTGCCTCTTTAAGTGAACTGGGTTAGTTCAACCAGCGTCGGGTGACGATCTAGTGCCTAGCTTCCGCCAAGCCATTGTCCCATCATTATTTGGAGTATGGGGCGTGACAAGACACTCTAGGCTCAAGTCAATGCTCCATGTCCTGGGAGTTGTTCATCCTCCGAAATTTCCTGGATCCTTGAATCCGTCTCCGCCGCGGACCCTTGGTTTTCCATTCGCCCTCCACTCTTTTCAAGCCATCAAGGGGGGGGGATCTTCCCCCTGGGGGCCTATCAGGTCCGTTATACAGTCAGCGACGTCTTTTTCCGAGACAAGTCTCATTGGCGAGCCTTCCCACTCGAAGGTGAGGGAGAACGGATAGCCCCAACGGTATCTGGCGCCCTTTTCTTTTAGCATCTTCGTGATCGGGGAGCACTTTTTCCTCATAGCCAACGTGAGAGATGATAAGTCCTGGTAGAGTGAAATATTGGAGTCTTCTAATAAAAGTTGAGGGATGTTTCTGGCCTTTTCCAAGATTCGTGCTCTGTCAGCATAATTGTGAAAACGAGCTAGCACCGATCTTGGGCCTCCAGGTCTGCCTCCCGCTCTGTGAATACGGTCAATTCTAGGTTCGTCTACTGAGTCGTCCTTGAAGAGGAGCTTCAGAATGGTGTGTAGTGTTTGTTTTACATCAAGTTCGGTTTCGCCCTCTCTCTCGGGCACACCAAAGACACGAATGTTGTTTCGACGCTGCCTGTTTTTGAGGTCATCGACCTTGAGACGCATCTCCTCTTCTCTATGTTCTATTTCCGCAATGCGGTGATCCAGTTGTGCCTCCAGAGTGTTCAGGGATGTCTGATTATATTCGACCTGTTCCAGCCTGTCGTCCATTTTATCCATCCTTTGCGTGATCTTATCTATTTTGCTACCGATATCCGCTCTCATGCCTTTCAGCTCAGTAAGTAGGTCGGCGACGTCCGCCTTGGTCGCGGCTGCCTCAGACCCTGCCATTGACTTCGATGAAGGGCTTTGGAGGTCTAGAGGTCGGAGTAAACTTGTATCTCGCCAGTTTATCCTTAGGGTCCATGGAAGGTGGATCTCAGCTGGGTTTTGGGAAGTAATGGCTCGAGTATGGTCTTTGGACAATATTGCGCTTGTGCTAGCGATATTTTGTCCCACGGCGGCCAATCGTGGCGTAGGGTAAGGTACACCAAAAAGCCTCCGCAACAGGGAACGCTCCTTGTGTTCACATGGACCACTTGATTCCTTTTACTTCCAGGGAGAGGGACAGCAGATCGTGAGCAGGACACGGCGACCACAGCTATTCCCCACTTGAAAGGGCCACTCCGGGCAGAGAGCTGGGATCGCGTTCTTTGATCCGGCAAGCTTGGAGGTGTGTGTAGGGTCTGAGGAGGGCACACGCCCTGTCAAACAGGGGCCCAACCCCCAGTCCTTCGTTGCTCAGGGAAGATCCGCTAGTGCCCCCTGCTACATAGTAACCGCAACATTATAGCTTATGCCGGAGGACTCACCAGTAGTTTCTCCGTGGCGATGTTCAGACCACAGTCTCCGTCCTCAAGAAGTAGACTTTTCACCGTTTTTGATTGCAGGCGGCCTGCGTACGTTATAGATCCTTTGATTCTGGAGTGCAAAGTGTTCCTTCGATAGTGGGTGATTTACCTGAGGAGGCACACGCCCCTGTCATGGGGGCCTTACCCTCAGCCCGGGTGGCCTTCCTGCATGTCTAAATACTTCCTGGGTGGTGGTAGCTAGTAGGTATTATGCGGTTCGCTCCAGGAACAGCCGTTAGCTGAGCCACTTCACATGTAGGGTGTGCATCAGATGTATTCCGAATGTACTGGGGAACCCACCGCGTTGGGCCTGCTGTGGTCTATCCCCTTTCAAACCTTATGCTGCTCTATGCCGTAAGTAGGTTTCACCCACTCTCCTTTTCCTCTCCCCTGACCCCCGAGCGCGCGGCTGTGGCGTGCAAGCACTCCGGGAGGGGGGGGGGGTGAGCGTTCCTTTGGATGCGTGGGCACTTCTTTCGGGGCCGTCTCTGCGTTCACTGGGCCTCGGCACCGTGGAAATGGGAGGAACTCACGCCGCGCCTGCCGCGCAGCCTTCATCAGGAATGGGAAAGGGGAGGGAGCTCCGATGCACCGGCTGCCCGATTGTGGGCCTTCTGGGCTTCCCAACGTGGCGCGGGGCAATCTCGTACTTGGCTGAAGCCCGTGGAGGAGAAAGGAGGGGCGGCCGCCTACCTTCATCCACCGAGGGAGACTCGACGAGGTCCCGCCCGTGCCGTCACCAGCACGGATGCAGGCGCCAGCCTGAGAAATCCGTCCTCGACAAATGGGCAGGAAGACGAACGGGGTCCAGGAAGGCGCTCCTCGCCGCGCAGAGCAAAAGCCTGCAGCGGGTCCCTCTCCCAAGGCCAAGTTCCGTGCAGGGACCGCCGCGCAATTCAGCCTCCTCCTCGATTGTCCGTGCTGCCACGGGTGTATAGTTTCGGATTGTAGGTGCGCACGTCCAGGGTCTCAGAACGTGTACATTGATTTCCCAGCGAAATGTCCTCCGATTTTCCACAGGTTTTTTCCCAGGTGAGGGGGACACCTTCCGACGTCTTTGGCTCTGCAATCAACCTTGAGGGGGGTCACAAAGTGGGGGCTCACAGCCACTTCCCGGACCTCAGTTGCGGAGCTCACACGGAGAGGAGACTCATCCGTGCGCCCCCTGGTGGCCGATCCTGCTGCATCTGTTTTAATTGGTAATGGCATATTGGCTTGCATTTATACAAGTCTATTAGCCGTTTCATTTAGGAAAAATGCAGTACAAGGTTAACAATATTACTATTAATGCACATACAGTTAGGGGGGAAAAAAGCCTTTGGCATGTTAGAGGAAAATCAGGTTCATAAGAATACTTTAATTTCATGTTCTTTGTTCAAGCCATTGAGGGCGCTTCGTAATTTACATACAAGCCTGGTTTCCATTTGTCATTGTAGTAGTAGTAGTTTGCAGTCACCTCCTTGCTTGCCACAGTTTGCTTGTTGTGACCTATAATATTGATGTTTCCTTTGGCCTCCAGTTGATGGTTTTCTTTTTGCTAGTGGGAGTCTTGGGGCCTTGATTGCTGAGAAAAAATGTTCTGATTTGTATCCTTAATTCACGGACCGGGCTCCCAATGTAGAGCTTGTTGCAGATGCAGACAGTCCCATAGATTACACATTTTGTTCGACAATTTATAAACATATTGATTCAAACTTGTTCTTCACCAGTTTTTTAAAAGCTCAGTGTTCTTGTGGGCATACTTGCTCGTTTCTTCAGTGTTTTTCAGAAAAGATTAGCTTAGTTTAGGTGCTCTTGAAAAGATAAACCCTGGTTTAGGGTCTGTCACTTCACTTAGTACTGGATTGTGAAGAATCCTACAGATCTCTCACTGAAACACTGTCTAAAGTCTCCTCCCAGGTGACCAGGGAAAGGCAGATGCTTCCTTATCCTAACCTTGGGGTTGGTGTACTGCGGGAGGATCACCTTGGAGGAGACGAGGCCCCGGTGTGGCGATCCCGTGGGATGAGACACAGCATTTGTCCTTTGACAAGGAAAACCTTTCCAGGTTACCAAAACAGGCAATGGGTTATTGTCATTACAATGTCCCTGACCCACAGATGAGATCTAGGCACAAGTATCAAAAATCGGAGAAACCCATACCAATGGAAAGATCCTTCAAAGTATTTGAGGATGAACATCCTCCTTAACTCCCAAAGGTATAATGGATCTAGAAATGTTGCCTTACATGCATTGTGTTCCCCTGTAACAACAAATTCTGACGGTTTCATTTTAATTGACCTTAAGGCAAGTATACCTACCCTAAAAGTCAAGCAAATGCCTGAAATAATAAATGTTGTTCAGGACTAAAAGTCCTATGATCCCATAAGTAATGGGATGAGGAAGAGGGCTGAAGTGTAACAGTAGCCAGACAGTTAAGCCTAACGGACCACACCTGAAGGAACCTTGGAGGCATAAAAGGCCCCTTCATTCGCAGGCAATTAGAAGGAGCTGGAACTGTGACTGGAGTGCATGCAGTAGTAACGGAGGCAGAAAGAAGGCACAGAGCTGGCAAACCAAGCAGAAGTGGGAGAACAAGAGGGGGGCGGAACGTGGATGCAGCAGTTTTGACCTGCCTGTACCCAGACGAGGAGCTGTGGGCGAGTTGCAGGTCTCAGGAGTGAACTGCGACCCCTGTGGTTTCCCTTTCTACCCCTTAAAAAAAACAAAGAAAAAAACGTTTTTTTTTTTTTTTTTTAATTGAAAAACTTCAGTTTGAATTCAAGAGACAAACTTTTGTTTCAACAGAAAGAGATCACTTCATAGACAATAAATAGATTCCACCAGTCTTCTAGAACAGACTCTCGCTGGTAGTTCTAGTTAAGAGAGTCTGTTTTCAGAATCGAGTCAAAGTACTTCACGGTCGCACATACAAGTCTTATGTTGCTTCCTGAAATGATCCGCCCCCACCACCGCTCCATATCTTCATCTAGTGGTGCAAAATTTCCTAGATGTAGTGAGTGTTGTCTGACAGTTTGAGTGCATTCGATTAGCAGATGTTTGACTGTTTCAATTGACTGTTTGCAGAAACGGCAGAGATTATCGTCAATAGATTTATCCTTTCTTTGCCAAAGAATTCCTTTCGTTTTTAGAGCATTGACTCGAAACCTTAAGAATTGGGTTTGGTGATGACGAGATGGACAGTGCAATAAATATCGCGCTGGTTCGTTTAATTTCCTGTGCACGCCTCTCATTTCCTCTGTTGATTTTAATTTTAACATTGCTTCATTGGTAACGATCCATGCCCAGTTTTCAAATTTCTTTTTTGCAAGCTGTGGGCAATTCAACAGTTCTTGATTGCTTATTTGTGCGGCTGTAAGAAAAGCTGACAGTTTGTGAAACCATAGGTTGAGAAGGTCGCTTTTTTTTTGAGCTGCCATTTTTGGCAAAGATTTTGTAAGCCGGTGCCGGTGAATCAAGGGTCATTTTTCGCATTGTTAAGATTGAGTTCCAGACCACTCTCATATGAAGGGAGTTAATTGCTAGTTCTTGTCGCAGACTAGATAGTGGTGTTGCCTGTGGCAGCTGCAGGACTTTCCGCCAGAAGTGTCCTTCCAAAGCATGCCAAGTTTGCACGCTTATATTCCAACCCGCCTCAGCCCCAAAGATTATTATTGGGGTTACTTTTTGTAAGTAGAATTTGAGTACGGGTTCCAATGAAAATTTTCCAAAATTTTTATTGATTTTTACAGCTTGTATTGCTAACTTCGACATTTTGGATGTTAGTCTGCAGCCCATTGTTGTTCGCAAACGGAATTGTTAAATTGTAGCCCCAAGTATTTTATTGAGTCAACAGATGTTAAGTTAATTTCTTCAATTTTCCACCTGGAACCTTTGTCTTTTTTGCTTCTAATATTTCCAATGGACATGATCTTAGTTTTATGTGAGTTTATTTCCAGTTGGTTTATGCCCATATAGGATTTCAAGCCTAGTAAGAGACGTTGTAGACCAATTTGGGTTCTGTCTATCAGAACCAGGTCATCCGCGTAGACTATACAGTTGATTGCTATTTGATTTATTTTTGGTGAGAAGCATATAACTTTGTTCAGGTAGATTGGCAGATCTGCTAGAAATAGTTTGAATAGTTCTGCAGCTAGGGGACAACCTTGCTTAACACCCTTGTGGGTAGCTATAGCATTGGATAACAATCCGCTGTTGTTTAGCCGGACTTTGATTGAAGTATTTTCATGTAGAGCAATGATAGGCTCTAAAATGGATGCTGGATATTGCCATTTTGACAATATTTCCCATAATAAGCTTCGATTCACACCATCGAAAGCTTGTTTCATATCGATGAAAGCTAGGTGAGTCTTGCCATTTTTCTTTAAGGTTTCCAGCTTTAGAATCGTAAGAATGAGCAGATTTACGTCGACTCTGGTCCCTTTCGTGAATCCAGTTTGCCGTATGTCATTGATCTGTGACATCTCGGCCCATTTTGCGAGTTTGATAGGTAAATTTGACCCAAAGATCTTTCCAATGGTGTCGAGCAAGGCAATTGGGCGATAGTTGTTTGGATCGTCCCAACTGCCTCGCTTGTGAATTGGCACCACAATCGCGGATTTGTCCAAGATTCAGGCAATTCTTTGGACCGACTGATTTTTATGAATAGCTTACCAATGAAATCAGCCCATTCGTTTGGATGTTTTTTTAGATCGATATTGGAAATCAAGTCAGGTCCAGCAGCACGTGAGATCTTTAGAGCGCTGATAGCACGGACGATTTCCTCATGGTCCATCTGCACATCCCATTGAGTATCAGCAGAGCGCTTTGGTGTTGGGAACTCAGATTCCGGTTTTTTGAACACCAGAGAGAAGTGCCTATTCCAAACATTGCCTGTTATAGTGTTTATTGGGATTGAGTTGCAATTAGAGAAATCCATATTCAGGATTTTCCATGTCACATGCATTTTTAGTCATAATTAATTGTAGCATATGCGCTGCACGATCTTGCTCGATTATGGCTGCATGTGACTTTGTCCAATTTCGGTACATCATGCGTCGTGTCTTTAGTTCTTTTTGGGCGTCCAACTTGGAATTTCGCTTCTTTATCGATCTCAAATCTTTCCGCAAGGCCTTTTTTGCTTCATGTAATACCTTGCAATATATATGGCGATGAGTCTGACCGAGATTTGATGAGTTTTTTCCAGGAATGGTAAAATCTGACAACAATGGAATATAATCAGGTCTTTGACTACCTGGCTCGATCATTAATTTCTCCCCGATCCGTTGAATTTGATTGCTTTTTAGTCGTAGGCGATTTCCGCGACAGTTAGTTTCTAGTGAAGCTTTGAATGAATTTGTTTGCAAGTTCGTGTTCATCTTAATGCGTAGTTGAAGAAGGCTGTGATCACTATAGTTAATTTGCTTTATTTGCAGATCCACTAGCTTAGCCACCTGGTTCCTCGAGAGCCAAATATAGTCAAGAATGCTATGTGAGGCATCTCGATACCAAGTTGGTTTGGCAGGCACATCTCCTTTGACATTTCCATTTAACATTACAAGATCGCGGACACTCATGGCGGTTTGCCATCTTTTTGCTCTTTCATCGAGCGCCTCGTTTTCGAGTTGCTGGTACTGTTGCGACGAGTGATTTTGTTGGAACCACGTACAGTTCATATCGCCACAACAGATAACTGTTAGGTTGTTGTAAGCTATCATTGCGTCATCAATTAGTAGTGATATTGCCGAAATTATGCCATCTGTGCTGATCTTTAGTGGGTTCCAATAGATGTTTATAATTAGTAAATGAAGTTTCTTTGGTATTTTTTTCCAAGGTATGTATGATAGTTCCTTGTACGTACGGATTTGGGTTTTGTGATATCGGAGATGACCAAGATTGAGTTATTCTTACCAGTGTAAATAAGCCCGAGCTTGGGCGACCTTTAGTGTTTTTGATTGCTGTATTTAATAGAACAGTGAATCCATCACAAATAGGAGGTGTGCATAGCCATGTTTCCTGCAAGCAAATGATGAAGATATTTTCAAGTGGTGTCTCAAAATCATTAAATAGATTGTTATAGCCACGTGTGTTCCAGGATAGAAGTACCATCGGCTTTCCCCTTGTAGCTAGTCATGGCTAATGACGTGTCCTTGTTTGATTTTGGTTATATTTTTTCGATGTAATGTTTCTTTTTGAAGACTGACCTGGACTTGACGACATAGTGATATTCATTGACTGTCTTAGTGTATCCGAATCAATTGGGTTAGATTGTTGTTTTTTCCCCATGTTTGATCTTTCAACTCGAATTGACTCGTCTTGATCCGGTTCCGGAGAGATTTCAAACCCAAACAATAGCAGTTCATCAACAGCCTTTAAGAGCGTGCTACGCACGCTTGCAGAGTTGATGTGTAATAGGACCTGGTCTGAGTTTTTTTCGGTCGCATACTCAACAATGCGTATGTCATCTGAAACGATTGTGTGTAACGACAGCACACATTTGAACAGTTTCATAATATTTGACCTGTTGAGGTTAACCTCAGCATCATCGCATTGTATATTTTGCAGACGTAATTTACGACATCCGCTTGAAATTCCCGTGTGTGTAGTCTCGTGTACTTTACTTTTAAAGTGGACCCGTTGCGTTCGTTGGTTGGATGTGAATTTTGGATTCAACTGTTTGTCCCCCGTATGATCCTGAGTGGAATTAGCAGAGCCCCCAAAACTTGTGACACGTTTTTTTCTTGTTTACCTTTCTGTTGTTTTACGGCCTGTGCTAAAGACAGACCGGAGGACTCTTTCGTGCCCGGCAACCTGCATTCATCAGGCAGTTCCTCGCCAATCGAATATGTGGACAGATTGCATAAATCGATTGAAGTGGATACGATTGTAGTGTAGCTGGTCTCAGAGTCAGAGTTGATTCTTCTTCGTTTCGAGGATGGTTTGTGAATTCTTTTAGACGAGGACACTGAAACAGCTAGGTTTGCAACAGGATCAGAAATCTTCTTGTTTAAATTGTTATTACGTTTAAACAGACTCAGACGTGGCGGAGTTGATAAGTTTCTTATGAATTCTTTTTTCTTAGAAGAGCCTGCTCTTTTGGAAGTTTTTTTTGCAACCTTAGTTGTTGTCTCACTTTCTTTTTTATCAAGAGATTTGATTACATCTACAGTAGATGTGGTGGCAGTTGTTTTTGCAGAGCCAGAAAAGATGCCAAATTAAGAGAAATGACATCCCGGTAAGGCAACTTTCACTTGTAGATCTTTTTGGTGCGGTTCAACGGTAACATCTTTTGTACTGTTGTCCATTGATTCGCTTCCATGGGTACCAGATTGAGTTGTTTTACCAGGATCAGTCGCAGCGTCCCGACCGATGTTCTGAGACTTTAATTCTTTTGTCGTTGTTATATTGGTGGCTAATTGGCGACATCCAGTAACTTCTGGTAGTGTCGCACTCCCGATCTCCATTATGACTTGACAATGTTTTACGGAGATTTCATCCGATGTCGTGGTAGAAGTTTTGGTGTTCTTTGTGCTAAAGTTTGAGCTTTCATCCTTGCGCGTCACATGACTTTGACAGTTTTGCATTGTATTTGGGGCATTAATCAGACCATCTACAAGTTTCTCCATTTGCGTGCTGCTGTGAGCGGCCTGGTCATGTTGTCTTTGATAAACAAACCCAAAAGAAGTGGGAACCTCAACAATCACTGGTACCTTGAGGTAGAAACATATAATAATATACAGAAAATGGTACCAGGAGGTAAGGAAACACTATAGAAAGAGGGCAAATGGATGCATGAATCAAATTATCATTTTCATTTTATTTAGAATTATATAAAACACAATATTAGGAAAACATTTAGATCATTATAAAAAACATTTTGCTACTCAGACATTCAAAAACATTCATTCAAATTATTTGCACATCTAAAAGTTTATATAAAAATACTAAAGTGCCATAAGAAATGTCATTTATTTCATTGGTACATATCTTTTCATTGTGAACATAATAATTCAAAAAAACGCAAATTACAAAATTGTGGTTCATTCCAGAAAAATATATCGACTATTGGTGCTTTAACAAATCGTTCTTCTTTACAAAAAAGCTTCCCAGTTGGTAAATAGTTTCGACTTGACGGATAGTGTGTGTCTTCATCAGGATTGGATGAACATTTAACAAATATTTCTAAAAGCAAACAAACATACAGTAGATAAATATATTTTGTTTAAAATTGCCCCTCTCAGTGTTTCCTCTCAAAAATATTATATACAACATCAGAATTTTTAAAGCATCCATATGGCTTTAACTCCAAGGTAGACATCTCTTTTATCCACCATTTCGTAAACATAATGGAATAAATCTAACCAATTATGACAGAAACTCTATACTGACCTAATCAGTCTGGTTTCATGTGAACCTCTAATTCTAAGATTCAGAAAAACTTGAAAAGAAACAAAACGTTCCTATAATCTTCACTTTCTCATTAGTGCTGAAACAGCCCACTCCCGTCACACCAAACGGCCCCCCTACAGTCAACAACAGATTGCAATTTCCAAATTCGCAACGTCCCTCCTACCTGCAAACCCCATTTGGTTCGCCCAGTGGCTTGTATTCCAGCAGCCTCTGGTCAAGGTCTGATACTAAATTTCCTAAAGAAATCGGAAAAAATTATTGCTATATTGGAAATATAAAAGTGTTCAATGAACAATTTTACAAGGACAGGGCGGGCACGTGTTCAGTACCTTCTTTAAAGATGAGTGTCTTCCACTCTAAAGTCAGTCCATTGTTATGCCGTACCCCTGAGATACGAACGGTACACAACTTTCACGGCTCGCCGCCTGTCTTTGTTAAAACGACGGTCTGATTATGACAATAAAAGAAAAGAAAACCCAGTTAGCTCTAATTGAACAAGAACTTTCTGACTGCCTAGGCATAGCGTGCCTAACACACATTAACTTACCTTAACATAGTCTGTCACCGAGAATGTTTGCATCCGCTATAAGCAAAAGATCGACCGAATCTAATGCAAAACGGCGGTCCCTCTTTTATTTCGAATCGGTGTTTAAGACACAAACGAAGGACTAAAAACCTTTTGCAGTAGTCCCAGAGTGCAAGAGCTAGAAAAAGGACTCTAAGAGTCTCCTATATGACAACATAGGCTCGATTGTAAGTCGAATCATCTATCGCAATAAACTGGGCAGAAACATTGATACAATATATCTTCCTCTTTACAAAATGGAAATCAATTCCATTCCTCTTGTTGATTAAGCCCAATATTTAAGCTATTGGTGTGATATATCCACCATTGTTCCTTTTGTGCTAAGCGTGCAGCAGTATTCGCTGCATCAGTGCCCAACACCTTTTCCAATACCCACCATCTCAAATCTTCTGGCTTGTGGTTAAATTCTAAAAAATGTAACGTTAAAGGAGCATTCCGCTGGCCCGTTCTAATCTTAGATTTATGCTCGCTAATCCGAAGTTTCACCGCCCTCGAGGTCTTCCCTATGTACGCTTTCTTACAGGGACATACAATGGCAATTTTAAACAAAATATATTTATCTACTGTATGTTTGTTTGCTTTTAGAAATATTTGTTAAATGTTCATCCAATCCTGATGAAGACACACACTATCCGTCAAGTCGAAACTATTTACCAACTGGGAAGCTTTTTTGTAAAGAAGAACGATTTGTTAAAGCACCAATAGTCGATATATTTTTCTGGAATGAACCACAATTTTGTAATTTGCGTTTTTTTGAATTATTATGTTCACAATGAAAAGATATGTACCAATGAAATAAATGACATTTCATATGGCACTTTAGTATATTTATATAAACTTTTAGATGTGCAAATAATTTGAATGAATGTTTTTGAATGTCTGAGTTGCAAAATGTTTTTATAATGATCTAAATGTTTTCCTAATATTGTGTTTTATATAATTCTAAATAAAATGAAAATGATAATTTGATTCATGCATCCATTTGCCCTCTTTCTATAGTGTTTCCTTACCTCCTGGTACCATTTTCTGTATATTATTATATGTTTCTACCTCAAGGTACCAGTGATTGTTGAGGTTCCCACTTCTTTTGGGTTTGTTTATTAGGTGCAGCACGTTGCTGTGTGGGGAATACGGAAGTTGCGCTTCCACCCGATGTGGAGGTATTAGTCCCTCTTTCTATTGGGGTTTGTTTGTTTCCTCCTGGTCACACCTAGGGTTCACTATGTCGGCTACAGATTCAGTGTCGTTCAGTGAAGAACAGTTGGCAGAGGCAATTAAGATCCCTTCGTTCTTTGACAAACTACAGTTAGACAACGTAACGGGTGACTATCTAAACATAACTAGTGACAGCATATTGCGACTAAAGAAAAAGAAATTTCGAACGGAAATGCATAGTCATTTGTTAACAGAATACTTAAAGAAGAACATCATCCCAACTGGTTTGCTCTTTCGTAACGAGCCATGTCTGTTTTTGGATGATGCCGAATACAAAAATGCATTTTCGGGCATAGGAACAAAGTGTAGTAGGGACTGGATGCTTCTCACCATAAATACAGCTTTAATAAAAAGCATGGCAGTAGGAGAGGAGATCCAGAAAGCAGAATCGGCCTTTAAGGCTGACACTACGATTGTTAATATTAAAGAGAAGCTGGAATTAATTGAAAATCAAGTGATAGATTTTATCAAGATCACCACTGCTAAGAAAATGGAGAAATTAATTAAGGATGTTAAAAACTTCTCTAAAGAGAGGGCTTATCCGTATTTACATGTAGATTACCAGGGCCCAGTGAACTGGAAAGACACAGACAGCAATTCAGATGGACCTGTTAGGAAAAAAGTCACTTTCTCAGACACTTCATCTGATGAAGAAGGATATCAGAGAGGAAGGAGAGGTAATCAACAAAGGCAAAAGAACAGAGGTTTGCAAAGAGGAGGGAGGAGAGGAAGACATAACATGTTTTTTCAATATCCTCCCTATTTTTACCCACAAGGTTTTGCGCCCCCTGGGCCCATGCAATCATATCCACCTCAGGAACTTCCTTTTCCTCTGCCTCAGGCAGGCCCACCTCCATTAGAAAACATGTTCGAAACAAGAAGGCGAGCATACAGAAGATAAGCCCTCCATCAGCGGTATATAATCTGTCCAATAGGAGCTTGACCGCTAAAGAAATATCTATATTGGAAAAGGGATTTTCCTTTATACCCATGAAAAACCCGAGCAAGATGGATGTTGAAACAGAGTTGAGAGCTTTTCTTCGGAAAATCAGACTGATTTTTTTGGTGGCCAACCAAAAGACTTGGGCGAGAATATGGCCAAGACCCCATTCAAACCACCATCTAGATTTACCCCTTCTCTCAACATGATTTCTAAAGAGACTGCCATTTTTGAAAAGGTAGTGCTCCGAGACTTTAATGTCATTTACGACAATAAAAAGAATGTAGGGCCTAAATGTTACAATTTCTCTAAAGAGGATTGGGCAGGTCTCAAGAGTTTACACTCTGACAGATCCGTTGTTATCAAAAAGGCGGACAAGGGAGGAGGAGTTGTAGTATGGGACGCGATTAAGTATGACGTTGAGGTTATGAGACAACTAGATAACCGAGAGGTGTACGTTAAATTGCAAGGAGATCCCTCCCCCAGTATATCGAGAGAAATTGAATGTCTGGGGAAAGATGCGTTAGAAAGGGAAATCATCACCCAGAAAGAATTTAACTTTCTTGTCCCTAAGAACACCAGGACTCCACTTATTTACATGTTACCAAAAATTCACAAGAGTATGTCAGCTCCTCCAGGCAGACCCATTGTTTCCCTTAGTGGGTCCATTTTGGAACCAGTTGGGCAGTATTTAGATTATTTTCTGAAACCTCTGGCCAAGAATACTCCGACGTACCTGTCTGACTCTTGTGACGTCATCAGAATTGTAGAGGCTTTTCCATTCAATAGCGATCACGACCTGTTGATAACTTTAGACGTTGAGTCGCTTTATTCGAACATTCCCCAGGAGGATTCACTGGGGATTATTAAGAGGTTTCTGCAAACCAGAATTGATACCATCTCAGTTCCGAGTGAATTCTTGGTGGAATTATTGGAAATTGCGCTCACAAAAAACTTCTTCAGATTTAAAAACTCCTATTACATGCAAATCAAGGGAACGGCCATGGGTGCATCTTTTGCACCGAATTACGCCACCCTTTATATGTGGGATTTTGAAGAAACCAACATCATGACAGATTCCAATCCTTTTAGATCAGCTTTAAAATTGTACAAGAGATATATTGATGACATTTTTATCATTTGGGACAGCTCCAAAGGGGATCACAAGGCCTTCTTTAATTGGATTAATAACTTAAATTCCAATTTAAAGTTTACCATTGAAACCAGTAATAAGGAGATCCCATTTCTTGACCTCCTGATTAAAGTTGACCAAAAAGCATTGGCAGTGGATTTGTATAGGAAAGATACGGACGGAAATACTATACTGCACCATAAGAGCTTTCATGCTCAGTCATTGAAATCCAATATTCCATATGGGCAGTTCCTGAGGGCGAGGCGAAATTGTACTAAAGTTGAAGATTTTCTCAAACAAGCCTCGATAATTGAAGATAGACTGTTGGAAAGAGGGTACCCCAAGCGATTGCTCAAACAATCAAAAAAACGTGCTAGATACCAGCATAGGGACATTTTATTGAAAAAGGACACGAAAGAGAGAAAGCTGAGAGAGGACCAGCTAGTATGTGCCCTCACGTTCAATACCCAACACAATAAAATTAAGAAGATTATTTCCACGCACTGGCATTTATTACAACTCAACATGCCTGAATTAGCAAAACCCATCTTTGCTTTTAAAAAAGGCAGAAATATTAAGAATTGGGTGTCCAAGGCGGACAGAATTTCGGTTCATGATAGTCAACCTACGATCACTGCCACGTGGGGTATGCCACCGATTAAGGGACATTACCCTTGTGGTAATTGTTCGAACTGCTCTAGTACTATGGCGACTACGGCAGTTAAAATTCATGAAAGAAGCTGGGAACTGAGGCAACATTCCACCTGCCTTAGCGCTAATGTTATATATGTCATTGTATGTCCCTGTAAGAAAGCGTACATAGGGAAGACCTCGAGGGCGGTGAAACTTCGGATTAGCGAGCATAAATCTAAGATTAGAACGGGCCAGCGGAATGCTCCTTTAACGTTACATTTTTTAGAATTTAACCACAAGCCAGAAGATTTGAGATGGTGGGTATTGGAAAAGGTGTTGGGCACTGATGCAGCGAATACTGCTGCACGCTTAGCACAAAAGGAACAATGGTGGATATATCACACCAATAGCTTAAATATTGGGCTTAATCAACAAGAGGAATGGAATTGATTTCCATTTTGTAAAGAGGAAGATATATTGTATCAATGTTTCTGCCCAGTTTATTGCGATAGATGATTCGACTTACAATCGAGCCTATGTTGTCATATAGGAGACTCTTAGAGTCCTTTTTCTAGCTCTTGCACTCTGGGACTACTGCAAAAGGTTTTTAGTCCTTCGTTTGTGTCTTAAACACCGATTCGAAATAAAAGAGGGACCGCCGTTTTGCATTAGATTCGGTCGATCTTTTGCTTATAGCGGATGCAAACATTCTCGGTGACAGACTATGTTAAGGTAAGTTAATGTGTGTTAGGCACGCTATGCCTAGGCAGTCAGAAAGTTCTTGTTCAATTAGAGCTAACTGGGTTTTCTTTTCTTTTCTTTTATTGTCATAATCAGACCGTCGTTTTAACAAAGACAGGCGGCGAGCCGTGAAAGCTGTGTACCGTTCGTATCTCAGGGGTACGGCATAACAATGGACTGACTTTAGAGTGGAAGACACTCATCTTTAAAGAAGGTACTGAACACGTGCCCGCCCTGTCCTTGTAAAATTGTTCATTGAACACTTTTATATTTCCAATATAGCAATAATTTTTTCCGATTTCTTTAGGAAATTTAGTATCAGACCTTGACCAGAGGCTGCTGGAATACAAGCCACTGGGCGAACCAAATGGGGTTTGCAGGTAGGAGGGACGTTGCGAATTTGGAAATTGCAATCTGTTGTTGACTGTAGGGGGGCCGTTTGGTGTGACGGGAGTGGGCTGTTTCAGCACTAATGAGAAAGTGAAGATTATAGGAACGTTTTGTTTCTTTTCAAGTTTTTCTGAATCTTAGAATTAGAGGTTCACATGAAACCAGACTGATTAGGTCAGTATAGATTTTCTGTCATAATTGGTTAGATTTATTCCATTATGTTTACGAAATGGTGGATAAAAGAGATGTCTACCTTGGAGTTAAAGCCATATGGATGCTTTAAAAATTCTGATGTTGTATATAATATTTTTGAGAGGAAACACTGAGAGGGGCAATTTTAAACAAAATATATTTATCTACTGTATGTTTGTTTGCTTTTAGAAATATTTGTTAAATGTTCATCCAATCCTGATGAAGACACACACTATCCGTCAAGTCGAAACTATTTACCAACTGGGAAGCTTTTTTGTAAAGAAGAACGATTTGTTAAAGCACCAATAGTCGATATATTTTTCTGGAATGAACCACAATTTTGTAATTTCCATGTTGTCTTTGATGCCATGATGTTGATTGTTCGGCCTCAGCCTGTATTTTTTCCTTTAGGTTTATGTTGGATTTTTCCATTTCTTCCATTTTCTGAATTAAGTTCGACAGCATGGCACCTTGGTCCTGTAACCGTTCGCTTAGGACTTCATAAAGTTTAATAAATGGGATCATGGCTAAAGAGGATGCCGCTAGAACATTGTTATGTATTTGCATTGCTGCGGCTGACGAGATGCTAGCTTTTGCTGGCGTTTGTCCAATGGTCTCGGCACCGCTTGCTGAGAGGCACGATACGTCCTTAGCTTGCGCACTCATTTCAGGAGTCGGATCAGCTTTTCGCAAAGAATCGAGGTCCTTGTTAGTTTTACTTTTCCTTGTAGATGCTAAAGGAGTGCTTGTGAATGGATTCCCTGTTTCAAGGATTGGATCCGACATTACTCCTTTGGCAGTATTTCTTGTTGTGGTTTGTGTGCTTGAGACAATATCTTTGTCACGACATGAAGACATGGGTGCCCTCAAAGCTGTAGCAGCTGTGTTCGATGGAGGTCTTGCTCGGAAGCGGTATGCAGGTGATGTGGTATTTCACTAACTTGCATGTTGCCATCTATGCTCTGAGCACAGTTTGTAGGCGGCTGTGGCAGGGAGCCTGCAGCGGGCAACATCGAGCCATGTAGGTTTTTTTCATAAAATGTGTTGCCCTGTTTGGCCTGCGTTTTTGTGATGCTGTTTTCTTTTACAAGCATTGGTGGAGCAATAAGGATTTGGTTTGAGGCTCTTTCAGGCCGCTTTCCAATTGGCATAGGATGAAAACGTCTTACTTTCCCTCCAGGTAGTGCTGATCCTCCATGGGTTGCATGGAATTGTATTTGATGCAGATTTCTCGTGGTGGCATTTATCGAGGCTCGTGGGAGATCGAGTGCTTTCAATTTCGCTACTATTCGCCTCACCCACCTCTAAATTGTTGTTATTCATTTCAACAGGTTGGAGACTTTGTTGGATATCCGGGTCTACATCGACAGTTTGACACTCGTTTTGTTTGCCAGCTGTAGTTTGGGATGGCGCTGTGTACTCAGACTCTAATGGAATAGGTATGCCATTCTGATCACAGGTAATTGCTTCTAGACAGTCATGCAATACCATGTGTGACATGTTAGCTTTTACACCGCTGATTTGAGTCGAGTCAACATGTACGGCTGCCATCAAATCGGCATCTGTAAATTCAAATGGTGAAAAGAATGCCTCTTGCGACATAGGAGAGCAATTATTCTCATTTGACTCACATATTGACTGTGAAAGGGATTTTAAATTATTTAGTGTTAATAGAACCATTTTTGGAGGCGTTGTCATTGAAGTGTTTGCCGATACATTCATAGGTTGCATCGCTTATGTCTCTTGCAGGTCCACTTCCATCACCAACGAGACAGATTCTTTCTCGCAGGCTGGGCGGAGTAGGACGTCATTGTTATTGTGTACGTCGTTAGTTGGATCAGCTCTGGCTATTGGGCTTTTTTGAGAAGTCAAAAGAGACGTATTGGATATGGTTGTGACCCCATTTAAGCCTGCAGATGAATAGATGTTTAGGGTTTCCGGCGTCACGTTTGTTAGGGACACCCTATGTGATTCAGTTAAGTCATTCGAGACTCCTTTTTCCCCCCATGTCAATAGGTGACTGTAGGTGTACAATTTGTTTGCTTACCTTTCCGTCATGAGGCAACTCCTTGCTCATGACAGTCCAGGGATTTAGCATGCGACGTTGCTGGAGGGTTTTGTTGCGAGTCTGAGGCCCTGACTTCTTAATCGGTGTGTTTGCAGCGTCCGGCATGGAGCGGCTAAGGGCGGTCTTGGCTGCACTTGCCAAGTTTGTGTGTCTTTTGCGCTGATTCAATATTGAGTGTCGGAGAGTTGGGCTTTCTTTCGTGGAGGGTTTCAGGGATCAAAGAGAGTTTCTCTGCAGTCTCCCCTATACGTATCAGGCGCCTCCAGCGCCTAACAGCCGCACAACAGCCGATGCCCTCTACCCCTGCCGGGCTCAACGCCGCGAGGGTGAACGCGGGTGCGTTTTCAGTGGTGTGCTGATCACGTGACCCTTCACGTGAGCTCAAACAAGCTCCGTCCCCTCCAGGGAACGAAGCAGCGAGCTGGGAGTGTTTTTGCAGCTCGAACAGTAGAAGTTCGCCTTGCAGCGTCCAAAGGCGTCCAGAATCACTGGTGTCAGCACAGGAAAGTCTTTTGCCCTAAGAGCGCACCGCTCGCCTAAACGCGGGTGCGTTTTCAGTGGTGTGCTGATCATGTGACCCTTCATGTGAGCTCAAACAAGCTCCGCCCCCTCCAGGGAACGAAGCAGCGAGCTGCGAGTATTTTTGCAGCTCGAACAGTAGAAGTTCGCCTTGCAGCGTCCAAAGGCGTCCAGAATCACTGGTGTCAGCACAGGAAAGTCTTTTGCCCAAAAAACGTTTTTCTTCGCATTAAAAAAAAAATCTCCTCTACTGTGGCCAGCACTATGTGGCTGTTTGCTTCTGGAGTGGCTGGCTTTCTTGATCAGGCCTCTTTAAAAAAATAGGGGTTACGCAAGTCTAACACTTTCACCAGTGACCCTCCATAAGAAAGAATAGGAATACCAAATAATGTCTTTTGCTGGAATTCTATACAATAACTGCTAGACTCATTAAAGGTTTATTTCAGGCACACTTCAGGGTGCGAGTCACTGATTTAGTCTGTTCTTAACCACCTCAACTCAGCCTTTCATCCTTCTGAGGTCGATAAATGGGTACCAACACAGGTTGGGTGATAGTGTATGTATATTTGTTTTATATAAAGCGCTTAAGCGTAAGTGCTATATAATAACACATCATTATCATTTGGCCATGGACGTCTGCTTTCATTCACAGTAATTGGTAATATGAGCCTAAACACACTGATCTTAACGATACATATGGCGATCCATTCTTGTATGAAATGTATATCACATTATAGTGATATTGTAACCATGTCTTTCGTAGTGTACTTAGGAACAGTGCTATGTGAGGCCACTTCCAGTTTTGTCAAGGGTTGAAAGGTCATGTTCCATCTCTTCATGCGATATCACTTTGGGGTGGGGTCAATTGACATCACTTCCTGTGATGTTGTCAGAGGTCAAGGGTCATGTGTTGTCACTTCCGCTACCCCTGGCATTTTGGTGAAATGACGTCCCTGTGAAAGGGGCTCCTTAATAGAGTGGCAGGACCAGAGACACCTGGGCATAGGAATGGTGTGGGCCCCTGTGAAGCCAAAAGCTGTAGAAGTTGTGTCTGAAGTCAATCTACACGCAGAACAAGGATCATAGATGCCGGTGAGTCAAACCTGGCGTTCTGAACCCTTGCGCGATCCCTACCGGCAACAGTATTCACTGAAATCTTCACTCAAGTAGAAGCAGAAGCGAGTTGAAGAAGTTTCTTGCATTTCCTAACAAGGGAACAGTGGAAAGTAGCACTCGCATGTGAATGGAAATGTACTTTACTCACGTGAAAGCAAATGCTACTGAAAGAGATTGTAAAGCCCTTAAACTCCATGAAGAAGTGGTCGCATCTCTCTTATTCAGCTGTGGGGTTTCATCAAAGGCCCCAACAGGACTGAAGGGCCCACTGGGAAAATGACATGCCAGCATTCAGTAACCTGCACGCTGAAAATGGGCTTTGGCTCTTTGATAGCTCGGGGAGGGACCCAAGGGATATGAGATGAATTGGAAATAGGGCTGAGTAAAGAACGGACATTAAACCGTTTGTGACACCTGGCTTTGGGAGGAAAGGAACTCAAACCATTAAACAGAACAAACGTTGTGGACCACAATTGTTAAACACTTAAAGACCTTAACCTTTATGAAGAAGTGGTCGCGTGTGCCTAATTTCGTTTTGAAAGTGAAGAGTGAACTTATTTTTGGAACAATCATTGTTTTAATAAAGCGGTAAAGTGTTTAACTTCTGAATCTGTATTTGGAGAGAGTGCAAGCATTGCCCAAGCCAAGAGTATTCCCTTATTTATATTGAAAGCAGCCTTTCTCAAAGCCAGAAAACTGTCTAACAATTACTGCAAGCCCAATAGAAGTTCAACCTTGCCCAAGATACAATTGTGGAAGTATTACCTGAAGCCAAGAGTGACACCAAGGCTTCCATCAAGAGGAACGTCTCTTAAGGCGCTCTTAGTAGACCTAGTGCTCTGTCGTCTTCACTGCTGCAGCTGCCACGTAACCTCCTGAACATCCATACAATCAATCCCCATAGTCCCCTTCACGACCCCAAACCATTTCTAGCACCCTGGTTTTCACTTGCTAGGTCACTGCTCCAGTCTCCCCATGGGGCTCGTCCTCCACTCCTTCGCTCCTCTCAAGAAGGTATTGTACTTTGCACCTGAACCATCTGCAAGGTCCCACAATCCTCGCCTACCAACTTCATTCAATTTTATGTTGCTTTATACAGCACACCGCTACCATTGAATGGTCTTCAGGCGCTCATGTAGCTCTAAGAAAAGTTGGTAGGGTTGGTTAGTGTGGCAGAGAGGGACAGGGATAGAGGTTGTGCTCCTCTGTTGATGCATGCAGAACCAGGAGAAAGGAGCGTCTATGCGTGCGAGCTTCCTAGGTGTGCTCTGTGCATTGGGCTTATTGTCTGCAAGGGTGGTGTCCAGTGTGAGTTGTTTGTTGTCTGTAGGTATTGGGTTTGTAGTATGATTATTTTTTATTTTATTGTGCATTTGTGTAAGTCAATTCTGTTTCAAAGAGGGATGTGCAGTTTGCATCTTTATGGTGGGCTGTTTCACTAGCCCTCTGGGCTTGTGTAGTACAAGAGGTGTGAGTGTGTGGAAAAGAGTAGGGGGAGTGGTTAGTTGGTTTAGGGTGATTGCTGGGTGTTGAGTAGTTTTATTATCTGTTCTTCATTCTGTATTTTCTTTTGTTTGCTTTGGTCCAGGCGTATGGTTTGTAGAGGCATGTGTTTATACTAAAACTAGCTAAATCAGTAAAATTCTAGTGTGGCTAAGTTCAAAGCAGCAGGCACCAAGTTAGCACAGCTACAGTGTGGCTAAATGCAAAAGCAGCGGCAACCAAGTTGGTACAGTTCTACTGTGTCTAAGTTCAAAAGCAGCAATGCGCCTGTCCATGCAAAACTACTTCCTAGTCAAATTCCCTTTTCTTTGTGGACTTCACCTGCCCCTGCTACTCCCCAACACCGTTCTGGATAATCACCCACTTACATTCTGTGGTCCCAAGTGCTCTTCATTCTGACTGTCCCGCTTCCATCCTGCCCTTCCTCCTTCACCATAATATCCACTGTGAACCCAGAAGTTGGCTGAGGCTAGCCAGTATTTCCTACTACCTGATCAAAATTATGATAATATATAGAAGGAAACCCATCACCCCAGTATGTGTGTGTGTGTATATATATATATATATATATATATATTTCTGAGGCTTGTGGAATCTGCTTAGATCACATGCTGTGCATAGGCCGACATCTAGTGGAAGCTGCGGAGTATTAGTTTGTTTTTCGAAACTCGAAAATGGGCGTCGTCACAGGGCGTGCCAGTAATACTATCCCTAGTGGGACGTCCACTGTACCCAAGATCCCACACGCGTCTAGGAGCCTCAGATTGTTTTTTTCCGCCATACTGGTCGGAAGCATTTTGCAGAGTCCCCTGGCCTTAGCCATACTTTTGCTAAAATTTAAAATAATTATCTATTGACATCCTTCCCCACCCCAACGTCGAACTTCGACACTCGACGTCGGCTGCTGCACGACGGATTTGGGCCTCGGAAGGCCGCTGGCCTCGGCCCGGGCCTGGAAGGCTGCTGGCCTCGGCCCTGCAAGTAGGGAGAGTGGGGGGTGGTACATACTCTACACTCTTGGTATATAGGTACACCTTATACAGTTCCTACACTGAACAGCCCGCTGCCTCAAGGTGCGTATGGAGGGTACCCCTTTTCAATTCTGCCCCAAGTGCAATCGCAAATACCCTTGGGTCGACAGGCACGCCACGTGCAATCTCTGCTTGCCGAGGGAGCACCCCGAAGCGAACTGCAGAGCGTGTAGTAGGTGTAAACGTAAGACACTTAAGGACCGTTCGACGAAGCGTTGGGCCCACCATGCCAGGCAGGCGGCCATGGCAGCGGAGGGCGCCTTCAGCGATGGCAGCAACGCCGTACTTTCGGACGGCGAGGGCATTACGGAGTCGAAAGACAGGGTGGCTATGGGGAAGAACCCCGGCGACACAAGCGCTTCACATACTACACACACTAAACACACTAAGTCCAACCGAGACTCGACGGAAAGAGGCACAGACAGAACGGTCCGATTCGGTGTCCTCTGGGCGCTCTCGATCAAGATCGCCGCATGACTCCAGGCAATCATCCACTCTTGCCAAGAGTGCCTCGCTCCCTAGGCTAACAGAAGTTTGATCGTCGGAAGACTAAGACGACTTCCACCCCCAGGCCGCGCTCCAGGAGTCGGAGCCCGCAGTTAATGCCAGCGAGGCCCCACGCTCGAAGGACAGGGACACCTCTCCCGATCCTCGACGCCAGGCGTCGAAAAACTCCAGAACCACTAAGGGACAGGGAAAACATTTTTCTACGCACGGGGAGGGGGGAAAACGGCAGAAGAAACTACCTGTGCATTCTTCCACACCTGTGAAACACTCTACCCCCCCTAAACAGACAGACAAGCCCAGTTCTGCTGATAGGTCCACAACCAGCAAAGCTACTCAAGATAAATCCCATAGACTTGCTGAGAGAGTCATTCCCAGTTCCAAAAAATGGTCCAGTGAAGACATAGATGGGGTCATGTCAAGAATGTCTTCTTTGGCTGATTTTTATGATGAAAATCCAGAACATTTCCTCTCGTATGATCCACAAGGGGCCACACCCTCAGGCTCTACTGATCCTATCTCCCCGAGTAAAAAGGTCCGGTTTGAAACTCCAATGAGGTCAGAACCCTTCGAGGTACAACCTTACGCAAGACCATACTCACGGTATCAAGGAGAGGCTTCTTTTTGTGAGGACCAAGAATTTGGTATGATAGAAGAGCAAACCGGGACGGGCTACTATGGGGATGATGAGGACCAGGAAGAAGAAGAGGATGACCCGGAAACATACAGAGTAGATTCCCCGGTAGAGAACGAAGCTCCGGTTACCGACTCCCCGGTCGATAACCAACCCCTCCTAAATGAGGTTCTCGCTCGCGCAGCAGAACATTTCCACATTGACACCCACGGTGTACAGGAGGAAAGGGACTTCGCAGAAGAGTTAGTGGGAGAAAAGAGGCCTGTTGCCCAGACCATCCCTATCCTTAAATCCATTCAGCGGAGAATAGATCCGTCCCTGGTGAACCCAAACTTCACCAGAGCAGTCAATCCCAGGGTTGAAAAACTTTTCAGGGCGGCACAGTCTGACCCTCTCTATATAAGAGGACATCTGAAGCCAGACTCCCTAGTTGTCACCAACACTCGTAAGAGGGCTGGGACACCCTTGTCTTCGTCAGGAGCTCCTCCAGACAAGGAGAGCAAAAAACTATACGGTTTCGGCAGGAAGGTAGCCTCAACGTCCGCCTATCAAGCAAGGATTGCTAACTCCACCACCCTGTTGGCCAGCTACAACTGCCATCAGTGGGAAGAAGTCGCGGCACTCATAGCCTCTGCTCCTGAACCGTTAAAGGGCCAATTAGCTCGGATTTCCGCAGAGGGTAGAGCCGTGTCTGGTTGCATTTTGAAAGCAACCTTCGACGCCGCGGACAACGCAGGGAGATTGATAGCGGAGGGCACTGTTATCAAGAGACATGCGTGGTTACGGCAGTCTGGTTTTAAAGCAGAAACCCAGGCATCATTGTTGGACAAACCGGTGGAAACCGATCTGTTGTTTGGTAAGGCGGTCGAAGACGCACTGAAAAATGCCAAGGACGAATACGAGACACTCAAATCCCTTGGCCAGTTAACCAATAAACCCCCTAACCAGAGAGGGAATAGTAATTTTCGTCGCCCATGCGGCCAAAATTCCCAGAGAGGATCTAACTATTCCCAGGGGCAGGGTACACAGTGGAACAACAACCAACAGTCTACCCAGGGTTACGGCAGAGGTAATAGGAGAGGTCGTGGTAAAGGCAGAGGCAGCCCCAGCAAGGGAGGCGGCACGCCCCCACCAAAGCAGAGACGCTCAGTTCAGGGTCCCTTCTCACGCAACCCCAGTAGGGGGACGCATTTCAAACTTCACCCAGGCTTGGGAAGGGATCACATCAGACAGATGGGTGCTGTCAACAGTATCCACAGGATATTGTATAGAGCTACTGCAGCGTCCCCGGAACCATTCTCCACGACAAAGAGTACACTCCTTATAACATCAGAAGATTCTCTTCGAGGAGATCGCCATTCTTCTGCAAAAGGACGCGATAGAACTCTTTCCGGGACACCAGGTAAACAAGGGTATTTATTCAACTTACTTCCTTGTGCCAAAGAAAGACTTGACAATGCGCCCAGTATTGGACTTACGGCCTGCCAACAAGTATGTCAAGCCCTAAAACTTTCGTATGACCACGCTACAAGAGGTAATCCCCCTCCTAAAAAAGGGGGATTACATGGCAACCTTGGATATGAAAGATGCTCATTTTCATATTTCCATGTTCCCAGCGCACAGAAAGTACTTGCGCTTCAAGATGGACAGTCGACACTACCAATTCAAGGTACTGCCCTTCGGGATAGCTTCAGCACCAAGGGTATTCACCAAGGTACTGGCGGTGGTGGCTGCACACCTACGTAGGGAGGCAATCCCAGTGTACCCTTATCTGGACGACTGGCTCATAACGGGGGAAACCCTAGGAATTTGCAGGACAAACATTCAAAGGACTATCGACCTCCTCCACGAGTTAGGCTTCTCAATCGACGAGAAAAAGTCAAGCCTGGTGCCAAGCACCTCAAAACAATTCCTAGGAGCAATCCTGGATACCCAGGAGGGGTTGACCTTTCCTTCAGAAGAAAGAATTGGGAATATACTACTGCAAATTCCGCATTATCAGTCCGGTCAACAAATAACCGTACGCAAAGCAATGCGTTTACTGGGCATGATGGCGTCATGTATTTACCTGGTCCCGCACACGCGCCTGCGCATGCGTCCCATGCAGGAATGGTTGGCGAAACAGTGGTCTCAGGCAAGTGGTCAGTGGGACGATCTAGTGGTCGTTTCGCCAACACTGGTACAAAGCCTTCACTGGTGGACAAGAGAGAATCTCGCACAGGGGAAACCCTTTTACGATCCCGAAGTACAGGCAGTAGTCACTACAGATGCATGTTTGACGGGGTGGGGAGCTCACCACCTCCACCACACAGCTCAGGGTCTCAGGTCTCACTCAGTGGCCAAGAACCACATCAACCTGCTAGAGCTTCTGGCAGTATTCAGAGCGCTTCAGGCGTTCGAGCCCCACCTACTAAACCTGTCAGTGCAAATCCGGACGGACAGCACAACAGCCATGTTCTACCTGAACAAGCAAGGAGGGACTCGCTCGCCAAATCTGTCCAAGCTTGCCCAGAAAATCTGGATATGGGCACTCAGACGGAACATCTTCCTGTCATCACAACATGTTCCAGGGGAGCTCAATTCCCTAGCGGATGCTCTGAGCAGAGACTCCCTCCCAGAGGAACACGAATGGGTTCTTCACAGAGAGGTCGTAGAAGATATCTTCTCTCAGTGGGGTTTCCCCACTATAGACTTATTCGCCACAAGCGAAAACAGACAATGCCCAGGATTTGCATCCAGGTTCCCCCAACCAGACTCCCAGGGGAACGCCCTGTGGATGAACTGGTCAGGGATGTTTGCGTACGCTTTTCCACCAACTCCTCTCATCAGGAAAGTGGTGAACAAGATGAACAGGGAATCGATGACGCTCATCCTAGTTGCTCCCATGTGGGCAAGACAACCGTGGTTCCCACACCTACGCAGGATGGCGGTGTGCGAGCCCATCAAACTTCCAGCCTGGTACAACCTACTGTCCCAGCACCAAGGTCAAACAGTGCACCAGCAACCCAACTCAATGAACCTGGCAGCATGGCTCCTGAGGTCATAGAGTTTGGACACCTCAATTTGCCACAGAGGTGTATGGACATCCTAAAGGAATCTGGGAAACCAAACACAAGGCACTGTTACTTTGACAAGTGGAAGAGGTTTGTTATCTGGTGCCAGAGTAGACAAATCAACCCAGTTGATTGCACTCCTTCCACTATTGTTACATACATGCTCCACCTGCTAGATGCAGGATTGGTTTTTAACTCACTGAAAGTACACCTGGCAGCCCTGTCGGCTTACACCACTTCCCATAGCAAGGTTTCGTGGTGGAAAGTACCAGTAGTTAAAGCCTTCATGGAAGGAGTAAAGAGACTTCACCCTCCTATTTCAAACCCACCACCAGGGTGGGACCTTAATGTGGTGCTAGCCAAGCTCATGGGCCCTCCTTTCGAACCCATGCATAAGAGCAGTCTCAAACACCTGACTTATAAAACGGCCTTCTTAGTAGCTATTACTTCTATAAGAAGGGTCAGTGAAATTCAGGCTCTGTCAGTGCAGGATCCCTTCTTTATGGATAGTAAAGACAAATTGGTTTTACGCACACACCCTAGGTTCTCACCTAAATTTATATCAAAATTCCATGTAAACCAGTCCATCGAGCTTCCAGCTTTCTTCCAGAACCCGCAAAGCTCGGCTGAGGTGAAACTACACACCCTAGATGTGCGTAGGGCGGTCCTCTACTATGTAAATAAAACCAGACCGCTAAGAAAAACAGATCAACTGTTTGTCTCCGTAGCTACAGGCAGAGATGGGGATCGCGTCTCTAAAGGTGCCATCTTGAAGTGGATTATTAACTGTATCCAGCTGTGTTACTCACTCTCTGAAAAAACTCTGCCTTTCACGCCAAGGGCCCACTCTACTAGAGGCATTGGGGCCACTCTGGCTTTCATTGCAAATGTACCCCTTGACACCATTTGCAAAGCAGCTACTTGGAGCTCTATTCACACTTTTACTCAGCATTACTGCATTGACACCCATTCCAAGGCAGATACACAAGTGGGACAAGCGGTTCTAAGACACTTATTTGCTCATGACCCTTCTCACATCCCACCTCCTTCTTCTGGTACTGCTCGCTAATCTATGCACAGCATGTGATCTAAGCAGATTCCACAAGCCTCAGAAGGGATACATTACTTACCGTAATCGTATTTCTGATGCTTGTATCTGCTTAGATTCACATGCGACCCACCCTTCCTCCCCTCTGAGAGAAGGCGCATGATTGCTTGTAGTCTTACCTTTCTGTCTATCTGCTTGGATTATCTGTACTCATGCTACTCCTCATGCTACCTCATGTCAGAAAAAATACAATCTGAGGCTCCTAGACGCGTGAGGGATCTTGGGTACAGTGGACGTCACACTAGGGATAGTATTACTGGCACGCCCTGTGTCGACGCCCATTTTCGAGTTTCGAAAAACAAACTGTAATACTCCGCAGCTTCCACTAGATGTCGGCCTATGCACAGCATGTGAATCTAAGCAGATACAAGCATCAGCAATACGATTACGGTGAGTAATGTATCATATATATATATCACACGCACTCTAATCATAAACCATTAGTACACCATACTTTCTCTCAAGTACAAAAAAGGTTAAAAATCCACTTTTTGCCAAACTGATATCAATACTGTAATGTGAAAGGTATACATAAATATGACATTAACAATTTCAATACATAGTACACATATATGCAATATAAAACCAATCACAACGGCATCAAAAACCATACATAGCCCTAAACAATCATTGAACCTGAAAGGTCTTAGTGTCTTGACACAGTTAGAAACTAATAATCCAATCTGTGTTCTATACGCAGCCTGGCAACTTTCTGTCCTAATGGTGTACAATAAATACGGACATTCCTCGGGGGCAAACTAAATGAGAGAAAGAGTTTGTGCTTTAAAACTGCAGTTGAAGTGCCAAAACCTTCATCAACTCTAAAAGAGAAAGGTGCTGTCTTAAATTCAAAATTCCAAAAGTGCACATTAAATTGTTTTTCTTATACTCATTCTACTATAAATGTGTGGGGGTACCCAACTATTAATCCATGATACAGATCAAGAAATCTGAATTCCCCATGCTTCTGCACTTTAAATGTATCAATTTCTTCAACAAATGACACAGCAATTGGCTATTCTCTAATCCAGAAACAATAACACAGGGTATACTTCATTGCATAACAAGCATTCATACAAATTCTGATTTCTTCAAAAGGCCTCCAAAGGCAGAATTATTTAAACATGTTTATAGTAGAATGAGGAATTTCCTAAGTATAAGAATAACAATTTAATGTGCACTTTTGGAATTTTGAATTTAAGACAGCACTTCTTTCTTTCTTTTTCTATTTAGAGTTGATGAAGGTTTTGGCACTTCAGCTGAAGTTTTAAAGAACAAACTATTTCCCTCATTGCGTTTGCCCTGAGGAAAGACCTGTATTTATAGTACACCATTAGGACAGAAACATTACGGGCTGTGTATAGAACACAGATTGGATTATTAGTTTCGAACTGTGTCAAGACGCGAAGACCTTTGAGGTTCAATGATTGTTTAGGGTTATGTATGGTTTTTAGTGCCATATATGCGAGTCATTGTGATCGTTTTTATATTGTATATATGTGTACTATGTATTGAAATGGTTAATGTCATATATTTATGTATACCTTTCACATTAAAGTGTTGATCAGTTTTGCAAAATGTGGATTTGTAACCTTTTTTGTACTTGAGAGAAAGTATGGTGTACGAGAGAGAGACGGAGAGATTTCCTTCTATATATAATCTTCCTCCTTCACCTCCATGACTCCTCATCACTGGAACTTCCTGCCCCAGAGATAAAGGAAAATACTAAGACTAGCTTCGAAATGCCCCTAAAATCCAGCATATCTCCCAAGAGGGAGCCCCACAATCTGCCCTCCTCAGCCTATAGCCTTAGCCAATCACCCCTGGATTAAACATCTGTTTGAATCTGCAAAATAACGTATTGAACACCTGTCTGCATTAATGGTTTCCAGCTCCTGTCCTACTACCAACCTGTTCAATGTATTAACTGCTATATACTGACCACCAACGGGACTATATGGCAGCTATCAAAACACCAATTGTATAGGCCTTCTTGACAAAGCATTTCATTTTCATTAAACAAATGTCTTTAACATTGAGCCTATTCTTAACGTTGTGTACCGCAGCAGTGGGGCCAGTGTCTCACTCAGCCAGTTGGACGCCGGTCTGTTTCTCCTATTGTTTTCTAAGAGAGACTGACTGCTGGTTGAGTGGAGTGTCTGATCGAGACGTGTTAAGGTTCCTGCAATGAAACCTGGTACTGGACATACTACTTTGACATTGCTAGTGACTCTAACTGGTAGGGTCACAGCCTTTTGAACACTAAAGAAAACAGCCTTGATTACTTTACTTATTCCTAACCAGCTGAAGATTTTACTTACCTTCATAGAAGATCAGAACATCTTTTCATAATAACTTTTTGAGGCTCTTCCATTATTGAATGTTACTCTGGTTCTTCCACTTCCCAGCTCCCAACCTAGCCTTTGCTCTTGAGTGCTTGGCTATCCTGACCACTAAGTGCTTAAGGGATGCCCTGTCGCCTAGTTTTCGCTCACTGAAAACAAGTCAACGAGAATCCGTCCTAATACTAGGTGAATGGGAAACAAATCTTAGGTTTGTGCAAAGCACTATTCTATCAAAACATTAATGTGGGTGCTTTTAACAGTGCTTTTAAGGTACTGGTATGGATACCCTACTTTTCTAGAACTCAAGGTGGGCCAAATCTGGCGATGTTCCATGGGTGAGGGCAAGAATTGTTCAGTTGGCTATGTATCTTGATACAAGCACACCATAGTCTATTGCTTCGGAATCTAAAGCTGATCAAGCTATGAAAGATCCATTGGTGCAGAATAACTGGTACCTAAGCCTTGTTATCCACAGTTGGTATTCATAGGTTCACCTGCCCTTCAGCATCCTCTCCAGTGACACTGGAATGTTGAACTAAAGCTGGTGCCACACTGCAGCTATAGAAATCAGAAGAGCACCTCTGGAGACAGAATCTAATGCCTCTCGTGGCCTCTGTGCCTCATTGGTCAGGGCACAAACATGATGGTGTTGAGTTGCATTGAAATGGAAGCATGGCATTGGTAGGGTTCCCTACCCGACACTGGTGAAGCACTCAAATGGTAGGAATCTAAGATCCCAATGCTGGAAAGAGACTCATTCTTAGTGTTTTTGGAGCAATTCCTTTGAGAGCAATATGGTGAATGTGTGTATGAAGCGTCTGTGGAAGGATGTTTTATAGTCCATGCATGGAGAACTATTAGTATGTCATGGTTTAACTAATCGCCCCAAAGGTTGTCCCCTATTGGCTATTGAGCAGGAGAGCGTACCAGTCCATTGTGTTAAATCCTACTGATCCATCAAAGCATGTGTCCCTAGCATTGGAAGGCCCCTAAAGTCCTGTGCCTGATTGAAACCTCTGGTGTCGGAGCAGAAGTATTCTCTGAGGCACGTGTATCTGTGAGCTGTACCCACCTTGCAGAGTCTTTTACAGGCCATCGACTATTCCCTGTGCTCCCTGTGTCTTTTCTCCTCCATAACTAAAACATTGTTTTTCCTTCAGGAAAAAGAGAAAAAGTACATGCTGCCCCTGGATAACCTCAAGATCCGGGACGTGGAGAAAGGGTTCATGTCCACGAAGCACATCTTCGCCATTTTCAACACGGAGCAGAGGTCAGGAGGTTGTTGATGTATGCTCATGTTCCTCTCCCACTCCATATATATATATATATGTATGTGTGGCTGTCTGACCTTGGTGTATTCTAATGAACTGTACAGACTGGTGGAGCTTGAAGTGTTCTCCTGTCGTTCTATTGAGACCCAGAATGACTCCCTTCCATGTTATCCCAACTTGCCATGCATCCCAGAACTTGCAGCACGACCAAGAACTAATGTTCTCTTACTCTCACTACCTTCTCCAGTACATGCACCACAAATAGGACATATATGTAAGTCCTAATGAACCAACGGGTTAATTATTTTTGGACATACATATTCGCCCTAAAGGCTCACATGGTTAATCTTCTGGGAATCCATGCGTATTTCCCGTCGTCCATGATGGAAGTCATGCTCGTAACCCTTTCCCAGCCCTCCATGTGTGTGTGCCGTCTTCTAGTGTTTATCAAGCACAAGTGGTACTTATTATGGGCAGCCGGATAGATCTGCGTTTTTAGCTGGCCCTTGGTGGCCTCGTCATGCAAGTAGACTGCAACGCTCTTGACACCCCTCCACCCCCGTTGGTGCACATAACGAGCATGTCCGCCCACCCTTCTCGGTGTATCCTTAATGAGTGCAGGTTAGTGTTGTCCTGCATCTGCGATCGAGCCAGATTATTGGTGATTGAATCAGAAGCCAGATGTAATCACTTTTACGTTTGGTTCAAAAGGGCATTCTGGGTTACAGATCAGACTACATTTAAGGCGAAAATATTGATCTGTAACTCGGTGAGTCCCCTGACATTCTTGCTCCCCAGCCCCATGGATCACAGCCCTCTTCCCCTTATTTCTTTAGTCCCTTCCACACCCCCAACGCCCCTTTCTCCCTCCCTCCTCCACTAGCAATGTAACTGTGTGATGGGACCATGGGAGTCCATAGGTGAGAGTGCCCCAAAAATCATCCTACAGCTGCCCAAGCATGCGTCTGAGATCCTTGTGCAACTCACTGGCAGGTGCCATTTCTTTGTGTTATCTTAGAAGGCCGCCCAAAGCAGTAGCCATTTTATGAATGCAGCCAAGGCTTGTTCCTTGCAGGTCCCCATTAACATAGTGACCTGGGTCTTGCATAGGGCTGTATTTACCCAGTAAGCGTGGAAAATAATGCATGGCATATAAGGTCATGACCTGCCTGAGACTTCAGGGAAGCAATGACTAGATCTGGCCAAATGTATGACATTAGAGTCTTGGATTCACTGTAGAATCCACGTTGCGTTTGTCCATGAAGCCTTGAATTTGGCAACCATCCCAGAATAGAGAGCATTTAAATGTTTTAACAGGACAGTGAAGATGAAGGACACTCTGCTATGGCATATCTGAAAGCTTCATCCAAAATCATTGAATGCAGATGAGCAGAAAACCCTTGCAGTTCAATGGAAAGAGTGGTCAGTCATGGCTCAGCGACCAAGGTGCAGGTTGCATGGTATGCAGGTGGCAAACCATACCCTTCCCAACCAAGGATGAGGGCACTGGATGACATCCTTTTGGGTATACCGCATACTGTGGTAGGGCGCAGTTACATCAGGACGAAGCCTATAGCCTGCCCTGAACTAACGCCACCTTTCCATAGTACATCTTCATAGACGACTTTCCTGTCATTTTTGTGGTGGGCTGTCCTTTTGAGCAGGACTAGACACATCTGCAAATGGATGTTTCTTCTCTGATATGACACAGCTGAATCATAATTGCATACCCTTGTGCATGAGCACCATCCCATAGGACAGGTCCTTCGGCCGTATGCGATCAGCAGCAAGTGTTTCGCTTTTGGCAAATTGTATTAATGCCTTTTTGTGTAGTTGATTTGTCTGGAGACTGAGTCATGAAGGAGGTTTACCAGTGTGCCCAGGAGGTATATAAGAAATGTATACAGTAAAAGAATGTTTTATTTTTCATGTTGTGCCAGAATGTCTACTGTAACACTATATGGAGTCTAGCAGTGTTCGGATTTGTCAAATCATATATTTGAATACATGTGTTTGTGGTGAATAACAATCTGCAGATTTGGTGACACATTTGAGTGGAGTTCTATCCTATGGTTTCCTGAGGTGGGGCGATGAGTGGCCCTTTGCTTTGATATTCTTGAATGTGGCTCTGTTACGCCTGATGCGAGGGGTGACTTTGCTGAAACACAAGGAATATCACATTTTAACCTTGCCTTTTCCACATACATTCAGGAACGTGTACAAGGATCTTCGCCAGATTGAGTTGGCATGCGATTCCCAGGAAGACGTGGACAGCTGGAAAGCTTCCTTCCTTCGAGCTGGTGTCTACCCGGAGAAAGACCAAGTAAAGAGTTCACTTCCTTTGTTTTTCCTTAAACTTAAGCTATGTGTTAATAATAGTCTGCCAGGCAGGATGGATTATGGCTGCACTGTCTTACCGATGCGGCCACAGCTGGCGGGGGCCAGGGGGTTGGGTTGTCCCTATACTGACATTGCAAACAGCAATGAAACAGAGGGACAGTGCCAAACCAGCTCTGGTAGAGTGGGTTCTGTGCTTCAGGGGTGGCACTGAACCTAACCAATTGGCTCGGACACATAGGCACGATGATCTGTAGTAACAGATCTGTGTTGCCGAGTACGTTGTACGTGCCTGTAACCCGAAGCATAGATGGCTGTTGGCCCTGTGGGCCCAGTAATCAGGTTGTACAGTACGAACAGAGCTAGCTAATCTTGCATGTATTGCCCTCCACTTAGTGCAAGGTAGAGTGCGGTATACTCCCATAAGCCATGAGATGCCACCAGTACCAGAAATCCATGAAATACAGCCTGAAAACATTCTGTTTTGTGTGTCATTAACTACCTTCCTGGTGTATCCTGCAGTGCACACATCCGCCTTGTGGCGTGTGAGGATTGTAGGTTCTTGAAAACATTAAATGATGCCACCCTCTGTCTGGAGTGTTCATGGTGGGTTCATCTTCAAGCCTTGTTTGTATGGTGTCCTTGCACAACTTAGCACAGTGCAGTCGGAGCATGCTATGCTCAGGACCTAGTCCTAACTCTGAGCCTTGTTCGTACAGCCCCTGCAGTCCCGTCCAACTTGTGTTCACTGTATATGGTCTCCCATGTAGTATAGCGTGTCTCACTCCTCTTCTCCCTTTTATCCTCCTGAGCAGACTGAGAATGAGGAAGAGGTTCCAGAGAACACCTTCTCCATGGACCCACAGCTGGAGCGACAGGTGGAGACCATCCGAAACCTTGTGGACTCGTACGTGTCCATCATCAACAAGTCCATCCGCGACCTCATGCCAAAGACCATCATGCACCTCATGATAAACAACGTGAGTGCTGTCCCTGTGCTGAGTGTGACTGTGCTGCTCCCACTATGCAGCAGCTAGACTCTGCAACTGCTTGCACGGCTTTTATTCATTACAATACTTATAGCGACTTTATCCAAGGCACTGTTTATTGTAAACATGGTGCAAACAACAGAAAATGAACCAATACATGAAAATCATGACACGGCCAAAAGTCTGGAAAAAGAAGCATTAGGAAAAGCAGATTGTAAAAGATGAAGTTTAAACTGTTTCTTAAGAAGAATTAAGTTCGAACAATAGTGGCTATTCAAAGGGAGAGAGTTCCTTGATTTGGAGGCTGATGGTTGCAATGAACGCCGTGGGCAAGGAACAGAGGAGGAACTTTCATCCCTTCACTTCGAAGGACTATGTTTGAATTTTTTGTCGAATTCACTAAAATCATTTGCTGCATGCACAAGGCAAATGTATGTTCTAAATGTGACGTGGCTGGGGTATTGCACTGCAATAGAAGCAATTCACTTGCATTTAATATACTAGATGTTTCGTACAGTGAGAGGATGTATTAATAGATTATTCAGGTTCAATGCAGTTTTAAAAAAAAGTAATACTGCATATACGATTCACTGATATTTAAGAAAAATGGTGGCAACCTGTCCTGGCCTTTGCTTTACTTGCCTTGCTTACCTAATAGGTTTTGGGGGAACTAAGACGTCCCTATAACGTTCACTGCACTCCTGTTCCTCATAACGTAATTCCTAGTTTGTTTTGCTCTGCACACATCACCTTACAGTGAGGTGTGGTAGGGGTACTTGTACCGCTTTTTGTTTAGTTAGAAGTAACATTTATGTTACTTTCTTAATGTGTCCAGGACAGACTGGTTGCAGCAGATCATTTTCGACTGTGGTTTTTACTTTTCTCGCGTGCACTTTTGTATTTCACCACATAATGCTATTTATAGCACTATATTCTAAAATATCTATTCCACAAAATGTTGCCCTGCACTTTGGCCATCTTGTGTTTTGGCCTTCTTCCTACCTTCCCAGTGCTAGGTTTGCCTAGCTCTGGTAGAGTGGGTTCTGTGCTTCAGGGGTGACACTGTATAGTAAACCCTTTCCCTGGCAAAGCCTCGACTTTCCCGGGCAAGGCAGTGGTATGTGTTTGTGGCTGAATGTGGTGTGTGAGGACGGTCTGGTGTGAGAAACCTGAAGGTGACTCACCCGCTATTCCCCGCGGATCTTTCATCCAGGTGGCCAGGACACGGCCATCACTTTTAGATCCAGTTCCTGGGGTGGGAAAGTGTGCGAGGATCACCCGGATGAGGGGTCCTCGGGGAGTGGAAGTGGGACACCGGAGGGTGAGACGCGGTATGCCCTTCCTTGCAACACCTTTTCCCTATCCTACCAGGTAGGATACCTAGTTACTCAGCCCCCCAACCCCCCTTTCCTGACACAAACCCGGTTTTCACAGACGGCTCACTGTGAGAGAAAACGGACTAACACTCGAGCCGTATACCTGACATGTTCCAATACAGGGGTCAGGCAATTACTGATTTATTTTCAAATTTCTTTATTGGGATTTGTGTAATAAAACAGTGCCTCACTGGATCACACAGTCACAGTAGTAATAGTCAGGACTACACAAAATAGGCCATTTGTGAATTAACGATTAAACAGAAATAACAAAACAATAACAATGTTAACAACATGAACAAGTCTCCATATGGTCGATGATCTAAGCAACAAGGGGGGGTCAAGCAGCAGACGAGCACAGGTTAGGTACCGTGCCAGTGATCCGTTTCAGGTATTGTGTGTCAACAGGGGTCAGTAGCTCAAGGGGGTTTATCGTCGTTGGAGGGGTTGAGTAAGGCCCAAGTAAGAGTTTTCCAGGCAGCGAGTCCCAAGCTCGTGTTTTCAGGGGATGTGGTGAGGCCGTTCTCCCAAGCTGAGGTTTCTGCCCCTATCCAGCGCTCCAGTTCGTTGTGCCATACCTGATATTGTGGGCCTCCAGGTCGCTTCCAAGCCATAGCAATGGTCCTTTTGACCAGAATGCATGCCAGGTCCATGAGCTTGACTGAGTGTTTAAACTTGGCCAGTCTGGGGTATGTTCCAAGAAGGCACTCCTTCGGGGTCCATTCATATCTGGTTATGCCTGCCTCTCTGCATAGGAGTTCCACTCTCGCCCATAGTCGCCGGACCTGGACACATCCCCAGAACATGTGTAAGAGATTTGCTTCGTCTCTGCCACACCATGGGCAGTTATGGTGGGGTAGCTTATATATTTTGGCTATACTGAGTGGTGTCAAGTAAGATCGGTATAACATGTTGAGTTGTATCAGTTTAAATCTAGAATTTCTGGATACCGCATTAGGGAACGCTAGTGCTCTACCCCATTCGGCTTCAGACAGTTCGTGACCCAGGTCCCTCTCCCATTTGGTTTTGAGGTCCTGACTGCGGGGGTTGGGCCTGTCTATTAGGTGACTATATATGCGGGACACAGGCCTCCATCCATCCGCCAAGCTGTATAGGTGTGTTATGAAGGAGTCGGTTTCGGGCTCCTCGGGCCATGTGTCCCATTTAGTCCTAGCCAATTTGCGGATCCTTATGTACCAAAGGAATTGACCAGCCGGGACGCCAACATCTGATTGCAAGGAGGGGAAATCCCGGAAGGTGCCCTCATTGTATAGGTCCCCCCAAGTGTATACTCCCAGCCTTTCCCAGTGTCGGATGGAGGCGAGGTCCACCGAGTTCTGGCATAGGTCGGCTAAGAGTGGTATGTCCGGGTTGTAACTGTGTTTCAGGTGAAGAAGGCTCATAACCCTTTGCCATACCTGACGACCCAGGGTAGCTAAGAAAGGAATCCCGTCCATAAGACGTTGAGGGGCCCAAATGAGTTCATTTAACCGGATTGGAGCAATCGGGTGCTGTAAAAGCAGGGTTTCGGGGGTAACATCGTCGGCTAGCCATTTAGCCACAAAGCTTAGTTGGGCAGCCAGGTAGTAACGTTCCAGGTCAGGGAGCCGAATGCCTCCTTGTTCGTAGGGGAGGGTCAGCGTGGATAATGCAAATTTGTGCCTACTAGTTCCCCACAGGAAGTCTTTAAGTATCCTCCCTAAGAGACGGAAGAAGGGAGTTCTAATGTAGTAAAAAATATTTTGAAACCCATAGAGAAATCTGGGGAGAACAATCATCTTAATGATGGAAGCCCTACCCATCATGGATAGGGGGAGGCGAGCCCAAAACCCAATTGACTTGCGCAAGGGAGGCAGCGCCGCTACCGTGTTGTTGGCATGCATGAGTTCAGGCGTATGATAAATATTGATGCCCAGATAGCGGAACGTGGTGGGGCACCAACCTATGCCTAGTGAGGGGAGGTCATCTACGTGTGTATCCCGGAGGGCGCCCAACGGAAACAGACAAGACTTGTGTCTGCTAAAGTGTATGCCTGATACCTTGGCAAAGTTGCCGAGGACCTCCAACATGGTTGGGACATTCAACTGTGGGTCCCTCACATAAAGGAGGACATCGTCCGCATATAGGGAAATTATGTGATCCACCCCGTCAATCCTTATGCCAGCGTCAAAGAATTGTTTTCTAAAAAAAAATGGCAATGGGTTCAAGCCCGATTATATATAGCATGGGGGAGAGCGGGCAGCCCTGTCTTGTGCCCCTTTGTATGTCCCATTCCGTGGAGATGAGCCGACCAGTTTTCACCCGAGCTCGCGGCTTGGTGTAGAGGACTGTGATCCATCGAATGAATCGTTCTCCGAAACCAAACTCCCTAAGTACCGCAATCAGCCATTCCCAGAAAATTGAATCGAACGCTTTGATGGCGTCCAAAGAAAGCAAAGCGTGGGATTTCCCTGTATGAGGGGGATGTGACAGTACGTGTTGTAATCTACGTAGATTGGCAGTGGTGTTACGGCCCGGCACAAAGCCGCTTTGGTCGGGGTGCACCACCTCACCAATCACCTTGGACAGCCGCTTGGCCAGAATGGTTGTGAGGATTTTAACATCATAATTGAGCATAGCGAGAGGGTGATAGGAGTCACAGTCATCTGCAGGCTTACCAGGCTTGAGGAGCGGAACCACCAAGGTCTCACGCATGCTCCCGGGCAGGATGCCCGACTCATAGGCTTCTAGGAACACCTCATGCAGCAGCGGGGACAGTTCCGGCTCGTAGGTTTTGTAAAATTCGGCAGGTAGCCCATCACTACCCGGAGCCTTGCAGGTGGCCAGGGACTCGATGGCGTCTTTTATGTCATCTATGTTGATTTCAGCATCTAGAGCCTCCTTGCATGGCAACGGGAGTGGGGGCAGTCCAATTTCGTCCAGGGTGTTTGAGATTTCCTCGGAGGGCACCACATCAGTATGGGAGTATAGTCGGGTATAGAACTGCCCGAAGGTGTTATTAATTCCCTGTTGGGACCGTTGTAGCGTGCCATCAGCATCTCTTAGGGCTGTGGTCGAGTGCTTAGGGTGTTCTTTCCTGCACAGCCAGGCGAGTAGTCTACCAGGTTTGTCAGCGTGGGCGTGTGTTTTATTGGTTCTGGTAATGTAATCAAATTTGGCAAGTCTGTCCCAGGCTTCCTTGCAGGCGGCCCTGGTACTGGCCAGCCTGTCCTCCTGTGGTTGGGGGTCCAGGGTGTTGGATTCTAGCTGTTCTATTTCAGATTCTAGTAATTCAAGTTCGGTTCTTAGGTGTTTCCTCATGCCTCCAGCCTTTGCTATGACCTCTCCCCTTACAACCACTTTGAGAGCGTCCCAGACCGTGCTTAGGTGGTCAACACTGTCCTTGTTCTCACAGATGTAGTTCTCTAGAGATTCTCTGAGGCTTTCCCTGAACTCTGGGTCTTTAAGTGCCTCAGTGGGCATCCTCCATGTGGGTATGGGAGAACTGGGTCCAGTGATGTTCCATTCAATTATCAGGGGAGAGTGGTCGGAGATGGTGCGACCCAGGTAGTTAGAAGAGTCAATCTGGGGGAAGCTCTCTTTGCCGGTGAAGAGATAATCGATTCTGGTGTGAAGATTGTGTGGCGAGGAGTAAAAGGAGTAGCCCCGATCCCCGGGGTGTTGTTCCCGCCAGATGTCTACCAGGTCTAGACGATTTAGCATGGTGTTCATGGCGGTGGTAGCGGTTGACGTGCCCGCCAAGGGGGGAGCCGACCTGTCAAGCACAGGGTCGCTGACGCAATTAAAGTCGCCACCCCAAATAAGGAATGCATCTCTATATGGTGCAATCTTTGTGTATAACATGGTGAGGTGCGCGGGGATGTTGTTGTTGGGGAGGTATGAATTGACAATGCATATCTCTGTTTGTTCGATGTGGCCCAAGAGTATAACATACCTTCCATCAGGGTCCATTTCAGCTTTGGTAAGCTGGAAGGGGATGTGGGGACTGATCCAGGTGAATACCCCTCTAGCGAATTTGGAGTATGTGGACCCGAACCCCTGTCCACCCCAATATGATTTGAGTGCCGCCATGGATTCCTTGGTTAAGTGGGTTTCTTGTAATAGGGCCAACTCTATCCTTTTTCTGTGCAGATAGGATTTTATTCTGTTCCGGCGTAGATAAGTACCCAGACCCCTCACATTCCAGGTGGCGACTTTAAGGCGTGTGGGCATGATGGTGGCGAAGGAGCCGGGGGGATGGGCCCGAGGCAGTTTCAACCCTCCACGAGCCAGCTTCATGTGCTGAGCGGCTGCCCCCTGAGTCTGTACACTGCAATCTCCCTGCTGACCTTGATTGTTGCGTTGATGTGTTAATCGGAGACTTATGAACAAATTTAACTTCCACTCGAACAGGTGGATTGAACAAGAAAGTTAACTGTGTGTTGCCCCCAGCAGCTGTTCTGGGAGGACAACGCTCGGGGGCTTCCGCTACCCATCGGCCTGTCCAGGTCATGTGGTGCGGTTGTGGTGTTGGCCTTGGGCCAGCCATGCTTGGGGTGGGGTGGGTTGTGACGATGTCTGTGGGGTGGTCCGTAGGGCTCCCGTCCTTAAAAGAGCCAATCAATCGTTGCTGTATGAAGATCTATTTGGGTTCAGCCGTTGGGTGTCAAGATGTGATCCTCTCCCTCAGCCAAATTGTTGTGCTCCATCCACATAGTGGCTGCTGCCGGGGTCTCCATGTATACGGCTTTGCCATTGTATAGTATTTTGAGGCGCGAGGGATACAGGAGCATGTATTTGAGGGCGAGCTTCCGCAGTTGGGCTTTGACAGGTATGAATGAGTTTCTGGCTCGCTGCACTTGTGGGGTATAGTCGGGATAGATTACGATCTTGGAGCCATTGCGTCTGATCTCGCCTCCGTCCCTCGAGAATTTGAGGATCGTCTCTCTGTCGCGAAAGTTTAAGATCTTGGCGATCATCGGGCGAGGGTGTGATCCCGGAGGGGGTCGCTTTTGTAGGGCGCGGTGGGCTCTCTCGACAGAGAAGCCCTGTGTGAGCTTGCCAGCTCCGATTTCTTCTGTCGAAGAAGCCCCAGAGTATGCTATGCTCGAATGAGCCGTCCTTGTCCCATGCTGAAAACGTGAACATCCTGACTTATCATTTTGTGAACACTTCTTTCTTTTTCATGAGCATTACCCCACACTATTTGTAACTTAACAGTGAGGATTGGCAATATGGTTTTTAGAAAAAAGCCCTTCTTATTTTGACAAAACTCCACTAGGACTACATTATTATTATTTGATGGTCGTAGCTTGCTTAGATTTAGATAAGTTTATCACAAAGTTCAATAAACGCCCTTGAACTGTGGTCACTTGTGTCTGTCTTTACTGTTGCCACCATGAGTTCCTTACAGAGCACACTTCAATACCACTTCTACCCCAGTGCAGTTCTCTGGCTAGAGAGGATACACTTCCTGGAGTTAGCACATTCCCTGACACCACCTGTAAATAGTCACGATAAGGTAACACGTGACATTTCTGGGGGTGTTCTACGCATGCAGTCAAATAATCTCCTATTGCAGATTGGGAATTCAACGCATTAAGGTGCATCTCTGTTAATGCTGCAAACAAATAACGGGGGCATGGTAAGATCTGATCCACCAGATTCCTAAAAAGGCCTCTACCCTGGAAGGATTGAGTCACTCACAGGCAATGAGCCCTGTTTAGAGATCCACAATTTCTTAACTGTGGTTAGACGACTCACTGGAGGGCTGGGGAAGCACATCTCCGACAGTGGAGTCCAAGCTCCACATCAACAGACTGCGCTCTTTTCGAGCATTGGATCTTTCATAGAGTCAAATGCTTGAATATACCCCTTCGTCAGGCCGGGAATCCTCAGTTAAAACACACACACACACACACACACACACACACACACACACACACACACACACACACACACACACACACACACACACACACACACACACACACACACACACACACACACACACACACACACACACACACACACACACACACACACACACACACACACACACACACACACACACACACACACACACACACACACACACACACACACACACACACACACACACACACACACACACACACACACACACACACACACACACACACACACACACACACACACACACACACACACACACACACACACACACACACACACACACACACACACACACACACACACACACACACACACACACACACACACACACACACACACACACACACACACACACACACACACACACACACACACACACACACACACACACACACACACACACACACACACACACACACACACACACACACACACACACACACACACACACACACACACACACACACACACACACTTGTGTAGTGCCTCCACTTCACTTTGGTCCTTTATGACCCCCAACCAATGAGGTGGCAGGGCTTAAGCTCCACCCCAGGCAGCCATCTTCAGTCTACCAGACGAGGAATCCTCTCAGCTGTGCTTTTATCGATTTGTTTTCATATTTCGCTCTTCAAGCTACAACGTTAATTCCACTTTTTCGATTTCATCTAGTCAAACACTACCATCTGTGACTTTCTGTGCTCAGAAAGGACAATATTTCCACCTTTTTTTGTCGAGTGACGACCACCTTGGCTCCATGGCTGAGGAGACAGGAACTGTCAAAGTCCTTGTTTAAGGATTGCAGCAGATGCAGGAAGAAGTTGGTGTACATGAGGGATCCCCATGAACAGTGTATTTACTGTTTATATCCTCATGATATTCACCAATATGAGATCTGCAAACCACTCACCAACAAGACACTGCATGACAGGCACAGAAGGCTGCTGTTACATCTGGAGTCCAAGTGCCAGTCTTCTGATGAAGAATCTGCTAAAATAGCCTCTGTAACACCACACAAGGTAACTGAGAGACAAACTTCTCAGAGAAGGGCCACTTCAGGGGCAAGGGGAATCTCCCCACCTCACAAGAGCAGGAAAATGGTTGAGAAAAGCTCCCGTACGCCTTCCTCAAGCTCTGTGGATCAAATAAGCCATCATAATGAAGGAAAAACAACATCAAAAGGTAAGGAGACGGCATCTAAACCTTCATCTGGGGTACATCCATCTACTGGTCTGCCGTTGATGAGCCGCAAAGCTACCAAAAGTTTGTTGATGCCCAAACAGTCCACGAAGGAAACCCGTCCATGACAACGTTAAAAAGGTCCTCGTCGACTAGCAAATCCTCTTCATCCAAATCGTCAATGAAAGAATCTTTATCGAAGGCGAAGGAAAAAACATCACACGTCCACAAAACCCTCGTCCACGAAGCCAACAACGCATCACTCGTCCACAAAACCCACCATCCATGGAGGAATGCACAAATAAGTCTAAGGAACTGTTTGACACAGTCCCCTCTACTACAGGAGGACAGGAAGAGCCTGTGAAAATCCAATTATGACCAATTAAGGAGCTGGTGGAGTTACCAGATATTATTCTACAAGAGGAATACTCTGACATTGAAGATATGGGTGAACAACTCATTCATACTATGAAAGAAAATAGTCCACCATGGCATCCTACCACTGAGGACTTCACTGACCCTTTTGATCCTACACTGATGGAATCCATGCAGCGTATCATAGAGGAGTTCAGCAGATGCCAAAGAGCTCAACTCTTGGGGCCCTCCGCTTCCAGTCATAGGGATGCATCCACAAGTTCAGTGGGCACAAGGTCTCCACAGAGAGACGGGTCCCCTCAACACACTAAGTCTAGGGGCTCTTCAACTAACATTAGACCCCGTAAATGTGCACCCCATAAAACGTACACTATCTTGGAGTCGAGCCGCTGCCCAGGGACAGACCACCATCACGCAGTGCTTCACTGACAAGAGTCTCGCCTTCAATATTCTCACCATTACCAAGGAGAACTCCCCCATCAAGGGATCTAACAACGGTACCCTCCACTGTGTTGGTTTCGGATTGGCTGGAGGGACCCATTCAGGGATTTCACAGACACAGAAGAACCAGAGGAAGGAGCAATCACACAGGACCCAGAGTAGCATAGCAAATGGGATGACTGTGATAGAAAAACCACAAAAGCGACATTCCCCAGGGGAAACATCGCCTCCTGATGACTTTGTATCCTTCCACACCATAATTGCCAAGGGAGCAGACCTTTTCTAAATACAAGTGACTTCAGAGGAAAAGAAATTGGTGCTCTACGAGCACAGAGATAAACGAAGGAGGACTGTCGCAACTATCCCTCTGTTGGACCCGATTTGGGATGCAGGGGTAAGGATTCTCTCTACCCCTCTATCGACACCCGCCTTGGTATCACGACCAGAAAAGAAATCTAAGGCACCAGATACGGATAAGGGGACACCCCAAAAACGACTCCGTCATCAATGTTGCGGCTCAAGAGTTGACAAACCCTAACTAACTATCGGGGCAGCTAATGCCTAAGCTATGACAGCTCGACTTGACAGAGAACTCTGGCTACATATGTCAAAACTAGTCCAGCATCTGCCGGCAGAATTTCAGGAGGAGGCAAAATCAGTAATAAGTGATGGAGAAGCCCCCTCGGATCACATGATCGACACGGCTGTAAATTTCGCTGAATCAGGTTTTCGACAAATGGCCCTTGGAACAGTCCTTGGAAGGCAGGCCTGGATGAAGGCGCCCAATTTTAGGCCAGAAGTACAGGTACAAATCTTGGATATGCCCTTCGACAGACCAGATCTTTTTAGCAAAAGAATTGACGACCATTTAAAAGGTATTTAAATGAGGCACTGACACAGCCAGAGCTATTAGCTCGCTAAAGGACAAAGATAAAGATCGCACCCATTTCGGTCTTTTCGGAGCTCATCTGCGAGATATAGGGTGTACAACAGGCCATCGTACAGCCAAAGAACACAAAATAGTGCGTATCAGGACAATAAATATCAACAATCCACCGTCATATACAACTCTCAAAGGCAGACGTGGTTTGGGCCACTCGAAAACCCAGTCTAAACAAAACTGACAATCCATGTGCACCCCTTCCACGCTTCACCCCAGTGGGAGGAAAGATAAGCCAACACTTACACCGTTGGCAAGACATTACATCAGACAAGTGGGTGTTAGAAGTCATATGTGAGGAACACGCAATCAAATTCTTAGACCAACCTCCCTCTCTTCCACCTCTACCGCGCAAAATCCATTTGATGAAACATCTTAAAATGGAAATTCTCAAGCTGTTGCAAAAAGCAGCCATAGAACCAATACCGGTAAAGCAAAGAGGAATTACGATTTTTTTGTAATCCAGAAAAAAGAACGGCCAGTGGCGACCAATTTTGGACTTAAGGGCACTAAACAAGTTTGTCAAGCACAATAAATTCAAAATGACATCCCTTCAAAATGTGCTCCCATGGCTAAACAAGAACGACTTTCTAGCAACCCAGGATTTGGAAGATGCGTACTTCCATATCCCCATCCACCCAGCACACAGAAGATTCCTCAGGTTCACAGTGGGAAATGCGCATTTTCAATTCTGCGTCCTCCCCTTTGACCTAAAGTCGGCACCAAGGGTCTTCACCAAATGCCTAGCCCAGTGGCAGTAAATCTCAGGTGCACAGGAACAGAGGTCTTTCCATACCTAGATGACTGGCTAATAAAGGCACGCTCCTACAACCTTGCAACAAAAGCAGTCGCAAAGGCAACAAATTTACTCAAAGTCTAGGTCTTTCCATCAACGAAACCAAGTCCTGCCCAGTACCAGCCAAAACAGCACTCTTCCTAGGAGCAGAACTAAACACCTGCATCCTCAGAGTGCGACCCTCTGCAGACAGAATATCCACGATGCTTAAACTAATCTCGTGGTTTCTCGACAATAAAACAGCCATGGTACGTTTCTTCAAGTCGCTCCTGCGCATGATGTACTCGTGTGTATATGCCTCACGAGACCCTGGACCACCAATGGGCTCAAGCCGGCTGCTCGTGGGAAGATGCCCAACTTCCAACAGCGTTACACAAAGCACTTCACTGGTGGGGAACTCCACAAAATCTAACTCAAGGGATGCCATTTCAGGCACCAACGTCTACACTTCTCTTCAGGACAGACGCACCCCTATCCGGCTGGAGAGCACACCTAGCAGAACTCCAAACAAAGGGCACATGGTCAACCCAAGAGTCTCGACTCCACATAAACATCCTGGAACTCGGAGCAATCTGCTGGGCACTAAAAGCCTTCTTACCCGTACTAGCAGGAAAGGTAGTCACAATACAGACTGACAATACAACCTCCATGCACTACACCAACAAACCGAGAGGTACAAGATCAGAGATCCTATCCAGAGAATCACAGCAACTCTGGGCATGGGCATTGCAGCAGAAGGTCCAGTTGAAAGCACACCACCTGCCAGAAATAGACTGTGTCCTAGCAGACAAATTAAGCAGGGAATACTTGACATCCCACGAGTGGGAGTTAGACAAAGAAACTCAGCGATTCTTCTGCATTTGGGGACACCTCGAGATCGATCTCTTCGCCACCTGCTGCAACACAAAATGCCCCCTCTTCGCCTCGAGATACCCAGAGACCCAATTACTGGGGGACGCCTTCTCAATAACTTTGACGAGGGGGGTCCTGTACGCATTCCCACCAACCCCGTTGAAAGCACAAGTACTGCGCAGGATGAAAGAGCAACCTTGCCAGATGATACTCATTGCTCCAGAGTGGGCTCGGCAGGTTTGCCACCCGACCCTCCTACTGCTCTGCCAAGAGTCACCCATTTGCTTCAGAGTTTGATTGTTGACACAGCAGAACTACAAGGTTCTTCACCACGATCCAGCGAGCCTGTCACTCAAAGCATGGTTCCTGACCAGCGAAAGGTAGCGAACCTTACATTACCTTCTGAATGTTGGGACATTATTAGAGCGTCCAGGGCACAATACACCCGGACCACATACATCAAAAAGTGGACTGCTTCACTTCATAGTGTGAAGCTTCACACATAGATCCGCTTACATCATCTGTGGAGCAAGTATTACCATATTTGTTACATCTAGCAAAAACTGGACTCTCCTTGTCCTCCATTAAAGTAAACCTCTCAGCCATATCCGCATATACAGCAAACCCTAGTGAATCTTCATTAGTTACTAATCCAGCGGTCAAAGTCTTCCTCAAGGTATTACTACATACGTTCCCGACAATGCCGGAACCAGTAACCTCTTTGAGCTTAAACACAGTTTTGTCTACGCTCATGGAGGCATCCTATGAACATCCATAGATGTGACCTAAAGTTCCTATCCTGGAAGGTTGTGTTTTTAGTAGCCATCAGGTTGGCTAGAAGAATCGGAAAACTCCAGGCTTTCTCAATGGATCCTCCGTTTCACCATATTCCAGAAGCACTGCGTCATTCTCAGAACACATCCTCATTTCTTATGAAAGGTAGCCTCTGAAATGACACTCTGAGCGTATTGTACTTCCCAGATTCTTCAGGAACCACACTTCAACGGCAGAACGTGCGCTACGCGCTCTAGATATTGCGCGAGTCCTGAAGTTCTACATACAAAGAACCTCTCCACAACGTTTTGTGGCGTTCACAGGTCACACTAAAGGGCAGTGCATCTCCAAATAAGGACTCACGCTGCATGACAAATTACATCAGCCTTTGCCATCAGTCCAAGGGTGACACGCTCCCTGGACCTCCGACAGCCCACTCCACCAGAGGTAGAGCAGCGTCCGTCATTTTCCACACAGGAGTAGCGATAAAAGACATATGTAGAGCGGCTACCTGGAGCACGCTACACACATTCGCCAAGAATTGCTGCTTAACAGAAGACACCAACAGGGAATCAGCAGTTGGACAGGCAGTCCTCTGCCACCTGTTTTGAGGTAGGAGCAGCCTATTTCTCCCGCCTTCTCTAGGTATATGTAGCTTATATTAAGTTGCTATACTCTATGGATGCTAAAGTTTAACTTTCAATGTCTAACCATTTTTGGCATGCTTAACTGCTTGGTATTCTGTTCAAGCATGTGAATCTATGAAAGATCCAATGCTGGAGAAATCTTAGTTACTTACCTGCAACTGTATTTCTCCAGCATTGGTATCTTTTATAGTCATAGGTGAATTAACACCATGCACTCCAAATATCCTTTAACACGTGTGAATTAATTAATTCAGTTAGGATAGATTCATATAATAGTTATATAAAGTAAAGGGGCGGGGGAGAAGAATAACAACCCTGGCATATGGGCTGTGGACAAAGTGAGAACAAAATAAGTTCCCTAATTGGGAACTCCCGTCCCCTGCACACTATCATGGTCTAAGTAGCCAAATATTTATAGAAAATAGTTTGATATTCATACTCTTTGTTCATCAGAAATATAATATAAAGTGGTGTAATTATCACTTTTTTAAAATATAACAATTTAATGTGTGAAATTTACACATTTTTACAATTTTACAAAATCGACTTGCAACCTGATTTTTGAATTATTCAGGATTTATTAATCCAAACAAGGTTGCCCAATGCGTTTCGATACTGATTCTCTTCTTCAGGGGCTGATTATGACAATCAAACTTTAAATCTGGTCAAAAGAAATTAAACAATGTTCTTAATAAAATTAGAGTTACAAACTGAATTGTTTCAACATTACAATAAGTTGTTACCCAAACAAGAATTCCAGAGGGACTACACAAGTGAATGTCTTATTAGACCTAATCCTACCGGGGGGGGGGGGGGGTGTGTGTGTGTGTGTGTGTGTGTGTGTGTGTGTGTGTGTGTTATATATATTTCTGAGGCTTGTGGAATCTGCTTAGATCACATGCTGTGCATAGGCCGACATCTAGTGGAAGCTGCGGAGTATTACAGTTTGTTTTTCGAAGTCGAAAAATGGGCGTCGACACAGGGCGTGCCAGTAATACTATCCCTAGTGTGACGTCCCCTGTACCCATGATCCCTCACGCGTCTAGGATCCCCAGATTGTTTTTTTCCGCCATTCTGGTCGGAAGCACTTCATCGGAGTTCCCTGGCTTTGCCATATTTTCACTCTAAACTAATTCTAATTTGCCCCGTTTGACCAACCTTTCGTCGATCAACATCTCGACGCCGAACCGGGGAGGAGATCAACGTCGAATACCCGACGGATTGGGCCTTGAGGCTTCCGCCTCGGCTCGGGCCTGGGCCACTGGCCTCGGCCCTACAAGTAGGGAGAGTGGGGGTGGTACACTTCCACACTCGACACCTTATTACCTACACACACTTGCCCGCTGCCCACAGGCGCGTATGGAGGGTACGCCCTTTCAGTTTTGCCCCAAGTGTAATAAGAAATACCCTTGGGTAGATAAGCACGCTACGTGCAACCTTTGCCTACCCAGAGACCACCCCGAGACGGGTTGCAGGGCCTGTAGTAGGTTTAAGGCCAAAACTCTTAAGGACCGCTCCACCAAGCGTTGGGCCCACCACGCCAAGCTAGCAGCTATGGAGGCGGAGGGTACCTTCAGCGACGGCAGCGACGCCGAACTTTCGGACGGCGAGGGCACCAAGGCGTCGAAAGACAGCCGAACGCACGTCCCCGGCCTCGGAAGGTCGTCCGTCCCGGCGACTATGGGGAAGTCCCCCGGCGACAAAAGCGTTACACATACACACGCTAAACACAAAAAATCCACCCGAGATTCGACGTCGTCGAAACCTCGGAAAGAGGCACAGAAGGAGCGGTCCGAAAGGACGTCCTCTGGGCGGTCCCGGTCGAGGTCGCCGCACGACGTCAGGCAAGCCTCCACACTTGCACAGAGTGCCTCGACCATTAATATCCCGGAAGATCATTCGTCCGGAGACGAACACGACTTCCACCCCCAGCCTGCACCCCAGGAAAAGGGTACATCACTTGGGAGTAAAGAGGGCCCAGTTTCGAAGGCTAGTTCGAAAGACAGGGATTCCACCTCCGATCCTCGACGCCAGGCGTCGAAAGATAAGGGAAAGGGGAAACACACTTCCACCCACGGGGAAGGGGGTAAACAGCAAAGGAAACAACCCTTGCAGTCCTCCACTACAAGAGAACTGACCAAGTCTTCTCAGGGCCAATCCATAGAAAGTCCCAGCAAGGTCACCCCAAGCTCAAAACTCTGGTCATGCGAGGACATTGACAGAGTAATGTCAAGGATGTCTTCCTTGGCGAATTTTTTCGAAAGACACCCTGAACAACTCATAGCTTTAAACCCTCAGGAAGATTCTCCCTCAGGGTCAAGGGACCCTATCCCCTCAAATAAAAGACCCCGGGTCGAGACACCATTTAGGCCTTTAGACCCCATCGAGGTCCAACCCTATTCTTACCTCTTCCCTACAGACCAAGGAAACTCTTCCCTTATAGAAGGTCAGGAAATTGACACGCCAGAAGATCCTGCAGGATCAGATTATTACGGCGAAGACGAGGATGAGCCAGAAAATAGCCCAGATATTTTCAGAATGGACTCACCAGTCGAAAGGGAAGCCCCAGTGTCTGATTCCCCGATAGATAATCAGCCCCTCCTGAATGAACTGCTCTTTCGGGCAGCTAACCACTTCCACATAGACACACAAGGTGCCCAGGAAGAAAGGGACTTTGCGGAAGAACTAATAGGGGAAAGGAAGCCAGTAGCCCAGACCATTCCCATCCTAAAATCTGTTCAACGCAGAATAGCACCATCCCTTGCCAACCCAAACCTGACAAGACCTGTAAATCCGAGAGTGGAGAAGCTGTTTAAAGCAGCCCAGTCGGACCCCCTATATATTAGAGGTCAACTTAAGCCAGACTCTCTAGTAGTAACCAACACCCGCAAAAGAGCTGGTACACCATTATCTTCCTCTGAGGCTCCCCCCGACAAAGAAAGTAAAAAACTTTATGGTTTTGGCAGGAAAGTAGCTTCCACGGCAGCCTACCAAGCCAGAATCGCGAATTCCACCACACTGTTGGCTAGCTACAACTGTCACCAGTGGGAAGAAGTGGCAGCACTAATAGACTCTGCTCCCGAACCCCTTAAAAGCTAGCTAGCTCGCATTTGTGCGGAAGGAAGGAACGTGTCAGGCTGCACTGTAAAAGCAACTCTGGACGCCGCTGACAATGCGGGTAGACTTATAGCAGAGGGGACTGTCATCAAAAGGCATGCTTGGTTGAGGCAGTCGGGATTCAAAGCAGAAACACAAGCTGCGCTCTTAGACAAACCAGTGGAAAGTGATCTCCTGTTTGGGAAGGCAGTCGAGGACGCTCTAAAAAACGCTAAGGAAGAATTCGACACCCTCAAATCCCTTGGCCAGTTAACTACCAAACCACCTAACCAAAGAGGGAATGGTAATTTTCGTCGCTCCCGCGGCCAAAATTCCAATAGAGGAAATAGCTACTCCCACACCCAGGGTACACAGTGGAACACCAGCTCACAACAGTCTACCCAGGCGTATGGTAGGGGTAGTAAAAGAGGACGTGGTAGAGGCAGAGGCAGCCCCAGTAAAGGAGGAGGCACGCCTCCACCAAAGCAGTGACGCTCAGTTCAGGGTCCCTTCCCATGCAACCCCAGTAGGGGGACGAATATCAAGTTTCACCCAGGCATGGGAAGGGATAACATCCGACAGATGGGTGCTGTCAACAGTATCCAATGGGTACTGCATAGAACTACTGCAACGTCCCCTAAACCATCCTCCAAGACAAAAAGTCCACTCTTTACAACATCAGAAGATCCTCCTCGAGGAGATCGCCATTCTGCTAGAAAAGGACGCGATAGAACTCGTCCCGGGACACCAGGTAAACAAGGGTATCTATTCAACTTACTTCCTTGTGCCAAAGAAAGATTTAACAATGCGCCCAGTTTTGGACTTACGGCCTGCCAACAAGTATGTCAAGCCCCAAAAATTCCGTATGACCACACTACAAGAGGTAATCCCACTCCTAAAAAAGGGGGATTACATGGCAACCTTGGATATGAAAGATGCCTATTTTCATATTTCCATGCTCCCGGCGCACAGGAAATACTTGCGCTTCAAGGTGGACAGTCGCCACTACCAATTCAAGGTACTGCCCTTCGGGATAGCTTCAGCACCAAGGGTATTCACCAAGGTACTGGCGGTGGCAGCTGCACACCTACGCAGGGAGGCAATCCCAGTGTACCCTTATCTGGACGACTGGCTCATAACGGGGGAAACCCCAGGAATCTGCAGGTCAAACATTCAGAGGACCATCGACCTCCTCCACGAATTAGGCTTCTCCATCAACGAGAAAAAGTCAAGTCTGGTGCCAAGCACCTCAAAACAGTTTCTAGGAGCTATCCTAGATACTCAGAAAGGATTAACCTTCCCTTCGGAAGAAAGAATTCGGAACATACTTCTGCAAATTCCGCATTATCAGTCAGGTCAACAGATAACAGTACGCAAAGCTATGCGGTTACTGGGCATGATGGCGTCATGCATTTACCTGGTCCCCCACGCGCGTCTGCGCATGCGTCCCATGCAGGAATGGTTGGCGAAACAGTGGTCTCAGGCAAGTGGTCAGTGGGACGATCTAGTGGTCGTTTCGCCAACACTCGTACAGAACCTACTCTGGTGGACAAGAGAAAATCTCGCAAAGGGGAAACCCTTTTACGATCCCGAAGTACAGGCAGTGGTGACTACAGATGCATGCCTGACGGGGTGGGGAGCTCACCATCTCCACCACACAGCTCAGGGTCTCTGGTCTCACTCAGTAGCCAAGAACCACATCAATCTGCTAGAGCTTCTGGCAGTATTCCGAGCGCTGCAGGCGTTCGAGCCCCATCTACTAAACTTGTCGGTGCAGATCAGGACGGACAGCACGACAGCCATGTTCTATCTGAACAAGCAAGGAGGGACTCGTTCCCCAAATCTGTCTAAGCAGAGACTCCCTCCCAGAAGAACACGAATGGGTCCTTCACAAAGACGTAGTAGAAGATCTCTTCTCTCAGTGGGGTTTCCCCACTATAGACCTATTCGCCACAAGCGAAAACAAACAATGCCCAGGATTTGCATCCAGGTTCCCACAACCGGACTCCCAGGGGAATGCCCTGTGGATGAACTGGTCAGGGATGTTTGCGTACGCTTTCCCACCAACTCCTCTCATCAGGAAAGTGGTGTATAAGATGAACAAGGAATCGATGACGCTCATCCTAGTTGCTCCCATGTGGGCGAGACAACCATGGTTTCCACACCTACGCAGGATGGCGGTATGCGAGCCCATCAGACTCCCAGCCTGGTACAACCTTCTGTCCCAGCAACAAGGTCAAACAGTGCATCAGGAACCCAACTCTATGAACCTAGCAGCATGGCTCCTGAAGTCATAGAGTTTGGACATCTCAAATTACCACAGAGGTGTATGGACATTCTAAAAGAGTCCAGGAAACCAAATACAAGGCACTGTTACTTTGACAAGTGGAAAAGATTCGTTATCTGGTGCCAGAGTAAACAAATCAACCCGGTTGATTGCACTCCTTCCAACGTTGTAACATACATGCTCCACCTGCTGGATGCAGGGTTGGTTTTTAACTCTCTGAAAGTACACCTGGCAGCCCTCTCAGCCTACACCACATCCCATAACAAGGTTTCGTGGTGGAAAGTACCAGTGGTTAAAGCCTTCATGGAAGGAGTAAAGAGACTTCACCCTCCTATATCGAACCCACCGCCAGGATGGGATCTCAACGTGGTGCTATCTAAGCTCATGGGGCCCCCCTTCGAACCCATGCATAAAAGTAGTCTCAAACACCTGACTTATAAAACGGCCTTCTTAGTAGCCATTACCTCCATAAGAAGGGTCAGTGAAATTCAGGCTCTGTCAGTGCAAGATCCTTTCTTTACTATCCACAAGGACAAACTGGTTTTACGCACACACCCTAGATTCTCACCAAAATTCATATCCAAGTTCCATGTAAACCAGTCCATCGAGCTTCCGGCTTTCTTCCAAAACCCACAAAGCTCAGCTGAGGTGAAACTACACACCCTAGATGTGCGTAGGGCGGTCTTATACTATGTAAATAAAACCAGACCGCTAAGGAAAACAGATCAACTGTTTGTCTCCGTAGCTACAGGCAGAGAGGGGGATTGCGTCTCTAAGGGCGCTATCTCAAAGTGGATTATCAACTGTATACAGCTGTGTTACTCTCTTTCTGAAAAGACTCTGCCTTTTACGCCAAGGGCCCACTCTACCAGAGGCATTGGGGCCACTCTGGCTTTCATTGCAAACGTTCCCCTTGACACCATTTGCAAAGCAGCTACTTGGAGCTCTATTCACACTTTTACTCAGCATTACTGCATTGACACTCATTCCAAGGCAGATACACAAGTGGGACAAGCGGTTCTAAGACACCTGTTTGCTCATGACCCTTCTCACATCCCACCTCCTTCTTCTGGTACTGCTCGCTAATCTATGCACAGCATGTGATCTAAGCAGATTCCACAAGCCTCAGAAGGGATACATTACTCACCGTAATCGTATTTCTGATGCTTGTATCTGCTTAGATTCACATGCGACCCACCCTTCCTCCCCTCCGAGAGAAGGCGCATGGTTGCTTGTAGTCTTACCTTTCTGTCTATCTGCTTGGACTATCTGTACTCACGCTACTCCTCATGCTACCTCATGTCAGGAAAAACACAATCTGGGGATCCTAGACGCGTGAGGGATCATGGGTACAGGGGACGTCACACTAGGGATAGTATTACTGGCACGCCCTGTGTCGACGCCCATTTTTCGACTTCGAAAAACAAACTGTAATACTCCGCAGCTTCCACTAGATGTCGGCCTATGCACAGCATGTGAATCTAAGCAGATACAAGCATCAGAAATACGATTACGGTGAGTAATGTATCCCATATATGTATATATATATATATCAAGGGGATTGGGTCCTCCGACGTATTCCATATCTGACAGTAATCACCACAGCTGTGCTGCTTCGGAAAATCTTTCTGCGTCCTGCATCGATACGGGGTCCCCGAGGGCCTCAGTCGAGCCGACGTCACCAGATGTTATAAGTAGGACGCACGATGCCCGGAGCCTCAGTTCTGTTTTTTCCGCGAACGTGTTCGCTTCTGAGATCTCGACGCACCTCGATTCTACTGAATCCTGTTGTTTCGGTTCTTCGAACCTGTTTCTTCATTGCTATACGAATATGTCGTCTTCGGCTTCTTCCACCCCGCGGTCCGGGTTTAAGAAGTGTCAGGTGTGCGGGTCCAAGATGTCGCTGACAGATACACACAACGCTTGCCTCTGGTGCCTCGGGGAGGACCATGATACGGACGACTGTGTCGACTGCCAATTGCTCACATCGAATGCCTTGCGGGAGCGTAAGAAGAAGCTGTCGGTCGGTAAGGTGGCCAAGCCCCAGAATTCGCATTCCACTGGTCTTTCGACAGGCGATTCGAGGGGCAACTCTCTGCATCGTTGTCGGGAGTCCGCGGGTTCTCGGTCTGGGAGTCGGTCCCGCCATTCCTCTGCTTCTTCGAGGCACTCCAGGATGCGCCGTCACCGGCCGCCTTCCATGTCCTCTTCCGAGGACTCTGCCCGTCAGTGGGTTGCTAGTCCCAACAAGCATTCCACTCCTGGGGAATGGGATTCCTTCCGAAAGGAGATGTTGGTGATTTTTTCAATCGCAGGGCTCTGGTCCGTCCGTGCTGTCTGAGGACGCCGGTCGTGGCCGTGCTAGAGACACCGCTCGTCCGCCTTCAGGCTCGAGCAGTCGTCACGACCACCGGGTGCCTTCGAGGTCACGGTCGGACAAGGATGGTCGCTCTAGACATGCCCGTTCCAGGTCCCGGTCCTCGACGCCATTGAGACCGTGTGAACCTGTGAAGTCTTCGAGGAAGACATTGACGCAGGCGGTGCTGAGGTCGTCGACGGACTCTCTTGTGGTGCCGCCTCCGAGGAAGTCGTTGGCGCCCAGGCTGTCGAGAGACACGCTCGGGGCTCCGCCCTCAAGGCCTGTGTCGACGCTGTCGACGCTGATCCATTGACGCCCTCGCCGCCTTTCTAGGCGGTTTTGTCGGGGATGCCTCGTGGTACTGGGGAACCCCCTAGAAAAGCTCTGGCTAAGGCAAAACATGTCTGTCTTCCTTTTTCGGTTCCCTCTTTCCAGCCTTTGGATTATATTTCTGAGGTGGATGAGGGGTCTGAGGAAGGGGTGGTTCCTGCGGAGGTCCCTGATGACATTGTTTCTGGTCATAGCTAGCTTGAGGAGCTGCGCCAATCATTGCATGACGCCAGTGGGCTCGACACCTCTCCGGAGATGGAATTTGGGGTAGGCCTGAGCCTGGCACGCATGCCGACTCCTTATCGGCGCCTGATGTCGATGGTCACAGATACCTAGGGTGGTATGCCCCTCCTGGGGATTTTCAGCAGGATGACCTGACTGATATCCTGGACCATGGTCCACCAACAGACCCGGTGCTGCCATTCCATATGGCCTTGCAGAGAAGGGTGGCTGCGGCTTGGACTTCTCCGCAGAGTCTCCCGGCAGTGTGCAAGTCCTTGCCGAATAAATATCGCCCAGCCAGTGGCGACCCCTGCTACTTGACCACGCACCCCACTCTGGAAAGTTTGGTGGTGCAGGCCGCTATGGCCCCCGCAAAGCAGGCGTTGTACCCTACCATCCCTCCTGATAGGTACGACCAACGTTTTGACGGCTGGGTGAAGAAGGTATTTTCTTCGAATGGATTGTGTCCTCCCACATATTCCTCATCTTAGATATATCCTTACCTTCAGCTTTGCTGCTTCGGAAATTTTTTCTCTCTCTTCACCAGAGGGCGCTCCACTCGAGGCGACGGCGTCGATGTCCCTCGGCGGCATCCGTCGAGTGTGGACGTCATCCGTAGTATAAATGCCTTGAGCGCGTCCGTTGGCCTCAGTTCCATTTTTCCGTTAGCTTCGCTTCGGATCGAAATAAAACGGCGCTTCAGTCTTAAGCGATTATGTCGTCTTCCTCGAACCCATCTACTCCAAAAACAGGGTTTAAGAAGTGTCTAAGGTGCAGCAGAAAAATGTCGCTGACCGACCCTCACCGTAACTGCCTCTGGTGTCTCGGGTCCGAACATCGGATCAATGACTGCGGTTCGTGCCAATCCATGACCCACAAGGCCTTGAAAAAAAGACTAGGTAAACTGGCGGTGGGGGAGGAATCCTCGAAGTTTTCTTCGAGAGGGAAGAAAGACTCAGCTGAGTCTTCGGCAAAACACTATAAAAAATCACGATCAAGGAGTAGATCAAGGAAGTCCTCTTCTTCTTCGTCCAAAAAGGCGAAAAAGAGACGACACCGATCTCCTTCTTCTTCCTCGACTTCGGAGGAAGTTATTACTTGTCCAACTAAACGCGACTCCCCTAAAAAGTGGGAAGCATTTAGAGAGTCCATGATGAACATTTTTGAGAACGCGGCCCAGACCCCCTCAAAAATGTCTGTTGAAGGTCATGCCTCTAGTCACAAAAGTGACAGAGGAAGGTCTAAAACTAAAGTCCGACAAGAAATTGTCGAGGGTGCCTTCTAGGGACTCTTCCCAGACACCTAAAAAGACAGACTCTACGAAAAAGACTTTCAACGTCGATAAGTCATTAAAGACTTCGACGAAAACATCTTCGAAGCCTCTGTCGAAGGCTGTCGAGTATAAAGGGTCGACGACCCAACAGAAAAAAGTCACGTTGAATATTTTATCGACGACCACGAAGATTTTTTCGACAGCGTCGAGTGTTTCAAAGACTACTTCGACAACATCGACTGTCTCGAAGATTCCTTCGACGCCATTTGTAGTGCCTTCAAAAACATCGAAGAATACCTCGACAACATCGAAGGTAACGGCCACGACCTCGACGCTTCTGTCAACGTCGACACCCGTGTTGAAACATATTTCTGAAAAAATATTTCACCCTGAAAACAGACATGATTTTTTCCATACTATGTCATCTGTATATGGAGAAATGTCATCAGAAAATGAAGAATATGAAGAACAAGATGAACCTGAGGTTACATCAGCAGGGGTAAAATATGGGACAAGAGATGTTCCAGAGGAATTAATAAATCCTCAATCAAAAATGCAGGATTTGTATGAATGTTTACAGTCTGCAAGTGGAATAGACACATCTCCTGAATAAGAATTTGAGAGACCAGATCCAGCAGATCATGCTGATCTGGGTTACAGAAAACTCATGAATAGAGTAACAGAGTTTATGTGGTGGGGTAATAATGCACCTGTATACCAGGATGATGACATGACAGATATTTTGTCAGGAGGTCCTCAACCAGACCCCATACTTCCTTTTCATATTGCCCTGCAAAGGAGAGTAAATGCTGCTTGGGAAAGACCGGAATCTAGTCCAGCAGTAAATAAAAAATATGTGTCAAAATACAGACCTTGTAACTCTGACCCAGAGTATTTGAGTAAACATCCTTCTCCTGAGAGTCTGGTAGTTCAGGCAGCCACATCAACAAATAATGCTGCATACCCCACTATTCCCCCTGATAGGGATGACAAGAAAATAGATACTTGGTCGAAAAAGATCTTTAAATCGGGGAGCATGGCTCTGAAGTCTACCAATGTATCTTGTACATTGGCTAGATTTAATTATACTCTGTGGGACTGCATGTCAGCGGCAGCTCAACACATCCCGGAAGGAGAGGAACGTGATGGTTTCCTATCCATAATTAAGGATGGCAAGGAGGCTTCGGGAGAATGCCTTCAAGCAGGTTTGGACACTGCTGACAGTATCAGCAGGTCCATGGCGTCTAGCGCAGTGCTACGTCGATTTGCGTGGCTAAGGAAGTCAGGTTTTGCACCAGATGTTCAATCTAGACCCCTTAACATGCCATTTGATGGCTCGAGGTTGTTTGACAGCAAGGCGGATGAAAGTTTGGAGAAGCTGCAGACCTCCAAGGCAGCGGCAAAGTCACTTAGTGCCACTATACGACAACCTCAGCAACGCCCCTACACAGGCTCATCTTCCTGGAGGGGTCGTCCCTTTCGTTTTTACTCCTCATTTGGGAGAGGAAGGGGACAGGCCAATCAAAGGGGGCAAAGAAAATTTCCTCGAGGGCGAGGAAGAGGCGCTAGATCTGCCCCAGCAGCACCATCTGTCCCTTCAACTGCTGCTGACCCCAGTGGGAGGCAGGATCTCACAGCATCTGAAAGAATGGCGGGGCATTACTTCAGATGTTTGGGCCCTGGAAACAGTATCCCAAGGTTACTGCCTTCCTTTTCTAAAGAAACCTCAGAATCACCCACCGGAATACAACTCTACCAAAAATCCAGACCCGCTCCTGTTGCAGGAAGTTTTAACCCTGCTACAGAAAGGTGCAATAGAACATGTACCTGTAGCGGCGAGGAACAACGGTTGGTATTCCCCATATTTCCTCATTCCAAAGAAGGACGGAGGACTGAGACCCATATTGGACTTGAGAGACTTGAACAAGTTCCTCAGGAAGGACAAGTTCAAGATGGTCACTCTTTCTAAGATCCTTCAAGCTCTACAACTTCAAGACTGGTTGGTATCATTGGACCTTCAGGATGCTTACTTTCATGTGCCAATCCATCTCAAGCACAGAAAAGTACTTGAGGTTCGCGATTGGCAACTCTCACTATCAGTTTCGAGTTCTGCCTTTCGGGTTGACCTCCGCCCCAAGAGTTTTCACCAAGTTGATGGCGGTAGTGGCAGCGAGTCTCAGAAGAGGGGGGATTCATGTCTACCCCTATTTGGACGATTGGATGATCAGGGCACGTTCTCCAGAACAAGTCCAGGATCATCTATCCAAGACTTGCCACTTCCTTCACAAACTAGGGTTTTCTCTGAATTTAAAAAAGGCAAACATGATACCATCACAGAAGCTCCACTTTATAGGAGCAGTCTTGGATACTCGTTCGGGCAAAGCCTCGCCTCCCGAAGAGAGAGCTCACCACATTCTGCAGATGGTGACAAAATTCCAGAATGCCCAGTATTTACCGGCCTTCGATTTTCTCAGGTTGCTCGGCCTCATGGCATCCTGCATTTTTCTGGTGCCAGAGGCCAGATTGAGGATTGAGATCCCTTCAATGTGCCCTCAGGACTCAATGGTCCCAATTTTCAGGGGAAATGACAGATCTCTTACAAGTTCCAACAAGAGTAGCTCAGGACCTACAATGGTGGGTTTGCAAAGAACACATCCTCAAGGGACAATCTTTTTGGCAGCCATGGCCGGAGATCACTGTAGTGACGGACGCCTCACTCACAGGGTGGGGAGCCCACACCAACGATCTGACCCTCAGCGGTCGTTGGTCTCCATCAGAGTCCAGACTACACATCAACCTTTTGGAGCTGGGGGCGATCAGACTAGCGCTGAAGGCCTTCCTGCCCTCTGTATGGGGAAAGAATGTCCTGATCATGACGGAAAACACAGTGGCCATGTACTACCTCAACAAGAGAGGAGGAGTAGGGTCACTGCCACTGTGCAATGCAGCTCTGGTTCTGGGCAATACAAGAAGGGATCTCTCTATCTGCCATTCACCTAGCAGGAGAGCAAAACACATAGGCGGACGCTCTGAGCAGGCAGAGCACAGTCTCTCACGAGTGGGAGATAGCTCAGGAAGTCCTTATGGAGATCTTCGCCCTTTGGGGAACCCCTCAAGTGGATCTGTTCGCGACCATTGTCAACAGGAAGTGCGAACTGTACTGCTCAAGGGAATTTCCCCCGAGAGGAGCTCTAGGAGACGCATTTGTAGTAGAGTGGGAATTTCCTCTTCTATATGCGTTCCATCCAGTCCCTGTGATTCCTCAGGTAATCAGGAGGTTGAGAAAGTTCAGGAAAACCATGATCCTAATTGCCCCGGATTGGGCCAGGAGAACGTGGTACCCAGACAATCTCGACATGTCCATCTGCCCTCCAATACGTCTTCCAAAAAGAGAGGATCTTCTCTCGCAAGAGGGAGGTCACATTCTCCATCCAGAGGTCAACATACTCAACCTTCACGCATGGCTTCTGAGAGGTTGAGATACAAGGATTGGGATCTTCCGGATGATGTTATGGAGGTGTTGCTTTCGGCCAGAAGGCCAGCAACAAAATCTTTGTACCAGTGTCGTTGGAATAAATTCAGTAACTGGTGCAGGGATAAGAATGTGGATCCTTTTGAATGTGACATTCCAATGGTATTATCTTTTCTATTACATTTAACTAATCTAGGGCTCCAAGTTAAGACAATAAAAGGATATGTAGCAGCGCCATCTATCTTCAAGCGCTCATCAGAAGAAAGATCTTATTTTAAGATACCCTTAATAATACAATTTCTAAAAGGTTTAAACAATGTTTTTCCACCAGTACCTTTTCAAGTTCCTGTGTGGGATTTAAATGTGGTACTTACATTTCTGACATGTGCACCCTTTGAGCCTTTACATTATTCTCCGTTAAGGCTTCTTACATTAAAAACTATACTTTTAATTGCATTGATATCAGCCCGCAGAGTAAGTGAGTTGCAGGCACTTTCGAGTGGTCCTCCTCACACCATCTTTCATAAAGATAAAGTTCTTCGAGTTAAACCATCTTTTCTGCCAAAAATAGTTTCAGAGTTTCATCTGTCACAGAAAATAATTCTACCTGCGTTCTACCCTCCTCCTCACACATGTAAGGAAGAGGAAAGACTGCATAGGCTAGATCCCAGAAGCTTTTACAACTCAAGATTGTCAAAGGTACGTCAGTGTGATCAACTTTTTGTGGGATACACTGGCCGTAAATTGGGACTATCCGTAACCAAACAAACATTATCAAGATGGATCATTTTAGCCATAACAGTGTGTTATAGGCAAGCCGGAAAAGATCCCCCTGAGGGCTTAAGAGCCCATTCAACTAGGGGCATAGCAACTTGGACAGCACTTAAGAGGGGTGTCCCTGTGCAAGATATTTGTGCAGCAGCCACCTGGTCATCCATGCATACTTTCATCAAACATTATGCTTTGGACTGAACTACATCTCAAGGAGGTTTATTTGCCAAATCTGTACTACATTCGGTACATGACTAAAAGGCATCTGTACTCCCGCCATCCAATACAAAACTGCTTTGGGAGTCTATCTAAGATGAGGAATACGTGGGAGGACACAATCCATTCGAAGAACAAGTTACTTACCAACTGTAACGTTCTTTCGATTGGATGTTCCTCCCACGTATTCCTCATCGACCCTCCCATCCTACCCCACAGTACAGTTTACATGGTTTACGCTCTAAATTCTTTGAAGGCTTGGGTCAATAAGAGGCACGCCTTTGTTTATAATACATGGGCTCTGAAACGAAAAAACAGAACTGAGGCCAACAGGCGCGCTCGAGGCATTTATACTACGGATGACGTCGACACTCGACGCATGCCGCCGAGGGACATCATCGCCTCGAGTGGAGCGTCCTCTGGTGGAGAGAGAGAAAACATTTCCGAAGCAGCAAAGCTGAAGGTAAGGATATATCTAAGATGAGGAATATGTGGGAGGAACATCCAATCGAAAGAACGTTACAGTTGGTAAGTAACTTGTTCTTCTGGGGGTATGGCGCTTCAGGCTGCCAACTCTGTTTGTGCCTTGTCTCGTTTCTCGCTTACTCTGTGGAACTGTATTTCCCTAGAGGCTGATCATATTCCCGACGGGGAGGAACGGGATGGTTTCCTTGCTATCGTGCAGGATGGCAAGGATGCCATGTGTGAATCCGTTCAGTCGGGTCTGGACATGGTTGATTGCGTTCAGCCGGTCCATGGCTGCTATCACCGTAATACGCAGGTTTGCGTGGTTGCGGACGTCGGGTGTTGCTCCTGATGTGCAGGTCTGCCTCCTCAACATGCCCTTTGATGGTGAACATCTTTTTGGCAGCAAGGCTGACGAGAGTCTTGAGAGGTTGCAGACCTCCAAAGCTGCAGCGAAGTCATTGGGCGCTGCAGTCCGCCAACCTCCGCCTTTTCGTCCTAGGGGACAGCAATGGAGGGGAGGTTCCTTTCGATATTACTCGTCCTTTAGTAAATCGAGAGGAGCTGCTAGTCAAAGGGGCAACCCTAGGAGTGCCAGAGGTGGGAAACAAGGTACTCGAGGTGCCTAGGCCGCGCAAGCAGTTGCCTCTTTGCCCTCAGGCACTGCCGCAGCCGCTTCAGCTCAGTCATGAAGCCCATGCTTCTCCGGTTGGGGGAAGGCTGGCGCAGCATCTTGTAGAATGGCGTGCCGTTACTTCAGATGTGTGGGTTCTGGAGATCATAGCCCACGGCTACTGTCTTCCTTTCCGGCAGAGGCCTCACGACAATCCACCAAGGAACCTCTATTTGAAGAGTCCGAATCTGCTCCTTGCGCAGGAAATTCAATCCCTGCAGGAGAAAGGCGCTATAGAACTGATGCCTGTAGCGTAGAGGAACAAGGGATGGTAGTCCCCTTATTTTTTTATTTCGAAGAAAGACGGAGGATTGAGACCCATCATGGACTTGCGCGGTTTGAACAAGCTCCTCAGGAAGGACAAGTTCAAGATGGTTACTCTTTCTCAAGTCCTCAAAGCCCTTCAACTTCAGGACTGGTTGGTGTCTTTCGACCTCAAGGACGCTTATTTTCATGTGCTGATCCATCCCAAGCAGAAGAAGTACGTGAGTTTTGTGGTTGGCGACTCCCACTTTCCACTTCGGGTCCTGCCGTTCGGATTGACCTCCGCCCAGAGGGTTTTCACCAAGCTCATGGTGGTGGTGGCAGCGTATCTCAGGAAAGGGGGGTTCACGTCTACCCCTACCTGGAAGATTGATTGATCAGAGCGCGCTCTCCCGAGCAAGTCCTGGATCATCTGTCAGTCACCTGCCACTCCCTTCACAAGCTGGGCTTCTCCCTCAACTTAAAGAAGTCTCACTTGACGCCAACTCAGCAGCTCCAGTACCTCGGAGCAGTGCTCGACACGTCCCTGGGGCAGTGTTTTCCTCCCCAGGTGAGGGCTCACCACATTCAGCAGATGGTGCACAAGTTTCAACATGCCCAGAGTCTCCCAGCGTTCGAGTTCTTGAGGTTGCTCGGCCTCATGGCATCCTGCATTCTTCTGGTGCCAGAGGCCATGTTGCGGATGAGATCTTTGCAATGGGCTCTCAAGCTCCAGTGGTCACAGTCCTCCAGCAGGATGTCGGACCTCGTTCAGGTGCCCTCGGTCACCCAGGACCTTCTGTGGTGGGCCGTCGAAAGCAATCTGTTGAAGGGAGCTCCGTTTTGGCTGCCCTGGCCGGAGGTGACGATTGTGACGGACGCGTCCCTCACGGGATGGGGAGCTCATGCCAACGAGCTGACAGTCGGCTGTCGTTGGTCTCCATCGGAATCCAGACTCCATATCAATCTGTTGGAGCTGAGGGCCGTCATGCTTGCCCTGAAGGCTTTTCTGCAGACTGTGCGAGGAAAGAATGTCCTGATTCTGACGGACAACACAGTGGCCATGTACTACCTCAAAAAAAAGGGGGGTGGGGGGCTGGGTCACATCCTCTGTGCAGGGAGGCGATGCAGCTCTGGTTCTGGGCCATCCAGCAGGGAATTTTGATCTCGGCAGTTCATCTGGCCGGAGATGAAAACGAGACGGCTGACGCTCTGAGCAGGCAGAGCGCGATCTCTCACGAGTGGGAGTTGGCTCAGGAGACTCTCCTGGAGATCTTCGCCCTTTGGGGGACCCCTCAAGTGGATCTCTTCGCCTCCAGTGTCAACCGGAAGTGCGAAAGGTTCTCCTCGCGGCAATTTCCTCCAAGAGGAGTCTTAGGAGACGCGTTCGTGGTGGAATGGTCATTCCCACTGCTGTATGCGTTTCCTCTAGTCCCCGTCATCCCGCTAGTGTTGCGGAGGTTATGGAGGTTTGGTTCCCGGATGATCCTCATTGCTCCGGCATGGGCCAGGAGGACGTGGTACCGGACCTTCTCGACTTGTCCATCCGCCCTCCACATCGTCTTCCCTACCAAGACGATCTGCTCTCACGGGAGAGCTTCTCCATCCAGAGGTCGGATCCCTCAACCTTAACGCTTAGATTCTGAAAGGTTGAGGTATAAGGATTGGGACCTCCTTGAAGGTGTGATGGAGGTGTTGCTTTCGGGCAGACGGCCGGCAACTAAGACCCTGTACCGTTGCCGTTGGAGAAAGTTCTGCGACTGGTGCAGGGTTCAGAATGTGGATCCTTTTTCATTTGACATTCCTGTAGTTCTGTCTTTTTTGCTTTCTTTAGCCCACAGGGGCTTGCAAGTGGGTACCATTAAAGGTTACCTGGCAGCGCTGTCCATATTTAAGTGCTCGTCTGTGGAGTGTTCTTATTTTAAAATCCCTTTAATTTCTCAGTTCCTGAAAGGGCTCACTAATGTGTTTCTTCCGTCACCTTTACAGGTGCCCGGTTGGGATTTGAACCTTGTTCTCAAGTTTCTAATGGGTGCTCCATTTGAGCCTTTACATTCTTGAGACTGTTAACCCTTAAAACTGTATTTTTAGTTGCGGTCACTTCCGCTCGCAGAGTGAGTGAGTTACAGGCACTTTCAGTTAAGCCACCCTTCACTGTGTTTCATAAGGACAGGGTTGTCCTTCAAGTTCGTCCTTCCTTTCTTCCGAAGGTGGTGTCGGAATTTCATTTAAGCCAGAAGGTTGTTCTTCCGGCATTTTATCCTCCTCTTCATCCTGATAAGGACGAGGAGAGGCTCCATAGGTTCGATCCTAGAAGAGCTTTAAGTTTCTACATTTCACACATGTCCCGGGTCAGCTCTTTAGTGGTTACGCTGGAAGGCGTTTGGGACAAGCTGTGACTAAGCAGACTTTGTCTAGATGGATTATCTTGGCAATTTCGGAATGTTACCGCTTGGCGGGTAAGTACCTTCCTGTAGGCCTATGGCCCATTCGACTAGGGGTATGGCTGCCTCTACTGCCCTGCAGAGGGGTGTTCCTATTCGCAACATCTGTGATGCAGCCACTTGGGCATCGATCCACACTTTTTTACATCACTACTCCCTAGATTCTGTTCATGGGCAGGATCTGGCCTTTGACAAAGCGGTCCTTTACTCTGCAATTCTAAATTTTGTATATTCTAAATTATTTTCCCACCTCCTTTTGTTGATACTGCTTTGGGAGTCTGTCATAGATATGGAATACGTCAGAGAACCCAATCCCCTCGGAGAACAAATTACTCTCTTACCTGGTAACGTTCTTTCGATGGGATGGTCCGACGACGTATTCCATATCCCTCCCTGCCTTCCCTGCTACAGAATTTCTTATGCGATTGCAGCTTGCGTTTCCGCAAGGCTTTCTGTTGTCCTACTGGCAGTAGATTGGCACCACACGTCCTGGGAAAAAACTACAACTGAGGCTACGGGTGTCGTGTGTCCTACTTATAACATCCGGTGACGTTGGCTCGACGGAGGCCCTCGGGGACGGCGTATCGATGTCCTCAACGCAGGATGCAGACGCCGAAAGATTTTCCGAAGCAGCACAGCTGTGGTGATTACTGTCATAGATATCGAATACGTCGTTGGACCATCCCATCGAAAGAACGTTACCAGGTCTGAGGCTTGTGGAATCTGCTATGTTCACATGCTGTGCATAGGTCGACATCTAGTGGAATCTGCTGAGTATTACAGTTAGTTTTTCGAAACTTGAAAATGGCCGTCGAGCTAGGGCATGTCAGTAATACTATCCTTAGTGTGACGTCCACTGTACCCATGATCCCTCACGCGTGTACGACCCTCAGATTGTTTTTCTCCGCCATACTTGTCGGAAGCATAGTTGCGGAGTTCCCTGGCTTTCAGCCATTTTGTCATAATTTATAAAAAATTCCCTGTTCTTTAACTTCCACGTCAAGATCTGAAGATCGACGCCAATCAGAAGAACGAATAGCCGTTGAGACTGCATGGTGGATTTGGGCCTCGGAAGGCCTCCTGCCTCGGCCCGGGCCTTGGAAGGCCTCTGGCCTCGGCCCTACTGAAGGGGCCCCTGAGGGACCCTCGGATGTGGAAACAAGGCACAATCACCACACACGAACTGATACACCAGACACGAGGTTGTATTCCCAAGATCTAGGGTTTATTGCAAAACAAATAGTCCCAGTTGGCCAAATGGTCCCACGCCCCGTGACGTGTGTCTAACGGACTTTGGGGGACGCAAGAAAGCATAAATTGTACATCAGTTACATATATACGAAATGAGCATCTTATAATCAGTAATGACACATTCGATGCCTCCCCTAATTCATTCCCTTTGAATTGGAGGTAATGATTGACCATGGTGACGAATGACACCTCAGACCACCATATTTAGTAACAGTTTGCAATCTCGAATTTACAGACACCATTCTTTATTTGAGAGAACACAGCGCTTCTGTTTTCATGGGCAAGCTGCGCATAGGGGATTGGCATAATCCAGGCCTCACTATCTCCTGGTTTCGATTCACGCTCTAGAGGTCCGCTTGCTCTCTGGGGCCTCACAGTGCTCAGAAAGGGGGGCCGTAAGAAGAGCATAATTCAAACCTTTTAATATTAGTTTTGTACATTGCTATTCTTTTAAGGAGACTCACTGGCATCCGTGTACTGATTAAAAGGCCTTGCTCCTTGCCTTCAAGTATATATGAGGGAGGGAAACGGGCATTTCTGTCTGGCTCTCCAGCGTAATGTTTCAACATGTCTTTAGTAACCTTGGACCATTGAAGCAGAATAATATCTACAGCAAAGCAGTTTTACATGTGGCAAAATAGCAGCGTTAGAGAGAACAGAGAGAGAAAACAAAATGGCGATTCTGGTCATCTTAAAATGGCCACGCTCTAGTTGAGCTAATAGCTATGTAATGACTAATGAGCATATATTCTTAACACTTTAAATGAGGCGGTTGGTCTTCGGCCAACCAATCATCATGCATTACATTCGGTTCGAGGGGTGTCCAGTTTTTCTAGACTGACACTACAGGTAGGGAGAGTGGGGGGTGGAGACACACACTCACACTCGTTATTTCCTATATATAATCGCCCGCTGCCATAAGACAACATATGGAGAGTACTCAATTTAAATTCTGCCCAAAGTGCAACCGCAAGTTTCCTTGGGTAGATCAACACAACACGTGTAACCTCTGTCTGCCTAGGGATCACCCCAAAGCTACTTGCAGAGCGTGTAAGCTCTTTAAAGCTAAAACTCTAAAGGACAGAACCACTAAACGTTGGGCCCATTACGCCAGGTAGCTCGAGGCCATGGAGGTGGTGGGTTCTTTAGTGACGACAGCAACGCCGACGTTTCGGATGGCGAGGGCACAGGGGCGTCGAAAGACACCCAAGCGCAAGTCCCTGGCCTCGGACAATTGTCTGGCGGTGCAGTTATGGGGGCTACACCCGGCGACACTAGCGCTACCCACACTACTGCACCTAAGCACACTAAACCCAGCTGGGACTCGACACACGCGTCGAGTCACCGGAAAAAGGAGGCACGAAGAGAGCGGTCCACAGAATCTGTGTCCCCTGGGCGTTCGAGGTCTAGATCGCCGCACGACACAAGGCAACCGACCATGATTGCCAAGAGTGCCTCACTCCCCAAAGTTACGGAGGTAGGCTCGTCAGGAGACGAATCAGACCTCTACCCCCAAGCAGCTCGCCTAAAGTCGACTCCGGTAGCCATTTCCACGTCTACCTCCGAGTCTCGACGCACACACGCTAAGGCTAAAGAAACTAGCCAGACCACCCCCGAATCTCAACGCCAGGCGTCGAAAGATTCTGAGAAGGCCCATAAATCAGGAAAACCTACCTCTACTCAGGTGCAGGGGGGAAAACAGCAGAAAAAATCAGATATAACTTCTGCACCCCAAGGCCAAAAGCGTAATTCCTCAGATAAAGACCAATCTAAAACCCCTGACTCTGTCACTAGGCCCAAGATTGTCCCTCCCACTCCACAGGACATGGGAATAGAGGAGGAGCCTCAGCAGGAGGTCCTCATTCCCAGTTCCAGAGAATGGAGTTTTGAGGACATCGACAGGGTGATGCCTAGAATGTCATTTATGGCTAATTTCTACGAACAAAACCCACACTATTTTCTGAGTTATCATAATATCCCCGTCACATCTACTCCTTCAGGATCCAAAGACCCTCAGCTCAGTAAGAGACCTCGGAATGAAACTCCAGTTCAAGGTCTGATTTTTAGACCCACTCTCGGTGCAACCCTACCATCAGTATGCTGAAGATCCAGACATACAAGTACTGGCCGACCAAACAGGGGTCGATTATTACGTAGACTCGCCTATCCCCAAAGATCCACCTGTCAATGACTCTCCTGTGGATAATCAGCCACTTTTGAATGAGGTCTTAGCGAGGTAGCAGAGCACTTTCACATAGACACTCAAGGGGCTCAGTAAGAGAGGGACTTTGCAGAAGATATAATGGGGGACAAGAAGTCAGTTGCGCAAGCCATCCTAATTCTCAAGTCAATCCAACGCAGAATTGATCCCTCCCTTCTCACCACTAATCTCACCCGGGCAGTCAACCCCAGGATTGAAAAACTATTCAGGGCCGCCCCCACCGACCCACATTACATAAGAGGTCAGCTTAAGCCCGACTCTTTGGTAGTTACTACCACCAGAAAAAGAGCGGGGACTCCTTTAGCATCATCTGAAGCTCCCCCAGAAAAGGAGAGCAAGAAAATGTATGGTCTAGGAAGGAAAATGGCTTCCACTTCTGCTTACCAAGCAAGAATTGCGAATTCCACCACTCTGCTGGCAAGTTATAATTGCCACCAATGGGAGCAAGTAGCCGCCCTCATTTCCTCCGCACCAGAACCACTAAAGGGCAAATTAGCCCAGATTGCGTCGGAGGGTAGGTCAGTATCCGGATGCATTCTGAAAGCGACTTTTGACGCAGCAGACAGCACAGGCCAGCTCATTACAGAGAGCACTGTCTTAAAGAGACACGCTTGGCTGAGACAGTCAGGGTTCAAACCCGAGACTGAGGCTACTCTTATCGACATGGAACCGAATGTCTTGTTTGGCAAAGCGGTTGAGGAGGCACTCAAAACTGCCAAGGAGGAATATGATACCCTAGAGTCCCTGGGACAATTGACTAACAAACCCACGAACCAAAGAGGGAATAATAATAATTTTCGTCACTCACACGGACAAAATTCCCAGAGGGGTTCCAGTTATTCACAGGGGTAAGGAACATCGTGGGGTGGCAACCAACAAGGTACCCAAAGTTACAATAGAGGTAACAAGAGGGGCTGCGGTAGAGGGAGAGGCAGCCCAGGCAGAGGCGGTACGCCTCCCAACAAACAGTGACGCTCCGCTCAGGGTCCCTTCCCACGCATCCCCAGTAGGGGGGCGCATTTCCAATTTCACCCAAGCATAGGAAGGGATCACATTGGACAGATGGGTGCTGTCCACAGTGTCCGCCGGATACTGCATCGAACTGCTGGAGCACCCCTGCAACCACCCTCCAAGACAAAAAGTACACTCCCTGGACCACCAAAAGATCCTCCTCGAGGAAATCGTCAATCTTCTCGCAAAGGACGCGATAGAACTCATCCCAGGCAACCAGGTAAACAAGGATATTTATTCAACTTACTTCCTTGTGCCAAAAAAAGATTTGACAATGCGCCCAGTATTAGACTTACACCCTGCAAACAAGCATGTCAAGCCCCAAACAAAAATTTCACAGACTACGCTCCAAGAGGTAATTCCCCTAAAAAAGGGAGATTACATGGCAACATTAGACATGAAAGATACCTATTTTCATATTTCTATGTTCCCAGCGCACAGAAGATTCTTGCGCTTCAAGGTGGACAGTCAGCACTACCAGTTCAAGATGCTGCCCTTCGGTATAGCCTCGGCTCCAAGGGTATTCACCAAGGTACTGGCGGTGTTGGGCACACCAAAGCAGGGAGGCTATCCCAGTGTACCCTTACCTGGAGGACTGGCTCATCACGGGGGAAACCCCAGTGATTTGCACTTCCAACATCCAAAGAACAATCGACCTACTCTTCCAATTGGGTTTCTCAATCAACGACAAAAAATCAAGCCTGGTGCCAAGCACCTCCAAACAGTTCCTAGGAGCTGTCCTAAACACGCAAGAGGGGTTGGTCTTTGCATCAGAGGAAAGAATTTGGAATCTACTACTGCAAATTCCTCAATATTAGCCCGGTCGCCAGATAAGGGTGTGCAAAGCGATGTGTTTGCTAGGAATGATTGCGTCATGTATTTACCTGGTTCCCCATGCACGCCTGCGCATGCGGCCCATGCAGGAATGGTTGGCGAAACAGTGGTCTCAGGCAAGTGATAGTGGGATGATCTAGTGGTCGTTTCGCCAACATTGGTACAAAGTCTTTGCTGGTGGACAAGAGAAAATCTCTCAAAGGGGAAACACTTTTACGATCCAGAGATACAGGCTGTAGTCACTACAGACTCGTACCTCTCAGGATGGGGGAGCACACCTCCTTCACCACACAGCGCATGGCCTCTGGTCTTACACAGGGGCCAAGAATCACATCAACCTGCTAAAACTCCTGGCAGTCTTCAGAGCGCTTTGAGCATTCAAACCCCACCTATCGAACCTGTCGGTGCAGATCCTAATGGACAGCATAACAGCAATGTTTTACATAAACAAACTGGGCCACTCGGTCGCAAAATCTGTCCAAGCTTGCCCAAAAAATTCGGATATCGGCACTCAGACGGAACATTTACCTGTCATCTCAACATGTTCCAGGGGATCTCAATTCACTAGCAGATGCTTTGAGCAGAGACCAACTACTGGAAGAAAACGAATGGTGTCTACATGAAGAAGTCGTAGAAGACCTCTTCTCACAATGGGGTTTCCCCACTATAGACCTGTTCGCCACAAGCGACAACAGACAATGCCCAGACTTCGCGTCCAGGTTCCCACAGCCAGGCTCCAAGGGGAACGCTCTATGGATGAACTGGTCAGGGATGTTTGCTTCCGCTTTTCCACCAACTCCCCTGATGAGGAAGGTGGTCAACAAGATGCACAGAGAGTCGATAATACTCATCCTAGTTGCTCCCATGTGGACGAGACAACCGTGGTTCCCAACACAAGACACTGTTACTTTGATAAATGGAAAAGATTTGTTATTTGGTGTCAGAATAAACAAATCAACCCAGTTGATTGCACTCCTTCCAATATTGTCACCTACATGCTCCACAGGACACAGGGTTATTTAATGCACTCAAGGTACACCTGGCGGCGCTGTCAGCCTACAGCACCTCTCATAACAAGGTGTTGTGGTGGAAAGTACAGTGGTTAAAGCTTTTATGGAAGGGGTAAAGAGACTCCACCCTCCAATTTCAAACCCTCCACCAGGATGGGACCTCAATGTGGTGCTTGCTAAACTCATGGGGCCCCCCTTTGAACCCATGCAGAAAGCTAGTCTCAAACACCTAACTTATAAGACTGCCTTCTTAGTAACCATTACGTCCATAAGAAGGGTCAGTGAAATTCAGGCTCTGTCAGTACAGGATCCTTTCTTTACTGTTCATAAGGATAAACTGGTTTTACAAACTCACCCTAGGGTCTCACCTAAGTTCATCTCTAAATTCCATGTTAACCAGTCCATTGAGCTACCGGCCTTCTTCCAAGAACCCAAAAGCTCTGCTGAGGTGAAATTACACACTTTAGATATGCGAAGAGCGGTCCTCTACTGCATAGACAAGACCAGGCCGCTAAGAAAGACAGATGAACTGTTCGTCTCCGTAGCCACAGGCAGAGAAGGAAAATCGCGTTTCTAAAGGTGCCATCTCAAAATGGATAGTCAAATGTATCCAACTGTGCTACTCCCTTTCAAGTAAAACTCTGCCTTTTACGCCAAGGGCCCACTCTACAAGAGGCACCGGGGCCACTTTGGCTTTCATTGCAAATGTACCCCTTGACACCATTTGCAAAGCAGCTACACAGAGCTCTATTCACACCTTTACTCGGCACTACTGCATTGACACTCGATCCAAGACAGATACTCAAATGGGACAAGCGGTTCTAAAACATTTGTTTGCCCATGACTCTTCTCACGTCCCACGTCCTTCTAACACTGCTCGCTAATCTATGCACAGCATGTGATCTAAGCAGATTCTACAAGCCTCAGACGGGATACATTACTCACCGTAATCGTATTTATGATGCTTGTATCTGCTTAGATTCACATGCGTCCGCCCTTCCTCCCCTCTGAGAGAAGGCGCATGGATGGTTGTAGTCTTATCTATCTGCTTGGATACTCTGTACTCGCGCTACTGCTCATGCTACCTCATGTCGGAAAAAATACAATCCGAGGGTCCTACACGGGTAAGGAATCGTGGGTACAGTGGACGTCACACTAGGGATAGTATTACTGGCACGCCCTAGCTCGATGCCCATTTTTGAGTTTCAAAAAACAAACAGTAATACTCCGCAGTTTCCACTAGATGTCGGCCTATGCACAGCATGTGAATCTAAGCAGATACAAGCATTAGAAATACGCTTACGGTGAGTAATGGATCATATATACATATAAAATATAATGTTTTTAATCACTGAGGTTTCCCGGTCTGAAGACTGGGAATATTCAAGCATGTGAATCTATGAAAGATACCAATGCTTGAGAAATGCAGTTGCAGGTAAGTAACTAAGACTTCTTGGTCAGGGGCAAGTGGCCAGGGTTCTCGCAGACCACTACACCAACCCCAAAGTTTTGCATCAGGAAGCAAGTTGGGACCAGATCCACCAGACTCTTAAGGACAGCTCTAGTCTGGAAGGATTGAGTCACTCGCAAGAAATTGGCCTTGTTTACAGATCCACAATTTGTCTTAACTGTGGCACCCTCTCTCAGATGTTCAGTGAATCTCACTGGATTCTTTGAGCATGACCTTCACCAGCTGCCATGACTGGGAACTGAACCAGATTCAGCTGGATCACATCTCCTCATACAGACCTCTTTGCCACTGCAAAGAACTGGGGACGCTGGTCCTAAATTAGTAGATTTGCGGAATAGGGCTCACTAGCATAGGCCTGTCGAATTCTCCAGGATTGGATCTTTCATTGATTCACATGCTTTGAATATTCCCAGTCATCAGGATGGGAATCCTCGGTAACCTCAGTATTACATTATACGATGAAGAACAAATGGCCACTGTCCTTTTGGGTGCATTCTGTCTCAGCCAATGGGATGTCTAGTATCTATCCCCACCCTCGAGGCCGTCTTCAGATTCTGACGGCATGTCGTGCTGAGTCCTTTAACCCCTTTTCTCCTGTGAGAAAACTCTTATCTAAAAATCAACTAAATGAAGATCTTCAGCCAGCAAACTATTTCAACACTACTCTTCTTCTTACTTACTTCAGTTAAGTGGGAAGGGATTACCATGGAGTGAAAATCTAAAATTGCCACACCTGTGGCATACATAATGTGTATGAGGGGGATAAGCACTCTGAATGCATTTATTGCCTTTACTCCATCCATAATCGAGAAGACTACGACATTTGCAGTACCTTCAGTGCTAAAACACTGAGATGGGCAAAGGCGCCTAGTGTGTTTGTGAAAGGAGGGGGATGTATCCTCCATCAAACCCTATGCTCTCAAACAAGCTAGTTCTGAGGAGAAGTGCCCACCATCTTCTAAATAGAAAAAGCCCGAAATACCAGCTCTGCCGCACCAACCTCCCATTCGGCAACGACGCACTCGCCGATGACACTATCTGCGGGCGAAATAAGGCTCAAAAGTGCTCCCAAGAAATCCACGTCGACGGCACAAAAAGATTAATTGGCGACGGATAGATTGGCCAAAGCGGCATCAACGGCAACATCCCCGTAGGTGGGCTCGTTGACTGACAACCATGCCAAAACGAACAAACCCATCAACTGCAATAACATCCCTGTCTACGTGTTCCAACCACGTCTATCCCTTGTCTTTATCAAGTATCATGTATGGTAAATTCAAGGGGCTTGTCATCTGATGGGTACAGCATGGAATCATCTTCAACCTCCGGAACAATGCTCATTGGCACAGCTAACTATGCTCTCCCCCATTCCAACATGTCTGATTCCCAAGCAACAACCAAAGACCCAGATTGACTATAGCACGACATGGCTATGCATCTTTTAGCCAATATGGATGCCAAATCCATCATTTTTGAGACATGTTTAATAGATTTGCATTTAGGGAACAGACACAATCGAAACATAGGGGGTCATTACGACCCTGGAGGTAGCCATGCCGCTATTTGCGGCATGGCTACCCCCATTCCAGGTACCGGGTCTGGGTTCCTGGAATGGGGAAATACCGGGCCATTCCGACCTTGGAGGGTCTGGTATTTCCCCATCTACCGGCCCTGTTAACCCCCTACCGCCAGGGTCGTAATGACCACCATAGAATTATCCATATGTGTTGTGTAGCTCCTAGATCTTGTATCTTGATTATAGCTGTACTCCAGTAGCAATTGAACTTCGAGCATAGCCAGATCATATGAAGAAAGTTCTGCCATGTCGAGCCACGTTTAGGACTAGTGTTTGGCTTTAGAGGTAAGTATGTCCTATGAAGGATATTGTATTGTATGGGCTTCAGACAGGCATTACGGGAAACCTCCTTTGTGTAGGAGCACATACTGCACCATTGTTACTCGTCTAACATCACTTGCAGCTCACACTGTCAACACCTTGAGTTAATCTTTCTTCTTGTCATCCCTCATTACGTTGGATCAGAGATAGGCCTCCTCCCACCCCCCTCCTCATCCTCTGCCAAAACATAGAGCCCGGCCAGCAACCGGCTCCCAGCAGGTTCTTCCGGCAACTGATATATTTATATTGCTCCCATACTCAAGTGGTTCAAGGCGTAATGAGGCAAGGGGTGGGCTATAAGGGAGAACAAAACAACAATCTTACTAGGCCCAGTGACATTGAGAATGCGCAAGTGGAGGGAAGGGGGAAAAGTGCAGGGGAGGAGTGGGAAGTGCTGAACACGTGTTCAAAACAGGTAGCGCGGCCAACGATGACAAGTGCAAGAATTAAGCGCAGACAATGGGTGTCTAATGAGTGCGGTTAAAGGACTGTAGGGTTGCAGATATAGACCCAATTGCCTAAAGGGTAGCCAGGAGGCAGTGACGGTATGCAGCTGGGTGGGCAGGGATTTGGGCCTGAATTCAGAGGGTAGCCTGGAGCCCAGTGCAGACACAAACAGCAGGGGAGAGGAGAGAAGGCAGAAGCAAAGAGGAAGGTCTTGAGGTGCTTTCGGAACCGAAGATGGTTCTCCTCAAGTTTCAGAGAGACTGGGAGCAGTTCCAGAGGGAGGCCCCAGCCGAAGAAAGAGATCTACCACTTGTTGCTTGGAGAAGCGACTGACCCCCGAGGGAGTTGGAGGTGGAGGAGCGAAGAGCTCGAGTAGGAAGGTATTTCCTGAGGGAGAGTTGAAGGTATTGTGGACCAAGGCCCCAGAAGGCCTTGTGGACATTACAGAGGGTCATGTACTTAATCCTTGCAGCCACTGGGAGCCAATTAAGAGATTTCAGGGCTGGAGAGATACGACCCATGGGCTTGAGGCCAAGGGCAAGTCATACAGTCCTGTTCTGGATGAGTTGCAGAGGGTGGAGTGTAGAAGCAGGCAGATTTAGAAAGAGGCTGTTGCAGTAGTCCAGCCTAGAGAGAACCAGGGCTCTAGAGACAGAACTTCTGGGGGAAAGGAAGAATACCCCTGAGGAGGTGCAGTTGGTAGTTTCTTCTTGGAGACGTGTGTAGAAAAAGAAAGTGTGGAGTCGAAGATGACCCCGAAGTTCTTAGCCTCACAGGTGGGAGCAGTAAGAGGGCCAAAGGAGGCTGACCAGAGGGTGACAGGAAAGGAAGGTGTAGAGGTGCTGACGAGGAGGATCTCTGTCTTACTGGCATTAGGGCAGAGGTAGTTGGCAGCACACCCCCCTGGATTGCAGGCAGGCAGTCAGAGATGAGAGAAGAGGTGGGAGAGGGGAGCCTGAAAACAAGCTGAGTGTCAGCCGCATAGCACTGAAAGTTGGAGCTGTGAGCAGCAATGCGATGGGCGTGGGGTGACGTATTGGTTGAAGAGCCATGGAGAAAGGTTAGACCCCTGGGGAACACCACAGGTGGAGAGTGAGATAGATGAAAGGAAGGACCCAAGTTGGACCTGGGAGGGTCGGTTGGAGGGGGAAGAGGTCAGCCAGGCCTGTGCCTGATCAGTTATCCCAGAGTCTGTTGAGCAGGATGGCATGGTTGACGGTATCAAAGGCAGAAGAGAGATTGAGTAGGATGAGGACAGAGGGGAGATTGGAATCGAGGTTAGAGAGTAGATCTTCACGGATGTTCAGGAGAGCAGTTTCCGTGCTTCTAGCTGCTCTGAAGTAGAGACTGATGGTCATGGAGATAACCAACGGAATCAGTGTGGAGGTTAAGCTAGAAGATGGCCAGCTTTTCCAGGAGTTTGCACAGGAAAGAGTTTCCACACCTATCGCGCTTTATTGGTCATCCCTTCTGTGAGGAACCGGAGGGCGTCCGCACTTCTTGTCCCCCTGGAGCCTCCTCTCAGGTGGCCAGGGAAAAGCCATTGCTTTTGGATCTCGGCCTTGGGGGTGGATATGCGAGGGAGGATCTCCTGGGTGGAGAGAACTTGGGGAGTGGAGGAGAACGTCCTTTGGTGCAACATGGTATCCCCTTTCCCTTTTCACTCTGAACCCTCCATCATTCAAGCCTATGTAGGCTACTTTCAGCCCTTTACCTTTTATTCCCTTCAAACTGTCCCTCAGAAACATCTCCTCAACCCTGGGACAAGGAAGATACCAACTAGGAAGACACGTCCTCATTTGAAACGGAGAAAAACACATATCAACCCTCTGTTAATACAAACACTTGTCAGCCTTTGTATGTCAGCTGTGTACTGGACGAGGAGGAGGACAACACGAATAAGGCAGAACTACCATTCTGATGGTGAGCAATCTAGCCTTTCCTGGAATCATTATGGTGGCGGGCAGTTTAAAAGTGCATCTCCGTTTTGGAAATGGGGTCGGCTGTAGAGGCAGTGTAAGCCGAGGAGGCCGGGAAAGCTGCTCCAAAGCAGTGGCATGGCAAGTAGAGCGCTCGAGACCCGTTGACCAATGCAGGGTCTGTGCAGCAAGAAGCAGCTCTAAGAAAAGCGGGAGGCTGGTAGCAGATTGCGTGTGGCAAGCCGGTGACCAAGCAAAGTGGTCACAGAAGTCCTAGGCTGCAGGCAGAGCATTGCCATGGAGCGACACCATGGAGAAGCCCCTCGGGAGGAGCAAGATCCTGCTTGAGCAGGTGAGAATCTGCAGAGACCTCGCACCGCTGTAGGCTCCGACCGGTGTGTCAATGGGAAGCACCGGGATGGCAGGATGATGTGCATTGAACATTGTTGTTTTGGATACCAAGCTAACAAAGTTATTCTCAGTACTTTTGAATGCAGAAACAAGTACTAGTGAATATCAAATCAACTGCAAATCATTTCAAGTACTTTTAAATGCGTAAACAAGTACTTTTGAATACAGAATGAACTGAAAGTTATAATAAGCACTTTTGTAATGTCGAACAGAGTAAAGGCAAGTGTTGAGCACTCAGGAATGGAGTGAAAGAAAGGTGGTGCATGTGGCAGATACCACTGAATGTATTGGATGAAAGCGCAAGTATTGGCAAAGTCTAAGTATACCAAGAAGGGTATGGGATAAAAAGCCAAGCATTGATCAAAGCTCAAAGATTTCAAGGAACTACAGGTTTAAAAGAAAACCTGTGTTTTCCAAGAGTCGGAAGACTACAGAAAAGCGTAACAAAGTGCATGGTGGCGGACCAAGCCACGGTACAGTGTCAAAAGAGGGTGACACTGGAAAATCAACTCAACATCACTGTCAGAAGGAAGCAGTGACCAACTAGTGATGGAAAGCTTGGTATTGGTTGGTAAGGGGTATTGGTTGCGTGACCTGTAATGAGTGGACCATGTGGTCCGACAACTGCGCCTAGACTGAGTGGCGTGCATGGAAAAGCCAATGAAAGTATGTATAAGGAAGCTTGTGGTTTGAAATAGCCTTGTAAGGGAAGTCAAGAAACAGAACAGAAGTAGTGATATCAAAGGAGCTGGGAAGTGTCCCAAGGAACTGTGTTTTTTAAAAAAGCTGGAAGATTTGAACTCTTAGGGTAGGGAACCCCGATATTTTGAGAATTGTTTTGAACCTGGGGGGGCTGGGTGGGTGAGGGAAAGCTAATGACGAGCCAAGAGCGGGAAGAAGCTCTGACTTTCTTTTGAACACTATTCATTTTGATGCTGACATCCCTACACATCCTTAGTTTTCTTTAGGTAGGGACCCACCTTAGCAAGGGCAAGTTAGGCCTTACTCCGGCCTGCATATTAAGTTAAAACATTTGAGAACAAACCCTGAACCTGTTACCTGTGTCTACTTCATGATGACTTCACACTGCATAAAACAGGAACTGTTCTTTATAAAGCCCAAGTCCGTGCATAATTCCAAATTAGGGTATCAGCCGCCCTTCAGCATACAAGTCTACCCTCCGCCGCCCACTGCCAGTCCCTTTGCCTCCCAATCTCTGAAGTCTCCCACATGATTGCCCCATGCGATTGGTATACATGCTCAAGGCAATATTGGCTGAGTAAGGGCATAGCATTCCCATCTTCCTGCATGCCCGTTCCCATATACGTCTGCCCAGCTATATCATGTGTACTCTTGTGCTGCGCTTTTCATGCACCTACAAGATTTAATTGAGAGTATACTGTACCACTGAGGTTGCAAGGAATCTGTTCAGAGTACACCTCGTCAGCTGGGCTGCAATTGCAGTTGTGCTGCCAAGTATTGGGGCTCAAAATCTGGCATTTGTAATCCACCTACCTCATATGGTTCCTGTAACGTCAATAAATCTACAAGCCTAAGACCCTTCACCGACAGGATTTCTCTAATTGTAGAGTCCGGTCTCTTGAGCATCTTTGGGAATGTCATACGGTATATTAACAAAAAGGTATAGCAACCTTGGGACAACAACCATCTTTGTCAGAGCAATCCTTCCCATCCAAGACAGAGTTAACCTTCGACCAAAATTTTGCAGCTCTCAATCACCTCTGTGGCCCTCAACGTGTTATCCTGGTGGGTATCCAGAAAACGATGCCTGATCTTGACGCCCAAATAAGCGATCCAATAAGCCCAAATATTCACACTGATCCAAATACCCGACAATGCCCAGAAGTTATCCAAAACCTCCAGCAGTATTAACACATTTATCCGAGGATCATTCACATAGAGAATCATAGCATATAGAGATACTACATGTGACTCCCCATCCAGTTCTGTCCCTGCTTCTGGCATGTCTCCGCCAGTGCTCCAGATAAGATTTTGAGATGGGAGTATTTTACTACCTATTTGTAAACTTTGAGACTAAATGTGATTGCAAGGCAGTACAAATTAGTGTTTTTCTTCACAAGAGAGTAAACCGTATTTGACATCCAGCTGAATCATGCAAAAAGTGTAAACTGTATGAAAATCGTTATCATGCAGCAGCAGTTGATATCATGATAGAAAAGCATGCTTCCCTCTAGGCGCTTTTGTAAAGTGGGTAATTACCACTGCCCCAAACACCATTCAGGCAACCAATTTCTTGGCCATTCTCTCCATGTAAGACCGTGAGTTATGGTGCAAGATGGGCCCCATCTTGGAATTCCTGGCAGATAAAACCGGATGATGCTCTTGCTTTCCTGCACGAGGGGAATGCGACCCTCAGATAATGCCGTCATTGTGGCCCCGGACATTGTTGACACAGGCTTCTGCCAGATGGGCAATGGAGCAGTCCTAAGTCGCCAGGGGTGTGAAGGTATACTCCTCACAAACACGCAATATCCAATAGACCAAATAATGGACACACCTAGCTAGGAAATGAGCCCAGGAGATGAATTGCAAGTGAAACAAATGTATATAAGATAAATGCAAGCAAAGAACTCTGCTGCCCGAGAGCGCTCTGAAAGGACACACAGCGTAAGTAGTGACGTTTCATATACAGTACCAATCTTATCATTTAATTGGGGAGAAGCCTGTGGCATAGTCGATACTATATGGGAGGCTGGATGCTAATTGGTCATTGTTCCCGGTCGCTCCTGGCCAACATGGATCTGCTAGGCTCATCTCCTGTATGTGAAGGTCAGGGCAGAGAGGCGCTACTATGCTATCTATCTAAGCTAAAACAGGAACTGGTTGCGTGAGACAAATGGCAAACACAAAAGACGTTGCATGAATCGGGGTGCATTTAAAAACCAGTGGCAGATATATTGGCATTCCAACCCTTTTCTTGGGGGTTCATGAAACATCGTACCACAGACCCAGGTGTCTTTCTCGTGCGGTGTGATCTACCTGATGCCTCATGATACAGATTGACATGTTTTTGTCTTGGGGAGGATATATTGCCGCATAGGATTAGGGATATGGTGGGTGTCCTGGAATGGTCACTGTAAGGGGGTCAGATGTGTATCTACATCTAAGAGTATCGGGCGGGGGACCAGTGGACCATGGCCTGGCTGTGTGGGGGCCGAGAGAGCATGGGCAGGTTAATGGAGATGGATGGGCACTTGAGCTTGGGCCTGCTCCGGTCTCGCACAGTGTAATGAGCTCATCTGGCGCGAAGGGATACTAAACATTGCAACAATGAATGGCTGGACATCCGTCAGAACAAGGCTTGTGTGGAGCTGGCGGGAGGCGCAGGTGGCGCGAGGTGCTGGAGATGGGTGAGCCGTGGTTAGAGATCACTTCTCGGACCTAGTAAAGATGGTGTCTGGTGTGTCACAAAATGGAGTCGCCTGGCATCGGCGAACACTCTGTTATTTATTTGATTACTGATATTGGTTCATAAGGATGATTGTCATGGGGGTGGGGCATCTCCCCCCATTAGCTTTACATGTGGTCTATTCACTGTAGGAATGGTGGGGGGGGTGCAAAATGACCACTTCTCCCCCAACAGGTGGTTAGAGACCACACAGTCGATGGTTATGGACATGCATTTTGATGGGGTGTGCTTCTTTTGGGGGGTGGGGGTTGACGAGACACTGTAAGCCATTGAGACGGACACGGATACCGCTCAGTCCCTGGGTACACTGCATCAGAGAAGGCAGTCCTTTCGGTCCGGGAAGTGCAGATTCTCCAGGACCGCCAGGGTCTATTGCACTACCATCCCGCACCAGTTTGCAGGAAGCGTACAAGGGAAGATTGCAGGCATATAGGGGTATGCAGAGGCTACACAGTTCTTCCCCTGCACGTAAATCCCGAAACAAGCCTCACCAACGTTGGGTTCAGGCCCCCACTTCAGCACCTCAATGGAAGACCGGCTATCGCAGTTTGTTGAGCAATGGGAACATCACCACCGACAAATGGGTGCTCAACATCGTCCAGCACGGTCACACACTGGAATGTTTGGACAAATGCCCTTCCATTCCTCCACTACGAAGGCAAGAACACCATCTGCCACTCCTTCTACAAGAGGGCCAGTCCCTGCTATAAAAAGGGTCCATAGAAGCCATTTGTTCCCAGCTACAGGGATTCGTAGTGTTTCCAGATACTTTCTTGTGAGAAAGTTTGGTGGGTGGAGACCTTTTCTAGACATCGGGGACCTCAACATGTTTCTAAAATAGCAAAAGTTCTGCGTGGTTCTTGTTAGGGAGAATTCTCATAAATGTGCTAATTCCCTTCACCGTAAAGACCCCCAGCAACTTTGCTGGATTTTGAGGACTTGATTTTTTTACCTGGAAAGAGTGTGAGGCTTTTTTCCCCACTCTTTCATGTATTTTGATGTGTGTTTTACTCTTGTGTTCTTTGATTATGGAGTTTTAGATAACTCCATCGGCATCATCTTTCCATGTGTGTTACACAGCACCCTTGGTGCGTTAATACAGAGAAGCCTTTCTAGGCTCTCCCAAGGTTTAAATAACTTCTCTCGGATAAACTACTGTTTCCCAGAGAATGTAAGGTTAAAATGACTTTACTAGTCTTTTTAAATTCCTAGACCCAGCACACACTATCTTCCTATAGAGTGCTGGAGAAGTTACCTAGTATCTCCTGTGTCTAGAAACTCATGTAGCAGTCAAATGCTACCCTTTCCTACCGAAATGGCTGGTGGCAGTGGTTTTACAACAAACTACCATGATTTTTCCCGACCGCGAACACCGGTAGCTAAAAATCGTTTTTCATGACGCCTTAAGCCCCTTTGTTTAAACAGGTCCCGGTCTTCTTTTTTTCGCCATTTCTTTTTGGAAAGGTCCCTCTAGAGTTTGTCTCTGCGCGCCAAACTAGGTTTGGTCCCTTTGTTTCTATGCCTTTGGCGGGCTTCAGGACTGAAGACCGCCTCTGGCGTCTTGAGTGTCTGGAGTGGACAGGAAGTGAGGGAGGTGCCCCAAACTCCCTGTGCTTAGTCTCCTAGGAGCCCCAAATGCACTCTGACGTGATTGGCTGGCTGACTGTTGGGAAGGACAGCCACCCTGCTGGGTGAGCGACAGCTAGGCCTGATTGAAAGGGGGAAAACTATTAAAAGGCGAGTCTCTTGGACTGGAAAGCAGAGTCGACCACTGGAACGAAAGAAACAAAGACGAGCTGGAAGAGGACGGCTGCTGCAACTCCTGGACGGTTGATTTGCCCGGTGAAGCCCTGCTGCAGGTCTGAATTGCCAAGTTCATCTCGACAGAGAAGCCCTTCAAGGACGACTTCTTCCTTTGAGTTGGTGGGACCAATCAACTCGTATGCCACCTGGATACCATTCTCAGAGCTGGTTAGGATTAACCAGGGGGAAGGACACCAGCTTGTGTGCTTGAAGACAGCTACTCGTACCGTAGATCGTCCGTTTTGCCAGCTTGTTTGACCAGTACCTGTGCAGTGCAGGAGTCCCCAGACGTCCTCCCTCTTGTCTCCACAACTGAGGCTCAGGAACAGCGAGATCTGCGGGAACTGCCAGGAACAGACGTCTTCAGCTGAATCTCGTTCTTCATATAAAGGTACTGTGCCAACCCGATTGAGAGAACTTACCTCTCGTGGTGAAGGTTCGTGAAACTTTCCCAACTTGCAGGCCTAATCGGCTTGTGACCCAACATATGAATCTTTTTCATACAAACTACTTCTGAGAACATTGGCAAAGATTTTACTGTTCACCACAAGAACTGCTCTTTCCTATCCAAGTCACTAGCCCATTGACTTTGGCCTAGGCCCATTAAACTGAATGGAGTCCTCTAGTGAACTGAAACGATTTGCACTGCCTAAAAGATTTGTGGTCTATTTTGTTAACTTGTGCCTTTTTACTCCCATTTAAAGTAACTGAAATGCCATTTTACTCCCTATTTCAGAGGAGCCTAATTTACTCAGAAACTTTTGGTTTGGTATTGAGGTATATTTGTGTATGATATTAAATTGCCTCCTTCTAGTGAATGTTTTCTAAATGACTGTGTAATAAATTAATAAGTGTTTTACCAAGAAACCTTGAGTGTAAGTGTCTACTTGAACCACTGTGATTGCTCTGCTCACACTGCTCATTGCTCACATTCCCTCTTGAGATAAGCCTGGCTGCTCAGCTCGCTACCAAAGACTGTGTAGTATAGACTTATACCAAAGGTTGGTTGTGCTTGCACCTGTAGGCCTAGTTGTATGTGGTTGTCCCAGAGGGGTACTGCATGCAATTCTGCCTAACAGTTCTGCCTCAGCACTTGTTGGAACAAGTGGAACAGGGGGATTTCCTCTCGTCCCTGGACTTGGAGGATGCATACTTCTGCATACTCATCAATCGGAGGCATAGGCATTTCCTTCACTTCGTGGTGCAGGGAAAGTACTACTAATTCAAGACTGCCGTTTGGACTAAAGTCGGCTCTAAGGGTGTTCACCAAGTGCCTGGCTCCTGCACTGCACAGGTGTCAGTTTACCTTTACCTCAAAGACTGGCTTATCCGCAGGCAGTCTCTCCCACTGGCCTACAATCCAAACAAACCATCCAATGCCGGACTTTGCTGGGATGCTCCATGAACTTTCCTGAGTCATGCGTGCCGCCATCTCTGAACATACTGTACTTGGGCACACAACTTAAAGCACTGAAGTGCCTGGCCACCCCTGAGAGGAGAAGGTCAAGGCTTGCTTCACTAGATTCAGCAGCTGTTCTCCCTCCAACTGACGATGGTTCACTCAATCAACACTTTTCTTGGGATGATGTACTCGTGCATCCCTCTAGTTCTTCTCTGCAGATGCGTATGAGACCTCTCCAGGAGTTCCTAGATACCAGGTGGAAACGGGTGGACGCTTTTTCGGAAACCTTTGTAAACTCACCTATTTTTTAAATCCCCTTGGTACATCCTTGCCTTCTTTTCTATTGTCCTGTCTCCTAAATCCTGCCGTGTTAATGTAGCGCCCTGATGCCCTCAGGCTTTGGCGCTCAATAAATAAAACTTGGCATTTCGCCAGACTCTGCTTTGATGGTCTCATTGACAGCACTTCACAGAAGGCGCCCCCTTTTTGCCACCGGTACATCAGGGCACAGTGACAACAGATGCCTCTCTGGAGGGTTAGAGGGGCGCACACCAGAAGGTTCCATGCCAGAGGACTCTGGCAGCCAGGGGGAAGCTACTACATATAAATGTATTGGAGCTCTGAGCTGTGTTCTGGCCTCTCAAGTCCTTTCAACCCCAGATCCAAGGCTAAATGGTTCGCATTTTCACAGATAACACCACCACAATGTTCTACATCAAGAAGCAGGAAGGTAAAGTACCTGCTCTCCCGTTCTGTCCAAGGAGGTGCAGAAACTGTGGCTCTGGGCTCTGTCCCAGGGCATGTCCTCATTCCCTTTCACCAAGCAGTGATCCACAACACTTGTCGCAGATTCCATCAGCAGAGATCTGCGATCCTGCCACAAATAGGAACTCCATCAGGATCAAGTTCATCTTTTTTCAAGGTGGAGTCGCCCGCAGATCGGCTTGTTCACCACAGCGGCCAACTTGCAACCAGTTTGCCAGCAGGTACCCACAAGGAAGGAGTCTGGGGGACACGGTCTCCATGGCCTGGGAGGACCGGTGCCTATAAGCATTCCCTCCAATTCCTCCTCTTCTACGAGTAATTAATACACTCAAACAGAGCTGATGCAAGATGAACCTCATAGCTCCGGCGTGGCCGTGACAGATTCGGTATGCCGACCTTCTACATCTGTCAGTAGCACCTTGCATCAACTGCCTCCTCGTCTAGACCTGTTCTCCAGAGAAGGAGGGTCTGTTCTACACCACGACCCAGTGTCCCTGAAGTTGACAACTTGGCTCCTGCAAACCTAGAATTTGGGCAAATCACCTTACCCTTGGACTGCAGGAAAATCATGGCAAAGGCTAGAGCTCCATACACTCTCTCCTGCTACAAACACAAGTGGAAGAGTTTCACTATATGGTGTAATTGTAAAGAGTTGGACCCTCTTAGAATCATAGCTAATAGAATATTGCCACATCTTCTGTCATTGGCAAAGGCAGGGCTGGCACAGTCTATCCCGCTGCCATTTCTCTCTCACAGCGGGCAAGCCTTCCCTATGGTCTCATAGGCTTGTTAACTGCACAGCTGCACCGGACTGGACGGGTCCTCCTCCTCTGTCCAGGCTTTGATCATTTAGAACTCTCTTCCCATCCACATCCGCAAAATTGACAATCACCTGGCAATCCGAAAGGCCCTCAAATTCTGGCTTTTTCCTCCCTCCCCTTGAAATCCTCTCGCACTCTATGCTGTGATACGTACACAGAAGCACTGGCACTAACCCAAGATCCCACCTCCATGGATGCCGTTAGTATTCGCAGCGGCACATCATGATAAACTGCCTCCCTGAACCACCTCTCTCCCCCTTCACCACCAGCCGATTGTACATCACCTCCCCCCACTGCTAAACTGCTCAATCTAGAGATTCTTCAGCTGGCGAGACCAGCCAATCGCATTGGACGTAGTAAAGCGACATTGAAGATGAACTCATCTGAGTTTAAGGTATGTAGAACTTGCACCACGTCTGTGGACACAGGCTGCAGGCACGGCCACACATCCATGCATTAAAGGATGCAGCTATGGCTATGCATAGCCTGTCTATCAGTACACATAGCCGTCCACACGGAAACCCCTGGCTTTCCTCAACACCTCTGCCATTAGTATACAGCGACAACCTATGAAAAATGTTGGTCTAGCTTGACCAACATTGAGTCTACCGCACTAGTGCTCTATCCTAAACCACCAACAGCACCCGCCCACATACTGGAGCCTAGCCATCCCACTTAAGTCCTAACCTGGCAAAATGCCCACACATGTCTTAAAGTTAACCCTTAGAATCTCCCACACATGCACTCTAAGGTCCCCAAGGGCGTTCCAACCACAAAGCGCATTCAAGCCATACAGATGAGGAAAGGGCGCTATCTAAATGACAAATACAATACAGGGGTCTGTTCTGGACCATAGCACCTTTTTGTCACATTTTGGCCCTAGTGAACAAGGGAGGGCTTTTTCAAAGACTTCCCTTTCCAGGTGGCTATCTGGCTGAATCTCCTTCTGGCACGAGCTTGAGAACAGATCACTTCCAGGAAGACCAAGGGCGCATACTATCAGTGCCGTGGCTTCTACTATGGCGTTCCTGTCTTGTGCCCCCCCCCCCCCAATGCTTGACATCTGTAGGGCTGCTACGTGGATGTCTACCCACACCTTCATGAAATTCTACTGCATTGACAGTGATTCCAGGGAGGAGGCCTGTGTCAGCCAGTCAGTGCTTCGCATCCTTTTTACTTCAGGTGAGGGTGCCAGGGGTGAGATTCTATTGCTTCTGTAGAGACCTGTATTGCCTCCCATTGGTGGTTGTGTATGTACTGCTATATAATTGTATTCATGAGCATGTGAATCCATGAAAGATCCAATGGTGGAGCAGGAACACGTTTCTTGCCTATAACTCTTGTTCTCCAGCATTGGTATCTTTCATGGATTCACTTATTACATTACATTCTTCTCTCTGAAGCGACCGCATATAGCATGTTACAAATCTTCATGTGAATAAATATCCCCTAGCAAGGTCTTGGTAAATGTTTGCCCTAGCACGCTGAACTCTGTTTGGATCTGAGATAAAGCCCTGAGCAGGCAGTGTGGTTTCTCTCTGAGGCTCTGCTCTTCTAACCCCCGTCTATCCCCCTGTTTTCTCTGTCCTCTCTTCTCCAGGGCCTGGTTCTCCCCTGGACTTTGGCTTTCCCCTGTTCTCTTCCTCTGCACGAGATAGGGTGCCCTTCATACCATATAGGGATTATTGTGCCCGGGTCACTGTAGTCACCAGGCCCTTCTGGATCTTCACCTGGCTCTCCTCTGTGCTCCGCAAGGTGCGTCTGTACTTCCTTCCCTCTCCCAGACTCAGGAAAACAAGCCTCTATAATACTTCCTAGATCAGGTAGCCGCTCTCAGATTTGCTGGGGTAGTCATGTGGTTCATTGCAGTGATTGGGAGTGGGGCTTTGTAGTTCAGAACGGAGGATGGTGCAGAGAGGAACTCAAAGGACTGACTGTCCTTTTGGAAACCTATCGTTCTTTGAGCGTATGTTTGGTGAGCAACCGGTTTCTCTTCCTCCCTGGTTTCCTTCTTTGCGAGTAAGGGATGTGCGACAGGCATGGTATCAAGAGAGACACAGACTCAAAAGTAACAGTTTGAAAACCTTTGTCAAACTTTGTGGGGTTGGTGTAATGCCTACCTGGCCCTAACTCTAATTGGGTTGGTTGTTCCATCAACTGATACTTCTAAGGGATGTTGATGTCAGTAAGTCCAAAACCAAAATCCATCTGTGTCCAGATCTATGCTTGCCTTCACTCTTAGACCAAATGTGATAGGGGGTTTTCTTAAAGGAAAAATTGTGACTAAACAAATAGAAATAGAACCACAGGTGGTTTCAGGTATCCTTAGCAATAGGTGTAGTTCTGCCAGTTTCAAAAATAGTTCAACTCAAGAGGGTTCCTTTTGGAACTTTCCACGTAGGGTCTTGCAGCAAGTCAATCAAGTTAATGTCTCTGGTTCTCTTGGGGTCTCTTCTCCAAGCTTCGAGTCTTCTAGTTCCAAACAAAAAAAGAAACAGTTTGTTAGGCCTCTCAGGGTTCCCTTCCCCAAGCCAAGGTATTTCCTGTAAAGTTCACAATGTCTCTCTGCGCCTCTCAGGGCTCCCTTCTCCAAGGTCTAGGCCTCTATGATCTTTAGAACAATGTTCTTTCAAATTATCTTTGGGCCGCTCAGGGTTCCCTTCCCCCAAGCTTAGGCCCATTTTGATCTTCAAACAAAAAAAGGTCTCCGGGTCAGGATGTACCTTTCGCTGGATAGTTCTTTCAGTGGGGTTGTTATGGGAGACTTTCGAGAATGTCCGGCTTTTGGCTCCTTGTTAGGCAGAAACCTTAGGGACCACTGCAAAAAGTTTAAGACTACAGGTGTTGGCAGTAAACCCAATTGGTAGCAGTCTGCACCACCTAATTTACCTGGTAGCTGTGGCTGAGCAGTCAGACTTCTCTCAAGAAGAGTTGGGCAGTATATAGAGTATACACATCAGGTACATTACAGTAGCACAAGCAAACACTGACCAGAGCTTGGGTATAAAAGTATATAATTATTTATTTAAAAACACACTTGTAAAAATACACTGACACTAATATGTCAAGCAAGTTCAAACAGTCACTAGAAATATATACACCTCCTTGATTAATTATTCGACAAGATTTAGGAAAAGAACACCACTTATTATCAATACAGAGGTGAGCGCTTAGCCAAGATGGCACTCCAATAATTATTTAAAAAAGGGAGGGAAAAGGCAGAATTGGGAAAGCACACAATACCAACACTTTTAAAAGAACCACAGCAAGTCAAGAAAGGCTGAGTCTACTGTAGAGAAAGAAAGTTCATAGGCCAGGCCCACTCTTGGAGAGAGCAAAGGCGGATTGTGCCCAAGATCACACAGTTGAAGTACACTTTAAAAGTCTTTGCAGATAGTTCAAAAAGGAGTTGGATCAGTTCAGAAAAGTTAGTTAACATGTCCCAGGTCACCCCAGGATAGAGAGTCAAGGATTTACGGGACACCTTGAATAGTCTGTTGCAAAGGAGACCAGGCGGGACACAGTACCTGAAATGGTGAGAAAGCTCCAGCGGGTGCAGTTGTTCCTGGCAGCGGGTGCAAGTCGGTGCTTCGTCCAGGGGAAGAGAAGATCTCAAAGTGGAGGAAAGCTGGAGGTCGTTGCACTGCCAGGGAAGAAACCAGCCGCAGTGTTTCCCGGTTAAAGGGTACTACCCTTTTATCCGCGGTAGTGGTGAAGCGTGGCTAGCCGGCTGCCGGGGTGCTTGGCACGGGCGATTCGACCACGAGACGATCCAGGAAGGTGAAAAGAGGGCGAACTGGTTAACCCCACCAGTTCAAAGGAAGAAGACTCTCCAGGAAGAAGATCTTCTCTGTCGTTGGGAAGTGGTGAGTCGGTTCAGCAGGGCTCCACCGGTGGTGTCGTCATTGCAGATCGGCTCAGCTTCTCCCTCTTCGGATTCTTTAGGTCCTGTGGCGACTTCTGAAGTTCCAGTCCCCAAAGCCCTGCTTTTATGCAGAAAACCCCCATGCATCAGTCCTAGCTGTCACTCAAACATGCTAAGTGGTGAGCCGGGCGGCTCAGCACTGGGCCAATCACACAAGAGTGCAACTTGAGTTGCCGAGGCAACTCAGTCCAGGGTGCCTATTTCCCCCCTCCCACACATCCTGTAGACCCAGACAGGGTGGCACTACTTTTGGAGGCTTCTGTGCAGAAGCCCGCCAAAAGTGGAACAAAGGGCTCGACTTGGGTTGGAGTTACAGAGGCGAACACAAACGCCATTTTAAAACCGAGTCCTGGCAAAAAGACCCAACCGAGGAATAAATATTAAATAAATAGCCCGGCAGTATCTTTAACATTGCACCAAAAAAAGTGGTGCGTTTAAAATGAATGGGAAAATCCCATAGGAAATATTCCGGTGGAATATTTTGCATGGTAACCACTGCCACCAGCCAGAAACTCGACGAGGGGGGACTGCACAGTGCCCCCTCGAAAAACAGACCCAGGGGCAATCTAATTACCCCTACCAGTACTTCCACAATATGATGGTTTGTACTGGTTCTGTTCACAATTTAAGACTAGTAAAGTCAATGGTGACTTTACATGCCCTGGGAGACAGTAGTCAGTCCCAGGGTATGGAATCTATGTTTGGGGGGTCACTATGACACCCCTGCGTTACTGCACTGAGGGTGCTGTGTAACACACCAAAAACACATGAAACCCTATGGAGTAAAAGACCCCATAGCCCATAAAACACATTACAAAGTCAAAGGACATTCTCAAATCATGCCTAAGAGTGGGAGAAAGAGAGTCTCACTCTTAGCAAGAGAAAGAAATAAACCCCAAAAATCCAGCAAAGCTGCTGAGGGACTCACTAGGTTTGGTAAATTAGCCTATACAGAGAATTCTCCCTAACACTCCTCTCCCCATTCTGTGCACCTTTCTCCATGATCCTTTTCCCTTCTGTGCCTCTTTCACTCTGTTCTTTTTCACTTCACCGTGCTTCTTGCACACCTTCTTTTGTCATGCACACCTGCACCCTCTTTTCACCTTGCTGTGCCTCTTGCACACTTCTCTTTACTGTTTCATGCACTCTTGCATCTTCATTTCCCATTCCTGTGCTTCCTGCACACTCTATTTTAGTTTCTGGTGGCCTGCACCCTTGTTCCCATTTTCAGGTCACTCACACCCTCTTTGCTTTCCGTTCTTTTTCTTTGTCTTTTCTGTTACGGGTCACTTGAACCCTTTTTCCCTGTTTCAGGTTGTTCGCACCTGATCCTTGCTTCCGGTTCACTTTCTTTCTATCTCTTTGGTTTCCGTGCCACTAGCGCACTTTCTCTTGTTTTGCTTTGCTTTCTCTCGCTTTCAATTGTCGGGCTGCTTGACCGCTTCCACTGCTTCTGCTCCAGCCACCCGCACGCTAATGAGTTTCTCTCTCTCTTTCTAATTTGCAAAACTCAACAAAGTAGCGTGGCGCTGGCGAGCAGTTCTCCAGGGTCTTCGGTTGAGGTCAGGGTCTTACCACCTGCCCCTCAGACAACCCTGGGACTGACACACATCCCAGGGGAACAAGCACTGGCTTGGAAAGGGCCAACGGCCTGCAATTGTTCCGGCTCCTTGGACACACTGTTCCCTCGCAACGTTGCTGCCCCTCTGACACACCGGGCCAGTAGCTCTGCATCCTGCACTCCATTGGATCTTCCGGGCTCCTCTCTGTAGCCTTCTGCACCTTGGCCTCCAAGTTCCATCCCTCAACCGCAGCTCGCTCATTGCTTTTGGCAGAACCACAACTTTTTATAGTGTAGTGGAGAGTCAAGTGGAGTCAGGTGTGCACAGTTGTAGTAAAGTGCCTGACCTTGTCTGACTTGGTGGGACAGCCTAATGGTGCTATGTAGTTTGCCTCTTTTCCTCTACATGCTGTTCCTATGGGCAATCCTCATTGCTCTCGATCGCCCCTTCCTCGTCCCTGTACTTATTGGATGGGGAGGGGAGATTGGGTGAGATTGCAAATATCCCATAAATGCTGATGGAGAGTGGGTTGGTGGACAATTGGAAGGGGGGAGGGGGAATACAATGTATCTCACTTGGGCTCTCTCCCAAACCCCCGCAACCCTCATCTCAGGTGATCCGCCCCCAGGGTCGGGATCCAAAAACAATTGCTTTTTGCTGGCCACCTGAATGGAAGATCCCGGGGGAGTAGGTAGAATACCTTTTGGGTTTCTCACAGGGGGGTTAGGCCTGAGGAATTTCAAATTTCCAGGGACTACTTATTTGCCTTTTCCTTACGAGTTTCAAATTGGCATTGACAATGTTTTGTATGTGAGAGCACTCCTCCTGGGTTAAGGTGGGTGGGGTGGGTAGTTCCATTGTGCTGTTCCTACGGAGGTAATATTAGGGTGTGAGGGAAATGCTAGGGTGTTTTCCTTCACCTCTGACAGGTACTGTGTTTGTCTCCCTTTGTCCCCAAGACCCATACGTGGGGGTTCTATTGAAAGCAATGGAGCTGGTCTCTCTTGGAGTTGTGTGGAGGGGACTCTCCTGCAGCTTACCTAGGTATTTGTCTGTACGGAAGGACACTGGTTAGTCCCCCCTATTCTCTCTTCAGGGCAGAGGCATTGCTTGGGGGGGGGAGGGTGCTGAGGGGGCGATAGCCCTAGGTCTTTTGGTTGTAGGTTGTAGCCCCGGATTAAAGCTCAGGGACTATAACCAAAAGGGTAGCTAGCCCAAAAGTCCCGACATTAGCTTATCCCCGGATCTTTTCCAGACCTAGCAACACCCCTGCTTCAGGGGTCTCAAGATTCCACACTACACCTGCTTTTCTTCCCTTGTGGGCTTCTGGCTAGTCTGGGCTCAGAGTCAGGACTGTAGTACTGAGCTTGCCTTTGCCCCAGCTTGCCCTCACTTCTTCTACACAGGAGTGACAGATTCCTAGCTCTCTGTGCATATCAATGGGTTCAGACATACTGTCCTACCCTGGTCGCTTGCCCTGTCTATGATTAAGTTCCATGGGCTTTGGGGTATGTGTCCGCCAATTGGCGCTTTCCATGGGGCAGGGAGGATGGTCCCCTGTACCTGAACTGTCAGGACGGAAAGGAGAAGCTCTGGGCCATCCTCTGTATACCTTATCAAGGTCTTTGCACTACAAAGTGTGTAGATTGCCTGCCCCCGGCACACACCAGAGCCTCTTGGTAACCCTTTACTTTGTCACAGTGGCAATTACCTTGTTGTAATACTTAATTGAAAACAAACCATGCCCCTCTTGCCCCGCTCCCCCACCCCCCATTCATTTTGCAGGACTGATCGCCCATCTCCATCGAAAGGGTGATCCAGGGGAATGCTTGTAGACCACCCAACTAGCTGCAGAAAGAGAGACACTGTCCTAACAGCTACTTTGAGTGACTGTGCCCCTGATTTAAGTTGTCTTGTTTAGAGGTTTACTGCAGAATGGCTGTTTTAGACATTATGGATCTTTTTAGTTATGTCTTGGGTTTTTTGCTCTTCCTTGTTTATGCCGTGTTGGTTGCTTCTAACACTCACACTTAGAACTCAATGGTCTTCAGTACAACCCTGAAGTGTGAGTCGGTGGGCAAGCGTTGCAGGGAGATGGAAGAGCAGGCGGCCTAAAAAAGGTGGGAGTACAAGCCAGGACCTATAGGTGAGCTGTGTGATTCTGCCCTAAGGGTTCCTAAGAGAGGGCAATCGGAAAGCGGCATAAGAATGGTTGATGAGATGTAACTTCCTTTGATGAGATGGTTGTGGCAAAATCAGTAACCAAAGCCAGTCTTGCTTGGAACAGACACAGGGTAGTGTATGGCAAATTAGTCCTTGTACAGTACTAGAGTAGTCTGTACTCTTGTATCTATCTACATTTAATTTCTTCCCCTCTCTAATGCAGACAAAGGATTTCATTCATCATGAGCTGCTTGCCTACCTCTACTCCTCTGGGGACCAGAACAGCCTGATGGAGGAGTCTGCAGAGCAGGCACAGCGACGGGATGACCTGCTACGCATGTACAATGCCCTGAAGGAGTCCATGAGCATCATCGGAGACATCTCCACTAGCACCATCTCCACCCCTATACCCCCGCCAGTGGACGACACCTGGATGCAGAACGCCAGCGGTGGTCACAGGTACTTGCAGCCTGCATTCTCTATACAAGCTTAACTTCCTCAGAAACATAAGATGATGTGATCCGACTAAGTGCCGCCAAGCGCTCAGTGCCGACTACCTTATTGTATTCAATGGTTTGTGGAAGTAGTGCTTTGTAATTGGAATTCTGGACCCCAGTTGATTAAGGAAATGGGCTAGGTTGTCAGTTTTAACAGTTGAGTTCTGTCTTGTGTTTGTAAAACATATAGGATTGATTATGTTGTGGAACAAGGTGTGTGTTGAATTGTTTTCTGTGGGATGTGAAGGTTTGTGTGGGAGCAGTCTGTTCGTCTGTTCTACATGGCTGGGCAAGATGCTGGAAGGAGTATTTTTAATGGGGTCCTACCCAATCTGTGTGGTTAGAAGTGCCATTCCCTGTGCAATGCCAGGGGATATTTTGGGTAAATATGTATGTGCTCGCGGAAGAGCACAAAGAATAGTGTGAAAACAAAATTGGTTGTTTGAGTGCCAAGGAATGTTCTTTGAGAACAGAACACGTGTGGCGAGTATGTTAGGCTCAGAGTGTACCCCGTTCTCTGCTAGGATTCTTTGGATGAATGGGTTTCTCTGCTATACTAAAGCTGGTGGGTTTTTTTTTCCGACAAGTCCTCTCGTGAAGTCTTGAGGAGACATTCACACATTCACACATGATTTATTTATGTATTCACAATTGTTGAGCTCACAACAGCACAAAAGCATTGTGGCGCTTGTTACAGTGGGTGATCATAGCTTAGATACATAAAAAGACAGTCATGCAAACGTATGTACAATTTGTATAGAGCAGTTTGTGAAGCATGAAGATAGGGACGCTGAGAAGTGGTGGGAGAGTATAAAGCGTTTAGTTAAAGAGAGCAGTTTTAAGGTTTTTCCGAAAGTCATGGAGAGAAGTTTCAGCTCTGAGTGCAGTGGGGAGAGCATTCTGTAGCTTCGGGGCTAGATATGGGAAGCCTATCCCTCCTGCCTTTGCCCTGTTGATGCGCGGTACGGTGAGTTGGTTGGAGTAACATGTTCTCATCGGCCTGGTTGAGAGCGATCTTGATAGTGTCTGAAAGGTAGGATGGTGCTATATAGTTAATGCATTTGTGTGTGGTTGTGAGAATTTTGAACATGATGCGATCTTTGACGTAGCCAGTGAACAGTCTTTCTTGCTTGTGTGATGTGGTCTCTTTTTGGAATATTTGGGGCTGTTCTGAGCGAATTATTTTGGGTGATTTGGAGTCTGTTGTTTTGGAGGTGCCGGCTAAGAGCGCATTGCAGTAATCAAGCTTTGCCCCTAGGGTGGCTCTGGCAATAGAGACAGTTGTCCTTGGTTAGGAAAGGTTTTATGGCGTTAATGAGTTTGGTACTTAAGGCGGGGGCCGAGACAATGGTGCTGACTTGTTTGCTCATGGACAGTGTGGCATCAATGTGGACCCCTAAAGTTTTAACAGAAGATCGGACTGGGATGACGCAGTTGTCAATGTGGAAGTTGGAGTAGAGAGAGTCTAGATTAGCTAGAGTGGGCCTTTGGCCAAGTATAAGAATCTCAGTCTCATCCCCTTTGTGGCGAAGGCCATTTGTGGCCATCCAGGCTTGGATGGTGGAGTAGATTTGCTGTAGGGCTGTAGCGTCTTGGTGATAACTTCCTGTTAGAGGAAGGAGCTTCTGGGTATCATCAGCATAGTTTGTGTATGTAATCCCCAGTGCATCAAGTTTATCAAAAAGGGGCTTTGTGAAGAGATTGTATAGCATTGGGGCAGTACAAGATCCCTGTGGGACACCACACTGAATGATGGTGGGAGCTGCATTTGGTATGTTTGAGAAGACTTTCATAGCTCTGCCTTATAAGAAGGAGGTGATCCAGGAAGCTTCTTGGTTGGAGAAGTGCGCAGCATGCGCGAGATGTGTGGTGAGGGTTTTGTGATCCACTAGATCGAATGCCGCTGAGAGGTCTAGGAGGAGGAGGAGGAGGGCAGGCTTGCCCTTGTCCAGGATATGGGATATTTGATTTTTTTTAGGTCTAATAGGGCGGTTTCAGTTCCATACCCTTTGTGAAAACCAGACCGTCTTTTTCCTAGGATGGAGTTGGTTTCAAGGTACAGTTGGATTTGGCTGTGGGTGGCCTTGTCTAATATTTTAAGAAGAAACGGTACGGTCGTTATGGGCCCATAGTTATTCGGTTGGAAGGGGGCTAGGGTTGTTTTTTTTTTTTTTTAAAAAGGGGATGCACCAAGCCTCTTTGAGGCTGTCAGGGACTATGCCTGATTTAAATGAGGAGTTGATGTAGGCCGTCAAGAGGGGAGCAAGCGGCTCAGCACACTCCTTGATGATTTTAGAGGGGCACAAATCGCCCTTACATTGCAATGGTTTAAGATGTTTGAGGATGTCTTTGAACTCTGCTTCTGAGATTTGTTTAAATGCGAATTTGGGGAAGTTGATAAATTTGCAGTTGGGCAGGGTCTGAATAGGTTGGTTCTGCTTTAGTAGGGCCTTATACTGGTCTAGAATTTTATTTTGTAGGTCTATTTCTTAGCATAGCAGCTTGTATGCTAGTGCACCAAGTTTCATCTTTAACAATCTCATCCGTGCAGATGGGAGGATCTGTGAGTTCATTAAAGATGGTAAAGCGTTCTTTGGTTTGGGCGTCGGATATTCAGTGATTATACATTTTCGATTTGGCAGTGAAAATGGAGTCTTTGTACTTTTTGTCAGTTCTTTAGCTGCGTCACAGGGGTTAGCCTGGCAGTTTTTGAGCGCCTGGCGTTTGATTTTATGTAGGGTTTGGAGCTCTTCTGTGAACCACGAGTTAGAGTAGAATGATTTTTTCTCTTTATTGATTTCTAGTGGAGCAACGGTGTTGACTGCGCGAGTAAGGGTGTCCTTAAATATATCTACTAAGATGTTTGGATCCTGAGAGAACAGAGGTGCTTGGCAAGGGAGGCCAAGATAGGCTCGGATATTATCTGCAGTTAGTTTTTTATTGCTTCTTGCTGAAGTAGCAGGTGCAGGTGTGGTAGTTTTAGTACTTGGGGCTGTCGGGACGGTGTATTGTAAACAGTTATGGTCCGTCCATGTGTAGACAGTGTTGGAAGAGATGGATGAGTCACAAGTATGGTCGACCACCAAATCTAGGATGCAGCCTTTGGAGTTGGTGGGGTGGGATAAAACCAGGGATCTCACAGCAGATTACTGAACATTTTCTTTATGTAAAGTTGTGCATCACGAAATATCTGCAAACACAGGTAACTACTTTACTTTACAAAGAAAAGGAGTAAAATAAACACAGCAACGTGTCCCTAAAATATCAAAACTGTCAAAGTATTCACAACAATTTGATAGGTAAGTAAAATGTTCAGATACTTCGAAAGAGCTTAGCAAGCGTCCATAGACTTTAATGGGACAATACATTGGCAGCTTCTGGTTATAAGTTATGAGGATGAACTGCCGAAGAAGCAGCTTTAGACAGGCGACTATGAAGGACCCCAGATCAGGTTCAACGACATGAAGCCCTTGGTTGGAAAACTGCAGTTTTGGAGTTAAGGCCCCATAGCAGCAGATGTTTCAGGTAGGGGGACTTAAGGCACTGCTCCCAGACACAGAATATTGATACCAGCCACATAATTAAAGTCTGAAGAGGGCCGGAATGTGGAACAGTATGCAGGAAGGAGTCAACCAAGCACATGAGCCTTCCAGTGAAGAACGAACGGAGTCCTGGAGCTAATAGGAGAGCACACTTGGCTGCAGTACAGATGAATCCACTTTTCCCACTAGATCGGAGCAAGGAAGTCCCTGAAGCAGGAGTTCTCTGGATGGAGAGAGACAGAGCTTTGCCTTCAGGAAGCTCGGGAGTCCAGAGCTACGCTTCCTGCAAGGAGTCGTTTTTGACCGTCTTTTCCCGAGCTACTCAAACGAAGTTCCAGTGGGCATAACAAGTGCATATGCATGTTGTGGAGGATCACTGAGGTGAAGGCGCAATCGCAAGAGGGCACACTCTTACCCAATGGCTACACAACTGACCAAAGACCAAGTGTTAAACAGGCACAACGTTCATCCAAACATAAATTGCAAATGTTTGCTGTTAGGACATCGGTTGGCCTGAACTTAAATTCAAAATGAGACCAAATTGGAGCCATGACCACTTTGGTCCGAACGTGAGATTTGTGCTCGTTAATACGTAGATGGACTGCGCGCATAGTTTTACCAACATAATATTTATTACAGCTACATGGGTAGTTTTACAATCAGTAAAATGTTTGTCCATGTTCTTCCTTTTGCCATAAGGACGGTAGTTTGTACAGTCTAATCACAAGCCGAACAGGTCCCACATTTTAAGTGCCCCTTAATAGGGGACATTCCAAGCAACCAATGACTGTCTGTATTATCTTTATTTTTCCACCAAACGAAGAAGAAAAGAAAAGAGGATAACAAAGAAAATGTTCAGGTTATAGTGCTGAGATATTTGGTTATCGTTTTGCTCCTTTCTGAGAGCAAGTGGCTACCAACGCGTTAAAATATTGCACCATATGCAACCAAACAAAAACAAATGATAAAGCTGCTATCCGCGTGCGACCTGACACACTTTCGGAGTTCGAAAACTCACCCATGGACAAAATGGGGCACTTTGGGTTACCCTGCGACACATTCAAAATTGCAGTTGCCGTCTGCAGGGGCACTTTAGAAAGTCAATTGCCAAAAATACATTGAATCACCAAAGAGTTGGCAAAAATTCTAGTACTACCCCAGTTGGCAAAAATAAACCCAACAGAGATTTCTGACTTCCCAAATGGCTTTCCGGTGAAATCCTTTAACTAAAGGCACATGGTGGGGCCAGCCTGTCATAAGTGCAGTATGCCCATGTGCCATTGTCTAGTTGAAACGAGTCGGCGCAGGGCTCATTGTTCCCCTGCTCAAACCTAACTGTGCTCTAATTTAATAACTGCTATGCTGTAACAACATATTCTCCAGCATGGGGTCTGACGTGGATTCACATGTACATGAATATTCCCCCATCGTGAGGCTGGGAATGCTCTGTAAAATAAAAAAGTTTCACTTACAAACTGTCTTTCTCCTATACACCTGTCACTGAGCTCTGGGTCATACTGCCCCCAACCAATGACTTCCCTCTCCCTAAGCCCCTCCTCTGGCAGCCATCTTCAGATTTCTACCGCAGGTTGAAGTGTTGGGAGTCCTCGTTTTGCTCTAAGCTTTTCTGCGTTTTCAAGTTTTTTTGGTAAACATTTCTCATTTTTGTCAAATGGAGCTTGTGTGCTCTTTTGTTCTTTTGACCGGCAAGCAGAAATCCGTTTGTCGGCGTCTTTCGTCACCTATCAAGGACAAGAATCGTTGAGTTTAATTGAAGATTTCAGAAGGCCATCCGGCCTACACCGCACGCCAGACCATGTCGGAGGAGGACGACAGAGGTTCTCTTAAGTTCTGCTCCAGCTGCGGATTGAGGTATGTGTTTGTGGAGGACAAACACTCCTAGTGCCTCTACTGCCTCCATCCGAATCACAAGGAGGTGGATTGCGATATTTGCTTGGGATTCACCAAACGCACCATGAAGGATCAGCACAGCAGATTGGCGGCGTGGATCAATGCCAAGGCCTCTACCCCTTGGGCAAGCAGGGGCATGCTTCACGCATGACCAGCCGGTCCGAGGAGCGGGCTTCTAAATCCTTTGAGGGTGCTCCATCCGTGGTGGCCCAAGACAAGGGCAAGCACCGCAAGTTCGTTTCCGTCAGGGCGCTGCGCAAATGGATCCCGCGACAAGCAAAGCGCAATCAACCTCACCATCTGCCTCCATCTCAAGCCATCGCTCCAGCTCCACCTCGAAGAGGAAGTCTGATAACCCCGGGAAGCTGCTGAAGCCGAAGAAAGCCAAGGCGCCAAGCCAAGGCGCCAAGTAAGGTGACCGACCTGCCCCTGAAGGCCCAGATGATCCAGGAGAAGTCGTCCTCGTCCATCGTTCTGGCGGCGGCCGCATCTCGAAAGCAAAAGGGGCTTACCCGGTCCAGGGGACCCCAGCCACGGCCCGAGTGGCCCTTCCTCCCTGGCAGGAGGTTTCGGCCAAGCCGGTGGAGAAAACACTGGAGAAGATGCCAGCCCTGAGCCCGGCTCTGACCCCGCGGGACACAAAAAAGGTGGGGCGGGGCAGTGGAGGCCTCTACGGCATTCCAAGGTACTGACATGGCGTCCATTCACACAGTCATGGAAGACGTGGATAATGACGACGGTGCAATCATCAAGGGGGACGCCAACGAAGACGTAGGCGCTGGGCCGGGCAAGCCTACTCCCCATCCCCCTCCCAGAGGCATGTCGCTGGACATCCTGTCCACTCTCCACATGCTGGTGTCGGATACAGAAGAGGATGCCAATGGCAGCGCCAGCCCCACTGGCACCAGGCCCACCACCGTCGAAGAGGAAGCGGCACCACACATTGCCTCATCAACTGCCTCACATACCCTCCCCTGCCACCGAGAGCGTCTCCACTGGACAAAGTGGGATAATTCCACTCCATGGTCGCCCGCGTGTCGGAGCTCTTTCAGCTAACGCCAGAAGAGACCAAAAAGGAAGGTTTCCTGGACCAGCGCAGCGAGGCTAAAAGGAAGAATATTCTGGCAGTGCCTCTCCTGGACGACGTTTGGGATGAGGGCCAGGCGCTGATGAAGAATCCCACCTCAGCCCTTGTGAAAAAAGACCGGCTGGAGAAGAAATACCGGTGCTGGAGTCCGCACCCAAGTTCCTTCGATCGTAGCCTTCCCCAGACTGTCGACTCGGTGGCTGCAAGGAAGAAGTCCTCAAATCCATAGTCGTCGGCATCCGTTCCCCTGGACAGCGAGGGGAAGAAGTTGGACGCAATGTGCCGAAAGGTGAGATACTCGGCGGAAACGACGGTCAAGGCGGCAAATGCTCTTGCAATCCTGGCCAGGTACAACTGAGAGCTATGGTACAAGATGGCCCTGTTGCTGGAATTCCTCCCCAACGACAAGCAGGTCGAGGTGCTTGATATCCTCTAGGAGGGCAAAGTGGCATCGGACCATGCCATCGCCGTAGCCCTGGATATCGCTGACGCGGGTTTCAGCTAGATGGGGAACAGTGTCTGCCTCAGTCGTCGTGGCTGGTTGAAAGCCACCAACTTTCGGCAGAAATGTGATTCTCCGTGAATCAAACGAGGGTCCTGAACATGCCACTTGACTGGGACAATCTCTTTTGGGAAGGCTGTCGATGACTCTTTGCAAGCCATCAAGACAGACACAGGCGATCCAGCCCTAGGCACACTTCAGCAACACTGCCCTTGCTTTTGTGCCTCAGGAGGAAAATCCGGAAGATCGTCAAAGGGTTTCGGCGGTGGTTCGTCCTCTTACCATCAACCCTCACTTTCCACGACCCAGGAGGCCTACAGGGATTGTTCCAAGGCTTTCGGGGGTGGCTGCCGCCGTCTCTCCCAAGGCCTCACGCAGGCCCCGAAGCGGGACTGATCCGGCCTGGACCTCAGGGTCCCCACCCAGGCACACTGGCAGGAGGCTGGCTGACAGGCTTTATCAGCGAGTGGAGGATGATCTCCCCTGACCTATGGGTGCTGGACGCTCCCGCCCACAGACACACTCTAGAATTCCAGCAGAAGTGTCCGCAGATACCATCGGTGGCCCAGCAGGAGCAGCACCTCCCTCAGCTCCTTTAGGAGGTATGGGCCATGCTAAGAAACGGGGCGATAGAGCGCATTACAAAGCAACTCCAGGGCGCCAGAGTTTACACCATGTACTTCTTAGTAAGAAAGAAGACCGGGGCTGGAGGCCGATTCTCGACCTGCAGCGATTAAAGTTCCTCGAGTCCCAAAATTCAGGATGGTCACGTTGCAACACATGCTCGGCCAACTGGAGGAAGTGGACTTCCTAACGTCGCTGGATCTGGAGGACACTTACTTCCACCTCCCCATTCACGAGAAGCATCAGTAGTTCCTGTGCTTTATCGTACAGGGAAAGCATTACCAATTCAAGGCCCTTCCCTTCGGACTGAAGTCAGCACCCAGGGTGTTTACGAAGTGCCTGGCGCCAGTGGCGGCCCATCTACTTCTGCAAGGGATACCTGTACCTCGACGACTGGCTCATCCGGGCCAAGTCGAGGGAAATCGCTGTCAACCACACATACAGGACTGTCCGACTGCTGACGGATCTGGGATTCTCTGTGAATTATCCAAAGTCCTGCTTGATTCCATCGCAGGACGCTCTGTTCCTGGGGGCCAGGCTCAACAGTCTCCTGCCTGGCGACCCCCTCGGAAGAAAGACTTGCAGTCATCAAGTCATTGCACGGCATGTCTTTGTGTATCTACCTGATCAGGCTCTGCAGGTTGTGGATGCAACCCCTCCAGGAGTTCCTGGACGCCCAGTGGATCCAGGTATCCGGAAGCTTTACGGACAGTATTGTTCTCGACGAGGAGCTCGTCGAACGATATGGTGGTGTGGCGTGCGCTCCAACATCGCCTGAGGCACAGACTTCCAAAGCCCACTGTACCAGGAGACGGTCACCAAGGACACTTGATTCCCTGGAGGACTGGGGAGCCCACACCAGACGTCTCCACACCAGAAGCTTGTGGCTACCAGAGGAGAGGAATCTCCACATCAATGTCGTGGAACTGTGGGCAGTGTCCTGGGCCCTCAAGTCATTCCTTCCGTCCCTCAAGGCCAAAGTAGTGAGGGTCTTCATGGACAATACCACCACAATGTTCTACATCAGGAAGCAGGGTGCACCAGAGCCCCAGCACTCTCCAGAGAGGCGCAGGACTTGTGGCACTGGGCCGTTGCCCAGGGGATGTTTCTCATTCTTTTTCACCTGACGGGAGCCAAGAACACTGTCACTGACTCTCTCAGCAGGGAGCTGTGCTCTTGCCACTAGTGGGAGATTCGGCAGGATCAAGTTTGACAACCTCTTCCTCGGGTGGAGCAGAACCCAGCTCGATCGGTTTGCGACAGCGACGAACACCAAGTGCCATAGGTTCGCCAGCAGTTTCCACCAGCCAGGAAGCATGGCAGGTGCGTTCTCCTTCCGTGGGAAGGCCTGTTCCTGTACGCGTTCCCGCTGTTGCCTCTACTACTACAAGTCATCAGCCAACTCAAACAGTGCCGGTGCAGGATGATCCTCGTCGCCCCACCATGGCAAATTTGGTACCCGGACCTTCTCAGCCTGTCGATGTCGCCTCCAGTCAAGCTGCCAGTGATCGCGGATCTGTTTGCCAGAGAAGAAGGCGAAATCCTGCACCACGACCCAGGATCGCTGAACCTGAAGGCCAGACTCCTGCAGCCTTAGAGTTCGGTGGGTACGAGCTACTGGCGGATTGCGGGGAGGTCCTTGCAGGGCCCAGGGCATTGTCGATTCTTAAGTGCTACACACACAAGTGGAAGAAGAATATCAACCCTCCGAGGGCCATGGCCCATCAGATCCTTCTGATCCTTCCGTATTTGTTGTCATTGGCTAAGGTGGGGCTGGCACGTGCCTCTCTCAAAGTGCATCTGGCAGCTATCTCCATCTAGTCAAAAAGTTGTTCAAAGGACTGTTTTGATCTTTCCCGCCAGTGAAGGCGCCTGTCGCGGCGTGGGAACTCAACATGGTGCTGACTAGGCTCATGCGGGCCCCCTTCGAGCCTATGCATCAAGCTTCTTTCGTGGAAGACCGCTTCTCTCATGGCCATCACCTCTGCGAGGAGGGGTAGGTGCGATCCAGGCCCTGTCCTGCAAGCAGTCTTATCTGACTTTACACGAGACAAGGGTGGTGCTGCGGACGCACCCCTCCTTCATGGCAAAGGTCCCGTCGGAATTCCATCTCAACGAACCTTTGGTGTTGCCTGTTTTTTTTTTCCGACACCTTCATCGCCGAGATAAAGAACTATGTGGTGTGCACAAAGAGTTTCCAGATGACGGCACAACTTTTCATGAACTTTGGTCGTGTGAACCATGGGAAAGCTTTGTCCAAGGCTTCTATCTCCAGGTGGCTCTCTGGCTGTATCACTCACTGCCACTGGTTGGGAAACCGACCGCTGCGCAGCCTTCCGTGCCCATTCCACCAGAGTGATCGCTGCGACAACGGCGGCGTACTTGTCTGGTCTGCCCCTGCTGGACATCTGCAGGACTGCTACATGAAGGTCCACGCACACTTCACGAGAGTCTACTGCGTCGACAGGGGTTCTAGAGTGTCCAGGTTCAGCCAGGCAGTGCTGTGCAACCTGTTCGCTTGAAGGTCAGCCTGGTCCGGAGGTAAGAGTAATTGCTTCTGTTGAGCCTTACCACCTCCCGTGGTTGTGTATGTATGTACTGCTATGTATTCTTTATTAATGAGTATGTGAAATGTTTGAATGGTGCATGGTATGATACTGTTTGGCAGGGGTAACCGCCATGCCTGTGTGTGTCTGTGGACACCCTGAGCAATTAGTTGACTGTGTGGAATTTGTCCTGTGCTCCTGGAAAAGGAATAGTTCACGGAAGAGCCTGCTGGAAAGGTCTGTTAGACTTCTGAACCCCCTGCAAAATGAAGCTCCTATTTATCTGGTGATGACAGTCTAATGGTTCATCCATTTAGTTGTGCGCTTTCTGCAGGCTCCTGGCTCTGTAGATCAGTCTCAAAACAGGGAGCACCGTTTTTCTGCTGGAGAAGTAATATTGCTCCTGTTGTCAAAGTGCCTGCTCCTTCTCTGGACTCTGCAGGCCAGACTTTGCTACCGTCCTTTCATCAAGAGAAAATCCACTGTTCCGCGGTGGTGTGGTCCTAGAGAAAGCATTTGTTGGCTTTCTCTTGAGGGTCGCCTCTTGGAAGTCCATCGACCTCATCATCACTGCTGGTCCTGTGCCTCTGTTGCCAGCGTCTCGACCAGCGGGCGGATCAATGACTGGGAACATTGTGTACTCTACTATTGGGACCCCACTCTGCACCCTCTCATGCTGTGTGTCTGCGAAGCACTCTAGCAGAATTCTTCACATCTTAGCGGTCCTCTGGCTCGAAATCCATTGTTGGTCCCGTTCTCTGCTGGATACTCTGCCTGTAGACCGGTCTTGTGGGCACCACTGGTCCTTGACATCCCCTGCCCCGGGATCTCTTGTCCTCTCTGCGATCTTCCCTCCCGAATGGCTTCATACATGTTTTGCTCAGAGTATCCTCTGGTGGTGCCCTCCTTGACTCCAGCACAAGGTATGCTTCCTCTGAAGCTCCCGTACAAAGTTGGGAACTTAACAGTTGAGAACTATATCAAGGAGCTGTCCACTGTCCTGTTTTTATATGGACAAAACATTTGTTCGAGGGGATTGGGTCCTCCGACGTATTCCATATCTATGACAGTAATCACCACAGCTGTGCTGCTTCGGAAAATCTTTTGGCGTCTGCGTCCTGCGTCGATGACGTCAATACGCCGTCCTCGAGGACCTCCTCCGACGGCTGACGTCACCAGATGTTATAAGTAGGACGCACGACACCCGTAGCATCAGTTCTGTTTTTTCCGTGAACGTGTTCGCTTCGGAGATCTCGGCGCGCCTCGACTCTTTGGAATTTCTGTTCTTTCGTTTCTTCGAACCTGTTCGTTTTCTCGGGATGTCTTCCTCTTCTTCCACCCCGCGTCCGGGCTTCAAAAAGTGTGGGGACTGCGGGTTCCAAGATGTCGGTGACGGACTCGGACGCCGCCTGCCTCTGGTGCCTCGGAGAGGCCCATGACACGGATGATTGTGTCGAGTGCCAGTCGCTTACGTCCAAGGCCTTGCGGGAGTGTAAGAAGAAGCTGTCGCTCGGTAAGGTGTCCAAGCCCCGGAAGTCGAGGTCCACTGGGCTTTCGACGGACGATTCGAGGGGCGACTCTACGCATCGTCGTCTTAGGTCACAGGGGTCTCGGTCCCGGAGTGGGTCCCGCCACTCCTCTGCCTCTTCAAGGCACTCCCGGAAGTGCCGTCATCGGTCGCCTTCCCCGTCCTCGTCCGAGGACTCCGCCCGTCGGCGGGTTGCTTATCCCACCAAGCATGTGACTCCGGAGGAATAGGCTTCCTATGGTAAGACAACGATGCCGATTCTTGAATCGCAGGGCACCGGTCCGTCCACGCCTCCGAGTGGGGTCGGCCGTGACCGTACTAGAGGGGCTCGGGTGGGCGGCACGATTTGCGGGAAAGGTCCCGCTCCGACAAGAGGAATCGTTCTAGTCATGCCCGTTCCAGGTCCCGGTCCTCGACACTGTGTGCACCTGTGAAGTCTTCGAAGAAGATGTCGCCGCCTGTGGCGCTGAGGACGTCAAGGGACTCTCTCGAGGCTCCGCCTCCGAGGAAGTCGTCGACGCCATCAGTGCCCAGGCTGTCCAAGGACACGCTCGTGGCTCCACCCTCGAGGCCTGTGTCGAAGCCGTCGATGCTGTTGGCGCTGCGCTCGACGTCAACGCCACTTCACTCGACGTCTTTCGAGGCTGTTTTGTCGGATGTACCTCGTGACACGGTGGAACCCCCTAGAAAGGCTCAGGCCAAGACCAAACATGTCTTTGTCCTCCATTCTAGGCCCACTTTCCACTATCTTAATTATATTTCTGAGGTGGATGAGGGTTCTGAAGATGGGATGGTTCCGGATACGGTACCAGACGAGATTATCTCTGGACATAGCCAGATGGAGGACCTGCGTCAGTCGCTGCACGACGCCAGTGGTCTGGACAGCTCTCCGAGGTGGAGTTCTGTAGGCCTGAGCCTGGTACCCATGCCGAGTCCTCGTACCGGCGCCTTATGTCGAGGGTCACTATGTCGAGGGTCACAGAGTACTTGAGGTGGTCTGCTCCACCAGGGGATTTTCTGTAGAATGACCTGACGGATATCCTCAACCAAGGTCCACCAACTGACCCGGTACTCGCGTTCCATATGGCTCTGCAAAGGAGGGTGGCGGCGGCTTGGACTGCTCCGGAGAGTCTCCCGGCAGTGGGCAAGTCTTTGGCGCGAAAATACCGCCCAGCCAGTAGCGACCCCTGCTACTTGACCACGCACCCCACTCCGGAGAGTTTGGTGGTGCAGACGGCTACGGCCCCGGCAAAGCAGGCGTCGTATCCTACCATCCCTCCTGATGGGGACGACAAGCGTTTTGATGGTTGGGCGAAGAAAGTGTTTTCTTCAGGGGGTATGGCTCTTCAGGCAGCCAACTCCGTATGTGCCTCGTCACGTTTCACGCATACTCTGTGGAACTGTTTGCTTAGCGGCTGAACATATTCCCGATGGGGATGAACGGGATGGTTTTCTTGCTATGATACAGGATGGCAAGGATGCCATGTGTGAGGCCGTTCAGTCGGGTCTGGACATGGCAGATTGCGTCAGCCGGTCCATGGCGGCGAGCACCGTAATACGCAGGTTTGCGTGGTTGCGGAAGTCGGGGTTTGCTCCTGATGTGCAAGCCTGGCTCCTCAACATGCCTTTTGATGGTGTACATCTTTTTGGCAGCAAGGCTGACGAGAGCCTTGAGAGGTTGCAGACCTCAAAAGCAGCAGCGAAGTCGTTGAGCGCTGCAGTTAGACAACCTCCGCCTTTTCGTCCTAGGGGACACCAATGGAGGGGAGGTTCCTTTCGTTATTACTCATCCTTTAGTAAAGCGAGAGGAGCTGCTAGTCCAAGTGGCCACCGTAGGAGTGCCAGAGGTGGAAAACAAGGTACTCGAGGTGCCAAGGCCGCTCGGGCAGTTGCCTCTTTGCCCTCAGGCAACGCCGCAGCCGCTTCAGCTCAGTCATGAGGCTATGTCCCATGGTTCGCCGGTTGGGGGAAGGCTGGCGCAGCATCTTGTAGAATAGCGTGCCATTACTTCAGATGTGTGAGTTCTGGAGATCATAGCCCACGGTTACTGTCTTCCTTTTCGGCAGAGGCTTCACGACGATCCACCAGGGAATCTCCCTTTGAAGAGTCCGGAAACGCTCCTTGCGCAGGAAATTCAAGCCCTGCTGGAGAAAGGCGCCATAGAACTGGTGCCTGTAGTGGAGAGGAACAAGGGATGGTATTCCCCTTATTGTTTGATTTCTAAGAAAGATGGGGGATTGAGACCCATCATGGACTTGCACGGTTTGAACAAACTCCTCAGGAAGGACAAGTTCAAGATGGTTACTCTTTCTCTAGTCCTCCTGGCCCTTCAACTTCAGGACTGGTTGGTGTCTCTCGACCTCAAGGACGCTTATTTTCATGTGCCGATCCATCCAAAGCACAAGAAGTACCTGAGGTTCGCGGGTGGCGACTCGCACTTTCAGTTTCAGGTCCTGCCGTTCGGATTGACCTCCGCCCTGAGGGTCTAAAACCAAGCTCATGGTAGTGGTGGCAGCGCAGCTCGGGAAAGGGGGGATTCACGTCTACCCCTGCCTGGACGATTGGTTGATCAGAGGGCGCTCTCCCAAGCAAGTCCTGGATCATCTGTCCGTCAATTGCCACTCCCTCCACAAGCTGGGCTTCTCCCTCAACTTAAAGAAGTCCCACTTGACGCCGACAGAGGCTCCAGTATATCGGAGCAGTGCTCGACAAGTCCCTGGGGCAGTGTTTTCCTCCCCAGGTGAGGGCTCATCACATTCAGCAGATGGTGCAAAAGTTCCAACATGCCCAAAGTCTCCCTGCATTCGAGTTCTTGAGATTGCTCGGCCTCATGGCATCCTGCATTCTTCTGGTGCCAGAGGCCAGGTTGCGGATGAGATCTTTGCAATGGGCACTCAAGCTCCAGTGGTCTCAGTCCTCCGGCAGGATGTCGGACCCCGTTCAAGTGCCGCCCTCGGTCGCCCAGGACCTTCTGTGGTGGGCCGTCGAAAGCAATCTGTTGAAGGGGCCTCCGTTTTGGCTACCCTGGCCGGAGGTGACAATCGTGACGGACGCGTCCCTCACGGGATGGGGAGCTCATGCCAACGAGCTGACAGTCGGCGGTCGTTGGTCTCCGTCGGAGTCCAGACTCCATATCAATCTGTTGGAACTGAGGGCTGTCAGGCTTGCCCTGAAGACTTTTCTGCCGATGTGCGAGGAAAGAATGTCCTGATTCTGATGGACAACACAGTGGCCATGCACTACCTCAACAAAAGGGGGGGTGGGGCAGGGTCACTTCCTCTGTGCAGGGAGGCGTGTCAGGTCCTGTCTTTGAATCTTCTTGCAGGAGTGATGCGGGCCCACCAGACCCCCAAAGTATGCCTGCTCAATAATCTCTTAATAGATAGAACTACCAACCTGGCAAACCCCAGGGGAAAGGGGAATGGAGGAGAAAATAACAACTGCAGATCTTCACTGGTTCTTAGACACTGGCTTCCAAATAGTTAGACACTGCTAGGTGTTTACTTCTCTGGAACCGGATGGATGGAAGTTTCATCAGTATGAAGTGTCTGTGAAAATCTTAACACATAAGTACATAAATTAATATAACTCTTTTCTATATATTTTCTATTTCTATTATTATAACCTATAATCTTATACCTGCTGCCTATGCTCGATTGTTGATGGGCATCAATATTGAGATATTCTTCTTTACTTCTTCTAAGTAATATGTAATTCCAAATTCTTTTATTCTTGAAAACTTGGTTATTTCTTTAGCTTAATAAGTAGCAGAAAATCTGAATAGAACTTGCTTGTAGCTATTCATTCATTAAACCTTCTGAAGAATATGTTTTGCTTTTTATTGAAGTCACTTGTAGTCTTTTCACTTTTCTTTTCTTTTCAGATGAACAAAAAATATAAAATAAATATTTGGTCTAGTATGTTCCGTAAGTCACAAAAATATTTATACTCAACTGATATATTGCTTCCACTTTCGTGCTTGTGATTCTCATTTGAAACCAGAAATGTTTATAAATATGTCCTTGTTTAATTCGGAAGAATTCCGAAGCTCTAAGTATTAGTTTGATGACTTGACGATGACTTGACGCTCTGAAAACAAATATCAGCTGACCAGATGAACCAGACGCTACGCGCAACCAGGACGAAGTTGAAAAAATAAAGACGCGAAGCAAAAATAATAACCGCACCTTTGGAAATCGATATACTAGACTTTTAAACTCGGCTCAAAGATAAACGCACACAAAAGATGCCAACTCTCCGGCACAACGCCACCGGAAAACACTAGCACGCAGTACACCTAAACAGGAAATGAATTACTCCAGAATTGGAACGCACGCAACTCACACAAGCAGGTCCTTTACTCTAGTAATAACGTATTACTAAAACGAAAGAAAAGGAGAGCCTGCAATCGAAACGAATTCTATAATATTAAAGTAAAATCTAAAGCAAATCTTATTCACAATAACTATATTAAATAACTAGATACCAAACCAGAATCTTTCAATATTATTTCACACAAAAACATCTGCGAGTGAAAAATAAAACAGATATAGTTTCTTCTAACTCAAATACACGCGCAGGTTAACACAAATAAAGTTCTTGTTAAATTGCAGAATAAATAGTTTCTTGGTTCTTTAGAAATTATCTTCTTCTTGAGTTTAAATCAAAAGTATTAGCATTTCACATTGAAACTTAGCTTGCTTCATCTGTATGTAGTCCTTGAGGAAACAATGATGACTTCTTCTTAAATGAATTTACTGTAGTAACTATATTTATTCACATTAAAGATTACTAAATATTCTTATACTAAAATTTCATAGAGCTATGAAAACTGCAACCTTCCTCAATGGAAACTGGAATGAAAGGCAGTTTAGAATCTTAGTGAAAGTTCCAAACTTCCTCACAACACTTCTCCTCCAATCACTGTTGTTGAACTGAACCTCCATCTTGGCTTGGGGAAATAGGCACTTCCTGAATAGTTTATCATTAAGGAAACTTATATAGATTGTAACATGTTTAATTCAGAACCAACACTCAAACATCACTCAAAACATTACTCCTACATACATATGTGATGATCAAATCTCCTAAATGGAATTTTTCTAGAGTAATGTTTCTTTGAAAATCTGGAAATGTACCATGGGATCCTGACAAGGCGATGCATCTCTGGTTCTGGGCAATGCAGCAGGAAATTACGATCTCGGCACTTCAACTGGCCGGAGACGAAAACGAGCCAGCGGACGCTCTGAGCAGGCAGAGCGCGATCGCTCACGAGTGGGAGTTGGCGCAGGAGATTCCCCTGGTGATCTTCGCCCTTTGGGGGACCCCTCAAGTGGATCTCTTCACCTCCAGTGTCAACCAGAAGTGCGAATGGTTCTGCTCGCGGGAATTTCCTCCAAGAGGAGACCTTAGTAGATGCGTAGTGGAGTGGTCATTCCCACTGCTGTACGCGTTTCCTCCAGTCCCCGTCATCCCGCAAGTGATGCAGAGGTTACGGAGGTTCGGTTCCCAGATGATCCTTATTGCTCCGGCATGGGCCAGGAGGACGTGGTATCCGGACCTTCTCGACTTGTCCATCTGCACTCCACGTCGTTTTCCCTACCGAGACGATCTGCTCTAACGGGAGGGGGGGGTCAGGTTCTCCATCCAGAGGTCAGATCCCTCAACCTGCACGCTTGGCTTCTGAAAGGTTGAGGTATAAGGATTGGGACCTTCCTGAAGACGTGATGGAGGTGTTGCTTTTGGCCAGACAGCTGGCGACAAAGTCCCTGTACCGTTGCCGTTGGAGAAAGTTCTGCGACTGGTGCAGTGTTAAGAATGTGGATCCTTTTTCATGTGACATTCCTGTGGTTCTTTATTTTTTTGCTTTCTTTAGCCCACAGGGACTTGCAAGTGGCTACCGTTAAAGGTTACCTGGCGGCGCTGTCCATATTTAAGCGCTCGTCTGAGGAGTGTTCTTATTTTAAAATTCCTTTAATTTCTCAGTTTCTAAAAGGGCTCACTAATGTGTTCCCTTTCCAGGTGCCCGGTTGGGATTTGAACCTTGTTCTCAAGTTTCTAATGGGTGCTCCGTTTGAGCCTTTACATTCTTGCCCTTTGAGACTGTTAACTCTTAAAACTGTATTTTTAGTTGAGGTCACTTCCGCTCGCAGAGTGAGTGAGTTACAGGCACTTTCAGTTAAGCCACCCTTCACTGTGTTCCATAAGGACAGGGTTGTCCTTAGAGTTCGTCCTTCCTTTCTTCCGAAGGTGGTGTTGGAATTTCATTTAGGCCAGAAGGTTATTCTTCCGGCATTTTATCCTCCTCCGCATCCTGGTAAGGACGAGAAGAGGCTCCATAGGTTAGATCCTAGGCAAGCTTTAAGTTTCTACATTTCACGCATGTCCCTGGTCAGAGTGGACGATCAACTCTTTATTGGTTACGCTGGAAGGCGTTTGGGACAAGCTGTTACTAAGCAGACTTTGTCTCGATGGATTATCTTGGCAATTTCTGAATGTTACCGCTTGGCTGGTAAGGACCCTCCCGTAGGCTTGCGGGCCCATTCTACCAGGGGTATGGCTGCCTCTACTGCCCTGCAGAGGGGTGTTCCTATTCGTAACATCTGTGATGCTGCCACCTGGGCTTCGGTCCATACTTTGGTACGTCACTACTCCCTCGATTCTATCCGTGGGCAGGATCTAGCCTTTGGCAAGGCGGTCCTTTACTCTGCAATTTGATTGGGCATTCTAAATTTCTATATTCTAAATTCTTTTCCCACCTCCTTACGTTGGTACTGCTTTGGGAGTCTGTCATAGATATGGAAGACGTCAGAGGACCCAATCCCCTCGAAGAACAAGTTACTGTCTTACCTCGTAACGTTCTTTCAATGGGATGGTCCGACAACGTATTCCATATCGCTCCCTCCCTGCCTTCCCCGCTGCAGAATTTCTTATGCGATTGCAGCTTACGTTTCCGCAAGGCTTATGGGGTCAGACTGGCAGAAGATTAGTGCCACACTTTCTGGGGAAAAAACTACAACTGAGGCTACGGTAGTTGTGCGTCCAACTTATAACATCTGGTGCCGTCGGAGGAGGTCCTCGAGGACGGCGTATCGACGTCATCGAGGCAGGACACAGAAAGATTTTCCAAAGCAGCACAGCTGTGGTGATTACTTTCATAGATATGGAATACGTTGTTGGACCATCTCATCGAAAGAACCTTACCAGGTAAGAGAGTAACTTGTTCAACTATTCTAAACTGTTTCAAAGTACACTTTATACACCTAATAATAATAATTGCTTGTTTAATTTGTCGCTTGTAGTCCCTTTGAGGACTCCAATGGTTTTGCTACTCTGTTGTAATGTAACTCTAAATTGTGCACAACTTGGATTTCTCTTCTGCCTTTGACAAGGTCAACCATGCCATCCTGCTCAACCGGCTCCATGATAATCTGGGTATCGCTGATCAGGCTCTGGCCTGGCTGACTTCTTTCCTCTCTGACCGACCCTCCCAGGTCCGACTTGGGTCCTTCCTCTCCCTCTCTCCACCTGTGGTGTTCCCCAGGGGTCTAACCTTTATCCCTGGTTGTTCAACCAATACCTGGCACCTCTAACTCTCCGCATTGCTGCTCTCTGCTCCAACTTCCATTGCTATGCAGATGACACCCAGCTTGCCTTCAGGCTCCCCTCTGCTGCCTCTTCCTCTCTAATCCCTCACTGTCCGTCTACAATCCAGGAATGTTGCGCCGCCAATGATCTCTGCCTAAATGCCAGTAAGACGGAGAGCCACCTCATTGGCACACTTGCACCTCCCTTTCCGCCACGCTCTGGCCGGCCTCCCTTGGCCCTCTTCCTGCTCCGACATGTGAGGTTAAGAACCTCTGGGTTATCTTCGACTCCACCCTCGCCTTCTCCCCTCACATTTCCGATGTCTCTAAGAAGTCAAACTACCAACTGCACCTCTTCAGACATATTCTTCCTTTCCTCTCCTTTCTCCAGAGCTCGGGTTCTCTCTAGGCTTGACTACTCTAACAGCCTCTCTTTAAATCTACCCTCCTCTACTCTCCGTCCTCTGCAACTCATCCAGAACAGGACTGCGAGACTTGTCCTTGGCCTCAAGCCAGGGATCATATCTCTCCAGCATTGAAATCTCTCTATTGGCTCCATGGATCAAATTCAAGACCCTTTGCATTGTCCGCAAGGCTTTCTGGGACCTGGGACCAAAATACCTCCAGCTTTCTCTTCAGAGGTATCTTCCTTCTCGAGTTCTTTGCTCTTCCACCTCCAACTCCCTGAGGGTCATTCACTTTTCTAAGCAACGTTTTGGGCAGATCTCTATCTTCGGCCGGCGCCTACCTCTGGAACAGCCTCCCCGCTTCTCTGAAACTTGAGCCGAACCATCTACGGTTCGGAAAGCAGCTCAAGACTTTCCTCTTTACTTCTGCCTTCTTTCTTCCACTTCCCTGCTGTACTCCTGTCTGAGAATGCACTGGTTACCTGGCCACCCCCTGAATCACGGGTCCAGGTTCTGGCCCTCCCAGTTGCACACCTGCACTGCCTCCTCTCAACCCTGCACTTGAGGACTGTATCTGCATCCCTACAGTCCCCATACTTGCACTTATCCAACATTTGTTGTCTGCACTTAACCCCTGCACTGCCACCCGTTGGCTGCACTCTTTCCTTTGTCTTGATCCTATGTCTCGCTTTTCTTCTCCTCCCCTTCCACTTTTCCACTTACCTCTCCCCAGCACTTGCGCAATCTCAATGTCACTTGGCCTAGTAAGATTGTTGCCTTGTCCTTCCTTGGTGCCCCCCCCTCCCCTTGCCTCGTCGCTCCTTGAAACACTTGTGTATAGGCACGCTATAAATTAAATGTATCATATATCATAACTTTCTGCAAAGAGTATACTTTCAGTGATGAAATGTGGATACATTCAGATATTGTGTTGGTGTGTCAGTTGCACCTTTCTGCCAGCCGTCTACTCCCTCCTGTGGGTGAAGCCTTGACTGTTTTGCTTACTTTACCCTTGGAGAGTCATAATTAACCTAAGGGACCCCCTGGCTTCCACTGGCACGTTGATGTTCCTAAGCCCTCAACAGAGAACCTTTTTAGAAACTCCTCCCAACATTCTGGCTAACGCACTCTTCAAGCCTATTGCCTTGGCAGACGTAAAAATGTGTGATCTGGGAGCTGGTTTTCATAGTCGCTACCACATTGGTACAGAGACTGAGAACCAAGCACCTAGGTGGTCTTGCACACTCTCCTAAGCTTTCTGCAAATATTAGTTATTGAGTTATACATTCACCAAGAATGAACTCCCCAGTGTTTGTCCCGAGCCCATACTCTGAGGCAGAAAGGTCTGTCTGCAGCCTTGCTTTGCACATGCCACTGGAAAAGTGCTTCAATAGGGCTAGAGAACATTTCCTCTCCCATTTTATTTTTGACCTATAATAGGTTAGAAAGGATCCCCATCACATGCTGAATGATAGACTGCACTGTAGAATCCTATCCCCTGGGATCAATGGCTACACCAAAGCGCGTGCTTGCACGCTTAGTAAGGATAAAGGTAACCTCAGTGGTCTGCCTGAAATATATTTTCCATAGAGCAAAGCTGCTAAGCAGGTAAATCTCCATCCATTCTGCCAACTTTATCTGTCGATACCAGCTGCAGGACAGATGTGCAGTTTGGCAGGCAGTATTGTATACACATTTCTGGTACGGGTCTTACGTATTTATTTTACCATTGCTTATTACCTCTGCCAGCCTCCCAGTGATGACAGTGCTTAGAAATTTCCCACAAGTGTAGAGTAAAAGGGACAGTAGGTAATAGTATAATGAAGTTACTCATTTCACTGATACAGCCCACCCACCATCCTCTTTAAAAGGGTCTTGGATCATATGGCACAGGATTGATTCACTGGCATTTGGGGTCGGGGCATGGCGAGGGAGGATGCATGCTTCACTGCACACCTAGGTCTTCATAGGTGGCTGCATCTCACAAGATGTAAGTACTATTATCTAGGAACAATGTAGATTGTACAGTAAATAACTTGTTCTTTTTCATGAGTTTCCTCTGGTCCCTCTTTTGCAGCCCCACACCTCAGCGCAGACCTGTGACGACAGTTCTTCCACCAGGCCGACCACCAGCAGTCCGAGGCCCAACACCAGGACCTCCCCTAATCCCAATCCCTGCCAGCAATACACCCTTTGTGGCTCCTCCCATCCCCTCACGCCCAGGAGGCCAGGGCCCCTTCAATGCTGCTAACCAGGATCCATTCTCAGCACCTCCTCAGATCCCCAACCGGCCAGCACGTATTCCACCTGGTATCCCTCCTGGTGTGCCCAGGTAAGTGTTCATTGAACGCCTGATTTAAAGCATCTGCAGATCTGGCAACATTTGTGCCCCAAGGGGAGACCTCAAGAATTGTCCCTAAGTTCTAATAAGGTGGTTTTTGTGTTTTTCCATTTGCTAAGATTTCTGAGGTTTAGTTGTGAAAGCTATTGTTCTGCTTCACACTCATTGTGTACTCCTTTTTTCTGTTCCTTTTGTGGTCTTGAAACAAATCATTGGCTTTGCAATAAAAATAGCATACTCTACCTGTAGTGCTTTACAGTTTTTTTTGTTTTACAATACACCGCAAGATTTCAAGAGCTTTAGCTGCTGAAGCTTAAGCAGTTTGTAATGTTGTTACACTTCAGTTTATTATTTGTAGAGCGCACCAAACCCTGAGGTATCTGGGCGCTTGAACGTAAGTGATTGTTACAGGTACATATATAAATGAGCAATGGAGAGACGGCGTGTTGACAGGGGTTACAAGTTGGTCGATAAGCCAGCATAGAAAAGGAGAAAAAAGACCTGGATGATGCAGAGTACACAGTACATGACTGCTGAGGTTGCTGGGACAGTTTATAGTTGTCCTAGGCCTATTAGTGTTGCTTAGCGAAGAGCCGGTCTTTCACTTTGGCTCTAAAAGACCAGAAGGAGGGTTTGTCTCTGATGGTTGGGGGGGAGAGAGTTACAACATTTGGTAGCTAGCACGGGGACATTAGAGCCACCTGCAGTTTTTTATTTGTAATTCAGGATGTTTAGACTGTGAGAGTAGGTGGTTCTAGTGGGCCTGGCAGGTTGGCTCCTATTAAATTTGTCAGCCAGTTATTTGGGAGCTGCGTTTGACAAGCATTTGTGAGTGATAACTAGAGTGCGAAGTGAGATTCTGTCTCGCACTGGTAGCCACTGAGTATCCCGTCTGATAGCCGAGATATGATTAGAACAGGCCGATCTAAGGGAATTATTCTGGAGGACTTGTAATCTATTAAGGTTACGTTCGGTAGAGCCTAGGAATAGTGTTACAATAGTCCAGCTTAGATAGAATCAGATCCCTGGCTAGCGAGATGCAGCTATTTGTAGACAGGTAATGTTTACATGCGTTAATCAGTTTATTGGTATATGCTGTAGATGAGGTGATAGCATTAACTTGTTTCTTAAGAGATAGTGTGGAGTCTAGACGCCGAAGGTTTGACCTCATTGGCGACTTTAATGATGGTCCCATCAATATTGAAAGTCTCATAGCGAGAGTCAAGTTTGTTTAAATGTACTTGGGCTCCAATGATCAGAAGCTCTGTCTTGTTGTCCTTTAGGAAGAGGCTGTGGGCTGCCATCCATGCCTGTATTTCAAGGTAGATTTAATTTAACAGTTTGGAGTCTTTGTCGTAGCAGCCAGTGATGGTAATGAGGAACTGGGTTTCTTCGGCATGATTAGTGTAGGTGGCACCCATGGTGTCAAGACAATCACAGCTTTGTGAAAATGTTATAAAGCGTTAGTGAGACGCAAGAACCCTGTGGTACTCTGCAGTAGACTGTCCCTTTATTATTTTATTTATTGAGCATAGACCTAGCTTCGAGAAACAGTGGAGCACTTTAGAGTTATGTGACAATACAGATGCACAACAGAGCACTTTACAGAGATATAGAACAGTACAGATACATAACGGAGTGCTTTTCATAGGTAACAGAACAGCTATACAGCGGGGCTAGGATACAGAGGAGGCGTACAGGTTGGCGGGGAGGAGTGGGGCAGACAGCATCTAGCGAGGCAGGGTGACGTGCTGGTTTAGGTGTTAAGGAGGAGAGACTCCTTGAAGATGTGGGTCTCGAGTTATTTTCTGAATTGTATGCGTGTGGGGGCGAGTGATGCTGACTGGGAGGAGGTTAGTCTTCTGAGTTTCTCTGAGAGGTAGGTGGGTGACTTGAGGGCGACTATCTTATAGATGATACAGGAAGACTTGAAAGTGATTTGTTCAAGCAGTGGGAGCCAATTAAAGGGCCGGGGTGATGTGGTCGTATCTGCGCAGACCCTTGAAGCTTGCGGCCATGTGTAGAACACTTCAGGGACACAGGAAGCGGGGGGGCAACGGGAGGCCTTTGAGGAGGGCACTGCCCCCATCCAGGTGGGATAGGACCGGTGCTTGAACGGTAGATCTAAAGCTATCCGGAGAGAGGAACGGCTTGAGGGTGAGCTGATACCACACTTTCTGAGTTTTCTTAGCTATGTGAGTCTTGAAGGAGAGGTGTTTGTCGATGTGGAACTTCGAGGGACTTTGCGCAAGAGGTGAGCTCTGGTGTGAAGCCCTCAGGTTTCCTGGTTGATGGCCAGATCTGTATGTCTGGGTGTTTGCAGTTGTTTGTGAAAAGTAGGAATTCGGCCTTGGAGGGGTTGAGCTTCAAGTATGCAATGGACATCAAAGACTAGATCAGCGAGAGGCAGCCTTTGGATGTCCTTTATCGAGTAGATCTTGAACTATAGCTGTGTCATCAGCGTATTTGTGGATGTTGCAGGTGCCTAGGAGGGGGTCGAACCCGGAGGGACTCCACAGTAGACTGGGTAGCATTGGTGATTGTCAGGAACTGAAGTAGTGGGATCCTGCAGGAGTGAAGCTGGCCCACCTAGCCCCCTAAGCCTGCCTGCTCAACAATCCAGCTTCTTTAAAACTATTGGCCAGGCAAACCCAAGGGGAAAGTTTTTGACTCAGATGGGATGTTCCTAAAAGGAAATACAACTTTTAATAATTAATCTTCTGATCATTACAGATTACTCTCTATATTATATTTTCTCCATTTACATTTACCTGTTGCCTATGCTTGATTTGCCAATAGGCTGCTTCTGAAAGATTTATGTTGACTGTAGATACTCTAGCCATATCCCTTCTTTGTCTTTCTGCTTTCTTGCTCTCTTTAGTATCTGGTAATCTTTTTTCAATATAATAAAATATATCCCAAAAATATTGTTGTTATTATTGTCTATTATACCTTTTGCCGGATGCTCTAGGAATCATATACTCTCTATAAATATGTGTAAGTAATTACCTTCTGTATTCTGAAGAACCTTTGTAAAATATTCTGCTGTAAACTTTTATACTCCAATTTCACATAGAGTGCTTTTTCAATAATGTCTCTTGCTACTCATGTATTTCTTCTGAATTCTTTCTTTATCAAGGAGAAAAACTATTGCTCACAAAAACGCTGCGTAATCAGAATACTACGCTGTCCTTAAATCGTTTTTCTATTCCGTCACGAACAACAGATAAAAACGAGGAAAACATTGAAAATCCAAAATGGCCGCGACGCACGAGTGACGTCGTTAGGTTCTTTCCTATAAACCGCGCTTACGAATCCAAGGAAATACGCGGCGCAGGCTCGAAAACTTACGAACCTGAAGTTAGTTAAATATATATTAGATGTTAGGTTAAAGGTTTTAAAAACACGACGATTCGAACCGCGCGCCTTATTAGTATTAAAGATGAGATAAAATGTACACAAAAATGAATTGCTGAATCTTCTTTATATATTGTTCATTAAAAATTCCTTGCCCAATTTCTTATAATACTATTAGGATTCTATTGTTCCAAACAAAAATGAAAAGCTCAATATAAAGTCTTTGAATTATTAACATTTCAGAAATATTGAATCTTCACTTAAAAATTCAGAAGTCCACTTAGCTTATCAATATTCATGAAACTGGAATCTTCTCTGGCTCAGCAACTGAATCTCACTGGAATTCTTCTTCTGCAGACTTCTTCTCTTGTTACTTAACTAATATTACTACTATATTTTTTAGAACTCTTAAAAGGATATAACTCCCTTTAAAAATGGAAACTTTAAATGAATTTTACTGGAGCTAACTAATATATGACCTACTCTGATGCATACTTTAATGAAAGGCAGTTGAGAATTGTTATTAACATTCTAATGACATCACAATGCTGCATGCTGAGAACTGAACCAATCATTGTTGTGAAAAAGTTCCACCATCTTGGCTTGGGGGCATTTCATCTTTCTAATTGAAAGTTAGTTAAGGGAAATTGAACAAACTAAAAGAAATGCTCTATTCACTAAATGGAAGTTATTTAATATTTCAACCACCTTCCCTTTCTAACTTTCCTGGAATGGTATTTGACATACCCTCTTCTCCTAAGAACCTTGTCCAATTGAGGTACAAAATGTGAGAATCTGACAGTGATCCAGTGGAGCCCATCTGATGAAACTGCTGGTTGTTGGCAAAGTAGGATTTGAACCAGCATATGACAAGGTCGCTGATCCCCATGCACCGATTTAGGTTGTCCATGAGTGCCTGGTTGTTTAATGTGTCGAAAGCAGCTGAGAGGTCGAGAAGAACAAGGTGGCAGAGGTTGCCGTCGTAAAGGATGTTCAGGGTGTCGTCGACCACCTGTATGGTGGCCGTCTTTGTGCTGCATCTGGGTCTGAACCTGGTTTGGATAGGTTCGGAGGAGATTGTTGATGTCGATGTGTTGCTGCTGTTGCGTGGCTACCGCTTTCTCGATGTCCTTACCTAGAAAGGGAAGATGGTTGATGGGGCAGTAGTTACTTAGGTTGTCGGATCCAGGGTAGGTTTCTTTAGTAGAGGGAGGGTTTGTCCTGCCTTTAGTGTCGATGGGAAGGTGCCTTGAGTTAGGGAGCTGTTGATGATCTCCAGGTAGGGAAGGAGAGCTTCTGCGAGGATGCTCTTTAGGATGGATGCTGTGATGATGTTGGTATACTATGTGGCTTTGTGTGCAGCCAGGGTTTGTACCAGGTTCTTCAATATAGTGTCTTGAATGTTGTCCAGGGTGTGGAGATTTCGTGAGGAGGGGCATGAGGTGGGTCTGAGGATGCAGTGATGGTGGCATTGTGCTTGCGAATCTTGCTGTTTTATTTCAATGAAGGGGTTGATGGCAGTGGATTTTTCGATGGAGTGTGGTATGGCAGGGTCGGGTAGCGGGTTGACAGTGCTTGACTGCTTTTGAAGAGAGTTCTGCTTTTGTCAGTTTCTGCTATGCTGTTCTGATAGTAGGCGGCCTTGGCTATGTTGATTTGTTATCGCCGGGTTGCTCAGAGATCCTTAAATGCCAGGTCGGATGCAGTCAGGGACCGGCGCCAGTTTTTCTCCTGTCTCCTGATGACTCTTTCACTGAGGGGGAGTTCTTGCGTGTACCAGGGTGCTGCCGGTTTCGGTTTCCAGGTGTGGGGTTTCAGAGGGGAGCGTTGGTTCATGGAGGCAGAGAGGGTGGCATTGAGTGCTTCCATTAGAGAGTCGCAGTTAGTTTGGGGATGTTCAGGCGATGAGATGTGGAGGTTGGCAAGGTCTTCTGTGAGGGCACCCACAGGGAAGTTGAAGGACCTGAAAGTTTGTCTGATGGGTTTCTGCTGGGAGTGCTTGACTGGAGTGGTGTGCAGGATGTTGAGCGGCACAGCCAGGGGGTCAGACCAGTCAAGCCGGAGAGGAGAGTTGTAATGGAGGGAAGGCAGTGCAGTGATGATTAGGTCAAGGGTGTTGCCTTTCTTATGCGTTGGGTCTTCCTTGCACTGTGTGAGGCTGAGCTTGTCGAGGCCCAAGGAGAGCTTCCTTCATCGATTTGGTGACCTTGTTGCCTGGGAGGTTAGTCACCTTTGAAGATGTTGGCGTACATGAGAGATATGGTGGTGAATAGGTCGATGGAGTCTCTGATGAAGGAGGTGTTTGGTTTGGGTGGTCTGTAGATGAGATGGAAGGTGACTGTCCTCCGGGGAATGTGGGAAGTGGCAGGAGAGGCCTTCAAAGGAGCCAATGTTGTCTACGTCAAGTCTGGTGCAGGGCCACAAGGTCTTGTGGATGACTGTGAGGCCTCCACCTGACTTGTTCAGCCACTCTGTGTTCAGTGTAGGAGAAAATGCATGTCGGCACGTGCTTACCTGTTGTCCCAGAAAGGGTTCGGGCTCTGGGTCCTTCTGATCTAAACCGGTCCAAACAGGAAATGCCCTTATCCTCCTCTATCCAACTCTACAAGCCTTCTCGTAATCTCTGCTCTGCTTCCCCGACTACCATTGTGTCTCCTCGCCCTCCCTCTGCTTCCTCTTGCTTGCGGTCTTTCTCTCCTCCGTGCTCCATTTGCATGGAATTTCCTTCCGTGGACATCCGAGAAGCAGTCCACAGGGATTTGTTCAAAACCACACTAAAAGCCTACCTCCTCGCCTCCGAGTTACACTATTAACCTACCACTCATCTGCTTGCTAGTTAACATTTTTCCCTCGCCTCCAACTTGCCTCTGTCCCTAACTTCCTCTTCCTGCACTCTAGCACTTAACCCATAATGGTTGCTTCCTGAGCACAGCTGGTTGTAACGCCTACCTACACTTAAAAATGTTCAATATTGGTTGTCCTTAATCTATGTATGTCCATTTATGTATTGTCCCTGGTGACTGTTCCATTTGCTCCCCTCCATAACCTGATCAGAATGTCCCTTAAACTCACCCCATTATAAGAAGCTCACTGCTTCACGTCAAATCTGATTCCTTATCTATTGTACGTTCTTTTAGGATTAAAAAAGCATTGTTCCCCCTGTGTATGAATAAATAAGTAAAACGTTTTGCTGGCTTTTTTGTTTCTAGGTTTTCCTTTGGTTGACTTACTTCTACAATCATCTCCCTGTCACACAGCTCGTTTTTGGTCGACTGCTCTTATTGCCCTATGGCTACCTGGGTGGGGCCATTTCATTTTGTTCCTGGGTACGTTTTCTCACCAATTGAATATGTTGAGAAGTAGGCAGCTACATTTTCCTTTTCGCTGCACCACTAAGCCTTTTGATCACATTGGCAGCCATTTGCTTTCTGAACTGGCCAGTCCTACACCAGTCATTTTGTTTGTGGTCTTTGGCTGCAAGGAAATGTCAAAATGGCAGTTCTGCCTACACGGGCACCTCCCAGAGCTCAGAAAGGCATCTTGGTATGAGGTATCTGGTTCAGAGCAGATGTGGATCCCTCAATATGTGCATGTGCGCCCGTCTGTCTTTAGGAAGGTACCAGGCCATTCTACAGGTTAGTAACTGGAAATGAACCTAGAAGCTGCTAAAGGGATAAAGGGATGCCTTTCCTGGAGATCCCCAAAGCTGTCTGGATTAGTAGCTTGTGGTCCTCTTGCAAACCCGGACAATAAGCCATTTGAAAAATCCTGAATTTTAGCATAATTCTTTGCCCCTAAGCCAGAATCCCAGAATTGTGACTTAGCACCCGGGGCCCAGTCCAATCAGTGCCTACTGCGCTTTGCTCTCAGGTGCCAAATTGAACTGGCTTCTAGATATCGTACCTTGACCTCTCAGCATTCTGAGATTTTGCCTAGCACCCCACCTTTTCTTTTCCCCTCTCTGGAGTTCCTACTCGACTCCCTTCTGGAACTATTCTCACGCATGGTCTACTCTGTACCCACTGCTACATGCTCCCTTTGTTTCCACGCCGCTCCATGTTTGGCTGTCATAAAGGACCACTCGCTGCACACTGTCCACTGCCAGATATATCCGCCTACTCCAGGGTGCCGCAAGACATTGAGTGTACAACATTGCTAGTTCTCCCATATGCTCAATGAAACGGAGTGCTCCAAAAGCTTACCCAAGTGCTTTAAGATTAGACGCCAAAACACTGCAAAGCCCCACACAAAACATGCAGCAACTGGGAGGGTAGAAGTGGATGCATTAAATTCCAAGATGGCAGTCAATTGATCTCCTCAACCCAATCCCATAAGCAAAAGGCAGCCTCAGGTGTGCACCGGCAGGAGAAACCAGTCACTGCAATAATCAAATTCTCAATTACAGGTGTAGGCCCTCACTAGAAGACTCGCTCATAGGCAGGAGTTAATCCACTATAAAATAACCCAACCCGAGTCTGCCTTTCTAGGATATTAGACAAGGTTTTGGTGAGGAGTGGGACAGTGTAGGAGTGTATTTGGAGGAGCGATTTAGAAGGTGCTAACAGTGAGAGTGGGAGAAGCGAACTGAAGAGGTGGTACCATCAGAAGAGGTGGTGGTACCAGAAGATGAGACTATACCGAGAGTTGTGGGGCTGTAACGGTTTATTGAGAAGCCACCCTCAACACAGGGAGTTTCTTCCTTCCCCACTCAAGTGGTGACACAACAAACTGTTTAACAGATTCTTTTCTTTAGCCCTATCTCAGACACATATCATGCCCCTTGGATCACTCTCCCCTGAGCTAACAATGATCCAAGAACCAGGCCGGTGTACAGGAATATATTGGTATTTATTTAAGTTCAAAATAATAGAAATTAGCACGAAATGTCAAAAACCACTTTATCCATGGCACAACACAATCCACTTCTCTCAGCACGAATAAATCACAAAAGTGAGTTAAAAAGAACACAATCAAAATTCTTCACTTTCTGCAAATTTCACTTAATGAAATAATTACACTGATTAATAACAAATGCACTTATGTAATGTTGTGCGATTTAGATTTTCCTGCAGGCTTAAAAGGCTAGCAGTAGGATGTCAAGATTGGTAAAAATACATATGGCAATTATAATTTTGCCCACACTTTGGGTTTAAAATAAACACAGGGTGATTTATCGCTTTGTTTTTCAGGCCCCCCCTCCACCCCCCTTGCTTTGGTCTATGTTGGGAAGTCAGACAGGAACATTGTAATGCTTTGGGGAATTCTGGATTTCAGACCCCCCCCTTACTGAAAGGCCTATGTTGTGGAAGATGGATTAAAAGGTTGGATTTAAGAACAAAGACACCCCTCTTCCTTAATGAATTTGTGGTCCGCTGGACAACAAGGATTACCCAATTAATGTATTGCCTATAGTTTTCAGCACACACTGGAAAGTGAGCTTTGTTAATTTCGAATTTTAACAAAATTCTCCCCGTATTGTTCTGCCAAATGGGGAATTAAAGTAATATTTTTGGTTAAATAGGCTATGGACCTACACAGTCCGTCCCCCTTGCCCCCCACTATAAAGGGCAAGGATTCAGGGCCAGCAGACTCCCCACCTTTTGATTTCCCAGGGCTCAGTTCTACTTGCATAGCAATCCTCTGTTTAAGGTTCAGGAAAGCCAGGTGCATCTCAGGACACTCTGGAAATGTAGGGCAGGGGTCTGGTCACTCCACTCTCAAAGATTGCCTCCCACTCTCCATCATAAAATACAGTCAGCTTTGAGGCCTTCCTAGGAATAGACGGCTCCACCCAGATGCTCTCTCCACAATCTCCTCTGGTCTCTCCTTACAGCTGTCAGGTGTTCAGTTTCATCAGCCTTCCTGATGGTGTGTCTCCTGTCTGTCTTTCTTTCTCTTTGTCTTTTCCTTCTCCCTACTTTTTCTGTTCTTCCTTTTTTTCTGTCGTAGTGCCGACCCCCTTATATAGTAGCGATGACACCACCAATTTTATCATCTTGGAGAAGTACCCTGCAATAATTCCTGCCATTAGGATTGGACAGTTACCCTTCTCTCTCTCTCCTCCCAAGCCAGCTTCCAAGTCAGGATTGGGTTAGGGGTCTGGAGTAACATATGGCAATTCCCATTTGTCATCGTCCTTTGTTCTTTCAATTTTTCAGCAAAAACTAGTTATGTATCACAACTTCATAATATTACTAGCAAATGCCATACTAAACATATTTTCTGATTCAGCTAATCATGAAGAATTATACAAGCCAACCACTAAATCCGTACCATATAGCACGGCCATGTGGCATCTTTCTGCCATTTTCATAAAAAGCACAACAGTTATGAATATGTAAGTTATTAAGCATATTCCTAATTTCATTTTCCACCCACTCACCAACTCTCACATTCTGAACATGTTCAGATCAGCCAGAAACCTAGTCTAACTGGCCATTACAGTTCCCAGAGTCACATGAAGATTAATTTTATATCCCCAAAATCGCTTGGAAATTACTTAAAAGTGGTACAAAAATGAAATGCATAAAAGTTATGGTTACTGTAAAAAAGGCCTAAATCATAGTAGTCCCTTTACATTAATTGTGAATCTTCATGTGGGACAAATGGCCCTGACTCCTGCCTTCCGGCCATTTGTTTTCACTGGGTAGTCTGTGGCCACAGTTTTTTTTAATCAGTCTCCTTTGTGCTGGAAACTTGCTCTTTGAAGTGGGTTGCCCCCATTTTCACACCTATTAGTCATGCTCCAGCCAAGGGGTAACCTTTTTTGAAGTCCCTGCTTTCAGAGCCAGCACGTCTGGAGAACACTGAATTTCAATGCCTTTAGCAGGAAATTTTATTGTGGTCGGTCATTGGATGGGAGATGTGACTTCCAGGCTGGAAGTGGGAAATGTGACATTTTGCTCACAACCGGCAAAAGGGTCTGCCTTGGGCTGACCTTTTCCATGAAGACCAAGTGGCTCTTCAAATGTCACTGGAGTTTTGTAGGTGAAACATAATATACATTGCGTTTAGTCAACCTACACATCCTGTTTTGTTTTCCTGAAATTTTTCTGTGAGCAGTGATATTTTTTTTCACTTTTTTTAAAACAGTTTTTATTTGCACACACCTGTGCAGGTCGTTTTTGTTTTCAATCTGTAAAAATCATGTTTTCCATGTGACAGGGATCTTTGTTTCCTCATTATTTTGTAAATTAAAATGCTGCTTGTCCATTGGTAATGACAGGACGGCCCCTTTCCACATGGCTCTTTAATTTTACTTGAAGTCCAGGCCGTTTTTGTTTGTGTTTAAAATCCTGCCATTCATGTGAAAGGGACTTCTGTTTGGGGCCTTTAAATGCACCCCACAGGGCCAACACTGATATGATATGATAAGGCATTTATAATGAGCCTGTACGCAAGTGTTCCTGGGCGCCACAAGACAAGGGAGGGAAGACATAGGGAGGACAAGACAAACAGTCCTAGGCCTTGTCATTCAGAGCATGCAAGTGTGACAATAGGAGTGCAAGGGAGGGGAAAGTGCGATCAGGGCATCATGGCTCTGAGTAAGTGCAGCATGTTTTTAGGAAGTGCATGAGGCAGGGAGGGATGTAGGGGTTAGTTATAGCCCCCAAGTGGCCAGGAGGCAATGCAAGGAAGACTGGTCGTGGAGGAGCCTGGCACCTAGTGAGACTCTGAGGGAACCAAGCAATCCAGTCGGTGCAGCGGACAGATAAGTTAGCAAGGGAGTGAGAGAGAGAAGTCCGAGGAGAAAAGGAGGGTCTTTAGCTGCTTCCAGAACTTCAGGTGGTTCATGCTTAAGTCTACGAGAGGCAGGGAGGCCGTCCCGGAGTGAGGCACCCGGAGAGAAGAGAGCGATACCATCTAACCCCCCCCCCCCCTCTCTGCCTGGAGAAGCGTCTGACCCTCAGAGTTGGAGGTAGCTGAGCGCAGGGCTCTAGAAGGAAGGTATTTCGAGAGAGAGAGTTGGATACAGTGCGGGCCCTGGCCCCAGGAAGACTTGTGGACAAAGCAGAGGGCCTTGAACTTGATCCCTGCAGCCACTGGGAGCCAGTAGAGAGATTTCTGGCTGGAGAGATAGTCCCTGGGCTTGAGGCAAAGGATACCTCTTGCATTCCTGTTCTTGATTAGTTGCAGGGGGTGAGGAGTAGAGGTAGGAAGATTGAGAAAGAGGCTGTTGCAGTAGTCCAGCCTGGAGAGAACCTGGGCTCTCGAGAGAGTGAGCTTCTGGTGGAAAGTGAGGAAAGATAGAATACCGCTGAGGAAGTACAGCTGAAAGTGGGCCTTTTTGGCAAATACCCATGATGTGATGTGAGGAGAGAAAGAGAGGGTGGTGGTGGAGATGATGCCAAGGTTTTGTGCCTCACAGGAAGGCGAGGGTAGAGGGCCCAAAGAGGGTGGCCAGAGTGTGGGAAAGTTGGAGCAGGGGTCCCAATGAGAAGGGTCTCAGTCTTACTGGCACTAAGGCAAAGATCATTAAAGGTGCACCAATCCTGAATTGCAGATAGACCCTCGGGAATGAGCGAGCGAGCGAGGGAGGAGAGGAGGTTGAGGGAAGCCTGAAAGAGAGCAGAGTGTCATCCGCATAGCACTGAAAGCTAGAAGAGAAGAGGGAGATCAGGTGGGCCAAAGGGCCAAAATAGACATTGAAGAGCCACGGTGAGATGTAAGGAATTCATGGTGGCAACAGTAAAGACAGACACAAGCGATCACAGTTCAGGGGTGTTTATAAAACTGCAAAGGTGGGTTGGAAATATGCCTTATCTAAACCTAAATCTAAGATGGAAGCAAGCTTCGACCATCAAACAATAATAAGGCAGTCCTAGTGGTGTCGTTGTCGAATAAAAAGGGCCTATACTAAAAATAAAAACGATTTCCATTCCTTAAGCAAAATACAAAAACAAGTGTAGTATAATGTTCTTAAGAAAGAAGGTAGTGTTAAAAAATAAGTCCGGATGCAGTACTTGAGGTCTCCCTTCCCCATGTTTTCAGCACCGGACAAGGGTGGACTTTGGAGCACAGCACACGGTCAAACTTTCCCAGCACAAGCCAACAGTTCTGCTTTCAGCAATCGGGTCATTCAGTGGTTAAGTCTCTTTTTTTATCAAAAGTTTCTTGCCGCCGTGGGCCTAATGTATTCAAATGATCGAACAAAGAGTTGAAAGTTCCTTTTCACATAAACATTGGGGGATTATTTTCACCCCGGGATCCCCCTCTTCTGGCCGCAGATACTTAGTAAGTTCGTTATTGATACCAGGACCTTAGATAGTTATGTTCTTGTGATTTCAAAGGCCTGTTATGTTTAAAGTATATAAACAAAAGTTCAACAAAAAGTTCTTCTCTTCACCCCAGGGTTTCCCTTCTTCTGGGCTCAGACCCCTCTCGACTATCAACTTCTCTATGTCAGGTTCACTCTGGGCTTGCATGTATTCTCAGGCTTTCTCTCTTTATATTCACTTTGTTGCATTCACAGGTCGGTGGGTGTTGGCTTCTCACCTTTTAAATCCCCCTCTTTTAAGCTCAGATCTGACTCGTTGGTTTGCCTCTATCGATCGGGTTCACTATGGCTTTCAATGCAACTTCTTTGTGACTTTCACACATCTTAATTTCTTTTTAAACAATTGGCTGTGGACATCGCTCACTCTTGTCAACAGTGTTTCGGGTCCTTAGACTTCGCCCCTTTTTGTCGGTATCCCATGATCGGGTTCACTCTTGTCGACACACTGAATTGTGAGACTTTAGCCTTTGTTCCATCGTCATCGGCATACCTCGTTCGGGTTCACTCTTGCCAAATATGTCAATGGTACTTTTTCTCATTCAACTCTTACGATACAGGATTCACTTCCCTTCGCTTCATAATCATCCGTCGGTTGAAGACTTTCGACTGTAAATAGGATTTGATAAGACCCTGTATGACCACTTTGACGCCTCTTCTCGCCTTTCGAAGGCCCTCTGGTTCCGGTAGTTTCAATACTTGGGTAATCGCCCAGAGATTCCCGAGTGAGCAACCACCTGGTGCCAAACTCCTCTGTTGCTGGTTTTCCCCCTTTCACAACAATTGCTCTTTATGCTTTCAAAGTTCAATTAGCCGTTTGCTACATTTCGTTCAACACAGTTCGGTTTCTTATCGACTCTCCAGCTTTGATGAACTGCTTGGCTTTCTTACTCTTATGTCCCATCCCCTTTCCTCCATGCTGCATGGGCGTCCCTCGCTCGGGACGGCAGTCGGAACCTTTTTCACCCAAAATAATTTTCTTCCCCTTTAAATTTATAGGCACGCGGGGGCGCGGCCCTGGGAGCATGCGCTCCCCTGACTCCACCCACCGGCACCACTCCCCAGTGCCCTTTTCCACGTTGACGGGAACAGCCCGATTTCACCAACGCTCCTGGGTTTGGCTTCGGCCGTGTAATACCACAGGCTCTTCCCCTGATACTTTCTTCTGTCTTTTTTATCTACTTTTATCATTCAGGTACTCGGTTCTCTGGCGCCACTCTCCTCCCTGGCGCACTTCAGCGGGCATCAGCAGGTGTCCAGCCTGCTAGGGGCTCTTCCATACATCAGATCCCCATGCTCTTTGCCTCGGCTGACTTGGCCCCGACCATGGATGGGAGGGATGCACTGTGTGCAATGCACTTTCTTCGCATACTTTGAAGAACAGACTAGCTAGGTGGAGGGAGCTCATTGAGAAGTCGCCTCCAGAGGACTTGAAGGACCTCGTCAGACATAAATCAAGGCCCAAGGGAGGGCTGCTCTTTTCCAGCGCTCCCCGCAGGGGCGACTCCTTCCCAAGGAAACGCCCAGACGGGAGGACCCTCTCAGGTTCTCGCACCAGCGCGGGTACCAAAGCTAGCTCAGCTACCGGCCGCCAGGCCGAGAGGTCTGTAGATCCTTCCGTTGACAGTGCTGAGGGACTGCAAGGTTCTTTTTCTGGGTGTACACCCGAGGTGCTATGCCCTTTTACTGGCAACATGTCCGAGGGCGCGCGTGCACGCAGCACTACCTGCAGCTCAGCTGAAGGCGACACACCTATCAGGCCTCGGCTTGAGGTGCAGGGCAAGTCTCATGCTCCATCACCAAGAGTCATGTAGGAGGCCAGGCCCAGTGAGCCAAGCACCACGACTTCGGCATGTGGGATGCAGCTCAACGAGATGGCAGCTTGTCCGATAACTTCCCAAGGAATGGAACAGGTGGGAGAAAGAGTTACAAGGTGACACTGGTGTCAACCAGGTACGTTGCCTACAGCTTATCCATCAGCATCACAGGGCAGGTTTACCCCGCAACCAGCTAGACAGAGTATGCACCGGCCACAGCAGCCGCCCGCTACCCCATCAATATCACTTACCACCCCACTGGTCTGCGAGGACAGGTTCTTTGAAAAGTTCACGCTCATGAGATCTCCTCAGATGGGGTCCATCCTTAGTGATGTAATCAGGGACATGCTCCCTCCAGCCCCTCCGCCTGTGCCGATAGTCTTTGCTCCTATGGCTCCAGCGCTGCAGGCCCTGGTGCATCCCCTGCTGCCCATGCCGGCTCCTTCGATTCCGGCTCCCCTGCCTCCCACAGTTCAGCCTCCGCTGCAGGCTTCCGGTCTCCACACCCCAGCCCTCGGCGCCCAGCACTCATCCACCCGCTTCGGACCAGCCGGACGCTCTGGTGGGCACAGACTAGGAAGAAGACCCGACACACCATTGTCAGCCAAGGCCTTCCACAAACGGCTCGCAGGTCTGGCAGAGTACTTGGGCCTGCTCAACCCAAAGTTTAACAACCGGAGGCAGAGGTACTGGCAGAGGTCCTCACTCTATGCCTCGCTGCTAGAACAGGGATTCCAATGGAGAAGGACGTTGTTGCCTTGGCCAAAAAGGGGTGGCTCAAGCCCCATTCGGCCCAGCCTGTCTTTCAGTGCCTGGATGCCAAGTATAGGCAAATGGAGGGGGATCCACTCTTGCTTTCGGCCCACCCTCAACCACACTCTTCGGTGATTGCTGCGGCATCACTCTATTCAAAGCCGCAGTCGTCCTCTGCCACCTGGTCCTCCGCGCTGCTAGGCAAGGAGAAGATTTTGGAGGGGTACGGGAAGAAGCTTTATTCCAACGCTTCGCTGCATCTTCATCAATCCAACTCGGATGCCATGCCAGCAGCTGTTAACCAGAGGCTTCGGCAGGAAATAGCCGACTTCTTCCAGAACTTCAGGTGCAGACCCAGTCACGTTTCAAGGCGGGACTGGCAGAGGCTAAAATGGTGGTGCAAGACATCATGGAGTCCACAGTGACTCACACTGACACCTCTAGCCGGGCCATATGCATCGCCACGGACATGAGAAGCTGCCTGGCTTCGGGCTACTAATTTTAACCCAAATGTCCAGGAACGCATATTGGACTTTCCATTCAAGGGGGGGAGACCTCTTTCACTCCACCACCGACAAGGCGTTAGATGAAAAGAAAAACAGTTTGCAAACTGCAAACCACGCCCAAGGCGTACACTGAGTCACATCAACGCTCCGACAAGGGGCAGACGTTCGAAGGGTTCCGCGGCTTCCAAGAGCGGAGCTTCAGACAGCCCGACCGTTCACTGAGTCAACACCGGCGCAAACAACAAAAGGGGGATCAAGGGCTTTTTTCAGTCCCCCTCCTCTGCAACAGCCTCGGAGGGAAAGAAGGCATGACGCGTACCTTCAGGTCCATGTGTCTCCAGTGGGGGCCAGGCTTGCCCTTCACGCGCAGTTTTGGCATCAGATGTTCGTGGATCCTCTAGGTAGTATCCATGGGATACCGCCTACAAATCCCTTCCTCTCCTAACTCCTCCCCTCCACTCCCACAGATTGGGACTCTGTTGGTGGAAGTTTGGTCAATGGTCGATCGTCGAGAGCCAGTCTGTGGAAGAAGTCCAGCCTCCCAGCGAGGATTGGGCTTTTATTCCAGGATTTTCACTTTACAAAAGAACCAGGCTGGCCTGAGAGTTGTTGGACCTTTCCAACCTCAACCTCTCTCTCCCTCTTCAAAAATTCAAGATGGTTTCACCAGCACTGATTGCAGAGACATTGTGCAGGGGAGAAGGCCGCTTATCTACACGTCCCGATTTGGCAGCCGCATCGCTCTTCCTACGATTCAGGATCATGGGCTGCCACTTCCAATACAAAGTGCTACCCTTCGGCCACAATTCAGCCCCCAGGGTATTCACCAGGCTCATGAATGCGGTGGCAGCCCTCCTCAGGGCACAGGGCCACCAGGTCTACCTGTACGTGGATGACTGGCTCGTCAGGGTGAGATCTCTGGAGGCGGTTCATCATACTTCCTCCACACTTATGATCACACTCCACGAGCCGGGGTTTGCGGTTAACTTCAAGAAGTCTCAGCAGCAGCCTACGCAGAGCCCGACCTTTCTGGGCCTCATATGGTACAAAAGCTCCGAGAGAGTTTTCCCCTAGGACATGGTCACTGCCATCAAGAGGGCCACTACTCACTTCCTCACCCGAGAAGTGACCTCAGCCTGGCACCATGGCAGCGGTTCCACTGGCTGTACCCTACACGAGACTCAAGATGAGGAGATTGCAGCTGCACTTTGCAGCCTCATGGAATAGGCAGCAGGGCTCCCAAGCGGATCTGGTCCGCATTCCGCCATCTCTACGCCCAGATCTCATATGGTAGTCCAGGGACTGCAACCTGCGGACAGGCAAGCCCTTCCGACAGCTGGCCTCGCAGGCGCAGGTCACCATTACTATGGATTCCTCCCTGGAATGCCTGGGGGCTACTTTGGACAACAACAGTGTCCACGGAGTCTGGACCCTGCAGGAGCAGGAGCCTCATATCTACTGGCTGGGCTGAAAGCCATCTGGCTAGTTCGCAAAGCTTTCATTCCGCTCATTCGGGGCAAGGTCGTCCTTATCCAGACGGACATCTCCACCAACATCTAACTGTGTAACCTACCGGTCAGTCTGTGGGACTGGGCCCTGGAGAACAACATCTACATAAGGGCCATCCACTTTCCGGGGGAGTCCAACCTTGAAGTGGACAGGCTGAGCAGACTGGGAGCGGACAATTAAGAGTGGCAACTGTACGATCAGGTGCTGCTGGAGATCTTCAGCAGATTTGGGCATCCTAAGGTGGATCTCTTTGCCTGCTGGGACAAAAAGAAGTGCCAGCAGTTTGCGTCCGAGCAGGGGCAGGGCCCTGGCTCCCTGAGCGACGCCTTTCAGATTCAGTGGAGCGGCATGACCGCATATGCCTACACCCCTGATCCACAGGGTGCTTTGCAAGATAAAGGAATTGTCACCTCATCGTCATTCTGATAGCTCCATGATGGCCCGCAAGACTGTGGTTCTCGTAGCTTCTCAGCCTCTCGCACAGGCCTCCAATTCACCTGCCGCTGGGCCCAGTTAATCTCCTGGCGCAACAGGGGCGCAGGGTCATCCACCTGCCCCACAAAAGTTAGCGCTTGCAGTGTGGTTCCTGAGCAGGTCACGCTGAAACACCTGGGCCTATCACAGGCTAACCTAGAAATCTTTCAGGGTGCTAGGAGCAAGGCTACTAGGAGCCAGTACAAGAGTAAATGGTCTAGGTTCTGTCACTTGGCTGACTCTAAGGAGATCGATCCCCCCCCCCTTACATGCAAGTTGGATGACATACTCTCCTTCTCTGCACAACTTGCCCACTCAGGCATTCAGGTGGATACATGCCATAGCTGTCTGGTGGCCATAGGGGCCTACAGAAATTCGGAGGGGTAGTTTTCTCTTCCAACCCGGTGGTCAAGCGGCATTTGACGGGCCTCGCCAGGCTCTTCCCTCTGATCAAGTAACCACACCGTGTGTGGGACCTCAATGTAGTGTTGGGCACCTTAGCGCACAAACAATTTGAGCCGATGGCGTCCGCTGACATCGGGCTGGTCACCATGAAAACCGCTTGGTTGGTGGGTCTCACCTCTGATCGCACAGTCGGCAAGATCCAGGCGTTGGTGGTTTCAGAACCCTTTACTATGTTTCACAAGGATAAGGTGGTCCTGAGAACACACCTAGCGTTTCTACCCAAGTTACCCTCTGCTTTCCATCTGAATGAGGAGATCGTCCTACCCACGTCTTTTGCCGACGCGAAGGACAATGCTCAGAGGGTCTTGCACTGTCTGGATGTCAGATGCGCGCTGAAATTCGATCTGGACAGGACTAAGGGCTTCCGCAAGTTGGATGCTCTGTCACCTCCGGGGGGCAGTGGGGGGGGGGGGGGTCAAGGCCCGGTTATCAGGCATCCAAGGCCTGTACAGCAAGGTGGATGATTTTGGCCATCAAAGAGGCCTGTGAGGGGCAGCACAAACTACTTCCAGGTAGGGTGCACGCCCACGCTGTCAGAGCCAATGCCACGGCTGTCTCAATCCAGCGGCAGGTCCCGTGGCGGGTCATCAGCAGGGCGGCAACCTGGGCCACCCCTTCAGCTTTCTGTAAGCACTACTGTTTGGACGCCGTCTAACTCGGATGTGGCTTTCGGACAGACGATTCTAGGGAACCTGGTCGACTAAGGAGGGTCTCCTCCCCACCCTAGGGCCACATTCTGTTGTAATCGCCCATGCAGTATGGAGGAAAGGGGACGGGACGTGAGAGTAATTAATAGTCACTCACCGTAGCGTACTCTTAGTACTCTAGTCCCCTTTCCTCCATATGTCCCATCCTCCTCTCCACCAATACTGGTGTTAGGCAATCTTAAATATTGTTGACGCGTCAATGAGGACTGAGGTGTGGTGCCGGTGGTCGGAGTTAGGGGAGCGCATGCTCCCAGGGCCACGCGCCTCTAAATTTAAAGGGGAAGAAGATTTTATCGGATGAAAAAGGTTCTGTCTCCAGTTCCTAGCAAGGGACGCCCATGCAGTATGGAGGAAATGGGTCTGTGGACTAAGAGTATGTTAGTTACTACGGTGAGTAACTATTTATTTTTCCTCTGAGTCCAGGTTAGTACCACGGAGACCAGTGTCTCTTTCCGGGTTGGTTATCAGCGGAGGAGGGTCTTGTGTACCAAAGACATCTTCTGCAACACACGCTGGCTATTGTTCACGGTCTTGCGATTCCCTCCGCGGAGGTCTCATGGGCCTTGGTTGGAAAAGGCAAGGTAGGTTCTCTCCTTGTCACCCTCTCGATATGCGCCGTCTTTCTCCCCCTCTTGAACTGCCATGCTGAGTTAGCTCCCTGGATGTGCGGTCAGCCTTGTTTTGTGCTCTTGTGCTCCACCTTTTATCCCTGTGGGTCGGGAAAGCGTTGTCGGGTGTGTGAGGTTCTGGTCAAATGCCTGACTTTGTGTGACACTGGTGTTGGGACATGTCAGGTAAATGGCTTGAGTGTTAGTTCGCCGTCCTTCGTAAAATGCAAAAGTGTTTGCGTCGCAAAATGGGGTTGGAGGGGAGGGTTTGTGTATCCTACGTGGAAGGGGTGCGAACTACCAAAAGTTTGCACCTTTCTCATGCGAACACACATACATACTTGCCCACACACACAACACACCCCCCACCCACATCCTCAGCACACCCCCACCCACACCCCCAACATAAACATACCCTACTTACCTTCTTCTTCACGCTGGTTTTCTCCGGCGGCAGTTCCCTTTCACTTCCGTAATCGGAACCGGCGACAAGGGGTCTTTTCTTTTTTTCGCGGGTGTGCTGTGGGAGTGTCCCCTGCAACACCCCGCTCACTGTACAACACAGTATAGTGAGCGGGGGACACCCCTGCAGTCTTTTTTTAATTTATACTTACCTATAATGCTACCACCAAAAGTTTGAACCTTTGGTGGTAGCATTTTTCGGACTTTTAGTCCATGCAAACATTTGGATGTGGTCCGTTCGAATGCATCCGGACACCACAAGTAGACCGAGATGGTGAAGCGAGAGGACCCAAGTTGGAGGAGGAACGGTCCAGCAGGAAGGTCGGCCACGCCAGGGACTGATCCGTGTTGTCCAGGTTCACTTCACACAGTCTGTCGATCAGGGTGGTGTGAATGACTATGTCGAAAGGAGAGAAAAAGTCCAGGGGGAGAGCTGGAGTCAAGGGTAGAGAGCAGATCTTCACGGGTGTTCAGGAGAGCAGTTGCTGTGCCTCTGGCTGCTCTAAAGCCAGACTGATGGTCATGGAGGCTGTCCGCAGATTCAGTATGGAGGGTAAGCTGGGAGATGGTCAGCTTTTCCAGGAGTTTGCCCAGGAAAGGAAGGAAATCGAGCGATAGTTGCCGGGCAGGTGGGATCAGCAGAAGGCTTTTTTAGGAGGGGCTGCACAGGGGTGTGCTTGAGGAAAGAGGGAAAAGATCCAGTGGCGAAAGAAGTAATAAGGTACGAAGATGCCAGGGTGGCCCAAAGCATGTTGAGTATGGAGGAGGAACGAGACATTGACAGATCAGAGTAGTAATAGGGCTGTGGAAGGGTAAGTGAATAAGAAACTGGGGTCCCATAGCAGGTGAAGTATCGGCAGCAGACAATGTCCCCTGGACCACTGTCACCCTGGCAAAACTCTATGGCTATATCAACAGCTAGTTAGGAGACCGCAACTGACTGAGATCCTGCTCATCCCTTAGGAACAACGTCCTATCAAGGATTTGGCAAAACCTGCACTGCCACTAGGGAAAGTGAGACACCATCAGACCCAGGGTGAGAGATTTTGTGTATTCTCACCGCGTTCTGCTTACACACCAATAAAGGCACTGAATAATTCTGCCAATTTTCAGTCTTCTCTCTGCATCCTCCGTAGGCCTCCTGATAGCACATTTGTAAGCTATGAACCAAACTTGTTTTGCATGAGCATGTCACAAATGATATTACTTTCCAGCACATGGCTAATAGTAGTAGTAGTTTGTCATCTACTTGCGTTTCGGTGTCCAGTATAAACGGCCTACTACCTTCTGATGAAGCGACCTAAAGTTCAGGTCTAACTTTGCTTTATACCCAGCTCTCAATATAAACTCCCAATGATCAGATGAGACCTTGCATTGCAACTCTATTTCCCATTCACAACGTAACTTATCCCAATGCTCAACATACACTGGTGGTACAGGCATCAGTTTTAAGAAGTCAAAACCATACGTGGTGGGTTTTCAAAAATAGTACATACACTGTGCCTCTTCTCAAGTGGAGATTGCAACAAACCTAATCTGTGCACCAGTAACCCCTTGAGTATCTTGTATCTAGCAAGCTCCTGTGACCCCAAATTAAACTTCTCAATGCTGTAAAACTCATACATTTTTATTTCCTGAAAACATCACCAATTTTCAAAACCCCTTTCAGAATCCAACTACTCCATCAATGTAATGTTTGATTATTAACTTGAAATGTTTCTGTGAGATCAGCACACACCACCTTCCATAGCGTGCTCAGGAGTTGCATAGCATGCCCATTGTCACTGTTCCTGCAACATTTACGTTAGTGACAGGCATACCTGAATGGATGGTGGCAGTTGACGTGTTTGACCAACGTGTGTGCATGTTTTCTACCCTGGCTGTGTTCACAGCCGAAGTACACAGAAGGGTCATCATTGACCCATTTGGTGGCATTTTTTGCCACTTCCTGTGTGCTTGTCCTTTCTTTTTTCTTCTTCTACCATCCTGGGTGGGGGAGGTCTTGGTTTGACTTTTGTTCCTCGCTGGAATACTTCGGAAGCCCGCCAAGACTCAAGAGTGTCTGTGAAGACAGGAAATGAAAGACTAGTCCGAACCTCTGAAGCCCTTTGTCTTCTGGCATGCCTGCCTGGATCCAGTTTCAACTTGGAGACTGGCTTGCCTGAAAGTACAGCCTCCACCCATAGTTTGAATGATGCATGACGGTTGATCAGCTGGGTTCCTGGATAAAAGGCGAGGATCCTGATGCAAAAGACAAGTCGACCACTGGAACAGAAGAATCAAAAAAGAAGGCAACCACACACCTGCAGCACCTTCCAGCAACCAGTGAAGCCCACTGAAGTGACAGCTGCTGTCCTAACCCTGTTTTTGAATCAACAGGGTAGCTCCAAAGAGGACGACCTCCTACCTTGGACTGGTGGGCATAATCGGTCCTAAGACTGCAACTTCCTGGGCTGAACACAGCCAATACCCTGGGGCCTGCGACCATCCTGCAGTGCATTGTCTTCCCATGAACAAACTCTTCTGAAACGTTTGGTGGAGTCCTTCCAGACCACCAGAGGCAAGATCACCATCCTCAAAGACCCCTCTGCAGAATGCAGGAATGAGCAAGCTAGGAGAATCAATCGGACAATAGCCTTACTCCACTGGTGTCTCTGAAAAGGCACCAAAACCACAGATCTGCGTTGCAGCACGTAGAATTCTTTGCTGGAGGCCTCCTCTATTGACTGCTGCTATGGCATCCCTCCCAGAGTCCCTCCTTCCATCACCACGACCAAGGAAAAGGAGACCAGCGCCACTGCTGCTGTACCGTGAAGGTGTTCAGCTGCAACTTATTCACCCCTTCTAACGTACTGTGTTGCTCAGCGTAATACTGAGTCTTTTTGTTCTTTTGTTGCTGGAGTTTTGATTCCGGTGTTTGGTTGTTTGCCCATACATAATCGCAGAGGCCTAACACTTGTGCACTGACAGGGACCATTACCAGAGGTCCCTAAACTCTTTTTGACCAACTAAAGCTGAATACTTATCATTGAAGAATCCTTTGAAACATTGACTTTTCTTCCGCTGTGCCTTACCTCCGTTTCCCCCATTCTGACATTGAAGAACTCGCACCTAGATAGAGATTGACTGCTAAAGCCTTAAGGCCTCTGACGAGTGATATAAGTCTAGAAAGGTACTGATCTGCTATTGTTGGTGGCGTTAATCCTTTTTATTCGTACAGCCAGCCCTACAGATAAGGTGTGTATCGGCCAATTTTTACTCCCTAAAAAAAGTAAAAACTCCCCCAAAAAATTAAAATACAGTGTAGAAATACTCCCAATAAAAATTGGAAACTTACACATCAGAGCATGTCCCCTGCTTTCAACCACACAAGTGCATGGATATTTTTGGAACCGTAGTGCCACAGGAAGAAACTGCATGATAGGAAGAATTAAACTTGTATCTTTTTAATGTGTATGAATAACTAGGTGCAAAGGAATTATAGTTGAAACATTTTCATTTTCCAGTGAAAACATGTTTTTACTCGCTTATAAAATACTCCCATCGGGAATTGGACTTTAATAGGGTGTAACATACTTCCACTTCAGAATCTTATCTATCAGAAGTATTGCATTGGTTTTCCTACTTTTATTAGTTCTGAAATGGTACTTAAAGATATATATTTACCTTGTCTATATAAAATAAATAACTATTTAGATATAACAAGTGTGTGTGAGTATATTCTAAGTTCTTTGTACTTACCTACAACTCGCATCTCCCTCCTAAAATGAGCCTGGCTGCTCTGCCATACTTCCAGAACCTTGAGTAGTACAGACTTATACTAGTAGTTTGGGCCTGTTGGATAGTTTTATAAAGTTCTCCCATAAGTGGACTTTAGAAAAAGTGCCCTATCAGTGAGATAGGCTGTGTCCCAGTAAGCTGCCCATGATGGTCAGGCATGTGGATGGGTACTGGGGTGGTCAGGAGAGTGTGCGAGTGCAATAGACTAGTTATGTGTCCCGCTAGACCAAACTCTCTCATAGGTGGTAGCTGCGTTCTGATGGCAGAGATATTGTGCTTCATGTATTAGTCTGGTGTATGGATGTGCAGACGTGCAAGTGGAAAGCCGTGCCTGCATCTAGTGTCCGCCGAAGTGGTTGTCTGCGCACCTTGAGGCTCAGATTGAAGCTTTGCCTTTGGTGTGGCTGAGTGTTCAGTCTGCTCCAAGAATTGCACTTTACCTTCCTCTGTAGTGTAAACAGTGCGAGGTTAGTAGGGCTGTACTATGGGCACATATCAAAGCAACATGTTTATTTCTGCAAGGTACAGTCTAAATTCTTAAACCTAGCTTTCAACAACATGCACTTTTTGTGAAATAAATTGACAACACACTAAAGATCAAGACTACTACAAGCTCTGCATAGGCCATGGCATCCCTCTTCTTGTGCTTTCGAGGGCTTCAGTTGCAAAGGTGTAGAGACCTACCTTGGGACCTATTCCTGCCAGCCATGATGCACAGTAGTACCTGAGGAACCAACAAAGCCAGCTCTGTACAGATCAGGGAGGTGGCGGGGTCAGTATATCCACACTTGCCTGATTTGCTGCTTTCCACTTCCTGTCTTATGCAACCTGTTCAGATGGAGACTGACTTGTCACATTCACAATTGCCAAAAATATATAGCATACACATCCATGTGCCAATTGATTAATGTAGTGTTTACCTTAGCATTCACTGCATCACCACCTTCTCTGCCTCATGCCCCAAGGCACTCATGCTTGCTGACAGGAGAGCAAGGCTTCCTTGCACAAGGGAGTGTTCGAGCTAGTCTGTACATTAAGGCGCCACACATCGTGTTCCCTTTGCTTCCTAATGCAAAGAAGCCTCCAATGGAAGCTGACCTATGATTGACTTTAGAAGTGCCGCATAAAGCAGGTGTTCAGAATGCCAACATTGAAAAGGGTTCTCCTTTGTGTTGAGATCGATTTTGAGAACCAGACGTGCAGCAAGGTCCTGAGAGGCCCCACCTTATTTTAATGAGCAGGGAAAAGGCAATTTGGTCTCATCAAACTTAACCAAACCATGGTCGCGTAGAAGAGCAGTAAGGCTTAGACTTCAGGAAATCTGGGGGATAGTGTGACGTATACTATTCCCCAGGCCTGAAAACTCTAAACAATGAAAATCACGTGCAAGTAGTACTACTAAATCGAAACTGTATGTGTTCACAATTGGTGATCTTCCAAGCAATCACCCCATACTTTACTATTTAAACAGAAATGATTAAGTGGTGAAAGATAAAAACTGTGTATTAACAAAGGGTGAAAAACAGTTCAAGCTATGCAAAAGCAATGGTAAGTTGAGAAAAGCAGTGTAAAAGCAGTGGAAATGGGTTACCCTGCCTTATGAAATAAGGCCCTCTACCACTTGAAAAGTCGTACTTGCTAAGGTAAGAAGCCATAGTGCCACGAAGAGTCCCAAGTCCCAGTTAAGTAACTGTTGTAGGGGGTTGGAAGTCTGTAGAGTGATTCAAAAAGTATCGGTAAAGAAATGGGTAGGTAAAATGTTCCACTGTTGAGAAAACAAATGTTTGTTAAAAAGAGAAGACATGCTCTCCCTAGGAGAATGCCCATGCGGGTTCCTTAGACTGAAATCCACCAATCATGACCAGGCATGAGTGAGAACTACACGTATTCCTCATCTTAGATATTCGTATCAGCTTTGCTGCTTTGGAAAAAAGAATTCCACACCAGCGAGCGCTGCGCTCGATGTCGTGGCATTGATGTCCCTCGAGGGCTACCGTAGAGTGTCAACGTCATCCGTACTATAAATGGCTTGCACCGTGTCCGTTGACTTCAGTTCCATTTTTCCTAAAGCTTACCCTTCGTGTGTATGAAAGCGGTGCTTCAGTCTTTCAAGATGTCTTCATCATCTAATCCTTCTACCCTTAAAACAGGCTTCAAAAAATGCCAGAATTGCGGCAAGAAAATGTCCATAACTGATCCTCATCGAGTCTGCCTCTGGTGCCTGGGTCCCGACCATCGAGTTGACGACTGCGGTTCCTGTGAAGCTATCACGGGTAAAGCTCTCAAGGAACGACGGGGTAAATTGGCGGTTGGGGCGCAATCTTCGAAGGCCTCTTCGAGGAAAAATAAAGGCTCCACAGAGTCTAGGGGAAGAGTCCCGGCGTAAATCGAAGTCTAGATCGAGGAGTCGGTCAAGAAAATCTTTGTCTTCGAAGAAGAGACGTCACTGATCTCCCTCTTCTTCTTCTACTTCATCTTCTGATACAGGGGTTATCACTTGTCCTAAGCATGATTCCCCTCGAAAATGGGAGGCTTTTAGAGCCTCAATGATGCAAATCTTCGAGAATGCGGCCCGACCCCGTCAAAGTAATCGCGTGAAGACCATGCCCCAGCTCATTCAACGGATGACCGAGGAAGGTCAGAGACTAGATGGTCTAAAGCCGGCAAAAAATCAGGGTGTCATCGAGAGAAACCTCTCTGATGCCTCATAAGAAGAGCAAGACCGGCCTATCGGTGCATAAACCATAGGCAACACCAGACAAAATGGCATTGGTTTCCAACCCGTCTTTGAAACCTGTGTCGAAGGTTTCCTCGACACCTCTGTCAAAGACTTACTCAACACCAGTATCGAAGGTCAGTCAACGCCTTCCTCGACGGCGCCTCTATGTAAAGCACCTTCTACTACTTTATTGAAGGCATGGACGCCATTGGCAAAACCAAGGTCGATGCCCTCACAAACTACGGGAAAAATGTATACCCCTGTACCAAGAAAAGACTTTAAAGTCTATGGCCTCTATTTATGAGGAAGAACAATCCTCGGAGGAGGAGACTTCCCATTTTGGGGTGAGATATGGTACAAAGAATGCTCCTGAGGAACTAATTGACCCTCATTCAAAAATGTCTGACCTCTATGACTGTCTCCAAACAGCTAGTGGTATGGACACTTCACCTGAATTAGAATTCGACAAAGCTGACCCAGTTCCTGCCGACTCAGATTATAGAAATATTATGAATAAGGGTGGTGGAGTTAATGGGGTGGAACAGAAATTCATCCACCTACGAACAGGATGACATGACAGACATTCTGAGTCATGGTCCTCAACAAGATCCTGTTCTTCCTTTTCATACAGCACCTTAGAGGAAGGTTATGTCGCATGGAAACCCCAGAATCTGGACCGGCAGTAAACAGAAATATTGCTAGGCAATATAGAACCTCATCCTCTAATCCTGCCTATTGAACTAAGCATCCTTCACCTGAAAGCTTAGTAGTCCAGACAGCTACATCAACCAGACATTCGGCATACCTCTCTATTCCCCCAGATGGGGATGATAAAAGAAATGCTTGGTCTCGCAGATTTTTTCTTCGAGCAGCATGGCTTTAAAGTCAACAAATGTGACTTGCACCCTTGCAAGGTTTACATACACCCTGTGGGATTGTATTAGTGCGGCAGCTGAACACATTCCTGAGCGTGAGGAACGGGACGGTTTCTTTGTGATTGTAAAAGATGGAAAGGAGGCTATGGGGGTATGCCTCCAGTCAGCATCAGCAGGTCCATGGCTTCCAGCACAGTGCTACACAGGTTTGTATGGCCGAGAAAGTCGGCTTTGCACCGATGTGCAGGCCAGACTTCTCAATTGGCCATTTGACGGCTTGAGGTTGTTCGGAAGCAAGTGGATGAAACTTTGGAGAGCTACAGACCTCTAAGGTGGCGGCTAAATCACTTAGCGCCTCTATACGTCAACCTCAGCAACACTCCTACTCAGGCTCATCTTTCTGGAAGGGTCGTCCTTTTCAAATTTGTATTCTTCATTTGGAAGAGGACAGGCTAGTCAAAGAGGACAAAGAAAATGTCCTCTGAGTGGATGAGGAAAAGGTGCTAGTTCAGCCCCAGCAGCGGCTACTGTCACCTCAGCTGCTGCTCCAGCTGCTCTAAGCCACTCTGAGGCATTGACCCACAAGACCCCAGTGGGAGGCAGGATCTCTCAGCATCTGAACGAATGGCGTGGCATTACTTCAGAAGCTTGGGCACTGGAAACAGTGGCTCAAGGTTACTGCCTTCTTTTTCAGAAAAGGCCTCCGGACCATCCACCAGGATACAACTCTGTCAAGATTCCAGATCCGCTCCTGTTGCAGGAAATGTTTTCTCTGCTAGAGAAAGGTGCAATAGAACATATACCTGTAGCGGAAAGGAACAAGGGTTGGTATTCCTCATACTTTCTCAGTTTGAGAAGCCACCCTCAACAAGGGAGTTCCTTCCCTCCCCACTCCAGGTGTGACGCTAACAGATACTCTTATTCAGCCCTACTTAAGACACGTATCATGCCCCTTGGCACACCCTCCCCCCGAGCTAACAATGACCCAAGTACCAGGCCGGTTACAGGAAATATCTTTATATTTATTTTAATTAAAAGTAACAGAAATGTGTAAAACAAATGTCAAACACCACTTTATCCGTGGCACAACACACTAAACTAATCTCAACATAAAAATAACAAAAGTGAGTTGAAAAGAACACAAATCACAATTTTTTACTTTCTACAAATTTCACATCAAGAAATAACGCTGGCCAGTGAACTCATTTATAGATGTAGTGCTGCGCAATTTTGATTTTCCTGCGGGTCTAAATGGCTAGCAGTAGGATTTCAAGTTTGGTACAAATACATGGCAATTATGATTTCACCCACACTTTTTGTTTAAAATTCACATAGGGTGATTTAGCAGGTTGTTTTTCAGACCCCTCCCCTCCCTCCCTCCCCCTCCACAGCCCTCTACATTGGTCTGTGTTGCAAGTGTGACAGAAAAATGTGAATGGTTTGGGGAATTTTGGATTTCAGACCCCTGCCACTGCAAGACCTGTGATGTGGGGAAGCTGGACAAAAAGGTTTGACTTATTTAAGAACAAAGACACCCCTCTTCCTTAAAGAAGGTGGGGTCAACTGGACAAGAAGGATTACCCAATTACATTTTAGGCTATAGTTTTTCAAAATACACCGGGAAGTGAGCTTTGTTCATTTACAATTTTAACAAAAATCACACTGTAGTGTTCCACCAAATGGGGAATGAATGAATCTTTTTAGTCAAATAGGGATCTCCTGAGTTTTAGCCCCCACCCCTTATAAGGGATATGCACATGTGCCATCGATGAGCACTTGTCTGGTCATTGCGGCCTCAGCATTGCCCTCCGCACTCAGTGACTTCTGTGTCATCATTGGTCTGCCGCAACCAGCTATTGAGACCATAGCATTGCCTGCCATATTTGTATCCTGCATTTAGCTGCTGTTTGTTTTATTGATTTATAAAGCGTGCCTCACCCTCGGGTATCTGGGCGCATTACAAGACAGCTTAGATGCAAAAATGTATACATACAGTAAGGTCATAGCAGTGTAAACTGGGTTCATACAATAAAAGACATGAAAGAGAGGATGTAGGCTATAAGCAAGGCAGGTTAAGCGAAATAACAAAGGCAAAAGAGCATATGTATAACACAGAATTTAGAGGTCGAGGGACAAGTGCATAGGGCTATCTGGTAACACTAGACACTCCGGTGATAAGTGTCGTTCATGGATAGCAATTTTTTGATGTTGGACCTAAAGCTTTGAAAAGTCTGAGTGGAACGCAAGTGAAGGGGGAGGGCGGTCCAGGCTTGGCCAGCTAAAACAGGGAAGCTGTTGCCGCCAGCTCTTTTTAGGTTGAACCGTGGGACTGTGATGCAGAAGGAGATGGCGGTTCTAGTGGGTCGAGATGAAGTTTTTGTGATGATTTTGTCTCTTGGGTACTGTGGAGCGGCATTATTGAGGCATCTGTGCTTGAGTGAGACTATTTTGAAGTGAATCACGTCCTTGATGGAGAGCCATTTAAGATTCCTTCTACTTTCAGAAATGTGATCTCTCCTTGGGATGCTCAAGGCTGCTCTAAGAGCATTATTTTGTAGTATTTGGAGTTTATCTGGGGTTTGTTTGTTAGCACCTGCTTATATAGTGCATTGCAGTAATCGAGTTTAGACGGGGGATGCCAGTCAGTCTCCCTGGTCGGTCCCATTAGCCTCCCCACCTTCAGACTCAGAATACCGGCTGTGCAGACCCCTGTGTTGCTCTAATGCGCACTGTCTCTGTATTTAAATAATCTTTGCGCTATGGAAAACTAGGCCTTTTTCTCCCTTTTCAGGATTCTCAAACTTGGGTGGCTTCTCCACTTGTTGCTCTAATACGCACTGTCTCTGTATTTAAATAATTTTAGCGCTGTGAAAAAACTAGGCCTTTTTCTCCCCTTTCAGGATTCTCAAACTTAGGTGGCTTCTCACCGGTTCTAAAGTTAGCATTGTGAGCTTTTTAACCCTGAGACTCTGTCCTATTGCACAACTTGATTGCCGCTCGCTATCTTGTCTGCCTACTCTCGCCAGTTCTCCCCCTCTTCCACCCACTCTATGGTGCTCTGTCTCTCCTATCTTTTCTAACTGCTTCTCTATAGACTATCCTGCTCTCCTCACTAAATCTGGTAGGAAGAAGTTTAAAAAGGACATCCTGGTCTCCAACCCAGGCCTCCCTATCACTGACACCTACACCAGTGCCTCCTCCAAGGAAACTTTCAACGACATACTCTTTGTCGTGCCTTCACCTGACATATGGACACTTCATATGGTCTCTGTGCTCTCCCTTCTCCCATTAATGGTGGCACCCGTTGGGACGTCCTCCTGACCTCCTTCCACTCCTCTAAGGTCATCATTAATGTCTACTCTAATGGGACCGTCTTGGTCCAAGGCCCTCAGGCCAACCTTCACCTCTTTGATAGACGCTTCCCACGCCTAATCAACTTCCTTTCTTCTCCTGCTTTCCCCCCTCCCCTTTCCTCTACTACCTTGCCCCTCCCTCTCTGGCCCCTCTAGGGCTCCTTCTACACCTCCGAAGGGCGTACCTCTGATCTGTACCCCTCCCCGGAAGTCTTTCAAGGATGACAACCTTCTCCACATTGCCACTCTTAACTCTTGCTCTGCTGTCAAACATTCCTCTGAAATCTGCTGCCTTCTTGAAGAACTTGACCTTGATGTCCTCGGTCTCACTGAGACAAGGTTCATGGCCAGCTCTGTCACCAGCTTTGACACGCTCCTACCCGACTGCTACAAGACCCTCTCTGCGCCCAGGCCCAACCGATCGGTGGGGGTGTAGCCCTTCTCTTCCCTGAGTGGATTCCTGCCTCTGTCATTCCTACGCAGACCTACTCCTCTTTTGAATGCTTCATCTGCCGAATCTCTCCCCTAGCCATTCCCTTACTGTGGCTACTATCTATCGGCCACCTGGTCATATTTCTTCCTCTCTGAGTGGGCGGACCTCTCCTCCTTCTTGGAGACTTCAACATCCACCTGGATGCCTCCTGTCCCCCCTCTGGACTTTTTCGCGACCTCTGCAACTCTCTCTCACTTACCATTCTCCCCTCTGGCCCGACTCATTCTTCAGGGCACACTCTCAATGTTCTGATCTCCTCTGACCTTCCCCTCGCCGTCCCTCTCGCCACTCCTCTCTCCTGGAGTGATCACTTTCTCCTATCCTCCCACCTCACCTTCCCTACCCCTCAGGCCAAGCCACCTCCATCACTGCCATCCACCTTCTTGGTCAACCAACCCATGAAGCGCGTGTCAGTTGAGGCTTTCGCCACCACCTTCTTACCCCTCCTCCCCCTTTGGCTGACTCTCACCCTGACACAGCCCTCTCCATCCTCCACTCCTCTATATCTGATACTCTTGATATCCTTGCCCCTGTCATGAGAATCCGCCTGAAGCCCGAAGCCAAGTGTAACTCCTGGTATGACTCGGACCTCGTCACCCTTAAACGCATGTGTAGGGGGGCCAAGAGGAAATGGCGTGCTTCATGTTCATCCTCTGACAAACTAGCCTGCCGCCTGCTTCAAAGGCAATACCGGCTGTCCGTCCTCACCAAGTAGAGCGCTCATATCCAAGCCCGCATCTCTGCGGCATCCAACAACTTGGCTGAACTCTTTAAAATCTGCAAGGAACTAGCCAATCCTGCCGCAGTCTCTACCTCTCCTGTACCTTCCCAGGCCCTCTGCACGACACTGGCTTCTCATTTCATCTAAAAAACCCAGGACATCCTGTCCTCACTCTCCTCCTATCGCCTCCCTCCCTCCATTCCCTGCTCTTCCTCTGGCCCTTCTGCAGCCACTCCCCTCCCTCCTTCTCTGCCTTTCCCCTTTTCTCTGCTGACGAGGTTTCTAGACAAGTCTGATCTATGAAAGTCTTGTCGAAACAGGTTCACCCCTGTTCCTCCAACTATCAAGGACCACATCGACTCCCTGGCTCCTGCCCTGGCTGATTTCTGCAATCACTCCTTTGCCATTGGTGTCTTCCCATCCCCCCTGAAGCACTCTCTTGTGCACCCTCTTCTTAAGAAACCCTCTGCCGACCCCTCCTGCCGGGCCAACTATCGCCCAATCTCCATCACTTCCTTCCTGGGCAAGCTCCTGGAGAAACTGGCCATCTCGCAGCTCAATCTTCACACTGAATCTGTTGGTTGTCTTTATGACCATCACTCTAGCTTCAGAGCTGCCAGAAGCACTGAAACTGCTCTCCTGAACATCCGTAAAGACCTGCTCTCCAACCTTGACTCCAACACCCTGTGTGTCTTCATCTTGCTTGATCTCTCTTCTGCCTTTGATACTGTCAACCATGCCATCCTGCTCAACCATCTCCGTGAGAACCTGGGTATCACTGGTCAGGCTCTGTTTTGGCTGACCTCTTTCCTCTCCGACCGACCCTCCCATGTCCAACTTGGGTCCTTCTTCTCCGATATCTTTTTCTCTACCTGTGGTGTCCCCCGTGGATCTAACCTCTCCCTGGCTGTTCAACCAATACCTGGCACTCCTTGCCCACCAAATCGCCGCCCTCTGCCCCAATTTTCAGTGATATGCGGATGATACCCAGCTAATTTTCAGGCTACCCTGGCTTCCTCCTCGCCTTCCCTCATCTCCGACTGTGTCTGCTATCCAGGAGTGGTGTGCCGCCAGTGACCTCTGCCTTAATGCCAGTAAGAATGAGATTCTACTCATCGGCACACCCACTCCCTCCTTCCCTGCAGCTCTCTGGCCGGCCTCTCTTGGCCCTCTTCCTGCTCCCACCTGCAAGGCTAAAAACCTCGGGTCATCTTCGACTCCACACTCTCCTTCTCTCCTCACATCTCTGACATCTCTAAGAAGTCACACTACCAGCTACACCTCCTCAGAGGTATTCTTCCTTTCCTCTCCTTCCCTCAGAAGCTCACCGTCTCCAGAGCCCTGGTTCTCTTTAGGCTGGACTATTGTAACTGCCTCTATCTAAATCTACCTGTCTCTACGCTCGGCCCTCTTCAACCTATCCAGAACAGGACTGCGAGACTTGTCCGTGGCCTCAAGCCCAGGGATCGTATCTCTCAGGACTGAAATCTCTGCACTGGCTCCCAGTGGCTGCGAGGATTAAGTTCAAAACCCTCTGCATTGTCCACAAAGCCTTCTGGGGCCTGGGCCCGCAATACCTTCAACTCTCCCTTCCCAAATATCTTGCTTCTCAAGCTCTTCGCTCATCCTCCTCCAACTCCCTCAGGGTCAGTTTCTTCTCCAACGAGTTGGTGGTAGATCTCTCTCTTCGGCAGGGGCCTCCCTCTGGAACAGCCTTACCACCTCCCTGAAACTTGAGGAGAACCATCTCTGGTTCCGGTAGCACCTCAAAACCTTTCTCTTTGCTTCTGCCTTCTCTTCCCCCTCTCCCCTGTTGAATTCCTGGCTGAAACTGCATTGGTTACCTGGCCAAACTTTCTGATCTCAGGCCCAGGCCCCGCCAATTGCACACCTGCACTGCCTCCCTGGCAGCCCCTGCACCTGGGAACTGTTAGTCTGTCTCCCTACAGTCCCCCTACCAGCACTTATATCTGCTCTTACCTTGCACTTGCCACCATCTGGCCGTTTTATTATCTTATTGTTCTACTATCACATGTACTGCACTTTCACCCCTCCCTTCCCCCATGCACTTTTCCCTTTCCCCCTTTCCATGCACTTGCGCGATCTGAATTACACTTGGCCTAGTAAGATCGTTGTCTGTCTTCCCCGTTTCCCCTCCCTTGCCTTGTCGCGCCTCGAAACACTTGTGTATGGGCGCGTTATAAATGCCATATCACATCATATCATATATTAACGCTCTTGCTAGTATAATGCAGCTATTTGTCGAGAGGTTACATGTGTATGACGTGGCCGGGGCTGTCACATTAACTTGTTTCCGATGGGTCAGAGTGGAATCTAGGTAAAAACCCAGAGTTTTTGTTTCCTTGTCAGTGTTGATAATCTTGCCGTCTATGTTAAAGGAAAAGTATTGTGCGTCAAGTTTATTGAGGTTTGTGGAGGCACATAGTATTAGGATTTCGGTCTTCTCATGATTCAGGCAGAGGCTGTGAATTGCCATCCATGTCTGGATGATGATATAGACTTTGTTTAGTAGGGCAAGGTCAGTGTCGTAGTTCCCTGAAAGAGGTATAAGTATCGGGGTGTCATCTGCATAATTTGTCAAACAAAGGCTTGGTAAATACGTTATACATGGTTGGGGAGACGAAAGAACCTTGCGGCACTGCGCATGTAATAGGGGTAGGGGCTGCAGCCGCGGAGGGAGAGAGGACTCATTGATCAGTAATTTAGAAAGGATTTAATCCAGTCTGCAACTTCTTGAGAGAAGTTTGCTGCTGTTGAGAGGTGTTCGCAAAGAATGTAATGGTCCACCAAATCAAAGGCAGGCGAAAGGTCTGGTAAAAGGAGTAGTGCACAATGTCTATTATCTTTCATTTAATCCATTTGCAATTTCAGATCGATCAAGGCAGTTTCAGTTCCGTGAAGAGGCCTGAAGCCCCATAGTCTAAGCCCTAAGAGATTGTTAATCTGTTGCCATAGCATTGATTGCCATATGTGTACCCTGCATTTAGTTGCTGGTGCCATAGCATTGATTGACATATTTGTACCGTGCATTTGCTGTTGCCTTAGCTTTGCCTGCCTCACTTAGCCACTGCTACCTTAACATTATGCGCCATAGTCAATCACTTCAGCTTGCAGCAGCCCTGTGATCAGCCACTAGAAATGTGCATGGGCGCATTTAATGGCCACAAGCATGCAGACTCTCAGCCTAGCCAAGTCACTCTAGCCTATGCCACCTCCTGTGCTCCCCCACTTTGCACTGGAGTATATCCATTGTACTACCACTTCATATGATAAGCCTTCCTGACTCAATGCACGATTCAACCCGTATTCATTCATACAGCAGCACCATGCTGACCTCGCCGGTCTTACTGCCCATCGCATTGCTTTCTACCCATCCACCACATACATTAGGTATAGCCAACTCCAACACTATCCCTCCATCCTCACTCCTTTCCCAAATGCAGCAATTTAAACCTTGTACAAAACTTACGCCCAATAATAAGACTAAAATACCATGCAACTCTAGCGCTAACCTACCATCGACAGTCTTAACACTACCAGTACAGCACCATGACACCGCAGGAAACATCTATCAACAGAGAAAGGAAAGATTTGGGTTCAGGACAAAAGTCTTCTCTAGAAACCAAAACCGCCTTAAGACAAGACACCACCCTGGTAGCCCTTTTAATAGAATTACTAAAAACCAACCCTTCTGTACCTAATGAAACATTCCAGCAAAGTCTGACTCAGAGAAACAAATCTGTAGTGACTGTGAGAAAACCAACCTTGCCTAAAGCTATGGCTACACCTAGAAGAGACAAAAATAGCGACACGTCCACCTCCTATCAAAGGAGCCCTTATTAACGCCAGATCCCTCCCAGCACACGCCCTGGACATTTCAGACCTTATCACTATCAATGATTGAGATTTTATCGCTATAACTGAAACTTGGCTGCATCCTGCAGCAGGACCTTCCCTTGCTCTTGCACTACCAGAGGGCTATTCCATTATAAGAAAAGACAGAACCATTTCAAAAGGAGGTGGTATTGCCTTCACCTCAAAAACTAACCTTAACATAAGAGAAATACCAAACTTTATTACCAAACTTAGCCTTCCCATAAGGAGAATTACTGTCCACCTCCTCCTCCTAGGAGGGCATATCTGCTCTACTGACCACAGACCTATAACCTACGTCCAAAGTAGTCATCCTAGGAGATTTCAGTCTAGGACTCAGCAATAGCACCGATGCCAAAGCTACAGCCCTAGCTAACACCATAGAAACACAAGGCTTCACCATGCGGACCGCAGGCTCCCCAAATGCCAAAGGCTGCATGTTAGACTGGCTCGCTGACCATAATTGCCTGACAAACATTACAAACAACCCCACATACCCATGGTCGGACCACAATACAATACTATTCTCCATCAATACATGCACACCGAATATCATTGCACCTGCTACCCAGACGCGCAATCATCGCGCCAGACAACATGCTCCCTTTGCTCGCACCACTCACTACATACATTGGGAATACTGCCAATCCTTCCTCTTTGGTTACCACACATAACCAGACTATGGAGGCAGCAATTAACAAAGTGGCACCCGTGGGCAACTGTAAAGCCAAAACTAAAGCCCACATCAATCATTGGTTCTCCTCGGAGCTAAAATAATTAAGGAATAAAAAAAGAAACACAAAGTAATTGGAACAAAACATCCTCCCGCAACAACAAGCAACTATTCACCTCACTAGACAAAAAAATTCAGAGTTCGGGAGGATATCTTGCGCTCACACCAACAACTTCTTGTAAACCCTATTATCACTAGTGCTACAATTCTTCTGAATAGGTACAAAAAATTTCTTCAAATTGCATAACAGTTGTCAAATATATTGTTTAATTTCGACTTTCAAAGTGTAGAACAGCCGACACGTGTTTCGACCTTTGGTCGTTATCAAGGCTGCATAAATCATTAAATTCATAAAATATATCATAAAAAAGAAAGAGAAAATTCAAGAAACCATACCATATAGTGCCAACATGTCAGATCAGGATATGGGAAAATTCACGCCATAAGCAAGATGTAAAATGAAAATTCAAAGAAAAATAAACAAAAGGCAATAGTTTAGTTTTTCCACATAGAAAAAAATAAAAATAGGTAAATAAATACATTAATTCTGTGTGTTCAACATGGTACCCAATTATCATCTGATTGTATAATAATACTCAACCCCAATATATTAGTTACACAAATTACTGGTTATCACCCTGTGACGCCATTCCAACATGACCAGAGAGTATGTGAATATTCCAAATACATCATTGAACAATAAAGTTGCAACTTACCCTCTCTATATCAATAGATTATATCTTCTGTCTTTGTATAGTAGACCCTTTAGGTTAAAATTGAGTAATATGAATTACATAAGCATTTTATCCCATATTGGAACATAAATTAAAAAATAAAATATTCACCAACCTGAAAGTCTATGTTGCTAACATGCCATATGTTCCAATGGTCTTAACATTCCAAAATTTTTTTATCCAATATTGGCTTTCTCCTACAAAAAATATATGTATTATGGTACTTGTGCTTCATAAGGTTAGCTATAGATCCCCCATGTGCTGTCATTTCAAATATATTGTTGAGCAAAATGATATTTTATTGTGTTTAGTTCCCATACACACATCATGAGTTACTTAAAGGACCTCCCCCAAACATACCAAAAGGAAAGTTAATTATATCTTGTTTATGAATCTCCATAGGCTTACCTATACATGGGCTGGATCCCCGAACTTCAATATACTAAGGTGGTCCCACGAGGTTGTCCTTCCATTTAAATGTATTGTCACTCGCGAGGTTGCGGGCCGCAACGTTATGACGTCACGCGTACGCACGCGTGATGACGTCACGCAAGCGCGATGACGTCACGCGCATAACCGCGCGATGACGTCACGCGCACGTCCGCGTGACGGCGCCTAATATACGCACAATAAACGTGATACGAACAAATATAAATTATTCTTGTTCATTAACTAAATCGATCAATTGTGGTTATCCAATGTCTTAATAATGATAAGGTTACTCTAACTCGAATTTAACTTGCTGTATTGGTTAATACAAAATGAAACAATAAAACCACAATTAGTTCTACAGTTACATCCTCATGATGTATATGCGTCCATGAGACATATGAATTTCATTGCAACCCTTAAATTATTTGTATAATCTACACTATCACTAATGAATACATGGGATCCTATCTTCTGATACGAGCATTTATATCTTATTCCTTGGCTGCTACTTCCACTCGAATTTAACTAGCCGTATTGGTTAATAAAAAATAATACAATAGAACCATACCTAATTCTACACTTACATCCTCATGATGTGTATACGTCCACCAAACACATACATTTCATTACATCCCTGAAATTACTTAAATGATCTATACTTTCACTGTTGTGTACATGAGATCCTATAATTTCTGATCCCATATTTTCAAAGCTCTGGTAAGGCAGGAACAGCATCACAGGTTGTGATAATTACAATTGGTGACATTACCGATAATGCTGGTTACATTCATTTGTGAATCAGAAAGGAGAAAGATTGTCAATCATATTACTTTATAAGAAAACATGCATTTCGTGGTCCTGATTAAGACCGACTATGGTACTCCTAAAATAACAAATTAGTTTGCTCTCTTGTTGCCTGAGTTTGAGCCTAAGATTTCCACCCCGTTTACCCATCTTCACTTGCATGAGACCAATGAATCTTATATCCTCCTGGCTATCCAACTGATGTTGCAGCTGCCAATGAATGGACATTGGTGTCATAGGGACACTACTCTTTAAACTAGCCAAATGTTCCCTTACTCGTGTTCTCAGTTGCCGAATAGTACTACCAATATAAAGCTTACCACATGTACATATAATGGCATAAACAACAAAGCTCGTTTTACAGTTAATGAACTGCTTAATCTTAATTGTCATTGCATTATCATCTGTAAAGGAGTCACAATTAGCATGCGCATATTTGCATTGGTTGCAATTACCACATTTAAAAAATCCCTTCTTGCCTTTAAGCCAAGTACCTTCAGTACTATCTGTCTTAACATCCAAAAAGGAGGGACTCAACTTCTGTTTGATACTGTGTGCTCTCGTGAAAATAAATTTGGGTTTCTCAGTCAGAAAAGGTAACAAATCCTTGTCAAGTCTCAAAATATCCCAATGTCTAGACACCATTTTATACAGTAAGGATGAGTCTTGCGAAAATTGAGTTATTATAGAAATACAATCACTCTCAGGTTTCTCTTTCACACGGTCACATAAAAGCTCCGATTGACTACACTCTTTGTACTTGTCTACCGCTTTCTTAATACATTTCAGGTTATATCCTCTCTTTTGGAATCTTTGCGTGAGCAGATCAGACTCCCTCTGATAATCCAAATCCAAACTGCAATTTCGCCTGGCCCGATAAAATTCCCCAGCCGGGATATTATCGATTGTTGATCTCTGATGACTACTTCTTGCATACAGTATTGAATTGACTTCTGTTGGTTTACGATATGTATGTGTTTCAATTTGCCCATTATTCACAAAAATGTGCAAATCTAAAAAGTCAATGCTTTGTGGGCTCACTAGACCTGTAAACCTAATACCAAATTTGTTATGGTTAGTGTGTAGCACAAAGGTGTCATATAAATCAGGAGACCCTTTCCATACAATTAAAATATCATCTATATATCTTCTCCATGCTATTAGATTCGTTTGAAAGATCTCCTGATTGTAAATATGTGTTTCTTCAAATTGGGCCATAAACAAATTCGCCAAAGATGGCGCAAATTTAGCTCCCATGGCCACTCCTTTGGCCTGTGCATAATACTGTCCATTGAAAATGAATACATTATTTTGCAAAGTAAATTTAAGAAAACTTTTAAGCATTTGTATATGCTGCATATAAGAAGCAGAAGAATTCCCAAAGGTGTAGTCAATTGTTTGAACTGCTAGATCATGATCTATGCTAGTATAAAGCGCTGAAACATCAAGAGTAGCCAAAAGATAGTCTGATTCCCATTTAAAGGATTTGAAAAATTTCAAAACATGTGCACTGTCTCTAACATAAGATTTCATTTTGAGAACATGGGGTTTTAAGGCTTCATCCAAATATTGGGACATACCCTCCGTGACCCACCCTATCCCACTCATTATAGGTCTGACTGTTGGTAAAGTTTCATAACTCTTATGTATTTTAGGTAAAAAATACATAGTGGGCATGGTGGGTTCCGTATTAGTCAAAAAACTCTTTTCATCCTCTGTTAGAAAGCCACTGTCATACCATAACTGAATTAGTTCCAAATGTTCAGAAACAATTCTCTTCGTTGGATTAGATTTTAGAGGGGTATAGCATTGTGGAGTGTTCAAATGAGACATTGCCATAGTTATATAATCCTGCGTATTCATCACCACAATGTTGCCCCCCTTATCCGCTTCTTTAATAGTTATGCTCTTGTCATTCATTAAAGCTTCTAAAGCTACCAATTCTTCTTGACTCAAATTAGTTTTAAGTCGCTTAATTTTCTTGGATCTGCTATCCATATGCTTGTGTATATCCTTAATGATTGCCTTGTGAAAGGTTTCAATTACATTTTCTGTTCCTAAATTAGGTGTGAATTTGGACTTAAGCTTCAATTCTTTGAGATTAAGGTGTCTAGTGTTAACACCAAGTGATGAACAAATAGATTCAAAATCCACTGTCCTTTCTTCAGCTAATGCAGTCAAGGTGGTAATATTATGAATGTCTGAGATGGTATATGTACTAAGTGGGCTCAGAGTGGTCTTAGGTTGAAATGTTTGTACCTGTGTTGCAAAAAAATTTTTCAGTTTTAATTTCCTGATAAATTTGAAAATATCTATCTGAAAATTCACAAAATCTGTTCTGACGCCTGGTGCAAAAGAAAATCCTTTATTCAACACAGCATGTTCAGCCTCCGAAAGACATTTATCTGATAAATTAATGACCAAGTCACAATTTACTAGTTCATCTGACGTTTCTTGCTGCTCGATCTGGTCAGAATTCCTGGCCGACCCTGATCTTCGTCGGAGCTTCCACTCCCGCTTCCGCTTGCCCCCTCTCCTGCCCCTTGTGTGGCACCTGGTATTGGTGTAGTGCCTATTGGTGGTATTATAAATCTAACTTGTTTTGAATTTATAAATCGTATGTTTCCCTTTTTGTGTCTGCGAATTTGTTCTAAAAAACTTTGGCCTCCACTGCGTGTGGATTCAATATCTTCTTGATTATTAGCTTCACCTTCTCTAACTTCTTCCTCTGAATCAGGATCTGAGCTGGCAGGTGTAGTATTGGAAGACCTCGGTCTAGTTTGTGGTATTATGTTATCATATTTAGCTTGAAAAGTATATACACGTTGCTGTCTGTAATCCTTATCATCTCTGAAGTATTTCCTAAATTTCCTCAATTTAATATCGTCTTGATATTCTCGCAAAATTTCATTCATTTTCTCATAGTTTTTTATTTTAGTAGTTTCTGCATTAGGCATAGTTTTTATTTCTTCCTTAAGTTTATTAATTGATATTATGACTCTTTTGTGCTCTCTTGTAGCATGGGTTATTAGAAATTCTAACATAGTTTTAGAACTCTGATTTAGATTCTTCTCCCAATCTTCTGCCAGATCAGCATCCTCATCATTGTCAAAATTAGGAAAAATCAAAACTCTCAAACCTCGAGGGATAATACTGTTTTCTAAATAGTTCGTCAAAGACGCATGTTCCCAATACTTATTAATTTCTTTTTTCGATAAACGTTCCAATCTAATACATTTCTGTTTGAGAGTTTCTGCTGTAGTGTAGCTACTCTTAAAAGGGTTCGACATGCTCCCCCTCGGTGCAAAAAGAGCTGCTCGGTCTTCATCCCTATTACACATGTAATCTGCCATAATCAGTAGTGGATTTCGGCAGGCACACAGAGCGAATCGTAACAGAAATACAAAAATTTTTGTGGGATCGCTAACAAGTTGCGTGCGCTCTTTTCCACTCTCAAATTTCAAACAAAATATATATAATAAAAGTACGGAGAGGTCGGCAGCAAGTGATATCACTCCCTCAAACTTCCCACAAAGTTTGTACAAAGTAGACAAAAAAATTCAGAGTTCGGGAGGATATCTTGCGCTCACACCAACAACTTCTTGTAAACCCTATTATCACTAGTGCTACAATTCTTCTGAATAGGTACAAAAAATTTCTTCAAATTGCATAACAGTTGTCAAATATATTGTTTAATTTCGACTTTCAAAGTGTAGAACAGCCGACACGTGTTTCGACCTTTGGTCGTTATCAAGGCTGCATAAATCATTAAATTCATAAAATATATCATAAAAAAGAAAGAGAAAATTCAAGAAACCATACCATATAGTGCCAACATGTCAGATCAGGATATGGGAAAATTCACGCCATAAGCAAGATGTAAAATGAAAATTCAAAGAAAAATAAACAAAAGGCAATAGTTTAGTTTTTCCACATAGAAAAAAATAAAAATAGGTAAATAAATACATTAATTCTGTGTGTTCAACATGGTACCCAATTATCATCTGATTGTATAATAATACTCAACCCCAATATATTAGTTACACAAATTACTGGTTATCACCCTGTGACGCCATTCCAACATGACCAGAGAGTATGTGAATATTCCAAATACATCATTGAACAATAAAGTTGCAACTTACCCTCTCTATATCAATAGCTTATATCTTTTGTCTTTGTATAGTAGACCCTTTAGGTTAAAATTGAGTAATATGAATTACATAAGCATTTTATCCCATATTGGAACATAAATTAAAAAATAAAATATTCACCAACCTGAAAGTCTATGTTGCTAACATGCCATATGTTCCAATGGTCTTAACATTCCAAAATTTTTTTATCCAATATTGGCTTTCTCCTACAAAAAATATATGTATTATGGTACTTGTGCTTCATAAGGTTAGCTATAGATCCCCCATGTGCTGTCATTTCAAATATATTGTTGAGCAAAATGATATTTTATTGTGTTTAGTTCCCATACACACATCATGAGTTACTTAAAGGACCTCCCCCAAACATACCAAAAGGAAAGTTAATTATATCTTGTTTATGAATCTCCATAGGCTTACCTATACATGGGCTGGATCCCCGAACTTCAATATACTAAGGTGGTCCCACGAGGTTGTCCTTCCATTTAAATGTATTGTCACTCGTGAGGTCGCGGGCCGCAACGTTATGACGTCACGCGTACGCACGCGTGATGACGTCACGCAAGCGCGATGACGTCACGCGCATAACCGCGCGATGACGTCACGCGCACGTCCGCGTGACGGCGCCTAATATACGCACAATAAACGTGATACGAACAAATATAAATAATTCTTGTTCATTAACTAAATCGATCAATTGTGGTTATCCAATGTCTTAATAATGATAAGGCTACTCTAACTCGAATTTAACTTGCTGTATTGGTTAATACAAAATGAAACAATAAAACCACAATTAGTTCTACAGTTACACCCTCATGATGTATATGCGTCCATGAGACATATGAATTTCATTGCAACCCTTAAATTATTTGTATAATCTACACTATCACTAATGAATACATGGGATCCTATCTTCTGATACGAGCATTTATATCTTATTCCTTGGCTGCTACTTCCACTCGAATTTAACTAGCCGTATTGGTTAATACGTTTGGTGGACGTATACACATCATGAGGATGTAAGTGTAGAATTAGGTATGGTTCTATTGTATTATTTTTTATTAACCAATACGGCTAGTTAAATTCGAGTGGAAGTAGCAGCCAAGGAATAAGATATAAATGCTCGTATCAGAAGATAGGATCCCATGTATTCATTAGTGATAGTGTAGATTATACAAATAATTTAAGGGTTGCAATGAAATTCATATGTCTCATGGACGCATATACATCATGAGGATGTAACTGTAGAACTAATTGTGGTTTTATTGTTTCATTTTGTATTAACCAATACAGCAAGTTAAATTCGAGTTAGAGTAGCCTTATCATTATTAAGACATTGGATAACCACAATTGATCGATTTAGTTAATGAACAAGAATTATTTATATTTGTTCGTATCACGTTTATTGTGCGTATATTAGGCGCCGTCACGCGGACGTGCGCGTGACGTCATCGCGCGGTTATGCGCGTGACGTCATCGCACTTGCGTGACGTCATCACGCGTGCGTACGCGTGACGTCATAACGTTGCGGCCCGCGACCTCGCGAGTGACAATACATTTAAATGGAAGGACAACCTCGTGGGACCACCTTAGTATATTGAAGTTCGGGGATCCAGCCCATGTATAGGTAAGCCTATGGAGATTCATAAACAAGATATAATTAACTTTCCTTTTGGTATGTTTGGGGGAGGTCCTTTAAGTAACTCATGATGTGTGTATGGGAACTAAACACAATAAAATATCATTTTGCTCAACAATATATTTGAAATGACAGCACATGGGGGATCTATAGCTAACCTTATGAAGCACAAGTACCATAATACATATATTTTTTGTAGGAGAAAGCCAATATTGGATAAAAAAATTTTGGAATGTTAAGACCATTGGAACATATGGCATGTTAGCAACATAGACTTTCAGGTTGGTGAATATTTTATTTTTTAATTTATGTTCCAATATGGAATAAAATGCTTATGTAATTCATATTACTCAATTTTAACCTAAAGGGTCTACTATACAAAGACAGAAGATATAAGCTATTGATATAGAGAGGGTAAGTTGCAACTTTATTGTTCAATGATGTATTTGGAATATTCACATACTCTCTGGTCATGTTGGAATGGCGTCACAGGGTGATAACCAGTAATTTGTGTAACTAATATATTGGGGTTGAGTATTATTATACAATCAGATGATAATTGGGTACCATGTTGAACACACAGAATTAATGTATTTATTTACCTATTTTTATTTTTTTCTATGTGGAAAAACTAAACTATTGCCTTTTGTTTATTTTTCTTTGAATTTTCATTTTACATCTTGCTTATGGCGTGAATTTTCCCATATCCTGATCTGACATGTTGGCACTATATGGTATGGTTTCTTGAATTTTCTCTTTCTTTTTTATGATATATTTTATGAATTTAATGATTTATGCAGCCTTGATAACGACCAAAGGTCGAAACACGTGTCGGCTGTTCTACACTTTGAAAGTCGAAATTAAACAATATATTTGACAACTGTTATGCAATTTGAAGAAATTTTTTGTACCTATTCAGAAGAATTGTAGCACTAGTGATAATAGGGTTTACAAGAAGTTGTTGGTGTGAGCGCAAGATATCCTCCCGAACTCTGAATTTTTTTGTCTACTTTGTACAAACTTTGTGGGAAGTTTGAGGGAGTGATATCACTTGCTGCCGACCTCTCCGTACTTTTATTATATATATTTTGTTTGAAATTTGAGAGTGGAAAAGAGCGCACGCAACTTATTAGCGATCCCACAAAAATTTTTGTATTTCTGTTACGATTCGCTCTGTGTGCCTGCCGAAATCCACTACTGATTATGGCAGATTACATGTGTAATAGGGATGAAGACCGAGCAGCTCTTTTTGCACCGAGGGGGAGCATGTCGAACCCTTTTAAGAGTAGCTACACTACAGCAGAAACTCTCAAACAGAAATTTATTAGATTGGAACGTTTATCGAAAAAAGAAATTAATAAGTATTGGGAACATGCGTCTTTGACGAACTATTTAGAAAACAGTATTATCCCTCGAGGTTTGAGAGTTTTGATTTTTCCTAATTTTGACAATGATGAGGATGCTGATCTGGCAGAAGATTGGGAGAAGAATCTAAATCAGAGTTCTAAAACTATGTTAGAATTACTAATAACCCATGCTACAAGAGAGCACAAAAGAGTCATAATATCAATTAATAAACTTAAGGAAGAAATAAAAACTATGCCTAATGCAGAAACTACTAAAATAAAAAACTATGAGAAAATGAATGAAATTTTGCGAGAATATCAAGACGATATTAAATTGAGGAAATTTAGGAAATACTTCAGAGATGATAAGGATTACAGACAGCAACGTGTATATACTTTTCAAGCTAAATATGATAACATAATACCACAAACTAGACCGAGGTCTTCCAATACTACACCTGCCAGCTCAGATCCTGATTCAGAGGAAGAAGTTAGAGAAGGTGAAGCTAATAATCAAGAAGATATTGAATCCACACGCAGTGGAGGCCAAAGTTTTTTAGAACAAATTCGCAGACACAAAAAGGGAAACATACGATTTATAAATTCAAAACAAGTCAGATTTATAATACCACCAATAGGCACTACACCAATACCAGGTGCCACACAAGGGGCAGGAGAGGGGGCAAGCGGAAGCGGGAGTGGAAGCTCCGACGAAGATCAGGGTCGGCCAGGAATTCTGACCAGATCGAGCAGCAAGAAACGTCAGATGAACTAGTAAATTGTGACTTGGTCATTAATTTATCAGATAAATGTCTTTCGGAGGCTGAGCATGCTGTGTTGAATAAAGGATTTTCTTTTGCACCAGGCGTCAGAACAGATTTTGTGAATTTTCAGATAGATATTTTCAAATTTATCAGGAAATTAAAACTGAAAAAAATGTTTGCAACACAGGTACAAACATTTCAACCTAAGACCACTCTGAGCCCACTTAGTACATATACCATCTCAGACATTCATAATATTACCACCTTGACTGCATTAGCTGAAGAAAGGACAGTGGATTTTGAATCTATTTGTTCATCACTTGGTGTTAACACTAGACACCTTAATCTCAAAGAATTGAAGCTTAAGTCCAAATTCACACCTAATTTAGGAACAGAAAATGTAATTGAAACCTTTCACAAGGCAATCATTAAGGATATACACAAGCATATGGATAGCAGATCCAAGAAAATTAAGCGACTTAAAACTAATTTGAGTCAAGAAGAATTGGTAGCTTTAGAAGCTTTAATGAATGACAAGAGCATAACTATTAAAGAAGCGGATAAGGGGGGCAACATTGTGGTGATGAATACGCAGGATTATATAACTATGGCAATGTCTCATTTGAACACTCCACAATGCTATACCCCTCTAAAATCTAATCCAACGAAGAGAATTGTTTCTGAACATTTGGAACTAATTCAGTTATGGTATGACAGTGGCTTTCTAACAGAGGATGAAAAGAGTTTTTTGACTAATACGGAACCCACCATGCCCACTATGTATTTTTTACCTAAAATACATAAGAGTTATGAAACTTTACCAACAGTCAGACCTATAATGAGTGGGATAGGGTGGGTCACGGAGGGTATGTCCCAATATTTGGATGAAGCCTTAAAACCCCATGTTCTCAAAATGAAATCTTATGTTAGAGACAGTGCACATGTTTTGAAATTTTTCAAATCCTTTAAATGGGAATCAGACTATCTTTTGGCTACTCTTGATGTTTCAGCGCTTTATACTAGCATAGATCATGATCTAGCAGTTCAAACAATTGACTACACCTTTGGGAATTCTTCTGCTTCTTATATGCAGCATATACAAATGCTTAAAAGTTTTCTTAAATTTACTTTGCAAAATAATGTATTCATTTTCAATGGACAGTATTATGCACAGGCCAAAGGAGTGGCCATGGGAGCTAAATTTGCGCCATCTTTGGCGAATTTGTTTATGGCCCAATTTGAAGAAACACATATTTACAATCAGGAGATCTTTCAAACGAATCTAATAGCATGGAGAAGATATATAGATGATATTTTAATTGTATGGAAAGGGTCTCCTGATTTATATGACACCTTTGTGCTACACACTAACCATAACAAATTTGGTATTAGGTTTACAGGTCTAGTGAGCCCACAAAGCATTGACTTTTTAGATTTGCACATTTTTGTGAATAATGGGCAAATTGAAACACATACATATCGTAAACCAACAGAAGTCAATTCAATACTGTATGCAAGAAGTAGTCATCAGAGATCAACAATCGATAATATCCCGGCTGGGGAATTTTATCGGGCCAGGCGAAATTGCAGTTTGGATTTGGATTATCAGAGGGAGTCTGATCTGCTCACGCAAAGATTCCAAAAGAGAGGATATAACCTGAAATGTATTAAGAAAGCGGTAGACAAGTACAAAGAGTGTAGTCAATCGGAGCTTTTATGTGACCGTGTGAAAGAGAAACCTGAGAGTGATTGTATTTCTATAATAACTCAATTTTCGCAAGACTCATCCTTACTGTATAAAATGGTGTCTAGACATTGGGATATTTTGAGACTTGACAAGGATTTGTTACCTTTTCTGACTGAGAAACCCAAATTTATTTTCACGAGAGCACACAGTATCAAACAGAAGTTGAGTCCCTCCTTTTTGGATGTTAAGACAGATAGTACTGAAGGTACTTGGCTTAAAGGCAAGAAGGGATTTTTTAAATGTGGTAATTGCAACCAATGCAAATATGCGCATGCTAATTGTGACTCCTTTACAGATGATAATGCAATGACAATTAAGATTAAGCAGTTCATTAACTGTAAAACGAGCTTTGTTGTTTATGCCATTATATGTACATGTGGTAAGCTTTATATTGGTAGTACTATTCGGCAACTGAGAACACGAGTAAGGGAACATTTGGCTAGTTTAAAGAGTAGTGTCCCTATGACACCAATGTCCATTCATTGGCAGCTGCAACATCAGTTGGATAGCCAGGAGGATATAAGATTCATTGGTCTCATGCAAGTGAAGATGGGTAAACGGGGTGGAAATCTTAGGCTCAAACTCAGGCAACAAGAGAGCAAACTAATTTGTTATTTTAGGAGTACCATAGTCGGTCTTAATCAGGACCACGAAATGCATGTTTTCTTATAAAGTAATATGATTGACAATCTTTCTCCTTTCTGATTCACAAATGAATGTAACCAGCATTATCGGTAATGTCACCAATTGTAATTATCACAACCTGTGATGCTGTTCCTGCCTTACCAGAGCTTTGAAAATATGGGATCAGAAATTATAGGATCTCATGTACACAACAGTGAAAGTATAGATCATTTAAGTAATTTCAGGGATGTAATGAAATTTATGTGTTTGGTGGACGTATACACATCATGAGGATGTAAGTGTAGAATTAGGTATGGTTCTATTGTATTATTTTTTATTAACCAATACGGCTAGTTAAATTCGAGTGGAAGTAGCAGCCAAGGAATAAGATATAAATGCTCGTATCAGAAGATAGGATCCCATGTATTCATTAGAGATAGTGTAGATTATACAAATAATTTAAGGGTTGCAATGAAATTCATATGTCTCATGGACGCATATACATCATGAGGATGTAACTGTAGAACTAATTGTGGTTTTATTGTTTCATTTTGTATTAACCAATACAGCAAGTTAAATTCGAGTTAGAGTAGCCTTATCATTATTAAGACATTGGATAACCACAATTGATCGATTTAGTTAATGAACAAGAATTATTTATATTTGTTCGTATCACGTTTATTGTGCGTATATTAGGCGCCGTCACGCGGACGTGCGCGTGACGTCATCGCGCGGTTATGCGCGTGACGTCATCGCGCTTGTGTGACGTCATCACGCGTGCGTACGCGTGACGTCATAACGTTGCGGCCCGCGACCTCGCGAGTGACAATACATTTAAATGGAAGGACAACCTCGTGGGACCACCTTAGTATATTGAAGTTCGGGGATCCAGCCCATGTATAGGTAAGCCTATGGAGATTCATAAACAAGATATAATTAACTTTCCTTTTGGTATGTTTGGGGGAGGTCCTTTAAGTAACTCATGATGTGTGTATGGGAACTAAACACAATAAAATATCATTTTGCTCAACAATATATTTGAAATGACAGCACATGGGGGATCTATAGCTAACCTTATGAAGCACAAGTACCATAATACATATATTTTTTGTAGGAGAAAGCCAATATTGGATAAAAAAAATTTGGAATGTTAAGACCATTGGAACATATGGCATGTTAGCAACATAGACTTTCAGGTTGGTGAATATTTTATTTTTTAATTTATGTTCCAATATGGGATAAAATGCTTATGTAATTCATATTACTCAATTTTAACCTAAAGGGTCTACTATACAAAGACAGAAGATATAAGCTATTGATATAGAGAGGGTAAGTTGCAACTTTATTGTTCAATGATGTATTTGGAATATTCACATACTCTCTGGTCATGTTGGAATGGCGTCACAGGGTGATAACCAGTAATTTGTGTAACTAATATATTGGGGTTGAGTATTATTATACAATCAGATGATAATTGGGTACCATGTTGAACACACAGAATTAATGTATTTATTTACCTATTTTTATTTTTTTCTATGTGGAAAAACTAAACTATTGCCTTTTGTTTATTTTTCTTTGAATTTTCATTTTACATCTTGCTTATGGCGTGAATTTTCCCATATCCTGATCTGACATGTTGGCACTATATGGTATGGTTTCTTGAATTTTCTCTTTCTTTTTTATGATATATTTTATGAATTTAATGATTTATGCAGCCTTGATAACGACCAAAGGTCGAAACACGTGTCGGCTGTTCTACACTTTGAAAGTCGAAATTAAACAATATATTTGACAACTGTTATGCAATTTGAAGAAATTTTTTGTACCTATTCAGAAGAATTGTAGCACTAGTGATAATAGGGTTTACAAGAAGTTGTTGGTGTGAGCGCAAGATATCCTCCCGAACTCTGAATTTTTTTGTCTACTTTGTACAAACTTTGTGGGAAGTTTGAGGGAGTGATATCACTTGCTGCCGACCTCTCCGTACTTTTATTATATATATTTTGTTTGAAATTTGAGAGTGGAAAAGAGCGCACGCAACTTGTTAGCGATCCCACAAAAATGTTTGTATTTCTATTCACCTCACTAGCCACAGAGTACAAAGAAGCGATCTTCCTAGCAAAGAGCAATGCATATAACGTGTGCATCGAGAATGCTAACTCTGGTACCAAAGAGCTCTTTTCAGTCCTACGGGAGCTAGAAACACCCTCACCGACCTCTGACCTCTGCATCAAGTACCAAGCCTTGTGTGAAGGTATCCAAAAAGCACTCATGGACACAATCTCATCCCTTCAATTTAAGATTAACCAAAGAAAACTGAAACTTGCCCCATCTGACCAACTCACGGTAGTTCACAACCCACCTAAACCATTCCCCAGATTTGAATTCACACCTATCGCCATAGAGGAGACTATCAAAACGATTAAAGGCCTAAAACCTTAAAGATGTCAAGGCGACATCTGCCCAGCCACGCTCATCAAAGACTGCATAGACAACTTGGCACCATTCATTACCTCACTTATAAACAATTCCTTCACCTCCAATAAAGTACCAGAAAATCTGAAGGAAACCTGGGTACTCCCACCAGCCCACCCCCGACTGAAAAAAACGCTGCTAGACCCCAATGTGCCAACTAACTACAGGCCTATCACGACTGTACTCTTCCTATTAAAAATATTAGACAGGGTAGCCTATGTACAAATCCAAAACTACCTTGAAACGCATAACCTTCTTGGTCTTCGCCAATCAGGTTTTCGCCCAGGCCATGGCACAGAAACAGCCCTGCTAGATCTTAAAATCCAAATGGATAAAAACAGAAACCGAGGTGACCTTGCCATCTTTCTATTACTAGACCTCTCGGCAGCAATTGATTTAGTGAACCATGACATCTTATGTCGCCACCTAGCTAGCAATGTCAATTTTTCCAACAATACCTTAAAATAGATCGAATCATTCTTGTCCAACCGATCTATGAGAGTCTTCTCATCCACGGCGGCTGCACGCCCTACATATGTTACCTGTGGAGTCCCACAAGGATCCTGCGTCTCTCCTACGCTGTACAATGCATTCACAAAACCTCTCTTTGATAGAATTGACAACTTGGGTGTCACATACACAAACAATGCGGACGACACCCAAATACTTCTATCAAATAAGGGGGATTACGACACAGACTCCAAATCCTCAATGCCATCAACCTTGCTATCCAAGCCTGGATGGCTCATCACAAACTCAGTCTTAACAACGATAAAACAGATCCTGATCATAGGCAGCCCAGTGAGACTCAAAAACCTTCCACCATCCTACAAAACCTTCAACATAGATGGCAATAGCATTACGGTAGCCAAAGAAGTCAAGACACTAGGGTTATAACTAGTCCTCTCTCACCCTCTCCCGACAAGTTAATGCCGTCCCATCGGCTGCAACCTACACTGCCAAACAGATTCCCCACCTTTTGGTTCCCAGGGCTCAGTTCTACTTGTTTGTTTATTGAATTTCTAATGCGCACCAGACCCTGAAGTAGCAGGGCGCAGAAAGGATATGCAAAGCTTACAAGTTACATTATGGTGAACAAAGTACATTGACACGTGACATACAGAATAGGCAGGGCATGGCTTATGCCCGTAATGGGTACAACATGTATATTTACATAATATACAAAGGTACATATAAAATGGATTTCAAAAGTAGTTATGTACAGCATAATATGCAAAGGTTTACACATTAGGGGTGTGGTGTACTGATGTGCCAGGTTGGTGTAGGGACTAGTCTTTGGTCAGATTGAGATGTGTAATGAAGTTCTTTCTGAAGAGTGGATAGGGTTGATCAGCTCCCAGCTGGTTTGGCAGTGAATTCCAAAGTTTAGCGGCCTTCACAGGGAAGCTATTACCGCTGATCTTAGAAGATTTGAATCTTGGTACCAATAGGCAGTTAGAATTGACAGCTCTGGTGGGCCTGCTGAAAGTTTTCATGGACACTCTGTTAGTTAGGTAGTTGGGGGCAGCATTATGAAGTGCTTTGTGTGTCAAGGAAGTGATTTCTAATTGAATTTTGTTATGGGTGGAAAGCCACTTGTTCTGACGTCTGATTGCAGTCATGTGCGCTCTTTTGTTAATGCCTAGTGCAGCTCTAAGAGTGTTTTGTAGAATTTGAAGTTTTTGGATGGTAGCTATATTACAGTAATCTAATCTGGATAGAATTAATGCTCTGGCCAGTATGATACAGCTATCGTTGGAAAGGAAGGGCTTGCCAGCTCTAATGTAGTGGAGGCTAGGGATTTCAATTGATTGTTGAAGGACATAGTGGCGTCCAGGTAAAAGCCTAAGGTTTTCACCTCTTTGGCGACTGTGATGTTGATGCCATCAATGATGAAAGACGATGATTCGTGACCTAGTTTGGATATGTTAGAGGGAGCGCCCCGAGAATTATCAGCTGTGTCTTGTCATCATGCAGGCATAGGCCGTGTGTGGCCATCCATGCCTGTATGATGACGTAAATCCTATTCACCAGAGCCAAGTCCTTGCCATGATCCCCGGAAAGTGGGAGGAGAATCTGTGTATCATCTGCATAGTGTAGGTGATACCCAGAAGGTCCAAATCATTGAATAGTGGATTGGTGAATATGTTATACAAAGTTGGGGACACGCAAGAGCCCTGAGGGACTACGCACAGGATCTGTGTAGGATCGCCCAATGCTGATGTGGAGAATACTCTGATAGTTCTGTCGCTCAGGAAGATCCTATCCATTTGATTGCGTCCGAGGAGAAGTGGGCTGCTAAGTCAAGGTGTTTGCAGAGGACCTTGTGATCCACCAGATCGAATGCAGCTGAGAGTAGTGCTGTCCTCCCTTTGTCTCTCAGCTCATCTATCTGTGTTTTCAAGTCTTTTCCGTCCCATGTAGTGGGCGAAAACCAGACTGTCTGACCCCTAGTAGTTTGTGTAGCTCAAGATGTTTTTGGATTTGCGAGTACGCAACCTTATCCAGGATTTTAAGTAAAAAGGGTACCGTCGTGATAGGACGGTAGTTTGTGGCGATGAGTGGGTTTAAGGTTTGCTTCTTTAGAAGTGGGAGGACCCATGATTGTTTGAGGTTGGCTGGGACAGTACCCGAGGCAAATGAGGCGTTGATCAATTTAGAAATGAATGGAGAGAGGTCTCTTGTGGCATCTTTTATGATGTGTGCAGGGCAGACATCTCCTTTGCATTTAGAAGGTTTTAATGATAGATAGTTTTCGCAACTTCTAGGACGGAAGTTTTCGTAAAGTGGAATCTATTATTAAGACCAGTGGTTTTGGTATTAGGTGGGCTAGGGATAGTTGTCTGTGATAAGTTCAGGGAATCTTTCTTATTTTTTATTTTAGTTTGTAGGGTGTTTATTTTGTTGGTTAAGGCTTGCTGGATCTCTGAACACCAGGTCTCTTATTTAATGCAGATATCGGGTAAGGAGATGGGAGACCCTAATTCTCTTAGTATTATGAAAAGTTCTTTCATACTAGAGTTGGAATTGGCAATGCGTTTGTTGTATGAATTACATTTTGCCAGACAAATTTCCTTTTTGTAGTGTGAGTCCGAGGATGTTAGCTTCCATTTATTTTCGCTAGAGGGGCACATCCGCCAGGCCGTTTCACATTTTCTTTTTAATAACCATAAGTCCTTTAGTTGAGGGGTGAACCACTTGTTAAGGTGTGCTTTGGGCTTGCTTGGTCTCAGTTTTAAAGGGGCAATCTTCTCCAATGTGGAGAGCATGATCTTGTATTGCTGCACCAGGGTGCTAGGGTCGAGGTTATCCGGCAGAGAGTTTAGAGTGGGTAGAATATTAGGAATTACGCCATCAATTGTGATGTTCTTTTTCATTCTAGTTAGGCAGGCTGGTGCTACTTGTGGAGCTATGGTAGGTGGTCTGGTAGTGGATAGGCTCATGGACACAAGGTAGTTGTCAGTCCATGATAGAGGAGAAATGGATGTTATGGTAGCTGTGCAATTGTATTCAGCCACCCAGTCCAAGGTTCTTCCCCTGCTATGGGTAGGTTAATTTACTTTTTGTTTTAATCCTAATGCATTAAAGGAGTTGGCAATTTGAAGGGCCTGTTTATCAGAGGGGTCGTTGAGACCTAAGTTGAAATCGCCCAGGAGCAGTACTTGGGAGGTAGGTTAAAGGTTATTGGCAAGTATATTATGCAGGTCCTCCTCAAATGATCCAATGTGCCCAGGAGGTCTGTAAACTACATGCATGGTAAGTGATTGGGAATTTTTTAGAGGAAGTTTAATGGAGATGAATTCACAGGATTTCAAGGTTTGGGGAGAGGCGATTCTCATAGATAAACTCTCTAGAGATGATAGCTATGCCACCTCTTGTTTGTTTTATTTACTTCTAATGCGCACCAGACCCGAAAGTAACCGGGCGCCGCAGTACAGAATATGCGAGGCATGGGGTTACATAGTTGCAGATTACAAGCAAAGACGAAATATATACGAGCCATAGAAGGTCAGTAAGAAGTTGCAGACAAGAGTAGAATATATACATGCCATAGAGGATAGTTGCAAACAGGATAGTCTATATGTGGACACAGGAGGGTCATTGCACCACTAGCCTGAAGGGAAGATGTATAGATGGGTTGCATGATAGTGATTATGACTATATATACACTAGGAGGTATCAGAAGTGTAGTAGGAGCTAGCGAGCAGCTAGTTGTCGGCAGACTTCAGTAGGTTAATGTAATTGAATCTGAATTTCAGAAAGGGCTGCTCCTCACGTAGAGTGTGGCAATGCATTCCATAGTTGGGCCGCTCAGACCCGGAAATTACATAGAAAGCCTCTTTTTAAAGTCCAGGACAGTCAGCTGCATGTAGGTACCCTCTGGAAAGATAGGACAGGGGTCTGGTCACTCCACTCTCAAGGATGGCCTCCCGCTCTCCACCACAGGACCCAGTCGGCGTTTAGGCCTTCCTAGCAATAGATGGCTCCACCTAGATGCACGCTCAGCAATCTCCTCTGCTGTTTCCTTGCAGATGTCAGATTGTAAGTTGCAGCAACACTCTTTTGATGGTAAATGTCGGCAGCTCTCTCCCTTCCTCCTAGTACAGTCCCCCTTTGTATTTGTATTTGTTTATTTATATTGCGCAGCCTGCCCACGGGCATCAGGGCTCATGTTTGGAAGGGTTACAAGTTACAGAAAGGCAGTTACAGGAAGGCAGTTACATATTACAAAGTATAAATATACATAGGGCAAAGAAATATACATATATTTACAAGGTAGTTAGTCGTCCCAATATATACAGAAGTGATAGGATTGGTACAGCATGCAGTGAGTGTTTACAAAAAGGAGGCTGAAGCTTCGTCTTGCTCATAAAGCCATTGTTTTGCTCTTTTATATAGCAGCGAGGACCCCACCAATTTTACAATCTTGCGGGAGTACCCCTGCAAGAGGTCACACAAATAGGATTGGACAGTTACCCTTTTCTCTCCTCCCAAACCCAGCCTCCCGGTCAGGGATGGTTTGGGGATCTGTAGCAGACATATGACCGCTTAATTTACAAGCCCCCTTTGTTCACATGTCAAATGTTTGCAAAAATCTAGTTAAGTGGCAAAACTTAATAGTTCTAGTAATAGCTGCCATAATATACATATTTTCAGATTCAGCTAATCGCAGAGAATTTAATAAGACAGCCAGGTTAGCACCATGTTGCCCGTCCATGGGGCAATTTTCTGCGTATTTCCCCAAAAAGCATAACAGTTATGAACAGGTAATTTCCTACCCATATTCCTAATTTTCTCCAACATGGGGTCTGGCATGGATTCACATGCTCATGAATATTTCCAGTCAGGCCGGGAATCCGCGGTAAAAGAAAAAACAGTTTCACTTCTCCTCTAAACCAATTCCTGTACTCTGGGTCATACTGCCCCTAGCCAATGACTGCCCCCTCCCTAAGCTCCTCCTCTGGCAGCCATCTTCAGATTTATACCGCAAATTCGTTCAAGTGTTGGGACTCCTCGAGTTTTGCTCTGTTATTCTACAGTTTTCACATTTTTTAATGGGAAAGGTCTATTTTTGTCAGATAAGAGTCGGTGTGCTCTTCTCTCCATCGACTGACAAGCGGGGATCCGTTTGTGAATTCCAGTGCCCCTCAAGGGCAAGGATCATTGAGTTTTCATTGACGTTTCCAGAAGGCCATTGGTTCTACTCCGGACCTCTGGCCATGATGGAGGAGAAGGAGGGAAGTTCACTCTTCAAGCTCCGCTCCAGATGCGGACTGCAGAATGTGTTTGTGGAGGACAAACACCTTCAATGCCTCTACTTTCTTCACCCAGATCACAAAGAAGGAGATTGCAAGATCTGCCTCAGGTTCTCCAAGAGAACCATGATGGATCGCCACATACTGGCGGCGTGGCTAAGCCCAAAGGCTTCTGCCCTGTGCCAGAAGCAGGCCCCTCTGACCGGCCAGTCCTGGGTGAGGCATGACCCTGCTTCGAAGTCCTTTGAGGGTGCTCCATCCATGGGGGCCCAAGATGAGGCTAAGCGCTGCAAGTCAGTTTCCATCTGGGTCGCTGCGCAGCCTTCTGCCTCCATCACCAGCCATCGATCCAGCTGCTCCTCAAAAAGGAAATCGCCCAACCCGGCTAAACTGCGGGAGAAGCCAGCAAAGCCTAGGGTGGAAGAAAAGAAGGCTGACTGCCCAAGAAGGCCCAGGCGGCGCAGGAAAATTGTCGACGATTGAGATGGTGGCAGCTGCTCTCTCAAAGGCCAAAGGGACTAACCCTGTGAAGGTAGCCCCGACTACGCCCAGGGTGTCCTTACCCCAGAGGTGTGAGGCCTCCGCCGGGGGCCGTGTCAAAGACACCGGAAAAGAAGATGCCATTGCTAAGCCCGGTTCCGAGCCCTGGGTGTGCAAAAAGGAGTTGCGGGGCGATGAGGTCCCAGGCCAGCCACAGGCCGTACCCCAAGACATGGATGTTTCTTCCTCGGACGAGGAGGACCAAGAGTCCGTACACAAGGTCCACAAAGACATGGAGGACGTTGACGGCGGAAACGGCGACGACGTTGCTCGGCCTAGTCCGACTGCCCGACTCTGCCGAGAGATTGATCTCTGGACATCCTTTTGACCAAAAAAAGATGCTGCAGACCCGGCCTCGGATCAGCCTCTGGCGAAAAGAGGAATTGCAATCCAACGCCACCTCAACAACCTCCACACCCGCACCAGGTGCCCCCCCCTCCCGAGGGATCCAGACACAGCGACGACTGATGATATTGTCACAGCGCGCGGTTCGCTGCATCCGAGGGCATCCCCTCCGGATGATCTGGGGTAGTTTCATGCCATGGTCGCCAGAGCTTCCGAGCTCTTCTAGCTGACAAATCGAGGAGACCAAAAAGGAAGGCTTCCTATAGCAGAGGCGCAAGGCCAAGAGGAAGACCATCATGGCGGTGCCCCTCCTGAACGATGTGTGGGAGGAAGGCCTGGCCCTATTGAAGAATCCTGCCCCAGCCAAGTAGGATAGGCTACTGAAAAAGTACCAGTACCGGAGTCCACACCTAAGTGCCTACGATCGCAACAGTCGTACGCTGTGGTGTTGGCAGCTGCAAGGAAGAGATTGTCTAACCCCTCGTCATCATCCTCAGTCCCTCTGAGCAGCGAGGGGAAGAAGTTGAACGCCATAGGGAGAAAGGACATCTACTCCACGGCATCGACCGTCGGAGCGACCAATGCACTGGCGATCCTGGCCAGGTATGACGGGGAACTGTGGTGGAAACTGGCCCTGATTCTGGAACTCCTGCCCGACGACAAGCAGGTGGAGGCAATCGCACTCCTCCAGGAGGGGGAGGTGGCTTCAGACCATGCCATCCCGGTGGCCCTGGACATCGCCGACACCGGTTGCCGACAGATGGGGAACGGTGACTGCCTCCGTCGTCGAGGCTGGCTGAAGGCCACCAACTTAGGCCAGGAGGTCCAGACAAGGGTACTGGACATGCCCTTCGACGGTATAACCTTTGGGAAGGCCGTTAAAGATTTTGCAGGCCATCAAGACTGATAGAGACGGCTCGTGTCCTGGGTACTCTCCAGCAGTACTGCTTCCTTTTGCTGCTCCGGTGAAATGTCGGGCAGATTGGCGTAAAGGATTTGCTGGAGGCTCCTCGTCATACCATCAGCCCTCCTGGTCCACGACCCAGGAGGCCTGCAGAGGCCGGTCCAAGGCTTTCGGTGGAGGTGGTCAGCTCCGTTGTTACCCTCAAGGCGGAACGCAGGCGCTGATACAGGATTGAAACGGCCAGGATGTCTGGCCCCCACGCATGCACCCCGGTGGGAGGCCAGCTGATGGGATTAGTCAGCGAGTGGGAAAAGATCTTCACAGACAGATGGGTGCTGGACGCTCTCGCCCACAGACATACCCTGGAGTTTCAGCAAAAGTGTCTGCGAATCCCTCCGGCGACCCAATAGGAGCAGCGCAAACCCCTCAGCTCCTGCAAGAGGTACAGGCCATGGTAAAGAAGGGGGTGCTCAAGCTAATGCTAAGATGACTCCGGGGCTCCAGAGTCTATTCCAGATACTTCTTATTCAAAAAGACAGGGGGCTGGAGGCCCATCCTAGACCTGCTGCGTCTCAACAAGTTTCTCAGGTCCCAAAAATTCAGGACGGTCACGTTGCAGCCAGACAGCTGGAGGAGGGAGACATGTGAAAGGGACCTTTTGATTTTTCTTCTTGCCTTGTGAATTAAAATGCTGCTTTTCCTTGGGTAAGGACAGGAAGGCCTTTTTCACATGGCCCTTCAGTTTTCATTTGCAATCACACATGCAAAGCCGTTTTTGTGTCAATATTGAAAAATCCTGCTTTTCATGTGAAAGAGGCCTTTCAATGCACCTCATAGTTACCACATGTTGGAACCTTAGCAACTGTAAGCAGCATTCGCTACACGCCCCCAGGGACATTTGCTTTTGGGACAAAACACTTGTGAGCGAACTCTCTCCCGAAGGAACGGGGGCCAGTACCAAATGGCGTCTGTAAGAAATGGAAAGCACTCTCACATGTAACTGCTGCCCAGGGGAGGTGCAAGATGGAGCAGTGAGGAAACTAAAGGGCATTAAGATTGCCGAGGGGGTAGGATCCAGCTGGCACCATCTTGAATGGACTTCAGGCTTGTATCAGCATACCGTATCTGAGATCCAAGCATGGGGATTGGACGGCGCACCCCACACCCCTTGCTAATAGTATATAATGTATGATTGCGCGGGCAGTAGCAGCCTGCCAGCCCGTGAGAGGGCAGCTAGAAGGTAGAGTCCGCCGCTGTGGCCCTTATCACCATTGCCTTGGCCCCCTAATAAACTAACGGGTGCTGATGGCAAAATAATTGTGAATACACTTTACATGCAGGGTGTTTTCTACTGGCAGCGCACAGTTTTCTTTATTTATAAAAGCAAACTGGACTGAAAGAAGGTTTTTTGGAATAGGAAGAGTCCCATTTCTGTTTCCATTGTGATTTATGGGTATTGAGCCATAGGAGGACATGGGCCTTCTGGAGTGAAGGTTACATTTGTTTTCTTTCTAAAAGGGGTGCAAGTGGGCAGCTGCATTCTGAGCAATCTGGGTGCTTGTGGCGAATAATTGTGAATCTGTCAAAGATGCTTATGCTGGAAAACAACTCTTACAGGCAAGTAACTTTCCATTCTGAAGACCAGCAAAGTGTGTGTCGCTTTTTTCATGAGCCAGTGATATGTTTCAAGACTCATATTATGAATAATCAAACACTAGAGATTTACACTTCTGGTATTACGTGGATGGAGGTAAGCACGCCGCTTGTCCAACCTGATATCAATCCGAGGTACGACAATGCCACTCCCAGTAGGCCCATTTACAAATCCACTCGCATTTGTTTGCATATCCAGCTGTCTTCTACTTTCTTGAAATCTTTCAGTGTATACCCACCTTTTTCTGCTACTGGCAACAGATTCAAAATGGACGCCAGCTGGACTATGCAACTTCTGGATTAGGACTAGATGGCATGCGGTTTTGCGTTGGTTTCCCCCATCCACACAAGCATGAGTGATCAGACTGAAGCATTCTTTTGTTGTTTGGTTACTGTCTTGTTACTTTGTACCTTGAGGGAGCAGTCGGGCAGAACGCACTGTTCATCTTTGGTGCTTGGCCTATTCCCTGGTATGCACTGCTGTACCGCGTCCTTCCTCCTCAGTATGTTGTTGGTTCTTTTTCCCAGTTATTAATGTTCACAGCTTGTCTTTCTTTCTTCCTTCCTCTCCATGTTCATTTTGCAGCAGAAGACCCCCAGCTGCCCCGAACCGACCCACCATTATCCGACCGGCTGAGCCTTCGTTACTAGATTAGAAGTGGGGGAGGGGAGCGAGCTCTCCCATGTACTAATTTGAGGGGGCGTCGCTGTAATGCAGTACCTACTGATTTTTATGGCAGAAAAAAGTTTTTTTTTTCTCTGTAAATGTGTACCCGTGATTGGTTGTGGAAAAGGCGCCTTGTGGGTACTGCTTCTTTAGCCCGAGACCTGAGCTAACATTCGGCTGTTCCCGGACAACCACCTGTATGCTGCAAACACACAACAGGGAGCGGCTCCAATGTTTATGCTCTGTATGCTGTTGCCTTAATGTGCCATTTGTGTCTCCCTTCCATGATGTCTCCTTAAATAGGTGCATAGGAAAAAACGGAACACTGGGATTTGAGCACCTGTGGGCTGGTCACTGTTTTCCAAAAGCAGTCATGTTATGATTAGTCCTCATTAAAGCAACAGTACTACACGTGTTTTCCAAGTCCTTCAATCTGGATCTTCCCTTTATTGTTGCAAAATGTTTACAATTGCCTATCCCGATGAATAAGAGGAATAGGCTGCATTCTGGTCATGGCCACTCCCCACGTGTAAGGGATTTTCTTCCCCTCACAATTGAAAGCACAGCCAGTAGCTTGGTCTGTGAGGATGAACAGTAATGCTGACTGGTGTTCCCTTTGATTTCCAATAGAAGGCTGGTCTTAAAAGGAATCTGCAAGTCCTCATTTCCCCCGGTAGTACTGGTGCTTTACTGGTGCTTTACTGAGCCCAATACCACTAGTTTATCTAGGAGAGAGCTGCTCAGCTTTTGGCTGGGGATCCAATGCTGCACTTTATTCAGAGTGGAAGGATGTAAGCGTGACTCTGTCCCAAAGGCAGTTTGAATGTATATAGAACTGGGGGAGTAAACCTTAAATGCCTGGAAGAAGCTTCTCATACCTTTATAGTAGAACTAATCAGTGCCTCGTTACTCAGTTGTATAGATGATTGCATTTTACATCCCACCAGCTACTAGCCCCATACCACCGTGCTGCAACATGGTTTACATGTAGTTAGAGAAAGGATGTTTGGCAAGATCTGCACTATTAGTGGACACTGAGCTATGCACACACTGGAGTGGAATGTCGAGTCCCTGAACCCCTTACTTGAGTCTGTGCTCTCTACTGCACCAACTGTACTCGTGCTGAAAACTAAGCAGATAGTCTGAGGACGAGGCTGTATTATATTAATGCAGAAAGGGGTGGGGGCTCTTGTTTGTATCAAAACAAGTTCCTGATTAACTTCCATGTATGAAATTGAATTTTGTTTAATATCGAAAGAGTCCCATGCAGAGAAAATGGTATTGCTCTGCGGGAATGTGCTGCATTGGGCAAGAGTTTGGTTCCACAGTTTGGCTCTCCAGCCCAAGGCTATTTTACAAGGCCTGCAAGTGTGTAGATCGCCACCATTTTAAAAGTAGACTGTTTGGTTTAGGTATTTGCTTTCCACAATATTTATAATATACACACACACACACTCCCGGGATGGGGCTCCTATTGTAAGAAAGATGGCAATGGTGAAATTGCCATGACCAAACAATCCACTGTAAAAATTGTAGCGCTGAAACCAAGTAAACGCCTTTTACAAGCCTATCTCGGGATTCTGAACAATTTGGTGTATAGGAATCCGTTAGTGAACATTGCCCATCTAAACATGGCAGCCCATAAGCTTCTAAAGCAATTTTAAATGTGAAAACCTTAGTGCAGGGTGGCCAGAGTGCCTGGCATTCTTTGTTGGCTGCTGTGTTTATCATACCGGCGATGTTTGCTGTTCTTTACCATGCCCCTCGTCCAATCATTTTTCTTGTTTTTGAAGCAGACATCATTTTTCTGTTTCACCAGTAAAAACATTAGGTCACTTGCTGATGTATAGTCCTTTGGTATGCTGTAAAAAGCTGCCATTTTGAAGAAGTCTTTTTCTGATCAGTGTATCCTGATGGGGCAGAAGAAGTGTGAAACTACCAGCACTGCCTATTTTGTACCAGGAATCCACCAACCTCCCACCCAATAACGGGGGCTATTGAACTGGCTATCTGATTTGTAGTCTGTTTTAAAATAGGTTTATCCGCCACCTCCTTCCGTGGGAGGTAATCAGTAGGCGGCACTAAACTCAGCAGTGATCAATTGCATTGAGTGACGTTACATGAAAAGAAAATCATCAAATGCATGCATCGAAATACCCATGCAAAGGCCAAAAGATAACTACCTCCCGTTAACAAAAATCAAAGCTAAAGTTGAGTATCATTCGACCTCAAGTTGGAAACACAATGCATAATAGCTGCAAATTGGAAGGTAAAACCCTAACGGTGAGAAATCAAATTAAAAATACAGACTGGAAGGCAAACAAATAGGGACTGCCAGAAGATGGAAATCGACCTTACTTTGGTCGCCACTGCTGAAGTATTGTACGCACTGTTTACGTATCTCAAGATTCCATGAGAACCTGCCCTCAATTTCAAATAATGCATGGAGTTCATGCTTCCAAAGCACTCATTTCTGTTGGTTGGAGCATCCATGCCATTAGAGTGAGTTCTCCCAGTAGCTTTCTACTTTTCCAAGGGTGGTTTCAGTCGAATGCGGCCTCTTGTTGAATTTGACATGGTGTTACATAGTCCATTGTGTTACAACGAATATTTCATGAATCAAAACATGAAGGATTGGGACAAAGGGCCTGTGTGAAAGGAATGGTGGCAGCAGCTCCTTGCCCTTGATGGACTATGTATACTTTGCCAGAGGAGATGAGGAAACCGTTCTTCTCTGCATCTCAGCATTTTGCAAAAAGCATCGAGGACCCAGGACTGGGTCTAGGCCAATTTTTTTCAGTCATGAATAGTTTTTTATGCCGGAAAAAGAGGCAGAAGTTCAGCCTTAAACCTCGGGGAATAAGCACGGGGGCTCAAAAGAAAATAACTAAATTTGGTGGTCCACTTAGCATCCTGCACAGTCTTGAGCAGCATATAAATCTAGAACAGTACCTTTCAAGTACATTTCTAGCAGATATATCATACAGTGATTGCTCCACCAAACCAGGGAGCTACCTACCTCTCTGCGTCTTCTCTGGGTTGAGAGTGTGGTGACTTGCGTGGCACTACCGGAAGCACCTGTGCACTCATGACATCAAGTGGTCAAAGCATGACACTGGAGATAACCCGTGTGGCCTGGATAACACCTCATACCTTGGACATGCTGGAAGATTTAGGGGGTTTATTTAGAAGCCCTCCAAACAGAAGTTGACTAGCAACTCTAATACTGTAGCAGAATCCTGCAATACCATGGCCCTTTGGCCAGTATTCTCCCACTTGCACAGAGCTTGGGGGCAAGGTGCTTGGTCACACTTTGGTGCTCGCAACAAGATTAGGCCTAGAGGGAACCAGAGACTGCACTCTGGTGACGTGCTTTGAAGCATTGCAAGACATTGAGCTATGCCCTCCAGTTACCCTATATCTATTTACGCGGGGGGCGCATGCAGCGCAGCTCTGCCACCACACCCCTCCCCACGCTCCTGACTTCTGACGCACTCTTCCAGCTTCCCTCCAGACAGAGCCGCTTAAAGACCTGCATACGGGAGGTGGCCTTCAATAAGTAGGTCTCTTTAGGGGATGCAGCCTAGAGACCACAATGGGGTTATTTGTCAGAGGTTGTTATGCAGTCCATTTTATCTGAACCCTTCCCGGAAGTTTTTGCTTCAACAATCATGGACAAGAGTCCTCTGCCAGGCACACCTGATGCCTATCCTGTCTGACATTCCCGCGGATCCCACGACTGAGGATCCGCCTCCTTCTACTAAGGTACCAAATGCAGAATATAACACTACAGATGTGGGTGAACTCCCCCCGCCCCCCCCTCCGCTCTGTGAACCAGTTACCTGCAACTTCAGGTCCATTTTGTAGACTATGCCCTGCTACTCCATATGCCTCTTAGCTTTGAATTCCACTACCATGGAACAGGCTATTCCTAATTGATTCAGACCTTGTTTTGCATCCTTTATTTTCAAATACAAGACCTGTAAAGATGAACACTTTGTATTGCTGTGGAATCCCCCAGTACATTCAGCCATGGTTTTGCGGGTCTTAACTAGACTCCAAAGCTTGGGAACTTAGAGGGAAAAGATTTGTCAGAAGGTAACCCAGACTCTAAGGCAGATTAACTCTGCCTCTGTCTTGGCGGCCTGGAGCATTAGAAACTGCGATACATTTGATACATTCACAGAAAGTCTTCCTCCTGAGGCTCAGTAGGGCATTTTATTGTGAATCTCAGAATGAAAGGTTGACGGTCAGCTTCTGAAAGTAGATATCACCTCCCCTAAAGTCTCAAGGGTAGTCTCCAGAATTATTTTGAGCTTCAAACCCTTCTTTTGCTCAACAAATTGTTGCAGAGAGAGAGCGGGCCCAGGTCTCTGCTCTTTTTACTTTTTCATTGAATAAACTGTGTACCAGGTCAATTGTAGATATGTCAGGCCTCAATACAGGCCAGAAGGCCGTTATGAATGTCCTTTCGGTAGTGAAGGCCTTCTTTCAGCTTCAGAAAATTAGCATATATCCATACCTGGATGATGGGATATCCTGTCCAAAAATATCCATTCCTTGGGTTTCTCCATCATGCAGAAAGAGTGTATTTCCCTCTCAGAAGATTCTGTTCACGTGAGCCATGTTGCATACAATTCTAGGAAATGCATTTTCTCCTTCAGACAGGGCAGTAGCATAAAATCAAACTGTTCGTCACATTCTTACCAGAGCTCAAACACCTGTCTGTTGTATCCAGAGGCATCTGGGCTTGTGACTGCTTGTTTCTTGTGTGTGCCCCTGGTGAGGCATGGGATGAGGCCTTTGCAACTTCATCGGTTATCTCATTGGGGCCAGTTATCCAATCCAAAAGGATTGCCATGCCATATTAACTGTGGAAATTCCTACACCTCTCCAGCCCTGATCAAAGCAACTTCAGACTCTTCCCCCTCCGCCTGAGATCATCATCATCGGAATCAGGCTTGCAGTCTTTGGGTCCCCTTTACGGTCTGCAACTCAAGGCCATTTATCTGCCTTAAAATGATTCTCTTCATCTCATTCCCTGGGAAGGTAGTATAGATTTTCACCGATCATACAAAAGTGCTGTTTTACTTTAACTGGGAGGAGTAGTCTCCCTTCCCCTGTCTGCTAGGCTCCCAACTCTGGGCGTGCTGTCTGCTTACCACGTTTTTGTAAGTGTACCATCCAGAGCGTGAGGGTCTTCAACCTGTGGCTCTCCAGATGTTTTGGATTCCAATGATCGTTCCTTTTTGAATATGCCAATGGGAGTTGTAGTTCAAAAAAGCTAAAGGTAAATTCCCTAGGCCGCATCATTCACACCCCACCTAAATAGGAAACGAACAACTAAGTCCTTCCTCCAAGAGTGGGGATTTTGCCGGACTTATTTGCAACAGAATATAACTGTCTTGTCAGGACGGTGTTTCATGGCAGAATGGGGCTCCATTATCTAGGGAATGCTTCCAGTCAGTGAGGATACATCAACAAAATTACTTGTAGGCCTTTCCCCGGTTTCCTTTGCTTTACAGCTGTCTAAAGCGGTTCAGAATTGCAAGATGATCCTTGTGGCCTATTACTGGCCTCAACCAATTTGGTTCCTGGAGCTGCTTCTCCTTTCGAAAGGCTGATTTCAGTTCCTGCATCCATCCCTTCTATTGCTGAACTGATTGTCTAGTTCCTGAGAAGTAAGCTTATTCTCGAAAATATTTCAATCATGTGCACGCCTAGGAAGTACTTCACAAAAAGGCAATGCAAGTGTGAATGGCTGATATTTTGCCATTGGACCTTCTAAGGACCTCCTTAGACAATGTTCTATCTTATGTCCTTCTTAGTGAATTCAGGGTTTTAAATACCGTCCTGCAAGAACTATCCTTCAGCACATGCCAGAGTCTGACAGTGGCAACAATAAAAGGTGGGTGGCGGTTCTACCACCGGAAGCTATCTAGGCACCTAGACTAATCAAGCTGTGCACTAAGGAGACTGATGTGACTAAAAGAAACATTTTAACTTGTTTCCAGGAAGTCATCAGATCACTTGTGCTATAGAAATCAATGGAGACCTGGTTCCAGAGTTTGGCACAAGTAAGCGTGCAAGAGCTACCAAACCTCTAAGCGGGCGACAACGATTGTGTGGCAGGAGATGGCTCTTGTGGCAAATTTAATTGCATCCAAAGAGACTTTTGCATTGTGCAATGAACCAGTTACGGCATTTTGAATAATTCATTAATCTATGCCCTCCTTTTAAATATCCAGTCCCTCAGTGGGATGTTGTCTTTTACAGCTATGCTGCAGAAGTCATTTGAGCCCACAGCCACTGTGACAGATGTTCTAACCTGGTAAAAAGCATTTCTAGTTCTTACTTCAGTTAGGTGAGTGGCAGAACTGCAGGGCCTCTTTTCAGAACATCCTTACAGCACTTTCCATAAGGGTAATTGTATAACCTTTATTCCAGAAAAGTTCTTTCGAAATGTCATCTAAATCGGGAGATTGTTCTTCTGGCCTCCCATCCTAGAACTCGCTCTTGTTCAGCAGAGGAGACTGTTCACAATTGAGACCTCTCAAAGGTCCTTACATTTTACTGGACAACCCGATACCCTTTAGAAAATACTTATCCTGTGCTGCTTACAGGAATCGAAGCAGCAAAAGCGGCCATTGCAAGATGCATGGTTTCTTTTTATTTGATTATACTGATGTTACTTGTGCTCGACCATCATGCATCAGTTAAGCAACCAAAAGATTTTCTGAAACTGGAATCTTTGCACTTGTTTTCTAAGTTTATATAAAGGTTCTGATTCTCTAATGTCCAGTGTTGTTCACGGTCTGGCTGCTGGTGCAGTCTTGCCCAACCGGCTGTAGAGAAGGTAGAACAATGCCTAATTCCAGAATCACATAGTAGGCAATCGCGTTCTACCAATCTGTGAGCAATAGGGACCAATTTGATCCGATTTAACTACTTTCTCGATTTCTAACCCGTGGTTAAACACTTTGATACCATGTCGAGGTTTCAACCTCTGCTACACTCCGCCTAATCCTCTTTTGAATTCCAACAAAGTTCTTTCAGCTCTGATCCATAAGCGTTTTGGGCCAATGGCATCTGCAAACTTAAAATGTATGTCCTGGAAAATGCCATTCTTGCTAGCAGTCACAGCTGCATAAGGCGCAGGTGAAATCCAGTCACCTTAAATTCAGGAACCATGCTTCCTCTTTCACAGGATAATGTGGTCTGAGTATGTATCCTTCCCATCTGCCAAAGGTTGTGACCGGTTCTATATAAAGCAGAAACTGTGCCTTCTGGTTTTCTTCCTTTGAGAGACTGTCTCTCCATCATCCTGACATTTGCAATGTGCCAATTCAGTTTGTCGCTTGAGGGTTCCATTCTTGGAACAGCAATGAAGGACTCCATAGGAAGATAGCTGGTGTTTCCCAACCTGTGGCCATGCATGCTCACCTAGGCAGAACAATGGCCGTGTGATTAGCCTGTCACATACCTGTCCCCTTGAAGGATATTGGCAAGACGGCTCGTTGGCCTCTAGCATTTCCCGTACCTTTTTTTAGACGCTACTCATTGGACACAAACTCCAAAGCAGCTGCCCTCTCCGAGCAGACTGTTCTCAGGAACTTCTTTGGTTGACTGAAGTGGTCATTACATTGCATACATTCTACCATTGTCCCATCTCTGTAAGGTGTAGCAAAATGTCAATAAGTATGAAGAAACGGTGACTGGGCACAGGAGAAAGCCCGTTTCTCCTACTTCCTCTGTACGGCCTCCCTGTGATAAGAGTGCAACATGTACATGCTGATGAAAGGTCAGCATGTGAAAGTTGGAGCAATGAGCATGCGCATATGGGAGGTCTAGTGTCTGTACAAGAGCCCATTGAGGATTTTCTGATTTAATGCTGCTAGGCATAGTGCTCTGGCAGAGCTGCTTCCACGAACATCCCATAGCAGCAAGGAAATGGCAGCATGCACCAGAAGTACCAGTGTCGTCACGGCAATTACCACTTAGTACTCGACATTCGATAACATAGAATATAGCCACCCTTTTCAGTAGAGAACTTTAAAAGGTAACGTGTGTGTCTGTAAAAAAACAATTTGGATCTTGTTCATGCTGCACAAATCTGTGGATTGAAAATCGGAAAAAGAAATTGCAAAATAGATCTATATAAAAAAAGGCCCTGATCCAACCGCGCTGGAGTAACAGATAAACAAATGCCTGCCTTAAATAGTTATCTTTATTGTAGAGTATATTTTTTCCAATTCTTTGCTATAGTTTTAACGAACATTTCAAGGACAAAAGTGTAATGGGTTTATAGTGAGAGGAGGGTTTTGGGTAATTCCTGGCTAAATGCTCCTGCTCCATACAAACCTACCCTTTGTTTGGCATGAAAGTCTCAGCCTTGCTCTGGAACCCCTTGTCACCCTTCCAGCAAACAGGAGATGTGTCATTGCTCAGTGTCCAGGTGGTCATTATTTGGCTGATGTTAATATTTTATTTTTAGCCAGCACACAGAATTTCCCAAATGTACATTTGGAAGGGAGGACGTGTATCCTCTGAGGAAGGCAGGTTGGATCATATACTTTTCCCTAAAGTCACATCTGGAAATGTATTTTCAAAGCTGTTTTTTTAAATGAATATACATTTTACATGGATACAGGCATTTGTTTTTTGTAATCCTTTCCTCATCATGAAATCTTTGCAGATCCAGTGTTTTCAAGCTAATTCCATATAATTCAAAACTTTAAGGGATAGCTTCGGTTTGAGAAGTACTTCCCAGGATGCTTAGCAAGATGGCTAACCTTCATGTATATCGCCCCTTGAAGTCCCCTCTTGGCAGTCACTGGTAATACCAAATCCCTTAGATGGTATCAATGTCTGCTGAGTCCTGGCTTGCATTTTGGGAAAAGGTTCTTAAATTGCTGCCGTGTTGGACGGGTCAGATGTGCATAAAAAATATAAGCAGTGTTTACAAGTAATCTAAACTGTTCCTCAATGAGGATGTGAGTGGGTGAACCAGGGAAATGGCTCTGGCCATTGGATGAAGCTTCGACCATTGAATGATCCCAAAAAACTGTGGTGTTTTTAGTTCTTGGCCCACTGAGCAGTTTGTACATTTGTAAGATATTCTGGGAGTGTTGGGTGATGGGATAGTCTGGCCATTGCATGTGCTGGGAACATTGCAAGTGCTGCGAGATTGTGGCTCTTTTCTCTGGGGTGAGCGTGCACGCACTATTCTGGGAAGGTTGCAGTGACTGCTGTGAGGTTGTGGTGCTTTGTTTCGGGGAATTGCAGGGGTTTGCTTTTGTTGAATAGTCCAGGAGTGCTCAGAGGAGTGCTGCTAGGTTGTCCTCTTCTGTGTAGTGGCTGCTCGTCGCTCAATGTTGAACTGAGTTTCTAAACTGCTGGTTTGTCATGAGGCTAGCTCTGTCCCCACCAAGTGAGTGGCGGATCCTTCTTTTTCCCATTTGCATGGCCCCCAATCACTTTGTGGCGGGAAAGGTGAAGTGCATGGGCTGTATATTGGGCTACATCTGTTACCTTGACTTCCCATGCTGGATTATTTGATTTGGGTTCCCTTCAGCCCACACCATGCATCCTTACCTGTCCAGCGAACATTCAGATTTTAAAAGCCATCTTTTATCTACTCTATATCAAACATTTTCAGACCAAACCAAGAAACCATGTGCTTCTCTTCTGCTGTCCCTGTCATGTGGGTTTATCAAGATCTTTCCATCTCGTTTTGTGTGACTAAACTGAAAATGGTTCGACAAAAAATGATATGAAAACAGATTCAATGCAAACTCTCGCCTGTCTTCCTCCAGTGTGAACTATTGTAAAGTGCCTCTGTTCTGTAAACAATTAATAAACTAAAATAAAGGGAAATTTCTTCTGGTGGAAACTATTGGTGCAGGTTGTGTGGGTCTCTTCATTTCTGAGTCTGTTTTTTCCCCCCAATCTCGCCCCACCCCTTTGTGTGTGTTTTCCTGCCATGTTAATGTTTGGTGATGGACTCTGCTTCTGGACTTCCAAGGTGTGCTGTGGCGTCTATTGTGCATTGGTTGCAGGTGTCATTTCTTTTGGTCTACACTGCTGCTTTCCTCCCTGAGCATTTTGAGGGTCTGGGTATTGCAATATGGCACTGCCAAATTTAGAGTGCAATACACCAAAGTAACTGATGTCACTTCCTATCCTGCAGTGGGCGGCGGTCCAAAGGAAACCCCAGGGAAATTCTCCAAAGAAACTGCTGTCACTTTCTGTCATACAATGGGTGGCATTCCTAAGCAGACACTGGGACACAACACTCAAGAGAAACCAATGTCGCTTTCTATGATGCAGTGGTTGGCGGTCCAAAGCAGAGCTCTATGCAATTCTCCAAAGAAAATGGTGTTCCTTTCTATCATGCACTGTGTGGCAGTTGAATACAGGCTGTGGTCAATACTCCATACAAACTGATGTCACTTTCTGTAATTCTGTCGGTGGTGGTTGAAAGCAGACACCGTAAATGCACCTCTTAACAGCCACCTCAGAAGCCCAAACGTAACTGCTCCGATTTCTGGCAATTACCTACCCACCATTGTGTCCTGAATCTTGGTATTGGGAAGGGTAAACTTTCTTTTAGGTATTGTGCTATTGCTCGGATTAATAATCTTTAGAATACTTACTCACTGTTGGGGCTGCATAGTAGGAGACTAGGGAATTCCCATTGCAATGTAGAGTAAATATTACAAAGGTTTTTCAGAAGAACCCACCATGGAGACTTAACCGTGCATAATACTTCCAAATTTGTGTTTTTTTGCTCCAATTCATAACCTTTAAAATATGGAGATGAGTCTGTCTCCTACTGGAGAAGACACCTCGGTGGAGATCTGTTACAGGTACGTTGCTTGCCCTGCTCCTTACGATGTGTGTGAAGATTCACCAGGTCTTGTCACTTTTCCCCAGGGGGAGACCTTTCCTATGAGGCTAGGGAGTTGAGGCCGCTACTCCTTAATCCCCTTATTGGTGGTAATATGCAAAGCACCTCATAGGGAGCGACTCCCCTCCTGGTGGTGAGGACGGTCACCTGGGGAAATGCTTCCACACCACCACCAAAGGACATAAACCCCTACCCTCATGGTCTACCACATTATCCACCCTTGATAGTAGAACCCTTTGCTACTATAAACCCATGACTGTGACAAATATACTCAGACGAAGAAGGTGAGATGCTTTTGGAGTAACCAGCCAGCAGTTAGCCAAGTACTTTAACGAGGTGGTTCACTGGAGGCATGAAGAGTGCCAAAGAAACTTTCACAGATGGTGTTGACGTTACGCAAGGTCAGCGTCTATAGTATAAACAGGAAAGCGAGAACAGACGATGGAGATCTCCTCACGGAAGCCAAGAGTACGCAAACAAAGCCTGGGATGTTCAAAGTTGGAACGCTGCAGCTGGAGCAAGCGTGGTCCATACGTCTGGTCTGGTCCATAAACGACACCAAGACCATGGGCCTGTCGCAGAGCTAGGCAGGAAAGCTAGGAGGAGGAAAGACCCCTGTAACCCTGTGTAGAACTGGAGCTGTGTCCCCAAGGTACCACAGGTAACTGGAATGGCGGGTGGGGTCCAGGAAGTGCCTGCTTACTCCCAAGTGCATGGGGACTCATCTCCCTTATTGCAATGGCCAAACCCATATCACTGCTCAAGCAGAGTGCATTGGGAGTCCTCTCCCTAGTCACAGTGGCCAAGCCAATACCACTGCTCCAGCAGAGTGGAACAGGAGTAATCTCCCTTGTCGCAGTGGTCCAACCACTACCACTGCTCAAGTAGGCTTGCAAGAGGTTTACATGAAAGATACAGAGGAGGCTGGAAAAGATATTTATCATCCAGTTAATAAAGGGAAGCCAAATAAAGCTGTGAGCTTTTCCACGTCCTGGAAAGAGTTGACGTGACTGATATAAGTTTTCTGTAAAAGTTCTGAATGATCACCTTGGAGAACTTTGAGAAAGGGGAAAGGGAATCATTCCCCTGACCCTGTTTTGAAGGCACACTGAAAGACTTATTACGAGAAGACTGAAGCAACACACCTGAAGAAGGGAGTCATGCTCCCGGTGAAGGAACTTTATTTTAGTTATAAACTTTAGTTTTAAGTGTTTGAGTTAGATATCTACGTTAATGACCGAAGACGGCGAGCATATTTGTTTGGACGGACATCCTGGCCGCTCACTAAAGTTTCCCAGGTTGAGGCAGGGAGGCCCCTTAGAAGTAGGGAGAGAGAGTTTCTTTCTTTCATAGTAAGGTTTGTAGCTCCAAACACTACCCCTCCTTGTCAGTCTCCTTCCTCTACACCCTCACATTTAGTACTTCCCCCTCCTGTGGTCAAAAAGGGTTCCCTCTAAAAATGAGGAAGTATTCTAAAGGTTCTGAATTCAAAGAAGATGCCCAGGGTGGAGAACGTATTGCTGCAGGTGAGTTCATTGCTATGGGCACGGTCTCTTGAAAAAAGCAGCTGGTTTGGTTAGTATGGACGGGAGGATAGGCAAGATTGCCTTGCTTTTGTGGTAGCACATGCAGGTCAGAAGAGCCGGGGTTGTGTGTGCGGGAATGTTTGTGTGATGTTGAAGGCAATTGAGGTATTTGTATCCAGAAGAGTGTTTTGTTAGGGGTGTCAATTGTTGTGTCTGGGGTTCATGTTATGTGTGTAGTATTGTGTGTAGTATTCTGCTCTGCAGCAATACAAGGATGAGTAGGGGAGAAAATGCCCACTCAGCCATCACTCTTCTACAAACCACAAACCAACCCATTCATAAAGGTAAAACCGGCACCGTTAAGAGATTGAGCTCCTTTGCCTTTTATGTTAACGTTGTCCGAGGGAAGGCTATGCTCTTAAGAGCTGTGTGAATGTGATCCAGTAGTCACCCCAACAGCACAGTAATACAGTCCAAAATAAAGCGAATGTCCAATCAATGTTCTATAAAAATATCTCTAAGGCTTGTGGATCTTCTTAGAATTGCATGCTTTGCATAAGCCGACATCTGGTGGTTGGTTCAGAGTATTACATGATTAATTTTTGATTTCGAAATGGGACGTCGACTGGGCTTCCTTGTAATACCATCCCTATTGTGACGTGTCGACGCTCTGAGATTTCTTTCCCTCCACCCTCCCGTCATCGGATTGGTCACACTTTACAGAGTTAGTCATAGTGGTACTTTTGCTAGTGATCTAGCGTACATTTTATATATATAATATATATATATATATATTTTACTCTACTCGACTATTGTTGCTGGTACCTCTCGACGGAGCTTTAAGACCGCAGGATTGACCATCGTATGCAGCCTGTAGTGGCTTTGGAAATAGGCATTAGACAGTCCACAGCTACAGGCTTTGTCCTTCACAGTAGGGCGAGAGGGGGGGGGGGGAATATTTACACTTTAGAGTTAAGGAGAATACCTCCTTACATTACCCCATTAATATTGGTCATCTCGCTGTCCACTAGTTTGGGACTTGGAGAATACCCTGTTTAAATTCTGCCCCATGTGCAACAAGAAGTTTCTGTGGAAATACATTTTTAAGGTCAGCAATTTTTGTCTTGCAAGGGACCACCAGATGTCAAATGCTTGTGTAGGCGTTTTAAGCCAAAAACACATAAAAGATTAGCGGTCGTAATGCTGGACGGCTTTCGCGATGCAGGCTGAGGTGTCAACGGAATACCCTGCCAGAGCAGAGGAGCCAGAACAGGACAGCTGTGGTTTTGAATCGTAACCCAAAGAGATTTTGTATCAGGAAATGGAGGGTTCCCGTGGGCAAGCGTTATGCTCTGTTACGGATGTCCCCTGGCGCAAGGCTGAACATGTTAAATCAGTACATGGGAACGTGTCTGAGCATTCCGCAGGAACAGCGATCAAATCAAAACCCATTGCGATTACAGAATACATTTCGCCCTTTCATTGAAGTTTCAAAATCCTCGGCAGAGCTGGCAATCTCAACGCCTACCGGGTCGGTCAAGCAAAAGACTCAACCGTTGGTCAAAAGCCTATCTCGCTGAGTGCCTACGTACTGAAGGACACTATAAATAAACCAAAACCACATGTGCCGAAAAGTACCATTTTAACGAATGATTAAAAAAGAAAGCACACATGATTAAGCAAGTTTGTCTTCATGTGACATGCTTAAAAGGAAACAGAAGAATGATCTGATATGGCATTTACATGCCTATACACAAGTGTTTCAAGGCGCGACGAGGCAAGGGAGAGGGGAACAAGGGGAAGACAGACCACGATCCTACTAGGCCAGGTGGCATTCAGATCGCGCAAGTGCATGGGTAGGGAGAAAGGGAAAAGTACCTGGGGAAGGGAGAGGGGAAAGTGCAGTACATGGACTAGAAGAATACATAAGATAAATAAAAGCGGCCAGATGTTGGCAAGTGCAAGGGTAAGTGCAGATATCAGGTATCACGTGCTGGTAGGGGGACTGTAGGGATACAGAAAACAGTCCCTAGGTGCGGGGGTTGCCAGGGAGGCAGGGCAAGTGTGCAAAAGGCGAGGCATGGCCCCAAGATCAGAAAGGGTGGCCAGGTAACCAGTGCAGTTTCAGCCAGGAATTTCAGCAGGGGAGAGAGGCAGAGAAATCAGAAGCAAAGAGGAAGGTTTTGAGGTGTGTCTGGACCCGGAGATGGTTCTCCTGCCGAAGAGAGAGATCGACTGCCAACTTGTTGCTTGGAGAAGCGACTGACCCTAAGGGAGTTGGAGGCAGATGAGCAAAGAGCCAGAGAAGGAAGTTATTTGGGAAGAGAGAGTTGAAGGTATTAACAATGGACAATGCAGAGGGTTTTGAACTTAATCCTTGCAGCCACTGGGAGCCAGTGCAGAGATTTCAGTCCTGGAGAGCTACGATCCCTGGGCTTGAGGCCAAGGACAAGTCTTGCAGCCCTGCTTTGGATAAATTGCAGAGGGCGGAGAGTCGAGGCAGGCAGCTTTAGATAGAGGCTGTTGCAATAGTCCAGCCTAGAGAGAACCAGTGCTCTGGAGACGGTGAGCTTCTGGGGGAAGGTGAGGAAAGGAAGAATACCTCTGAGGAGGTGCAGCTGGTAGTGTGACTTCTTAGAGACGTCAGAGATGTGAGGAGAGAAGGAGAGTGTGGAGTCGAAGATGACCCCAAGGTTTTTAGCCTTGCAGGAAAAGGGCCAAGAGAGGTCAGCCAGAGAGCTGCAGGGAAGGAGGGATTGGGTGTGTCAATTAGTAGAATCTCAGTCTTACTAGCATTAAGGCAGAGGTTATTGGCGGCACACCACTCCTGGATAGCAGACAGTCGGAGATGAGGGAAGGAGAGGAGGAGGCCGAGGGTATCCTGAAAATGAGCTCGGTATCATCTGCATAGCACTGAAAACTTCGGCAGAGAGCGGCGATGCAGTGGGCAAGCAGTGCCAGGTATTGGTTGAACAGCCAAGGAGAGATGTTAGATCCCTGTGGGACACCACAGGTAGAGAAAAAGATATGAGAGGAAGGACCCAAGTTGGACCTGGGAGGGTCGGCCGGAGAGGAAAGCAGTCAGCCACGCCAGAGCCTGTCCAGTGATACCCAGGTTACCATCGAGACGGTTGAGCAGGATGGCATGGTTGACGGTGTCAAAGGCAGAAGAGAGATCCAGCAAGATGAGGACACACGGGGTGTTGGAGTCAAGGTTGGAGAGCAGGTCTTCACGGATGTTCAGGAGAGCGGTTTCCGTGCTTCTGGCAGCCCTGAAGCCAGATTGATGGTCAGAATTACAAGGTTGTTTTTCCACCTCCAGAATCATCCCTAGGTTCATCAGGAGAATGGGCAACACGGTTTGAGGTCACTGAAAAAAAATGTCCGCATTCATGGAGTTTTGGAGAAACGCTGACTCCAACACAAACGGCGGGTTCAAGAAGAGGAGTACCTTCCAAAAAATCAGGCTGGACTCACTCTTCCTTATGAAGAACCAGTGGAGATCTAAATCTATACAGACGAGGAGGAAGACTTTGCGGATGACGACACTGGTTCAGTAAAATCCGATTGCAGTGGGATTTTGACTTCTCTCCTTCCAGCGCCATGATACCCTGAGCGCTTAACAAGTTTCCATAACAGGCACAGTCCTGGAATACCTTCCCCTCTGACATCGCGGATCCCATTTCCATATCACCTATCGATGACCATGTGCCAAATAATGATGTGATTAAAAAAGCAGCCCATTACTTCAAAATGTGTACTCATTAATCTGAGGAAGGCGCAGTTTTTGTAGACTTTTTCCTCCATGAGAAAAAACAAGTTAGCCAGTACATCCCTTTACTTAAATCTGTCAAGAGACGATTAGACCCCCTCCCTCACAACTCCAGTGTTAACAAAACCAGTTAATCCACTGGTGGAGAAAAGGTTCAAACCAGTCCCTGCCGACCCTCTTATCAGGAGAAACGTGAAACCAGATTCTTTGGACATAGCTACATCCGAAAGGGCGGGTACCCCATTAGCAACATCAGAGGCCCCTCCAGACAATGTAAGCAAGAAGATCTCTGCTCTAGGTAAAAAGGTGGCAACCTGTGTGACCTCCCATTTGCCAACAATGATAAGTTATTTGGTCTTGTACTGAGCTCTGCTGCTCAGCCCTCTTGGCACACTAGTGAATCTGAAACGGAAGTAAGGCTGGGCGGGCTTTGTTAGTGGGATTTAGAGAGGAAAGCGCAAGGAACTTTGGTGTGCTGTTGGTAGCTTCAGTTCGGAAAAACCGGTCAGTGTGTGCTGGTTTGTGATATTTGGTGGTTATTGTGTGCTTGGTGTGGGTAAAGTTTGTGCAGTTGGCTTAGTTTTTTGTGTGGTTAATTGTAGACGGTCTTATTTTTTGTTTCCTTAGAGGTATGTTGTATATTCTGTGTTTTAGGGTTAGTAAGTAGAATATTTGAGAGTTGTTGGTGGGTTTGTAGACAATTAAATCATGTTCTTCTAAATTCAATATATAGGCTACCCTCAAGTACAAATCTATTAAGTGCAAAATATTGGCTGACCTACACAATTCTAAGTGCAATTCTTCTAAGTGCAAAACATGGACAAACCTTCCCAAATCTTGTAAGTGCAATGCATGGGCTTACCTAAACAGTACTACTAAGTGGAATACATTGGCAATACAATTTTAAATTAACGTACACAGTGCAAATCAGCACATTGTTGGAGTCGGTGGTAGTAATGTAGGAGTGACAGGGTTTTACCAGAGCCCAGTGATGGCTGTGCTCCCCGCCCGTATCATGTTACCCTTGTTGTAGCTGTAGGTTGTCTGTCAGGCGTCCATGGGCGAACAGGTGCAAACGGGGACTGAGAGCTGCTCTTGGCCCTTGCCAGCTGCCCGGGCAAGCATCCCCTGCGGGGACCTCTGACGAGACCATCCAGTCACGTGGTGCGTGGCCTGCCATAATCCAATTCAGGTGGGTGAGAGGGGGGTGAGAGCATGAAGAGGAAAGCCAGAGAGTCTATGCCAAGCACAGAAAATTCAATATAGCCCTAATGGCTAGTTCCAACAGAGCCCAATGCGACCATGTAGAAGAACGAACTACCAATGTCCATGAGCCCCTAAAAACAGAAATAAAGAAAGCTTTGTGAAAAGGGAAACCAACTGCTAATGCAGTTCTAAAAAAAAACACAGTAGACACAGTGGATACTGCTGGGAGAATCATTGCTGACAGAACCTTAATAAAAAGATATGCTTGGCTCAAACTTGGGCTTCAGAGCAGAAACATTATTAAATATGCCAATAGAAAACTAGGTACAGGATCCCTATACCGCCGCTCCTTCTGCCCAATGTTTGCTGATGGATGGCAATGTTTCAGTGGGAGCCCCATCACCTATCCAGAGCCTACCCTGATGGTGACGATGGACTCCTCTCTTTCGGGCTGTGGGGCTACTCTGGAGGGCTATGTGATTCATGGAGCATGGCCCAGGATGGTAGCTCTCCTACATGTCAATCTGCTCGAGCACAGGGCGCGAGCCTGGCCCTAAGGCATTTTTAATCATCAGGGACAAGTCGATTCTGGTCAGGACGGACCATTCTCCAGCATGGGGTCTGGCATGGATTCACATGCTCATGAATATTCCCCGTCGTCAGGCTGGGAATCCTCGGTAAAGAAAAAATCAGTATCAGTTTCGTTTCTGATCTGTCTTTCTTAGTAGTAACCAATCACTGATCTCTGGGTCATACTGCCCCCAGCCAATGACTGCCCTCTCACTAAGCCCCGCCTCTGGCAGCCATCCTCAGATTTTTACCGGACGCTCAAGTGTTGGGAGTCCTCGTGCTTTAGCTCTCTAGTTTTTTGCTGCGTTTTCATGCTTTTTCAGGAGATTTTCTCATTTTTTCGGTTTAATCGAGCCTCAAGCTCCACGTTTCTACTTCCGACAACGGGGACCCGTTTCGGAATTCTTCTATGCCCTTCAAGGGTGAAGTTTTTATCAAGTTTACACTTCTTGGAGGATTCCGGAAGATCTGCGGCCTACCTCAACGGACATGGCCCAGGACAAGGGAAACTTGATGCCGGATCCAAGCTGTTCAGGTGCTGCCCTGGATGCGGATTGCAAAACGTTTTCAAGGAGGACGAGCATTCGCAATGTCTCTACTGCCTTCATGAGGACAAGACGCACGTGGAGAAGGACTGTGCGTTCTGCAAGAACCTTTCGGAACGGACCAAACAAGATCGTCGTTCCGGCCTCGCCGCCTGGCTGGAGAAGGGCATAGCAGGTGAGAAAGCAAAGGTCTGAGCAGACTTCTAAGTCATATGAGGGCGCCCCGGCGACTGGGGCCCAACAGAAGGCCAAGCACTGCGAGTCCGCGGGCACCGGGAGCGCCGAAAGGTCGGGCTGTTCGGCTGCCAGGTAGGGCGCTACTTCCCCGGCACGCTCAACCACGAGCCAGCGCTCTGGTTCGGGGAAGAGGAAGTCCGAGAACCCGGGTAAGCTGCTGGAGCGGACCCAGCCGGTCTCGACGGGGGAGAGAGGTGCTGACCCTCCCCCCCCCAAGGCGAAGGCCCAGGACGCACCTAAGGTGGTGAGGGCTTTGATCCCGCTGGCAAAGGCCTCTATCGAAGTGGTCGCTGCGACCCTGGCGAAGCCGGCTGAGACTACGCCAGTGGAAACGGCCTCTGGGCCCAGAGTATCCCTGCCACCGCGGAGGGAAATCCTCTTTCCAGCCCATCGTTAAGACCCCCGTGAAGTCCCTAGTGGAAAATGGGGGGGGGGCGGTGGCCATTACAGACTCAGAATCAGCCTCTGAGGAGGAGCTGGTGGAAACCGAGAAGGGCCTCAATGAGAGGTTCATAGGCCTCAACGAGAGGTTCGAGAAGGTTCGATCCCAGGGGGCGGTCCCTGCTGACGTGATCGAAGATAGCGACGAAGAGGGCCCAGTGGAGCGGCCATCCAGTCCGTCGCAGCCATTGCCCGAGCCCCAGGATAGCTCGGCGGCCATTTTGTTGGCAATCCAATCCTTATGTACCGAGATAAGGACGAGATTACCACGGACCCCAATGGAGGATCCAGAACCAGGCCTGTTGGGAAGCCCTCTGAACAAGCGGAGGAGAGTCCACCCTGCTGCGCCCTTCGTGCCTGCGAGGCCTGTGGACCCCTCATCCCCCTCGCCGGAACCTAGAGAGGATATGGGGACGGACGATGACGGTGGCGATGACACAGCGGACATCCCGTCATAACCCCCCCGCGGGCTTCCCCAGCCGACAAAATTGTCTCTTTCCATGCCATGATAACCAGGGCATCCGAGCTCTTCCAGCTCTGCCCTGAAGAACAAAAAAAGGAAGGGTTTCTGTACCAACGACGAGAGGCCAAGAGGAAGACGGTCCTCGCTGTGCCTTTGCTAGACGACATCTGGGAGGAGGGGCTTGCTGTCCTCAAGAACCCTTCCACGACACCCGCCAAGAGGGACAGGTACGAGAAGAAGTACTGAGTCCCTTGTGCCTCAGGGCCCAGCCAACGCCGGACTCTGTCGTCTCGGCAGCGGCTAAGAAGAAGGCAGCGGGTGCGGCGCTTCAACTTCCACTTCCCGCCGGACAGCGAGGGCAAGAAGTTGGGCTCCATGGGACGACGAGTCATCTCGTCGGCGGCAACGACGGTTAAGGCGGCCAATGCCTTAGCGATCGTGGCCCGCTACGACAGGGAGCTCTGGTTCAAGATGGCTCCCCTGCTAGACTTCCTACCTGACAAGAGGGCGGAGGCCCTAGAAATTCTGCAGGAAGGCAAGGTGGCGTCGGATCACGCCATAACGGTGGCAAAGGACATTGCCGATACCGGATTTCGCCAACTGGGCAACGGAGTTTGCCTCCGACGACGAGGATGGCTCAAGGCGGCAGACTTTCGCCAGGACGTCCAGACCAGAGTGTTGGACATGCCGTTCGACGGCAACAACCTTTTTGGTAAGGCGGTGGACGAGTCTCTACAGGCCATCAAGACCGACTCGGAGACGGCCCGGGCCCTAGGGGTGCTTCAACAGCGACGGCCCTTTCGGAGCTCCGGAGGTCGCGGCAAGCAAGGGGGATCCTGCCGTTGTCGCCAAAGCAGCAAGGCCGCCTCCAAGCAAGACTGACCCGGCCGTGTTGTCGGGCCCCCACCGAAGCACCCCGGTCGGAGGCCGGCTGACTAAGTTCGTCAGCGTGTGGGAGTCCATCTCCACCGACCGTTGGGTGTTGGACACCCTGGCCAACTGGCACTCACTGGAATTCCAAAAGAAGTGCCCTCGCATTCCTCCCGTGGCCAGGAAGGAGAATCACGTCCCTCAACTACTGTTGGAGGTAAGGGCGATGCTCAAGAAAGGTGCCATCGAGCTCGTCCCCAAGAGGCTCTGGGGTGTACTCCAGGTACTTCCTCGTCAGAAAGAAGACAGGCGGTTGGCGCCCCATCCTGGACCTGTGTCGGTTAAACAAATACATCAAGGCGCAGAAATTCAGGATGGTCACCCTCCAGCACGTGCTGGGACAGCTGGAGGAAGGCAACTTCCTATCGTCGTTGGACCTGGAGGATGCTTACTTCCACATCCCCATTCTAAGAAGGCACAGGAAGTTCCTCAGGTTCGTGTTTCAGGGACGCCACTACCAATTCAGAGCCCTACCGTTCGGATTAAAGTCAGCACCCAGCGTTTTCACCAAGTGCCTGGCACCAGTGGCTGCGCGGCTGCGCCTGCAGGGGATCTACGTCTACCCCTACCTGGACGACTGGCTAATCCGAGCAAGGACAAGGGAACTCGCCGTCGAACACACGGCGAGGACCGTCCGGTTGCTCACGGAGCTGGGGTGCGCCATCAACTACCCCAAATCCCACCTGGTTCCATCGCAAGTAGCACTGTTTCTGGGAGCGAAGCTCGATAGTGGGGCAATTGGCCTCCCCTTCGGAGGAGAGGACCTGTTAGCCACGGACGTGGCCAGGGTGAGGTCCATCAAGTCCCTTCTCAGGATGATGTCCTCATGCATCTATCTTGTACCCCTTTGCAGACTTCGGATGCGTCCGCTACAGGAGTTCCTTGACACCCGCTGGTTTCAGGCGACAGGCTGCTTCGAGGACAGGATACCTCTCGACGAGGAGTTCCGTCGGGCGATCCTATGGTGGGGCACCCGTGCTCACCTCACTACAGGCACGGACTTTCAAAACCCGGCGTTTCAGGAGACGGTGCCGACGGACGCCTCTCTAGAGGGTTGGGGGGCCCACACCGGAGATCTCCACGCAAGAGGCCTTTGGCTCCCGGAGGAGAAGTCTCTCCACAACAACATTCTGGAGCTCCCAGCAGTGTTCTGGGCTCTCAAGTCGTTCCTTCCGTCCCTCAAGGACAAAGTGGTGAGGATCTTCACCGACAACACCACCACGATGTTCTACATACGGAAGCAAGGGGGCACCAGATCCCCAGCCCTATCCAAGGAGGCCCAGGATCTGTGGCACTGGGCCGTCGCCCAGGGGATGTTTCTGGTTCTCTTCCACTTGGCAGGAATAAAAAAAACCATCGCCAACTCACTCAACAGGGAGCTGTGCTCGTGCCACGAGTGGGAACTGCGCCAGGATCAAGTGGATCGGCTCTTCCAACGATGGGGCAAACCCCAGATCGACCTGTTCGCGACAGCGACAAACTCCAAGTGCCAGAGGTTCGCCAGCAGGTTCCCACAGCCGAGGAGCATGGGCAATGCTTTCTCGTTCCCCTGGGACGGCCTGTTTCTATATGCGTTCCCTCCGTTGCCATTGCTGCTCCACCTCATCAACCAGCTCAAGAAGTCCAGGTGCAGAATTATCCTCGTCGCACCGGCGTGTCCGAGGCAGATCTGGTTCCCAGACCTTCTGGACTTGTCAACGTCCCCACCAGTCAAGCTGCCGGCAGACGCGGATCTTCTCTCCAGAGAAGGAGGCGCCATTCTCCATCACGACCCGCAGTCGCTGAACTTGCAGGCCTGGCTCCTGCAGCACTAGAGTTTGGATGGTACGATATACCAGCTGATTGCAGAGAGGTTCTTGCAAAAGCCAGGGCGTCCTCAACTCTCAAGTGTTACGGTCATAAATGGAAGAGGTTCTCTGTCTAGTGCTGTGCACAGAAGATTAACCCTTTGTGGATTACGGCCCCTCAAGTACTGCCGTACCTACTGTCGCTGGCCAAAGCTGGTCTGGCTCACGCCTCCATCAAAATACATCTGGCTGCCATCTCCCGATATACCAGGACTACGGGACGGCGTCCTTGTGGTCTCATCGCCTGGTGAAGGAATTTATGAAGGGACTATTCCGATCATTCCCACCGGTGAAGGCTCCTGCCCCCGCATGGGAGTTTAATGTGGTGCTGACCAGGCTCATGGGGGGGCCCCATTCGAGCCTATGCATTTGGCGCCTTCCTGTCATGGAAGAGTGTTCCTCGTGGCCATCACCTCCGCACGACGAGTGGGAGAGACCCAGGCCCTATCTTGCAAGCCTCCATACTTGACTTTTCATGACACGAGGGTGGTGCTGAGGACGCACCCCTCCTTCATGCCCAAGGTGCCGTCGGACTTCCACCTCAACGAGCCCTTGGTGTTACCAGTTTTCTTCCCGTCGCCTTCAACGCCGGCCAAGAGGACTTTGCACTCGCTGGATGTAGCTAGAGCGCTTAAGTTCTACGTGAACCGCACAAAGAGTTTTCGGAAGACGTCACAACTGTTTGTGAACTTTAGGTCTGTGAATCAAGGGAAGGCGCTCTCGAAGACTTCCGTTTCCAGATGGCTCTCCGGCTGCATCATGCACTGTCACCGGTTGGCAAACCGACTGCTGCCTGGCCGTCCGAGAGCCCATTCGACCAGAGCGATCGCTGCTACCACGGCGTTCCTGTCTGGTGTGCCCCTGCTGGACATCTGCAGGGCTGCTACATGAAGGTCGACGCACACCTTCACAAGATTCTACTGCGTCGATCGGGACTCCAGGGAGGAGTCCAGGGTCGGCCAAGCAGTGCTGCGCAACCTGTTCGCCTAAGGTGAGCCTGGTGAGGAGGTAAGAATTGCTTAATGTTGAGTTTTGGATGTAATGCTTAACGTTGAGCCCTTGAAACCTCCCGTGGTTGTGCATGTGTATAGTGCTATGTATTCTTTTATTCACGAGCATGTGAATCCATGTCAGACCTCATGCTGGAGAAGGAACAAGTTACTTACCCATAATTGTTGTTCTCCAGCATGGATTCACATGCAAACCCTCCCACCTACCCCTCTGCGGCTCTTCACTTGGTCATACTGCCACTTGGCATGCTACCAAATCTGAGGATGGCTGCCAGAGGCGGGGCTTAGGAAGAGGGCAGTCATTGGCTGGGGGCAGTATGACCCAGAGATCAGTAATTGGTTACTACTAAGAAAGACAGATCAGAAACGAAACTGAAACTGATACTGATTTTTTCTTTACCAGGGATTCCCAGCCTGACGACGGGGAATATTCATGAGCATGTGAATCCATGCCAGACCCATGCTGGAGAACAGTTACAGGTAAGTAACTTGTTCCTTCTAATATGGTATTTTACCTGAACAAGCATGGTGACACAGATTGTCCTGGCTGCCAGCCCCACCACCGGAACCCCAACCCCCCTCACTGCCCTCCCCCGGAGCTCCTCCCCCCGCCCCCCCCTTTGCATTTGGATTTCGGCACTCTACCTGCCGAGGGACAGCAATGCAGAAGCGGATCAGCTGAGTCGCTTGTCCAGCATTGAGGGTCACAGACCTAGACTTGGTTGCATACCCCCTGAATGCCAAGTTCCCCCAGTTTGCCTCATAGACAGGTTGGGGGTCACTGCACAACTTTTTCCAGATCTGTTGGCACGGCTGCAGGTGTTCTGCTTTCCCATCCATCCTCCTGCTCCAGCGGACACTCAAGGTCTGGGCTTCCGTGGGCTGCAGCCTCATCCTGGTTGCCCCCCACTGGCCTTCGAGACCCTGGTTTTCGGATCTGCTGCAGTTGTGCTCCCAGGGTACCGTCCATCTTCCGATCCCCAGCAGGGGCTACCTGATGCAGTAAGGGGGTCGGTGGAACATCCAGAGCTGGCCAAATCCAGCCCTGGCGGCCTGGTTGCTGATTAACTGAGGCTTCAGCATGCTCAACTTTCAGATGACAACTGGGAAATCATTCAGCAGGCCAGAAGGCCCTCGACTCTGTCCCAATATAAGAGCAAATGGACTAGGTGCTGCCATTGGGCTCACGACAAGGGTCTGGACCCTGTCACCTGGATGATGTACTGGCTTTTTCAGCACACCTGGCTTGTTCTGGAGTTCAGGTGTCTACTTGCTGCACGTATTTGGCGGCCATTGGGGCTTACATGAATTCCCCTGAACATGTGTTTTCGACAGCCAATCCAGTGGTTAAGGCCCACCTGCAGGGGTTGTCTAGGGTTTTTCCTCTGGTTCTAGCTGCTTTGCAACACAAGCCTTTCGAGCCGAGGGCCTCGGTGGACATCCGCTTGGTTACGCGAAAGACTGTTTTATTGCCAGCTTTCACCTCTGCGCAGGGTTAGTGAACTGCAGGCGTTGTTTTCGTGAGAGCCCTTCAGCACTTTTCACGACGACAAGGTCATCTTGCTCACTCACCCAAACTGCTTGCCCAAAGTGGTCTCTCCTTTCTATCTGAATCAGGAAATCTACCAGCGGTTGTTCTTTCCCGAACCCACAGTCGGAGGCAGAGACATTTCTTGGATCTTAAGAAGGTTCTCAAGTTGTATCTCTCTCGGAAGGCAATACTTCAGGAAGTCTGAGGCATTGTTTGTGACTTGTGGGGGCTCCGCGCCCGGCTCAATGCTTCATTGCCCGTTGAATGGTTCAGGCCATTTCGGAGGCGTACACGGCAATGGGCGCACCTGTTTCTGAGGGTATTCATGCCCAAGCAGTCAGAGCTAAGGCCACGGATGTCCCATTTTCAGAGACATGTTTCTTGAGATATCATCAGCAAGGACACCAGCTCCAGGCGCGATGCAGAGTTTGGTTCTGAAGAACCTTTTCGCTTCATCCTAGCTATGAGGCAGGTTGTCAAAGCTCCACCTTATGTTCTTGTTCGGTGGAATCGGGTTAGAGGAAAGGGGGCGGGATGTACGAGTAATTAAAGTTACTCACTGTAGTGACTAGAGTACCCATAGTCCCCTTTCCTCCGGACGTCCCACTTGCCTTCCCCCGCTAGCATGCCAATGGCTTATAGATGAGTAGCCAGGTACCTAAGCATCCAATGTATGCAAAGGGAACTAAGGTGTGGTGCCGGAGGTCGGGGCCTCGGCGGGGTGTTCCCAGACCTGAGGCCACGCCCCTTCGCACTGTACTAAATTTAAATGGAAGCTCATTTTTTTGCTGCTAAAGCTTTCGGTACCGTCCCCATGGTGGGGGGACACCCACAAGGATGGATGAGAGGGGACTTTGGACTATGAGTACTCTAGTCATTACAGTGAGTATCTTTAATTGTTCCATTTCTTATTGTCCGTAGCTTGATTTCTATGACTGTCTGCCAGCCCGATGTTCCCCCTTTCTGGTTTCACTCACTGGTCGGACTTACGGCTCCTTGCGAGGTCCTCCGCCATCACGGGTTTCTTTGTCCCTGTGTGGTCTCTCGTGTCTTCTCACCTGTCTTCTGTGGCTCGCGTGCACCGAGCAGTGCTTCCTCTGCGACGCACGACTGACCAAACTGTTTCCCTCAGTCTCGCCGGCCTCCTCATTACGGCTTGCCACCAGCCTTTAGCGTCCTATCCTTTCGCTTCCCGCTGCATACACTCTGCACTTTTCCGTGGGTCTCGAGCGCTCATCCTGCCACACCAGAGGCCTGCCTGCACCCAGCATTTTGTTGGCGTTCTCACGCAGCTGACTCAATTATTTGGGTGATTCCAGCTTTTAATACTCCTGCCTCCATTCTCATTCCAAAAAGGTCTAGACTGCTCACCATTAAAGTGGTAGTCCTGCTTTGCTCTTGTTGTCGTCCTTGTACCAATACTCGGCTGCGGTTGATAAATATTTGCTTTCACAAAGTGACGGTGAATTGTTCTAGGTGTCCTCTTCTTCGTCCCAGTACCATACTGGTGCAATTTGCGGAACACTTTATAGGCTTTTGTTAGCTCTTTCCCTGCGATCCCTCTAAAGGCTTGAGGGATGGAGGGTTTGTTGTGAAAGGGAAATGGGGGATACCATGTCTCACCCAAGGATGTAATCTCCCCGCTCAAGTCTCCTCCACCCAGGTGATCCTCCGTCGCATATCCACCCCCAGGGTCAGGATCCAAAAGCAATGGCCTTTCCCTGGCCACCTGAGAAGAAGATACTGGGGGAAAAGGAGTGAGGACGCCCTCGGGTTCCTCACAGGTGATACTCACTCCCTCAGTCTGTCTACACTAGCACTGAAAATCTGGAACTGTAGCATCCAAAGAGTAATACATCTTCAATCTCAACATGTTGCAGGGTGAAACAACTGCCTAGCATACACACTAAGCAGAATAACATATTAAGTTACACAGGCAGGACACACTGTAACTTATTTGAAAGCTTTTGATGTGCTTTATAATGAAAAGGACCCCTAGCACAGACAAGCACAGCCAGACCTCAGACTGCTGCACCATAGAACCCCAACAAAAGTAAACATGGATAACATTCTCAGCACATGAACATTCCCATAAGGATCTTACTCATCACACACTCCATACTACAACATCACATCACATTCCATCCAGCAAGCAACACCATAACACATCAACCCTCGGAACACGCGTGGGAGTTGCATTCAGACTTTCTCAGCAACATTATTACACACTGGTGGCAACCAGATATATTAGTCTTTATTCGGGTCTAGTCTTATCTTTAACTTCTTCTGTTCACTCCACCCTAGCAGTGTGAGACCTTTCTTGGTCACATAAATCTTCCCTTCAGTGTGTCGACCCTTAAATTCAAATTCACTATTAAAATACCCAAGAAGCTCAATTCTGTCCTGATTGTAGCCTGATTGTAGGTTGATATCTGGTGTTAACAGATTACGCGCATCCCCTTTCACTTCCTCCACAAAAACCTCTCTAGACATAAGGAAAATCTTCGATACCGAATCAGCCATCATCAAGACCTCTACCATTTACTCTGCCACACGCATACGGATGCTCGGAATTATGATTTTCACCATTCCACACCACATTGACAGTTATGTTCTCCACTGGACATGCTTCTTCATCTGACAAACTTTGCCCATCCTCTTCATTGACATATAAGACCTTCTTCTGATTAAATTGATAGTTCTTACAACAGTTTGCAAAGTGTCCCCTCCTCTTACACGTCACATGTGGCTTTCCTTCCCGGACACATCGTGATGCTGCAAAATGGGCATTGCTCGCACATCGAAAACACAAGCGCTCTTCCGTCCTCTCCCCTTTTTGTTTACTACATTTGGAATCAACTCCTCCTTGGATACTCGGTTTGTCCTCTTCTTCGATTTGGACTCCCCCCACACTCAGTACTTCCGCCTTCACATCAACACCTTCCTTCTTTAACTTCGCCACATTTGCTAAGGAGTGTTCCACCCTCCTCGCTATGTCCAATACTTCATCAAGTGTGGGTTCGTCCCTTAACCAGAGCTCTTCTCGGATTTTGTTTGAGGTACAATGAGTCTTAAACTGGTCACGTATATGCTTGTCAAAAGAATCTTGAAATTTACATGATGGCGCCAGGTGACGTAGGGCTGTCACATATTCCTCCGCAGACTCGCACTTGTGTACGAAAGTTGAATCGCTCTAGTATGGTACTTATTTTGGGATTAAAGTGTAAATCCATTCTGAGTAGGGCACACTCGAGTTCATTCACTGAAACCTCTCCACCATCACTTGGGAGCTGTAGTCATTTCTCAGATATCTGCTGCCCTTCGTATCCCAAAATATGCATCAGCAATGACAGTTTCCTGTTGTTGGAATAAGAATTTTCCACACGCAGTTTTGATGTAATGCATGAAACCCTTTCTCCACTGTGACCATCTTATCTTTACAGGACCGGGCATGGCCATGAACATGGGTGGTCCTGCTACTCCGGCATAGCCATCCTCTCTACAGGTCTGTGCTCTCCTTCAGGAAAACTTTCTGGGTATAACAGTCAAATAGTGCGTTTTCCGTATGCCTTCTGATGTCTCCCTTGTCTTCCAAGTCTCTTTCTAGTGTTCTTCGTTCCTAGATTTTCTTGTCACTGTCCCTTTGTTGCCCAGTCTTCCCTCGTCCTCTCTGTGCCCTTCTCTCTCCTTTATTTGTGCAGGACTCTACTATTCACTTCCTTGCCTGCAGTTGCTCGCCCCTACTGTGGTATCTTCTTTCCTCCCCTTTATGCCCTAAGCACTGGTTTTTAAGAAAAGGGGAAAAAGAAAAAAAAAGTCTTTATATTTACTTTTCAGCTTCAACAGCAACGTCATCAACAGTGTGGACACCTTTTCTTTGCACCGTATTTATCGATTGCTGCTGCTCTCCAATTAGTGTGTTCGTGCGCATCGATTCCATTCCTTACGGTAAGCTATTAGAAAGAAAGCTTACAACAAGCTTTTGCGCGTGCGTCTTTTCAGGATTTCTCCTGAAGTGGACCGAGTGCACATACGCAGCTCTTTTTAATACAAAACGCTGGGAAGTGCTAAGGCGCTACAACTCCTTCGCGGGTGAGTTTTTGTTTTGTTGCAAATTTTTAACGCTCATTCCTCACAATGTTATCAGCTATGTTCTTGACGCGCGATGCAGAGAAATTAGGACAGCTCTGGGGCAATGGCGTGACACTTACTTGGTAGACTTGAGGTCTGTCAATGGTGCTGCAGCACTTGCAACAGCTGATCCCTCGGCTGCTGCAACGTGGGGAACGAAGCAGCAAGGCTGCAAGGGAGACAGTATGACTTCTGGCTGGGCGCTGGGGCTCCAACTGGGAAATCCTTGTTGCCAATGTTAATTTACACAAACAGGACACACTGTAACTTATTTGAAAGCTTTATTGATAAGCTTTATTGACGAAAAGGACCCCAGCAAAGCCACAACTCAGGCTGCTGCTCTCCAACTACTGCACCATAGAACCCCAACAAAAGTATACAAGAATAACATTCTCAGAATATGAACATCCCCATAAGGTTTTTACTCATCACACACTCCATACTACATCATCACATTCCATCCATCCAGCAAGCAACACCATAACGCATATCAACCCCCAGAACATGCGTGGGAGTTGCATTCTGACATTCTAAGCAACTTTATTACACACTCCGGGCAACCAGACATAGATTTATTTGGCACAAAAGAAAACACAAAATGCCCAAGCTATGCCTCCAGTTTCCTGCCAAAGGAATTCATGGGCAATGCACTGTGGATCAGTTGGTCAAGGATAGTTGCTTATGCTTTTCCTCCGATCGTACTCGTGAACAAAGTAGTCCACAAGATGCACCAGCAGAATTTAACAATGATTCTAATAGCCCTCATGTGGGATCAAGCTTGGTTTTTCTCACCTCCTCAAAATGTCCATTTGTCCGCCAATTAAACTAACGTGTCCTTACAACATGTCACAAAATCATGGGTTAATCCTACATCCTCATTCTCAGACAACCAACTTAGCTTTGTGAAATTAAGTAGATGAAACTAGGATTTAGGAGCAGTCAGATGCAAGCAAATTCTGAAGGAAGCCTGTAAGGCCAACACTAGATGCTGCTTCTTTAACAAATAGAAAAGATTTTTGCTATGGTGTGAAAAGTCCGATATCAACTCAATTGACTGCTCACCATCACATATAGTGCACTATCTATTGCACTTATAAGACACATGTCTTGTTTTTAATTCTTTAAATGTTTATCTAGCAGCTCTTATCTGCTCATACAACTTCGCAGTGTAAAGCTTCCTGGTGGGGAGTTCCAGTTGTAAAATTGCTTTATCCTCCAATTGCAAACCCAACTCCAGGATGGGTTTTAAATATTGTCCTAAGTAAACTCATAGGCTCTACCTTTGAGCCAATGCATGAAGCAAGCCCTATAGTAATTACATATATTTGGAGGGTAAGTGAGCTTCAGGCACTGTCCGAGACAGAACCTTTTGTCACAATACACAAAAACAAGGTGGTCTTAAGAACACACCCACGCTTCCCACATAAATACATTTCTACGGTCCATGTCAACCAATCATTCTTCTGAGAATTCCTTTAAGGATTTTGAAAGAAAGCTGTCCAAGAGCACTGCCTACACTGGATATTCAAAGGGCAGTCATGTACTACCTCAACAAATCAACAACCACTCAGGAAAAGAACAGTTTTTTTGTTTCCTTAGCAGCTGGGAGAGAATGGCATCCTGTCTCAAAACTATCGTAAGATGCAAAGAGCAGCGTTACAAGTTGTCAAACAAGACACTGCCGTTCACACCTAAAGCACACTCCACACATGCTACAGGGGCTACATTAGCATTCATTGATGGCTAGCCACTGGAAGCTATCTGCAAGGCAGCCACATGGAGTTCAGTGCACGCTTTCACACAACATTGTATTTACACGCAAGCCAGGAATGATTCACTGGTTGGACAAGCAGTGTTAAAGCATGTGTTTGACTCTGTTCCTTCTATCAACCCACCACCTTCGGGTACTGCTTCCTAGTCTATGCAAAACATGTGATTCTAAGCGGATCCACAAGCCTCAGAAGACTAACATTACATACCTGTAATTGTCTTTCTGATGCTTGTATCTGCTAAGATTCACTTGTGCCCACTCGTCCTCCCCTCATTGGAAATAGAAGGCACCATGGACAACAGTTGAGGGTTTTTCCAAACAATTATTCACATTCAAATTTTACTATACACTCCAGGCAGCATCAGGTCAGAAAAATAACTATCCGAGTACCTCGACGTATAATGGATCATTAGTACAATACACATTAGAGTGAGCCCAGCCGACGTCCCTTTTTCGAAATCAAAAATAATTCATGCAATACTTAACACCAACCACTAGATGTTGGCATATGCAAAGTATGTGAATCTAAGCATATACAAGTGTGCGGATGGGCCTTCAGTCACCTTAACTCACCACTTAAGTGAGTACATGGTTATGCATGCAAGTTTATTGTACAATACTCTGGGCAGCAGTTAGATGGTGTTGCAGGACCAAACTAACCCAATTCTCCACAAACCACATCAGTTCACATATTTTATACAATTTCACAACAGTTGAAACACTCCAAGATGCTTTATTCAATCCACCCCCAAAACATGATTGGACAGAAACCTCTTCAAAGAAATCCCATCTTTTCCTACATTTTCATTGGCCAGTTTTATCTTAAGTTATCTTCAAATCATATTTATAACGCACACCTTCGAATGGATTGTGTCCTCCCATGTATTCCTCATTTTATGATATTTCCATAGCCAGCTTCAGCTGCTTCGGAAAAACATTTCCAGCTGTGGGTTGCTGCGCGCCGATGCCTGTTCACTCGATGTTCCTCGAGGGCCCCCGTGACGGTGTCAACATCATCAATGGTATATGGCGTCTGCAGCGACCATTGGCTTCATTTCCATTTTTCATGAGTGCTAACGCTTTGGATTATCAGCATACTTCAGTTCTTCGACTAAAACATTTCATTTTGGTGAAATGGCATCATCGTCGGCATCATCTACTCCGAGATCGGGGTTCAAGAAGTGCCACATCTCTGGGACGAAAATGGCCCTCATGGACCCCCATCAGTCTATGGTGCCTGAGATCCTCTTATTCAACTTGCAGCATGGGACACAATGTTGCAGAGGCCTTTATTTCTGAAGATTCAAGATTAAGGGATATACATGACACCCTGCAATCTGCAAGTGGATTGGGCACATACCCAGAAATAGTTTGGCCGGCCAGATCCCTCAAACCATGCTGATGGATCTAAGACAACTGATATCGAGAGTGATAGAATATCTGGGATGGAGTAGGCCTGCACACTATTTGCACCACTATTTTAGCAGGATGACCTAACTGATATTTTAGACAAAGGACCCCATGAGGACCCTATTCTACCATTCCATTCCTGCAAAAGAGAGTTAATGCCAACTGCGAGACTCCTCAGTTAGGTCCAGCTGTGAACAAAAAACTACCCAGCAAGTACCGTGCCTCAAGTTGTAACCCGTACTATCTACCAAAACACCCAATTCCTGAAAGCTTGGTAGTTCAGGCTCCTGCTTCTACATGTACATGTACAGACAACAAGCATGCCCAACCACCCCCCCCCCCCCGCACCACGCACACCCTCGACAGAGATGACAAGCGTTATGACACTTGGGCTAGAAAGGTGTTCTATGTGGGGTGTATCGCCCTTAAATCAGCAAATGCCTCATGTGCACTGTCCAAGTTCACTTGTATAGCGATGGCGGCTGAACATATAACATATACCCGAAGGGGAAGAACAAGACTACTTTTTAAAACTTGTCAAGGATGGGAAAGATGCGATGTGCTGACAGTGGTGGTCTAGAACTGTAACGGGCCGATTTGCCTGGTTGACAAAGTCTGGTTTTGCATCAGATGTACAGTCCAGATTTCTTAACATGCCCTTTGACGGCACTCATTTATTTGGCAGCAAGGCTGACGACAGCCTGGAGAAGCTACAGCCAAACAGCCACCTACTCGCCCCACTGGTACAAATTTAAGGGGCAGGTCCTTTCGTTATTACTCCTCAGTTGGAAGAGAGAGGACTGTTGAATCAAAGAGGTAAAAAGAGGTGCTAAGTCTGCCCAGACAGAAGCTGCTTTACCCTCCGCCGTCACATCAACCGCCTCAAAACCTCACTGAGGCCTTACACTCCACAAGACCCTGGTGGGAGGCAGACTCTCACATCATCTGAAAGAATGGTGGGGTATTACTTCAGATGCATGGGCCCTGGAAACGGTAGCCCAGGGTTACTGCCTTCCCTTTCTAAAGAGTTCCAGATCCACTCCTTATGCAGGAAATCTTAACCCTGCTAGAGAAAGGTGCTATAGAAATAGTACCTGTAGCGGAGAACCAGAGTTGGTACTCCCCTTACTTCCTAATCCCCAAGAAGGACAGAGGATTGAGACCCATTTTGGATTTAAGAGACTTGAACAAGTTCCTCAGGAAGGGCAAGTTCTAGATGGTCACAATTTCTCAGATCCTTCAAGCCTTCCAGCTTCAGGACTGGATGGTATCATTGGACCTTCAGGATGCTTACTTTCATTTGCCAATCCATCTCAAGCACAGAAAGTACATGAGGTTTGCTGTTGGTGGTTCTCATTATCAATTTTGAGTTCTGCTGTTTGGCCTGACCTCTGCCCAAAGGGTTTTCACCAAGTTGATGGCGATAGCTGCAGTGAGTCTCAGCAGAGGGGGGGTTCATGTCCACCCCTACCTGGCCGATTGGCTGATCAGGGCTCGCTCTCCTGAACAGGCCCTGCAACATCTCAGCCTAACCTGCCACTCCCTCCACAAACTAGGCTTCTCACTCAACTTCAAGAAGTCCCACATATCACCACCTCAAAGGCTCTAATTCATCAGAGCTGTCCTGGACGCATCCTTGGGAAAAGCATTGCCACCCGAGGTGAGGGCTCAAGACATTCTGCAGATAGTCAACAAATTCCCAGAGTCTTCTGTCCATCGATTTTCTGAGGTTGCTCGGCCTCATGGCATCCTGCATTTTCCTGGTGCCAGGCGCTCGCATGACAATGAGATCCCTCCAGTGGGCTCTCAGGACTCAATGGTCACTATTCCCAGGCAAGCAGAGTAGCACAGGATCTTCTGTGGTCGACCTACAAAGAAAACGAGCATTTCACCTACCCGGAGAGAAGAACACAGTGACTGACACTGTGAGCAGGCAGAGCACAGTCTCCCACGAGTGGGAACTAGCTCAGGAAGTCCTTCAAGAGATCTTCACCCTTTGGGGAATCCCTCAAGGGGAGCTTGAGAGTGTTATAGGTGCCTGCACTCAGGGATGTGAAATTGTATATGGTTGCATTGTACATAGTTATTAGGTTCCAAGTTCGGAAATGGTAGAGCTTGGTGCATGAGCAGGTTCTGATTCCACTAGGAGTCAGTTGAAGTCTTCACCGGCTGGGGGTCGCTACTGAAGATGGCTCAATAAAGAGTTTGTTTCAGCCTCTATATCTGCGCGTCATTCATCCACACTTAACATTTTGGCAACAAGGATGGGATGGAAGCAACAGAGTACCAACCCCAGGCGGAGAGCGTTTGTGGCACCTGGTGAGATCTCTGAGGCAAGAGCTGCAGAGAACCAGCCCAGGAGTAGGAACCTACCTCTGGTGCGTCGGGCAGGACAGCGAGGCGTGCCTAGGTGGGAAGAAGATTGATGCCAGGCTCGGCGCACATTGCGGCAGTGATGGTGAGCAGTGACGAGGAGCGGACAAACACGAGGACTGTGAAGGCGGTAAGGAGATTTCTGAAGGGTGACGTAAAGGAACGCATAAAGAAAAAGATAAAACAAAGCGAAATTTAATGATTACACACAGTCGGACTGTGCGCGAGAGGGCCTGAAAATCAGACATACAGTTTACCATAGTGAGCAATACACAAAAGAAGACCCTACCACGTTGATGTGCGTGACGGCCATTTTGGGGAGATTGGTTGCCATGGCATAAATAAGCAACAGTGATTTTCACATACAAAGAAAAGAGGACCATGTTATGTTGATTTACACAACGGCCACTTTGACAAGGTGGTTGCTGTGGCCACCACATAAACTAACAACGGAAAGCAGTGGGCCTCAGCGCGTCAATGTACGCAACGACGGCCATGATGTTGAAGCTGATTTAATGGTTGCTACGGCGACCATCGTAATAAGTGACGGAGGGCGAAGTATCAAATCGGTGCAATTTTTCCTGTTTTCAACAAGGCAGTGGTGACAGGGAGGAAATTGGCAGCAGCATCTGACGGGGAGGAAACTGCCAGCAGCACTTGAATGGTGAGTGACCGTTCTGAGATGGAAATAGTGCTAGTACATGGGTGGCAATATTGATACTAGGGCAATGACTATTGTAAAATGAGAACACAACCAGTATACGCATGCAGTTTGTGAGAAACTTTGAACATCACAGAATTGCAAATTATAGCAAGGCAAATTAAAAGACAATAAAGCCAGAAAGCTCAACGGTTCACTGAAATTTGAGTGACAGTGTCAGAACAACCCAACATGGCTACTCTTCCAGCTCCAGTGTTTTTTTTCTGCCACGCCAGGTGAACCTAGGGGGCGTTGGTCCGACTGGAGAGAGGGCTTCACGGGATATGTATTGGCCATGCTTGGCTCGAATTATTCTAATGAGAGGAAAGAAACTCTTTTGTTTCATTGTTTAGGATCTGCAGGTCAGGATATTTTGAGGCAATTACCTGAACCTGTTGGAATGGAGGACTCGGGTGCATATGAGAAAACCCTGTCTAAATTTGATAAGCATTTTGAAGTGAAGGAGAATATTATTCTCGAGAGATATCAATTTGCGACCAGGGAGCAGAAGACTGGCGAGACTATTGAAGAGTTCATAACGGCACTAAGAGGGCTGGCTGCAAAATCTCAATTTACCCATTGCCAGGATGAACATCTAAGAGACCAACTGATGATAAAACAAACAATTACAGGGTTAGGAAAGAGATGTGGAGGGAGCGAAACCCTAACCTTGGGAGAGCCATAGAGATTGCAAAGAGCGTAGAACATACAGAGAAGTGTATAAAGTCTCTGCAACTAGATGAAAGTACAGAAAGTGGCAGTAGTAAAGTCACTATGGAAAAAGGTGCAGTGCACAAACTTTCAAGTCCACACAGACAACCCACATGGTGGTTTGTTAGAAGAGGTGAGAAATTTGATAGAATGAGAGATGCCTCCAGTGATGTTAATCCCAGCAGCAGCAGTAGTGTGGGACGACCATGGGGTCCTCCCAAAGAATTTAAAACTTCAACAGGGAAAAAGGTGTTACAGGTGTGGCAGTGGATCACATCTCGCATATGACAAGGGGTGCATAGCGATACACATAGTTTGACACAAGTGAGGCAGGAAGGGTAATATTGCCCGATGTTGTAAGAATTTTAACTCTGGAAGTCCAACACAGGAAATCAGTGCAAGCAATGAAGATGAGGAATATGTAAATGAAGACAGAGAAATTGTTAACTCTGTACATGCTGTGTAAGGAAAAGTGAGGAAGTGCAGACCATATATGATTATAAGCATCCAAGGGGTTCCTGTTTCCTTGTTAATTGAAAGTGGTGCCGATTATACCCTTATTAGTGAGCAATAATGAAAGGACAAATTCAACTGCTGCAGCTTATGGGAAGCACGGATCAAAGCCAACGCATATGCTGGTGTTCCGATAGAGATTGTGGACAAGTTTGACGGTGAACTACAATTTAAAGGGAGGAAGTCTGAAGGAACGATTTATGTGACAAACAAAGGGGGTGAGCTCCTGTCATGGAGTGATCAAGCGGACTTGGAAATAGGTCTGGATGCCAGTCATCATGAGCAAGTTTTGGCTGTGGAAGAGGTCAAGATGAATTCTTTTCAGTAAGGAACTTGGATGTCTCAGAAAATTTTTACCTAAAATCCGACACAAGAGAGGGGCTGAACCCAGAATAGCAAAGCTGTGCATGGTGCCGTTGGCATTGCGCAAAAATGTGGAAGAAGAAATGATCGAGATGGAGAAGGAAGGTGTCATTGAAAAAGTACAAACATCTGAATGGGTTAGCCCCATTGTAATATTGAGAAAGTCGAATGGTTCGATTAGGTTATGCATAGATTTGAGAGACCTGAACAGTATGGTGGTCCCTGAGAGATTTCCCCTGCCGAGAATTGATGACTTGCTGACAGGAGTGGAAGGTGCAAGACTATTTTCGATACTGGATCTCAAGTCTGCATATCAGCAGATAGAATTACATGAAAGCTCGAGAGATCTTACAGCATTTATCACTCCAATAGGACTTTTTAGATGTAGAAGGATGCCGTTTGGTCTGGTGTCGGCCGCCAGTGTTTTTCAAAACGTCATGCATTGGTGGTTGGGGAGTGAGAAAGGAGTTTTGTTCTATTAGGGTGACGTGTTGGTGTGTTGTAGTAGTGAGTATGAGCATGACGAACGTTTGAAGAGGGTGTTGGAGATTTTACTGGAGGCAGGGCTGACGATTGGTAAGGAAAAGTGCACTTTCAAGGCTAAGAAAGTAGTGTACCTGGGGCATGAAATTTCCTGCGAAGGAGTGAAGCCGAAGGATAATGCAGTAGAAGCTATAAAGTGACTAGAGTTTCCCAGGAGTAAGGGTGATGTCTTGTCATTTCTAGGGTTGGTGGAGTTCTATGGTAAATTTATCAAGGGGTTATCTGACAGGACTAGAAACATGAGAAGGCTCACTCGAAAAAGAGTTTCATTGGCATGGGATGAGAGTTGTGTGAAGGAGTTGGAGGATATCAAACAGGCTGTTGTTAATGCGCCTGTGTTGGCCAGTTTTGTGGAGTCTAGGAAGACTTTAATTTTTGTGGATGCCAGCAACTATTGATTAGGTGCAGTTTTGATACACGAATCTGGATTGGAGTTGCATACGGTTGCCTTTGCTTCAAGAATATTAAAAGAGGCGGAGGTTAAGTACTCTGTAGTTGATAAGGAAGCCTTGGCATGTGTATGGGGTGTGGAGAAATTTAAAATGTATTTATGGGGTCGCGTGTTTACCATTTGTACCGATCACAAACCCCTGATTAGCATCTTTTGCAAGGGCGGTCTAGAGTGGGTGTCAAGGTGCATCAAGAAATGGGTTAGCAGTCTACCAGGGCTACGGTTTTCCATGGTGCATGTGCAAGGGAGGAGCAATGTGGTGGCTGATGCCCTTTTCGCGGTCGGTGGAGCAAGTGGCAGAGTCTGGGGGAAATGCCGTAAACGATGAGGAAGATTTGGCTGAAATCTTTTGAGTACAGGAATGTTTGAGGAAGTCTGAGTGGGATTCAGCTTGTGCAGAGGACGCAGTGTATCAGGAGGTGGTGGCGTTGGTGATTGTGAGAGATGTGGGAATGCAAGGGTATGCGAAAGTGAGGAATGAACTTTGCGTGAAGAGGGACTACTTGTACAGAGGTCACAAGTTGGTAGTAGATGAAGAGTGCTGTGGGAGAGTTGGCACATACTGGTCATTTGGGTTTAGCTAGGAACAAAAGTTTGGTGAGGTCCGATATTTGGTGCCCGGTTGTTGACAGAGATATTGAAAGACAAGTCAGGATGTGCGTTGTGTGTGGAAGGGGACAAAGGACTCTGGGTGCAGAAGACTCCCATGATTGTAAGGGAGAGTCCGAAGGTGCTATGGGATGAGGTGCCATTGGATCTTTTAGGACCTTTCAATATCAGAGGTTCGAGAGATGCCTATTTACTTGATATGGACTTATTGTCAAAGTGGCCAGAAGTGTGTGTACTCAAGGAAGTCACCAGCAGCAGCATAATATGGTTTTTAAAGCCTGTGTTTTGGGGAGAGGGCTTTTCTAGGAGGAGTCTTTCTGACAATGGGTCACAATTGGTGTCGAGAGTTTAAAGAATTCTAAAAGAAACATGGGGTGGAGCAGATTACCACATTGTTAATCACCCACAAGAGAATGGCTGTGTAGAACTATTCAATCGCACCTTAATGGAAGCGATTAAGATAACAGTTGCCGCAGGGGGTGATTGGGTGTGAACTGTCATGGAGAGGACATTTCAATATAGGTTGGCCCCCATGGTGTTACTGATGTGTTGCCATTTGAGTTACTACGAGGCAGAAAACCTAACTGTCATTTATGTCCTGTATGGATGGGGAGATCACGATGTGTTGGCATGGATGTAGAGGGAGTGAGAGAGAAGTTGTTGGCCAGTGGGCATAGATCAAAGTTACGCTATGATGATACAAATTGTTGTAGAGAGTTGGTAGTGAAACCAGGTGAATGGATCAAAGTGAAACTTCCAACTAAGGTGAGGAAAGGGTGTTCTCTGATTTCAGAACCTAAGGAGGTGATCAAAGATTTACGGTCTTCGGTATTGGTCAGAGGATGAGCGGTATGGACTAAGGAGAGAGTGGCGGTATTGAGAAGGAATGAGTCAGCTGGTGAGAAGTGAGGCGTTGGAGGTGCCTGCACTCAGGCATGTGAAATTGTATGTAGTTGCATTGTACATAATTATTAGGTTCCAAGTTCGAAATTGGTAGAAATTGGAGCTTGGTGCATGAGCAGGTTCTGATTCCACTAGGAGTCAGTTGAAGTCTTCCCCAGCTGGGGTCGCTACTGAAGATGGCTCAATAACAAGTTTGTTTCAGCCTCTTAATCCGCGTGTCATTCATCCACATTTAACATTTGGGACCCGTTCCTAGTGGACTGGGAGTTTCCACTCCTGTACACGTTCCTTCAGTCCAAGTCATTCCTCAAGTTATCAGGAGGTTGAGAAAGTTCAGGAAACCCATGATCCTAATTGCTCCGGATTGGGCCAGGAGGACGTGGTACCCAGACTTTCTGGCCATGTCCAGCTGCCATCCAATACGTCTTGCACAAAGAGCGGACCTTCTCTTGCGAGAGGATGGTCGGGTTCTCCACCCAGAGGTCAAGAAGCTCAACCTTCATGCATGGTTTCTGAGAGGTTGAGATATAAGGATTGGTACCTCCCGGGCGACGTAATGGAGTTTTTGCTTTCGCCCAGAAGGCCAGTAACAAATGCCTTGTACCGCAGTCGTTGGAACAAGTTATGCAGCTGGTGCAGGAAAAAAATGCGGACCCTTTTACATGCAGCACACCGATGGTGTTATCATTCTTGTTGCACCTGGCTAATCCGGGGCTCCAGGTTGGCGCAATTAAAGGGTATCTGGCAGCACTATCTATTTTTAAGTGTTCCTCTGAAGAGGTATCTTTCTTCAAGATCCCACTGGTTATACAGTTCTTAAAAGGATTGAACCCTGAGGCCTGGGGTCCTTTAAGACGAGGTAGCAATACTTGGAGATGCAGAACTTACTCTTACATCAATACTCAAAACCGACTCAGGAAGTTGGCAAAACTCAGTACTGTTTTATTTGCAATTATCTAAAACAGGGAGTAACAGACATCATCCGACGTCTCACAAGCAATCTCTCAATGCATTTCATAAAAAAACAACATTCTTATACTAGAAATTCATAATTATTGATGTCATGCTATGTGGCAACGATGTGATAGGCTTACAGAGAACATCTAGGCATACTGAAGGGAGTTGCGATTGGGTCTGTAAGATCAGGTGGACCTCGAAGCCCTCCTCTAGTGCAAGTCATCTTCATAGTCATAAAATACACGAAGATTCATTGGTTACACAAACTATAGGGCTCTCTGATACGTGGCCCTCTACATTGGTTGACACGCTGTACCCTTCTGGAATGTTCCACTTGCTAGCAGCACGCAAGCTGGTTACCCCAAGTGCGGGGAGGGTCGGTCTGGTCATGCCTCCCCACCCAATTTGCCCAACATCTAACATCACCTCTGCGGTCGGTCATTCAATTACGCTTAGAACTTGGCCTTGCAGAGGGTTGGTCGTATCTTCTGGTTTCGGAATTGCTCGACCGAAGGTCTATTTTTAATCTGACCATGTCACTGGAGGCCATGTTTTCGAGCTTTTCACTGAATAAAATACTATTAAATGATGAACTCTTGGCACCTTCAGTGTTTTTCCATTTCACTCACGTTCATGAAGCTTCTTTGACAGACAACCAGGCTCACAGTGGCCTTGACTCTTGGTGCTGGGCCAGCCAGCCTTTCTTGGATTCTCCTACGCCATCAGCTATTTTGAACTGCGCCACACTCAAGCCTTTTCCATACACAGGGTTTAGGTTTGCTAAAGTGCATCCTGGAACATCCAGATACTATACATTCCTATGTATATACATTGGTGCTTCGGCGCAATCTATTCTCTACATAGCAAGCCTCAGGATTACTTCGTCTACTTGCGTTACAGCATCTGTACAGTTATAAAATGACTTTGCATTTTCTTCAGTATTTCTTTGCACAAGCATCTTCATTTCGATCCCGAAATGTTTCTTAACTTTAACACTTCCTCTTCAAATACTATAGAATGTCTGTTCTTTTTTCTGGGTGCGTCGGTTCTGCTTCGTATGACGTCACCAGTCCTCTTTCTAATTCATTTTCACTCTTCTTCCGGGACTTTCTCCAGAAGACCATTACTACTTTGCGAATACATATAGGGTTTTCTCAAGGGATACCTGGTCTGATAAATTCTTTGCAGTATAGGCATCCTCGCTGGTACTGCACGTGTCGCAATTTCCGTTACCAACATATAGGCAACATCGGGGTGGAGCTTCTGTTATGGGTATTTGGCTCCTCCTCTGCACTCCCGTTATGGGTGATTCATCGACCACTCTCATTAGTCTTCACATCTAGACATCCTTGTCTGAAGAAATGTTTCTTGGGAGTCCATATTTTTATGACTCCTTTCAGACATCCTGCTGATTTCACATGTTCATCAACACTCCAGGTCATAAGGATACATTGTTCATTTGTACTGCAGTAGATCCATCTTCCCACATACTTCTTGTGGTTCTTCGGATACAGGAACTTAGTTTGTTCAAGTGCATGAATACTGGCCTTTACGTAGTCTCTGATTTCTTCAACTGTCAGCTCTTTAGGTTTGAATCCTGACTCGACATCAATCACAATCTTCATTCCTACTGCTTTCTTTGCAGTCTTATTGCATTGTGTGATTATCATCCGGATCACACCGAATCCAAACATGATCACCACCAACGAGGCTCCAAGGAGCTTGAAAATGTTCGCCATCCATTGTGGAACCCATGAGAAGATAGACGCTAATCATCTGTCATCAGCAATGTCTTCCACTTCATCTTCCATCTTGACATGCAAGGTTGTCAGCATCGTAATGGCTTCTGCCATTCTAGTCGTCTTGTGAAGGTATGAAAGTGCAACATGATTTTCCGATTTTGGCACAAACACCTTCATCCATAGCTGTAATCATATCAAAGACACATCTGTTCTGAAGAATCATCGGGCGTATGGCTCTTAGTTCCATTGAATCCCTTTATGGTGCTGTTGATAGTCTGTAAAAGCGCCCATCTGGTTATCTGTAACCACTTGGCATTCACTATCATCTGGATCCCAGGCATAAAGATAACAGTAAAAACTGAAGCAGTCTTGCTGAACAATCTGTGTTATTGTGGAATAGTATCAAAGGCCTCCATCGATTTGGCTGAGAAATAGTTTTCTCTCTTCATTCGATTAAGGAGTTCAGTAGATCTCTTCTTCCTCAGGTGAGCATCTGCTTTTGGAAACTCGCCAATGTTTATGTCACTCTTTGGAATTACCAAGGCTGGAACATGGACATTAACTATAGAACATAGTCCTCCCCAATCTCTGGGCAGCTTCATGTAAGTTCTGGATCCACAGGCCAAATGGTGATCCATTATCACCACTGTCCCATCCTTCATTCCTGGCACATCAAAAATTCGACCGTACTGTCGATTCTCTTCAACTTTTCTTGTACCATTGTTTCTAAAACATAACTCTGCATTGGCCAAAGGCACTATCTGCAATGGGCCTCCTTTATCTTCGACCCACTTCAGAAGCTTTGCAAGCCTCGGCCATAGAGGTTTGCATCCATTTTCCACTTGTTCAATTGGCTTGTAATGACCAGTTATTGCCACAGCTCTGCATACGACTATGCCTTCTTCCCAGCCATTTGGAGAAAGAACTGTTCCCCAGATTCACATCTGGCCTCTTACCTTGCAGCTTCAAACCTCTTCATCGTTTTTTCTTGGCAATTGAGTTTCCTGTTTATTTCCCATCAGATTCCGGCTCCCTTCATGCCAGGCTGTTCATATCGTATCACATGATCTCTGGTGTGTGTTCTTTCTCTTGTCTTCAAATCTTGGCCATAATCATCTTCTTCTGGGGCTGACCATTCTGTCCCCCATACCAAGGATGCCATTCGACGTGGAACTGACCTCTTGTATGACAGAGTGCAAGGTGAGTCAGACAATGAGCTGTTTGAACATGTCGCAATAGCTATGAATATCTTAGACTTTCCCATAGCATAAGGCAGGAGAGCACATACATAGCAATCCTCCTTAGAAGTTCTTTTTCCCACTTCTTTCATGTGCTAATACCACATGTTATTCCCCAAATGTGCTGTGCTGTCTAATCATTTTTAATTCGTAATCATCCTCCCTTGCACTTCTCTTAGGTCTTTTTCCTGTATAGTGAGTATGCACCCAATGATCATGGAGTAAATCAAAAACAGACCTCCCTCCAAAAGGAATTCTAGGGCCACTTGTCACAGGAATAGGTGTTTTCACATGGGCTACAGGTATACGATCACATAAAGCCTTAGCCTTCTCACAGTGTCTAGTTCTGCAACGGTGACTGGAGTGTGAAGGAGTAATGGAACTCCTTCCCTTCTGGAACCATTAAAGTAAACCGTGTGGATCAATAGAACCATAAAAACGATAATAGATGCTGAACAGGCATATATTATGCACCAATACATCAGGCTCCACCATCTGTGTCTTTCCACACGTCGTTGACTCTGTTCACTTTTTGAAACTGCAATGTGCTCAATAGACCACATTTTTGCCTGCAATTACTTTTCAGGAAGGAAATATTCTTTGTAATCAAGCAAATTTGTCAAATGTTCAGGAGGCTGTCTGATCTGTTCTATGATTTCCACAAGTAACCGACTGATTGCAGGACGATTTATAGGATCTCTCTAGAAACACAAGTGTTGGTGTTACGCCAAACAAGATAAGGATGGACTTTAAGTAAATAGTAAAAGATCATGACAAGTAGTCTATGGGCATCGTCATTAGACAGAACCATTTATGCGTCCAAATAACTCAGTAAGAAAAGAGTCGGGGACCTGTTCCCTTTTCCAGTCGTCGAACACAAAGTCTAAAGCATTTTTCATTTGCTTCAGCACTCCAAAGTCCAATTTCAACAAACTCCTGTGGCTCAAGAACAGTAACATTCTCACTTCCTTCCATAATATCTAAAGAATGTTTCAGGGGAGCCACAGTCCAAATGTACACTTTCGTCTATCTACTGTATAGTCTTTTCGTCATTCTTCCTCGTCATCGATCGAGTCTGCACATGCTGAACTTCTTCTTGACTTGCACCCAAATGGGTTGGGGGTATGTCGGCCTCTGCAGCGTCAACTTTCACATCTCCTAAGTGTTTTCAAGCTCACCTCCCTCGGACCTTGACTGCCGAGGGAGTAATGTCTTCCACAATGAAAGGGCTACTAAATCTGGGCTCGTGCCACTTTCTTGTGAAGTTCCTTATTAGAACCTTATCTCCAGCAAACAACTCAGGAACACATAGCTTCTCACGTCTGCTTGCTGTATTGTCTTCATCTGTGTCCTGAGACCGACACCCCTTTCGCTTGAATTGATCTGCAATGACAGAGATACTAGCGGTCATACATGTTAAGTACTGCCGTAGCTCATTTCCTAACAATTCTGCAGTTGTCTGGGCATCACTCCTAGTTCTTGTTAGAGGTGTTCTCATTCGCCTCCCTGTAGCTAGTTCGTGGGGTGTGAGGTGGTGGTCAGAACCGGGCTGATTTCTCAATGCATATAATAAAAGGGGCAGGCAGTGCAGCCACCTCTTCAGTCTCAATTTCAACTTTGCTATTCGAATGGATTGTGTCCTCCCCCCATATTCCTCATCTTAGATATATTCGTCAGCTTGCTGCTTCTTTCGGAAAAAAAATGTTCGCCAGAGGGCGCTGCTGTGCTCGCGGTCGCGTAGCTTGTTCCCTCGAAGGCCGCCGTCGACATCGTCCATCATATAAAGGGCTTGCGCCGCGCCCGTTGGTTCAGTTCCGTTTTTCGTGTATCAAAATCGAGAAATGTCTTCTTCCTCAACCCCGACAACGCCCAAGACGGGTTTTAAAGTGTCTCGAATGCGAAGTGACTCAAATGTGGAAGAAAGATGTCCATTACGGATCCTCACCGCAACTGTCTTTGGTGCCTTAGTCCTGATCACCGAGTCGACAAGTGCGGGTTGTGTCAGGCGATGTCGAACAAGGCTCTTAAGGAACGCCAAGGTAAGCTAGTGGTGGGGGAAGTGTCTTTCAAGTCTGCTAAAAGACTCGAGAATCGAGATCTAAATCTCGTCATGAGTTGAGGCGATAGAGGTCAAAAAGTCGCTCGAGGAAGTCCTCTTCCTCGTCATCGAAAAAATCAAAAAAGCGACGTTGTAGATCTGTCCTCTTCTTCCTCGCCCGACAGAAGGTTAATTTCTTGTCCATCGAAGCATGATTCCCCAAAGAAATGGGAGGCCTTTAGGGCTTCAATGCTAACAATTTTTGAGAAGGCGACCCGACCCCCTCAAAAAAGCTACGTGAAGAGCATGTCCCTATCCACTCTAAAGGTGACAGAGGGAAATCCAAAACGTCTCACACTAAATCCGTCAAAAAGTCGAGGGCGTCCTCGGACAATGATTCTCCAGTGCCTCATGAGACTGTACAGAAACCTTTGGTGCATAAATTGAGGTTGCCTGAGGACAAAATGTCATCCTCATCGTCGAAGTCCGCTATCGACTCGGTGCGTCCTTCGACTACGTTGAAGACAAAAATGACGTTGATACCGTCAGCATTGGCGTCGAAGCCTTTTTCGACATCAAAGCCATCCTCGATGACCTCGGGGAATCCTTAGAGTATGTCAAAGCCGGTGTCGATTCCATCGACGCTGTCGACGCCTTTGTCTGGGAAATCTTTCATACTTGTTCCCAAGATGACAACTATGGCTAAGGTTAGATCTGTTCCACCTTTACCAGAAAAATGTTTCCACCCTCCGTCCAGGCAAGAATTGTTTAAATCTGTGTCTATTTTTGAGGAACAAACCTCTTATGAGGAAATGACATCAGCTGGTATTCGATTTTGGGACAAGAGAAGTCCCTGAGGAACTGGTAGATCCTAATTAAAAAATGGCAGACCTTTATGACTGCCTACATTCGGCCAGTGGCCTAGATACCTCACCTGAGGTAGATTTTGAAAGGCCTGACCCCACAGACCATGCTGAACCGGGGTATAGGAACATCATGGGAAGAGTGATAGATTTTATGGGGTGGAAGTCAGTGTCCCCAAGATATGACCAGGACGACTTAACAGATATTATTGATGAAGGACCTCAGAAACACCCAGTCCTTCCCTTCCACAAAGCTCTTCAAAAGAGAATAATGACAAATTGTTATTCACAGCTGGTAGAGATTCAGGTGTCTAAGAAATTTGTAGGAAAATATAGACCTGCTCCCTCGGATCCAGAATATTTATCTAAGCATCCTTCCTCTGAAAGTTTGGTAATTCAAGCTGCGACTGCGAATAGACAGTCGGCTTATCCCTCTATGCCCCCTGACAGGGATGATAAAAAGATTGATGCCTGGGCAACGAAGGCTTTTACTTCTGGTAGTATGTCCCTTAAGCCTACTAATGTGACTTGTACATTAGCTAGGTTCACTTACACCCTGTGGAGCTGTTTAGATGCAGCAGCTGATCACATCCCGGAGGGTGAGGAGTGGGATGGTTTTCTGGCGATAGTAAAGGATGGGAAGGAGGCTATGGAGGAGTGCCTCAAGTCAGGACTGGATACTGCAGAGAGTATAAGCATATCCATGGCATCTAGCGTGATCTTGCGTAGATTCACATGGCTAAGAAAATCTGGTTTCGCATCTGATGTTCAATCCAGGTTACTTAATATGCCCTTTGACGGCTTGAGGTTGTTTGGCAGACAAGAGCTTGGAGAAGCTGCAGACCTCGAAAGCGGTAGCAAAATCACTCGGCGCTGCTATAAGGCAACCTCAACAGCACTCTTACGCAGGGTCATCTTCCTGGAAGAGTCGCCCTTTTCGCTTCTATTCCTCTTTTGGAAAAGGGAGAGGGCAGGCCAGTCAAAGGGGACAACAAAGAAAACCCTTTCGTGGTGGAAAAGGGAGAGGTGCTAAATCAGCCACAGCAGCGGCTACTACCTCCTCAGCCACTGCAAAGCCACTTTGAGGCCTTATCCCACAAGACCCTGGTGGGAGGCAGAATCACTCACTATCTGGACGAATGGCGGGGCATTACGTCAGATGCCTGGGCATTAGAGATAGTGACCCATGGTTACTGTCTTCCTTTTCATCAAAGGCCTCAAGATCATCCACCGGGAGCCAACTCTGTAAAAATTCCAGACCCGCTCCTTGTGCAGGAGATTTTAACCCTGCTAGAGAAAGGTGCAATAGAACATGTACCTGTAGCGGAGAGGAACAAGGGTTGGTACTCCCTTTATTTTCTCATCCCCAAAAAGGATGGAGGATTGAGACCCATTTTGGATTTGAGAAATTTGAACAAATTCCTCAGGAAGGACAAGTTCGAGATGGTGACCCTTTCTCAGATCCTTCAGGCTCTTCAGCTTCAGGACTGGCTGATTTCATTGGACCATCAGGAGGCTTACTTTCATGTGCCAATCCACCTCAAACACAGAAAGTACCTGATGTTCGCAATTGGCGAATCTCACTATCAGTTTCGAGTTCTGCCATTTGGGCTGACCTCGGCCCCAAGGGTCTTCACCAAATGAATGGCGGTAGTGGCAGCGAGTCTCAGATGGGAAGGGATTCACATCTACCCTTATCTGGACGATTGGCTAATCAGGACAAGTTCACCCGAACTGGCCCAGTGACATCTGGCCATGACCTGTCACTTCCTTCACAAATTGGACATCTCCATCAATTACAAGAAGTCACAAATGATTCCGAGCCAAAGACTCCAATTCATCAGAGCGGTCCTGGACACCACCTCGGAAAGCCTTGCCTCCTGAGGAAAGAGCTCACCACATTCTGCAGATGGTAACAAAATTTCAGAATGCCCAACATCTACCGGCGTTCGACTTCCTAAGGTTTCTAGGCCTCATGGCATCCTGCATTTTTCTGGTGCCAGAGGCTCGACTGAGGATGAGACCCCTTCAATGGGCTCTCAGGACTCAATGGTCCCAGTTTTCAGGGGAGATGTCAGATCTTCTACACGTCCCGTCCAAGGTGGCTCAAGATCTCCTTTGGTGAGCTCACAAGGAAAATATCCTCAGAGGGGAACCATTTTGGCAACCATGGCCGGAGATAACTGTAGTGACGGACGCCTCACAGGGTGGAGACCCCACACCAACGATCTGACAATCTGCGGTCGTTGGTCTCCATAGGAGTCCAAACTACACATCAACCTTTTAGAGCTGAGGGCAATCAGACTGGCGCTGAAGGCCTTTCTGCCCTCTGTACAGGGAAAGAGTGTCCTGATAATGACCGACAACACAGTGTCCATGTACTACCTCAACAAACGAGGAGGCGTAGGATCCACTACCACTGTGCAGAGAGGCAATGCAGCTCTGGTTCTGGGCAATGCAAGAAGGAATCTCTCTGTCGGCAGTTCACCTAGCCGGAAAGCTGAACACGGCGGAGGACGCTCTGAGCAGGCAGGGCACAGTCTCCCATGAGTGGGAGCTAGCTCAGGAAGTCCTTCAAGAGATCTTCGCCCTTTGGGGAACCCCTCAAGTGGATCTATTTGCGACCGGTGCTAGCCGAAAGTGCGAACTGTATTGCTCAAGGGAATTTCCCCCGAGAGGAGCTCTAGGGGACGCGTTTGTAGTGGACTGGATATTTCCACTCCTTTACGCGTTTCCTCCAGTCCCCGTGATTCCTCAAGTAATCAGGAGGTTGAGAAAGTTCCAGAAAACCATGATCCTCATTGCCCCGGATTGGCCCAGGAGAACATGGTACCCGGACCTTCTGGACATGTCCATCTGCCCCCCAATACATCTTCCACAAAGAGAGGATCTTCTCTCGCAAGAAGGTCGGGTTCTCCATCCAGAGGTCAAGACACTCAACCTTCCCGATTGGTGTCTGAGAGGTTGAGATATAAGGATTGGGACCTCCCGGATGACGTTATGGAGATTTTGCTTTCGGCCAGAATGCCAGCAACAAAATCCTTAGGTGGTGTTGGAAGAAATTCAGTAACTGGTGCAGGGATAAGAATGTGGATCCTTTTCAACATGCCACTCCCATGGTGCTTTCCTTTCTATTACATTTAGCCAACTCGGGGCTCCAAGTTGGAACTATTAAAGGATATCCATCTTCAAGCGCTCCTCAGAAGAAGTTTTATTTCAAAATGCCTTTAGTTATCCAATTTCAAAAAGCATTAACAAATGTGTTCCCTCCTACACCTTTCCAAGTTCCCATTTGGGATTTAAATTTAGTTTTAAAGTTTCTTATGTGGGCCCCTTTTGAGCCTTTACATTCTTCCCCTTTAAGGCTCCTAACTTTAAAAACGGTTCTACTAGTGGCTCGAACTTCAGCTCGCAGGGTGAGTGAGTTGAAGGTGCTCTCTTTCAAGCCTCCTCACACAGTTTTCCATAAAGATAAAGTTGTTTTAAAGGTCAAGCCTTTTTTCCTACCTAAAATAGTTTTGGATTTCCATCTGTCACAGACAATCACCTTACCATCTTTTTATCCTCCACCGCACACTAGTAAAGAGGAGGAAATATTTCACAGACTAGACCCTAAAAGGTCTCTCTGTTTTTACATATCTAGACTGGAAAGATTTAGACAAACAGATCAGTTGTTTGTCTGGTATGCTGGACACAAATTGGGCCTTGATGTGTCCAAACAAACTATATCCAGATGGATTATCCTAGCACTATCTGAATGCTACAAATAGGCTGGGAAGGAGCCTCCAGATGGTTTAAGGGTCCATTCAACCAGGGGCATAGCATCTTCCACAGCTCTTCAGAGGGGTGTCCCAGTGCAAGACATTTGTGCTGCGGCCACTTGGTCATCAGTGCACACTTTTGCAAAACATTGTTTAGACAACACTTCTCATCAAGGAGGTCTTTTTGCAAAAGCTGTCCTTCATCCTGTGCATAATTGAAGAACTATAGTACTCAATCTTCCTCTAATTGAAGAACTATAGTACTCAATCTTCCTCTAAATTACAACTGCTATGGGAGTCTGTCTAAAATGAGGGATATGTGGGAGGACACAATCCATTCGAAGAACAAGTTACTTACCAACTATAACTTTCTTTTGACTGGATGTTCCTCCCACGTATTCCTCATTGACCCTCTCAACCTACCCCTCCGTACAGTTCTTGCGTTTGTTGCACTTGTACTTCCTTAAGAGCCAGACATCTGCAGACACAGAATACAACTGATGCGACCATTAACATCGAAAAAACAGAACTGAACAAACGGGCACGGCTCGAGCCCTTTATTCGACGGATGACGTTGACGCTCAACGGCGGCTTTCGAGGGACTAAGCTACGTGGCCTCGAGCACAGCGCCCTCTGGCGAATTTTTTTCCCGAAAGAAGCAGCAAGCTGACGAATAGATCTAAGATGAGGAATACATGGGAGGAACATCCAGTCGAAAGAATGTTACAGTTGGTAAGTAACTTGTTCTTCTCTCTGAGCAGACTGTTGAGTCTCTCACATATCCCGTTTGCTTGCAGAAGATAAGCAGAAGAAAGCCTGTGTTTAATGCTAAGCAATAAGCTAATCTGTTTGAATACCTCATTCACAAAATGGGGTCCATTATCTGATCTCAGCACCTCACATACTCACCATCTAGGAAATACTTCTTGAACTAAAAACTTTGCAACGCAAGTGGCATCAGAATGTGTGCATGGACCGGCTGCAATCCATCTCGAGGAGGGGCACACTACCACTATCATATGCATGTACCCATTACAAACCTGCAGCATAACAACATAGTCCATATGTAAATGCTGAAAAGGACAATTTGGTGGAGGAATTACTCCTCTAACTGTTCGCAGTGTGTGCCCAGCAGTAAACTTTTGATATACAATGCAATTTGCTACATAAAAAGCAATGTGTTCTAACGGGTTCGGTACGAACCACTCCTCTGCAGTGGTTCCTGCAAGGCTCTCCCTACTAACATGCGCAGGGTAGTGTAGCTGTTCTAATGCCACCCTTAATAAAGCTACAGGCATCACTGGTTTACCAGTAATGTCTTGTCACCACAGTACTTCGGAAGGGGATAAAGAACAACCCCTCTGTGTCCAGTTCTTTCTCTTCCTTTGGAGCTCCACCTTGAACTTCCATCAATTGCGTTCTTGACAAATGGTTAAACCCTTCATTCACAACCATTATTACAACAATTTTTTCTTTATCAGGTGAATATGCAACCCTTTTGGCCTCTTCGTCTGCGGCTTGGTTTCCGCATGAGATGGTCAGTTCTCTTAGTATGTGCTGCGCACTTAACTATTGCAACTGGGATTTGTGCTTTAATAAGCCTGTAAAATAATACAGCGTGCTGCACTGGAGTGCTGTCTGCTCGGTTATGATATGGCATTTATAATGCGACCATTACACAATTTTCAAGGCAATAGGCTCTCGAGCGTGACGTTAAGCGTCACCAATTCAGCAGCCTGTGCTGAGAAATGATACTGGAGTCTCACACTTGCAACCACTTCAAATTCCCCGTTAGCTATGTGATTTACCACAGCTTAACTTGAATGCCTTGTTCCATCAGTTTGATAGATTTTCCCCACGCTGCTAGAGCATTCTCCTTTACCCTTGGGATTTTGTCATAGAACTCCTCATAGTTGGAGCAATCTGCTCATAAGCAGAAGCTCTTTGAGACGTCCGTGTACCCTTCGGTTTCTCCCAAAACGGCAAACAAAGCATGCTCATCAAATAATCATGGAACACCCCATCACTATGCTTGCAGACTTCACAATAGCGAACGCGGCTGCTGTCGTGGATTGTTCGCAAGGGAAGTGACCCCTCATAACTGGGTCTAAAATTCCTGCTATGATATGCTAAGGGTTTGCCCCCCAATGTGGTTCTCTGTGTGAGTACTGCTGTCATAACTGTTCCATTAGTGTGTGAAAATAAAAATAACTCCTCAGAATAATTGGGAATTCCTAAAACTGGAGCTGTGCAAATTGCTTTTCTCAATTCAGCAAACCCCTCCTCCATTTCTTCAGTCTATTCAAATTTTTCTTTATTCACCTGTGCTTTCTTCATAGCCTGTAACAGAGGTCTTGTAAATGAACTATAATCAAATACCCATGCCCTGACATAACTACACGGTCCAAACAATTGCTGCATTTGTTTTATCGTTGACGTTTTTATAATTGCCTCAGCTCTTTCAGGTGTAACTTTCTTGTCTTCATGTGAAATTAACTGACCTATGTAAAACACTTCTTCCTGACAATACTGCAATTTCTCCTTATCGACTTTATATCCCTTTTCTGCTAGAATAATCATTAGCTGCATCGAGTCTCGTCTGCACTTTTCATCTGTTATGCTACAGACTATAATATCATCTACGTATTGCAGCACAATACTTGGCAATCAATATTGCTTAGGTCCAACTGCAGTGCCCTATTAAAAATCGATGGCGACCCTCAGTATCCCTGGGCCAAACGTGTACTTTTCAGCTTGGTCTGACAGAACGTAAATAACGTAAGATCTTGGGAATCTTTATGCAAACGGATTGAGAGAAACACATTTTTCAAGTCAATCACCGTAAAATATTGTGCTTCTAGGGGAATGCTGTATAAAATCGTCAGATTCGTAACTAAAGGAATCTCTGCCTCGACAATCTGGTTAATCAGCCTCATGTCCTGAATTAAACGCAATGACCCACCCTTCAATTTCTTGATCGGATACACTGCAGTATTACATGGTGAATCAAAATGCCTTATTCCATCATAGGCCATACAGTCTTAATAAATACCCTTGTCTGTCTCTCGAGACATAGGATACTGCCTTGCTTGAGGTAAAGTTGCTCCTGGTTTCAACTTAATCTTGACTTCTCACACCCCTTTTAACAGGCCTACATCATAGGGGCCCTTAAGCCATAGAGAAATTAGCACTTTTTCCATGTCCTCATCAAAAAATGCGAGTCGCTGTCGCACTATCACCATTCGCTGTGGGATGATCTTTCTATCCTGATCCAATAAGTAATGCTTATTTCAAACACCACTTCATCGTCTGACGGGTCGTCTTTAAACATATCCTCGTCGGTGACATTAGTCAAACTGTATCCTTCCCCAATGGCAATCACTGTTCTTCATTGCCTGGCCTCCTCATCAAATCCTTCAAGCATGGCCAATTCCCCTCGCACTATGGCTGCCTGTAATTCTAAGGGAAAAACCTGCCTCCCTTCTTCATCCATAGGTATCTGTAGCCTGAACAGAAATTCATCAGGTATTCTCCTAATCTTGCCCACTAAACCACGTTAACAAAATGCATACCCCATAGTGAAAAACTTCGGGCTCCAACGGTGTTCCTCACAGAGCTATTTGTCCTGTAAATGCCATGATGAATTCGCCCACATTTAAATTATGTATTCCTGGTGTCGAACACACAATGCCTTCTTCATTGAAGGAAATCGTCATATTTAGCTTTGTCATAAAATCTCTGCCCAGTATATTAACTGGTGTCGGTCTTCAATACAACGATGGGACAGACATATCACACTCTCCTATAGAGACTGGTAATTTCTCAGTAAAAGGAACTCCATTTGTAGCTCCAGAGAATACTTGAACATTCATGGCCTTTCCAGATAACAAAAATGTTCCCTCGCGTATACATGAGCGAGTTGCCTCAGTATCTACTAAAAAAGAAAAGGATGTGCCTCCTATGGCAGCATCAACCCTTGGTTCCTCTTGGGGATTTGGCATCACTGATAGTACTGAACACATCAAGTCACCCTGTGAGCTGTCCTATTGTGGGTACATGCTTATTCCTGTACCTGTGAATGGATTCCCACCCATGACAGTGACACCCCCTACTCTAGGAGTCAATAGCTGTCCTCTGTTTGCACTCTACTGTATCTGCATGGGTGTGTGCTGTGTCTGCCTTATGGCAGATTCAATGGTGCTTGCTGTGGTTGTAAAGCCTGTTGTGTTTGCAGCACTTTTGCTTGAAACACTGTCTGATCTTGGGCGAACCCATCCCTACTTTGTGGGCTATATGCTGGAGGATAAGCTGTCCCACTCTTGAGAATTGCCCAGTCTGTACATGCCCTTGGCTCCCACATGTTTGCGTGATATGTCCTGTCATTCCACATGTCAAACACACAGGAGGGAATCTTCTAATTTGCCCTCTCTGCATGCATTGATTATCATTCTGCACATTCTGAAAACCTTGATTATTCTGAGATCCTCCCCTTCTTCTGAAACCTGTTCCCCTGCCTCTCGGCATGAATCTGATCCCTCCTTGATCTGACGGACATTGATTATTCACCTGCGGCATACCCGCTTCCTGCTGTGACCCTAGCCCCTCTCTACTAGTGAACCTTATTATAATTATTATTTTATTATTAACCTTGCCCCTTCTATAGCACATTTCGATAGTTTCTTCTGAACCAACTTAGCTTCCTAGCATCTTCCCTTTTCCGATTTTTCTCTTACAACAATCAGCAATGGTGTGCAATGGTCAGCTGTAGTTCTGGCCATGGCTTTGTTTCCATACCCACCAGCTTCTTGTTCTGTCTCTGTACCTGTTCTGGCAGTCCCCGACATAAAATATGATAGAATACAGGTATTGATTTTCCCCAAGGCTCTCAAGTTTCCAAAGACCACTGTTCCTGAAATTTCTGAATGTAAGCAAGCGGATCTTCGCCTTCCTGCAACTTACGTGCCATAATTGCACCCATATCCGACGTATCAGGATATTGTACTCTAAGCTCTTTCATGGTAATGACCTCAGTCTGCTCACATGTGGTGGCAACTCCCCGCTCTCACTATGAGTTGCTTTTTAGGTCGCTCTGGGTACGCCATAGGCTCTGACGTCCTTTCTTTAGGTTGGTCCAAATCTGACCACCTTACTACTTTTGTCTGTCTGAAAGCATCCCTCAGAACAGCATGCACTAGCAACCTCCTCCTCACAGGAGGTTTCCCTGTCTTCGTCTGACATATCTTGGCCCCAACTAGTGTGGCTGTTTATCTTTCTCGCCTCTGTATAGTGTCAGCCTGTCCAAAGACAGGCTCGAGACTACAAAGACTTCCTTCCTTGCCTCGTGACTGGGCAATTTCAGATCGATCATTTTTCCCTTTGTTTCTCGGTTCACTTTTTGTCCTCCTCTCCTGATAAGCTTTCTCGATTGTGTCTCAGATACTTCCTATCTCAAAATTCTCCTTTAGGTTTACCCTGGACGGTCCTGGCATTACCTCTTGCGACGGAAGGAACTCCCCTGTCTACCCATAGTACTATTGGACTTTGTTCCATTAGCTCTTTCTCGATGCAATCAATGTCTTGTGCCCTCTGTCGTCTCTTTCGTTCAATTTCCTCATCTAATGCCCTTCATTTCTTTGCTTCCTAGCTAACCCTCTTCTTGTTTTTTCACTTCTCTCCTCTCATGTGACCTACACACCTCTTTGTCTTTGCACTCTTTTATCCCTTAATTTCTGTTCTTACTCCTCTTCTATTATTTTCTCTATTATGTTCTTCGATTGCTTTGTCTGTTGTCATATCTTCTTTGCTCTTCTGCTCTTTCTTCCTTTCTTAACTGTTCTTCCTGATACATCTGATCTCTTCTTTGTCTACTTTCTTTTATACTCATTTTCTTTCAATCGCTTCTCTTGTTCCCTGTCTTTTTTTCCTCACATTGATCTCCCCCTTGCCTTACTTCCTAAATGCTCTTCCCATCAAGTTTCAGCAATATCTGAACACCCACCCACCCATCCATTCATTTTGTATGAGCGCAATCTCGTCAGCTTTGTCTTATTCTCCTTTCCATCTGTTAATTTCCCGTTCTGTATCTAGGATCACACTTGGTTGTTCGCTTTTCTCTTTGTCCTGTAAAACTTTAGAGATCACATCCTTTTCTGAAGTTCTTTCTGTGCTTTTGTCACTGCTGTATGCAGGCGGCTCATGTATCGGATTACTATATCCTGTCGCTGCTTTAAGCTCCCTTAATGGATACAATCCTTCATCTTTTGTACTATAACCATTTACCTCAGGCAGAGCAGAAGGCTCAACTCCCCCCTCTTTACACTGGTTAAGCACCCAGTCCTCACGAGGCAGGTCTTCCCGTTCCCCCTGATATATTTTCTAAAGCTCTAGGCTAGCAACCCTTTTCTCCAATATATTTCCTGTGTATGCAGTGTGCAAGTATGTGGTCATGTGTTTTTAAAAGTGCTTTTGACAGTGATCCCCCTTGTGGCCATGGCATGAACATTTAATCTGCTGTGCCCTTAACCCGTTCTGCACTATACTGCTTGAGCTTAGGTGCGTGTTTTGGCAGCTGTTTGCATAGGTGTATGAGCGGAGTAACAGCCTCGATTGTGACAAGTCTCAGTCGACTGTCGCTTACTGTTAGTCTACACAGAAAATGCTTTTCAGAGAAAGAATGAAATATGAGCGTGCACCAATCGACGCCGCTCCAAACCTCTCACCTTACTCCAATCTACCTACTCTGTCAATATCATTAATGACTAAACAAATAATGTACTCTCAGCTCTTTACACAATCTTATCATTTGTCGCTCTTTGACATCTCACTTTTTCCTTTACACATAGAATACATAACATAGGCAAACTGGCCGGCCCCCACATATATCTCTTCTCAGCGCTCCTCGCTGCCATTCCTGCCCCTAAAAATACCCTGATGCGGTGTATGTTATTTCCTTTAGCAAATCTTGTTTGCTTGTCGCCTATGTATCCACTTGAATTTTGAAATAACTTCTTCTAAACATTCCTTGAATGTAGGATTTCTGGGCGTACCCTCTGACTCCCCTCGTCATCTATACCTTTACGTGACGCTCTTCGTCATTAACTTAAATACCCCACCAACCGACAGTTACTTTCTTCCCTTTATAACTTTACCCAATTAATATGCATTCATGATTATTTTATTTTGGCCACTTTTCTCAATCTACTCACTATTCGCTTTTCAGCTCCTGACCCTCAGGATCGTCTCCTCCTCAGTCGGCCACCGTAGACTTCGGGCCGCTCAGCTCCCTGTAGAAACCAGGAGGGGATTTCGTGAAGGAGGGACCCGGCCCACCTACCTCTTTGCCTTGCAAAATCTTTTTCTTCGGCCGTTATCCACGGGAAGCCTGGCGGTTCTCCATCTAAATGGCAAAGGGCATCAGATATTCCGAGACCCTTAAAAGCCTACTGGGTCGACGGCTCTTTAACAATCCTATCTCTGCTACCACGTGAACCCTGGCACCTGGGGTCCTTTAAGACGAGGTAGCAATACTTGGAGATGGATGCAGATGCAGAACTGACTTGTACATCAATAATGAAAACCGACTCGGTGTTGGCAAAACTCAGTACTGTTTTATTTGCAATTATCTAAAACAGGGAGTGCAACAAACATCATCTGGAATTGCACAAGCAATCTCTCAATGTATTTGGTAAAAAACCACATTCTTTTGTCGTCATTGACGTCATGCTACGTGGCAAACTAAGGGGATGTGATAGGCTTACAGAGAACATCTAGGTATACGTTCCATACTGATGGGGGTTGTGATTGTGTCTATAAGATCAGGTGGACATCTAAGCATTCCTCTAGTGCAAGTACTCTTCATCATCATGAAATACACAATGATTCATTGGTTACACAAACTATAGGACTCTGTGATACGTGGCCGTCTACAATTGGTTGGCACGCTTGTACCCTTCTGGAATATCCCACTTGCTAACAGCACGCAAGCTGGTTACCCCATGTGCTGGGAGGGTCGGCCTGGTCATTCCTCCCCACCCAGTGAGCCCAAAATCTATCATCACTCCTGTGGTCTGTCATTCAATTAAGGGCTTGAACTTGGTCTTGCAGAGGCTCTCTGTGCCTGAGAATTAAAGGGAGTGTGGCATGGACTCATCTTCTGGTATCGGTGTAGCTCGACCCAAAGTCTATTTTCATCTGACCATGTGACTGGAGACCTCGTTTTCGAGTTTTTCACTGCATAAAATATTATTAAATGATGAACTCGTGGCACCTTCAGTGTTTTTCCTTTCACCTCAAACAGAAGTTAGTTTCTTTCTCATGTTCATGTAGCTTCTTTGACAGACAACCAGGATCACGGTGGCCTTGACTCTTGCTGCTGGGCCAGCCAGCCTTTCTTGGATTCTCCTTCGCCATCAGCTATTTTATAACTGCGCCACACTCAAGCCCTTGCCATTTACAGGGTTTTAGTTTGCTAAAGTGCATTGTGGAACATCCAGATTCTATACATTCCTATGTATATACATTGGCGCATTGCCACAATCTATTCACTATGTAGCCAGCCTTAGGATTACTTTGTCTACTTGCATTACAATATCTGTACAGTTATAAAATGACTTTGCATTTTCTTCAGTGTTTCTTTGCACAAAAGTATCTTCATTTTGATCCCGAAATGTTGCTCAACTTCGACAACTCCTCTTCAGATCCTATAGAATGTCTGTTCTTTCATCTTTTTTCTGGGTGTGTCAGTTCTGCTTCGTATGACGTCACCAATCCTCTTTCTCATTCATTTTTACACTTTTTCCGGGACTTTCTCAAGAAGACCATTACTTCTTCGTGAATGCATATAGGGTTTTCTCTCGACATGCCTGGTCTCAAGAATTCTTTGCAGTATAAGCTTCCTCACTGGTACTGCATGTGTCACAATTTCCGGTTCTCAACAGGTAGGCAACATGGGGGCGGAGCTTCTGGTAGAGGTATTTGGCTCCTCTACGTGATTAACAAATGTCTTTCCTCCGGTCACCTTTCAAGTCCCGGTTTCGGATCTCAACTTAGTTCTAAAATTCCTAATGTGAGCTCCATTCGATCCTATCTACTCCTGTCCTTTAAGGTTGACTTTAAAGACAATTCTTTTAGTGGCCCTTACATTAGACTGTAGGGTGAGTGAACTTCAAGCCTTGTCCTGCAAGCCTCCTTACAGTGACTTCTTAAGGATCGAGTGGTCTTTAAGGTCAAATTCACATTTTTACCTAAAATTGTGTCGAATTTGATCTAACTCAAAAGATCATTTTACCTTCTTTCTATCCCCCACCTCATCCTGTAAAGGAATAGGAGATGCTACACATGCTTTGACCAAAAAATTTGCTTAGTTTCTATATTTCCAAGACTATATTAACTTTTTATTGTATATACGGGCCATAAGTTGGGTATGGCGGTTTGAAAACAAACCTCATCTAGGTGGATCATCCTTGCAATCTGATTGCTACAGGTTAGCTGGAAACGTTCCTCCTGAGGATCTCACAGCACATTCGATCAGGGGCGTGGCTACTTCCTCTGCTTTACAGAGGGCAGTCCCAATTCAGGATACTTGAGCGGCAGCAACGTGGTACTCAATCCACACATTCACTAAGCACAATAGTCTGGACTCTTCCACAGGCCGGGAAGGTGTTTTTGGAAGGCAGTGTTGCACTTTGTATACTTTATATACAGGGCAATAGGATCTCTCAAATATTTATTTGAAACCGAAAATTCAGACTCCCTCCTCCAGAAATACAAATACTGCTCTGAGAGTCTAACATAAGATGAGGAATATGTGGGAGGACACAATCCATTCGAAGGTAAAGTTCTTTTGACTAGATGTTCCACCCACTTATTTCTCATTGCCCATCCCAGCCTACCCTGCAGTTGACTTTCCATGTTAGTTTATGCTCGTTCAGGTTGAGTAGCTGTCGGGCATAGGATAAACCAACTCGGATAAAATTCGGAACTGAAGCCAACTGTCCCTGCGCACGCTATATACCATCGATATCGTAGACATCGAGACGGAGGCCCTCGAGGGACATCAAGTCAATGCGCAGCGCCGCCTGCTGGAAAAAATTCCAAAGCAGCTAAAGCTGGATTGTCATGGTCATGAAGTCAGGGGCACAGGCATGCAGGGGTCGCATGCACAGGAGACCTGGTGGACACTGTCCTGGCGGCTTTGGCGCCAGGCTCATGAACAAAAGTCAAGAACATCCATTTAACACCAAAAAGCTTTTATTATGGACATATCACTTCAGATGCATGAACCTTCAACATTCCATCCATTAAGCAGCCCCAAGTGCATTTTTGGGTGTGGCTGCTAATGGATTGCCTTCGGACGTGCTCACTCTCTAGGAGTGGCAGGGTGTGGCTGGTAAGCCGGCCTTAATGGGCGTGCCCACGATCTCTGATATATAAGCTACTCTGATCCTCAAGACAGACGCTTTGCATTATTCTGCACTTGCAAGCAGTGTAACGCTCACCGTTGCCTGAGTTCAGACTTACCATACTTACCAACTGGGGGAAGCTGTTCTTACCTGTACATCTCTACGGTGAACCAAGTATTCATCTTTACACTTTCGGGAACGCCGAAATCTTCATCTTGGCACTGCAGCACGACACGCTCCATCGTCGACAGCAGGTCCTGCAAGGAAAAATGGAAGACAAAGTTAGACATCAAAAAAACAGTCAGTTTAAGGTTGCGCTTCACCATACTCTGCGCTTTTCCTTAAACCATCACTTACCTGCTGTTGAACATTACAGTAGCATCCATCTTCCATCCGGCCGCGTCTCTCGTCTCACAGCTGCATTGAGGCCGCATTTCCATCTAAGGGAAGAAAATAGAAGAGAGACATTATTGCGGGCATAAATAGGAGCAACATATGAAGACATTAAACAGAACGAACAGCATCACAAGAGCTCAAGAAAGACTTCCAATTGTAAGGAGAAGCATAGTTGCAGCTGGACTGGACTAATCCTTATCAGGGATTAGTGAAGGAACTAGATCCATTTCGACGCGGCCCTGCCAGAAGTAGCAGGACGGAGAGCTTATCGTCCATAATTCACAAGTGAGCTTTATGGGCCGGCGTATGCTCACAGAAACGTACTTTTGGGGGGAAGGGTTCGAGAGGTACAACAATCACAGATTGACACACTCACACTCTCTTATCTCCATGCAGGAGCCATATCACCACGTACCACCGCTCACAGCTTTTCTACTGAGGGAGAGGCCTTAAGGGGGTGATTCAAGTTCAGGGAGGGCTGCAACATGCCCCAACGCCTCTGCAGAGACGAGGTGAGCTTTACATGGATATGGAGATGGCATAAAATGAGGAATACGTGGGAAAAACATCCATTCGAAAGAACTTTACCCCGGGTGAGTAACTTGTTGTTCTTGGGATTTGTCCCTAGTACGTCATGACAGCAGCACATGGTTAAACATTGGTATTCAAACATAATTCATTACTAGCAATAGCTAACTCTTGATTTGCACATGGTTCGCCCAGTGATATGAGGAAAGCTGGGTGACTGATTTCTCTTTACGTTAGTGATGCTATATCATTCCCAAGGTCATTAATCTTAGTGGAAAATGTTTATTTAAATATTCTGCCGATTTATCGCACATAGCACATCTGACAATATAATTACAACCGCTGGTTTCTTATTAGTTTAGCCTTTGGCATTGGCTCACCCTGTGTTTGACTACTAGCTAATATAAATGATGAAAACCCCTTCTATCACTCTCCCTTTCACCAGATTACCTTCTGAACCTGTGATATTGATCAAACCATAACATTCATGGCCAGTTCCTACAGCGCTGTCCGAAGGTTGTGAAGTTACTTATTAAACCCTCCCCTGGCTTCTAAACCTTGCAGAACAGTCAAAGTTAACCTTGCAGACAATCCCGACTGCCGTGGGTTTGATTCATTTGCAAAGGCCCACTATATTGAGATGCATGAATTTCCCATGTATTTGTATTAATGTGTATGTATGTTTTTTACATTTGGTATTTGACATTTTATCTTTCTACATGCATGCAAGATAATATGTATCCGTTTTGAGACAAAACAGTAACGCTAAAGTAACATATCCCATCCATAATTAACTACACTTTCATACATATGAGATTGCAAAAAGGCATCCAGCTCACCGCCACCCACCTTGCAATACAGGGCATGCAACATGAACACCTCGTAATCATGGGATCTTTCCTGATCACCCCAACATTCCTCCCTTTAGTTAATACTTTAACAAATTATAATCATCTTCCTAGGGAACAACCCCACAACCATCTCTCACACCAGTCTCAATATGAGCCTACTCCTCCGCCGAACAAACCCAACTAGTCCCCCCATCATTCCCGCAACCTACCTGCTGCTCCACACAAGCATGCCAATTTGGTGAAAGACCAGACAACTTCAGTCTGAGTACCCATGTGTGATGAAGTGGTGGTGACCCTAACCTTGGACATAGTTAGGGTCATCATGGCAGCAATTGTTGGTACCTGGGCAGAGCATAATCATAAGAGCAATTGACAGGAACAGAAAATAATGAGAAGAAAAGACAAAATTAGGTAACAGGATTTTTGCAGTAAGACTCAACCAAGAAGGGTAACCAGGAAAACAGATAGTTGATTCACAAATCGTTGTTAAACCCAGCCGCAGTCTCCCATCACTTTCAGTTTGTGAAAGACAAGAATTGTTCTGGTGAGCATACCATTTTCGGTATCATTGGAAGGCAAAATGTGCAACAGTTGCTCCCGATTTTCCGGCATACCCCACCCTCCGTTGAGGTAAGGAGGTTCCCATTTGTGCCAACTGTCACCGTGCCATTGCCCTTTAAAAAAAACAGCAAAATTGGTAAGTGTCTGTATCTTTTTTCTGGCTCTTTGAGCCACTTTGAATACGGCAAATGATTTCTCCATGCTGTCACGCACGCTTCATTTATTCGTGCCAGCCCTTCTTTGAGATTCCCCTAATTCCTCCAACTCTGCAACTCTTCACCCCTTGCTCAGATCGATTTTTTTGAAAAAATAGCTCCTTCCAAGGTTAATTGAACTCTTTTAACACACCTAATAATTTTGTGTTATGCACGCAATCATCATCGCTTGGCATGATTGATGCTGTAATTGACTGCCCTTTAAACTGCCTTCGAACCCTGCACAGGGCTAGGTGCACCAGGCATAGCGCATCTGCTACCTCTACCTCATTCAGGATAAATACCCTAGGAAAGCCAGAAGCTTCGGGGATGAGAGGGCAGATGTAGCAATATCCTACAGATCTCCCTCTCCCCACCTTCCTCGTATGGCTATACCATACGTTGTCTGCTGCAAAACCATGTGGATTCATTGTGGGATCCAATTCAACAGCGTCGGTATCAAAAATATTATCGACATTTCTTTTTACCCTTAACATTTTCTCTTCATAAAATGTGACTATTTTTTAAAAAAAAATGTATTTTATTGTAACATTAGTTTCATTCAAAAGAAAGAAAAAACTTTTAGTTACAGTTTCAATTCCTCGCCAAATGAGGTCAAAAATGTCACTCCGTGTTGTTTATCCTCAGAGCATCCATAAAGTTTATTATTGCACAAGTTAGCTGAGTATTAAATCCTGCAATCAAGTAACACCACCAAGCATCCATGTTTCCCGACAGAGGTGCAAAGGGTGCCAAGTGTAAACCATGATGTGCTGTGATTGCTCCGCAATCCAAGATTAGGTGCCGCACAGATTCTGTTGCTTGCTTACAGAACTAACACTGTGCCGTCTGTACAAGCGGATCATGCCTCAGCACCTGTATCTCCCTTGTTTTATAAAGGTTGAGACGCAGTCGCAGGAACATGTTCCGATGATCGCATGATGGGAATTTCTCCAAGTATTTGGGGATTGCATCCAGTTTGTTTAGAGCGCTTCCAAGGTCCAAAGAGGATGCCAGTTTGTTTCGGCACTCTTTGTTTATTTATTTATTTTTTTTAAACTTTATTTTTGAACTTTTCATATCATCGGTACACGTGCACCAACATGATGCATCCTCTTAATAACAAAGGAAAGAAAAGAGGGGAAAGCAGAGAGGGGGAAAGGGAAGGTGAAGGAAAGAACAAGAGAAAGGAATAATATAACGTTACATACTAACGAGCTCTCCCACCAAGGCCGCCCCTTCACTCCCGTGTCAACAAAACAAGTATCAATGCGTTCATTGCTTAAAACTGACTCGAGTCAGGTCGAGGTTATACATTAGTTCTTCAGTCACAAAGCCCCATTTCACGCTCCAGTGGTTTCGGAATCAGATGATACAGTACTGTTTAGCAGATATGCGATGTATGGTCCCCAAATGTCCGGGGGGCGAGCGTGCAAAGGAAGGGTTCTTATAAATTCACTTTCTACATCCTGACAGTATGTTATGTCTTTCTTCCAGTCTTCGATTTTGGGTAGAGGGTCGCGGCTCCACTCCATGGCGACTCGCCTTCGGGCCAGGACTAGCAGGAGTGACGCTAGTTTACGGGATGCGGGTTGTAGGTGTCTAGTGAGGCCGAGAAGAGCCGCCAATGGCAGCGGGGCCACCCGTTCCCCTATGATGTCTGCAATTATTTGTAAGGCTGAGATCCAGAAGCGCTGAATTCCCGGGCAATCCCATGCTAGGTGAAAGAAATCTGCGTGTGGCGCCGTGCACCGTTCGCATTGGGTCGAGGCTTCTGGATGATGTTGATGCTTCTTAGCTGGGGTGTAGTATGTTTAGTGAACAAATTTGAAGTGTAATAGTTTAAAGCGTGTATTAATTGCGACTTTTTGAGTTTGACGCAGGATATAAGACCAGTCCTCTGCGCTTATTGATGACTGAACGGCAGATTCCCATTTTTGCTGAGTTTTAGGATTAGGTGTTCCTGTGTCTGCCACGAGGGAGTTGTAAAGTCGCGATACCAGCCTCCCCTCTCCCCGCGCCTGGATGGTGTTGTGTAACAGATCCCATGTGGGGGGTTGTTTTGGGAATGAAGGAAACAGTTTGTGCAGGGTATGGCGTAATCTAAAATAAAGGAATATATCCAGGGAGGTGTTCCCCCCTCTGTCCCTGGCCATTTGTGGGGTGAGGAAGGTGCCTTCCGGGAAGAGGTCTCCGAAGGAGTGGACATTTATCTTATCGGCCCAGATTAGGAAAACTTTTTCATTCGTGAGTGGGATGCCCGGGATGTGTCTGATGGGTAATAGGGGGGAGTATCTTACGGTCATGCCGTATTTGACAGCCATCTTTTTCCAGATTGCATATGTGGACAGAACTGTGTTCAGCGAGTTATGTGGAACTGGGATTTGACTTATGATAGTGGCGCTTAGCAGGTCTGGTGAGGCTAGGGCGCGTTCCACCTGCACATGTGGGCGTACGAAGTGGGACATATACCAGTAGCTCAAAAAATGGGCTTGGGCTGCCCAATAGTATTTTTCTATGTCTGGCAATGCTAGACCACCCTTTGACGTTGGAAGAACTAGGGTGTTATACGCGACGCGCGCAGGTTTACCTGCCCATAGGAGTTCCAGGACTGCAGACTTGACTTTCAGGAGAAAGGCTTTGGGGAGTAGGAGCGGGATATTAGAGAACAGATACAGGAGCTTAGGGAGTATGACCATTTTCGTCAAGGAGGTTCTGCCCCACAATGTTAACGGAAGCGTCTTCCACCTGTGTATCCGTTCTTGGATGGCGTTCAGCGCGGACACATAGTTGTCTCTATATATGTTGTGGTGGTTGCGAGACATATAAATCCCCAAGTAGCGCACCCTTGAGTTTTCCCACTTGAAGCCGTGATCGTCTACAAATTCGACTGTATTGGGGTTCAGGGGAAACACTACAGATTTGGAGTGGTTAATCGTAAGGCCCGACATTTGGCCAAACTTTATTGCTTCACGCATTACGGGATTGAGGTTTTCTTGGGGGTTGCCAATAAACAGTATCACGTCATCGGCGTAGAGGGAGACAATAAGTTTGTGAGGCCCTAGTTTAAGACCCCTATGAATTTGACATTCCCTCAGTCGCGACATCAGGGGTTCCATAATGAGGGCAAAGATCAGGGCAGAGAGTGGACATCCCTGTCTCGTTCCTCGCTCCAGTGCTATGCCCGAGGACCTAGTGTTGCCCAGAGTGATGTAAGACCGGGGGTCGTTGTACAACAGTGACACTAAATTAATGAAGAATTTGCCAAAGCCCATTTGTGTAAGCGTTGCTAGCATGAAAGGCCACTCCACAGAGTCAAACGCTTTCTCAGCGTCAAGAAGCACTGCTATTGCTTGTTGTGTCGGGTCTATGGCCTCGATAACACCGAACAGTCGTCTAATGCCAAAGGTAGTGCTGCGACCCGGAATGAATCCGGCCTGGTCTCCAATTACTAGAGCCGGCATAAGAGGGAGAAGTCGTGATGTGAGAATTTTTGCGAGAATTTTATTGTCCAGGTTGATCAAAGAGATTGGCCTGTATGAAGCACATTCGTCTGCGGGCTTACCGGATTTGTGCAGCACTATTATATTGGCTTCACGCATCGTAGGGGGGAGGCTGCCCCGTTCAACAGATTCCTCGTAGACTTGGAGCAGGAGAGGCGCCAGGATGGCCGCGTGTGCTTTATAGAACTCTCCCGTGAGCCCGTCTGGTCCCGGCGCTTTGGAGCTTGGGAGGGATTTTATTGTGTCTAATATTTCTGTTTCGGTTATTGGTGCGTTCAGTGGTTCTCGTAGGGCTGCCTCCACCCAGTACAACTCGGTGTCGTTGAGATACTCTTGTATCGAATTTGAGCTCGAGTTACCCCTGGAACTGTATAGGTTCTGATAGAAGTCCCGGAATGTATTGGCGACGTCCTCTTCTGTGTATACCAGCTGCCCGCATGCGTCTTTGATGCATTCTATCCGGGTTGGGGTTTTGTCTATTGAGAGCAGCCGGGCTAGTAGTGCACCAGGTTTCTGTCCCTCTCCGTATTGACAGATTTGGTGGGCGCGGCTGAGGAATTTTAGTTCCCTTTCGGCTGTTTCCCTGTACTTCAGTTCTTTTTTCAATTCTGCTTGGAGTTGAGGGTTTGGTGCCGTAGAGGCTCTCAACTCTATCTCCTTTAGACGACGTTCGCTGTCGGAGAGCTCTCGACGGATTAGCTTCAACAACCCGTTTTCTTTGGATAGGCATATTCCTCGAACCAAGCACTTCAGCGCTTCCCAAATAGTGCTGGATGAGTCGACAGAACCTTGGTTGATCTCAATGAAGGCTATCAGTTCCTGACGTAATTCAGCTGCGAAGCCTGCATCCGAAAGTGAGCCCGGCTTGAATCTCCATCCTAGTCCGGGGACTGTTGTGCCTGCTAGGGAGGCCTCAAGTGTGACCATCGAGTGATCAGAGAGAGTGCGTGGTAGGATTTGACTCGTTCCCCATGAGAATGGACAGTGGGTGGATGCCATGATATAATCAATCCGGGAGCTTGTGTTATGGACGGATGAGTAGAATGTGAAGTCTCTCACGTTGCGGTTATGCTGTCTCCATGTGTCCGATAGATCGAACGCATGGCATATCTCTCGGACTTGCATACTGGCTTTGGACGGGTTCCCAGTTGTGTTGTGGGATTTATCAAGTTTGGGGTCAATTGGCGTATTTAGGTCGGCTCCCCATACAATAGTTGCTGTATTGAACTTTCCAAGTTGGGACATCACCCAGTTGAAGTTGTCGGGGCCATCGGTGTTTGGAGCATAGGAGTTCACAATCACCACTTCCCTCCCTGCGATTATCCCTCTCACCAATAGGGCCCTTCCCTCAGAGTCTTTCTGTGATTCAATCAGGCTAAAGTTGGTCTTTCTATCAATCAGGATTGCAACCCCTCTGGCATAGGACGAGTACGATGAGAAATATCTATGGCACCCCCAGGATTTGGCCCACTGAAGTTCCGTCGCTGGCAGGAGATGGGTCTCTTGGAGTATGGCAATATTGATTTTGTGTCTACGTAGATACTGGAAAATGTTCCTATTCTTCGCTGGTTGGTTACCGCCGCGGTTGTTCCAGGTGGCTATTTTAAATGTTATTGCTGACATTTAGGGAGTCAGGTAGGTTCCTGTTCAGTAGGATTTGAGGGTGAGACCGGAGTCTTGATCCAAGTAGGAGTTTGAAGGGCTTGTCTTCCGAGTGACTTGTGAGTCACGGTGCTACTGCCTTGGGATGAGAGTGGGGGTAGGCCTGGGTGTGGTCGAGCAGAAAAAAGTAACTGAAGAACATCAACTTCCCTCCCTTGCGTGGGCAACCCCCAACACGCCCACGATGTGCCCACCCGTGACCATAAACTACAGCCATTGCTGTGCTTAGGGCGCAGGTTGCCGAGCCGGAGGCCGCGTGGCCCCGAAATCGATAAATATGGTGTTCTGTGGTGAGTAGTATATGGTTGCTCCGCTCTGCGGTGTCGAGAAAGGGACTCATGTCGGGTTTCTCCTCCTCCGTTCATCCCGTTGTAGATTCGGAACATTGGCTGCAGGTCTACAACCGGCCCTGTCCAGGTACTCGGCAGCCTCCTCAGGTGTGTTGAAGAAATGTGCCCTCCCGTCATGCTGGATGCGGAGTTTGGCGGGATACAGCATGGAGTAAAGGATGTGATTATCTTGCAGTCTACGCTTAATTGACGTGAAGGAACGCCTCTGTGCTTGTACTGCCGATGAGAAATCGGGAAGAATTTGGATAGGGTCGCCGTCAAATTGGAGTTTCCTCTTTTCTCTGGCTGCTTTGAGTATTGCATCTCGGTCTTTATAGTTGAGTATCCTAGCTATGATCGGGCGTGGGTTCGCTCCTGGAATAGGTCTGGCTGCAGGAATCCTATGCGCTCTCTCGACTATAAATAGCGAGGAGAGGACCTCCGATCCGAACAGCTCGGTACACATGCGTTCGATATGGTCTTCCATTTTAGTCTGGGTTTGTTGTTCTCGGACCCCGACAATTCTGATGTTGTTTCTCCGGGAGCGGCCCTCTAAGTCTTCATTCTTAGCGGAGACGGCTTTCAGTTGGGATTCTAGCGCGGAGACCCTGGTGGTTAGGGCCGCCGCACCATCGTCGAGATCTGACACACGTTGCTCCACGTTGTCTAATCTATCGGCATGTTGGTCGAGGCGGTGCTGGATACGATCTACTTTGGAAGACAGATTGTCCAGTTTGCTCCCCAGGTTGCCAATTCCGGCTTTCAGGTCCAGGAGAATTTCTTTAATATCGAGGCCGAGGGTCGGGTCCTCGGTGGGTTCCATGGCTTTTATCGGGGATGCAGGTCTGCCGTTGGGATCAGTTTGCCTGGTGGAGGAGCTGGCCTCAAAGTTCAGTTTTTTCTGCGACTTGTCTGTTTTCCCCATTGTCTGCGCACGTCCACCTGCCCCTCTCTGGCTGTGCGTGTTGCTCACTCGCTAGTGTGATGGGCCTGAGGCCCTGCGCCGATGCTGGTGATGAAGAAGCGTAGTCGCAGAGTTTAGTGTGTATGGGCAGAGTGTGCCCGGACTATGGTGAGCTTGGAGGTCCTCTGCAGCTGTAATGGCCGGGAACTGGAGCGTGGAGGAAGTGCTGCGGCGCCGCCAGATCGCAAAGGGTATGCCGTTGGGTGTCCAGGCTTGGCCACTGGGGAGTGTTTTAAGAACACACTGGGCTAGTGTATTGATGTCGCACTCAGCTGTCCCACCAGTGTAGTTGGTGCTCAAGGCGTCTTTGTGGTAAGCGGCGTAAGCCTGTTCGCATCGGTTGGTTCTGTTGTATTGGCTCCGGCGGCTGGGGGCCGGGGAGTGGAAAGAATGGTGTCTGTTGTCGTGGCCCTTCTCCCAGTTTATCTTCGTGCCCCGATGGCCGGGGGGATCTTGCCTGGTCCGCCCGCAGGAAAGAGCCGCCAGACGGAAGTGTCCGCCGCCCGGGGGGGCCGGGGCCGAGGCGCCGCAGGGGTACCGGTGAATCCACCCGCAGGCGATACAACTGGCGCCGGCTCCCGCCGCCCCACCGCCAGCTCGTGACACGCCGGACCGGCGGGGCACCTGAATGCGCCGGATGGCGCGCGCCCGGCTGGGCTCCTACCTTCTTCTCCCGCCGGACCACGAGCCCCCGCGGGGACGGAGACTGCAGCGTCTCTATGCGCGCCAGGGGCGCGAACGTCAACCCGACTCCTCTCGGCGGGCCGCCGCCGAAGAGACTGGCGTCGCAGCGATCCGCACCGCCGGGGCACTCCTCTGCCCGACCCGGGAGGCCCGATCCGGCGGGCCGCAGCCAGTCGCCTGGAACTCTGACGATTTTGGGAGCTTCGGGCCCGGATGGTTTCAAAATGTGCAGCACGGCGTCCGGGATCAGTGCAGCGTGCTCTGCGTTGAATTTGGGCACCACAGCAGGATGGATGTTTCAGGATATTTTCGGGGCCATGCGGAGCTCCCTAGGAAGCCGCCATCTTGCTCGGCTCGCTAGCGCCCCCTCACTCTTCGTTTATTATCCAATTTCGTAATTGAATTTTCTTTTTTGCAACTTGAGGACGTAGTAGTACTGTCTCAAAGGAGACGCCAGCGTTGTCTAATATGAGAAGTAATCTTTTCTCCCACTCCTTCAGTAGAAAGGCAAATGGATGCTCTGAGACTGAGTGTAGAATTTCATACGGTTTTACTACTGCCTCCAACCACATTTTCCTTAAAGTGGAGATTGATTTTCACAGAACGGCTCCATAAAGAGACTCGATACATAGCTTGTATCTTATTGCCGCAATTGAAGAGTTATTTGGCAATCCCAAAACTTTGCGCCAAAATTTCCCTTCAAGCTTATCCCACAAATCTTGTGGAATATTCCAGCTAGTTTTGCTCCCAAAGGTTATCGCAGGAACTACTTTTTGAAGATAAAATGTTAGGATTGGCTTCAAGGAAAATTTTCGTATGCTGCGTGCAATTTTGCCCCCTTCAATGCAAACATTTTCATGCGGACCAACAGGTCCTGTGTCCAAACCCACTCTCGTACAGAGGTGTTGAACAATACACCTAAGTATCGGATACTATCTGATGTCTCAAGGAGTTTGTCGTTTATCTTCCAGGCAAATTTACTTGATCTCTTTAGTTTACCTTGTCCAACCACAATGATCTTTGAATTTTTGATGTTGATTCGTAGGTTATTTTGCAGACAGTAGCGTTGTAGCGCATTTAGCAATTGCTGCAGTCCAATTGGAGTGGAGTCCATGAGTACGATGTCATCTGCATAGATAGCCCAACTTATCTTGTGTCCATTTACTGACGGGGGGAAGACCCTTAGGTCATTTAACGTCAATGGCAGGTCTGAGATGAAGAGCTTAAATAGCTGGGCTGCTAAAGGGCAACCCTACTTCACTGCTCGTTTTGTCAAAATCTCATCAGATAGGTTGCCTAGCTCGTTTAGCCAAACTCTGATGGATGTCTTAGAGTGTAGAGCAATCAGTGGAGACAGCAACTCGCTTGGACAATTCCAAGCGTGCAGTTTCTTCCATAAAAGATTACGATTGATGCTGCCAAATGCCTGACTCAGGTTTATGAAGGCGATGTACAGCTTTCTCTTCCGCATCAGAGTGTCTAATTTTAGACAGTTCAGAAGGACCAGATTGAGCTCAACTCCCACTCCTTTTGTAAAACCTGTTTGACGTGAGTCAACCGCTGCGACCTCTTCAGCCCAGCGTGCAAGTCGTTTCTGAAGAAAAGAACCGAAGACCTTCCCAATTGTATCCAAAAGGGCAATCGGGCGATAGTTGTTGGGATCGTCCCGATTACCCTTTTTGAATATCGGCACAATCACTGCCTTTGCCCATGATTCAGGAAGCACTTTTTCCAGTGCAATTCTTTCAAAAAGGATACTCATCAGGTTGACCCATTCGGAACTGTGAGTTTTCAACATCACATTTGATATGCCGTCGGGACCGGCCTCCCTGGAGGACTTTAGATTCTGGATTGCCCATTCAATATCTTCTGAATCTGCCACATTCCATCTTCCAGCAGTTAGGATTAATGGAGGGACCTCAATACAGCTGTGATCGTCAAATATTTTTGTGGAGTGCGCCACCCAACTTGCCCCATTTACCCCGTTTGACATTGAGTAAATATGTTTGACGCTACCAGTGTTGAGGATCTCCCAGATATGTCTACTATCTTTTAGTAAGATTAGTTTTAGCATCTGTTCAGCTTGATCCTGTACCCGAATCAAATTAAAGGATTTAATCCAATTTCATTAGCGCTGTCTTCTTTTTTGTATTAGCTTGCTGTCTCTGGCAGAGTAGCCTTTTTTTAGGAGCCTAATGTCGTCCCGAAGTTTTTTCTTTTCTCTACTTATTATTGAATTTAAAATGTGTTTTGCTTCGACATCATTCCCCTTATGTGTGTTGCTCCTCACTTTAAATTGATGTAATAACGATGGATAATGTATCCTTGAAGTAATTGAGTTTGCATTAGCAAAGTTAGTTTTCATCTGTGCCAACTGGGGTGCATTCAGGCGTAGTCTGTTTGCTCCGTTGTTTATGGTGATCCTCTCTGAATACTTCTTCGAAGCTATTTTTGGAGCTTTCCGCCAGTGCAGCAACAAGGCGGCGTGGTCACTCTTTTCTGTCTTTATGACTTTGAGAGATGTTACTTGAGCTAAAAAGTTCCTGGACACCCAGATATAATCAAGTGTCTTCATGGACTCGCCTCGCTTCCAGGTAAAACCTGGGGGGATGTCTCCACGTGTACAACCATTCAGCATAGAGCAGTCTCTCAGGGCAATCTCGTTGGACCATCAGGCACCACGGTCCTGTATTTGAGCATCGCTCCTTGTTCCAGATGTTGTACTTTTTATCACTGGACTGTTCACCCAGGCATAGTTGAAGTACCCACATATTAGAATTATAGGATCATTAAATGATAGTAAGCATTCGTCGACAGGAGACACAACCACTGCAATGAAAATTGATTGTGAAATCATTGCAGGGTTCCAATAAATATTGACTATCAGAGTCACATGGTTGCGTGGATTTGAGGACCGAGTATTTTAAATTGTCGTGACTTGCACAAACATGTTTAGATTCTTGGCGGATAGAATCTTCCCGTCATTGCTGTTTTTTTATCATTGTTATCAAGCCAGAGAAAGGGCGGCCAAATAAATTCTTTCCAGCCGGATTGAGGAGAACTGTGTAGCCATCACACGCCGGACATTCATGCAGCCATGTTTCTTGCAAACATATGATAGAAATTTGATCCGACAATTGCTATTTTCCGTTGAAAAGGTGGGAAAAACCTTGGGTGTGATAATAACTGATGATTGCGGTCAGAACAATCCACACTGAGCTATTGGCCGATTTGACTTTCGTCCACGGTGAGCGCTTTATCCTCATCTGAGCCCACAATTCTTTTCTTCTTTTTTCATTCTCGGTTTGTTCCACAACTGGGGAGTGTGTGCTTTCTTCATCATGGTCGTCAGCACAAAATACTTCAAAACCGAAGAACAAAAAGTCATCAGCGGCATCCTTTACGGCTGATCTTAGCGTTCTAGATTTGAGATGTAAGTTGACCCAATCCAGATGGTCCTCGGACATGTATTCAACTACCGCTATGTCTTCTGATTTAGTAGCTCGCAGGGTTGGGATGCATTCTAGAAGTTTTATTATGTTCCGTCTGTTCAGGTTTACCTCTTTTTGTTATGGCAAAGAGTTTTTGATTTGTATTTTCCAAGGACCTTTGTCAGTTGAAGCATTTTGTTTTGTGTTCCTCATTTTGGATCCTCTGTCCAGTTTTTCGGATTGCGCTCTTGTTAATTTCGGATTTAATTTACTTCACAAGGCATTTACCTGAGCAGATGCAGCTGGCAATTTGCTAGTCTTCTCTTTTTTATCCTTGTTTGTGGGCAGCGGTAGGGACATCTTTATGTTTTTCTTGTTTGCTGGACCACTGACTTGCGATGGGATAACACATGGTTCTCCCAGCCACGGAGTTTCTTTGGCTTTGCCCATGGCAGCTGGTAAGATTTCCGCCGTAGAAACTGCATCATCGGCCTCTTCATCATCAATTGAATACGTGGAAAACTCACATAAGTTGATGGATGCTTCAGAGATTTTCGTCGTCGTCGCAATCAGAGTTTTCCCTTGCTCTTTTTGGGCAATGTTGAGGTGCCGACTTTATTTCTGAATCGTGTTTGGAGTTATGTAGAGCCTCCTTTGACTTCACCGGATGGAGAAATATGGAAGGGTGCGGTGGCGTTGAGAGGTTCCGTATGAATTTTTTTCTGCCCGTTGTACTAGCACTTTTGGCCACTTGCTTATGGTTAGAGCGTTTCTGGGATGTTGTATCACCACTCTTTTTTTTCAGAGGTTGGTTTTTATTCGCTTTCTCTGTCGTCGTGGACTTGTTGAAGATCCCAAACGAAAGTTTCTCTGTTAAATTGCCTAGATCAACTTTCGCCACCCCTTGCACAGGTGGCCGAACCCCAAGTATTTGCTCCATCTCCGGCGTTACCGCCAGGCCAACACCATTTATGATATAGTCAGGGGCTTCCTGCTGGGACAAGGCGTTGATTTGTGCAAGCGGCATTTGGCTCTCGCTTGCTTTGCTTGTCCTCAGGCCCTTTTCCCGCGCTGTGGGGATGTTCTTTTCAGTTTCTGTTGATCGGTTGACTGAGCACACCAGGGCCGTACTGCGGCCAGGCTCTCCTGTAGACTCAAGGCAGTTTTTGGGGACCTGACTAGGTTAGGAATGTTGTGGCGCATCCACCTTGTGCACTCAATTACAGCATCGGTTAGGGACGATTTGTCTCCGTTTGCCTGTCGCGCAAGATCATAGTCTGCTTTGCCATTTTAAAGATGTATCAGCTTCGCTGTCAAGTCGTCGGGCAATTGAATGCGAAAAGGATTCAAGCGTTGAGATCTTAGCATTGACAGATGCCAAGAGAGACAATTGGTCACACACGGCTTCATGCAGTGATTCGTATAGTTTCATAAATGGCAATAGGGCTATCGATGTTGCGGCCAGTACGTTATTATGAATTTGGATTCCTGCAGCCGTGGATATGGAGCTTTTAGATGGATGTTCGAGTCTTGCTTCCTCTGAAGCCACCTGTTTAGATCTGGCAGTGGCAGTGTGTTCCTTTGGCGGACCGGCCAACTTTGAATTGCTCATTACAGCTCTCATCTCTACATCCGTAATGACTAAAGGCTCCAGATTTCCATAAGATCTTTGATGTAGAGAATTATTATTTAAAGCTGACGTTGATGCCTCAGATCTGTTTGATGTATTACAAGATAAGTTCCCTGGTGAGTTGTGATCCGCGGCCTCCTTCCTGTTTGTGTGTGCCGTTTGATTTTGCCAAAAACTGTCATTTAGGCGTTCGTAGGTAGCCAAAAAGTCTGCTTTTAGCCTTGCTGCCAACCTTGCTTCGCGTCCTGAAAGTTTGGTAGAGGCAACTTCAGTAGGGGGCTTGCTTTTAGGAGTGTCCTGCAACTTTTGCGGCTGCAAAGTGTGTAAGGCATTTGTTGCATCCGCTTCTAATAAAACCATTTGGCTTAAGTCTATTACCTGGACTGAAGCATTTCCAGGTGGAATTTGAACATGCAAGGGTTCGGTACTCTTTCCCCTCCCCCCAGGTTTTATTTCTTTAAGAGATTCGAGAATGCCAGCCTTCTTTACACCATGCGACATTGAAAGCGCCAACATGTTTTTTTTTACATCTGAAGGTTTTGGAGATGAAAATGCACACTGCGCTCCAAGGCTTCTATTTTCAACCAGGGGGGGTTGCATCAGCACCTTTTGTCTGAGTTAAAACATTTGGAATGTTGATTGCCAGGAGGTCGGAGTCAGTTAATTCAAAGGGGGAGATTTGGGCGCCATCACTGGCATCAACATACACCGAAGGCGAGAATAAAGTGTCCGGCTCAGCTGAGCGGCTTTCAGAGTGAACACGTTGGGGATTTAAAATGCCTTCATTTCCAGGGCATACATTCACCATGTAGGGAGGACCCAATGAAGTCTGGGACAAGGAGGCTAACGAAGGCACTGTGCCTCTCTCCAAACGTCTGACAACCTCCATGTCGTCTACATTGTCATTAGAAACATTTGGGTCATTTGTATCAGACAGGTCGACAGGCTTACCTCCTTTTAGAGTCTCTGTGGCAGCTTCCTTCGGGATAACAATGATTTATGCCGAGTCTGCGGACCCTCCTTCGCAGTCACCATGTTGCACTGATTTACAACAGCAGCTCGGATTGTTATCGGAGGCACACTGGCGTGCAGGCGGCAAGCTGCAGACGTGCGGCGGACTGCGGTAGACTGAAATCGTCTACGAACTCCGCAGCTTTTGCAGGATGGGCCAAAAATTAAAGAGACCGCAGCACAGGAACCCAGGATCCGTAGCAGCAGCTCCTCACAAGGTCCACACACAAGGAGTTTCAACGGTAGACTGAACTCGTCTCCGAACTCCGAAGATAATTGCTGCTCTTGCAGCCAAAGCCTTAACGGTTCCCGCTCACAGAAATCACGATGAAGGAAGATAAAGCTGTACTCCTCATCTGGTGTCTTGCAGGATCTGGTGTCTTGGAGGAACTTTCCCGGTATTGCAAGAAAATGCCCATTCAGCCTCACCGGTTCCCGCTAACGAAAATCGCGATGAAGTCGGACGCTCAATCTGCTGTTTTGCAGGAACTTTCCCGGTATCCCGAACAGAAAAAGCCCATTTTAATCTCAGCCACCCAAGACCACTCCAGATCCCGGACTGGGTTGCTTTTGCAGTCTGGTAGCGTAAGCTTTCACGGTTACCGCTCAAAGGACAGGATACAGGAAAATGACGTGGAACGCTTAAGACCTGGTAGGGAACGAAACGTGCCCAAGGGGACGTGACGGAGAGCCGGCAGGGAGCGGAGTTGCTACGATCCGTTTCTCGAACGGGAACTAGACACTGCCGTTTCGTCAATTTGACTATTTACACTACTTGTCATCTTCACACATGACCCAAGAGAACCACAAAAAACATTCATGTTCACACAATTCACAATCTTAAATATTTATTTTCACAAGCATAAATGATTTAAATTCCAGATCTCTATTCGCACCCCCCTTTGCACTGAAACAAACAATGAATCCTTGGGGTGTACTTATTTTTTATGCCCGCTCCTGTGCCGGTGGAGGGCTGCTGGTATCCCTTTGAGAGTCACTCATGTGGTTCCAACACCTGTTGCCCTCCACCTTCTCCATAATTGGATCTTTCATAGATTCACATGCTGTGAATATTCCTCGTCGTCTGACTTAGAATCCTCATTAAAATAGAGCAGTTTAAATTAAACTGAAACTTGAGTCACTCTATCGTCATCGTTTTTGGGGTCCTACTACCGACAGCCAATAGGGAAAACTCCCTTAACTCTGCCCCTGTCGCCCATCTTCAGATTTCTTACCGCATGTTAGTGTTGGGAGTCCTCAATCTTCATAATTTTTCTTCGAATAATATAGTAACATTTTGAAATTTCAACAAAAAAGAAAAATGTTCCTCAACATCGTTTGACGACCGGCAACGCAGTTTCAACGAGACTTCTACAGGTTCCGCCGCCGGCAAACGTCAAAGACGTGTTAAACTATGCAGTTGGGCCTACCTCATGGCAGAGTCTGTAAGAAAGTGCCTTTTGAGTGAGTGTGCCCAGTGTGGGCTGAAGAATGTCTATGTGGAGGACCACCACGAAGAATGCCTCTACTGCCTTAATCTTCGACCACAGCATGTCATCAAGAACTGTAAGATCTGCCTGTCGTTCTGAAGGATCATCCTCGCCATCTTGTCACTTGGCTGGAAGACGCTGGCGAGGCCTCTGATTCGGCTTCAGTATGAAGTCATGCCTCGTTACAGCAGGGCAGGACGGCTCAGTGAACCACCTCAAGTAAGAGGTACAGATCGTATGATGACCAGGCCAAAAGCGACTAGAGGCAGAAGGAAGTCTCAGGCAAGAGCTTGATCGTCCTAAAAGGACCGTCCCCCCACAAAGGTAGGTACCCAGGAAGTGCCAGGATGGGAAAACTAACAAAGCCCTTTCCATCACCCCAAAGGAACATCAAGTTCCGGATCCAGCTCCAAGTCGGGTGAGCATTCCTCTCTGGCCTTATCACAGTCAGCAACGAAGCAGTCTTCTTCACACTCCAGGTCGTCTACGCCGAAGTAGTCGACCACGGCTTCCTCTCTGGAGAAGTCGGCAGCGGCAAACAAATCTGCAGACATATCATCTTCGACGACAAGGCCATCTAAAACTTTGTCCAGGACAAAATCTTCTACATCATCTTCTACGAAACCATCGACTCCAGTACCGTCGACCAAAACGACAAAACGGTCACCGACAACAACCTCGATGGCTACGACCATGAGCATACCGACCACGGGTGCCTCTTCCACTGCACCGTCAAAGAGACAGGAATCTCTCCGGCCCAGTGTCGGCACAGCTGTTGGTCCAGAGACCAGCACTGACACAGAAGCAGGGGCTCATTGCCATAGAAATGTGTACCGTGTACCCAAACCTGGGTGTTGCTCTACTACCAGGTGGCCTGGTTGTCCAAGAGCCGGGTCTTGCACAATCGGAGGAGGAGGACATGGTCGTACCGGAGCAACCATCCCATCCTAGGGCTTTGCCACAGAGGAGTCCACCTCAGGGTCAGGCAAGCCTCGTTAGACTACCACCTCTACCACCACTGCCGTCAGCAGTCCTCATGCAGCCTCCTCAACTTGTGCCCTAATGGGAACCTATGCTATCAGCTGGAGCAGTCCTGCATCAACCACCATGCCCTCAGAGGAACCTATCGTTGGGTCTGTTATCAACTCTGACCCCTTTGAGAGTACCAGTGGCGGAACCCAGCAAGCAGAGACCAGCTGAAGCCCCTGGACCCTCCAGAGAGGGGCATTGCATTCCTCACCCCTCCAAGCCGCAAGTGCACCGGAGTTTGTCGGATGAGGGAGGGGACACGGAACCTGAAGGGGACACGTCTCATACTCATTCAGATTGTAAATGATAACATGTGCCACACTTAGATGGAATTGTGAAAATAGCATACCCCACACTTAGATAGACTTGTGAATGATAGCATGTGCCTCATCTAGATAGAATTAGGATTGTAGCATATCCCTCACTTAGTTGGAATTTTGAATGATAGCATATCCCACGCTTAGAAGGAATTGCGAATGGTAGCATGTGCCACACTTAGATGGAATTGTAAATGATAGCATATCCCGTGCTTAGAATTGTGAAGGATAGCATGTGCCACACCTGAAAGGAATTGTGAATGATAGCATGAACCACACTTAGATGAAATTGCAAATGATAGCATGTGCCTCATCTAGATAGAATTATGAGTGGTAGCATGTGCCTCATCTAGATAGAATTATGATTGTAGCATATGCCTCACTTAGTTGGAATTGTGAATGATAGCATATCCCACACTTAGACTTATGAATGATATCATGTCTCACACTTATTGTTGAACTTAGAAATTGTGCCTAATGTACGCCCCCTGTCCTGCTCTTGTGCTTGATCATGGGCGCTTTACTGATAACCACCATATCACACTACTATGCTTACTCTCCCTTATACACCATCATTCGACTAGAACACAGCTGTACTATGACACATTCGGTCTAGCTGTTCTCATAATGACATGACCCCACAAACTCCACATCATCCTTATGAAACACAGCTAGTGGAGCACTTTACGGCTAGTTTAAGCGTCTCCTCCGGCCTAACGCAGCCAGAACTCAGTCTGGGTGTCCACCCTCCAGACTGAACACATCCAACTGATTTCCTCAAGACCACACATACCGCTAAGAAGCAGCTATCATGCAACAACCACACCAGCTGCACACATATCCAGTGCACCCACGCACCATACCACACATTCTCTCTCTCTCTACTGACTGAACTGCGGTTCCCAAGGGTGTGCGACCTACCAGGGCTTTGAGATCATACCAATGATGCATAAGGCGCTATGTAAATACCAAATAACATAACATAACAGATACAGACGAGTTTGAGGACTTCATCACTGCAGATGGGGAGCCAGATGAAGTTCCTCTCAGGGACTCTTCCCCCCCCCCCCCCGACGAAATAGGAGTGTTCCGTGCCCAATGTTTGAGTTAGCTCCGGAAGAACAAAGAAAGGAAATCGTTTTATATCGGCGCAAAGAACAAATAAGGAATTCTTTCATGGTAAATACCACTCCTGGAAGACATCTGGGAAGACGGCCTGGTAGCTATGGCACTCCGGCCCACTGCACCTCCATAGAAAGATCGGTTTGACAAAAAGTACAGGGCTCCAGAGAGCACTGCAGCCTGTCTCTGCATGCAGCCCATTCCAGACTCCGTTGTTTCAGTGGCAGCCAGAAAGAGGTTGGCCAACCCAACCTGCTCAGTGCCCCCAGACAAGGAGGGCAAATGCCTTGACGCCTTTGGCAAGAGGATCATCAGAACAGCGGCCACACATATGAAGGTGGCTAACGCTATGCCATACTCGCCCGCTATAATCGAGAGTTATGGTATAAGTTACGACCCCTGTTAGAGTTCTTGCCCAAGGACAAGAAGCAAGAGGCTTTGGACATTCTGCATGAGGTTGAGGTCGCATCTGACCACGCCATCACTGTCTCAGTCGACATTGCAGGGACGGGCATACCAGATGGGGAATGGAGTGGTCCTGCACCAACAAGGTTGATTTAAGGCCACAGACTTCAGACCGGATGTCCAATCCCGGGTTATGGATATTCCTTTCGGTGGCACAGCCCTGTTCGAAAAGAAGGTGGATGAGGCCTTACAGGCCATAAAGACGGACACTGAAAACGCCTGCTCCCTGCGCACATTGCAGCACAAGCGCCAGGCCTTTCAGGCAGGGTAGGAGCGTTACAATAGAACATCACGGGACAGCCACAGCACGTATCAGTGGTCCTAGTCTTAGAAGACCCCTTATTCATCTGGGGACAATACAGGAAGTGCACCCACTGCTACAAGGGTTCCCAAAGACGCTGATGCTCCTCCCAGCCTAGGGGCTAATCTGGCAAGCAGGAATGACCGGCTGACGGCTAGGTTCCCCCACTTCAGCACCCTAGTGGGGCTTCGTCTATCATACTTTGTCGACGAATGGGCTCAAGTTACATCCGATGACTGGGTGCTGTCCCTCCTCCATCGGGGCCACTCTCTGGAATTCATACAGTAACCTCTGGGCATTCCTCCTCTGCAAAGACCGGAAAAACTGCAGCTCCTGCTAATACAAGTGCAGTTTCTACTAAAGAAAGGCACTGTTGAAAGAGTTCCCAGAAAAAGAAGCTGAAGGGGGTTTATTCCCGCTACTTCCTGGTAAGAAAAAAGGATTCACTCAAAAAAGAGACCCATCCTAGACCCAAGGGTGCTCAACAAGTTTCTCAAGGCTCAAACCTTTTGTCTGGTAACCCTACAGCAAGAGCTCTCTTAGCTTCAACAGGGGGATTTCCTGGCATACCTCGATCTCGAAGATGCTTACTTCCACATCCCTGTTCGCACATCACACTGGCACTACCTTCGTATCGTGGTGGCATGAAGGCACTATCAGTTGGGGGTGCTACCCTTCAGACTCAGATCAGCCCTGCAGGCTTTCACAAAATGCCTTGCACCAGTGGTGGCTCGCCTGCGGCGGAGAGGGGTCCATGTCTACCCCTAATTGGGCGACTGGTTAATAAGAGCCACCTCCTACTCGCTGGCAGAATCCAGCACCGCCGTCGCGATACAATGCCTTCAGCAACTGGGATTCTCCATCAACTTCCCGAAGACTCAGATAACCCCCTCTCGGATGGCACTGTATCTCTGAGCAGTGTTGGACACCAGCGCTTCCAGAACCAGACCCTAGGACGAGAGAATAACGTCCCTCCTGCAGACGGTGCATTGCCTCAGCAAAACCCGGTCGACCTCAATCTGCAACTACAAGTCTCTGCCGGGATACTGTCTTCATGCATCCCACTGGTTACCATCTGCAGACTACACATGTGGTCAGTGCAGGAATTCCTGGATGCCAGATGGATCCAAGCTTCAGGCTCGTGGGAAGACTGCATCACACTGACTCCAGCATTTAGGAAGGGCATGCTCTGGTGGTTAGTGTGCAAACACATCTTGCAAGTTGCCCCTTTCCGACTTCCGGACCATCAGATCACAGTAACAATGGACACTTCCCTGGAAGGCTGGGGAGCCCACTGCCAGGACCAGCACACCAGAGGTTTGTGGTCAGAGACGACTCAGCACATCAACCGTCTGGAGCTACAAACAATATTCTGGGCACTTAAATCTTTCCTCCCCCTCCTCAGAGGGAAAGTGGTTTGGATCTACACGGATAACACAACGTCCGTGTTTTACATCCGCAAGCAACGGGTTCCACATCGCCATAGCTTTCTACGCAGGCCCAAGTGCTCTGGCATTGGGCGCTACAACAGAACATGTTCCTGATTCCCCTCTATTTACCGGGTAACCACAACACTCTGGCGGGCTCCCTCAGCAGGGAGTTGCGCTCTTGTCACGAATTGGAGGTACGCAAGGACCAACCTCACCTGTTCCAGAAATGAGGCATCCCCAAGTTCCACCTGTTTGCGACACGCAACATCAGCCGTTGCAGTGCTTTTGCCAGCTGGTTTCCCGATCTGGACAGTTTGGGGGGACACCTTGGTGTTCCCTTGGGAGGGGAAATTCATGTATGCTTTTCCCCCCATTTCCTCTGGTGCCACGGGTCCTAAACACTTTTAAACAGTACAAGTACAAACTGATATTATTCGCCCCTGTGTGTACTCTGAGCTCCTGGCTCCATCGGCGACAGATCAGGCTACACCCGCACCAGTCACTCTTGTCCAGGAACCGTGGAACAGTTCTGCACCACGACCCGGCCTCTCTCAATCTAATGCCTGGCTCCTGTGTTAGAATGTGGGTCCCTTTGCCTCCCGCAGGCTTGTCAGGACGTGTTGGCTAAAGCAAGGGCCCCTGCCACTATGAAATGCTACAAGAGCAAGTGGAAGCATTTCCAGGTGTGGTGCAGAGGGCATCAAATGTGTCCCCAGTCCATCAAACCAGAGGAACTACTACCGTATCTCTTGTCGCTGGCGGAGTCGGGTTTGACGCACTCATTCATTAAAGTGCACCTAGCCGCAATCTCCAGATACTACCGGTCCTCAGGAAAGTCTTCCCTTTTGGTTCCATCAGTTAGTGAAAGAGAGGTTTGTTTTGTTAATTTCCTCCAGTTCGGCGCCCCACACCAGCCTGGGAACTCTGTGTACTGCTCACAAGGCTGAGACCCCCTTTTGAGCCCATGCACCAGGTATCCATCAAGCACCTGTCGTGGAAGATGGCTCTTTTGGTGGCAATTACTTCTGCAGCGTGAGTGGGAGCGATGCAGGCTTTTTCGTTGAAACAGCCTTATTTGACGTTCCACAGGGACAAGGCTGTATTGCGAACTAATCCAGGGTTCATACCCAAGGTTCCTACAATCTTTCATCGGAACAGGTGGTGTTACCAGTCGTCTTTGGCTCTCCATCTTTGGCAGAGTGCACCCTCCACACACTGGATGTGGTGTGTGCTCTCAAGTACTATGTGGCCCGCACAAAGTCACTCCGTTCAACAGATCAACTGTTTGTAGCATTCGGACCGGCAGGGCCTGGCAAGGCCGTCTCCAAGTCTTTTATTACCAGATGGATTGCAGCCTGCATCTCTTTCGGCCACCAGCAGGTGGGCAGACCGTAGGCGCATTCCACTGGATAAGTGGCCGCGACTACTGCTTTTCTCACCGCAATTCCGCTGCCAGACATCTGCTGCGCAGTTACCTGGAGGTGGGAGCACACATTCACCAGATTCTACTGCGTCAACAGGGATTCCGCAGAGAAGTGTAGAGTAGGCCAGGCAGTTCTACGAAACCTGTTTGCATAAGGTTGGTAAGACTTCTTTGGTAAGTGATATGGGAGCGCCTCCACACTTGTGTATTGGTTGTTTGTACTGCTTTGTAATCTATTCACAGCATGTGAATCTATGAAAGATCCAATGCTGGAGAAGAAATAAGTTACTTACCTGTAACTCCTGTTCTCCAGCATTGGTGTCTTGCATAGATTCACATGCGACCCTCCCTCCTACCCCTCATGGCTCGTCATTTAGCTCTTAGTGTCACTTTAAACGCGCTTGCCAAATCTGAAGATGGTGCGATGTTTCCTATTGGCTGTGGACAGTATGACCCAAAACAATGACGATAGAGCACTGAAGTTTCAGTTTAATTTAACCTGCTCTATTTTCCTGGGGATTCCCAGCCTGACTGGTAATATTCACAGCATGTAAATGTATGAAAAATACCAATGCTGATGAACACGCGTTACAGGTAAGTAACTTATTCCTTCAAGGCCAACAGAGTCGCATTGATTACTCTATGCGGCCCATGGCAATGCCGCTCATTCCAACGACGCACGAAATGCAGATGTAAATGCGGCCCCCGACGAGAAGCTGTGTCTTGTGTAGAGAAACCCCTCAACACTCGCACCAGAGAAAATACAACCCATTAGGGAAAAAGGCCCAGCACACCTCTTGCAAGGAGAACAAGGTTTATTCTCATAAAAATCAAGTATGCGATAGCAAAGAACTCTGCTGCCTTGGAGCGCTCTGACCAAATCAACATGGGCGATGGCTTATAAAGGAAAAAAGCGTGACACTTGACTTACATCACATAGGTTACAAATCCATGCAGCTCGTTGGTGCGTCACTATACATGGGGGCGCCTACTCCATATGGTATACAAGGTCATTGGTCCTAGCTTCTCCTGTCAGTCTTCTTCTACGTGGGGTGCTTCTTAGCATGTCATCGGGCACACAGTTCTTATTTGGCAATTAAAAGTACAAATTATAACATGCGCTATCAGTGGCCTAATGTGCATCTGGTACTGCAGACACAGCCGTGGAAGATACTTTTGAAGTCTCACTATCTTACAAACCACAGCTCGATTCCAGATGCACCGGCACCATTCCAGTTTTTCCCACCCTAGGCTTAGATCTGTTACTTTCCCTCCCTGGCACCTCGCAGCACAAATCACAGGGGTCTAGGGTACTCTAGCATGAACTTTCTAAAAGATTGGTGGTCTAACAGCTTTATGGTCGGTGGTCTGGGACTGACCTGCCCTTTGGAATGTTGGGATCATTGGACAGGGGCACCTGGGCACTGTAACTTAGGTTTGGGCTGGGTGAGGTCAGAAGATTGTGCCCTCCTTCTCGTAGGATAACTGCTCACAGGGAGCTCTTGGGCTCCTCATGGCCTTAGTATGAGACAATAAAAGGTTTATGAATCTGTGGATTTGGCCTTCCCAACTGATGCCCAAGCGGAAACCAGCTCCTGCATTCACACACACATAATCTTCGTTTTGTGCCTGGGCCTACTGTCCTAGCTGCAGCGTGACGCCAGGCCTTGATTTCAAGATGGCCTCTGTTTTCTAAGATGGCGTTTCATTTTATAGTGCAATCTACACCCAGTCATATAATTTACCTACAATGCAACTTCTATTGACACCCCCTTCAACCTTCCCAAGCATCTACAACACACTGTTGGGCTTTTGCCGTATTCGGAACCTCTTGGGGCTCTGGGACGATCGCCCCCGCTGCCCAACATTCCCCCCTTTCATTAATCCCATATTAAGAAACTGCCATGCAGGGCGTTCCCTCTCCTCTATTTTCTCCCTTTCCAAACTCTTAGCCTCCATATAAGGTTCAGTCCCTTTCTTGGGTTCCTATGCTTTGCACACAGAACGTAAGCTTTCCTCTGCTTGTGCATACTGTTCTGGGGTACATGTCCTATATAAACACCCCTCCACCCCACCCTCTGCTAGGTCGACCCAGTGTTGTACATAACTTTCGGGATCTGGAAGTGGAGTTGTGATGGTACCTGGGTTGAAGGTGTTGCTCTACTCTGAGCATGCAGGGTTTGTCAGGGTCATCGCTTTGTGCTGCACTGTCTTTTTTACCACAAGGTCGCCCATGTATCCCAATTGAAAATATCATTGCATTGCTAGGCATTGCTTTAGCGCAGCATCGAAGTACCATCTGGCAGGTGCAGAAGATCACCAACACAACCACTGGTACCCGTATTTTCACGATCGCCCACATCCACGATGGTGCCCAATAAAATGTATCAAACTAGTTGATTCTCTGAATGCTAGTTGTGTAAGGGACCCGTCGTCGTTTGGAGACGCGTATGTGTAATATGAATCGCAAACTTTTTGCAGATCCCAACTTCCATAGCTGTAAGAAAGTTCTGTACATAGCGGTTCTGTAACTTCATCAGCCTGATTGCTTGCATCTACATCTTTATAGCATTGAGGCCTTGTTCGGTGTAGTTTGCCAGCTGTATCACTTCCCAGCGGACGATCTGGAGCCACATTGTGTTGGCAGCTACTTGCACTCCAGGCAATAATAATGAAGCAAAAAATGTCTCTTCTTTGCTATACAGTCTGTATTGATCTGGTATTTGAGTTATTGCGATGAATCTTGGGACAGGTAGTTGGACCTCTGCTTGCTCCGCAATTTTTCTTTCTTCGCCTTTTCTGGCAAAATACGGAATATGGGCCGCTGTGGAGGAATTTTGGTGGAGACATCCGACACTGGTGCAGTTGTTGGTGTGGACAAGCCGCCCGATCCCACTATCAAGTGCTCTTCAGGGACCACCAGGAGAGCTGAGTGCAATGTGGCCAGCGAGCAGGTGCCCCTCCATAGTGGTGGGAAGTGCATAGACGCCTGCCGGCCACAGACCAAATAATTGTCCATCACTGCTGCTGTCCCTTTCTTGAGGTCTGGAATGTATGTCTTGTTGCACTTGTTATTGGCTCCTACAAAGGCACTTCCTTTGTTATAAAAACACAGTTCATATTCCTGTTTCTTTTGTACTTTTACTAGTTTCTCCATTGCCTCCATCCATGTGAGTTTCGCCGCCTGCTAATTCTAGTATTCTCTGCATACAGCATTCACCTTGATCACTTCTCCGAATCCCACCTTGCAGCTCATTGTAGTTTCTTGCCATTTGTTTGCTACGAATTTCTCCAGCTTCAAGTAAGGTCTTTGTAAACACTGCAGGCTTCTGGGGTTACGGGCACACTGTAGTTCGTCCTGGTCCATCATCACGAGTCGTATGCTCAGTTCCTGAAAAGTGCTTTGCAGCCTGCATAATGTCAGATGGACCAAACATTGAGCCTCCATTTCTTGCAGCATTAATACCTTGGGGGACGGGCTCCTCGATGCGTGTGTGGTATCGAAGAACAAATGTAACAACTCCCATTAACCCTCTTTTTCCCCCCACTGAGCTCATGTCTGCGTACCAACTGTTTCTCACTTCTTGGTGGTGCACATCTTCTATCCCGTCTAAACCTAACCCCCTATACTTGGCATATTTGGCTGTTTTCAATTGCCTTTTGAGGGACATTAAAGAGTGTTGCATCCTGACTGTGACCCTGTTTAACCTTTTAACTAGCAGATTTTCCAACTGCATTTTTAAATTCTAGATCCTATCCAATCAAGATCGATCAGCAGAATATAAATTGTTTGGGTTATGCCGATGATCTATTGTTAGACCAAACACAAATGGTCTGCAAAACTTATTAGATTGTCTCCATACTTATGCTAAAGACAAAGGCCTTAAAGTAAACATCAGTAAATCTAAAACCATGATCTTTCGAGGGAAATCAACTAAATTAGGTTCCAAGTACTTGTGGAAATATGATTCAACTCCTGTTGAATGTGTAAAACAGTTTAAATACCTAGTAGTAACCATAGATGAAACCCTAACCTGGACGTTCCACTGGAATGAGAATCATCTATGCAATGAGTGCGTTTATTGGGCCTCAAGGCAGGATTTCAATCCAAACTATCTTGTTGCTACATGCTGCGAAGATCACCCCTGTAATCCTGTATGTTGTTGAAGCTTGGAGCCACAATTTAACAACTGAATCGAACCGTTATGAAGCAAAATTGTTACGAATATTGTTCAGAATGCCAAAGAGTTTGCCAGTGGAATATCTCATGCTGGAGTTCAATATAAAGAGTATAATGGCGGTATATATATCCAGAGTTACCCTATGGTATGAAAAGTTACAACTGATCAATAATGACACTATCAATATGAGCTACCTGAAAACGTCTGCATTAATAGAAGCATATAAACACTTGAGAACTATCACCAAAATGAGGAAGAGCCATAACATTTGGTTAATGGATTTCAGGAGAAACCGAGGTGGGAATAATTTGGATCTATGCAACAGATGGCTCAAACAGAAATGGATGTCCTATAGCTATGAAACCGACCTAGTAAAGGTAGCAACTAATGCCAATAGTGGCCAGTTTATAGCATATATTATGAAGCCTAACTCCATGCCAAGCTATGTGATGGCCTATCCAAGCAGTTGGGTTGTCGGGCAATATTTATTGATAAAATGTAATATTTGTGCTGTGCTCGAATCTTTGGGAGCACGCTTACACATAAGTAGAGTGGCCCGACTATGCAGACTCTGTGGTAATAACATAATTGAAACTGTAGAGCACTTACTAATTGACTGTGAAAGCCTGATTTACCTGAGAGCTAAATGGGTTAAATCATACAACAATAAACGTGGCGGTGTTAAAACAGCTAATTTGTTGCATAAACGGATGGAAGGGAATTCTACAAATCTTATATATTTTAAGGTGAAATTTTGTATGCAATGTTTAGAGATTTAGAGCAATTGTCTAGTGATATATTTTAAATATTTACATTTTTCAATGTTGTATTTGATGAATTATTTATATTTAAATTATAAATGTAGGATTTCAATTTGTGAAGGTCAAATGGAAAGACAAAATTGTAAATATGACCTCTCTTCTACAGTGTAATGGCACGTATTTTGAATGTTGAAGTTTAGATTGTATTTTAAAGGTTGTGTTGTAATCAAATGATGTATATATACACAAAGCTGTTTTGACTAAAAGTATATTAATAAATTAAAATAAAATAAGCACTACCATAGGGTGCCGTCTCCCATCCGCCCTGCTCAGCCCCTGCGCCTGTGGCTGCATCCCTGTTCTCCATATTCACCTCAACAGTTCTGATAAGAGTTGTCCAATCTAACAAGAACCTGCCCATGTCTCCACCTTCCTTCTTCTACATCCCTTACCTGTCTTCTCACTTCCTCTGGCTTTTCATCTCTTTGCACCCGGAGCAGCACTACCTCTTCCTCTGCTACCCTTGGCACGTCCTTCATTTTTTCCTGTTCTTGTCCATCTACCACACTTTGCAGCTTATCCTCTCTGCTAGCAGGAAAAGGCCTAACCTTCTTTCTCTCTCATTTTCAATCCTTCCTCCGCTCTTCTGACTACCGGCCTCATCACTCTTTCTCTCTCCTCCAACCTTAATCTCTCTGCTAACCTAGCAGTCGGGGGAGTTATCCCTTTCTCGCTCTGTTTTCAACCTCTCTGTAGCCCTAACCATTGAAGGAGTTATCCTTCCACTTTACTCAAAATCCAAGTTCTTAGTAATCATAACTGATGGAGGTGTTACCTATATCCGTCTTGCAAACACTGGAGTAGTTGCTAGCAGAAATGGTGGTACGAACTGAGGGTCAGTGTACCCCTCCGTGGGCCATAAAGGATAGCACACATATGGGAGTGGTGCAGCAGGAATTCCTGCACCCTCCTTTTTCGTTCCCCACCCCACAATTAAAACATTATGGCCTTTCCCAACAGTTATGGAGCAGGGCTCTACGCTGCCTTGTACTGCTCTTTCACCTCTGTGGTTAGTGCTTTGGAAAGTACAGCGCTCCCAAAAGCGGTCCAGTGAATCCATTTGAGGTGTTTGTTCCAGAGTAAATCTAAAAGAAATGGTGTGAGTCCCCTTCTTTTAAGGGTAGAGGTCCACAGGTGATTGGTCTTAAGCTTTTCTGCCTTAGTGGTCCAATTCCTGTTCTTCCAATTGGTGGACATTGACATTATTATATTACACCTGAAGTGCTTTGTGCTACAGGAAGTGGAGGGGACAAGGAGAGGGAGAAACAAGTTGGCAGAATCATCCCCAAACTGTACATGTCTCTCTACCTCCGTCCCTTCTCCATAGAATCAAATTCCTTTAGAAATGCAGCACCCTGGTGTGAGGTTACTATCTTGAATGGGTGTGCTCCGTTGATGCCTGGGTCAATGGCAGCTGCGTGGTGGGCTACTTACTCTGACGTTATCTACCCTTACAAAGAGCTCAAATAAGAGGCATGGCCATTTTGGTTCCTATACTGTCATTTGGCAGGCTTATTTAGTTATTGTTTATTTGTTATGCGCAACCAAAATGGCCCGGAGGCATACGGGCGCAGGTCCAGAACCTAGCACTAGACTCAGCCTCTGATCAGAAGTAGTGCAATGCACTATTCCTAAACGTAGGCATAGCTTTATTTATTTTTTTATTTTTTGTTTAACCTGCCACCATCATGGGCAGCTTCTGATCATCATGGTTTTGGTACCAGGGCTGTATCTTAAATACAGCTGCTGCCCTGCAGAGACTTGGCTTTCTCTGCAGCTGTCAAATGGGCAAATGTGACCTCTAAACCAGCTCTGTGACACTGCTAGTGCAGGCGCTGTAAATCGGGATACTGATGCAACAGCACCCAGATACAACTTGTGTGGTTGGCATAAAGTGTATGGAAGAGTCATCTGATCAGCAGGTGACCTTTTCAGAGATGGAATGACCAGCATCCTGGTAATAATTAATACAAATAAAAAACAGGGTTTGCACAACTTTGCCAGATGGCAATTCCTCACAGGTATGAGGTAGAGGTAGACTTTTTATGAGTTGGTAAGGGCAGCAGGCAATCTATCTGGTGTCCATGGTGGCAGCACTGTGGGGACTTAAAGGCTTATGCACCAGGCAGGTGACATCTACAAGCAAAGTACTACCAGAACGAAACCGTGGCAGAGACTGAGGAGCAAAACGAATCAATGGCTAAGCAACACCTGGGATCAGCGCGGCAGAGGAAGATGGAGAGCGTTTGTTCACAAGGGTGCACTCCCTAGTTTTAATGTTTTTATTTTTCAAAAGGGTCCCTTGGTTCTCAGTCTGGTTCCTTGGTTCTAGGAGAAAATGGATGCACCCTCCCTCCCCCTTTAGCCTGCATTTTCTGCATGCAGAGCATCTGGAGCCACAAAGGTCCAGGGACTGGCCTTGGAAGTCCGTGTGACATGACAGTGAATGCAACGCGACCCATGGATACGCTATACGGGGGAGCAGAACGTTTGTTGGGAGGGTTAGGTTTCCAGGATTCAAGGCACTAGTTAAATATATGGTTGCTTTGTACTCTCGGGTGGATTGCTTGGGCCCTTTTCTTCCACCATCATTATTATGGTATTTTATTGAGCACAGACCTAGCTTCGATAAGCAACGCAGTGTTTTACAGAGGAAACGGAAGAGATCTACAGCGGGGCGGTGGGATACATAGGGGCACAGCTGTACAGGGTGGCGTCTAGTGTGCCGGGTGGTGCAGGGGCGACGTGATGGACTAGGTATTGAGAAAGAGAGTCTTCTTCAAGAGGTGAGTCTTGAGTTCCTTTCTGGATTGTAGGAGTGTGGGGGCGAGTCTGATGCTTATGGGGAGGAGGTTCCATAGTATTGGGGTGTAGGCAGAGAGGGCTTGTTTTCTGGTCCTTTGCTTTTGCAGCAGTGGATTTCACGTCTGCACGTGTTCTGGCTTAGTTATGCAGTCTTTATATCGAATATGTTTTAAAGAATTAAATTTACATTTTCTTTAATTAACTTTTTTAGAGAGAATGCATTTAGGGGTCGGGTAAAGGGTTAAATATGTTTGGGACACCGTTGGGGTGTGGTGTTAGGGGTGGGAAACGGGGGTTTGGATGGACCCCACCCCCCCAAAAAAAGTGCATTCTCTATGAAAAATGTAGTTACAAAATATTCGATAAATGTGCATTCTTTATGAATTACTTTGGTATAAAGACCTGTAACCCTGGCTTCTGGTGGTGCGCTGTCAGCCGGAGAGGCTGAGCTTTTCTGTGAGGTAGCTGGGTGACTTGAGGGCGACTGCCTTATAGATGATGCGCCTCGTTATTATTCTACATCCCATGCTTGCAGGTCCTGCATACCTCCTCAAGGTATGTGAGGAGGAGTGGTGTGAGGGCTTCTGTGAAGCGAGAAGCGTCACTCTGGTGGGCGGGGGTTGCACTTAGCTCAGCGGGACTGGCTGGAGCAGAGGAAAATAGGAGAGGTGCAGGTAGTAGACGGGAAAGTGCGCGCTCGTGGTTCGATTCTGACAGTGTTCCTACCCTCTTGCTTGGCTAGCACCTCACACCTTAGTGCTAGCACAGGTAAGACACCTGTCCATATTGTCTGCTCCAGCATTCCCATACAAACCACTAATTCTCAAACCGACCTTTCTTCCTTGGGACAATATTGCCACTTTAGGGGATTGTTTAAATGGACTTGATTACTAAGCCAATCATCTTAGGTGTTGGTTATTGTTTATAGTATTTTAACAAGCTGACATGCCACCAACAGTTGTAAATTATATTACAAAAAGACTATGACAAATTGATGGTAAATGTTGTGCACTTGTAGGTCATATGGCCGGCATTTAGTTAGGAACATTTCCCATCGGGTAGCTTTTACAGATGAGCCCTCTTGTTCTAATGGTTCTTGCGAGGGAAAAAAGTGCTAACATTATACAGGTGACAATAAGTTATTCTTAATGACTTGAAAATGCATCCAAAAAGAACCGTATGAACTGAAGTAAAAATAGTTGCAATACTAATTGTGTTGAACGTCTGGTGAGAATTTTAAAAAGGAAGCTGTAGAAAAAGTCAGAAAAAAAAGAAATCTCACGCACAAAAATACAGAATTCGGCAGTCTAAAAATAACTATAATCATATTGTCGATGAAGGAGAGCGCCCCCCCCCCCCCTTCCATTAAAAGGAGAGCGGGGAACAAAGAAAAGGACCCTGCTGCAGAAGTTCCACCTCTCAATGGGGGGCGGAACTCGCGTTGCAGTCACGGGAAGTTGGGCGCCGGAGGCTAGAATGGATGTATTAGGGTTAGGGAGGTGGGTGGCGGGCGGGCGGTGCTAATGTTCGTGATTAATATACTTTACGAACATTTCGAATTCGTAATTTACGTTTTCGAAATGTTCGCAATCAAAATAATCCCGCACATCCTTTCAGAAAGGTGGCCAAATGTGATCCATGTGGAGGCCAGGCATTAGAAACATGAAATGACATGAGGGTGATTGACTTTAGTGGTAACATCTTACCAATGCTATATATGTTTTCAGAAGAGTGCATGTTTTGTTGGTGGATTTTTCACAGCAGTTTCCTTTCGAGTAGGGTGTGGCTTCCACGTGCGCCTGTTCCTCAGCAGTGGCGGCTTCTTCTGAAAGGGTCTAGCTCGGATCCTGAAGCCAGGTCCGCAGTATGATCCCTTCATCTCCCGAGTAGTCTATGAAGGGGTTCCGAGCCATCCCAGGAATGCAACTCGCTGACAAATCTAGTATCGGCTGTGTCTGCCTACAAGGCAATCGGTAATGCTGAAATAATTGGCCTCCCACTGGGATCGCCTTCGTTTAGAACAGGGGGTCCCAAATGTAGCAGCTTTGACAAGTCTGAGGTTCGGAAATTCTTTTTTTGAAGAACCATGGGGTAGGAGTAAAAAAATCTAATTATTCAAAATGTCTTGGCTGAAATACTTAATTCGGAAGCCAGTAAGAAATGTATATTGTAAAACGAAGGTTGAAAACTCATAACTAAGTGGGATTTTTATCAAGTGAAGGAACTACACCTCCAGTGCTTTCCAGCTCCCCACAGGCAATTGGGAGGCAAGGGTCCCCCCTTTCTCTCTTGGCACAGCAGTATTCAGCCCTTCCTTCTACCACACAGGAGTCCTACAGTTAGGTCCACCAGGGAGGGCCTCTCTCACACTTCCTAAGTCTTTCCTTCTTTTTATATTGGCTCTGGCCAATAGGATTTGGGAAGTGATCGTCATTACTTCTCGCCTCTTCCTCGTCCCATCCCAATGTTGTGGGGATTGTGGGAATAATAGTTCCTTTTTGTGAATACTGTATACATGTTTGCAATAGGTTTTGAAGGCAAATTAGGTTTGGAAGAAGAGTGGGTGGAGCTGGGAAAAGTCTCTGTAACCAAAGCTTTCTACTACTCTCCCTGGGTGGAAGAGGGAGAGCACTGCAATGGGCTATTTGATTATTGCAATTGGGGTTTCATCCTGAAAGGGGAAAGGGTGATAGTGCGTCTTAACCGATATCTCCCCAGAGGTTGTCTCCCCCCCATATGTGATCCTCCCTCATACAGCTGCCCCCAGGATCAGGTAGCAGCTGCCATTCTCTGACCACATGGGAGGAGGTTGCCACTGGGAAAACAGTGACAACTCCATCGGATTCATCACAGGATCTATCCTATGTATATTCAATCATATGCTGTCATTGCAGGGTGCTTTCTTAATGTATTTTATATGGACACAGTGCTGCCTCAGCATAAATACACATGGAAAGGAAGGCACTCTCGAATGTTCCTTGTTTGCATTTGTATGCCATCCGCTTTATATGCAGGATGGGAGGCTTTGTGTACTGTTTCCACACCGTGTGCCCCATCTAGCCCCTCTGTATATCTCGAATTCCTGGTGAAGGATATGAGAAGAAACACATGGTTGAGAAAGCCTCTTCCCACTCATCGCCACAGGATGTTGCTGACTTGGCACGTGCGAGATGGAGCAAAGATATGATATGGCATTTATAACGCGCCTATACACAAGTGTTTGAAGGCCAAAAAGAAGCGGGACAGGTGATCCGCAGCAGGAGCTGGAACCTCTTTAGACACTAGGTTATGTATACAAAGCTTCGAGAGTGCTTTCATACCCAAGGGTTTCTTGGCCATCGAGAACAGTGGAACAGCAGCCATGGAAAAAATAAGACTGAACTAAAAGGTAAAGCCTAAACTAAAGGGATGAGTTTTTAGTTTTCATCTGAAAGCCAATTGATCTTGAATAGTGTGTAATTCAGGTAGAAGGGAGTGCCAAGCTGGTGGGGTAAAGATGGAAGGGAGGTGAGGGAGGAGTGTCCGTCAATGTAATGTACAACGAAGTACCCTAAATTTTGAACTGGGACAGAGAACAAGGTGATGGATGATATAAGTATGTTTTGGAAAGGGGGAGGCTGGTTGAAAAACACCTGTTGTGCTATACAGAGAGGCTTAATTCCTAACATGGATATGCAGCCAGTGAAGAAGGTAAAGTTCATGAGTGATGTAATCGCATCTCGTGTCTGTTGGAAGCTGAGCTGTCATATTTGGCACAATTGTAAAATGGTGCACTTGGTATTTGGGGCACCCCAAGCAGAGCCAAACTGTGACTCTGTGACAAATGTCCAGCATGAGAAAACACTACCTTTTGTAGGTCTCTGAGGTGGTAAAATCAACTTCCAACTGCTACAGTACCTAGAGGGGCCAAAGATAAATCCTGGTGGATGCCCAATTTCTTTTACAGCTGTAATGGGGTTGAATGCAGTACCCATTGAGGGAGACCATTAGGAGTCGCTCCAGTTGTTAGACGGTCCTTCCGCCACCAGTATCAGTTTTGTCTGAATTTAATTTGAGACTATTTGCTCCCATTCAGTTGCTGACATCAGAGAATGCAGCTTCCTGTTTTCAACACTGTCTATAGCAGTGCAGTCATGGGATAATTTGGGTATTGTGGCGATTCAGACGAAGGACACAGACTCGCAGATGACATGATGATGTACGTTCTATTATTAAAGATAGAAGGCCTAACTTTCCGTATGAGTCTGGATGATCCCTACCTACTTTACTAACTACAGTGCTCGTTTCTCAGTCATGATTGTCCAACGAAAATAAGCCTGCTGTCTAAAACTTCCCTAACTGACCCCACAACTAAGAGAAAACTAACTTCGATTAGAAGAATGACTCCCTTCTCCTGAGGGTACCAGTCTTTAATATACAATCCGCAGAAAGTCTCTTGTGACTTCTCATATTAATCCCCTGGACTCCTGTAGTGGGGATTTGGAATGTCTTTCTTCCCTTTTGAGGGATTATGATTTGGCTGTAACTCTTTCACCCTCTGGTTATAACAGTTTCACTTCTCTTCAGTCACTTGCTTTTGCGATGGGTTTCCATATTTATACTTGGGTTCATCCCTTTTTGTGACTTTATTAATAAATTGCTCTTGTACAAGATAGCAAGTTCATTTTTCCCTTTCCCTGGGTATTTGCTCACTCTGATTCCCTCTTTCTCCAGATTTCCTTCCAGCTTTTCTCCAGATTTGTAAGCTTGGTATCTGTCTGGGTTCAACATTAACTGAGTTCCATGTTTTTCACTGTGACGAGTTAAGTGTGCAAAATAATGATTCTCTGGATTTGCAATCTTCATGTCCACTTAGTTCTGAAGTTTACACTTTCATTTTGTTTACTGCGCAGAGTTAACTGTATGGTATAATGATGGTCTCTTGTGATGAATCTAATGATATCCTCACTCCTTTTCTTGAGGTATTCTCTCCCTAGCTGGCCAAGGGGTGGCAGCCGCTACCTGATTCTGACCCTGGGGTGGCTATATGAGGGGGGAGGCAACGCTCTGGGAGAGGGGAGGGCGCCATTGGGGAAAAGTCACATATTCGCCCTTGGGAATGTTTCCTCCTTTCCTCTGGCCTTAATGGCTTATTGCACCTCATCCTTGTTCTGATTGCAGTGTTAATATTCCCCAATATGATAACCAAAGTAATGCATTTATTAACGAGACGAGGAAGCGGTAGGTAGCAGTAATGATTAGTCCTGAAAACATCCCATACCAACTTCCTTAACAACACATAAAGAATCGTCCGACTACTGAGACGAGGAAGAGACAAATCTTAGTGAAGATCACAAAGACCGGCAAACCTACGCTGCGGTCTAGTCCTTGGAAGCTCTTTAACCATACCAGGAAAAAAACACACACAGCCAGCAGCATTGAGAGAGAGTTGTCAATACTGAGCTGTGTGGTTACCTGCACGAGCACCGGCTGCAGCGTGGGGGAGGAAGACGCTGTGGAAAACGCTGCTGAAGTTAATTTGCCCAGTAAGAGAAGGTAACAGAGTGCAGAAAACGTGCTGCCAGAGAGGGAAAGGCAGCAGAAACGGTGGACCAGCACGGCAGAGGCACAGTGGATGACTGGTTCCATGCTGACCCCACAATCTGAAGAAAACAAAAACTGAGAGGCGCGAGGTACACTTGGAGCACCCAGTAAGCCCAGGGAAGCGGAGAGGGTTACCGGGTTGCCTGAAGGTGTGTGCTGCTTCCGTAAGCAAAGCATGTGAAGACGCTGATAAATCTAAAACCTATACCACAAGTGGGCAAAGGGAAGTATGTGAAGAACCCGTATGCTATTCCACGAGCGGGTCATTAAACCCGCATCTTAAAGGGTCACAGAAAATCGAGCAAAGGTGAATGTACTTCAGAGAGGGGGCAAAAGCTGAATATATGAAAGGGAAAAGCAAACGAGGAATAATTCGCCAACAATGGGCAGGTATTGTTTCATGGGTTAAAGAGAATTGCAAGTGAAGATGTAGTATGAAAGTCCTGGCAGGAGTGTACACCAGGTGAAGAGAAGTATTGTAAACTGCAAGAGAATCTTTAGGAAGCCACATGCCCTGGGATCTTGAATGTATAATCTGGGGAACAATTCCCCCAAGACCTGTGTGCGCGCCAAGGGGGAAAAGCCATACTCTTGGGCTACAGGAAACTTGCATATTGATAACTGGAATTTGTGGAAGGTAGTCAGTCTTTGGAATTGTGAACTTTTTTGCACTTGGAACATTTTGGTTGGAGTTCTTTTTTTGTTTAATGGAACATTTGTGCACCTTAAGAACCAGAAAGAATATCAATTGCACCTAATTTGTAGAGTATGAGGGCCAGAATAGGATATCGGACACAGGACACATTTTTACTTGGGACATCTTGACAACCGACACACGCCTTCGTATTTGGTTGAGGTAGGGATATACCTCCTAGGATAGCGATTTTAAGGCATTTCCCCAACCCTTTTGATTTGAAATAAGTATATAGCCAACTAGGGGTCCTCTGTGCCGTTGTCTTTTTTGGCTCCTCATATTCTTGACTCGCAACTTTTGTAGTAATTTGGCTTCAAAGTTAACTCTCTCACGTTCCCTAGTGTGACGAGTTAGCTGGGTGAGATAATGATTGCTATGTAGCTCCCCATACCCCCCAGGCTCCTGATTACCTTCGGTCTTGCCGAAAGATGCTTTTTGAGGTTTTCTCACTGGAATTTAGTCTCTCGCTAGAAGTCATCTACACTTGCCTGTTCTCAGGCATTCAGTTCTGGTTTCTCTCTGCTTGTCTCAGGATCCGGGTGATCGACCGAACCCCTGGATGTCATGAGAGCCCCTGTTGCCGGTGGTGTCGGCAACGTTTCTCGGACCAGCTGTCCACGGATTGACTCCTGTGGTCTCGCCACCACCTAGTTGTGGGCTTACGACCTGCTGCTTCTTCGGCGAGTTTGGCGTCCTGTGTTGCCCTTGTGAGCGAGTTTGAAACTCGCGGGCTTGCTCCCTCCCCACGACGGCTGTCATGCAGCCGAGTGCCTTGCTCAGCTTGAGTCTGCAACTATCTTTCTGCATCAGCTGCTGCTCTTCCCTCATTCTCGGTACATATGTCTTTTAACGTACTCGTCAGAGTATGGTGCACGTCATGAATTAAATGGACATGATCCTTTGCCATAGAATAATGATATCCTATAGTCGTTTCTTCGCCCCAGTTGTAACCGTTAGTCTTCTTGTGTTGTAATACATCACATGTAGGCCATGATATATTTTGCCTGAGGGAGTTCCTCTTGGGAACGGGATTCCTTGTCCCCTAAGGGGGAGTCTCTCCTGGTTAGGTCCCACTTGCCTCTAGGGAGGGTATTGCGGAGTGGGCCCCCCCTCCCTAGCCTCACAAGAAAGGGCTCTCCATGGGGAGATGGGACGAACTCCCTCGATTCATCACAGTATCCTTGACATATGAGAAAAATATGAAGGTTTACTCTGAGTGGATGAGACTGGCCAATGGTTGTGTATGGACAGTAAAGGATTCACAATATGGAGATACCTTGAGGCTCCCCTTATGATGAGGTTTTTCAACAAGAGCCCAAGAGTGGCATACTAATCTCTTAGGATCTGTTTTCATTGTTTATTTATTGATTATTGTAATGCGCAATATACAGCAGAAATTGTGTTTTTAGACTGGGGTGGGGGGGGGGTAGTAAAAAATAAAAGACAAAACATTCCTACTAGGTCTTGAGGCATTCAGAACGTGCAAGTGCTATGACACGAGAACAGGGACGCGGGGACAGGATAGACCTAAACATTCCTACTAGGCAATGTGATTCGGGTTGTGCAAGTGCTTTAATATGAAGAGGGGAAGGGGGAGGAAAGGAAGGTAGGAGATGGAGGGGTTGAAAACGAGTAAACTGGAAAACCCAGGCTGCAGTGTGACAACGGAAGAACACCAGACAGGGTTAAGGTAAGAGTAGAGATGGTTGGAAAGGAAACATAGGGCTGACAGAGCATCGGAATAGGGGACAAAAAATAAGTGGAGAACAGAAGGATGATGCAAAATCTGAAGTAGTAGTAAGTACAAGGCAGGGGGAAAATCAACGTGATCACAGTAAGAGGGCACCGTGTGATGCATGGGGCAGGACGCCAGGAGATGTAAGAACAATGCAGCGAGTACCTGTGCACCAACGAGTGCCTTCTTCCTGATCCCTGCCTCTTCTAGTGTACAAGGCATATGTTTTCAAGTGTGTGCATTGGTGGGTCATTGGTGAGTAAACAAACAATTTGCATGTTGTCTTCGTAGTTAATGCATGTGTGTCAACCACCCCCAGAAAATAAGTACCCCAACTTCTGGTATGTGTATAGTAGGTTTTACTTCAATGGATCGCTTTCCTCTGCAGATTCCCCATCCAATAGATATCCATGCCAGCGTCAGCTGCTCAGAAACTTTCGACATGGGGCATAGAACTGCTAGACTCGACCATCTATTCCTCTTGACTCCCCCTGGTATCTTAGTTCCTTTTTTCCGTGCACTCAGAACACTGCTTTTTGGAACAACTCATCAGAGAATTTTGTAATAAATTTGACGTAAAATGGAATAATTTCAAAAGTTTTAAGACTTCAACTCCAAGATGTCGATCACTGACCTGCGCGGGATCTGCCTGTGGTGTCTCTGTACCGATCACATTACCCAGGATCGCTGAGGCAACGGTCAGAGAAGCGTGCGCATGGGCGCCAACGTCAATCTCTGGCTTGGTCGACCACCAGGTCGTTCGGACAAGACACGGAGGGTCCTACTCCCGAGAAAGAAGACGGGTACTGAAAGAAAACCAAGAAAAGGTTGCAATCGCGTGTTGGCTCCGGCACAAAGGAAGCCAGGTCAGGTCTGATGCCCTCAGGTTCGGGCACAACCACCGAGAAGGCTGCTGTAGTGCCCGATCTCATTGGTGCTATTAGGCCTGGCGGGAGCAATGCAATCGACATCAGCGCCAGCAGTCGACTGCTACTTCATCCCTGAATCTCCATCGACATTTTACGAGACAATGCATTTGATTTTTCGACGAAATGTACCGATACCCTTTGGCTTTGGGCCTTTGGGGGAAGGGCGTAGTGAAGACTGTTATTTTGCCAACCAGGCTGATTTGGTTTATCCTTGCAGAAGGGCTCCTTGATGCTAGTGGTCACAATAAGTTTCCTGACCTGGATATGCAACAAGCCATCCCACATGGGCATGCTAATGCTCAGTACTGCAGAACGGTCAAAAGGGTAGTAGAAGCATTGGGTCCAATGAACACACAGGAATTTTGGACAGAGATTCCCCAACACAAAGGGCATTGCCCTTTAATGTGGCTGTAACCGTCCCTATCCCCACCATATGGTTGAAGCCTTGCTCCAACCCACCGGTGGACTCTGGACTCACCAAAAATGACATATTGTTGAGGGGAGATTCTCCTTTTTATTACTACGCATCCTTCCCCTGAGGGTCTGGTGGTGCAGGTTGCTACTGTCAATAAAAGGCCATCCCCATTCACGTCAATCCTACCCACAACTGGGAGTGCAAGAAAACAAATGCCCTTGCGAAGGAGGTTTTTTCTTAGGCCAGTATGGCCCTCAAGGCAGTGAACGCATCCTGTGTGTTTGCCAAATGTTCACACGGCCTGTGAAGGTTGGTCGAGCAGACGGCAGAACACATCCCTGTGGGTGAAATGAGGGATGGTTTCCTGCGCCTGGTGGATGATGGCAAGGAGATAGGTTACCAGGCACTGCAGTCGGGCCTGGATGTTGCCGACTGTTTGGGCAGGGTGATGGGGATTGGCCGCTGTGCCAAGGAAATAAACCTACCTGCACAGTTTAGGATTTTTGCTGAATGTCCAGGCAATGCTGGGCATTGCGTTTGATGGCGAACACGTGTTCGGCCTAGGGCCGATGAGTCTTTGAACTTTTCTACAAATAACTCAAAGGTTGGCTGCTAAGTCACTGGGCCTGGCTGTGCAACAACTGCCTAAGCAAACCTTTGGCTTCTCTACAAGGGGAACGGACTATAAGGTGGTATGTTCCCTTCAGAAAGAGGACACGGCTCCCGCAACCCAGGCAATGGCAGAGGCATTTCCTGTGCGCCGGACGGGGCAGAGGGGCCTCTAGAGGTCAGCAGACCGCAGCAGCAGCAAGGGCAGCAGTTCTTTAAGTTCTCCCCTCATGTTTCTCTGGTTGGAAGGAGAATTTGCAGGCTCTTGCCCCAGTGGAAGGAGATAACCTACGACACCTAGGCATTGCAGCTCATCGAATGGGGGTACAGTCTACAATTTTTAAGCAAACCGCAAGACAACCCCCTCCCTTCTCCCCAGCAACCGGAACAGGAGCTCCAGAAAGAACTGTGAAGCTGGGTATTGAAGGGAGCAGTGGAAGTGGTGCCATTCGAGAAGAGCGGTTCGGGCTGGTATTCATTATTTCTTGGTATCCAAGAAAGGAAGAGGACTTTGTCCAGAGGCATAGCCAGGATTGCCTAACAAGTGGGGCCTGAAGCTAATGTAGTTGGGCCAACCGCTGTGTCATTAACATCTATAAATGCCCACACAGTGCTGCTAATTGGGCATTTACTGATTGTGGGTGGGCATTGTCTACTCAGGCCCTACCTATGCCTCTTGACTTCATCCAATTTTGGACCTCGGGCCTTAAACAAGTTCCTGAGGAAGGACAATTTAAAAATGGTGACATTGAGAGAAATTCTCCAGGCTCTGCAACTTCAGGACTGGTTGGTGTTGCAGGATCTTCAGGATGCCCATTTCCATGTGCCGATACATCGGAAGCACAGGAGTTTCCTGAGTTTTGTCATAGGGGACACTCATTATCAATTCAATGTGCTCTCCTTTGGACTAACCTCTGCAACCAGGGTCTTCACCAAGCTGATAGCAGTGGTGGCGGCACACCTCTGGAGATCCGGTGTCCATGTATTTCCATACCTGGATGACTGGCTGAGCTGGGGGAAGTCGCCAGAGCAAGTATTGACTCAGCTCGGGGACACCTGCTCACTGCTACACAGGTTGGGCTACACCCTCCATTTCGGAAGTCCCACGTTGCACCAATGCAGATGCTCCAGTTCATTGGAGCAGTCCTGGACACACTGGTGGGGAGGGCCAACCCCCCCCACACCCACCAAAGAAAGTCTCCAGTGTCGGACAAATGGTCAAACTCTTCCAGAGCCATGACAGCTAAACAATGGCTTCCTTCCTCCGCCTCCTAGGTCTCATGGCTTACTCTATTTTTCTGGTGCCAGAGGCCAGGCTGTGCATGCAATTTCTGCAATGGCTACTGAGGGATGTTTGATGCCACGATGAGCAATCTCAAAGTGTCGACATCAGTGGCCAGCGACCTAGCTTGGTGGGCAAGCAGAGACAAAATGAGGACAGGGGAACCCTTTTGGCCTCCATGATCCCAGGCACAAGTGGTTACAGATGCGTCCTTTGAAGGGTTGGCGCACTCACTGCGGGGAACTGCAGGTGACCTGCCTTTATTCACCAATGGAGAGACTGTGGCTTATCAACAGGCTGGCAATCACATTGGCCAGACATGTCGATAAGCTCCAGGCGCTATCCTGCAAGCCACCTTTCCTCTGGTTTTTCAAAGAGAAGGTCTCACTCAAGGTGCAGCCTAGATTCCTGCCTAAAGTGGTCTCTGAATTCCATGTGTCCCAGAACATGAACTTGGCAGTGTTTTACCCTCTTCTGCACTCTTCTAAAGATTAGGAAAGACTGCAAACGCTGGACCCTAGGAGAACTCTCCGCTTTTATGTGGCAAGGGCAGCTAAATTCAGACCCAATTACCAACTTTGTGGTCTTCTCTATGTCCAGAAAGGGTTTGGCAGGGCAGTTTTTCAGAGCTTCCTTGTTTAAGGACTTTCATTCCACCTCTGCACTAAATTCTGCTTTGGGAGGCCTGATAAGGAATCTGTGGGGGAAAGCAATCCATTGAAGGAGAAATTACTTACTGGCAATGTTCTTTCTATGGGTTCTTCTCACACAGATTCCTCATCACCCTCCCATCTGACCCTGCTATGAAAGTCGTCTGCAGTCATATGGTTAGACTCGTCTCACGGGATGAGGTGGTGAATGGTTAGCCACAGCCACAGTTTGGGGCCTTTTCTTTGGTAATGCTGTCATTCGCAACTTTTGTTGCTATTCTGTCTCTCAAAAAAAAAAAAATACATGCGTTTGGCTGTTTTCAGCTTGGATTCTTCTTCTTCCGCAGCTCGTGGGAAAAAAGATGGGGAACTGAGGTATGGGACGTAGTAACTTAGTATATTGAAGTGTACTGGAAACACGATGAGAGGTAAGTAAACGTATGTTTATTTATGGAATTACAAACTACTTTTTAAATATATGACTATAAGTATAAAGCTACATAAGGGGGCATGTCCGGTACGCTGCTGCTTCTGTCTCTTCCTTCCAACCGTCTCCCTCGCGCACGCTCTCCGCCTCCTCGAGTCACTCCTCCTTCACGAGCTCCACTCTGGAAGGTGCTCGTGGAAGCCTACGCTCACGCACAGCATGCGAGTACCAGTCATGTCTTAGTGCTAGGACACTACGTATATGTATGGTGGCCAACATCAGTTTGGAGTAGGGTGGCACGGTCAAGTCAAGAGGGATCGTCGTTAGTCGTACTATGCCTCCCTGTCAAAAGGATTCTGAGCAGCTGACGCTGTAATTGATAGCTGTTGAGGAATCTCTGGTAGAAAAATCCATAGAAAGAACATTATCAGTAAGTAATTTCTCAATCAGCTTCTTAAATAATATATCCTGGTATGGGCATCGCCTGTATTGCTGACTGGCTCGACAGTTTCTCTCCAGCTCTATGCTGGGGCCACTTGAGGAGAACCATCTCCGGTTCCGGAAGCACCTCAACACCTTCCTCTTTGCCTGCGCTTTCTCTCCCCCTCTCCCCTGCTAAAATTACTGAATCAGCAACTGGGCCACTCACCGTTCTCGGTCCTTGGCCCAGCCACTCTCCCCTGCACTGCCTCCCTGCCAACCCCTGCACTGCGGGACTGTGTCTGTATCCCTACAGCCCCCCCTTCCCAGCACTTGTCTGCACTTACCTCGCACTTGCCACCAGCTGGCCCTTGTTATTTATCCTGTATGCTATAACCCTGTACTGCACTTTTCCCTCTACCTTTCCCCCCCTGCACTTTTCCCTTCCCCTCTACCCTTGCACTTGCGCGATCTGAATGACACCTGGCATAGTAGGATCGTTGTCTGTCTCCCCTTGTCCCCCCCCCGCCTCGTCGCGCCTTGAAACACTTGTATATAGGCGCGTTATAAATGCCATATCATATCATACCAATGGTTTCTCAAATAGGTATAACAGAGTCCAAGAATTATCTGTATCTATTGGTTAAAGTAGCTGAAATCCAAGGCTAGACTCATCGGGGAAATAGGCCTTGTACCTTTCCCTGTCATATCCGGAATTGCACACTGTTCTAAAGAGAAGGCATATTCATTGTCCCTGGGACATACATGTAGAAATAGAAGTCTGATTGGGAAAGGGTTACATAACAAATTGATTAAAACTGCACTTTAATAGTCGCAAGCTTTGGAAGATTGAGCGATGTGGGTCTTAACTGCATCCTAATAAGACATTCAAATCAACGAAATCCGGTTTTGGAGAACTGTTTGTACATTTCCAATATACGTTAGAATATAAAGTCATTCTTTATCATTCCATTTTCATTTCGTCATTTGTATAGCGCCTTCCACCATGGGTATGGTCCCAACACGTGCTGTAGGTTGACGCCCTTGGAGGGACCGAAATCTGGAAAACTTAGGAGGTGCTAGCATGCCTGTGTGCATAATGGCCATTAAAGGTTATAAGAGCTTGGCTGGGTCCTTACTAGCAACCCATGTTTAATTGTCATGTGTATGGATGTAGAGAGGTACACTAGGGAAGTAAGCGGGGGCAGGGTGGTATGTAAGAGGATAGTCAATTGTGTGTGCAGCTACGGTTCAATTTCTTTTGTTGTGAAAGGTAGCTATGTTCTTATGGCAGCAGTATTGAGCAGAGTGTCATTCCTAGTTAAATACTGTATTCAGCATAGCAAAACACAACCCCTGTGAGCACCTTCAACATACTCCTGATGCTACATTCATCATGAATGTACATTTAGGCAAGAGACAATATCGTTTATATAGTTAAATTCAGTTCTTGAACCAGCCCCACTGTACGCCATTGAATTTAAGATGGAATCTGTTTAACCAAGAACTATCAGAAATGCTGCATAGATAAGTGTGAGCAGAAGGGTGCCTTGGGATAAAAATCATGGTTACATTTTAGGTAGTGCACTGCAAACTTGACAATCACTGAGATGCCAATGCATGGGGCAGATGAGGTTTATGCCTAACTGGCCCTACCACTTAGGGTAGAAAGGAGTACGTAGCAATGGCCTCTGCCTTGGTGGTTTTGGATCTCTCGCCAAATAGGATTAAATGTTTGTCAAGTTCAGGATCTCTTTTCAAACGACGGTATTAAAGAGAAGTTCATCAATTTCTTGTAGCACAGTCCTCAGCCCCTTTGCAGTTTCTGAATGCCACTTTTTTAAGCCTTATTTATATTTCGTATGGTTTCCTTTTCTTCAGGAAAGACAAGGTTTTCGTACCACCACTACACCATTTCCCTCTTGGTGCTTGAACGTCCACTTGTCTGGTTCTCCAGCATGGGGTCTGGCATGGATTCAAATGCTCATGAATATTCCCCGTCGTCAGGCTGGGAATCCTCGGTACAGAAAAAAATCAGTATCAGTTTTGTTTCTGATCTGTCTTTCCTAGTAGTAACCAATCACTGATCTCTGGGTCATACTGCCCACAGCCAATAACTGCCCTCTCCCGGCAGCCATCCTCAGATTTTTACCGCACGTTCAAGTGTTGGGAGTCCTCGTGCTGTAGCGCTCGAGCTTTTGCTGCGTTTTCACGCTTTTTCAAAGAGAATTTCTCATTTTTCGGTTAAATTGAGCCTCAAGCTTCACCGTCTTTACATCCGATCAACGGGGACCCGTTTTGGAAGTTTCTACGCCCCTCAAGGGTGAAGATTTCGTCGAACAACGCTTTTGGAGGATTCCAGAAGTTTCTGAGGCCTACCCCGGACATGGCCCAGGAGAAAGGGAGCTCGACGCCCGGGAAGCTGTTCAGGGCCTGCCCTGGATGCCAGCTGCAGAATGTGTTCAAGGAAGACGAGCATTCCTTATGCCTCTACTGTCTTCACGAGGACAAAATGCACGTGGAGGAGGACTGTGCGTTTTGCGGGAACATTTCGGAACGGACCGTGAGGGACCGCCATCTTCGTCTCGCCAACTGGCTGGTGGGAAAGAGCCCGTCAGGTGAGAAGAAAAAGAAGAAATCCGAGCGGTCTTCTAAGTCCTGTGAGGGTGCCCCAGCGATGGGGGCCCAACAGAAGGCTAAGCACCGTGAGTCCGCGGGCACCGGGTGTTAGGCAGAAACCTGTGCAGTTCCCTCTGGGACCACTGCAAAAGATTTAGGACTACAGGTGTTTGGCAGTAAACCCACTTGGTAGCAGTCTGTACCACACAGATTCACTTGGTAACTGTGGCTGAGCAGTCGGACTTCCCTCAAGAAGAGTTAGGCAGTATACAGAGTATTCACAATAGGTCAAGAGAACACAATAGAACAAGTAAACACTGACCAGGGCTTGGTGTAAAAGAGATATAATTATTTATTTAAAACCACATATAGAAAAACACACAGGCACTAATAGTAAGCAATTCAAAAACACGGTCACTAAAAGATATACACTCCCTTAAAAGAATATTTAGACAAGTCTTAAGTAAAGCCCCACTTATTTTCAGACGGCGGTGAGCGCTTAACGTAAATGGCACTCTAATAATTTGTTTTAAAAAGGGAGAGAAAAGCAGAGAATAAATTGAAACAGATCCCAACACTTTTTCACGAACACAACAAGAGGGGAAGGCAAAGTATCACTGTGAATTCAGAGTCAGTAGGCTGGACCCGCTTTAAGAGGATCAAAACGAAATGTGTCCAAGGTCACACGGTTGCAGTGCACAAAAGTCTTGTAACGGTTCAAAAAGGAGTTGGGCCAAAGAAAGGGACCAGTTAGAGGGCCAAGGCGTCCAGTCCAGAAGGTTAAGGGGTTATTATTTCCTTGTAGCAATCTTTAGAAAGGGAGGCCTGGCGGACACAGTACCTTAAAGTGGTGAGAACACTCCAGCGGGGGCAGTTGTTCCTGGCAGCGGATGCAAGTCGGTGCTTCGTCCGGGGGAAGAGAGGATCTCATCAGGGAGGAAGACAGGAGTCCGTTGCACTGCCAGGGAAGAAACCAGCCGCAGAGTTTCTCAGGTACAAGGAGCGGTCCATTGGTTCGCGGTCCAGTGGTAAGTGGCTATCCGGCTGCCGGGGTGCTTGGCACGGGCAGTTCGACCACAAACCGGCCTGGGGTGCGAAGAGAAGAAGGTAAACTGGTTGTGCCCACCAGTCAGGGGAAGAAGCCTCTCCAGCCGGGAGATCTTCTCTGTCGTCGGGAAGTGGTGAGTCGGTTCTGCAGGTCTCCACCGGTGATGTCGTCGTGGTAGGTCGGCTCAGCTTCTCCCTTGTCAGATTCTCAGGTCCTGTGGTGACTTCTAAAGTTCCAGTCCCCAAAGCCCTGCTTTCATGCAGCATACCCCCATTCACTCAGCCTAGCTGTCAATCAAACATGTTAAGTGGTGAGCCGGCTGGCTCACCACTTGGGCCAATCACACAAGAGTGCGACTTGAGTTGTGGAAAAGCCTGCCAAAAAGTGGAACAAAGGGCTCGACTTGGAGTCACAGAAGAGAACACAAACGCCATTTTAGAATCGAGTCCAGGCAAAAAATACCAACCGGCGAATTAATATTAAATAAATAAACCGGCGGTATGTTCGAGGCTATGAGAATTAAATAATTAAAGTTGGTAGCTTCGAACAATGGGAAAATCCCATAGGAAAATATTTGCGGTCGAATATAAAAAGTAGTATCCACTGCCACCAGCCAAAACCCGATCAGGGGGGGACGGAGACGTGCCCCCTCGACTAACAGACCCCGGGGCAATCGAATTGCCCCGACCAGTACGTCCACAATATGATGGTTTGTACTGGTTTCTGTTAATAATTTGGGACTAGTAAAGCCAATGGTGACTTTGCATGCCCTGGGAGACAGTAGTGAGTCCCAGGGTATGGAGTCTATGGTGGAGTGTCACTATGACACTCCTGTGTTACTGCACGGAGGGTGCTGTGTAACACACATAGTAAAAACACATGAGACCCTAAAGAGAGAATTCTCCCTAACACTGGGAGCGCCGAACGGTTGGGCTCGTCGGCTGCCAGGCAGGGCGCATCCTCCCCGGCGCCATCGACCACAAGCCAACGCTCTGGCTCGGGTAAGAGGAAATCCGAGAACCCGGCCACGCTTCTGGAGAGGCCACTGTCAATTTCGAAGATTTCGGCTGAGGGGGAGCGAGGCGATGAGCCCTCCCCCAAGGTGAAGGCCACAAGCACGCAGTCGGTGACTAAGGCCTTGATCCACCCAGCAAAGGCCTCTATCGAGGAGGTCGCGGCAACCCTGGTGCAGCCTACGGAGGTTACACCTGTGGTAGCAGCCTCTGGGCCCAGAGTCTCCCTGCCACCTCGGAGGGAGGCATCTTTCAAGCCCATCGAAAGAACCCCCACGAAGCCCCCGGTGGTCAAAGAGGGGGGGGGGGCAGTGGCCGTCGTGGATTCAGACACAACCTCTGAGGAGGAACTTGTCGAAGCCCTTGAGAGCCATGACGCGGGCATGGAGGAGGACCAGCACGTCGAGAGGCATCCTGACGAGGGGGACGACGACGGCGGCGCCGACGGGCCCTCAGACCAACTGTCGCGCTCGTCGCAGCCAGTGCCGCAGGATAACTCGGCGGCCATTTTGATGGCAATTCAATCCTTATGCTCTGAAATAAGAACTAGATTGCCTTTACTCCCGATGGAGGAGCCGGGTCCAGGCCCGACGGAGGAGCCAGGGGCAGGGCCGTCGGGAAGTCCTCCACCCAAGAGGAGAAGAACACATCCTCCTGTACCCTTCCAGCCTCGAAAGGCCTGCTCAACCCTCCTCCGCGTCCACGGTCCGCGGGGATGACACGGGCACGGACACGACAGGCACGGACGAGGGTGGCGACGGCGGGGTGGACCTCCCGTCGTCCACCCTCCCCGGGCTTCCCCGCCCGATGAGATTGGATCCTTCCATGCGATGATCTCCAGGGCATCCGAGCTTTTCAGCTGTGCTCTGAAGAAAAGGAGGAGGGGTTCCTCTATCAACGTCGAGAGACCAAGAGGAAGATGGTCCTCGCGGTACCTCTACTGGATGACATCTGGGACGAGGGGCTCTCCCTCCTCAAGAACCCGTCCACAACGCCGGCAAAAAGGCACCGATACGAAAAGAAGTACCAGGTCCCCGACGTGGCCCCTCTATGCCTTAGAGCACAGCCGACCCGGGATTCAGTCGTCTCGGCGGTGACCAGGAAGAAGGCGGGGGGGGCATCGACTTCGCCGCCGGACGGCAAGGGAAAGAAGCTCGACGCGATGGGACGAGTCATCACGTCGCGGCGACTACGATTAAGGCGGCCAACGCCCTGGCTATCGTTGCCCATTACGACAGGGAACTTTAGTATAAAATCGCTCCCTTGTTGGACTTCCTGCCGGACGACAAGCGGGCAGAAGCCCTGGAAATCCTGCAAGAAGGTGAGGTGGCGTCGGACCACGCCATAACGGTGGAGACGGACATCGCTGACACCGGTTTCCGCCAGTTGGGCAACAGTGTTTGCCTCAGACGGCGCGGATGGCTTAAGGCGACGGATTTCCGCCAGGACATATAAGCCAAAGTGTTGGATATGCCCTTTGATGGGAACAACCTGTTTGGGAAGACAGTCGATGAGTCCCTGCAAGCCATCAAAACGGACACGGAGACAGCCCGGGCCCTGGGAGTTCTCCAGCAATGACGGCCATCCTCTCGGAACACCGGAGGCAAGCAAGGGGCCTCCAAAGGTTCCGGCAGCGGCTCCTCTACCTACCGTCAAGCGGCCCGTTCCTCGTGGCAGGAGGCCTATAGAGGACGGGGCAAGTCTGTCGTCGCCAGGGAAGTCAAGGTGGCAAGGCGGCCTCGAAACAGGACTGAACCGACCGTGGTGTCGGGCCCCCACCGAAGCACCCCGGTGGGAGGCCGGCAGGTGAAGTTCATCAGCGTGTGGGAGTCCATCTCCACCGACTGTTGGGTGCTGGATACCCTGGCCCAGGGACACGCCCTCGAGTTTCTAAAGAAGTGCCCTCGCGTGCCACCCGTGGCCAGGAAGTAAAACCACGTACCCCAGCTGCTGCTGGAGGTAAGGGCGATGCTCAAGAAAGGTGCCATCGAGCTCATCCCAAAGAGACTTTGGGGTTCCGGGGTCTACTCAAGATACTTTCTCGTAAAGAAGAAGACAGGAGGTTGGCACCCCATCCTGGACCTGTGGCGACTGAACAAGTACATCAAGGCTCAGAAGTTCCAGATGTTCACCCTCCAGCACGTGCTGGGACAGCTGGAGGAGGACGATTTCCTGTCGTTGGGCTTGGAGGATGCCTACTTCCACATCCCCATTCTAAAAGGACACTGGAAGTTCCTCAGGTTTGTGGTCCAAGGACGGCACTACCAGTTCAAGGCCCTCCCGTTCGGATTAAAGTCGGCAACCAGAGTATTCACCAAGTGCCTAGCACCAGTGGCGGCGTGGCTACGCCTGCAAGGGATCCACGTCCATCCCTACCTGTACGACTGGCTCATCCGAGCAAGGACAAGGGAGCTTGACGTAGAACACACCCCACCTGGTCCCTTCGCGGGTCGCCCTGTTTCTGGGAGCCAAGCTCGACACAGTGGCACGGCTGGCCTCGCCGTCCGATGGAGGCAATCCTGGGCAAGGTGCAATGCCTGCTAGCCACGGATGTAGCCAGGGTAAGATCCATCAAATCCCTTCTTGGGATGATGTCCTCCTGCATCTATCTGGTACGCCTGTGCAGGCTTCGAATGCGTCCACTGCAAGAGTTCCTCGACGCACGCTGGATCCAGGCAACGGTCAGCTTCGAGGACAGGATACCGCTCAACGAGACCTTCCGACGAGTGATCCGGTGCTGGGGCACCCGCACTCATCTGACGGCGGGCGCAGACTTTCAGACCCCAGCTCACCAGGTAACGGTGATGACCGATGCCTCGCTGGAAGGGTGGGGAGTGCATACCGGAAATCTCCACGCGAGAGGCCTTTGGCTCCTGGAGGAAAAACAGCTTCATATCAACATTCTGGAGCTCCGCACAGTGTTTTGGGCCCTCAGGTCCTCTCTTCCGTCCCTCAAGGGCAAGGTGGTGAGGATCTTCACTGACAACACCACCACCATGTTCTATATCAGGAAGCAGGGTGGAACCAGATCCCCAGCCCTGTCCAAGGAATCCCAGGATCTGTGGCACTGGGCCGTCGACCAGGGGATGTTTCTGGTACCTTTTCATCTGGCAGGGATAAAGAACATCATCACCAACTCACTCTGCTGGAAGTTACGGTCGTGCCACGAGTGGGAGCTACGCCAGGATCAAGTGGATCGACTCTTCAGGCTGTGGGGCATACCCCAGGTCGATCTCTTAGCAACGGCGACGAACTCCAATTGCCAGAGGTTCGCCAGCAGGTTCCCCCAGCCGAGGAGCATGGGCGATGCTTTGTCGTTCCCCTGGGACAAACTGTTCCTCTATGCTTTCCCGCCATTGCCACTGCTACTCCGGCTCGTCAACCAGCTCAAGAGGTCCCGGTGCAGGATTATCCTCGTCGCACCGGCGTGGCCGAGACAGATCTGGTTCCCGGACCTTCTGGACTTATCGGCGTCCCCACCAGTCAAACTGCCCGTGGACGCGGATCTTCTCTCCAGAGAAGGAGGAGCCATTCTTCATCACGACTCTAAGTCGCTGAACTTGCAGGCCTGGCTCCTGCAGTACTAGAGTTTGGGGAATACGATACACCGGCCGACTGCAGAGAGTTTCTTGCCAAGGCCAGGGCGTCCTCAACTCTCGTGTTACGGACACAAATGGAAGAGGTTCTCTGCCTGGTGCCGGGCACAGAAGATTAACCCTCTACGGATTACGGCCCCTCAAGTACTGCCGTACCTACTGTCGTTGGCCAAGGCTGGACTAGTTCACGCCTCCATCAAGATACATCTGGCTGCCGTCTCCAGATACACCAGGACAACAGGACGGGTGTCCTTGTGGTCTCATCGCCTGGTGAAGGAATTTATGAAGAGACTATTCCGCTCGTTCCTGCTGGTGAAGGCACCAGCCCCGGTGTGGGAGGTCAACGTGGTGCTGACTAGGCTCATGGGGACCCCGTTCGAGCCTATGCATATGGCACCATTGAAGTTCCTATTGTGGAAAACAGCTTTTCTTGTGGCCATCACCTCCGCACGGCGCTTGGGAGAGATTCAGGCCCTATCTTGCAAGCCTCCATACTTGACTTTTCACGACACAAGGGTGGTGCTCAGGACGCATCCCTCCTTCATGCCCAAGGTGCCGTTGGACTTCCACCTCAACGAGCCCTTGGTGTTACCAGTTTTCTTCCCGTCGCCTTTGTCGCCGGCCGAGAGGACTTTGCACTCGCTGGATGTAGCTAGAGCGCTGAAGTTCTACGTGGACCGCACAAAGAGTTTTCGGAAGACGTGAACTTTGTACCTGTGAATCGAGGGAAGGCTCTCTCGAAGGCTTCCATTTCCAGATGGCTCTCCGGCTGTATCATGCACTGTCACCGGTTGGCAAACCGACCGCTGCCCGGCCGTCCGAGAGCCCATTCGACCAGAGCGATCGCTGCTACCACGCCGTTCTTGTCTGGTGTGCCCCTGCTGGACATCTGCAGGGCTGCTATGTGGAGGTGGACGCACACCTTCACGAAATTCTACTGCGTCAATCGGGATTCCAGGGAGGAGTCTAGGGTCAGCCAAGCAGTGCTGCGCAACTTGTTCGCCTGAAGGGCCTGGTGAGGAGCTAAGAGTTGCTTAATGTTGAGCCTTTTGCCACCTCCTGTGGTTGTGCATGTGTGTACTGCTATGTAATCTTATTTCGAAGGGATTGTGTCCTCCGACGTATTCCTTATCTTTGATGATACGTTTCCAGCTTGCTGGCCTCGGAAATTTTTTCTGTATAGGGCGCTGCGCATCGACGTCCGCTGAGTCGATGTCCCTCGACGGCCACCGTATCGGCGCCGACGTCACCATGCCCATAAATAGCCACGTGCTGCGTCCGTTGCTCAGTTCCGTTTTTCCGCGCTTCGTGGGGCCTCGGAACGTTGTTGCTCAGTTCAGTCAGGATAACTCTATATCTACTCGAATAATACCTACTCGTTCTCGGTGGCATCTTCATCGGAACCGATGACGACGCGATCCGGCTTCAAGAAATGTCGAGACTGCAGTAAAATAATTTCGATAACGGATCCACACAGGATCTGCTTGTGGTGCTTGGGATCCGAGCACCATTGTTCGGAGTGTGAGGACTGCATGTCCATGACGGCGAGAACTTGAAGGAGCGCAGGGGGAAGCTCGAGAGAGGTAAGTCAGTCAAAACCTCCTCGAAGGTTTCTTCGGCTGAGCCGAGGCATTCGTGTCGTCGCCGTCGAAAACATTCCCATTCTAGATCTCGAAGTAGCTCCCACCATTCGTCGAGATCAAGACACTCAAAAAAGAGACGTTGAAGAGCCCCTTCCTCGTCGTCTTCTGTGTCCCCAGAAAGGGTCTCCTGTCCCACAAAACACAGCTCTCAAGCTGAGTGGGAGGAATTCAGAAAGAAAATGTTAAGCGTCTTCGACAATGCTGTCTCGACCCCCTCGAAGACAGCTGAGGGTGATACCCCGGGTGAAAAACCCAAAAAATCAAAACGCCGCGAGTCGCAGCACCCGGCGAAACATTCCACCCGAGAGCGCCACGAGCCATCGGGTAAGAAGGCACCATCTTTGCTGTCGTCGAAGATTCCTTCGACGCATGGATCGGCGCCATCGACGCCGTTGTCGAAGGGTTCCTCGACGCATCGCTCGATTGACTCGATGCCATCGTCGACGCCGACATCGACGCCAATGAAAGAGAAGACCAAGGCTACTCCACAGCCAACGGTGATTCCAAAGGCCTCCGGCACGACGCAGAGACCGTCGTCGATGTCCTCGAGACCCCGTCCAGTTTTTTCGACGCCATTCTCGGCACCTTCAAAGCCTGTCACATCGGCGTCGACGAGTTTGGCTCCTTCTGCCTTAGAGATGGGTTTTACACCATTTCAGAGGTCAGAGTACCCTGGACTATCTTCAATTTAGAGGATTTCACCTCCGACGAAAGAAGGCTGAAGGACCTACAGGAGGCACTACATGAGGCAAGTGGGCTGGACACTTCCCCAGAAGTGGAATTTGTTAAGCCAGACCCAGGGAAACATGCCGAAACACCCTATAGAACCCTTATGGCAAGAATTATTGAATTTATGGGTTGGTCTGCGCCTTCCCCTGTTTTTCAACAGGATGACGTAACAGACATATTAGACAAAGGTCCACAGGAGGACCCTGTGGTCCCCTTCCATGCAGCCTTACAAAGGAAAATTACATCTAATTGGGAAGCTCCTGAAGTTATCCCTGCGGTCAATAAAAGATTGTCAGCCAAGTATAGGGTAGCGGCTGCTGACCCTGAATACTTATCAAAACACCCGACTCCAGAGAGCCTGGTGGTTCAAGCGGCAACCTCATCTAGCAGTAGGACCGCTTACCCTACTGTCCCACAGGATAGAGATGACAAGAGATACGATTCTATGGCAAAGAAAGTCTTCTCTGTTTGTAGTATGGCGTTGAAGTCCATCAACGCCACCTGTACGCTCGCCAGGTTCAGTCACACACTATGGGAGTGTGCTTCATCAGCGGCTGACTGCATACCCGAAGGAGAAGAAAAGGAAGCCTTCCTTAACATTATTAAAGATGGCAAAGATGCCATGTGCGAATCACTTCAAACTGGCATCGATTCCGCTGACAGTATCAGCAGGGCCATGGCGGCAAGTACAACAATCCGCAGGCAATCAAGAGGCCAAAGGAGATCCACCCGAGGTGGACGGGTCAAAGGTACGAAGGCCGCAGCAGCAGCAGGTGCCTCTTTACCCTCGGCATCTGCATCAGCCACTCCCAAACCACTCTGAGGCCTTTCCACACAATACACCTGTAGGGGGCAGGTTAACTCACCATCTGACAGAATGGCAGGCTATAACGTCAGATGCTTGGGCATTGGAGACAGTTGCCCAGAGTTACTGCCTACCCTTTCTACACATCCCTCAGAGTCATCCACCGGGGAACAGCTCTCTAAAAGGTCCAGATCCGCTCCTCTTACAGGAAATTATAGACCTGCTAGAGAAAGGTGCCATAGAACCGGTACCTTTAGCGGACAGGAACAAGGGCTGGTACTCCCCCTACTTTCTCATACCAAAGAAGGACGGAGGACTGAGACCCATCCTGGATTTACGAGAATTGAACAAGTTCCTCAGGAAGGACAAGTTCAAGATGGTAACTCTCTCTCAGATCCTTCAGGCCTTCCAGCTCCAGGACTGGCTGGTATCTCTGGACCTTCAGGATGCTTATTTCCATGTGCCAATCCATCTCAAACACAAGAAATACTTGAGGTTCGCAATTGGCGACTCTCATTATCAATTTCGAGTTCTGCCATTTGGGCTGACCTCCGCCCCGAGGGTCTTCACCAAGCTGATGTCGGTAGTGGCGGCGAGTCTAAGGAGGGAAGGGATCCACGTCTACCCCTACCTGGACGATTGGCTGATCAGGACTGTATCTTCGAAACAGGCCCAGGCCCAGCTAGATTATGTCTGCCACTTCCTTCACAAACTGGGCTTCTCCCTCAATTTAAAGAAGTCACAGATGATACCATCACAGAGACTCCAGTTCATTGGAGCGGTCCTGGACACTTCCCTGGGAAAAGCCTCGCCACCAGAGGTGAGGGCTCAAGATATTCTACAGATGGTCACCAAGTTTCAAAATGCCCAACGTCTCCCAGCCTTCGACTTTTTGAGGTTGCTAGGCCTCATGGCACCCTGCATCTTCCTTGTGCTAGAGGCTCGCCTGAGAATGAGATCTCTTCAGTGGGCACTGAGAAGTCAGTGGTCGCAATTCTCAGGGAGAATGACAGATCTCCTCTGGATTCCGGACAAGGTAGCCCGCAACCTTCAATGGTGGGCCTATCCAGAGAACATCTTGAAAGGATAACTGTTTTGGCAACCATGGCCGGAGATAACAGTAGTCACAGACGCCTCACTCACGGGCTGGGGAGCCCATGCCAATGACTTGACCATCAGCGGTCGTTGGTCTCCATCGGAGTCCAGACTACACATCAACCTATTGGAGCTGAGAGCGATCAGACTAGCGCTGAAAGCTTTCCTGCCATCAGTACAGGGGAGAAATGTCCTGATAATAACGGACAACACGGTGGCCATGCACTACCTCAAAAAAAAGAGGAGGCGTAGGATCACTGCCACTGTGCAGAGAGGCGATGCAGCTCTGGTTTTGGGCAATCCAAGAAGGAATCTCTCCATCGGCAGTCCACCTAGCCGGAGAGAAGAACTTGACAGCGGACGCTCTGAGCAGGTAGAGCACAGTCTCCCACGAGTGGGAGCTAGCTCAGGAAGTCCTTCAAGAGATCTTCGCCCTTTGGGGAACACCTCAGGTGGATCAGTTCGCCACAAGCACCAATAGGAAGTGCAATCTGTTCTGTTCAAGGGAATTTCCCCCGAGAGGAGCTCTAGGAGACGCGTTCGTAGTGGACTGGGAGTTTCCACTCCTTTACGCATTCCCACCAGTCCCTGTTATTCCTCAAATGATCAGGAGATTGAGAAGATTCCGGAAAACCATGATCCTAATTGCCCCGGATTGTGCCAGGAGAACGTGGTACCCGGACCTTCTAGATATGTCCATCTGTCCTCCAATCCGTCTTCCACTCAAAGAGAATCTTCTCTCGCAGAAGGGAGGTCGGGTTCTCCATCCAGACACCAGAACCCTCAACCTTCACGCTTGGCTTCTGAAAGGGTGAGGTATAAGGATTGGGATCTCCCTGATGACGTCATGGAGGTGTTGCTTTCGGCCAGAAGGCCATCAACAAAGTCTTTATACCGCTGCCGTTGGAACACATTTTGCAGCTGGTGTAGGGAAGAGAATATCGACCCTTTTTCATGTGGTTCACCAACGATGTTATCGTTTCTACTCTACTTGGCAAACTCAGGCCTTCAAGTTGGCACTGTAAAAGGCTATCTCGCAGCGCTTTCTATCTTCAAGCGCACTGCGGAGTAACCATCGTATTTCAAACTTCCTCTAGTGGTACAATTTCTCAAGGGATTAACTAATGTTTATCCTCCAAAACCATTCCAGGTTCCCTTATGGGACTTAAATTTAGTCTTAAACTTCCTAATGGGCACTCCATTCGAACCACTTCACTATTGTTCGCTGAGATTTCTCACGCTTAAAACTGTCCAATTGGTAGCACTAACTTCTGATAGGAGGGTGAGCGAGCTACAAGCTCTCTCCTGTAAACCCCCACATACAATTTTCCACAAGGACAAAGTTGTCCTACAGGTGAAGCCTAATTTCCTCCCAAAGGTGGTTTCTGAATTTCATATTACTCAGAAAATTATCTTACCTTCCTTCTACCCTCCTCCCCATCCGGGGAAAGAGGAGGAAAGGCTACATAGGCTGGACCCAAGGCGAGCTCTCAGCTTTTATATCAGCAGAATGGCTAGGATCAGGCAAGCAGACCAACTGTTTGTAGGATACTCAGGTCACAAGCTGGGACTACCCATAACAAAACAAACCATCTCCAGGTGGATTATTTTGGCCATTCTGGAATGTTACCAACTGGCAGGGAAAGAGTCACCCCAAAATCTCAGGGCTCATTCAACCAGGGGTATCGCAGCCTCTTCGGCTCTCCAAAGAGGGGTACCGGTCCGAGACATATGTGCGGCTGCCACATGGTCGTCCGCACATACATTCACAAAATGTTACAATCTGGATTCCTCCACTACTCAAGAGACCAGATTTGGCAAGGCCGTATTACATTCGGTCCATCCCTAAAGGGTTACATAAAATTCTCACTCCCACCTCCAATTACATGCCACGGCTATGGGAGTCTATCAAAGATAAGGAATACGTCGGAGGACACAATCCCTTCGAAGAACAAGTTACTTCTTACCTTGTAACGTTCTTTCGACGGGATGTTCCTCCGACGTATTCCTTATCACCCCTTCCATCCATCCCCGCAGTGATACTTCCCTTGTGGTTGCAGCTTATGCTCCTTCAAGGTCAATAACCAATTTAGGCATGACTTTTCTTTTGCTACAAAACGGAACTGAGCAACGGATGCAGCGCGTGGCTTTTTATGGGCATGGTGACGTCGGCGCCGATACGGTGGCCGTCGAGGGACATCGACTCGGCGGACGTCGACACGCAGCGCCCTCTACAGAAAAAATTTCCGAGGCTAGCGAGCTGGAAACGTATTATCAAAGATAAGGATTACGTCGGAGGAACATCCCGTCGAAAGAACGTTACAAAGTAAGAAGTAACTTGTTCTTCTGATGCTTGATAATCTGCTTAGAATCACATGCTGTGCATATGGTCCAACATCCAGTGGTAACCACGGAGTATTGCATCTTGTCTTTCGGGGGACCGAAAGGGGACATCGACATCGACATAGGCGTGTCTGAAACACTATCCCTATCGTGATGTGTGTAGTACCCAAAATCCCTCAGGCGCCGAGGTCCCTAAGATTGTTTTTTTCTGCCCAGATAACTGGTCGCCCTACAGCGGAGCTCTTCATGAGACATTGTTTATCTTACCAAATTGTCGGTTTATTCCCCGTTAAGTCACTTCGCCCATCAAGAACATCTTCGACGAAGACTACGGGGGAATCGTCTACTGCTGTGCGTTCTGCGCCTAAGATCCGGCGTTCGGACTTCCACGTGGTCGGGCCTTCTGGCCGGCCTACACAGTAGGGAGAGTGGGCTTGGGGTTTGCCATATTGTTATGTCTTTCCTCTTTTCCACTGCTTTCCTTTTTGGTCTGGTCACCCTTCCCTTCTGCTACGGAAAGGACTCCATTTAGATTCTGCCCTGTGTGTAGGGTCAGATATCCGTGGAAAGTCGAGCACATGTCGTGTAACGCTCGTCTCCCCCTAGAGCACGACGAAAAGCGGTGTTCGGCGTGTAAACTCCTTAAACCTAAAACCCTTAAGGAGCGCCGGTTGAAGCGGTGGGCTGCATACAGTATGTCACGCGTGGAGCCTCCCTCCCCTGCCGCGACACCAGCCGAAAGTGACGGGGGTACATCGGGTGACCAAACGTCCAACGCGGACATTATAGACCTTGAGGCGGACTATTCTAGGGCTGCCACGCCCATCCCCGACCCTTCCAGGCTCGACTCCGGTCTTGCTACAGGGACCACACCCGGTGACAGGGGTGTACAATCGCACCGCACAAAGCACACAGCCCAAGCGCCCTCCTCGACGACTTCGTTGAAGAAGGCCAAAGCGCCAATGGGTCCGCCGGAAACTTCGGCGGCGCCCACAGATCGGTCTGATCCGAAGCCTTCCCCGCATCCGCAGCAGCGCATGACTGGGCATAACAAACGTAACAAGGACACTACTCCCCAAACTACACGCGCCAGAGTTTCAGAACAAGAAACTTCGACGGATTCCAAGGTTTCCAAGGCCCGTACAGGCCCGAAAACTAGGAGTAGGCCTCTACCCAAGAAGCCATCCGCTGGCCCTTCTGGAGCCGCGGAGGACATTTTCACTGCCGACACATCATCGGAGGCGATGTCTCCCGAAGATTTGGTGACTATCCGTAAGAGCAATAATAGGATTGCTACGGTTTTCCACGGATTGGGAAGACAATCCCGTAGACTCTTATGAAGAAAGCCAGGTACCCCTCTCAAGCACCCTGAGAAGATCCTCTCAACACCTTATGACGGAGAACACGGTTCCTACTCAACTAGGTCCATTTGGGTCATCCAAGTGGACCATGGAGCAATTCGAGGGGTGTATGGATCGGCTGGAGCAGTTTTTCAGGGCTTCTGATCAACCTCTGCCGAAAAAAGCTCAGGTAGACCCTAACCATCAAACACAAGACGTCCAACACCTAGATGTCCAACACCAAGTTGACTATCAAGATGATGTCCAGATGGACAAGTATAGAGACATCTATACAGAAGAAGAGTCTTCTTTTCTGGACAACTATGGGGAAGATCAAGGAGCAACGGACACCTGGGAGGACACCCAGCAGGACGATCACAAATCGTTTGCCTCGACTCTTCCCCCATTCACCCCGATTCGACAAGCTTCCCCGGTGGATGATCAAATAGCTTTCAACAACATGTTGAAAAAAGCAGCAGAATTCTTTAAAATTGCCACGCTTGAAGCCTTGCCCGAACAGGATTTCGCGGAGGACATTATTTATGAAAAGCCTCCGGCAAGCCAGTCTATCCCTCTCTTGAGCTCTGTAAAGAGCTCTGTAAAGAGACGGCTGTCCCCTTCCTTACTCACACCCGCTCAGACTAGGGCTGTGAACTCAAGGGTCGAAAAACATTTCCGACCCTCCCCTACAGACCCGCTTTATATCAAAGGACACGCAATCCCAGACTCGCTGGTGGTGACCAACACTCGCAAGAGAGCAGGGGTTCCCCTTGCCACGGGAGAGTCAGCCCCGGACAAGGAGTCCAAAAGGTTGTATGCCTTAGCTAAACGGGTTACGTGGGCGGCGGCCTATACCGTCCGGATTGCCAATAACACAACGTTACTAGCAAGCTACGTCGACGCGCAATGGAACCTACTCCAGGAAGGCCTTCAAGAGGTCCCGGAACCAACCAGAGCCAAGCTTCCCGCCATTGTCTATTTCGGCACGGGCAACTTCAACTCAGGTCAACTGGCTGCAAGCACCACTTACTACCCCAAGAGGGGTCAGAAGCGCGGAAAGAATAGAGGCAGAGGCTCCAATTCCAGAGGAGCGTCAACTTCGGGTCAGAAATGACCACCAAGTCCAGGTCCCCTCCCATGTACCCCGGTCGGGGGGCGATTAACATCTTTCCTCAAGGCATGGGAGGGGATAACTTCAGACCAGTGGGTCTTAAAGAAGGTCGCCCACGGTTACTGCGTGGAATTCGCCCGACCTCCACAGTTCAGACCGCCGAAGCATCAACGCCGTTCACCGGAACATCTGCAGGTCCTGATCCAAGAGGTGGAAGCGCTGCTGGGAAAGGACGCCATAGAAGCCGTCCCGATTCTTCAGGTAAACAAGGGTATCTATTCAGTGTACTTCCTTGTACCCAAAAAGGTTCTCACCATGTGTCCGGTTCTAGACCTGCACCCAGCGAACAAGTTCATAAAGCCCCAGAAGTTTTGCATGGTAACACTGCAAGAGGTGATCGCATTGCTAAAACAGGGGGACTTCATGACAACATTGGATATGAAAGATGCATACTTTCATATTTCAATGCTGCCAGCGCACAGAAAATTCCTAAGGTTCGTGATTCAGGACAAACACTACCAGTTCAAGGTACTCCCCTTCGGCATAGCCTCAGCGCTAAGGGTGTTTACCAAGGTCCTGGCAGTGGCAGCGGAACACCTGCGTAGACTTTCATTTTCAGTTTACCCTTACCTCGACAATTGGCTCATCACGGAGGACTCGTTCGACGTTTGTTTTTCAAACACCCAAAAAACAGTGGACCTACTGTTCAGCCTGGGATTTTCTATCAACGAAAAGAAATCCAGCTTAGTCCCCAGCCAAGTAAAACAGTTCCTGGGGGCTCTAATTCGTACGGAAGACGGTCTAGTCTTCCCTTCCAGCGAGAGGGTTCAGCACATGCTCTCGGGTTCCTCAGTATGTAGCCAGTCGAGAGGTGACGGTATGCAAAGCTATGCGTTTGCTAGGAATGATGGCGTCATGCATATACTTGGTTCCCCACGCGCGGCTGCGCATGCGTCCCATGCAAGAGTGGCTCAACAGCCAGTAGTGTCAGGCCAGCGGACAATGGGAAGATCTGTTAGTTGTCTCGCCAGCCCTCGTTCTCTCTCTACAGTGGTGGTCGAGGGAGAACCTCTTGAAGGGGAAAACCTTCACCACCCCTGCAGTGGAAGCCACTCTCAAGACAGACGCATCTCTCACGGGGTGGGGGGCTCACCTGCTTCAGCAGACAGCGCACGAAGTGTGGTCCCCTCGCATTGAAAGCCTTTCAGGAGCAACTGCAAGGGAAGACAGTGCTGGTCTTAACCGACAGCACAACAGCAATGTATTACCTGAACAAACAGGGGGGCACTCACTCTCCAGGGCTATCCAAGCTGTCCCAAAACATCTGGATATGGGCTCTCAAACTCAAGATGTTCCTGATATCCCAACATGTTCCAGGGGAACTCGATCTTCTGCCAGACGTACTCAGCAGAGATTTTCCTCTCCCAGAAGAGTACGAATGGCGACTGCACGAAGACATTGTATCCAACGTCTTCGCAGAATGGGGGTTTAAAGAGATCGACCTGTTCGCTGTTCAGGAGAACGCCCAATGCCAAGATTACACCTCCAGGTACCCCCAGAACCGATCCAAGGGGAATGGTCTCTGGATAACTTGGTAGGGGAAATTTGTCTACCCCCCCCCCTCCCCGACTCCCCTTCTGAACAAGATAGTACACAAGATGCACCAGGAGCCAGTCACCATGATTCTGGTGGCTCCCATGTGAGCCCGCCAACCCTGGTTCGCACACCTGATGGAAATGTCGCTCTCCCCACCTGACCTGAATGTTGCCCTGCCCGTACAACATGTTGTCTCAGGACAGGGGGGAGACTCTGCACCCATGCCCACAAACTCTGAATTTAGCAGCCTGGCTCCTGAGGTCATAGAGTTTGGACATCTGTAACTCCTTCAGAGATGCATGGACATACTGAGGGAGGCAAGAAAGCCTAACACATGTTATTGCTATGCCAGCAAATGGAAACGTTTTGTCATCTGGTGCAGTTCCAAATCCCACCGATTGCTCGCCTTCACACATTGTCTTATGTCTAACCCATCTATTGGACTTAATAGTTCACCTATCGGCATTGTCAGCCTACACCACGTCACAGTAGAAGGTGTCGTGGTGGAAAATACCTGTGATTAAAGCCTTTATGGAAGGGGTTAAAAGAATATATCCCCCCATCACTCACCCACCCCCTGGGTGGGATCTAAATGTGGTTTTAACTAGGCTCATGGACCCCCTTCTGAGCCTATGCATAAAGCTAGTCTGAAAGACCTGACTTACAAGACAGCCTTTCTAGTAGCTATCACTTCTATCAGAAGAGTTAGCGAACCACAGGCCCTCTCGGTTTTGGACCCCTTTGTTACAGTCCACAAAGATAGGGTAGTTCTGCGCACACATCCCAGATTTGCGCCGAAATTCATTTTGAAGTTCCATGTGAACCAGTCAATCGAACTACCCACGTTCTTCCAGAGACCTACTAACATGGCCGAAAGAAGCCTTCACACACTGGATGTGCGAAGGGCAGTCATGTTCTACATGGATAGAGATAAACCACTGAGGAAAACTAAACAATTCTTTGTTTCAGCGGCAGCTGGTAGAGAAGGGGACCCTGTCTCTAAATCAGCAATATCGAGGTGGATTGTCAAATGCATCACACTATGTTACACTCTTGCAAAGAGAGAACTGCCCTTCAAGCCTAAAGCACATTCTACTCGAGGCACTGGGGCATCCATAGCATTCATTGCAAATGTTCCCCTAGAGTCCATTTGCAAAGCGGCAACCTGGAGTTCTGTACACTTCTTTACAAAACACTATTGCCTAGGCACTCATTCTAGGTCTGATTCTCAGGTGGGACAAGCAGTACTAAGACATCTTGTTTCTACTGTTTCTTCTCACAACCCAGCTCCGTGTACTGCTCGCTAGTCTATGCACAGCATGTGATTCTAAGCAGATTAACAAGCATCAGAAGACATGCATTACTTACCGTAAAAGCATTTCTGATGGTTGTATCTGCTTAGATTCACATGCGCCCTCCCTGCCTCCCCGCTCGGGGTGGAAGGAACATAGACTTCTTACTACTTTCTCTCTTCATGTACTCACTCACTATAGCCTTGGGCTCCCTCATGGCAGAAAAAATACAATCGGAGGGACCTCGGCGCGTGAGGGATTTTGGGTACTACACACGTCATGATAGGGATAGTGTTTCAGACACGCCTATGCCGACGTCCCCTTTCGGTCCCCCGAAAGACAAGATGCAATACTCTGCGGTTACCACTGGATGTCGGACCATATGCACAGCATGTGAATCTAAGCAGATACAACCATCAGAAATGCTTTTACGGTAAGTAATGCATGTCATTCATGAGCATGTGAATCAATGCCAGACCCCATGCTGGAGAAGGAACAAGTTACTTACCTGTAACTGTTATTCTCCAGCATGGGTCTGGCATGGATTCACATGCGAACCCTCCCGCCTACCCCTCTGCGGCTCTTGACTTGGTCATACTGCCACTTTACGTGCTACCAAATCTGAAGATGGCTGCCAGAGGAGGGGCTTAGGTAGAGGGCAGTCATTGGCTGGGGGCAGTATGACCCAGTGACCAGTGATTGGTTACTTAGTAGAAAGACAGTTCAGAAACGAAACTGAAACTGGAACTGATTTTTTTCGTTACCGAGGATTCCCAGCCTGACGACGGAGAATATTCATGAGCATGTGAATCCATGCCAGACCCATGCTGGAGAACAACAGTTACAGGTAAGTAACTTACTTGTTCCTTCTGCAGATGGTAATAAAGTTCCAGAATGCCCAGCATCTGCCGGCCTACGATTTTCTGAGGTTGCTTGGCCTCATGGCATCCTGCATTTCTCTGGTGCCAGAGGCCCGATTGAGAATGAGATCCCTTCAATGGGCCCTCAGGACTCAGTGGTCCCAGTTTTCAGGGAATATGTCAGATCTTCTGCAGGTTCCGAGAAAAGTTGCTCAAGACCTTTTATGGTGGGCCTGCAAGGACAATATTCTCAAGTGTCTTAATATCAACAGCGCCTGCTGCATGCACCCACTGGGGAAGGTTGGCAGGACTTTCAGACCCTCTCGTGACAGACGTGTCTGGCTATTCCAACGGTGTACTTCCATAGCCCTCTTCTTCGCCTGAGTACCAAGGTGGTGTTTGGGAAGGCTTGACAAGGAAGTGTTGATTGCTCTGTGCTGTCTCCTACTCGTCTTGGTACTTGACTGATGTGTGTCTGAATTAGCAATACAAAGTGAATAAGGGTTTCTCTCACCTAAATGGGGATGTGTCCTCGTAGTTGGTCTCTTCCTAGCGTCAAGATGTTAATTTTGGGGGGCATTTCAGAAGGAATAAATGGGAAAGGGCAAAGGTGGAGGGATAGAAGGTTTGTTTTGGAAAGGTTATGGGGGATACCATGTCTCGCCCAAAGACGTCATCGCCTCACTCCCCAGGTTCCCTCCACCCAGGTGATTCTCCCTTGCATAACCACACCCAGGGTCTGGATCCACAAGAGATGGCCTTTCCCTGGCCACCTGAGAGGAGGGTCCTGGGAAAAAAGAAGTGAGGACACCGTCTGTTAGGGAGAATTGTCTTATAAGGCTAATTTCCCAAACCTAGTGAGTCCCCCAGCAGCTTTGCTGGATTTTTGGGGTTTGTTTTTTTCTCCTGCTAAGAGTGAAACTCTTTTACTCCCACTCTTAGACATGATTTGAGGTATGTCTTTGACTTGTTATGTGCTTATGGGCTATGGGGTTTCTTTTACTCCATAGGGTATCATCTGTTTTACTCTATGTGTGGTACACAGCACCCTCAGTGCAGTACCACAGGGGTGTCACAGTGACCCCCAAACATAGACTCCATACCCTGGGACTGACTGTCTACCAGGGCATGTAAAGTCACCATTGGCTTTACTAGTCCAAAATTGTGAACAGAACCAGTACAAACCATCATATTGTGCGAGTACTGGTAAGGGGTAATTCGATTGCCCTTGGGTCTGTTTTCGAGGGGGCACTGTCCCGTCCCCCCTCATCGAGTTTCTGGCTGGTGGCAGTGGTTACCACGCGAAATATTCCACCTGAATATTCTCTATTGGATTTTCCATTCATTTTAAACGCATCACTTTTTGGTGCAATGTTAAAGATACCGCCGGTTTATTTATTTAATATTAAATCACCGGTTGGGTCTTTTTGCCAGAACTCGATTCTAAAATGGCGTTTGTGTCTGTCTCTGTAAGTCTGACCAAGGTCGAGCCCTGTGTTCCACTATTTTGGCGGGCTTCTGCACAGAAGCCCTCCAAGTGGTGCCACTCTGTCTGGGTTCCACAGGAAGGGTGGAGGGGGGAATTGGCACCCTGGACTGTGTTGCCTTAGCAACCCAAGTCGCACTCTACTCTGATTGGCCCAGTGGTGAGCCACCCGGCTCACCACGTAGCATGTGTGATTGACAGCTAGGCTGATGAATGGGGGGTTTTCTGCATAAAAGCAGGGCCTTTGGGACTGGAACTTCAGAAGTCGCCACGGGACCTAAGAATCTGAAGAGGGACGAAGCTGAGCCATCTGCAACGACGACACCACCGGTGAAGCCCTGCTGCAGCTACCTCACCACTTTCCCGACGACAAGACAAGATCTTCTGCTGGACGAGTCTAATTCCTCTGAGCTGGTGGGACCAACCAGTTTACCCTTTTCGCCTTCCAAAGACGGCCCTTGGTCGAATCGCTCGTGCCAAGCACCCCGGCGCCGGATAGCCAAGCTCACCACTTTTTTACCGCAAATAAAAGGACTGCACCTTTTAATCAGGAACTCCGCGGCTGGTTTCATCCCTGTGCAGTGCAACGACTCCAAGTTTCCTCCTCGACGCGATCCTCTCTTCCCCTGGTCGGAACAACAAACTGCAACCACTGCCAGGAACAACTGCCCCCGCTTGAGCTTCCTTTCTGTTTAAGGTACTGTGTCCTGCATGGCCTCCCTTTCTACAGATTGCTAAAGGTGACCTTTAAACCCTTGGCTTCTATACTGGGTTGGCTCCAGACCTCTAACTATATCTTTTGAATCACCCCAACCTCTTTTGAACACTCTACAAAGACTTTCAGTGCACGTTAAAGGTGTCCAGTCAACTGGTCGACTGCAATTTGGTCGACACCATTTGGTCGAATGCCAAATGGTCGAATTTTTTTTTTTTTTATATATATATATGTGTTTTGTGGGTTTTCGTGTGGGGAAAAAAAATAAAAAAGAAAAAAAAGGGGGTTGGGGGGGGGACCCCCCCAAAAAAAACCAAAAAATGGGTAAAAAAAAAAAAAAATTCGACCATTTGGCATTCGACCAAATGGTGTCGACCAAATTGTCTGTCGACCAAATATTTTCGACCATTTGACTGGTAACCCACGTTAAACCGTGTGATCCTGGGCACATTTCGCTTTGCTCCATTTAAAGTGGGCCTGGCCTATGAACTTTGGCTCTACATTATAACCTGCCTTCCTACCCTTGCTCTGGACTCTTAAAAGTGTTGAACTGTTTATGCTCTGCCTTTTCTCTGCCTTTTTAACCTAAACTATTGGAGTGCCATCTAGGTTAAGCGCTCACTTCTGTCTTAACAAATAGTTGTGCTTTAACCCTGAATTGGCTGATAGTTATCAAGGCAGGTGTAGATCCTTACCTGACTGTGTTTTAGATTACTTTTCATTGAGAGGGCTAGTGTATTACCTAAAGTGTGTTTTAAATAAATAACTATATACTTTTTATACAAAGCTCTGGTCAGGGTTTGTTTGCTCTACTGTGTTTTGACCCTATTGTGTATACTCTGCATACTGCCCTACTCTTCTTGAGAGAAGTCTGACTGCTCAGCCACAGCTACCAGGTAAATCTGGGTGGTGCAGACTGCTACCAATTGGGTTTACTGCTGCTCCTGTAGTCGTAATCTTTTTGCACTGTTCCCCAAGGGAACTGCACAGGATTCTGCCTAACACCCCTCAATTCTGTTGAGCAACTACTAAGTTTTCTACTGAATAGGGGATTAGGTAAATAGAAGTGACATGCCAGCCAAAACAAAGTATCAGACTTTGATGAAACCGACACATGAAAAACTGTTGAGTTGGGGGTTCAAGCTGCTGTCCCCCTCAAGATGAGAGAGGCTGTGTAAGTGAGCTCATGGTTTTTGTTATTATTGATGCAGACAGGGCACAGGATTTCTCAGTCGTATAAATGGGTAGTAACTCTTGACCAAAATGTCATGCTCATCTTCTCTTTCGCAGTTGACCCAGCCTGTGCAGATGCATCTGCAACTGGCACTGTTAAGGTGTTGATTCCATGCCACGAGAGACGGACACTTTGGTCAAAACCTTCTGAGCTTGGTAGAGCGCTGCTTTGTCTGAGGCAAAGTGCTGGATTGTATAGACGAATCTCATGCATCAGAGATTAGGATCAAGCCTCACTCAGGCATTCTGCTCAGGCTCCTCAGCATAGAAGGTTGCCAATCTGCCTCGGAGAGCTTGGATCGCTTCTGCACAAGAGATTACGGCCCAGTCTGCTATAACTCAACAGCACTAGAACACTGTTCTAGTTGTGACCAACTCAAAACTAACTCCAAAGAAGTGGGTTTCCTCTTTGATCTCATAAGGTTTTGACAATCTCCCAAAGTTACAACTCTTCCTATGAACAGAGCTTTGGGTTGCAACCGAGGTCCTCCTGCTGCGGAGCAAGTTGCAACTCTTCTTACGGCTAAAGCTTTGGGTTGCAGCCAAGGGAGTTATGCTCCGGAACAAGTTACGACTGCCTATGGTTCTGCTCCGGGCCTTAAGGCCCAGTCAGATGACCGAGATCCACAACCTCAGTGGGTGCCTCATCACCAGTATACCATAAACAGTGTGCATGATTGTAAACTTCCAGAGCGTTGGCCATTCGTCTTAGGGGATCTCCTATTCGCTATCCCAGCAGAGAATCTCAGTCCTCTATCGCAGGGGTTCCTCAAAATGCCAATTTTACGTATGCTGTATGACTGCCAGCGATGGAGGAGTCCAAGCTGTATCATCTCTTCTTTTTGACTTTGAGATCCCGGATTGCAATGCTTTGCTGTTGCTCTTCCGGGGTAGCCCTTTGGTCCTCTAATGAGAGATGCTGCAACTCCTCCTCTAGTTTTCCCCACTGGATTTGCATTCTCTAAATATGGAGAATTCTTCTTTCTCAGATCACAATACTCTTGCTCGTCCATCTCCACACCAGTTTTAATTTCAAAAGTTTGGGTTCCGATGTCACTTGTGATCCATGTTCACCACCTGCACACTTGTTTCAGTGCCCAAGTTTATTTGGTCTCTTGAGCATGTTCTTTTGACATCTAACTTTTTACAAACTGGTAAACCCAAACCTCTTGCAACCCAACACTCTCTCCATAGGCAGAGTTGTAACTTGCTCTGGAGCAGGATGCCATTGGTTTCAGATCCCATCACTCCGTACTAAGGAATGTGTGAAGAGAGTGATGCATTTATAGAGCATGCTCCCTTGACGACCACCTGGACTCCTGTAGCTCGCATGGAAGACTCCCTCTGGCTCTAGCGCCATTTTGGCCTGCCCCAATTGAGGGCTCTTTTTCCAGCGTCTCTGGTTTCTTACCCGTTCTACTACCTTATCTGGATTGTCCAGATGAAGTAAACTAAATAAGCCGACGACTGATGCGGATGACATGCTAGACATCGTCTAGTGACCGTCGTAGAGAAAGCCGGGCAGGCTCCTAACTCCTAAACTGGATGAACCTTTGTAAGACTTTTATTGGACATTTGTATGGCGCCTATGCACAAGTTTTAACAGGTGCCACAAGACAAAATAGGGAGTTTGGGGGCGTAAGGAAGGCATGGTATCAAACAGTGAAGACAGACACAAGTGATCACAGTTCAATTGGTTGATTGAGCTCCTATCTAACCTTAAATCTAAGGATGGGAGCAAACGCCCATCAAATAATAATGCAGTCCTATTGGAGTCTGTCAAAATAAAAGGGCCTATACTAATACACCTATTGCCAATCCTTACTTCTAAATACAAATGGTGTGGGAAAATGAAGCATGCAAAAGAAAAGTGTTTAAGAAACCATATGTCAGGATAGTTGAGCAGTTAGCACGGGCGAAGATGGCACACTCGAGCTTCGCACAAACTTTGGCTTCTCTGCCACGAGGATGCAGTTCAAAACATAGGTATCTGGGCCTTCTGTGCCAAAGTCTTTCTCAATAAAAGTCTCTTATTCTAGAGTGCCTGGCGCAACAAAGCAGGACTAAAGTTCCTTTCTCATCAGGATTTTCACATTCACAAGTTCTCAGGTTTACTGTTTACCAAGGGTTTACCTCAGTCGGGCTCGGACCCCCTAAACAAAACTTCACAATTGGTCTCCCTGGATAGGGCTCGGATCACGGGTCTCTCTCGATCGGGCTCGGACTTTATAATCTCACTTTCGAGTGGATTGTGTCCTCCAACGTATTCCTCATCTTAGATGTATTCCACCCAGCTTTGCAGCTCTTTCGGAATTTTTTTTGGCAGAGGGCGGCCTTTGTTGATCTCGTCGAGTCGATGGTCCCTCGAAGGTCTCCGTCGAGGGTGAAGTCATCGGGTATATAAGTAGCACGTGCGGCGCCCGTTGGCCTCAGTTCCGTTTTTCCGCATTATACGTTGCTTCGGACATTCGGCGCGCCTCGAGTTCTGTGAAGAATAATATATAATATATAATACAAACGAAATATGTCCTCGTCATCGACCACGGCCCCGAGATCGGGATTCAAAAGTGCAAGTCGTGCGGCTCAAAAATGTCGATCACAGAGAGTGTTTGTGGTGCCTCGGAGAAGGCCACGACATGGAGGCCTGTACGAAGTGTCAGGCGATGACGGGGAAGGCCTTGCGAGAAAGGAGAGGAAAGCTACAGGTAGGTCGAAAAACCGATCGTAAAGCCTCTAGCGTCGAGTCGAGATCCTGTGAGGAGAAATCTCCTCGACGCGAAAGGCATGGATCTAGGTCCCGAAGCGATTCCCATCGCTCGTCGTCTTCATCAAAAAAATCGAAGAAACAACGCCACAGGTCTCCCTCCACCTCATCGTCAGACGAGTCTCCGAAAATGATGAAATGCCCCACGAAACACTCGTCTTCCGAAGAGTGGGAAGCATTCACGATCAAAATGATGGAGGTGTTTGAGAAAGCGAAGCCTCGGTCCGCGCCTTCTTCGGAAGCCGGCACGGAGCGTCGTCGCTCCGACACTTGCGCGCCCTCGAGCCCGGATGATCGAAAAAGGAAGGATAGGGAACCTTCCAGGACGCCGAGCGAAAAATGCTCGAGTCGACCGTTCAAGGTCACCAACGCCGTCTGAGAACCATCACACCTCGAAGGGAAACTCTTCGAAGACCGCCTCGACACCCTCGAAGCAGACCCTGTCGACGACCACTGTCGTTGACGCCGTCGACGCCCTTATCGACGCCGAAGCCCTTAGCGCCAAAGGCTCCAGCCAAGCCAGGAAAGCCAGAAAAAGAGAAGGATAAGGTTACAAAACCTGTAATATCCTCAGAGCCCTGTAATACACCTCTTCCTCCTCCTCTTCCAGAGAAGGATTTCAAGCCTCTCCCCAGGAAGGAGTTTTTCAAGTCCCTGACCTCAATTTATGAGGAACAGGAGAGATCTGATGAGGAAAATGTACCTTTTTGGCTAGAATATGGCACCCCAAATGTCCCAAAATGCTTGATCTCAGAAGAAAGCAGAATGAGGGATTTGGTAGAATCTTTACACAATGCAAGTGGCATTGACACATCTCCTGAGAATGACATTGGCAGACCAGAACCGGGAGAGCATGCCAGTCCATCATACCGTCAATTAATGACGAAGGTAGTAGATTACTTGGGATGGGCTAGACCACCAGCCCAATTCATCCAGGATGATTTAACAGATATATTGGACCATGGTCCCACCGAAGTCCCAGTACTACCCTTTCATGTAGCCTTGCAAAATAGGGTGGCCAAGAATTGGGAAACTCCGGATTCTATTCCTCCGGTAAATAAATCCCTCACCTCCAAAATACCGCCCGGCCAGTTGCGACCCCGGCTATCTGTCAAAACATCCAACTCCCGAGAGTCTGGTCATACAGGCAGCCACAGCTTCTAACAAACTTGCGTACCCTTCTATCCCTCCAGACGGGGACAATAAGCATGTGGATGGCTGGGCACGGAAGGTATTTTCAGCTAGGAGTATGGCTTTAAAATCGGCCAACTCCACATATGCCTTGGCAAAATTTTCGTACACTCTGTGGGGGTGCATCGCAATGGCGGCGGAGCACATACCAGAAGGGGAAGAAAGGGAAGGGTTCCTAGCCCTCGTTAGAGATGGAAAGGAAGCCATACAGGAATCCCTTCAATCTGGATTGGACACTGCGGATAGTGTAGGCAGATCCATGGGCACTAGCACGGTAATGTGCAGATTTGCATGGTTACGGAAGGTTTTGCACCGGGCGTACAGAACCGCCTTCTGAACATGCCTTTTGACGGGTCTCACCTTTTTGACAACAAGGCTGACGAGAGCCTTGAGAGGTTGCAGACCTCAAACGTAGCTGCCAAATCTTTAGGAGCTGCTATTAGGCAACCTCAGACTTTTCGTGCGCAAGGACAATCGTGGAGGGGACGATCCTATCGTTTCTACTCCTCATATGGAAAGGCGAGAGGAATGGGCAGTCAAAGGGGCCAGAAAAAAGCCACTCGCGGTGGACGAGGAAAACATGCAAAGCCAGCTCCAGCTGCAGCCTCTCTGCCATCAGCGGCTGCAACAACCGCCACAAAACCACTGAGGACTTGCATCACAAAACACCTGTAGGAGGCAGGCTGTCACAGCATCTGCAAGAATGGCGAGCCATTACTTCAGATGTTTGGGCTCTAGAAAGAATAGCCCAAGGCTACTGCCTTCCTTTTCTAATGCAACCTCAAAGCAATCCACCAGGGAGACACCCGTTGAAGTCTTCGAACCCGCTCCTACAGCAGGAAGTTCTAACCCTACTGGAGAAAGGTGCTATAGAACCAGTACCTGCAGCGGAGAGGAACAAGGGATGGTACTTCCTGTATTTTTTTTATCCCCAAAAAGGACGGAGGACTGAGACCCATCTTTGACTTAAGAAACTTGAGTTTGAGGGCTCAAGACATTCTTCAGATGGTTTCCAAAATGCCCGAAATCTCCAGGCTTATGACTTTTTAAGGTTGCTCGGCCTCATGGCATGCTGCATCTTCCTGGTGCCAGAGGCACGCTTGAGGATAAGATCCCTTCAATGGGCTCTAAAGACTCAGTGGTCCCAATTCTCGGGTCAAATGACGGATCTTCTTCAGATTCCGAACAAGGTCCGACAAGATCTTCTATGGTGGACCTGTACAGAAAACATCCTAAAAGGAGAACCTTTTTGGCAACCATGGCCGGAGATCACAGTAGTGACGGACGCCTCACTCATGGGGTGGGGAGCTCATGCCAACGATTTGACAATCAACAGTTGTTGGTCTCCATCTGAGTCCAAACTACACATCAACCTTTTAGAGCTGAGGGCAATCAGACTAGCGCTGAAGGCCTTCCTGCCATCTGTCAGGGGAAAGAATGTCCTGATAATGACGGACAACACAGTGGCTATGCATTACCTAAACAAAAGAGGTGGTGTGTGGTCACTAACTCTGTGCAGAGAGGCAATGCAGCTCTGGTATTGGGCAATTCAGGAGGGAATCTCTTTAATGGCAATTCATCTACCCGGGGAAGAGAATATGACGGCAGATGCTTTGAGCAGGCAGAGCACGGTGTACCACAAATGGGAACTGGCTCAGGAAGTCATTCAAGAGATCTTCACCCTTTGGTTAACCCCTCAGGTAGACACATTTGCAACCGGTTTAACCGAAAATGCGAAAGGTATTGCTCAAGGGAATTTCCCCCGAGAGGAGCCCTGGGGGACGCGTTCGTGGTCGGGTGGAATTTCCCACTATTGTATGCGTTCCCTCCGATTCCCGTCATTCCTCAGGTCATCAGGAGGCTGAGACGCTTCGGGAGCCGCATGATCTTAATTGCCCCGGATTGGGCCAGGAGAACGTGGTACCCGGACTTTTTAGACCTGTCCATCTGTCCTCCAGTACGTCTTCCTCAGAGAGAGAACCTTCTCTCTCAAATGGAGGGTCAGGTTCTCCATCCAGAGGTCAAAACGCTCAACCTTCATGCTTGGTATCTGAAAGGCTGAAGGCCAGCAACAAAGTCTCTATACCGTTGTCGTTGGAAAAAGTTTTGCAACTGGTGCAGAGAAAAGAATGTCGATCCTTTTCTATGTTCTATTCCGGAACTACTATCCTTCCTTCTGACCCTAGCACATAGAGGTCTGAATATTGGAACAATAAAAGGTTACCTTGCAGCGCTTTCCATTTTCAAGCGCTTGTCGGAAGAATGCCCCTACTTCAAAATTGCTTTGATAATACAATTCTTAAAAGGACTCACTATTGCGTTTCCTCCTCACCCATTTCAAGTACTGATTTGGGATCTCAATTTAGTCCTAAAATTCTTAATGTGTGCTCCTTTTGAGCCTATGCACATGTGTCCATTAAGATTACGCACATGGAAAACTGCCTTCTTAGTTGCTTTAACATCTGCAAGAAGAGTGAGCGAATTGCAGGCACTGTATTCTGGGCCACCCTATACTGTGTTCCATAAGGACAGAGTTGTGTTGAGGGTTAAACATCATTTTTACCGAAAGTAATATCTGATTTTCATTTAAGTCAGAAAATAGTTTTACCCACATTCTATCCTCCACCCCATCCTTCTAAGGAGGAGGAAAGATTACACAGATTGGATCCAAAAAGAGCTTTAAGCTTTTACATCTCTAGACTTTCCAGACTTAGAGTGGACAACCAGCTGTTTATAGGTTACACAGGAAGGAAACTGGGTCAATCGGTGACAAAACGGACAATTTCACGCTGGATCGTGCTTTGCATTTCAGAAGGCTACAGACTAGCACAAAAAGACCCACCAGAAGGGTTAAGGGCTCATTCCACCAGAGGCATCGCCTCTTCGACAGCCCTTCAAAGAGGTGTTCCAATAAGGTCCATTTGTGAAGCAGCAACTTGGTCTTCACTACACACCTTTTCAAAATTCTATAGCCTGGATGCTTCCCAGTCTAAGGAACTGACTTTTGGAAAAGCAGTGCTTTATTCCGCCATCTAAGGGCATTGAAAAAATCTAACCCCTCCTCCAGAGAAATTATACAAAAATACTGCTTTGGGAGTCTATCTAAGATGAGGAATACGTTGGAGGACACAATCCACTCGAAGAACAAGTTACTTACGAACTGGTAACGTTCTTTCGATTGGATGTTCCTCCAAAGTATTCCTCATCGCCCTCCCAGCCTACCCCTCTGTAGATTTTTCTGGGTTGTTGCCATCTCAAATCTCGCAAGGCTGATACCTGTCTGCCGGCACAATCTACACAGTACAAGATCAAAGCTAAAAAGGAGAAAAACAGAACTGAGGCCAATGGGCGCTGCGCGTGCTACTTATATACCCGATGACGTCACCCTCGACTGAGGCCTTCGAGGGACCATCTACTCGATGACATCAACGCACGGTGCCCTCTGCCAAAAAAATTTCCGAAGAGCAGCAAAGCTGGATGGAATACATCTAAGATGAGGAATACGTTGGAGGAACATCCAATCGAAAGAACGTTACCAGTTGGTAGGTAACTTGTTCTTCTTTGCTTTCTTTTTGTTATCAAATTTCAAAGACTTTCGACTGTGCAATGGATTTTGCTTAAATCATCGCAGGACCACTTAAATTTACTTCATCCATAAGTTTCACTTTATTGCTTTTGTTTTAGGACCACTGGGTTACTTTGTCTCGTACCTTCTCTGATTCATATTAAAGTTCAAACATTTTGCACTTTACTCGCGTTTTTCATCACATGCTTTATTCTTTGCTCTTGCGCTCTTCATACAATGTTGCCGCTTGCAACCTTGACTTCAACACAGACCTGTCTTGCATCGGTCTCCCCAACTCACCGGCTGTATTGATTTGTCTGGCGCTGCTTTGATCCTGGAGCCAAGGGCGGTATCACAGCGGCTGCTGCTCCTCCCCGACTCGGCCAGTCATGCAGGAGGGTCCCGGGTATCGCTGACACACAATGCTGGATTCTCCATTCTGGTTTTCTGGCCTTATGCCTTTTAATCTAAAGGTTTCTGTAAAGTAACGGATTCTCGCCGTAAAGGTCAAGGGTATCTCCCTCTTTGCTCTCCCTTCTGTTTGCCGCCTTTCTCACCTCGTTCAGCTGCCGTCTGGGAAGCGCTGTTCTTTTGTGTGCTTTGCCTCGCTCAGAGTGTGCTCTCGTGCTCTGCCTTTTAATCCTGTGGGTAAGCTTAATGGAAGTCAGTTGTGAGTTGTTAACAGTAATTGCCTGACTTTGCCTGACCATAGCAGTGGGACAAGTCGGGTACAATAGGTACAATGCTGGGGTAGTTTTTTTTTCTCAGAGAGCGAGCTGCCTTTGTGAAAGTGTTTGTGTGGGGAAGGGGATCGGTGGGGGGTTACAGTTCTCAGGTATTCTATCTGGTAGGATGGAGTAACAGTGTTATGGGACGGGGGAGACCCCATCTTGCCATCAGGTGTCCCACTCCCCTCACCCAGGTGATCTTCCCGCACTTGTCCACCCCCAGGTTCTGGATCCAAGGGCGATGGCCGTGCCTTGGCCACCTGAGCATGAGATCCCCTGGGTTCAGACAGTGAGACACCCTCATTGCACAGGCACTCAACAACTACATGCTGGTTTCTTTTTGGTTTTCCTTGAATCTTGATTGTCCCCGAAACCTTGTTAGTATTTTGATAGGCTGAAGTGTTTGGTCCCACACATTTCCTCTACAGCCTATCATCTCAAAGTGCCACCTGTTCATTCCTCTTCCGATGCGCACAGCATTCATGACACAGAGCAACACATTGAGAGTTGTGTTACACAGCGTAGCCATCGACAGTCATCAAGCCCATGCTGCCACCCCCATGGCCACCGGCTCCAGTTTACCTCCACTGTGGTCCTTTGATACTGTAAGTGAGGTCCACTTCCAAGGTTCTACATGGTTGCTCTTGCTGGGCTACCTGAACAACTACTTCATAGAGAATTTTTGAAGGTGTTTGCAGGTGTATCCGACAAACAATGATTACATAAATAAACCTGGCGGTGTGCTGAGCGGGAACAGTTCTTGGGTCACAAGGCTTCACCTGCATACACGACCTGGTTTATTTATTTATTTATGCATTGTGTGCCGGGTGCACATGCTGATTTATCTATTTAGTGCGTACCAAGCAGACTGTGTTGTGATATGCACTTAGTTATATAGGCCAGATCATTTTTACATGTTAGTCTTTAGACCACGCCCATCGTGCAAGCCACACCCCTACATTCGGGACCCCCCTCAATTTCTTACCCCACTTAAAGCACTGGCCAGCACCCCAGCCAGTGGGCTTGCCACCTCCCTGATGCCGGTGCCATTGCCTTATGGCTGAATGTCCCGGTTAGTCCCTGGTAGATGACTGTTACCGCCCTAATGCCCAGTCTTCTTACACATGGGGCAGTGATGGCTCCACCTGGCACTAGTGGCTGCAGAACGCCCACGGTAGAGTGTTGCTACAGCAGTGCCTGTAGATTAGCTTAACTCCCAGACTTGGTTTGTTGGGTTTGGCAGCCGCTGGTATCCAGCAGGGCTGTCAAGTTGATTTGGCATTTAACCCTTCCAAGGAGCACACCACACTGCCGTGGCATGCATTTTGAAATAGTGCGATGGGCACTGCGCTGAACCCTGTGAGGCCCCTCTTTCGGGGGAGTAGTGTTGTTTTTTGCATGTACCCCTCTGGTTGACCTCACCCCTCCAGACTGCACAAGCACTGAAGTTCTTGTAGGATCTCGGGGTCTCCCGTGCCCCTTGATGCCAATTTCCTGTTCTTGTGGCCCGCGTGCTGTAGCCGCCCGCCCCGCTCTTTCCGCGTGTCGGCTCGGCGCCGGCTCCAGGAAATCTCTTCTGTGTGTGCTGAGCCCCCACCTGTGGCACCTCCACATGTTTCTCATCAGAAGGGGGGCATTTTGTGAATTCCATTCCCTCCCACCTCCTAGCCTCACCTCCCTGCACTCGGGGTTCCCCCTCCTCACCAGAGCCCAACGTCTTGTCTTTATAGCAGACATACAAGTGAAAGTCGGCAGATCGTCGCCAAAAGTTCGGGTTTAGGCCTAGCAACAGGCAATATTTATAACAACTCGACGATCTGTATCCAGGAAAGGGGACGAGGGTGCTCCAAGGGAGTGTGGGGTGGCTTAAAAGTGCCCGGTTACAGGACGATGGGTGTGAACATCTGGAGAATGGGCTTTGCCGTCACTAATACAGCCACACAGCAGGTACAGCAAGCCAGGAGCAGGTCTAGCAAATACAGCACCGCTGCATGCATCCCTCACACACAGAGCAGGTACAGCAAGCCAGGAGCAGGTCCAGGAAATACAGCACCGCTGCATGCATCCCTCGCACACAGAGCAGGTACAGCAAGCCAGGAGCAGGTCCAGGAAATACAGCACCGCTGCATGCTTCCCTTGCACACAGAGCAGGTCCAGCAAGCCAGGAACAGGTCCAGGAAATACAGCACCGCTGCATGCATCCCTCGCACACACAGCAGGTACAGCAAGCGAGGAGCAGGTCTAGGAAATACAGCGCTGCTGCATGCATCACTCGCACACACAGCAGGAGCAGGTCCAGGAAATACAGCACCGCTGCATGTTTCCTTTGCACACACAGCAGGCGCTGCAAGCCAGGAGCAGGTCCAGGAAATACAGCACCGCTGCATGCTTCCCTCGCACACACAGCAGGTACAGCAAGCCAGGAGCAGGTCCAGGAAATACAGCACCGCTGCATGCTTCCCTCGCACACACAGCAGGTACAGCAAGCCAGGAGCAGGTCCAGGAAATACAGCACTGCTGCATGCATCCCTCGCACGCACAGCAGGCACAGCAAGCCAGGAGCAGGTCCAGGAAATACAGCACCGCTGCATGCTTCCCTCACATACACAGCAGGCGCAGCAAGCCAGGAGCAGGTCCAGGAGATACAGCACCGCTGCATGCTTCCCTCGCACACAGAGAAGGTAAAACAAGCCAGGAACAGGTCCAGGAAATACAGCACTGCTACAATGGAGAACAGGTACAGCTCAAGCAACAGCAGGGCAGTCATCCCTCACAGAGACAGGTTCAGGTAATACAGCACAGCTGCATGCTTCCCTCACACAGCAAGCCAGGAGCAGGTCCAGGAAATGCAGCACTGCTGCATGCTTCCCTCGCACGGAGAACAGGTACAGCACAAGCAACAGCAGGGCAGGCATCCCTCACAGAGGCAGGTTCAGGTAATACAGCACTGCTGCATGCTTCCTTCACACAGAAGAGGCACAGCACAACATGAGCAGAATTGGGGCAAGCACCCCTCGGAGATCAGGTACACTGCATGCTTCCCTCGCTCACAGAACAGGTACAGCAGACCAGGAACAGGTAATACAGCACCGCTGCATGCATCCCTCACACACACAGCAGGCGCAGCAAGCCAGGAGCAGGTCCAGGAAATACAGCACCGCTGCATGCTTCCCTCACACACACAGCAGGTGCAGCAAGCCAGGAACAGGTCCAGGAAATACAGCACTGCTGCATGCTTCCCTCGCACGGAGAACAGGTACAGCTCAAGGAACAGCAGGGCAGGCATCCCTCACAGAGACGGGTCCAGGAAATACAGCACTGCTGCATGCTTCCCTCGCACGGAGAACAGGTACAGCTCAAGCAACAGCAGGGCAGGCATCCCTCACAGAGACGGGTTCAGGTAATACAGCACAGCTGCATGCTTCCCTCACACAGCAAGCCAGGATCAGGTCCAGGAAATACAGCACTGCTGCATGCTTCCCTCGCACGGAGAACAGGTACAGCACAAGCAACAGCAGGGCAGGCATCCCTCACAGAGACGGGTTCAGGTAATACAGCACAGCTGCATGCTTCCCCTCACACAGCAAGCCAGGATCAGGTCCAGGAAATACAGCACTGCTGCATGCTTCCCTCGCACGGAGAACAGGTACAGCACAAGCAACAGCAGGGCAGGCATCCCTCACAGAGACGGGTTCAGGTAATACAGCACAGCTGCATGCTTCCCTCACACAGCAAGCCAGGATCAGGTCCAGGAAATACAGCACTGCTGCATGCTTCCCTCGCACGGAGAACAGGTACAGCACAAGCAACAGCAGGGCAGACATCCCTCACAGAGACAGGTTCAGGTAATACAGCACTGCTGCATGCTTCCCTCACACAGCAAGCCAGGATCAGGTCCAGGAAATACAGCACTGCTGCATGCTTCCCTCGCACGGAGAACAGGTACAGCACAAGCAACAGCAGGGCAGACATCCCTCACAGAGACAGGTTCAGGTAATACAGCACTGCTGCATGCTTCCCTCACACAGCAAGCCAGGAGCAGGTCCAGGAAATACAGCACCGCTGCATGCTTCCCTCGCACACAGAGAAGGTAAAGCAAGCCAGGAACAGGTCCAGGAAATACAGCACTGCTGCATGCTTCCCTCGCACGGAGAACAGGTACAGCTCAAGCAACAGCAGGGCAGGCATCCCTCACAGAGACAGGTTCGGGTAATACAGCACAGCTGCATGCTTCCCTCACACAGCAAGCCAGGAGCAGGTCCAGGAAATACAGCACTGCTGCATGCTTCCCTCGCACGGAGAACAGGTACAGCACAAGCAACAGCAGGGCAGACATCCCTCACAGAGACAGGTTCAGGTAATACAGCACTGCTGCATGCTTCCCTCGCACGGAGAACAGGTACAGCACAAGCAGCAGGGCAGGCATCCCTCACAGAGACAGGTTCAGGTAATACAGCACAGCTGCATGCTTCCTTCACACAGAACAGGTACAGCACAAGCAACAGCAGGGCAGACATCCCTCACAGAGACAGGTTCAGGTAATACAGCACTGCTGCATGCTTCCCTCGCACGGAGAACAGGTACAGCACAAGCAGCAGGGCAGGCATCCCTCACAGAGACGGGTTCAGGTAATACAGCACAGCTGCATGCTTCCCTCACACAGCAAGCCAGGATCAGGTCCAGGAAATACAGCACTGCTGCATGCTTCCCTCGCACGGAGAACAGGTACAGCACAAGCAACAGCAGGGCAGGCATCCCTCACAGAGACAGGTTCAGGTAATACAGCACTGCTGCATGCTTCCTTCACACAGAACAGGTACAGCACAAGCAACAGCAGGGCAGGCATCCCTCACAGAGACAGGTTATGATATATGGCATTTATAATGCGTCTATACACAAGTGTTTCAAGGCGCGACGAGGCAAGGGTGGGGGAACAGAGGGAAGACCGAGACAACGATCTTACTAGACCAAGTGTCATTGAGATCACGCAAGTGCAGGGGCAAGCTGGAGGACACAGTGCAGTACATGGGATCGGCAGTAAAAAGAAATAGAATAAATAAAAGCAATAAGTAAAAGTGCAGACATCAGGTGTCAAGTGCTGGTAGGGAACTGTAGGGATACAGAAAACAGTCCCACAGTGCACAGGTAGCCAGGGAGGCAGTGCAGGTGTGCAACTGGCGGGGGAGGGGACCTGGGCCCGATATCAGAGTGGCCAGGTCACCAGTGCAGTTTCAGCCAGGAGTTCAGCAGGGGAGAGGAGGAGAGAAAGCAGAAGCAAAGCGGAAGGTTTTGAGTTGCTTCCGGAAACAGAGATGGTTCTCCTCAAGTTTCAGGGAGGCTGTTCCAGATGGAGGCCCCAGCCGAATAAAGAGATCTACCACCACAGGTTCAGGTAATTCAGGTAATACAGCACTGCTGCATGCTTCCCTCGCACACAACAGGTACAGCACAAGCAATAGGGCAAGCATCCCTCACAGACAGTTTCAGGTAATACAGCACCGCTGCATGTTTCCCTCACAGAAGAGGCACAGCACAACATGAGCAGAAATGGGGCAAGCGCCCCTCGGAGATCAGGTACACTGCATGCTTCCCGCGCACACACAACAGGTACAGCACAAGCAGCAGGGCAGGCGTCCCTCAGAGACTTCTTCAGGAAATACAGCACCGCTGCATGCTTCCCTCACAGAAGAGGTACAGCACAATACAAGCAAGTAGTAGCGGTGGCGTGCCCTGTGAAGAACAGGTTGAGGAAATACAGCACTGCAGCATGCTTCCCTCACACAGAAGAGGATCAGCACCGCGCAACACAAGCTATAATAGGGAAGGCGTCGCTGAGAGGACGGATACAGGGCATGCAGCACCCTTACAGGCCTCCCTCGCTCAGAGTTGGTACAACACTATAAATATTGGATAACAAGTAACAGCAGGGCACCAGCGCGTGCTGGTGCACTGAACAAGCAGTAATGGGGCAAGCCATGCACCACCTCATACAGATGAGGTACAGCACAACACAAGTGTTAATAGGGCAAGCATCTGGGCATGCAGCACTACGGCATGCTTCCCTCACACAGAAGAAGTGCAGCACAACACAAGTGGTAATTGGACAAACATCTCTTTGAAATAATTGCACGAGACGCATCACCATTGCATGTTTCCCTCACACAAAAGCGGTGTGGCACAACACAAGCAGTAATGGGGCAAGCCTCCCTCCGAGAGAAGGCGCAGTACAGAAGAGGTAGAGGGCAAGCAGCACCACTGCATGCTTCTCGCACACACAGAAAAGGTATATCACAAGCGGCAACATGGCACTGAGCAGGTACCCACTGCTGCATGCTTTCCTCACTCTCCAGGTACAGCCGAAGCAGTAGTAGGGCAAGGGTCCCTCACAGAGCAAGTACAGGTCATACAGCACTGCTACATGCCTCCCTTGCACAAGAGCACTCTCCCCTCACCTAGATAAGGTATAAGGCAGTAACACAGTACAGGGCACACAGCACTGCTACATGCCTCCCTTGCACAAGAGCACTCTCCCCTCACCTAGATAAGGTACAGTACAGGTCATACAGCACTGCTACATGCCTCCCTTGCACAAGAGCACTCTCCCCTCACCTAGATAAGGTACAGTACAGGGATACAGCACTGCTACATGCCTCCCTTGAATTGAATTGATCATTTATTTGTATCGCGCTCGTACACAAGTGTTTCAGAGCGCGGCAAGGGAGGGGAACAGGGAAGAACACAAACAATGATCTTAGGGCTCAGTGACATTGAGAACGCACAAGTGCAATGGAGAGGGAAAAGGTACAAGTGCAAGGATGGAGGGTGAGGTGAAAAGTGCTGCGCAGAGGGAAAAAAACAGGTAAATAATAAATAAGTAAATAACAAAAAGCAAAGAGTGGTAGTGCAGCCAGAAAGTGCTATTATGAAATTTTGTTTGGAACCATTAATATTATAATGGAAATGAATTGTCATCCTCTTAAAATCTCAGAATATCTATATGGTTTAGAGATTTACTTAGTGAGTGCATGTATGAATGCATGATTAGTAGAATGTGTTTTTTAAGAATTGATTAAAAGGTTCTATGTTTTTTTATACAAATCTAAATAAAATGAAAATAAGGATTTGAATTATATATTCGTCTGCCTTCCTTCTTCTGTTGTTCTCATATTCCTGGCACCACCTTTTGTTGTATTATATGTCTCTACCTCAAGGTGCCAGTGACTACTGAGGTTCCCACCTTGGGTTTTGTGTAACCTGAGAGATGGCCTGCTTTTCCAGGAGTTTGCCCAGAAAAGGAGTGATGGAGATTGGGCGATAGTTGGCCGGGCAGGTGGGGTCAGCAGTGGGCTTCTTGAGAAGAGGGTGCACAGCACAACTTCAGATGGGAGGGGGAAACTCCAAAAGCGAAGACGTGGTTGCAGAAATCAGCCAGGGCAGGCGCAAGGATGTCAATGTGGTCCATGATTGTTTTGGAAGACCAGGGAAGAACCTGTTTTGATGAAACTTTCATAGATCAGACTTGTCTAGGGACCTCGTCAGGGGAGAAAAGAGGAAAGGATGAGAATGAGGGTGGGAGGGGTGGCTGTAGGAGGGCTCGAATTCGCAGAAGGAGATGGGGGATGAGGGGCAGGGGACGAGAAGGTGTACAGGATGTTTTGGGTTTTAGAGATTAAGTGAGAGGCAAGCGCATTGCAGAGGGCCTGGAAGGCGACAAGAGAGGTAGAGATTGCAGCAGGGTTGGCCAGCTCCTTGCAGATTTTAAAGAGTTCGGCTGAGTTGTTGGATGTCGCAGAGATACGGGCTTGGATGTGGCCGCTCTTCTTAGTGTGGACAGAGTCGGTGTTGCCGTTTCACAAGAGCACTCTCCTCTCGCCTAGCTAAGGTATAAGGCAGTAACACAGTACAGGGCACACAGCACTGCTACATGCCTCCCTTGCACAAGAGCACTCTCCTCTCGCCTAGATAAGGTACAGTACAAGGCATACAGCACTGCTGCATGCCTCCCTTGCACAATAGCACTCTCCCCTCGCCTAGATCAGGTACACAGCAGTTACACATTACAGGTACAGCCCCACTACATGCCTCCCTTGCACAAGAGCACTTTTCCAGATAAGGATAAGGTAGAAGGCAGTTACACAGTACAGGGCACACAGCACTGCTGCATGCCTCCCTTGCACAAGGGCTTTCTACCCTCGCCTAGATAAGGTATACGGCAGTTACACAGTACAGGTACAGCACTGCTACATGCCTCCCTTGCACAAGTCTACTCTCCCCTCGCCTAGATAAGGTACAAATCATTTACACAGTACAGGGCATACAGCACTGCAGCATGCCTCCCTTGCACAAGAGCACTCTCACCTAGATAAGGTACAAGGCAGTTACACAGGACCGGGCATACAGCCCTGCTGTATGCCTCCCTTGCACAAGAGCACTCTCCCCTCGCCTAGATGAGGCAGTTACAAGGGCGCTCTGCCTCGCCTAGATAAGGTACAAGGCAGGACATACAGCACAGGCGGCGAATTAAGTTGTTCCCTTTCTGGAGCAGGACTCCCACTTTTGGAGCGGTAGAGGGCTTTGTAAACCTACTGATGGTCTTTGCATTTTACTTGCTGATCTCCAGATCCCTCCGCCCACCCCCTTGTACACATTCGGTTGCCTCTCTGTGCTCTGTTGTGAAAGCTCGAGAATTCGACTTGCCTTTTGTAATAACAGATGCTTCTGTTTTTCTGCCATTGTGGTTGGACCTCCGGAAACATGAATAACTTGCACATTTGAAGGTTTGGAGTTTTATGACTTCCTCTCCCCAAATGTTAACTGAAACACTGCCCAGGTGGCGCAGAGGCCTCCCCCCTGACACGCATGTTTCATCCTGGAGCGAGGGCTGCATGCATGCATGCTCTGCTGATACAGCACGCATGCAGTGTGTGGGTGGCAGCAGGTCAGACTTCACTCACGCATGCAATAGGTGGCACCGGCAAGGCTAATGGAACTAAATGACCCAGTACTGGTCAGGGCGTTCCCAACCCCTTTAGCATGACTCTGCCCTGCCCCAGGTCTCTTCTTGAAGAACCCCAGTAGGTGAAAGCCTTTGGAGTCGCATCAGTTTAGGTTCCCGGAGCCTCAGTGCAGCGCGTTGCGGTGCCACGGGATCATAGCAATGAGGAAGATGAGACTTTCAGAAGAGTTGTCCCACTCCCAGGTGCTCATGTTTTCGTGAATGTGGTGGCTCGCCACAGATCACCAGGCCGGGGCCACACCAAGTGCCAGGATCACCCGGCTGGACAATTGTGCTACAGACTCGCAGCAACCACGAGGCAGGGGGATACTGAACCAATAGCTGGGGGCACCGAGCATGTGGCAGCCTCGGCTCTGGGAGCACCCAGGCCGGGGCTGCAGGACCAGGCCGTGGTCACACGGCAGACAACAAACAAATAAGGGACACCCACGAGTTTCCACTTCCTGGGGCTCTGCAGCACTGCCGCTTACGTGCCCGTGCCAGCAGAGCCCCTTTTATTTGAGGAGCGTCATTACACTTTCTTAACAGGCCCACACTTAAATGGGCCACACACCACATCCCTTCTTTATTATAACAAAAAAAGCACAGCACACATAAAACGCCAACCCTATCCAGGGTCTACTACTGTGGTGTAATCCAGTCTGCACACCACCCGTCAACTACCAACTCACTGCAACCAGTGGTGCATTCCAGTCTGCACACCACTCCGAGGAACTGTGTAATCACTGCAAAGTACGGTGCATTCCACTCCACACACACACACACACACACCTGGTCCCTTGTGGCCGGTGTTGGGGAATCAGAAAATGCCTGGATCAAACTGGCCGCTTGCGCTGCTGCAGGACAGGAAGAACACATTCTCCTCATCTTCCCCCCTCGGCATAGTCGTACAGTCACTTCCTTTGCCACCTGGACCGCTGCCACCCTGGGAGGCTTCCTCCCTGCGACCACCTTTGACACGCTTACTGCTGATGGCCCAGCCATGCTGGCCGGCGTTGGGGCTGGGCACACTCGTGCAAAATGATCCACTTTTCTGCACTGCCCACACATGTCCTTTTGCCGGGCAGTCATGCGCATGCGGGAGGTCCCATCCACACTGATGGCATATTGTGGCACCTGGTTCCCTCCGTGGCCAATCCCCTCTTGTCGTGGGCCTACCTCCTTGCCATTTGCGGATGGCCGACACCTCTTCCAACTTTACCCGTTGCATGGTGGCTTCCAGCTTGAGCTGTTGCCTGGAGAGGTCCATAGCCGAGGCACGCACCTCTGCCAACTCCTGGGCGCCCAGTTCTAGTATTCGGTCAAGGCCCAGCCCTGGCTCCCTGAGGACTTGTTTTCGCAACTTTGCCGAGCTACAGCCGTAGATTATCCGAGCCCTGATCTCATCCTCGACGTTGCCCAGGGCGCAGGACAGCACGATTCCACAAAGCTTTCCATGAAATGCATCGAGGCTCTCCCCTTCCTCTTGCCTAGCACATCTCATCCTGAACGTTCATAAACGTGGTTTACCATGAGCATGAAGTTCTCATTCAGTACAGAAGCGTTGTGCGTTTAGCTCTGTCCTTGATCTCCACCGCCTCAAAATACAGTTCTAAATTTTTCACCCACACAGTCCACCGGGGTCCTGGACTGGCTGGAGCCCCCACCACATCAAACGGATACAAAGGCGCTAGCTGCACATTCTGGCGGTTTGCCCCTTCATTGTAGTCATCCTCCCATGATGGTTATGGGGCGTGCCGCATCTAGCGCTCACTGGTGCTGGGGCCCCGGCTTAACTGACCAATCTGGAAGTCACTGAAGGTGCACAAGCACTTTGTGGAGCCGCTACCCTTCTGGGCAACTTGGTACCAATCGGGACATCACTAAGGCGGCACCAAGCACTCCTTATGGAGCTGCTACCCGTCCGGTGACGGCTGGATTCTCTTGGTGAAGGTAACAAACACTGTGAGGGTTATACTGAAGGGCCTTCAGGGCAGACTGGTGGGTTGTTGGGCACCTTTTCCTTTCGGGATCTGTGTGCCAGGCAGTTGGGTTTGTCCTTCTTAATGTCTGGACAAGACACCATGCAGCATTGAAAATTGTCTAATTGTTTTTCCATCTGATATTCTGTGTGGCTTGGGGACTGTGGGGGACTGTGGCTCCCTTCAGGGACCGTGGCCTAATTTCGCAGCCATCTCCACGCTTGTTGCACCGCAGCCTCGGGAGTTTGATGGCCATGCCCCCTCCTCGCAACAGGCCGCAGCCTTTCCTTCGTCTCTTCACTGCCGTAGGCCCAGGCGTTATAAGGCCATGCCCCCTCCTTTCAGGGGCACTGCGGGCCTCCTCAATGTCTTTCACTGGACTCCTTTGTCCGACGTAAAACGGGGGCACGAGGGCCCGCCGGCAGTTCCTCTACCCTCAGGGAGTCGCCAGCTGGCCTCTGCGCTCCTGTTCCGCTACTTCTTTGTTGCGGCCGACGCTGCCCATTCTCCATGCCGCCCGCGCTGCTCTGTCTCCATCACTCGGCCGATGCCTGTTCCTGGGCAGCCGCAGGCTTCCGGCAACCCTCACAGGCCCGGACTACCTCGTTGTCAATGTGGTGGCCTGCCAAGTGCCTGGATCACCCAGCTGGACGATTGTGCTGCAGGCTTGCAGCAACCACGAGCCAAGGGGCACCCTGCAGTATCCGGAGCACCGGATATTGAACCAATAGCTGGGGGCACCCAGCGTGTGGCGGCCTCGGCTCTGGGGGCACCAAGGCGGGGGCTGCAGGACCAGGCCGTGGTCACACGGCAGACAACAAACAAATAAGGGCACAGACAGGAGTTGCCACTTCCTGGGGCTCTAATGCACTGCCGCTCACGTGCCAGCAGAGCCACTTTTATTTGAGGAGCATCATGACACTTTTTCTTAAAGGGGCAACAGGCCCACACTTAAATGGGCCACACACCACAGTGAAGGTGCTTTGGCCTTCCCTTGGAGGATTGTCGAACTGTAGTGCGCATGCTGATCGATCGGTAAAGGTCAGAGGTTCAGCCAAGGGTGTCATGAGGATCCAGAAACGTCAGGGGGACGGGGAGGGTCTTCATGCAGAAGGTGCTGGCGCTGAAATATGCAGGGATTTGGTCTGCGGGAGGTGCAACTCTGGTGGCAGAGGATCTGCACGAGCAATCCAGTAGGAACACACTTCTTCCAGTGAAAGCACTTTCCTTCTTGTTGCTTCATTGCCACATTAGTACCTGCAGGTAACTTGCTGAGAGATAATGGTCGTCTTTTTGTGGGGGGTTATGATATGATCTGGCAATTATATCGCACCTATACACAAGTGTTTCAAGGCGAGGCAAGGGAGGGAGAACAAAGGAAGACAAACAGGTGACATTGAGATTGTGCAAGTGCGGGGGAGGGGGTAGTGCAGTACATAGGATAACAGTAAAATAAATGGACAATAAATAAAAGTGTGGCCATCTGGTGGCAAGTGCAAGGGTAAGTGCAGACATCAGGGGTAAAGTGCTAGTAGGGGCTGTAGGGATACAGAAACAGTCCCTGAGTGCAAGGGTTGCCCAGGGGGCAGTGAAAATGTGCAGCTGGTGGGTAGAGGTCCTGGGCCCGAGATCAGAAGGTAGCCAGGTAACCAGTGCAGATTCAGATTCAGCCAGGAGATCAGCAGGGGAGAGGAGGCGAGAAAGCAGAAGCCAAGAGGAAGCTCTTGTGGTGCTTCCGGAAACCGAGATGGTTCTCCTCCAGTTTCAGAGAGGCTGGGAGGCTGTTCCAGAGGGAGTCCCCAGCTGAGGAAAGAGATCTAACACCAACTCGCTGCTTGGAGAAGCGACTGACCCTAAGGGAGTTGGTGGCGAATGAATGAAGAGCTTGAGAAGGAAGATATTTAGGAAGAAAGTTGAAGGTATTGAGGTCCCAGGCCCCAGAAGGCCTTGTGGACAATGCAGAGGGTTTTGAACTTAAACATCGCCGCCACTGGGAGCCAATGCAGAGATTTCAGTCCTGGTGAGATATAATCTTTGGGCTTGTGGCCAAGGACAAGTTTCAGTCCTGTTTTGGATGAGTTGCAGAGGGCGGAGAGTAGAGGCAGGCAGATTTAGGGAGAGGCTGTTGCAGTAGTCCAGCCTAGAGAAAACCAAAGCTCTGGAGACGGTAAGCTTCTGGGGGAAGGAGAGGAAAGGAAGAATACCTCTGAGGAGGTGCAGTTGGTAGTGTGACTTATTAGAGACGTCAGAGATGTGAGGAGAGAAGGAAAGTGTGGAGTCAAAGATGACCCAGAGGTTTTTAGCCCCACAAGTGGGAGCAGGAAGAGGGCCAAGAGAGGCCGGCCAGAGAGTGACAGAAAAGGAGGGAGCAGGTGTGCCGATGAGGAGAATCAGTCTGGTGGACAGTCAGAGATGAGAGAAGAAGAGGTGGCGTAAGGGAGCCTGAAAACGAGTTGAGTGTTATCCACATAGCACTGAAGGTTTGGGTAGAGGGCGGCAATGCGGTGGGCAAGAAGTGCCATGTATTGGTTGAACAGCCAGGGAGAGAGGTTAGACCCCTGGGGAACACCACAGGTAGAGATGGAGGAGAGGAAGGACCCAAGTTGGACCTGGGAGGGTCAATCGGAGAGGAAGGAGGTCAGCCAAGCCAGGGGCTGATCGGTGATGCCCAGATTATCACATAGACGGTTGAGCAGGATGGAATGGTTGACTGTCAAAGGCAGAAGAGAGATAAAGTAAGATGAGGACACAGGGTATTGGAATCAAGGTTGGAGAGCAGGTCTTCACATATGTTCAGGAGAGCAGTTTCCGTGCTTCTGGCAGCTCTGAAGCCAGACTGATGCTCATGGAGACAACCAACAGATTCAGTGTGAAGATTAAGCTGGAAGATGGCCAGCTTTTCCAGGGGTTTAGATTGGATGATAGTTAGCCAGGCAGGAAGGGTCAGCAGAGGGTTTCTTAAAAAGAGGGTGCACAAGGGAGTGCTTCAGGGGGAGGGGAAGACTCCAGTGGCGAAGGAGTGGTTGCAGGAACCAGGGTGTCAATGTGGTCCTTGATGGTTTTGGAGGAATAGGGGTGAACTTGTTTTGACGAGACTTTCATAGATCGGACTTGTCTAGAAACCTTGTCTGAGGAGAACAGGGGAAAGGCAGAGGCGAGGTGGCCCGAGGAAGAGCAGGGAGTAGAGCAGTGGTCTTCAAACTTGTTATGCCAAGGCCCCCTAGAGCAAACAATAAATTGTTCGGGACCTCCCTGCCCCGTCCCTCTGTGTTGATGTTCTTTTTTTTTTTTAGAGAGCTAGTTGCGAAATGTGTGGTGTCCATACACGAGCACACTGGATTGTTTTGTGTATGAGACTCCGACGAGCATGCAAATCAAAGAAGTTGCCTCAAATTGTAAATCCACTAGGCCAGTGGTCTTCAAAAATGTTTAGCCTGGGCCCCCCTGAGCAAAATTTGGGCAGGCCGGACCCCCCAATAAATGCCAAATGGACAGTATGTATTGTGCACCGTCACTGCACCCTACTCCTAGTGTAGTCCCTGGGCTCCCTCACCTGCTCCCATCACAGTGGCTGGGCTCCCTCATCCCACTCCTACCCCGTCCCTTGGCTCTCCCCACACCATCACACACCCTGGGCTCTCCTCACCCTACTCCCACAACTATCCCATGGTTCCCGCTCATCCTGCTCCCACCACAGTCCCTGGGCTCCCCCCGCCCCACCCCGTTCCCAGCCCAGTCCTAAGGCCAGTGGCAGCTGGTGAATTTTTTAAGTGGAGGGGCATAACTATTTCCCCCAAAAAATGCCATAGTGACCGAGCTTAGAGAGGGAGTCAGAACCAATCAAGTGAGGTTCGGGGGTTTTCCCCCCATGAATTTCTTTATAAAATAATGGGTTACAATGTTGCATTGTAGAGCATTCTTTAAAAAAAAATGGTAAATATCCAAACAGTTTGCAATTGCTGCTGGGTGGGCCCAGGCGGCAGGCATGACATGTTTACTGGACATCTATGAAAGATGTTCAGAAAAAAATATACCATCCCTGTCCCCTGGGCCCCACTACGTCAAACACAATCAACATGGTTATGTGTGTATGCAAGGTGCTGGGGTGCTAAGGGGGAAAGCATGGTATTCTGACTGGACTTCTATGATAGAAATCCAGTAAACAAAATACCATCCCTGTTCCCTGGACTCCACAGTGCCTCAGAAGGAGAGCTGATTTTGGCAGGTGGGTAAGGGGTATTGTGGAACAAAGGCATTTGGCATTTTTAAAATGCCTTTGTTGTACAACCCTCCTTCCCCCCTCTATCCACCACTTGTCAAAATCAGCTCAGCGGACCAAAACAAACTAACACACACATTCATACAGCAATCACTCTATCATTCACACGAGCATCCAACACCATACACTCACACATAACACAAGCATTCACACATCCATACACATGATTCAATAAAATAAATTAACATAAACATACCTTCTGCATTAGCTTGCATGTGGGTGCTGAAACGCCCTGTACCAGGCTGCTCTGTCCGTGTGTGCGAGGAGGCGCAGGAGCTCCCCCTCGCACATAAAGACATGCAGAGCCCCAGCCAGCGTTTCCAATGAGCTATACAATGCTGGCGAAGCAAAACGCTCCAGCCTTGCATGGCATGTGCGGCCTGGGAATGAACTGAACTGTCAAAGGGAAATAGGGTTTCCCTTTGACAGTTTAGCCAGCCCAGGAGCACTCCCTCAGCTGGAAAAAGCTGCTGAGGGAGTGCTTATTGTTTCACTGGGCTGGCTCCTTAGCTCCTCCATAATGGGTAAGGGGGCCACTGGGTGGGCACCCCCTTGCCATTATGGATGAGCCGCCAGCTCGGACTGGTCTACTGGTGCTCTGAAACACCTGTGTACGAGCGCAATAAAAATATCATAGGGCAATGCCTGTACCAAAAATACTAAATGCTAGTGTGGGCCAGTCCTAATGGGCCACCTTTTTGGCCAATGCAGGCCAGTTCGATGAGTTACTTCCCTACGCAGTTAGTAATTTTGACCATTGTTGCTGAACAAATATTCTATGAATATCGCAATGTACTTTTATTTTAACACAAAGCACCCCTTTGGTTACTATTCAAACATTCTGTTAATGAATACCCATTTACAACTGCGGGCCACTTTTTCATTGGTGCCTGAGACAGTGTAATGCTTCAGCTGGACCATGTGAGCCGCCCCTGCCCATTTCTTCCAATCTAAAACATTTTTTTTTTTTACTTTTCATGCGGGGCTCTCGCCACCCCCCAGGGAGGCGGCCGCGCCACACAGTTTGAATACCGCTAAAGTAGAGGGAGGAGGGAGAGAGGGAGTACAGGGTGTCCTGGGTTTAAGAGATGAAATAAGAAGCCAGGGCCATGCAGAGGGCCTGGGAGGGGACAGGAGAGGTAGAGATTGCAGCAGGATAGGCCAGCTCCGTGCAGATTTTAAAGAGTTCAGCCGAGGAGTTAGATGCTGCGGAGACGCGGGCTTGGATGTGGGCTCTCTTCTTGATGCAGACAGAGAGCCGGTATTGCCTTTGGAGCATGGCGGCAGGCCAGTTTGTCAGAGGTTGTACCGGAAGAGCACCATTGTCTCTCAGCCACCCTGCACTTGCGTTTAAGGGTGAAGAGGTCTGAGTCGTACCAAAAGTTGCACTTGGCTTTGGGTTTCAAGCCGATCCTCATGACAGGTGCAAGAACATCGAGAGTATCAGAGATAGCAGAGTGGAGCATGGAAAGGGCTGTGTCAGGGTGTGAGTCAGCCATGGGGGGAGGAAGGAGTGAGAAAGTGGCGGTGAAAGCCTCAACTGACACACGCTTCATGGGTTGTGCCCATTTGTTGTCAAGCTGGTGTAGTGAGTGGCCGACCAGGTCTCCTTGATGACCAAGGGTTTGCTGCTTCAGCAAGGCTGGTCAGTGTAAGTGTGCCCCAGTCTTGGTCTCCCTTTGGCTGCTGAAGGTAGAGCATCTCCACTAGGATGGCTGCCTGCAGAGCTTCCTTACTTTTATGGGTAATGCGGTCATGGGGTTGAAGCCATGCCCCAATCAGAGACAGTCTTTCATACATTCTAACTGTTTGCAAGTCAGCCAATCAGTAGAGGCCATCACATTCAAACGGTGCATGCCTTTTCCTGGGCGTGCATACACAGAAGTAGTTTACAGTGGCATATTAAACCTTCACCACATAGTGCCAGTTCTCGCTTTCAACAATGCCATGTCAGTGTGATCCCATGCATGCGCAGACATGCTTGATTTTACATTGCTCATGAACATTTCACACTTCCGCGTGAACTGCGCGTGCCATCTTCTCATTGTACTTGGATCACGCCCATTTCAGCAGTGCCATGCTACTGATGCCCTTCTCCTGAGCAGTCATTACAGCAGTGCCATGCTAGTGGTGCGCTTGCTGAGCAGTCATTTCAGCAGTGCCATGCTAGTGGTGCCCTTGCTGAGCAGTCATTACAGCAGTGCCATGCTAGTGGTGCCCTTCTCCTGAGCAGTCATTTCAGCAGTGCCATGCTAGGGGTGCCCTTGCTGAGCAGTCATTTCAGCAGTGCCATGCTAGTGACGCCCTTCTCCTGAGCAGCCATTTCAGCAGTGCCATGCTAGTGGTGCCCTTGCTGAGCAGTCATTTCAGCAGTGCCATGCTAGTGGTGCCCTTCTCCTGAGCAGTCATTTCAGCAGTGCCATGCTAGTGGTGCCCTTCTCCTGAGCAGTCATTACAGCAGTGCCATGCTAGTGTTGCCCTTGCTGAGCAGTCATTACAGCAGTGCCATGCTAGTGGTGCCCTTCTCCTGAGCAGTCATTACAGCAGTGCCATGCTAGTGATGCCCTTCTCCTGAGCAGTCATTTCAGCAGTGCCATGCTAGTGGTGCCCTTCTCCTGAGCAGTCATTTCAGCAGTGCCATGCTAGTGGTGCCCTTCTCCTGAGCGGTCATTTCAGCAGTGCCATGCTAGTGGTGCCCTTCTCCTGAGCGGTCATTTCAGCAGTGCCATGCTAGTGGTGCCCTTCTCCTGAGCGGTCATTTCAGCAGTGCCATGCTAGTGGTGCCTTTCTCCTGAGCAGTCATTTCAGCAGTGCCATGCTAGTGGTGCCCTTGCTGAGCACAGTCATTACAGCAGTGCCATGTTAGTGGTTCCCCCTTCTCCTGAGCAGTCATTACAGCAGTGCCATGCTAGTGGTGCCCTTCTCCTGAGCAGTCATTACAGCAGTGCCATGCTAGTGGTGCCCTTCTCCTGAGCAGTCATTTCAGCAGTGCCATGCTAGTGGTGCCCTTCTCCTGAGCAGTCATTACAGCAGTGCCATGCTAGTGGTGCCCTTCTCCTGAGCAGTCATTTCAGCAGTGCCATGCTAGTAGTGCCCTTCTCCTGAGCAGTCATTTCAGCAGTGCCATGCTAGTGGTGCCCTCGCTGAGCAGTCATTTCAGCAGTGCCATACTAGTGGTGCCCTTCTCCTGAGCAGTCATTTCAGCAGTGCCATGCTAGCGGTGCCCTTCTCCTGAGAAGTCATTTCAGCAGTGCCATGCTAGTGGTTCCTTTGCTGAGCACAGTCATTACAGCAGTGCCATGCTAGTGGTGCCCTTCTCCTGAGCAGTCATTTCAGCAGTGCCATGCTAGTGGTGCCCTCGCTGAGCAGTCATTTCAGCAGTGCCATACTAGTGGTGCCCTTCTCCTGAGCAGTCATTTCAGCAGTGCCATGCTAGCGGTGCCCTTCTCCTGAGAAGTCATTTCAGCAGTGCCATGCTAGTGGTTCCTTTGCTGAGCACAGTCATTACAGCAGTGCCATGCTAGTGGTGCCCTTCTCCTGAGCAGTCATTTCAGCAGTGCCATGCTAGTGGTGCCCTTCTCCTGAGCAGTCATTACAGCAGTGCCATGCTAGTGGTGCCCTTCTCCTGAGCAGTCATTTCAGCAGTGCCATGCTAGTAGTGCCCTTCTCCTGAGCAGTCATTTCAGCAGTGCCATGCTAGGGGTGCCCTTGCTGAGCAGTCATTTCAGCAGTGCCATACTAGTGGTGCCCTTCTCCTGAGCAGTCATTTCAGCAGTGCCATGCTAGCGGTGCCCTTCTCCTGAGAAGTCATTTCAGCAGTGCCATGCTAGTGGTTCCTTTGCTGAGCACAGTCATTACAGCAGTGCCATGCTAGTGGTGCCCTTCTCCTGAGCAGTCATTTCAGCAGTGCCATGCTAGTGGTACCCTTGCTGAGCAGTCATTTCAGGAGTGCCATGCTAGTGGTGCCCTTCTCCCGAGCAGTCATTTCAGCAGTGCCATGCTAGTGGTGCCCTTCTCCTGAGCAGTCCTTTCAGCAGTGCCATGCTAGTGGTGCCCTTCTCCTGAGCAGTCATTTCAGCAGTGCCATGCTAGTGGTGCCCTTCTCCTGAGCAGTCATTTCAGCAGTGCCATGCTAGTGATGCCCTTCTCCTGAGCAGTCATTTCAGCAGTGCCATGCTAGTGGTACCCTTGCTGAGCAGTCATTTCAGCAGTGCCATGCTAGTGGTGCCCTTCTCTTGAGCAGTCATTTCAGCAGTGCCATGCTAGTGGTGCCCTTCTCCTGAGCAGTCATTTCAGCAGTGCCATGCTAGTGGTGCCCTTCCTGAGCAGTCATTTCAGCAGTGCCATGCTAGGGGTGTCCTTCTCCTGAGCAGTCATTACAGCAGTGTGATCCTAGTGGTGCCGTTGCTGAGCAGTCATTGTAGCAGTGCCATGCTAGTGGTGCCCTTATCCTGAGCAGTCATTTCAGCAGTGCCATGCTAGTGGTGCCCTTCTCCTGAGCAGTCATTTCAGCAGTGCCATGCTAGTGGTGCCCTTCTCCTGAGCGGTCATTTCAGCAGTGCCATGCTAGTGGTGCCCTTCTCCTGAGCGGTCATTTCAGCAGTGCCATGCTAGTGGTGCCTTTCTCCTGAGCAGTCATTTCAGCAGTGCCATGCTAGTGGTGCCCTTGCTGAGCACAGTCATTACAGCAGTGCCATGTTAGTGGTTCCCCCTTCTCCTGAGCAGTCATTACAGCAGTGCCATGCTAGTGGTGCCCTTCTCCTGAGCAGTCATTACAGCAGTGCCATGCTAGTGGTGCCCTTCTCCTGAGCAGTCATTTCAGCAGTGCCATGCTAGTGGTGCCCTTCTCCTGAGCAGTCATTACAGCAGTGCCATGCTAGTGGTGCCCTTCTCCTGAGCAGTCATTTCAGCAGTGCCATGCTAGTAGTGCCCTTCTCCTGAGCAGTCATTTCAGCAGTGCCATGCTAGTGGTGCCCTCGCTGAGCAGTAATTACAGCAGTGCCATGCTAGGGGTGCCCTTGCTGAGCAGTCATTTCAGCAGTGCCATACTAGTGGTGCCCTTCTCCTAAGCAGTCATTTCAGCAGTGCCATGCTAGCGGTGCCCTTCTCCTGAGAAGTCATTTCAGCAGTGCCATGCTAGTGGTTCCTTTGCTGAGCACAGTCATTACAGCAGTGCCATGCTAGTGGTGCCCTTCTCCTGAGCAGTCATTTCAGCAGTGCCATGCTAGTGGTACCCTTGCTGAGCAGTCATTTCAGGAGTGCCATGCTAGTGGTGCCCTTCTCCCGAGCAGTCATTTCAGCAGTGCCATGCTAGTGGTGCCCTTCTCCTGAGCAGTCCTTTCAGCAGTGCCATGCTAGTGGTGCCCTTCTCCTGAGCAGTCATTTCAGCAGTGCCATGCTAGTGGTGCCCTTCTCCTGAGCAGTCATTTCAGCAGTGCCATGCTAGTGATGCCCTTCTCCTGAGCAGTCATTTCAGCAGTGCCATGCTAGTGGTACCCTTGCTGAGCAGTCATTTCAGCAGTGCCATGCTAGTGGTGCCCTTCTCTTGAGCAGTCATTTCAGCAGTGCCATGATAGTGGTGCCCTTCTCCTGAGCAGTCATTTCAGCAGTGCCATGCTAGGGGTGTCCTTCTCCTGAGCAGTCATTACAGCAGTGTGATCCTAGTGGTGCCGTTGCTGAGCAGTCATTGCAGCAGTGCCATGCTAGTGGTGCCCTTCTCATGAGCAGTCATTTCAGCTGTGCCATGCTAGTGGTGGCCTTCTCCTGAGCAGTCATTTCAGCAGTGCCATGCTAGTGGTGCCCTTCTCCTGAGCAGTCATTTCAGCAGTGCCATGCTAGTGTTGCCCTTCTCCCGAGCAGTCATTTCAGCAGTGCCATGCTAGTGGTGCCCTTCCTGAGCAGTCATTTCAGCAGTGCCATGCTAGGGGTGCCCTTCTCCTGAGCAGTCATTTCAGCAGTGCCATGCTAGGGGTGCCCTTGCTGAGCAGTCATTACAGCAGTGCCATGCTAGGGGTGCCCTTGCTGAGCAGTCATTACAGCAGTGTGATCCTAGTGGTGCCGTTGCTGAGCAGTCATTGCAGCAGTGCCATGCTAGTGGTGCCCTTCTCCTGAGCAGTCATTTCAGCTGTGCCATGCTAGTGGTGCCCTTCTCATGAGCAGTCATTTCAGCTGTGCCATGCTAGCGGTGCCCTTCTCCTGAGCAGTCATTTCAGCAGTGCCATGCTAGTGGTGCCCTTCTCCTGAGCAGTCATTTCAGCAGTGCCATGCTAGTGGTGCCCTTCTCCTGAGCAGTCATTTCAGCGGTGCCATGCTACTGATGCCCTTGCTGAGCACAGTCATTATAGCAGTGCCATGCTAGTGGTGCCCTTTTCCTGAGCAGTCATTTCAGCAGTGCCATGCTAGTGGTGCCCTTCTCCTGAGCAGTCATTTCAGCAGTGCTATGCTAGTGGTGCCCTTCTCCTGAGCAGTCATTACAGCAGTGCCATGGTAGTGGTGCCCTTCTCCTGAGCAGTCATTTCAGCAGTGCCATGCTAGTGGTGCCCTTCTCCTGAGCAGTCATTTCAGCAGTGCCATGCTAGAGGTGCCCTCGCCGAGCAGTAATTACAGCAGTGCCATGCTAGTGGTCCTGAGCAGTCCTGCTACTTTCCACACTGCTTCTTCCAATGACATTTCAATTGTAACAGTTTTGCCCCAGTTAAGAACATTCACATGCTTTTCCTCCTGAAATTGACCATGCCTTTGCAAAGTCCGGGAAAAGTATAAATAGGGCTCAAAATAGTTGCAGGTAGCATTTTCTGGGAATGTTAATTTTCACTTTCATACATCTCCCAGAAAATGTACATGCGAGTTTCAACAGTGTCATCATGCAAGTGTTGGCCTGGTTAAGCACACTGTCATGCCAGTTTTACATTTCTCCCAGAAAATGCCCATGCTTGTTGCAACAGTGGCATGCATAAGCACATTTTCGTGCCAGTTTCTACTTTGCCAGACAATGGCCTTGCAAGGTTTGAATTGTTCACAGCCCAGATGGTGACCATGTTAGTTTCCTATCAACTCTAAAACTCTCCTCACACAGACACTACCTACTATGTGGTAGGGTTGGGTCCTGGTAGTTGTACATAACAAGTAGTCGGTTCTCCCTCAAATTCTCATTAGCATGTACACACATCCACGCATCCCTCCTCACCCTTCCGCACACACATGTTGTTCCTTGTGCTGTGGCACGCTGGACCATCCACCACGGTGACCTCCAGCTGACTCGTGCAGTAAAGAGGGGTTGTCCGTTACCCGTCTTTGATTCTATGTTCAGTCTGTCACTAGACTCACGGCTTCACAGCCCAGGGCTTGTGCTAGCACCGGACATGCAGAAAACTGAGAGTGGCTCTCCAGTAGCCTTCGATTTGCTGGGATAGGCGCACAATGTGTATGGATGGGAGCATAGAACGGAGAGGTTACACAGCGGCAAGGTGGTATGAACTGGACAGTCATACCTAGTTTGCCTGGGTGGTAGCCTAGCGCAGAGGGAGGTTACACAGCGGAAAGGTGGTATGAACTGAACGGTCATACCTAGTTTGCCTGGATGTGTAGCATAGAGCAGAGGGAGGTTACACAGCATAAAGGTGATATGAAATGTAGTCATACCTAGTTTGCCTGGATGGTAGCCTAGCGCAGAGGGAGGTTACACAGCGGAAAGGTGGCATGAACTGAACAGTCATACCTAGTTTGCATGGATGGGTAGCATCGAGCAGAGGGAGGTTACACAGCGGAAAGGTGGCATGAACTGAACAGTCATACCTAGTTTGCCTGGGTGGTAGCCTAGCGCAGAGGGAGGTTACACAGCGGAAAGGTGGTATGAACTGAACGGTCATACCTAGTTTACTGGATGTGTAGCATAGAGCAGAGGGAGGTTACACAGCATAAAGGTGATATGAAATGTAGTCATACCTAGTTTGCCTGGATGGTAGCCTAGCGCAGAGGGAGGTTACACAGCGGAAAGGTGGCATGAACTGAACAGTCATACCTAGTTTGCATGGATGGGTAGCATCGAGCAGAGGGAGGTTACACAGCGGAAAGGTGGCATGAACTGAACAGTCATACCTAGTTTGCCTGGGTGGTAGCCTAGCGCAGAGGGAGGTTACACAGCGGAAAGGTGGTATGAACTGAACGGTCATACCTAGTTTGCCTGGATGTGTAGCATAGAGCAGAGGGAGGTTACACAGCATAAAGGTGATATGAAATGTCGTCATACCTAGTTTGCCTGGATGGTAGCCTAGCGCAGAGGGAGGTTACACAGCGGAAAGGTGGCATGAACTGAACAGTCATACCTAGTTTGCATGGATGGGTAGCATCGAGCAGAGGGAGGTTACACAGCGGAAAGGTGGCATGAACTGAACAGTCATACCTAGTTTGCATGGATGGGTAGCATCGAGCAGAGGGAGGTTACACAGCGGAAAGGTGGCATGAACTGAACAGTCATACCTAGTTTGCCTGGGTGGTAGCATAGAGCAGAGGGAGATTATACAGCGGAAAGGTGGTATGAGCTGAAGTCATACCTAGTTTGCCTGGGTGGTAGCATAGAGCAGAGGGAGATTATACAGCGGAAAGGTGGTATGAGCTGAAGTCATACCTAGTTTGCCTGGGTGGTAGCATAGAGCAGAGGGAGATTATACAGCGGAAAGGTGGTATGAGCTGAAGTCATACCTAGTTTGCCTGGGTGGTAGCATAGAGCAGAGGGAGATTATACAGCGGAAAGGTGGTATGAACTTAAGTCATACCTAGTTTGCCTGGGTGGTAGCATAGAGCAGAGGGAGATTATACAGCGGAAAGGTGGTATGAGCTGAAGTCATACCTAGTTTGCCTGCTAATCTATTAAGCTATCTTCTCCCCAAATCTCTGCTTCATGACCTTTTCTGGGGAGCTAGAAACACATTTTAGGTTGTAGCTTTCGTTCTCGAGGTCAAATTGTTATGAGAGTTATTGTGCAGAGCTTTCCATAAGCTTGACAGTATTTGTCCCATTTCTGTGTGATGTGTGTGTATATATATCTATATATATATAGATATATATATAATACTAATGGCACTCTTAATTATACATGATTTAAACTTCTGCTAACATCATATTTCTTTTCTAATAAAATAATAAAACTCACATGTAGCCTCTGCCTGATCTACTTTGTAGACCTAGGCTGTTATAACACCATAAACATTCTTTCTCCCAGGGCTAATGGATCATCTGTTTATCTTTAAGAGCAGCAAGGTAAGCCCCACCTCCCTGCTCATAGATCATTTTCTGTAACCCATCACTTGTCAATTATGTCCTGGTCTACATCATGAAATGGTTTATAAATGACATATTTTTAAGTTCTTACTCCCATTAGCTGAATCTTCCATTTATCTAAAGGGCCACCTGTTCACCACATCAACCCTTGATTCCGACTCAAACTCCGCCCCCCTGTCTTGGCCCTATGAGATTCAAGGAGATGTTTTCAGAGAAGGAACAGATGCAGGATAAGTGTAAGGGGAAGGGGGGGCGACCCTTGGCATTTGGCTCTCTTGGGAAAATGCCTTTTTGGACTGAACAGTCTTGCTTCATGCACAGAAAACGGGTGTTTTAAACGTTCCAATTTCTTGGCACAGGAGGCCTTTTATATAATGCAATTGCCTCTTGCCATCAATGTTCATCTTTACATCCTGAAATATTTACATTACTCTGGCAAACTGAGATTTATCTTCTATGCGTTCATTGTCCAAAACTGCAAAAATTCACACCTTCACATCTCTGCTGCAGAATGTTTTTTTCTATTTTTTCCCATTGCAGGTTTCTTTTTCTGAAAAGTGGCTTTCAATTTTTTCTACAATGTTGTGAATGGTAGGCCTCTGATTTTAGTTCTTTGTTTCATGCACACGTCCCATTTAAGGTTATTTCTTTGGAAACCGCATTTTGATGTGGTAGTTGAGAATGACATGGCAATCATCTGTGTATTCAAATTCAAAGCCAGCATTTCTGTATTATTTTTGAGGGGGCAAATTTAAACACCACAGCCCCTATGAGAAGAGGATGGCTTCAGGAGAGAATCAAAGGCAGTATACTTAGTGTTCCAGCACCCACATCCCGAAGGAAATAGAAGATTCTTACAGCACAGAGTGGGGCCTGGAAATAATGGATAAGGACTAGCCAGCACGGCAGTGTTTAGGATCCTTGGCACAGCCCATCTTACCAGCATTTTCCAATAAAGTTCCAGGATGAATCTTCATATTGGGATATGGTTGCCCCTCAACATGGGTAACGCTGCCCCCAATCCACAATTGTGCAACATTTAAAGTTGTAGCAGCCATCCAAACTTCTATACACTTGGGTAAACCCACACAGATATATATTGAAGTGTCTGCAGCCTGTTTGGAATGGATTCCATTCAGCAGAGAGGCCTTTGTGGGCAGGGTGACCATTACACAAATGAAGGAAAAAGGCCACAGACAAGTGGCTGGATGTAATACTTTAAAAATGCAGTTGCACCCAAATGGGCACCATATATATTGTGGCGAAGGAGTCAGACGCACTCTGGACATGTTGACTTTATTTTAATGAAATTATGAAGAAAAAGGCCTATCTCTCCCAATTGCAGAGGGGGGGGGGTTCCCTGCATTACTAAAGTAACTAAAGGTGCTTGGCTTTCGTCGGGAACTCAAAAGTAAATGTCCTCAGTCCTAAACCTACCTCTCCCTGACCCTGCCACTAGAAGAAATCAAACGGTCTCCTCTCCTGGTCGTTTCCCTTTGTGCCTTCTTGGCTGCTGCTTTCTCTCCGGGTTTTTATCTTGGCACCTTATCTTGCCAATAAACAATATTGCTTATGCTGACCTTCTCTGACACTCTTGGAGTGTCCTTCATGGGGTTCCATGTCATTCCATCGCAGAATGTTTTTTCGTGGGTTTTTTTACCGCAAATATTTTATCGAAAAAACCCATCAAATTCTTTTTTGGGGGGGGTTCACCCCCCAATCCCCTCTTTCCCTTTCACTTTGTATTTGTTACCAAAAACACACATCCCATATATATACTTTTTTAATTCCCCCCCCTCGCCCACCCAAAAGAATTTGATGGGTTTTTCCGAAAAAAAAATGTGTGGTAAAAAATCCAGCAAAAACGGCCCGCGATGAAAGGACGTTGTACCCTTCATGGGCCCTTGTAGCTCATCCCAACTGTTCCTCTGGATTTTACTCTTCTTAGTGTTCTGCTTGTAACGATTCTCCTGAAGCTACTGTCTCAGTCTTTACTTTGCTTTCAGGTTTCTTACGTTCTTGAGATCCAACCTTTTTTAGGTTTTCTAATATTTTATCTGTATTCAGAATCCCTCTCTGCTGGGTTTTCTATTGGTTTATGTCTCTTGTTGTTTAGTTCACTTGGCAGTTTCAAATCACTCTTATTACACTTGTATATGGAGTGTCTTCCCGACTCCTGAACACTGAGCTACCGTGGTTGGTTCCCTCTTCCCAGGATATTCATTTCCGCCTTTCCCCTGTTTCCTAATCACCCTTGTTCGGTAAGTGATTTATGTGATCCTCACATATCGACATATCTGGGTTTACTGTTTGTTTGTGACCCTCGGGCCTTTCATGTTGTGTTCTGTTCTTCTCTTTACAATAGTTTGCCCCAGCGGCCTCCCGCCTCTCCCGTTCACCCCTGTACCTTTTGTTTATCCAGGGTGACATCACGGGGCTCAGCACTTGATTGGGTAACCGTCTTCGTGTTCTTGCTTCTTAGTCTTGGGTTTCTCCAACATTCCGTTACTTGTGTCTTTCTGCTGTGGTGGTCGAGGGACGCTGGCGGGTGGGAGCTGTCAGCGCTCCCTGCTGCAATGTTCTTGGCGTTGTTAGACTGGTGTCTGGCCTACCATGGGATGGTCGTGGTCACTCCACCACGTCTGACAAGTTTTCTCTTCTTGTCCTCACAGCAGCTTTTCCCTTGTTGGTTTTGCCGGCCCTCCGGCGTCTTGAGCTGGCGTTCTTAGTTTTTCAAACGGGTGCCACACTATGGTGAAGGTCAGTGGCTAGATCCATAGGGAATCCGAAAATTCTACTCCTAAAACCTTTTGACTTGTATGACGGATTTGGCTTATATTTTCCAAACAAACGGTGTGTCCTTGGCCCCCACAGACTGGTCATTTCGGGAAAGATTTGTTAAAAAATATAAACGTTAAGAAAGCAAAAAAAGCTGATTTAGGCCTAGTCCCATTCATTTTACCATACAGAAAAAGTCAAACGTTTTACGCGCCAAAGTACAAAAACTGCTGGATGGAATTGAACCAAATAAGAAACAACTTCCACACACAGTTTTTACTTTCTGGGAGAGGTTTGGGGGTCTTTCCGTCCAGTAGGTTTTAAAATATTCAACAGGGACTAGGGTGCACCCTTCTCCCAAAATTATAGTTATATCTTCCCATGGTGCTTTGCCGTAAAGAGTTTTTTCAGAAATGAAAAAGCCACCTTTTTTTCTTTTTTTTTGGCTCAATGCGAGTGATGACTGCGGTTTATGCCGGGGGTATGCATTTATATATGGTTTTTAAAAAAACCTTTATAACAGTACAGAAATGTAACATACAAGATAAAAGAAATTGATTCAAACCTCATTCTCATCACTTCATAATATTGTTAAAACATTTCCATATACACAATATTAACGTAAGAAATAATAGCACTATTTGGAGGAGGAAAAAGGACGAATTCACATCAGGCTAGAGGTGGAGAGGGTGTGAGAAACCAAAGGGTGTCTCACCCACTAGTCCCTCAGGATCTCTCGCTCAGGTGGCCAGGGCACGCCCATCACCTTTGGATCCAGAGCTTGGGGGTGGACCAGTGCGGGAGGATCACCTGAGGGAGGGGTCTTTAGGGAGTGGGGGTGAGGCAGCCGATGGTGAGAAGTGATATCCCCCTTTTATTTCACATAAACCAGCCTATTTTTTTTAGGATTCTCCGAGGTCCCAACTCCCCAACCCCCCTTTCTACACAAACACTGGGCCGAGGAAGAAGGCGACAGAGTAACAAGACTAACTGCATCGTACTGGACATGTTCCGTTAATTGGGTCACGCACTTGACTATAAGTGCACACACCGGATACCAATTAGCTCTCATCACACAGATAAAAGGCGGAAAATAGAGACACACAAAGGAAAAGGGCAAGAGAGGCATAAAGCAGCTTAGAGGAAGGAGGCTTTTGGTGCGTGCAGGGAAGACTTTTTGAATATTCAGACATTTTGTGTAATTACATGGGAGTGGGTAGTTCCTTACCACTGCATGTGTAGTTCGTTTGACATTATTGGGGGAATACTGCAGGAATTGAAAAGATTTAATGCAAATTATTTTTGCTACACCAACAGTGATCACATGAGCTATGCAGGGGGTAATGGGTCTCTGTGCAACGACCCATGGCCAAATGCCATGGCAAGTGAGCCACAAAGAAAGGTACTGCTGCAACAGGTACAGTGGCCACTAGCTTGGCTAGTCGGCCCCAAGGAAAACTATTGGTGCAATATAAACACTGATCAGGGCCAAAGGCCATGGCTAGTGCACCCCAGAGAACCCTGTTGGTGCATCATGTACAATTGCCGGGGCCACTGGTCATGGCCGAAGGTGTGGCTAGTGTGCCCCAAAGAAACCAATTGGTGCAGAAACACATTGGTGCAATAGGAACCGTGCACATGGTCAAAGGCCGTGACCACTGGCCATGGCAAGTGGGCCCAAAAGAAAGCTATTGGTGCAACTTATACAGTGCCCACAGACAAAGGCCATGGCCACTGGCCCTGGCCAAAGGCATGGCTAGTGGGTCCGAAAGAAACCTATTGGTGCAATAGGAACGTTGGACCCAACCAAAGGCCCTGGCTAGTGCCCCTTATATAAACTAGGGTATAATAAAAACTTCAAATTCAGTGAAAAAACTTCAGTTAAGAGACATTGAAGGTGATCAGAGCTAAGATGATCATCGCTTCCCACAGCCTTTGAATTTCAAGGGTTTTGTAGCATTAAATCTGATCACCTTTAAATACGTTTTTTTCACTGAATATAAATATATATATGCGCATATATATGCATTTTGCTACTACCCTTGTAAAAAGGCTACAATATAATAGAGCCAAAAGCAAATTGTATAGCTGACCCTCCAAATTCCAAAACGCTGTCTGCCAGAGAGAACTGTAAGGAAGGCATGGCATCAACAGTAAGACGGACACAAGTGACCACAGTTCAAGGGTGTTTATTGAACTTCAAAAAAGGTATGATAAACGCCTATCAAAACCTAAATCTACAGATGGGAGCAAGATACGACCACAGTCATCAAATAATAACACAGGCCTAGTGGTATCTTGTCAAAATAAAAGGGCCTATACTAAAATACCTATTGCCAATCCTTACCTCTGAATACAAATAGTGTGGAGAATAATGTTTTGAAAAAGAAGTGTCCAAAAATGATGTCGGGTTTTCAGGCCGTTGGGCCCAAACCCCCCCCGCCCAGGTTTTCAGCACGGGATAAGGCTGTTCACTCGAGCGTAGCACAGTCTCTGGCTTCTTTAGCACGAGGTTACAGTTCATTCATCAGCATCAGGGTCTTCGGAGCGCAAGTCTCCTTGCTTCTCAAAGTCTCTTCGCTCAAAGGGCCTGATGCAACCAAATAAGTTTTTTACATCTTCGGATTTTCACAAGTATTCACATCGGGTGAGTCACTCTCCACCCCGGATCCCCCTCGGCTGGGCTCAGATCCTTTTTGCATAAAGTTCTGCACAGGCTTCCCTCTGCCGGGCTCGAGTCTGTCTTTCACCTTTCACTTTATCACACAATATTCGTAGGTTTTTCTTTTTCGGGTGACTCACAGTAAATCCCAGATCCCCCTCAGCCGGACTCAGATCCCTTCAACACAATTAGTCTCCCTCAGCTGGGCTTGGACGAATGTCAATTTTACATCAAGTATCGAAGACTTTCGAATGTGCACAGAGTTTAGCTTGACCAGTTGCAGGACCGCTTCGATTTCATAATTCTTTCTTTTAACTTTTGCATCCTTTCGGTTGGATACCTAACTGAGACTTTTGAATGAGCACCCAGGTGATGCCGGACCACTCTGTCTACGGTATCATATCTTGGCTTCAAAGTTCTGTAACGCTCACCTGGTATCCACAGGGACGCCACCCGACTTGGTTGGACTGCTCCCGACCTGCATTCGCATCCCCCGGGTTCTCGTTCTGCCTAGGATCTAGTCTGGAATACAGGAGTTCTGGTTTAGCCCACAATCTTTCTATCTGGGCCCACCTCCCTTGTGACCCCCAACGACCCCTTTAGAGTTTTCTTCACCTTGGATTTTGATAAGATGCACTCTCCGTCCTGCAGTTCTGTGCAGGGGTGCGTCGTGAATGGGGCGCTTCGCTGCCAAGCTGTTTCACTGGCGCGGGCCCGAGAGTCCAGACCTGCTGCGACTCTGTTCTTCAGGTAAGTCTATTGTTCTTGATATTTGGCCATAATTGTAATTGCCCTTGTTAATGTCCTCCTTCTCTCTAGGTGCAGAAGGGATGATGAAGACGTCGAGCTGGTTGAGGGGGCTGTGCTTGAAATGGTAAGTGAATGCGCGGAGTGCGGTGCTATGTGCGCTTTTGCTGTTTGCTAACCTGTGTTATTCTTCTCTTGCAGGCTGCCTTGATGATCTGGGTGGTGAGCGGCTGGGAGGATGCGGAGCGATGAGTGGATGTTGTCTGGACCGCAGTTGAGTAAGTATCAGATCTACCCACCTTGCCTTCTCTTGCAGGTTGATGGAGGCCGGCCCGGAATAAACCAACAGCGAGTTCCGCTCAGGGATGCTTGAATGAGGGATGCGAACGCTTACTAATGTTATCTTTCTTTTTCCTCCTCCAGGTTGCCTATAAGCGAGGACGAGTTTCCGAGGTGACACTGGAGCGAACGACCACAGCTGGATTGACAAGCAGGTAAGGGTGGCTAATGGTGTTCTTCTCTTCCTTTGCAGGTGCAGGCCTGGAATGCTGAGGACAGATCACGGTGAACGTCATGCTGCGAATGCAGAGCAACGCGAAGCGTGTGCTGCAGCTCGGCCGTGGCTTTAAATAGTTTTCAGGTATCCCAGGTGCCTTCAAGCCTGACCACACCCTAGATGCTAGACTGCATGGTTCAGTTCTGAACTGAGCCATGTGGGGGCAGCCATGTTGTTCCATTCCCATTGAGAGCTCCAGCTCATTCTTCTGCCATATGAGCCTGGTGCCAAAGGCGCCAGGTCGGACTCCAGGAGAGTCTTGGGGGACATGATTCGGCCCTTGGGGCCGTGCAGGGACACTGTGATGCAGCCCAGAGGCCCCGAGTACCAGGGCTAGGGGCTATGGCCATGACAGCACCCCCACCCCCCCATCCCCCCAAAAGGCCCCTCTCCCCTCTCAAGGTGGTTCTTCTGTCTGGTCCTGGCTTGGTGGGTTACTCACAATGAAAATGTCATATTAAACGTGGCGCATGGATAATCGCTAGGTTCCCATGTTCTGTCTTGTGGACCATATCCCTTCCAGTCTACTAGGTAGTATAGTTTTGTTCTGACGTACTTTGAGTCTAAGATGTCCTTGACCTCGAATTCCGGTTCACCATAGACCATTACAGGTTCGGGTGGTGTGGTTACCCGTGTTCCAGGCTGAACTGGTTTTAAGAGGGACACATGGAACACAGGGTGGATATGCATGTTGGATGGCAGGGTCAGTTTGACTGCAGCTGGGTTTATGATGGATTCAATGGTAAAAGGTCCTAGGTATCGTGGGCGGAATGTCTGGGTCCCTTTAAGAGGTACATGCTTGGATGCTAGCCACACTCTGTCTCCTACTTGGTAGTAAGGGGGCCTTTTTCACGATGCGGGTCTGCGTATTTCTTTTGGCAAACCTTGGCTTGACGCAAGTGTTCAATGGCCCTTGTGAAGGCCTGAGAAATGGTGGCGTGTAGGGTTTTCATGGTTGGCATTTCCAGAGTCGTAGGAACGTCCAGTTCAGACGTGCCAGGGTGTCTGCCGTATACAGTATAAAATGGAGTCAGACCAGTGCTGCTGTGAAGAGAATTGTTATAGGCATACATGGCAATCCACAAGTCTTTCCAATCCCGTTCCACTTGATGGAGCATACAGCGCAAGTATTGTTCGAGTGTCTGGTTCGTCCTTTCCGTTTGGCCATCCGTTTGGGGGTGGTGGCTAGTGGATAGCCTAATGTCGATTTGGGCCATTGAACAACATTTCTTCCAGAAGTTGGATACACATTGGGTGCCCCGATCCGAGATATGTACTGACGGGAACCCATGGAGCCGTACAATGTGTTCTAGGAATGTCTTAGCCAGGCTGGATGCATTTGGAAGTCCTTTAAACTGCAAGAAGTGGGCCATTTTAGAGAACAGGTCTACGACCACTAGGATGGTATTATATCCTTGACAAGAGGGCAGGTCGGTGATAAAGTCGAGTGATAAAGTATGCTATGGAGCTGGCGGAATGTCCAATGGTCTAAGGAGCCCAGCTGGTCTCTGTTTCGATGACTTATTCTGTGCACAAATACCACAAGAGAAGATGAACTGAATGATGTCCTTGCGCCACGTTGGCCACCAGTAGCTCCTCTTCACCTTGGCCAGAGTTTTGGCAATTCCAGGGTGGCCTTCCATGAGGGAGTCATGATATTCCGAGATGACCTGTTCCTGAAGCTCTTTCTTGGGCAACAATAAACGATTCGTGTAATATGCTAGTTGGTCCTTAACTGCATAGTGTTCTCCCCGTGAATTCCGTTCTCGTAATAATTCAGGAGTCATTACTTGTGGGATTTCTTGCAGCAATTCGTCTTGAGTCATGGTGGTTGTAATGCCTAGGAGTTTGTCGCTCGGGATGATGGCCACTGGATCAGGGGTTGTGTACACCAGTTCATCTGTGCCCATGCGCAAAAAGGGCATCAGCTTTGCCATGTCTGACTCTGGGTCGGAACGTGATTACGTAGTCGTACTCTGCAAAGAAAAGGGCCCAGCGTAGTTGCTGAGAGGATTGAGCCTTTGCACTCTTCAAGTATTGTAGATTTCTATGGTCGGTTATTACGGTGATAGTGTGCCTGGCCCCTAGCAGATAATGTCGCCAGGCCTTGAAGGCTGATTTTATGGCCAGGAGCTCCTTGTCTGTGATGGCATAATTGAGCTCGGGCAGTGAAAACTTACGCGACCAGAAGGTTACTGGATGTAACTGGCAGGTGTGTATGTCCCTTTGCGATACAACAGCACCGATGGCCATACTGGAGGCATCCGTTTCTACCACATACGGAAGATCTGGGCGAGGGTGTCATAAGATTGGAGCGGAAGTGAATCTCACTTTGAGTTCCTGAAAAGCCTTCTCAGCCTCTTCTGTCCACTGGAATTTCTTATTGCATTTCCTTAATAAAGACGTGATTGGATGTACTGTTTGAGAGAATCCCGGGATGAATCGGCGGTAAATGTTTGCAAAGCCCAACATGCTGTGGACCCCTTTGAATGAACCTGAGGCTGGCCAATTTAAAATGGTGTCGACCTTGTGCACATCCATTCGGATTCCCTTTGGAGTGAGGATAAACCCCAGGAACTCTACCTCTGAAACGTGAAATTAGCATTTTTCAAGTTTGGCATAAAGATGTTGTTGGCAAAGCTTGGTAAGGACGGAATGCACATGCTTGGCATGGTCCTGTTTTGAGGCCAAATATACTAGGATGTCTATATAGACTAGGGCACAGACATCAATCAGTTCTCTCAAGACATCGTTGATGAAATACTGAAATGCGGCAGGGGAGTTGCAAAGGCCAAATGGCATCACCTGGTATTCATATAAGCCATATTTGGTACGAAACGCTGTTTTCCATTTGTCGCCCTTTTTAATGCAAACAAGATGGTAGGCCCCCCTAACGTCCAATTTCGTGTAGATTTGGGCATCTTTGACTTGGTCTAACAATTCCGGGATCAGGAGCAAGGGGTAGCGATTCTTAAGTGACTTGGTTCAGCGCACGATGGTCAATGCAAGTCCTCAAATCTCCTTCCTTCTTCGGCACAAAGAATAAGGGAGACGCTGCAGGTGACTTTGAGGGGCGGATGAAACCGTTGGCCAGATACTGTTCCAGGTATGACTTCAAATGTTGGTTCTTAGGTTCTGTAAGCACATAGATTCGACCACAAGGGATTTATGCACCAGGTACCAGGTCGATCTGGCAATGGTAGGGTCTGTGGGGTGGCAAGGTATTAGCTTGTTCCTTTTGAAACACGTCTTGAAAGTCTTGATATTGGCTTGGCAGGGTACCAACCACACCTAAGGCACTTGCCGCCCCTCCCTGGACAGACGTTTTTGTCTTCCTCCCTTTATAATAGCAAATTTGTGTACAATCTTGGGGAAAAAAAACAGTTCTCGAGTACGCCAGTCGATTCTTGGATTGTGTGCGACCAGCCACGGCATCCCTAGGATTAATCGGAACTGAGGTGCCTTGATAAGATCAAAAGCGATCGATTCCCTATGGCCGTCCTGACATAAGAGGGTTAGAACAGTGGTGCATTCAGACACGGGGCCGGAGGCGATTTCAGTGCCGTCTACGGTGGGTACAGGCTCAGTGGTGGACTTAGGGCAGAATGGGAGCCCCATCTTTGCTGCAAGATCCTGGTCCATGTAATTCCCCACGACTCTGCTGTCGATGTAAGCTTCTACCGAATGCATCCTTGACGGCTGATGGTGGTTGATTATGATCACAGGCAATGCAAAATGGAAGATCTGTAGTTGGGTTTCTTCGCTCGACAAATGGACCCCTACATTTGCCGGGCTTGGTAGTTTCCAACTCCTCACTTGATGTCTCCTTATCTGTGGCTCCTACGGTCCTTCTTGGTGGCTTTACCGGGCACTCTTTGAGAAAATGACCCGCCTTTCCGCAATATAAGCATAACTGCTGTTCCCTCCTCTTGTCACTTTCTGCTTTGGTTAAATGGGGTCTTACCCCTCCTAGTTGCATTGGTTCCACAGAACTGTCTGTCCCTCGCTGAACATGGTCCTTGGAGTGCACAAACATGCAGCGTGTGTCTGGTCTACTTCGATCCGTTCTTCGATCTTCTAACCTATGATCGAGTTGAACCACCAGGTTAATAAACTCGCCACAGTCCTTGGGTGGATCTACTACTTGGGCAAGTACATCCTTTAGCTCCCCTCTTAAGCCCCGGTGGAATAGCGTGGTCCTTTTGTCCTCCGGCCACTCTGCTTCGACCACAAGCCTGTTGAAGGTCGCTGTGTACGTCAGTAGATCTTGGTTTCCTTGACGGAGGGACAAGAGTTCATCGTCTAAAACCTGTCCATGAGAACGACGGGCGAAGAGCTTTTCCAGCTCCTGCTGAAAGTCCCCAAAATCGCGTAGCAGTGGATTATCTGGCTAATAAAGGGCATGGACCAATCTGCAGCACTTCCACTCAAATAAGACAACACAAAGGCCACTCGTGACTGGTCATTAGGGTACTCCCCAGGTCTGCAAAGAAAATAGAGGCGACACTGATTCATAAAGGTTGCGTACTTCCTAGGGTCCCCCGAGAAACGCTCCAGTGGAGCTAAAGGAACTGCTACAGCAAGGGTGATCAGCACCGGGTTACTCGATGGGGTTGGCATTGATGGGATGGTCCCAGGCAAAGGGGCTTGTCCGGCCTGTGATTGAAGGAGTTGTCTACTTAGATCATCAGTACGTTCTTTGGTCACTATTAGTTCTCTCCGCAAGGCATTGGTTTCCTGTCTGGCTGAATGTACCTCAGCGCGTAACTGCCCCAACATCTGAGCTAACTGGTCGGTTGCCGAGGTTTCCATGCTGAGCGCCCGGGTGGATTGGAGTTTTGAGGCTTCGCCTTCTTTAACGCTCACCGGGTATACACAGGGACGCCACATGACTTGGTTGGACTTCTCCCGACCTGGATTCGCCTCCCACGGGTTCTCGTTCTGCCGAGGATCTAGTCTGGAATACAGGAGTTCTGGTTTAGCCCACAATCTTTCTCTCTGGGCTCACCTCGCTTGTGACCCCCAACGATCCCCTAGAGTTTTCCTCACCTTGGATTTTGATAAGATGCGCTCTCTGTCCTGCAGTTCTGTGCAGGGGTGCGTCGTGAATGGGGCGCGTCACTGCCAAGTTGCTTCACTGGTGCGGGCCCGAGAGTCCAGACCTGCTGTGACTCTGTTCTTCAGGTAAGTCTATTGTTCTTGATATTTGTCCGTAATTGTAATTGCCCTTGTTAATGTCCTCCTTCTCTCTAGGTGCAGAAGGGATGATGAAGACGTCCAGCTGGTTGAGAGGGCTGTTCTCGAAATGATAAGTGAATGCGCGGAACACGGCGCTAAGTGCGCTTTTGCTGCGCTTATGTTGTTCCATTCCCATTGAGAGCTCCAGCTCCTTCTTCTGCCATATGTGCCTGGCACCAGGACTGACTCCAGGAGAGTCTTGGGGGGCATGATTGGGCCCTTGGGGCCGTGCAGGTACACTGTGATGCGGCCCAGAGTCCCCGAGTACCAGAGGACCAGGGCCAGGGGCTATGGCCATGACAAGTTCATTCACTCATCTGCTTTTTTAATAATCTTCTTTATACAATGTTGCTGCTTGCATGCTTGGTTTCCACACAGAACGGTCTGGTATCAGTCTCCCCAACTCACTAGCTGTGCTGACTTCACTGGTGCTGCTTTGTTGTAGGAGCTAAGAACAGTAACATGGCGGCAATAGCTTCTCCCCACCTTCACTATTGATGCGGGAGAGTCGCGCGTATGTCCGGCACACAATGCAGGATTCCTCAGCTTTAATTCCAGGTCTTACGTTTCCTATTCTTGAAGACTCATGAAAGATGCAGTCTTTCGGTGAAAAGGTCAATGGCACTTCTATCCTTGCAATCCTCTTTGGTCTTGCCATCTTCTGCCTTGTATTAAACTGCCATCTTGAAACTGCTGCTTCCTCTTGTGCTTTGCCTCACTCAAAGTGTGCTTTCGTGCTCTGCCTTTTTATCCGTGTGGGGAAGTGTGATGGAAGGCAGGTGTGTCTGTGTAATGATCAGTAATTGCCTGACCAATGTATTGGCACGTGTCAGGTATACGGCTCGGGTTTAGTCCGTTTTCGCTCACAGTGAGTTGTCTGTGGGAAAGTGTTCATGTCGGAAAAGGGGCAGGAGGTGTTGAATCCCTAAGTATCCTACCTGGTAGGATGGGCTAACAGTGTTACAGGGAAGGGGATACCGTGTTTCCCCATCCGGTGTCCCACTTCCACTCGCCAAGACCCTTCATCCAAGTGATTTCCCTCCCACCCTCCGCCCCTCCACTGGTCCACTCCCAGGAACAGGATCCAAAAGCGATGGCTGTGTCCTGGCCACCTTGATGACAGATCCCCGGAGACTAGCGGGTGAGACACCTTCGGGTTTCTCACAGAACACACCATGTGGGCTGTTAAGGGGTGCACATCAAAAAAAGAGTTGCAATTACAGGGTTTTCATCAGTAGAAGACAGTCCAAAAACTATGAATTGCACCAAAAAAGGTTGAAAACAACTGCCACAAGTCTTCCTCTGTCCTTGAGGTGCCTTCCTTAAACCGCTGCGACTATCCATATGTCTCAATCTCTTCAGGAAGCGTACGTCTTCAGTAAAGGCAGGGTGTACCCTCAGAATGCACAACTCTTTAATTGAAATCCCTTTCTGCATCTTCCGGAGTCTGTGCTTGAACAGGTCTTCTTCACCACTGTTGCTGGATAAGGCTATAGGGTCCCTTGGTGGGGTCACTTTTCTGGAAACGTAAAGTTGCCTGTCTGCTGTCCTGCAGAGAAAGTGTAAGGCCTTGATTCCGTAGGTGGCAAATTCCCACCTGCAAGTTTATGCAAACAAAATGACATGTTTAGCTTTTAATGCGAAAGCAAAAATACTTACATGAAACACTACGCGTAGCTTGGTCCAAGAATGTGTTCAATAGTTAAAATGTGATTCATTTCCTAGAAATTATGTTGGTGAACCGGCCACCATGGTTGCATTAAGTTAGAGCACTGGTCAGACCCAACACTGCTTTCATTCAGCATGGGCTCTTTCTGCTTTAGGAATACAATCAACAAGCCTATATTTCCTTTCAGAAAGGACTAGTCCTGGAGCCCTGATTTATCCCGAACTTTCCCTGACTAGTGGGGTATTCCCAACTGGCCAGGAATGCCTACCCCTTTGCCAAGAAATGGTTCAACAGGGGCGTGGCTATGCAAATATTCCCCGGCCGCGCATGTTAAGTGATGTTGCCGAACTCTGTGGGATGAGTTCTTTAGGCTCGGGTTTAAATGGTCAAGTCCTTGTTTGTTGTAAGGTGTTGTCTTTTGCCAACTAGAGTTGTAGAGCTCGGTGTTCTGATGAGGGTGTACTTGTATCTTCCTACTTTCAGCAGTGGCATAACACAAAACGGAACGGGGGTTCAGGGTCCTGGGAACAATGACGTGAATCAAGGGAATGTGCGGTGTGTGGGGTGCCTGAAACGGTGGGACATTTTTTGATTAGGTGTGAAAGACATGTTGCAGAGAGCGAATTGATGAGGGTTCGGTTGACTGCGTTGGGTGTGGCTGAGCTGAGTGAGAGGACTATACTGGAAGTGATGGGGAGAGAGGCAGGAGGAGGAGCAGTGTGATGTTGGATTTTGTGAGGCAGACGGGGAGGTGGGAGGAGTTGTGAGCTTAAATGGAGCCAAATAATAATTAGTGGGTACGGTGCACACCATCCTGTAGGATGGGGAAGCGCCTGCGTGGGTCCGCCCACGCTTCCGATAATTAAGAAGAAGAAGGAGATCCTCAAAGCATATTCTGCCCCAGACGCTCGTGCCAGCCTGGTCCACCGTTCATACCTGCTGCCGCAGCGGGTGACCCGGACTGCACGAGGTAAAAGACGGAAGGTTTTGGATCAAATCTTAGACCTTACACAGAACGTGGGGACAGGGAAGAACCGTCCTACCACACATTTAGGAATAAGACTAAAGCGTGGCTGCACAAGCAAGACAGGTGACTGACTGCTTGAATCCGCTCCTTCTATATGATTCTGATGGAGATATCCTAATGCGTTACACGCATTGACCTCTTTCCTGCATAGTGTATGTTTGTGGTATATTCTGATTTATATATTGCGCACTATTATAATTGTCTGGATATATCCTTTTGCGCTCCACTCATTGACCTTTTTGTGCATTTTGTATATACATGGTATTTTCTGTTTTTGTATATTACGTATCATTATAATTGTCTGTATTTCTGTAACATGTAAGTTAAGCACCCAGTTGCCCACGGGCTCGGTGCGCTCTATAAATAAACTAAACTAAGTGACATTATTTTGTTCATTATAGTAATAGAGGCAGCTTTTGGTGCCAGGGGATCGGGCGGTTCTGTTAGGTCAGTGGCAGCAGTTGAATTTCTTTAGTGTAGGGCCATTAACATCTTCCCGAAAGTAGTGCAAGTCGGCATAACGAAAGCCCTAAATAATCTAGGGAAATTAGTGGTTTTTCCCAAGAACCTTTTTTAAATAATCTGTTGAAATGGTGAATTTTTCCAGGAAATGTTTTGCGAAAAATGGCTTACAATGTTGTACAATTTACAGCTGGTTCTCTGGAATAATGCATGAAAAATCTAGTAGATGCCATATGGCCAACAGTACACAGGAGCATTTGACAACATTTTCCTGATGCCCGAGTCACAACATATGCCAGCAATGCCATTTCGAAGTCATTTTTGTGCACATGCGCCCACAATATATCTTATTGGCAGTGTAAATCATTTCATGACTGAACCATAATGCCAGCATTAGTAGTGACAATCAGTTTGATTTTGTGGCCACATTCTATGCAATTATGATCACTGTAAATAACTTTTATGAAGCTGTCAACCCAATCTAGGCTTGTATGGTCATTACATCTCTTTAGTGAAGCTGCAACTACACCCTATTCCAAAAGTCTCAATATAGCTATTCGATGATGTTTTAAGGCAGCATTGGTACTATAAATAGCTTCCAAGACACATTGCAAACCCCCCCATGCCCCCCTCCTAAGTATTGCTTGCACAATGAGCCAAGTCATATGTAGACTTTTACTCTGGTGCAGGAAGAAAAGAACCAGAAGGCAGGCTTTTTTTTTTTTTTACGTATGCCACCATCTCTTCAACCTCCTCCCCTTCAACACCAGACCTGCCTCCTCGCTTTTACATTTCACAATGGAACTCCGGACCCTTCTCTTCAAGGAATGGCTTTTCCCGAACACCTAGGTTTGCACACCCTCTACTCTCTACCTAATCTGAAGCTGGGCAAACTGCTCCCTTTAGCTTCTTCCTGACGTTGTTTGTAGATCCCTTGCTGCCAAATTACCTGCACTCCCCTTCCCCCTCTGTTTGGACCCCGCTCCCTTCCTCGCTGTTAGCTCCCTGGCTGCCAAATTGCCTGCACTCCCTGTTAGCTCCCTGGCTGCCAAATTGCCTCCACTCTCCTTCCCCCGCTGTTCGCTCCCTGCTGGCAAATTGTCTGCACTCCCCTTCCCCGCTGTTAGCTCCCTGCTCCCTTGCTGCCAAATTGCCTGCACTCCCCTTCCCTCGCTGTTAGCTGCCTGGTTGCCTAATTGCCTGCACTCCCCTTCCCCCGCTGTTAGCTCCCTAGCTGCCAAATTGCCTGCACTCTCCTTCCCCCGCTGTTAGCTCCCCGCTCCCGTGTATCGATACCCAGCGACCTGCCACGCTCCCGGTGCACTTAAGGCTAGATACACACTCAATAACCAGATAATAATATCAATATAAATGGGGCACTGCATATTGTTAAAACGCTTCTCTGGCTCCGATTGTTAATAAATCGCACTTCATGAATAAAATATTCTCTCAATCATAGAAACAATTCCTTAAGTGAGTAAATCTCCCCCATTCTGTAAATACATTTCCTTTGGGAAGGAGTGTGGGAGGGATTAATGGCAAAATAGTTCCTGGGCTGTTCCTGTCTAACACGTATGTTCGTGATCATGGTAGCAGCAGGCATGTATGTTGTGGGTTTGTTTTCATTTTTCACAATACTCACCCTCACAGGGACATGTCTATGTATTCTGTTGTTATAATGTAAAGCGCTTTGGATGAAAGCACTATATAAACATAATAAATTCAAATACAAAATAACAGGAGTCATATGGACCGAGAGAGGCTTGCGCTGAGCATAAGCGTCTTCTAGTTGTGCGCATTGCACACGATGGACACTGAAACAATGTCTCTGGTGGCGATTAGTGAGGTCACTAGGATTTCTTTTTATGTTTGTTCAATTATGGACCCACATTCTGTCTTTGTTCTGTGCTGGTGCACGTGGCCGCTTAGTCCTTCCTTTGTGTTGTGAACCTGCAAGCATCTCCATGCTGCTTTGTCAATTCATAAATGCTGCATTTCACAGGGGCCGGGGGTTCTGTGGTGACCACCATAAGGAAGTTGGATTTCTAGGTCGTGTCCGGCTCCACTAGGTATCTTGCTAGTGGTGCTTCCCCTATGCCGAGCCAAGCCAAGATCACCAAAACCCTGGCACGAGTGCTCCACGCTGGGATTGAATCCTCAGTGTTTCGCTTGTCGCAGCGGAGGTCAATGCCTTGGTCCCTCCTAGTAGAATAACTCTGGGGGTTAATAAGAATATTGTGTATGTGTCTGCGTCAGAGTGGTGGCAGTTGGTCTGGACAGAAACCTGATGCGGCACAGCTCGCTAATATTTTTATCTTGTCTTGTGTTCTAGGCGCCCTCCTCCAACAACTCCATTCAAGCCGCTATGGTGATGAGGTGACCTCAGTCCACTGCTGCATCCTTGAAGGAGGAGTGACCCCAATGGCAAGAGGGTCCTTGCTGGAATTCTGGCCCTAACGTGCCAGCGACTACACTGCCCAGGGTGGGCAGGGCAATGAATACGTGCATTGCTGTTACTACTAGACCAACACCAGGATGGCTCTGCGGACCTGTTTGGATGCAGCGGATCTGACTGAAAGGATTTTCTTTATTGTGGGGGCCGTCTGGGCAGTTGTCTCCCCACCCCTCTGTGCCTGTGTAGTCCAGTAGCTATTTAAATGAGGAGCAGGTGTGGTGACGAGAAGGGCCCTGGCTTGCCATGTGACACTCAGAACAAGTGGATCTAACCTCTCAAGACCTATTTTAAAAAATCAAGCGGGCTCTTTTGTGGCACTTGCTTTGGGTGGAAAATGACATTATATGATGAAGCGAGGGTGGCAATTATATAGCTGGGAAATGCTAGATGATTCGAGAGTAAAGGCAATATTTTACTCACTAAAAGGGAAATGCCAAACTGCCTCTCCATAGCAATCTGTATTTTCCTGTCCATGATTTACTGCAGACGTCTGATTTTTTTCCTTGAGTTTATGGTAACCCAGAGAAGATTTGTGTTTCTTAAACCTTTTCCAATCTACAAATCCATGCGGCATTGCACGGGGCAAGACTTCTCTGGAGATGAAGCGGAACCACGCAGCTGGCCAGGCCTGGTTCTCCAGACTCGCCCACGACGCTTCTGCGATCATCGGCATGGCCGCTCGCCGTCCGACTTTCCAGCCACAGCCTGGCTATGAATTGGGCTCAATTAGCACTCTCAGCCTCTTCTCAAGAGCTGTGCCTATGGAGTGGTGAATATTTTAAGTTAACTTAGCTAGTGACCTTACAGACCACTAAAGGGGGTGGGGGGCTGCGACAACCCCTACACCTAGCTGAGCTGATCTTGGGACGTTCTGGTGGTATTTAAAATAATGTATAAAATGTAAGTTCCTGGTGGAAGATGATTGGCTAATAAATTCTCTATACCTGATCCTTGCTCCATTACAGTGGCCTGCCTCAATGTTGCTCTCTGGTCATCATCCGTCTAGTGGTTCTGTGTTCTGTGAGGGGAAGACATTGCTGCAGCTGGGTCTTGCAAACAAAGATGTGATGCCATGTTAGTCCAGTTTCAAAATAACAATGATCTGTGTTTTGATAGCTTTCATAAGTCTAACTAGAAATATTATGCAGAGATGGCAGAATTCAGTAGAGTTCAAAGTTGAAAATGAGTAATTGACGATCAGTAACGGGCACATTTCACATCAAGCTGTACCGTCCTGACGGCCCCATCATCTTAAAGTACTACATCTAAAGAGAGGAGAGCGTTGGTTAGACTGAAAAACAATATGCAATGGTAGCCGCCTTGTGAATGCAAGCCCCCAACAGCAGGGCCTGATGCTGGGAAGTCGATGTCCATAGAGATTCCAGAGGATATTGCTGTCCCTTGCAATTAAGCATAGAAGACCTACATTAAGGAAAAAAGGGCACACAATGTGAGTTACCATGAATGCTTGTCGAAGAGGGCAATGCATCCCAAAGACCTGGTACGAGCAGAAAAGCACCCCACTTTGCATGGTCGAGGAATCTGAAATTCAAGATTTAAAGAGGCACACGTCAGAAGCAATATGTATCCTAATCCTTTCATAAGTAGAATGTAAATGTTTTCATGGATATGCCCACTGTATGCCTGCAGTCTGTTGTGATTTACTCCTTGCAGAAAGTGAGGATTTTAAAATGAATTTTCCAATGTCCCTGCGAACTCTAGCCACTAGTGGTCCTGTACTGAATGGCCAGCGTTTTTTGCATGTTGTTCGCTAGTCTCTCTATGTGTGCACTGCCGCTCCTCCGCCTGTTCGTGTAGCTCCTCGGGAACATTCCTGCACTCGCTACCCTCTAATTACCCTGCTCTCAATGTCTACAGCACCTCCACTACAGTACTACTCTGCCTTCTTCATACCTCTTCTTTGTATCGCTCACCGGGTTGGCAATCTTGCGCTTGCCTCATTTATTGCCCCCACTTCGCCCATTCCCTACTCCCTCAGCCCTCCCTCGCTCACCCACGGCTTATGGAATAGCTAATCACTCCACAGGAAAACATAATTCCTTTCCGACCACTTTGAGTTCCACAATCCACATCTCGCAGGCTTGCTGTCCCAATTACAAACTCCTCTGCCCACTTTCCACCATCAAACATTCCCTCTTTCTTTTCCATACATCGCCTCTCACTCCTTGCACCCACCACTTGCCACCCGATGTACGCCTCACAGCCCAAATTCCTTCTTTCTTGACCTTGGCCTCCGTCACAACCCTTCCTACGGAAGCCTGTACCGTCCTCCATGTTGAAATATCTTCCCTCTCCCTCAAATCGAACTTGACTCCCTCCTATTTGATAATTCTCTGACCTCCACAACTTGACTATTCAAAATCAATACCTCATGTTTGGGATATTTCTTCTTTGTGAAAGATAGTGAGCTAAAGACTCTGGGTAAGTCTCTCGTAACCAGGACTAATGTCTGACAGAGAGACTCCCAGGACCCCCTTTGTTAATTTGCATATTCAAGTAACTTTGGGTCTCACCCTAAGTTACTAGGGGAATCCAGACGCGGACCCCTTGCTCACTACTCTTAGAGAGGCACAGCTCCTCCCTACTGATGAGGGCCAACCAGACCGAAACACGTGTCTGGGGATGCTGTTGGTACTCTTGTTCAGAGGAGAATTGCCTAGCATTTCGGTGCTGGACTGCCCCAGGGCAGGACAAAGACTGATATGTTTGGGATATTTCTTCTTTGTGAAAGATAGTGAGCTAAAGACTCTGGGTAAGTCTCTCGTAACCAGGACTAATGTCTGGCAGAGAGACTCCCAGGACCCCCCTTGTTAATTTGCATATTCAAGTAACTTTGGGTCTCACCCTAAGTTACTAGGGGAATCCAGACGCGGACCCCTTGCTCACTACTCTTAGAGAGGCACAGCTCCTCCCTACTGATGAGGGCCAACCAGACCGAAACACGTGTCTGGGGATGCTGTTGGTACTCTTGTTCAGAGGAGAATTGCCTAGCATTTCGGTGCTGGACTGCCCCAGGGCAGGACAAAGACTGATATGTTTGGGATATTTCTTCTTTGTGAAAGATAGTGAGCTAAAGACTCTGGGTAAGTCTCTCGTAACCAGGACTAATGTCTGGCAGAGAGACTCCCAGGACCCCCCTTGTTAATTTGCACTTTCCACCATCAAACATTCCCTCTTTCTTTTCCATACATCGCCTCTCACTCCTTGCACCCACCACTTGCCACCCGATGTACGCCTCACAGCCCAAATTCCTTCTTTCTTGACCTTGGCCTCCGTCGCAACCCTTCCTACGGAAGCCTGTACCGTCCTCCATGTTGAAATATCTTCCCTCTCCCTCAAATCGAACTTGACTCCCTCCTATTGGATAATTCTCTGACCTCCACAACTTGACTATTCAAAATCAATACCTCATCCAGCCTCACAAATGACCACTTCCTTTCTGAGCACTCATTTATTCCCTCCACCCCCCAGGCCCAATCTTCCCCATCTCCAAGCAAAAGTTCAGACCAGATACTTTGACTCCCTCCCTGGCTGAGATGAGACCCTCCCCGCCACCTCCAGCTCGCTCCTTCCCATGTTCCAGCACTGACGAGGCCGACTAGTAAGTTCCACCTGGTTCTTAGCTCCCCATTCCAGAACCACTTCCCTACTCGTACCTCTACTCCATCTTCTCACCCACAGACATGCATTACACCAGAGTTCTACCAGCTTAAAACCGTAATGCGGCTTCACCTTCAAGGTACGTGCAAATCCAGTATACCTCCACTGCTTACCAAGAGCTCGTCAAACAGTGACATTGTCTCTTGGCGCCATGTCCAAATACTTCACCCTGGTAACTTCCTCTTCTCTCCCAGCCCGCAGACACTCCTGCCCTGCAAGTCATGCTAGCTGCCCGCTATCCTCCTGCTCGTCCTGCCTCACTCGCCACTTTTCCGTCTACTTCTCCACCAAGGTATCCACCCCCACCTCATCTTTCCCCTGCTCTTCACCCCGGCACATGCTCCATCTCACTTACCTCACCTACATAGTTCAGGCACCAAACCCTTCATGCCTCCCGATGGACCCTTTCCTCCACATCATCAAAAACCTAACCTTAAGCCTGGTCCAATCTTATCCTTTTTATACTTCTATTTCTAAAAGGGTTTTGCTGGCCTACTTTAAGATGGCCGTCCCAAATGAACCCTGTGTACTTGGGAATGTGCCCTCTAATTAGTTTTCTCTAGGTGTGGAAGTTGTAGGCTTTCGCGCGCACATTATTTTCCATGTGCGCAACTGACTAACGATGTAAGCCATTTTGTGAGCATGCGCAGTTAATGAGGTATCGGCTCTGAAGAGCGTTTGGAGGGTAATTTCTTCCTCCTCCCCAACCTCTACAATTTACACATCTGTGTAAAAGGTACCTCTAGCACTTTTTTCAAAGATATAGGCTAATAAAGGTTTTATAATGGATTATAAATAGAGCTCATTAACCAGTCCAATACTTCAAAATCTGCCACAGTACCTAGCAAAATTACCCCTATATATAGAAAAATGAGTATGCACACAAAACACATTCTGTACTCTTGCTTATAACAACTGATATGGCTGGCAAACAATTTAGACATGGTGCATTATTTTCCAGATGAAACACTGGCAACTAAAAGGAGTGTGACAGAAGTCATGCCAACCAGAGTTCATGCCCCACTTTAATTACATGCTTCACAGGGCCAGGAGAACATGCCTCATGAAGTGTGCCAGGGAGATAATTGCATCAGAATAACTTCACCACAGAGTATGAGAATCAGAATTTCGGTGCCACTGCTTACCATCAACATTACATTGCCCTGTGAACAGAGCAAGGACAGTACTGACTCAAAACCTTCCCTACTGATAATGCATATTGAACTGAATAACCTCAGACCTTTAAGATGAGTAGCAATTACCCTGGAGATGAATGAGGATGCAGATTTTATTCATACATCAATAATCGAAACGGCTCAGGTAGTTGGCAAAAAGGTTAACTGTTTTAATATCAATGATCTAAAACCGGGAGATCAACGGACGTCTCCGCAAATTCTCTCCATGCAGTACAAAAAAAGCAATCTTATATAGCAACAAATTGTCATTGATGACGTTAACCTACGTATTAATAACGTCATCCTACGTGGCAAACTACAAACAGCTAGTGGCAACTGTGATAGGCTTTTAGTGAACATCTAAGTATATGATCTATACTAGTATGGGACAGTGAGTGAAAGTGATAGGTTTCTTAACATTAGGTGGGACAACTAAGCCCTCCATTCAAAATGGCCACTATGAATGTCACTAAATACACAACGTTCCATTGGCTACACAACCTATAGGACCCTTAATTGCGCGGTACCCTACAATTGGTTGGCGCTCTAACCTTTGTCGGTACTTTTCCACCTACGTCTAGCAGCACGCAGATTGGACCTCCAGGTGCTGGTGAGCTCGTCTAAAACAGACTTCCCACCAAGTAGCATATCAATCCATCATCACCTCAGTGTTCTGCTGGCAATTAAGACTTTGAACTTGTCCTTGGAAGTGTTCTTAGCTCTGGAGAATTTGGGGGAGTGAAGGCACGCTCTGCTATCATGCGTACGTGTGAGCATCTTGCTCGTCCAACTTCATCCTTCCACGTAACTGTAGACCATGATTTTAAGCTTTTACTGTCTTTAAAATACTAATTTATAATAAACCTCTCACGTCTTTCTTGTTTGGTCAAGCCTTCTGAACAGAAGCTTGTTCTTTCACACGATTTTGTATCCAATGTCAGCTCACTCCAATTTGATAAAACCTTGGCTTCTTAGCTTGGCTTCATGGCTCATCCTGCCTTGTCTTTTCAAGATTCACTTTTAATTCATGTGTTTTCTTACTGCGCCACACTGAGAATGAGGCCTTCCATTTTTAGTCCAACTCTGCTATAACACGTATAGGAAACATCTTTTAGTCGTTATGCATATATGTATATATTGGCGCATGCCGCAATCTATTCACTATAAAGCTGGCCTCAAGAATACTTTGTCTGCTTGCGTTTCTTTTGCATCTGTACACGTATAAACTGACTTGAGATCTTCATCCATTTAGTGACATAAGCTTCTTCACCTTGATCACCAAAATGTCACTTAGCCTCAATACTTTCTTGATGCCTTATAGAATATCGTCATACTCCTACGTCCTGTCCCCTTTCCTCCATACTTTTGTGACATTCCGTCCTGTGGGACAGGACCGGAGCACTTTTGTAAAAAAGCATCGAATTGAAAATGTGTCCTTCTGTTTTTATGCGGGGTACCGCACGCTGCCGTAACCCCACCCTACTTAGCTCCGCCCTGCGCATCGCCCTTCAGTCCTTTTCTCTGTGTGGTTGGGGCTGGACGCACTAGCATCGAAGACCCTTTTTCTTTCCCATTGTCCTTCTCTTCTGCTCCGGTTCTGCGGTCGCGTAGTCCTCCGTCTATGCCGGAGCATCTGGGATTTGCCACTTGTTCCTCTTGCAAACGGCGCTTCGCTAGGGCGGATCCCCATTCTCTCTGCTTGGAGTGTCTGAGACCTGATCACCGTTGGGACCTGTTTCATCTGCGACTCACTTTCAGTCCGGGCACTTCAACATTGTCTTTGTAGGTGGGAGGAAATCTTCCAGAAGGTTCCTCCATCGCATTTCGAACTCATCATTGACAGAAAGAAGAGACGCCCGGTAAGTTCTTTACTTCCCAGGGTCCTCCAGGTCGGGGAGGGGCTTCAAAAGCTCTGCTACTCGGGTTATCCCAGAGGTGCCTCCCAGGCCTAATAGGCCTACCAGGGTTTTATCCAAGGGTTTCCGTGAGTGGCCTGCCTGTACCGGATCACAATCCGAAATTCACTGATCAGGTGCTAATAGCCAGCATAGTCGTGCTGAGTGGTTGGATACCGGAGTTCGCTCAGAGGTCTCCTTGTTGGGCACTTTCCGCACAGACACTGGGGTGTGCCCTGAGGCCTCTGTTGAGGCTTTCTGTACCGAGCCACGGTTCGAAGCCCCTCTCGGGGGAGCTATTAAGACCAGACTCTGTTCAGAGTTTCCTCTTAACGAGGCTAAGGTGTGTACCAACAGAACTGAGAGGCCTGTTAAGGTCTTGTCTGTGAGGTGTATTCCTCAACTTTCCCGTGCTCGCGGTGTAACTGGTTCTGTTGAGGGGGCACAGGGAGAGGTCGTCGACCGTAACTCCTCTGTTACTGGCTTTGGCAGGGTTCCTCCTTTGGAGGCTAATTCAAGGGAAAGGATGTCCAGTAAACATCCAAGGCCCCATAGTACTGGCTCTGCCGAGGTTCCTTGCGTCAAGGCTAAAATTTCAGTCAAGTCCCCTGACCAGTCCGTGGAGTCAACTGCCTCATCACATGTGACGCAGTTCTCCTCAGATGTTCACAAAATGATGGGCGTTCCTGCGTGTTCTACTGTGGCCATTTTGGATTCTTCCCTCTCACCCACGCTATTGTCGGGTGCTGGGTACCTTCTTTTCGGTGGACCATCTTTTCCACGTGACAGTCTGAATCAGTTCCGCCCTTCCTATGACTTGCGTGCTGGAATGCCACTACCACATTCGGTCTCGCTTCCTCCTACATTTGCCCCATTGGTCTATTTAGACCCGGTTGGTGGCGGGCCCTCTTGGCAGCCCTCTTCACTGCGTTTGTGGGGTTATGCTCCTCATGAGAGGCCTCTGCCCACTGCGACGCCTAAGGTCTCGGCAGAGGATTCCTATTTTGGGAAATGTCATAGTCTAATGAACTCTGATCCCATGAGGGAGTACTTTAAGGGCCTCTTTAGGGGAATCTGCCCTCAGACTCCATTGCCTGCCCCGACAGTTCCCGTCACGGCACCTGTCGCCCCGGCGATAGCACCTCCTCTGCCTCCTGGCCCTCCTCTGGCTCTTCCACCTATGCCTTTCTTGTCACCGGTGGACAAGTCTCCAGCAGAGCGTGATGTTAATCTGACACCTGTGACATCGCAGTCGGGGGATCCGGATGCTCCAGACGACCCCTTGACAGATCAGGATAGTGAAGACCAGCCCCGCTCTGTCAGAGCATTTCACGACCGGGTACTGGACATGTCACTCCTGGACATACCAGTGCCTGAGGAAGGAGTTCTATCGGGGGCGCTAACCTTGTCTCCACAGGAGCGCACAGGCCTGTTCCTTCAGAGGGACGTCCTGGCCGAGGCCCGCAACATCTGGGTTAAGCCCCATACCGGGCTACACATAAATAAAAGGATTGACGCCCGTTACAGGCTTCACACCTCAGAGGAAATAGCCTTGGCGCCATGTCTGCTCCCGCCTTCGATGGTGGTACTGGTCGCCACTCTGCAATCCAAGCCGGCCTCTGCGACTTCCGCAGCTGCGGCTCAGGTTCTGTCCAAGGAGGACAAATTACTCGATTCCTTGGGCAAGAAGATTTTTGCCAACTCGGCGCTGTAGTTGTGTCGGGCTAACACGCAGCACATTTTAGCGGCAGCGAATATGAAACTGGAGGGATTTGGCTGACTTCCAAGAGTTCATTCCGGCTGACAGATTGGAAGACTTCAGGGGCGGTCTATCAGACAGCAGGGTGTTGGCGCAGGATATACTGGAGGCTGCTGCGCACCATGTCGACACCTCGGTTCGAGGCCTCATGCTGGGGGTGAACACCTCTCGTCAAGCTTGGCTTCATGCAACAAAGTTTTCGAATGAGGTCCAAGATAAAGTTCTGGACCTGCCTTTTGATGGCAAAGAGCTGTTTCATTCTTCAACGGATGACGAGCTCACCAAGACTAAGGTCAGCACGCAAACTGCCAAGTCTCTGTCGCTGCTGCTGAAGCCTCTAGTCAAAGCTCAGAGATCAGGTTCCCAGTCTCGGTCCTCCTCGGGCTTCAGAGGGTTCTAAGACCGCAGGTCTCGTAGGACTGATCCGCCGAGGGGTACCTTCCATCGAATACAGCAACAAGGTTGGTTTTTCTCTCGGTCTTCAATCTCCACTTGAGGGACAGGTAGTCTCTCCACCGAAAAGTCTGCAAAATGATATTTTTTGGCGCTCGCATGAGACTCCGGTGGGAGGACAAATCTCGTCTCATCTGGAGGCGTTGTAAACCGTCACTGATGACCGGTGGGTTTTGTCCATCGCTGGGGCGGGCTTCCGCTTGCCCCTCCCCTCTACCCCGCCCTTCAATCCTCCCTTTCAGCAGTCGGGGACGCCCTCCCTCAGAGCCGAGGTCCAGAAGCTTCTAGATCTCAGGGCGATGGAACCCGTTCCCTTAGGGGAACGAGGAGAGGGCTTCTACTCTGGTCTGTTTACGGTGCTAAAACCCAACCAGGCTGGCCTGTGCACCATTCTAGACCTTTCCTGGTTCAACCTTTCTCTTCCCCAAGAGAAATTCAAGATGATTACGCCCTGCCAAATAAAGTCCTCTCTTCAGAAGGGTGACTGGCTCAGCGTTGTGGACCTTCAGGATGCTTATATGCATATCCCGATCTGGAGCCCACAACAGAAATATTTGGGGTTCTCCCTGGGAGAGGAGCACTATCAGTTTCGAGTGCTCCCTTTTGGTCTCAGCTCTGCGCCGCATGTCTTCACAAAGATGTCAGTCATTGCGGCTTTTTTAAGGCTACTGGGTATTCATGTGTATCCATATTTGGACGACTGGCTTCTGCGCAGTCCCTGTCTGGTGAAAGCCTTGAGCAATCTTCAGTCTCTCCTTCAGCTCTCGTTCAGTCTTGGGCTGTCGGTGAACTGGCGGAAATCCTCCATGGCGATCTCTCAGGACCTGATATTCCTGGGTTTCCGTTGGAACACGATCGACTGCAGGGTGTACTTGACGGTGGACAGAATGGCGGATCGGTTAACCACGTGTCATGTCTTCATTCAGAGAGCATATCCGCCTGGTGGTTCAGAGGCTTCTGGACCTCATGGCATCGTGCATGCTTGCTCTTCCCCTGGCGTTTCTCAAGATGCGATTTGCGCAGTTGGCTCTTCGAAACTCCTGGCTCCAGTCAGTGGACCCGGACACCAAAATGATCCCGGTTCCACCCTACTTGAAGATGGAACTCATTTGGTGGTCTTCTTCCAGCAATCTGTCAGTGGGTGCGCCTTTTGAGAAGCCCTTCCCTCAGGTGACCACTACGACGGACTCCTCCCTTATCGGGTGGGGCGCGACGATGGATCATCTTCAGGTTTTTGACCCGTGGTCACCGCAGGACAGGCAATTTCACATAAATTATCTGGAACTTCTGGCAATTTTCCTGGCACTCAAAGCTTTCAAGCCAGGGATTGTGAACAAGGTGGTCTGCATCCGCACGGACAATGCGGTATCTATGTTTTACGTCAACAAGCAGGGGGGTACCAGGTCACCTCCCTTTGTAGATCTAGTCATTCAGATTTGGGAATGGGCCATTCAGCAGTGTTTGGCTGTTGGCGGTTAACATTCTGGGCCAGTTGAATGTGACGGCAGACACTCTCAGCCGGCGAGCGGTGGTCAGCTACGAGTGGGAACTGAACACTGAGATCCTCGCCAATCTTTTTTGCCATTGGGGCACTCCAGAAGTGGATCTCTTTGCGACATCATTGAACAGGAAACTTCCTCTTTATGCTTGCAGGAACGGGCTTGGAGCTTCTTTCCTGGGAGATGCTCTCGGGATTCCGTGGCACAACATGCGGGCCTATGCCTTCCCGCCTCTTCCTCAGATTCACCGGGCGCTATGCAAGCTCAGGAACATGTCGAATTGCACTCTCCTGTTCATAGCCCCGTGGTGGCCAGCCAGATTCAGGTTTTCAGAGCTTCAGCATCTGTCAGTCTGCTCACCAATCAGGCTCCCGCTGATTCCCGACCTGCTTCACCAGAGCGATCAGCAGATGTGGCGCCCCTCCCCACAATCGTTCAGCTTGGCGGCCTGGTGCCTGAGTTCAAATCTTTAGAAAGCTTCAATTTGTCCGCGGATAATATGCGTATCATCCAGGTGGCTAGAAAGCCTGCGACAAGGTCTCAGTGTATGAGCAAATGGCTCAGTTTCTGTCACTGGTGTTTAGCAAAAAAGCTGGACCCCAGAGAAGCTGTCATCAATACGGTCCTGGCTTTCATTTCTCATCTGGCAGCTTCGGGCAGACATGTCTTGTCTTGTAGGACCTATTTGTCGGCTATTGCTGCTTACCTGTCCACGGACTCTTGCTCCTTTTCTTTGACAAACCCTGGCATTAAAAGGCACTTTGCAGGTCTACTACATCTATACCCACCTATGTGCAACCCGCATCCCAAGTGGGATCTGAATGTGGTCCTTACTGCTTTATGCCATAAACCCATAGAGCCCATGGCTACAGCAGACTTGAAAGTCATTTAATGGAAAAGGGCCTTTCTGATTGCGGTGACTTCGGCAAGGCGTGTAAGCAAGCTTCAGGCTATGTCAGTAGAGTATCCATCCCTCACCTTTCACAAGCATAAGGTTGTCCTCTGGACCAATCCTTCTTTCCTTGCAAAGATGGAATCCGATTTTCATCTGAACCAGTCTATTTCCTTACCAGTCTTCTTCCCAGAACCGGCTTCAGATGCCGAGAGGGTTCTACATAATTTGGATGTAAGGCAAGCTTTATTTGGACAGAACATCTAATCTTCGGAGCTCTTCCCAACTCTTGGTGACCATTAGAGACCCGAAAACGAAAGCCGGCCTCGAAAGCAACTATCGCCCGATAGATTGCTTCCTGTATCTCTGAAGCTTATACTGTTCAGGGCCTTCAGTCTACGAAGGGAATTCATGCCCCTCTTGTACAGGGCAAGGCAGCTGCCATTGTCCTCCAAAAATATATTCCCTGGGAAACCATTGCCAAAGCAGCTACATGGGCTTCCCCATCAGTTTTTGTGAAACATTACTGCTTAGATCTTAGCTTCAGGGCTGATGCTCAGTTCGGGCAAGCTGTTCTTAAAAACCTCTTTCAATAAAGGAGTTCCATCCACCCGTTATTCTGTAAGGAGTGCTTGGTAATCTCACAAAAGTATGGAGGAAAGGGGACGGGACGTCAGAGTATAATAAAGTTACTCACCGTAGTGATTACCTTACTCCTAGTCCATAGTCCCATTTCCTCCATACGCCCACCCGCTTTCCCCTCTAATAAGTATCCTCTATTATTGCTTAAATGGTCTCAGACCTGGTGATAGAGAAGGACTGAAGGGTGATGCGTGGGGCGGAGCTAAGGAGGGTAGCGATACGGTGGCGTGCGGTATCCCGCGTAAAAAGAGGACACATTTTCAATTTCATGCTTATTTACAAAAGTGCTCCGGTCCCGTCCCACAGGACGGAATGTCCCAAAAGTATGGAGGAAAGGAGACTATAGACTAGGAGTAAGGTTGTCACTATGGTGAGTAACTAGTCCCTGCATCTTTTCTAGGCACGTCAGCGCAACTCTGTGTGACATCATCACCATTCATCTTGACCATTCATTTGCTCTGCCTCTTCTGGGATTTCATTCAAATGGCCATCATATTTTCTTGTATGCAGGTACCATTTTCTCAATGGGAACCTTGCCTCCAGGATTCTACTAGGTATTGTTATTTGCACTGGTACTGCACGGTTTTCGCATTCGGGCTTTCAACATATAGGCAATATAGGTGAGGTGGTTGAGGTGGGGTACTTGGCTCCTCCTCTACACATATCAAAATGTTACTCTGTAAAAACAGGAAAATTTGCCCAATAAGAAATTAGGGAGTACAAATAAGCCTAACAAAAACATGGGAAACCATGAACACATTTTAGCCGAACTCCTGCTTTTTCCCACAAAACACCACTGCCATTTTCAAATCAGTGACAATCGGAGCATTAGCGTCAGAAGGAGCTATAATATGACTGCCCGATCTCAGGAATTTTAAGGACAAATAATGTGTTTATAAATCTTTTGGCATAGCTTATTACTTTTTTACTCCCTAAAACAGCCTTTGATTCCAAGTAGGGAGTAAAATTGCCTGATTGTAACCCTTAAACATAAAGTGAAATTACTGGTTACATGATGCAGCCCATATTGTTATTTTTCCCAACCCTTCTCGCCCCACCATAGACTAAATTCAGCAAGAGCCTCACTGAGGTTTATGGACCCCCTTTGAAGAAAATCCCATATGTTTGCCTTTTAAGTTAACATTCGCAATGCTCCAATGGAGTGCCTAAACCAAAAAACATGATTGTATTGAAGAGGCCTCACCAGCTGAGCACAGAGGCCTCACCAGCTGAGCACAGTAAAAACAGAAGGTGATGTTTTCTAGACTTACTAGAGTTTACTATCCTGTAATGCAAATAACACATTTTCTTCACTGTACTGTCCGCCCAAACATTTGACTTGTTTTGTTAAAACTGCTGATTAGTGCATCACCTCCCTCACCCCCAGAGTGTTACCCTGTGCCACTCTCCCCTCATCCCCAGATCCTGTGCTGGCCTCCAATGGTAGTTGACAGAGCTCTGTACAAAGTGTGGGATTGTAGAAGTAAACAACCCCCATGGGATATTTTCATACCCGCAATACTTTGCAAGCAAAATCTGTTTAAAGCCTCACCATGATATTATAGGCAGTTTAAGCAAATATAATGAACATGCAGACAGTTATTTTGCAGTGCAAACTAGATGTTTTGCAACATCCCCTGATATTGTTGGGTAGGCCTATACAAGTGTTAAGGTCTATCCCCAATGGAATGAAGGGGATGGCGTATATACTTGCATGCAGTCCGCTTCAGCAAACCGTGCATGACCGCAGGTGGGAATGTTAATGGCCCCCATCCACGCTGCCCTGATGAACATTCTGTCTGTAACATGCTGCAATTAATGTAGTTGTACGTTTTAATTAACATGTTTTACTTTGTAATGTACTAAATGTAATCTATTGTAACCTGGAGTCTTTTTCTTCCTTTTTTTTCCAAAGTTTGAATACCGTGTTATCAAGATAAGCAGTGTAGAATTGTTTTAAGCAATACAAACACAGTAGATTCAGAGTTGGCAATAACTCGGGAGATCCTGTGTTGCTTTTTGCTTATACCTATATCTGCACAGTTCGATTTGATAATATGGCCTTCCAATTTGTCCAAAAAATAAGACAACTTTACAATAGACTAGGTTACAAATGGAAACGATGTTCCTAAACTAAGCTGAAAACCACCAGTTGCCTTCTTTAGCTTACTCCATATTTAGTTTGTGTGTAATGCGGCTTGTATTCACATCTTCTAATGGATTGTGTCTTCCCACGTATTCCTCATCTTTGACATATGTTGTCCAGCTTTAGTTGCTTCGTACAACTTTTTTCGGCAGAGGGTGATATGCATTTTTAGCGTCGACCCAATGTCCCTTGAAGGCCTCTGTCTCGAAGGGTGTCATCCAAGGCATATAAAGCACGCGCAGCGCCCATTGGCTTCAGTTCTGTTTTTCCACAACAGCTTTAGTTTCAAAGAAATACAGCGCGCTTCTTCATCACTTTCGTGACAAACTTCGTTATTATCGAGAGAGAAAATCGTGATGTCTTCTTAGACACCAACAACCCCGAAGACCGGGGTTCAAAAAGAGTTGCGCTTGCAGGCCGGAGATGTCTTTCACCGATTTTCCCCCACCCACCCCCCTTGTATCTGTTTATGGTGTTCCAGAGTGGACCCCTCAGACTGCTCCAAGTGCTAGTCCATGACTGTAAAAGCCTTAATGGAAAAAAATGGAAGTTGAAGGTAGGCTGAATCCCTATATCCCCTACCACGACCAAGAAACCTTCGACCGACTAGTCGAGAGGCGACTCTCCTTGGAGGAAGGCGGCCAAATGGTCGAGATCCAAGAGTGGCTCCCACCACTCCTCTTAGACCTTGAAGTCGAAGAGAAGGCACCATAGGTCGACTTCATCAAACGCTTCCCCTGAGAAGGTTTCTTGCCCAACCAAAAAATCCACTCTGGCCAAGTGGGAGGCTTTCAGAGCAGAGCTGCTCAAAATATTTGAGAAACAAAAGCCTCCAAGCCATTCTCCTACCGCGCCATCGAAAGAAGCCGGGAAGGAAAGGGCTCATTGAAGGCTCATTCGAGCAAGGAACATGGTTCAAGGTTGTCGACGCCATTGACACCTTCGGTGACCGCTCATTCGACGCCAGCCAAACCATCAACGCCGAAGGCATCGACGCCAAATGCACCATCATTGCCAGCTGCGCCATCGACACCGAGCACCCCAGTAAAAACAATGGCGCCAATGAAGTTTAGTTTGTTTATTTATATAGCGCAGCCAAACCCTAAGGTAACTGGGTGCATTGGTCTTGAGGAGCAGCATAGGTTACAGAAAAAGTTGCACATGCGAGATACATAAAGGATAATACAGTAGGTAGCATGAGGACCTTGTTACGAAGTGGTCCGAGACACGATTACATGCTGGCTGGGTTGCAGAATGCCGTACAAGTATGCAGGTATCCTATTCTTACAGAGAAGTGAGTCATGTTTTCACCTTCACTCGAAATGACCAGAATGATTCTTCAGATCTGATCATCATGGGAAGAGCGTTCCAACATTTTGCAAGAGGAATGGCCAGTCAAAGGGGCCAACGAAGATTTCTTCAGGAAGGGAAGGGGTGCAAAGCCAGCTCAAGCAGCGGCTTCTTTACCATCTGCCGCTGCATCAGCCGCCTCAAAACCTCTCTGAGGTCTTGAGTCATAGTTCATCAGTGGGGGGCTGACTGTCTCAGCATCTAGAAGAATGGCGAGACATTACTTAAGATGCTTAGGCATTGGAAACCATAGCCCACAGTTACTGCCTTCCTTTTATACACAGACCTCAGAACAATCCACCAGGGAACCACTCTTTGAGGATTCCAGATCCGCTCCTTGTGCAGGAGATTTTAGCAGTGCTAGAGAAAGGTGCTATAGAACCAGTGCCTGTAGCGGAGAGGAACAAGTGATGGTATTCCCATTATTTTCTGATACTCAAGAAGGACGGAGGACTGAGACCCTTCTTGGACTTGAGATACCTGAACAAGTTCCTCAGGAAGGAAAAGTTCAAGATGGTCACACTTTCTCATATCCTTTAGGCCCTCCAACTCCATGATTGGTTGGTGTCATTGGAACTTCACGATGCTTATTTTCATGTGCCAATCCATCTCAAGCACAGAAAATACCTGAGATTCGCAGTTAGCGGTTCTCATTATCAATTTCAAGTTCTGCCATTCTGACCGACCCCCGCCCAAGGGTTTACATCAAACCGATGGCGGTGGTGGCAGCGAGTCTCAGGAGAGGGGGCATTCGTGTATACCCCTACCTGGACGAATGGTTGATCAGGGTACGTTCTCCTGAACAAGTCCTGGATCATATCAACGTCACCTACAACTCCCTTCATAGACTGGGCTTCTCGCTCAATTACAAGAAGACACCTTCTCAGAAACTCCAATTCATCAGAGCTGTTCTGGATACATCCTTGGGAAAGAGCTGGCCACCCGAGGTGAGGGCTCAAGACATTCTTCAGATGGTCACCACATTTCAAATTGCCCAGTGTCTCAAGGTTTTTCTTTTTTTTTTTTACAGTTTGCTTGGCCTCATGGCATCCTGCATTTTTCTGGTGCCAGAATAAGATCTCTTCAATGGGTTCTACAAACTCGATGGTCCCAGTTCTCGGGGATATACGTCAGGTTCCAAGCAGGGTCGCACAGGATCTTCTGTGGTGGGCCTGCAAAGGCATTATTCTGAAGGGAGAACAATTTTGACAACCATGGCCGGAGATAACCGTAGTAACGGATGCCTCCCTCACGGGGTGGGGAGCCCACGCCAATGATCTGACAGTCTGCGGTCCTTGGTCTCCATCGGATTCCAAACTACATATCAAACATTTGGAGCTGAGGGCAATCAGGCTAGCGCTGAAGGCCTTCCTGCCCTCTGTACGGGGAAAGAATGTCCTGATAATGACAGACAACACAGTGGCCATGTACTACCTCAACAAAAGAGGTGGTGTGGGGTCACTATCACTGTACAGAGAGGCAATGCAGCTCTAGTACTGGGCAATTAAAGAAGGAATCTCCCTGTCGGCAGTTCACCTAGCCGGTGAGGAGAAGACGGCCAGCGGACGCTTTGAGCAGGCAGAGCATAGTCTCCCTCAAGTGGAAACTAGCTCTGGAAGTCCTTCAAGAGATCTTCACCCTTTGGGGAACCCCTCAAGTGGATCTGTTCGCGACCAATGTCAACTGGAAGTGTGAACTGTACTGGTCCATGGAATTTCCTCCAAGAGGCGCTCTAGGGGACGCATTTGTGGTGGACTGGGATGTTTCACTCCTGTACGCCTTTCTCCCAGTCCACGTCATTCCTCAAGTGATCTGTCCCAGTTTGGGACCTTAATATGGTTCTAAAATTCCTAATGTATGCACCTTTTGAACCTTTACACTCATGCCGTTTAAGGTTGTTAAGCTTTAAAACCATTCTATTGGAAGCTCTAACATCAGCCCGCAGAGTGAGCGAGTTGCAGGCACTTTCGTCCAAGCCACCCTTTACCATCTTTCACAAGGATTGGGTTGTTCTAAAAGTCAAGTCCTCATTTCTACCAAAAATCATTTCTGATTCCCACATAGGACAGAAAATAGTTCTGCCTTGTTTCTATCGCTTCCCCTCCCCCCCACCTCCCATCCTAGCAAGGAGGAGGAGAGACTACATAGGTTGGATCCTCGTAGAGCTTTAGGCTTTTATATATCTAAACTGTTAGAACTTCGTATTGATGACCAGCCTTTCATTGGATATACGGACCACAAACTGGGTCAGACTGTCTCTAATCAGACCTTATCCAGATGGATCATTCTGGCCATTTCAGAATGTTATTGGTTGGCAGGAAAGGAGCCTTCCGGAAGGCTTAAGGGCCCATTCCCCCAGGGGCATGTCTACATCTACAGCCCTGCAAAGGGGTGTGCCAATAACAAAAATATTTGTGAAGCGGAAACATGGTCTACTATCCACACGTTTACATAACATTACTGCCTGGAATCTTCCCTCGGTCAGGATAGTAGATTTGTTAAAGCAGTCCTGCACTCGGTCCATGAAAACAATTCAAATTAAATTATACTACCTCCTCCAAATCAAACACTTCTTTGGGAGTCTATCAAAGATGAGGAATACCTGGGAGGACACAATCCATTCAAAGAACAAGTTACTTACCCCAGGTAACGTTCTTTCGACTGGATGTTCCTCCCACGTATTCCTCATCGTCCTCCCATCCTACACCACAGTAGAAATTCCCATGCTATTACAGCTTCCGTTCCTTCAAGGCTGAGTACGGTCATTCCTGTGCTTTTGCAGTTATTTCTGCTGTAAGGGAGGAAAAACAACTGAAGCCAATGGGTGCTGCACGTGCTATATATTTCTTTGATTAAATCATCATCGAGACAGAGGCCTTCAAGGGACATCGAATCGATGCACAGCGCCCTCTGCCGAAAAAAGTTTTCTGAAGCTGGACAACACATGTCATGGATGAGGAATACGTGGGAGGAACATCCAGTCGAAGGAACTTTACCAGGTGTAAGTAAACATCCCAAATTGGTTCATGTGAGGTGCTCATCGAGTGCTGGCTTTTAGGCTCCCATCACAGACTGAATACAAACATGACCACCAGGGACAGTGCACCTTGACGCAAGGTCTGCCACCCCACCCTGCTAAAGGTTGTGATGTTTGGGCCATGTGGCCTTTGACTAAGTACTGCAATGGCCATAATCCATATCCCCTTGTTAGAGCCCCCACCCTGGATTTCTCAACCCACTTAAACCAGACCATGCACTACCAGTAGCCCTGTAATCTTCATATCTTAAACCTGGAGGAGTGTCCAGTCCTCCCGTTTACCCTCATCACTCTACCCAACAGGGGCCCTACGCTTCTATGTTACCCTTTTTGTTGCCAGAATGTGTTCTGCACTGCTCCGATCATCCCCTAGTTCGGTGTCCATGGTGTACAATTCTAGTGTAAGGTACCCACTTATGGTATTGCCCTTCTGTGCTTCTACAAGTGTTTCTATTCAATGTTGAAAAATAAATACAAATTGCATGCAGTGATTTTGCCACGCTGCTGCATAAAGTCTCTGGTGTTGACCATGAGAAACTGTTTCCAAGACACATTACACTTCCTAGAGAAGATTGAAGAGACCAATAATGTGGTGCCCAATGCACATCTGTCTCAATCCCCTCCCATGCCTGGAGAATCCTATCCCGCGCAACCAATCAGAAACCAGATGGTCTGTTGTGATTAATTAGGTGGTCCTACTCAACTTGGGGAGTTCCTTCTCCCCCCGCACCCCCTCCCCAAGCAAGGTGGCGCGCACCCAAAGCGCTTATACAGATTCAACTTTAGTGAGGCCTTCAACCTGCCTCGCACCTCCCCAACAAACACCCTCTATAGCCCCAATGAGCTAGGAACCAGTCTGGTGTACAGTAAGAATATTTATTTATTTAAGGTTTGACAAAACGGAATATCAACCAAAAACCGCAAACATCAATACTGTGGCACTACACTATCACAAATTCAAATTCCATGCACCAATTGACTGACATAGGATTAAAGGACTTGGTTTCCATATGACACAGGTAGAATTTCGAATTTGGCAGTCAAGATTTACATCAGATTTAAATGCAAGTTAACCAGTAGAAAACATTCACAATACAATGGAAAAAAATAGTTTTGGCCTGATTTGGAAAGGCAATGTTTGAGAAAGAAACTGAATGGGGAAAATCATTTTTAGGCTTTTATTTAAAAGGCAAGGTTGGGAAAAATAACTCAAAGGGAAATCATCTTTCAACACACATTCAAATGAGAAGCTATGCTTGGTAATTCTGGTTTGGGATGCAAGGGAATAAATGGGGAATTTCGTTTTTCACCCTCTACGTTCACTTGGAAGGTAGCATTTTAGGATTACTTCTTTTGGGATTCAGGACCACCCCCCCTTCTGGACAGAAGTCAGGGGTTTCATAAGGACAGTCGCCCAAGTCTTTGTCTATACTGGCTCTAAGACACAGGGCATGAACTTTGTTAGGTTCTAACTATAACAACACTCATCCTGTGATTTTCTATATGGGAATTAATTGATTTAAATTCAATTCAATGCGCTAAGGATCTACACAGATTTCCCCCCTCCCCACAATGTAATGGGAAGGATTAAGGCGGGCTGTTCCCAACACAATTCAATTTAAATGGATAGGGTGATTTTCTATAGTGGAATTCATTTTGATTGGATTTAATACAATGTGCCAAGGACCTACCGAGTTTCACCCCTCCCTACTCACTAATGGAAAGGGATCTAAGTCGGGTATCTCCCCACACAATTGATGGCTTTTAGATTTGTCTGCTTACACGAGAGGCCTTGGTCAGGGAACAACAAGGCTCCTCTGAGGACAGCACAGATAAAGGGCTTCAGTGAAGGATTTTCTCCTGCACCCAGGTTCCCTCTGGCTCTTCTGATTGGGGGAGGTCCCAGCTAGCTTCTAGATGTCCCTGCCACTGCCTCCAATGCAAGGATTGAGGTCTCTCTACTAGTTGTGCCTTGCAAGATTACGGTAGTAGGTTTCCTCCAGGAAAAAAGTGAAAGAGCCCTGTTCTGATGCCAAATTGACCTCTTATAGGGCTGCTGACACTCCTACATTATCATAATTCCCACGATAAGGATTGGCTAGCACTCTCCCTTCACCTCCCACCAAGATGCCCACTGGCTGCTGATAGGACCAAGAGTTGGGGGGGGGGGTGGGGTGTGTATGATATAAGCTGAGAGAGGAGAAAGATTTGTCATCCCAAAATGACATGTGGGTTTTACCTTTTGGGGTTCTGAAAATCTAACAACATGGCAGGTATACTAATTTTTCAGATAACTACATAAATCTATATATTCTACATTTATGGTGAGTCGGAAAATACTAATTTTATTTCGGCATGTCCTTCCTGGGCAGAGAACGTTTTTTGCGCTGGGTGGCAACGCAGTAATAGTTAAAATTCTGACATTACATACTTCCAACATTAATTTCACGGTCTACCACTCTCAGTATTGCCAATCCCTCAGATGTATGAAAATGCTAGAATCATAATTGTGATCATAGTTATGTACTTCACAATAATTTCGTTTTTACATGGTCCCAAGTGGCTTTTTATCCCCTTTAAAATGAACCCGGGATGGGCTCGATGGGACACACATTGCACTTTTTAGTCGAGAAAATGTATTCAATGTGTAATCAATGGCACTGCATAATAGGAGCTCCCATTTTCACTATTATGGCCCCCACCAATTCTTAGGTTTCTATTTCTCCTTAAACATGTGACCAGCCATCTGCTCGTGCCAATGTTTATTCTACCCTCTTCTCCTGAGCTTCAAAGGGACTTTGCTGCTCAGAACTAATGCACCCTTTATGGGAGACTTGACCTTAAAGGTAATTTCTGTTGGACATGTTATCTGTATCACTGTAGTTCCAATCTCTCTTGCAACATTTCTTGTATGTTCCAAGCCTGTTTCCTTGATAAACCTAGCACCAAAGGTCTTGGGGTCGAAGTTTCAGCTCAGAGAGAAAACCAAGTTGCAGTTCATAATTCTGAAACGCTACCATATTACATTTACCCACCGTCTACATGTAACTTTCAATACTGCACCAGGGCCTGTTGTTCACAATATAATCTTTCTATATATACTGTATAAAATGAAGTAAATGCACTCTTGGTATTCTTCACATAAATAGGCCATAGTTACATAAGAAATCGGTGTTCATTTATGCAAAAACGAAATAGGCCTTTACCTATACATGTTGTCATTTGATGTGCTGAAATTAAGTCTCTTTACTACTCATGAAGGCAATTTATCATTCGACTTTATTTCTTAAATGTAAGGCATCATTCCTAGTTTTTAGCTTCTAAATGCACAGTATTTCAAATGTACATATTTCCACCCATGTGTACTTCTGCAACCTTAAATCTGTCACATGTGCATTTACACGAAATCAGCATCTGCAGTGCCTGTACATTCTAACAAAATGGATGGAGTCCCATTCTCGCTCATTCACTAGGCCTCATGTTGAAATCACTGTTTTGTACTGGCTTTTATATTTCAATGGAACTACACACTTAGCCAGCTTCACTCTCATAATGGGGCCTAGCATGGCCACTCCATCTCTGTCCACTCTGAGGACCTTCTAGAGTCTGAGTGGGAACAGCAGGCGATGCACCATAGCTCAGGACCCACATGTTCCTCCAATCCAAGGGCATAGATAGGGTAGTCGGCAGCCATAAGTGGACATTTAAATAGAAGTCATGAGCTGAGCAGCAAAGGTGGCAGTGAGATGGAGGCTGTCCGGCTCATCGTGCACGTCAGGAATCTGGAAGTTCTGCCTGCTTCTTGACTGCATGGAGTGTGGGATCCTGAGGCCTGGAGAGCAGCTGAGGGCATGTTGAATCTGGAGAAAAACAGGTATGGAGAAAAACATTTGTTTATATATGAAAGCATGTGAGATTCTTTTGTAAGTATGCACTTATGAATGAGTGCAGTGTGGATGGTATGTATGGATGTAAGTGTGTGTTTGAATGAGACTACAGTGTGAGTGTTCTAGTTGGAAGAGTGAGTAATCAAGAGAAACTGTATGGGTGAGTAACTGATGGGTGAATGGGGTATGCATGTTCCACTGGAGCACAGATTTTTCCTTAGTGACATGGCATGTTTCACTGGCTTTTTTGGGCAAAACAAAGGCAACTTGTTTGAGTGGCTGTGCGGATGTACTGCAATGGGACAGGCAAACTGGATGTTTTTATACTGTGGCATGGCTTTATTTGACTTGCATTACGATAAACCCAGCATGAGTGCTCTTACCTGGGTTATGGGAGGGCATTTGTGAATCCAGTAAGGAGATGTTTTCATACTGTGTAATGGCAACATTGTTTTACTGCCGTTAATTGCAAAGGTAACATAAGCATTCTTCCGTTGATGGGGGCAGGGTGAGAGAGGTTGGTGTGCAGCCAAAAATAAATATTTTCTTAATGTGGCATGGCATCTAGCATGGTGTTAAGGGAAGATGCAACATGAAGATTCTTATATGGTGGGGGAATACATTTGCACAGCCAGAAAGGCTAGCTTTGCTTACTGTGGCATGGCACTTTTTACTGGCATAAAAGGCAAAGACCACATAATGTGTGCTTCCATTGGTAGGGATAGAGAGGCCTTTGCGCAACCAGAAAGGAAATATATTCTTAATGTGGCATGGTGTTTTTTAACGGGTATTAAGGGAAAATACAACATGATGATTTATATAGTTGGGAGGTACATTTGTCAAACCAGCAGGCTGTTTTCTTACTTTGGCATAGCCTTTGTATTGCCATTAAGGGCAGAGGAAATGGGTGCATACTCCTATAAGAGAATACTGACATATATTGGACTGCCTCTTGTGGTGTGTGTCCAAGCCTGATTTGCATATGGTTTTCCCCTTTCTGTAATGGCTTGGCAGGCCAAAGAACAATGGTCTGGAGGGTTGCCCACAGCGATGCCAGAGGTTAAGATGAATTGTAAACCTTCAAGCCATCACCTCTTTTGTTTTGCTATATATTGGCAGAGCCAGCATGGCTATATTTTCTTGTGCCATTATGAGCACAGCAAACGGGAGTATGTTGTTATGCTGAACGCTGGCCTATATCGGTACAGCCAGCGTGGACATGTATGGCTGCAATCAGCACTAACATTTTTATGCTGGCATATAGTGGGCCTAAGCATCATGAAAATGTTGGAAAGTGCTCCTGTTCACTGTTGGTAACTTTTCATCTAGTGGACATTTTCATGTTTTTTTCATTTTTATTGCGAGTTAGTTTATTACAAACCTTTTACACAATGTATCATCTAACTTCAAAATTCCAACTAAAAACCTTTCTTCAGCAGTCTTTACATCTTAAAGACTATTTCAGCTTGGAGTACTAATGAACATGCTGTTCCATTAATTGTATGTGTTGCATTGTTCATTATTTTATCTAAATAAGAAGAAATAACGATCTTTTGGCGGTCAGTGCGGGACAAGTAGTTATAAGACGTTTGACTTTCAGTATTCTCTGCAATATCGCAAAATTGACAAACCGCATCATTAGTAGCTTGTTGTTTCTGCGCATATAGCCGCTCCTTTGTTGGATAGAGATTTAGGGGGTAATTCATAGAATTTAGCGCACAAGTGGCGCACACGGCTGGCGCACAGTGTGCGCGTGCGAATCTCTGCGCCAGCCGCGTGCGCTAAAATCCATTTCCGCGCACAGCATATTCATGGATTTTAGCTACCAAAACCAGCCGTGGTGCACAGTGGCGCAGCGACCCTGCAGCAGCGCCAGTTACGCCCCCAAGAACGCCCCTCGCGCAGGCTAAAGCCATCAAAATCCCCAATCCAGCACAAAGGGCTGTGCTAACCCTGTACCAGCACGGCAAGCAGGGAATGTGTATTACTGGGGTTCGCGTGAAGTTTAACACGCAATTGGCCCTGTGCGAGTGGGGTACGTGTATTACTGGGGTTTGCGGGAAGTTTCACACGCGAAAGGGCCTGTGCGAGTGGGGTACGTGTATTACTGGGGTTCCCGGGAAGTTTCACACGCGATTGGCCCTGTGCGAGTGGGGTACGTGTATTACTGGGGTTCGCGGGAAGTTTCACACGCGATTGGCCCTGTATGAGTGGGGTACGTGTATTACTGTGGTTTGCGGGAAGTTTCACACGCGATTGGCCCTGTACGAGTGGGGTACGTGTATTACTGGGGTTCGCGGGAAGTTTCACACGCGATCGGCCCTGTGCGAGTGGGGTACGTGTATTACTGGGGTTCGCGGGAAGTTTCACACGCGAAAGGGCCTGTGCGAGTGGGGTACGTGTATTACTGGGGTTCGCGGGAAGTTTCACACGCGAAAGGGCCGGTGCGAGGGGGTACGTGTATTACTGGGGTGCGCAGGAAGTTTCACACTCGAAAGGGCCCGTGCGAGGTGGTACGTGTATTACTGGGGTTCGCGGGAAGTTTCACACGGGATTGGCCCTGTGCGAGTGGGGTACGTGTATTATTGGGGTTCGCGGGAAGTTTCACACGCAAAAGGGCCAGTGCGAGTGGGGTACGTGTATTACTGGGGTTCATGTGAAGTCTCACACGCGATATGAGCAGGGTATGTGTATTTCGGGGGTGCGCGGGGAGTCCTACACGTGAATTGGCAGTGTGGGTCCTCCCAGGTGTTCCCTCTACTCCCTCCACGGCCCCTGCAGGCAGCCCACACCACAGGGGACTACCCTGCACCCCTGGTCATGTCCCGCAGGCAACCCATCCACCATAGGCATGCCCCCCAGCCAAGCCACATGTCGGCTTGCACTACTGATCACCAACTCATGTCCCCCTGCACCCCCACCCGCCAGCAGTGCGGGGCACCTGCCAGCAGGCCCCCACTCATGCCCCACTCATGTCCCCCTGCACCCCCACCCCCCCCAGCAGTGAAGGTCACCTGCCAGCAGGCCCCCACTCATGTCCCCCTGCACCCCCACCCCCAGCAGTGCAGGGCACCTGCCAGCAGGCCCCCACTCATGTCCCCCTGCACCCCCACCCCCAGCAGTGCAGGGCACCTGCCAGCAGGCCCCCACACATGTCCCACTCATGTCCCCCTGCACCCCCACCCCCCAGCAGGCCCCCACTCATGTCCCACTCATGTCCCCCTGCACCCCCACCCCCCAGCAGTGCAGGGCACCTGCCAGCAGGCCCCCACTCATGTCCCCCTGCACCCCCACCCCCAGCAGTGAAGGGCACCTGCCAGCAGGCCCCCACTCAAGTCCCACTCATGTCCCCCTGCCCCCACATCATGACGATCCTCATTCATGGCCCTTATGGCCGGCCAGCCTCCCCAGCCCAAAGACCCAACCAAGTATTGCATCCACCCACATAGAAAAGGCAATTACATGATACAACCCCAAAGGCAAGTATGTAAATGAACACATGTCCGTCACACACACACACACACACACACACACACACACAATGGGTGCAAGTGAATGTGAAAACCCATATCATGACATGCTTGAAACCAATGAGATAATACCACACATCGAAGTATGAAGAAAAATGATTATTAAACACATGAATGTAATTTTAAAAAAAAACACAACAATGGGAATAATTAAAGAAATGCTGCATGTCCGTAAAAGAATAAAAAACAAGGAATCATAATCCAAAGAAATCCAAAAGAAATGGTGTCCAAAGTCACAGTCCAACAAAGCAAATCCAATTGAAAAAAGAAAGTGAAAACCATTGCTCCATGGTGAAAATAAAAAAAATGAGAATAGTCCAATGGTGAACTATGTACAAATGAACAATCCAGGGTCCATGAGCCCAACTGATGAATTGAAACCTACCAAAAATACTACCTAATAAAAAACTATATACAAAAACGTGGTTCATTGTCCAAGCGCAACCAAAATAAGAAAGGAAAGGAAACCTAACTCTAAAAACTATTTACAATGGCAGCAGGCTAGTCCGACGGCTCACTTCCCGATTTCCCGGGCCACGGCATCATCAAACTCCTGCTCGATGTCCCGGAGGTGGTCCTCTTCCATGGCCCCGAGGGTTCACAGGGACGATGACATCTGGACCTCCAGGTCCCTGCGAATTGCCTCGAGGCACTCGGCCCGCCTCAGAACCCTACGCATGGAGTTCTCCGCCCTGACCATTGTGAGCCGTGCCTCTTCTGCCAGCTGCCGCTCCGCATCTATAGCATGGCCTAACCGCTGCCACACGGAAGACACTTCCAGTCCTGGGTCCTCCTGCCCTCTGGCCGATGCCTGCCCCTCCGATGTTGAAGGCCCCGAGCCATCATGGCTCCCACCTTGTTGCTGCTGCTGCTGTGCCTCTGCCTGTGCCCTGGCTCTTGCTACCTGCACATCCTCCTCCGGCTGGGGTGCAGTTGTTGATGTGGCCGCCCCTGCTGGACGTCCGACTCCCGACTGTGGCAAGGATGTGTCCTCCAGGTGATACATGGGTGGGAAGATGGCATGGAGGACGACTGGCGCATAGGGGGTTCAGGTGAGTAGGGGGTCGGAACAAGGTCCAGCAAACGGAGGAATCCGGCCCTGGTGAGCTGTCCCAGTAGGTCTACGCGGTCAACGAGGCATTCGAGATGACGTGCAGTGCCCTCACGAAACCACTGCAGGTCACCTCGCATGCCCCGTTGACGCAACGCCATCCCACTGAGGACAGGCTCAACCCGGTCCCGGATAGCCACGTCCGCAGGGAGAGGAAGGCTAGTTGTTGTAAGCGGATCCCCTCCCTGAAAACGGGTCTGGGCGTAGGCATCCCTGCTGGTGCAGGAAGATGCAGTCACAGGATCTGGGACAGGATTACACACAGGCACCTCCGCGGTGGCCTGTGCTGCCTCCTGTCCCTGGCCCTGCTCTGCACCACTAGCATCAGTGGAATCCCCACCTCCAGACCCTGTGTCTGTCCCTTGCACGGCCTCCTCCTCCACCATACCCCACCAACCTGGATTACTCCGTGCCATCTTCCTCCGTCGGACCCTGTGGGGTCTCAGCTGCCCCTTCTGCTGCCGAGGAGTCCAACTCCGATCTCCGCCTCTTGGACCTTCCCTCGGCAGCTGCGGCCTGGGACGTGGCACCGGACTCCTCACTCCCTGAGGAGATGACAACCTGGGAGGGGAGCCGAGCCTTGCGTCTCCGGCTGGCTGTGCGATCCCTGCCGCGGTGCTCCACAGCACCCTCTCCGCCCTCTTCAACAGTTGACGCTGCAGACAGGGAGAGATAGGACACAGGCATCATGGCACTGTACAATGGACTGAAACACACATGACAGTTGCACATGAGTGGCAGTGTCAAACTTCAGACATGGCATCACAATCCCCAACACACATGTCATTTCAACTCACACACATGAGCAATTCCACAGCCATATCACAACAGCCAGCACCATCAATACACATACAACAGCATGAGCATCCAAAGGTGAGCCAGACATCACATGAAACACAGGGAGTGCAGTAGACATGCGCACACGCCACCACACTTGCATGCATGTCTACATCTCGTCCAACTGTTGCAGTGATGAGATCGCCATACATGTCAGATCTGCCATTCAGCCTTCTACATATCAGCGTCACATGCATCCATATTGCATCATAGTTGCACACTTGTCAAGTACACACACATGCACATGTACACAGTGCAGATACATGCATTAGGAACCACCATCCATGCCACAACCATGCCAATGTACATACACAGAAATTCAAACATGTGTGCTCCCACACCTGCATTTGTCCAGCATGCTTACCAACACATACACCATCAATGTGTCTCACACATGAGAGGACACACATGTGGCAGCCTCACGGCCATGTTCATACACATCCCTACATGGCCCTACAAAAACACATGTGCAACCTGCACACTACTGGCACACCACGACACGCACAGCGTCCAATCACTCTGCATGTACACTTACCGCTCGACTCCAGACGGGTCTGCCTCTCAAGGATCTGGACGTAGAGCGCTGGGCATATACGTTCTAGGACCCTCATTTGGTGGTCCAACAGCTGGCCCCTCGGCATCCGCTGCCTTTGCGAGGCGCCGGGCCTTGTTGAGGGTCCAGGACCTGAAGTCCTCCCAGCGCTTCTTGACATGATGTAAGTCGCGGACGGCCACCCCCTCCGCGTTGATGGCAGTCACGATGTCCATCTAGATCCTGGCCCGTCCTTCATTGTCTGTGCGCGAACTTCCAAAGAGGGCATCATACTGCCCCAGGACTTGCTCCACCAGGACACCAACTTCCCTGGCACTGAAGCTGCTGGCCCTCTGCCTCTCTGGCTGGGGGTTGCCAGTGCTGCCCGATGGTGTTCTGCTGGACATGGCAACCCCAGAGGCAGGAGTGGGTGGGCAACTGGGTCCTGGGGCTGGGCTGTGGAGCGATGGAATCCCAGTCGGGAGTCTTCAGTTCCAGCAGGGGTGGTCACAGCAACTGCACCCCTGGCTGATGTGCAGGCAGCAAATGGCAGGGCACGTGGGAAGCAGGCAGTCGAGCAGCAGCAGATTGCAGGTGGGAGCGTGCTCTGGGGGGGCAGTAATTCGGCATTCTGGGCAGGAGCGTGGTCTTCTGTGTTTTCGCGTGGCCAGCTTGATACGGAGTGATTTGGCACGTGAAAAAATTGCACGTCAGCGTATAATTGGAGGAAAGGCCTTTAGCGCGTAAGCGCATCAGCACGCGTACGTGTTTTCATTGGACCAAAGGCCCTTAGCGTGTAAGCGCGTACACCCAAGGGAGTTTCCCTCGTGACGTGGGCATTGTGGCTCAGCACGCGTGAAAAAACTGCACGTCCGCGTGTGAATGCATGTAATCCGAAGAAAGGGCCTACACGCGTAAGTGACGTGGTTAAAGGTGAGCGGGGCCAGCAGTTCGCTGTACGTGCCTTTCGTGGAGACCGACGTGTGTAGCTGCTTTGTTTCGCGCACCATCACATCTTCACAGCGATCAAGGACGTATCTCTTCTTTTGGCGGGGGTATTGGCTACGCGTGTTTTTCTACATCGCGCTAGTCAGACGGTGAGTCACGCATGCTGTTTTTCCTACTGCCGGTGCCCCTGTGTATCGCACCCGTTTTCGAGATCATAGTAGCCTGCGTGTGCCAGGCGTACGTATTTTCCGTGTTACTGGGTTGATTCCACGCACGTACGCTGCAGGGTTGCGTGCACTGCATTTTTGGGGTTCCTGAGCATGGCGTGACCTGTCACTACATCACCGGGGTCACATACAGCCTTGCAGGTTCAGGGGGGCTGTTAATATCTTGCATCCCACCCCCTTCACCCCAATTGCCCAGGTCAATTGTGGTGTACACCTCCCATTGGCACTACTCCATCTGTGCCGGCACTACTCCATCTGTGCCATGGTTGGGAGGCCACCAAAGGTGAGGGTGCGCCTCAGCTGGGCGTACTCCTTGTGGCGGGCGTGGTCAGGGACGTGGCCGGGGTGACCAGGGAGTAGGGGGACTCCAGGGTGGCCGCAGAGGGGGAAGAGGCAGGGGTGCGCCACTTGAGCACGATGTTGTGCCATGTGTCGGTGCAGTCATGCCACCACCCTCTGTGGTTCTGGGAGATGCAGCTTCTGCAACCCTTCCAAGGGACTGAAGACTGAACCTTTTGCAGCAGAAAAAACTCTCTTCCCCTTTAAATTTAGGAGAGCGGGGTGCGACCCTGGGAGCATGCGCTTTCCTGACTCCACCCTCTGGTGCCACACCCCAGTCCCCTTTACCACGTCAACAGGAACGGGCCGAATTCACCAGTGCTCCTGGTTTGGCTTCAGCCATGTAATTCCACGTGCGGATACTTCTTCTCTTTGTCTTTTTTTTGTCTTTTATCATTCAGGCACTCGGGCCTCAGGCATCACGCTCCTCCCTGGCGCATGTCGACTTCTACTAGGTTCAGCGGGTGTCCATCCTGCGACGGGCTCTTCCCGACTAAAGACCCCCACGCCCTCTGCCTATGGTGCCTTGGCCCTGACCACGGCTGGCAAGCTTCTACCGCATGCAATGTGCTTTCCTCGGTCTTTGAAGAACAGACTGGCCAGGTGGAGGGAGCTCTTCCACAGATCCCCTCCAGAGGACCTAAAGGACTTTGTCTATAATCGATCCAAGCCCAAGGTAGGGCCTCTCTTTTCCAGTGCACCCCGCAAGGGAGACTCCTTCCCAAGGACTCGGACGCGTGGGAGGGACCGCCCAGTTCCTCGTACCCGCACAAATACCGAGGCTATCAGTTACCGGCCGAGAGGCCGAGGGAACTACCGATCCTCCCAGTGAGGGTGCTGAGGGACCTGAAGGTCCTTTTACCAGGTCTTCACCCGAGGGGCTATGCCCTAGTACCGGCATCATGTCCGAGGGGGCGCCTTTACGCAGTTCTACCGGCAGATACGCCAAGGGTGTAACACCTACCAGGCCTAGGCCTGAGGAACAGGGTAGGCCCCATGATCCACACTCAAGAGTCCTGGATGGGGCAGGGCCCAGTGAGCCGAGCAACACGACACAGGCACGTGGAACGCAGCTCGACAAGATGGCCACTACGCCAGAAAAACCAGACATCCCGCCGACACCCCTCCGAGGAAGGCAGGCGGAGGACCGTTTGTCGAGGTGGGACTGGTGACAACCAGGTATGTGGCCTACAGCTTTTCCTTCCTTTGCACAAGGCAGGTCCCTGCTGCGTCCATATGGACAGGGCACGCAACGACTCCAGCAGCCCCGTCTATATCGCCTACCACCGATCCAACCTGTGCGGACAGGTTCTTTGAAAAGTTCCTCGGGGGTCATCCTCATGCACGCCATCCTGGACTTGCTCCCTCCAATTGTCCCACCGATGCCTCAGGCCCCAGTACAGGCTCCTCCAGTCCCTGTTCAGCCTAAGCAGCCCAATACGGCCCCACCGCCGATTGCGCCGGCGGTTCCGCACCAGCCTCCACTGCAGCCTCTGGCTCCGGTCCCCGTACCGCAGCCCCTGGCTCCTAGGACTCCCCCTCCGGTGCTGGACCCTCCGGACCCACAGGTGGACACAAATGAGGAGGAGGACCCTGACACGTCATCTTCAGCCAATGCCTTCTGCAAACGTCTGGCAGAGTACTTGGGCCTTCCTCAACCCGAGGTCGAGCAACCAGAAAAGGGGGTCCTTGCAGAAGTCCTCACGCTATGTACCATTGCTAGAACGGGGATCCCGATGCAGAAGGACGTAGTTGCCCTGGCCAAAAAGGGTTGGTTCAAGCCCCACTCAGCCCAGCCGGTGAATAAACGCCTGGACGCCAAGTACAGGCAGATGGAGGGGGATACACTCTTGCTATCTTCCCATCCTCAGCCACACTCCTCAGTGATCGCTGCGGTAACACTATACTCCAAGCCTCAGTCGTCCATAGCCGCCTCCTCTACAGCGCTGCTAGGCAAGGAGAAGATCTTGGAGGTGTACGGGAAGATGCTGTATTCCAATGAATTTTTGCACCTGCATCAAGCCAACGCGGATGCCATGCTGCCAGCCGCTAACCAGAGGCTCTGCCGGGAAATTGCGGATTTCCTCCCAGAGCTTCCGGCGCAGAGCCAATCACGATTCAAGGTGGGATTGGCAGAGGCGAAAATCGTGGCACAAGACATCATGGAATCCTCCGTGGCCCATACTGACACCTCTGGCCGTGCCATCTGTATTGCCATGGACATGAGAAGAACGGCCTTGCTCTGCGCTACAAATTTCAACCCGGATGTCCAGGAACGCATTCTAGATCTTCCGTTCGAAGGAGTGACCTCTTCCACTCCACAACGGACGAGGAGCTGAACAAGAAGAAAAACAGCTCTCAAACGGCCAAGTCTTTATCCATCCTTACAAAGACCAGACCCAAGCAGTTCACCCAGTCACAGCAGCGCTCTGTGAAAGGGCATATGTACGGAGGGTTCAGCGGCTTCCAAGAACAGAGGTCCAGGCAGCCTGGCCAGTCGCCGTCCCAGCATCGGCGCAAGCAACAAAAAGGGGCTGGGGGGAGTAAAGGCTTTTTCCAGACCCCTCCTCCTCAGCAGCCTCAGAGGGAAAGAAGGCATGACACACCCCTTTGGTCCCACGTGTCTCCAGTGGGGGGCAGGCTTGCTCTCCGTGGCACATTTCTGCTGCCAGAATTTCACAGACCCCTGGATCCTCTCTGTAGTCTCCACAGGGTACCACCTCCCTATCCCAGCCTCTCCTCCCTCCTCCCCTGCACTCCCATACGTTGGGACAGCAGCTCATTTAGCAGAGATCCAGTCGCTCGTCGAGAGACAGGAAGTGGAGGAAGTCCCAGCCTCCCAGAGAGGCATGGTCTTTTACTCCAGGATTTTCACCATTCAGAAGCACCAGGCAGGCCTGATAGTTGTGATGGACCTTTCCACCCTCAACCTCTCCCTACCTCTACAAAAATTCAAGATGGTTATGCCAGCTTTGATAGCATAGACATTGTGGAAGGGAGACTGGATGTGCTCCCTGGATCTGAAGGATGCGTACCTACACGTCCCGATATGGCAGTCTCATCGTTACTTTCTACGATTCAGGATCATGGGCTTCCATTTTCAATACAAGTTGCTTCCTTTTGGCCTCAACTCGGCCCCCAGGGTCTTTACCAGGTTGATGAACTCTGTGGTGTCTCTCCTCAGGGCGCAGGGCCACCACATCTACCCGAACCTCGACGACTGGCTCGTCAGGGCTACATCTCTGGAGACAGTGCAACATACTTCCCACGCTCTTATGAACACACTGCACGAGCTGGGTTTTTCTCTGAACATCAAGAAGTAGAACTGCAGCCCATGCAGAGACTGACCTTCCTTGGCCTCATTTGGGTCATGTTCTCTGAAAAGGTTTTTACCTTTGAGGACAAGATCACAGCCATCAAGAGGGCCACAGCGCACTTCCTCAGCAGAGAAGTGACCTCAGCTTGGTGGTACCAGCACCTTCTGGGTCTCATGGCAGCAGTCCTCTTGGCACGAGACTCAGGATGAGGAAGATACAGCTGCACTTTGCATGAGGAAGATACAGCTGCACTCTTGGCACGAGACTCGGGATGAGGAAGATACAGCTGCACTTTGCAGCATCTTGGAACCAGGAACGGGGCCATCAGTCAGAGATGATCAACGTTCTTCAGTCACCGAGACCTCACCTGGTGGTCCAGGGACTGCAGGGACTGCAACCTGCGGACGGGCAAGCCTTTCCGACAACCTACACCACAGGTCATCATCACCACAGACTCCTCTCTCGAGGGTTGGGGGGCCACTCTGAGCAACCACTGCATCCATGGCACCTGGACCCGGCAGGAGCAGGAGTAGCACATCAATTGGCTGGAATTGAAGGCCATCTGACTGGCGCTCGGGGCTTTCCTTCCGGTTATCAAGGGCGAGGTCGGCCTCGTTCAGACAGACAACTCGACCAGCATGTTCTAGGTCAACAAGCAGAGAGGTACCAGATCCCCCACCCTATGCAGGCTAGCAGTCAGCATGTGGGAGTGGGCCCTGGAGAACAACATCTACCCCACGGCGGTCCACATGCCGGGGGAATCAAACCTGGAAGCAGATAGGCTCAGCAGACTGGGAGTGGACAATTACAAGTGGCAGTTGAACGACCTAGTGCTGCAGGAGATCTTTCAAAAATCGGGTCACCCTCAGGTCGACCTCTTTGCCTCTCAGGGCAACAAGAAGTGCCAACTATTTGCCTCCCGGCAGGGCCCAGGCTCCCTCAGCAATGCCTTTCAGATCAGTTGGGACGGCATGAAAGCATACACCTTTCAGCCCACTCCTCTGATTCACAGGGTGATATGCAAGATCAAGGAGTCTCGCCTCCTCAGCATCATCCTAACAGCTCCATGGTGGCCAGCCAGGACATAGTTTTCGGAGCTGCTCGGCCTCTCTGAGAGGCCTCCCATTCGCCTGGCGACGGGCCCAGCACATCTTCTGGCGCAGCAGGGGGGGCAGGGTCATCCAACCTGTAACGGATAAATTAGCCCTCACAGCATGGTTCTTGAACAGGTCACGCTAGGACATCTCCGCCTCTCTCAGGCTAACCTAGAGATCATGCAAGGCGCCAGGAGCAAATCTACCAGGGCCTAGTATAAAAGCAAGTGGACCAGGATCTCTCACTGGGCAAACTCGAAGGCCTTCGACCCGCTGACATGTTCCATGGATGACGTGCTCCCTTTTTCAGCGCATCTCGCCCATTCAGGTGTGCAGGAGGACACTTGCCACACCTACCTGGCAGCCATTGGGGCATACAGAAACTCGGAGGAGGAGGGAGAGATTTTCCTCTTTCAACCCAATCGTCAACTGGCATTTGACGGGTCTCCTGTGTGGGACCACAACATAGTCCTGGGCACCCTGGCGCACAAGCCATTCGAAACCAATGGCATCCGCGGACATCAGGCTCATCCCCATTAAGACAGCCTTGTTAGTCGGTCTCGCCTTGGCTCGCAGAATCGGCGAAATCCAGGTGCTGATTGCCTCGGAACCATACACTACGTTTCATTGGGACATGGTCCTCCGGACACACCCAGCTTTCCTGCCTAAGGTGGTATCTGCGTTCCACCTAAATGAGGAAATTGTGCTGCCTACGTTCTTCTCCGATCCTAAGGACGAGACGCGGAGAGTCCTGCACTGCCTTGATGTCAGATGTGCACTGAAATTCTACTTGGACAGGATGAATAGCTTCCGCAAGTCGGATGATCTATTATCACCTTTGGTGGTTCAAGACCCGGGTATCACGCATCCAAGGCCTCCATAGACCGGTGGATGATCTTGGCCATCAAAGAAGCCTACGAGGGACAGCATAAGCCACTTCCGGCCAACATGCATGCCCATGCGGTTAGAGCCAAGGCAACTGCCATCGCCTTCCAGCGACATGTCCCCTGGCAGGTCATAAGCAGGGCGGCCACCTGGGCCACCCCTTTGGGTTTCTGCAAGCATTACTGTTTGGATGCCGGCTTTCGTAAATCCGGTTCTTAGAAACATGTTTGCTTAAGGAGGGTCTCCTCTCCACCCTGGTGCTACATTCAGTTGTAATCGCCCGTGCAGTATGGAGGAAAGGGGACGGGACGCAAGAGTAATTGTAACTAAATTACTCTTAGTCCTTAGTCCCCTTTCCTCCATACGTCCCACCATCCTCCCCCCTAATAACACTGGTGTCATTAGGCAATATTAATCTATTGTCGACGCGTCTATGAGGACTGAGTCAGGGCAGCGCATGCTCCCAGGGCCGCACCCCTGCGTGCCTTTAAGTTTAGAGGGGAAGAAGGTTTTTTCTGGTGAAAAAGGGTGTCTCCTGTCCCTTGGATGGGACGCCCATGCCGTATGCAGGAAAGGGGACTGTACGTTAGTCACTACGTTGAGTAACTTATCATTTTTCAAAAATGTTCCTTCTAGTGCATTTCAGATTTTCCACAGAAGATTTAGACTTCATTCTCCTCCATAAGTGAGAAATGGAACTACCTTTTGTATATAGAAGGTACGTAGCGGTACCAGCGAGAATTTGTGCTATCTTACATGCAATATGAACCCTTGTGAGGCCAACATTTTGGTTTTTTGTTGTAGTTCTGTTAGCCAAATCTTTTCCTGTATTGATTTGTTAAATTCAATGCCCAAGTAGTGAATTGATTCAACCAACTGGAGTTGTTCATAGCCTATTCTCCATCTAATGTTCATCCCTTTTTTACCAAGTTTGTGGCCAAATTACATTATTTTTGATTTTCCAATGTTAATGACCAAGTCGTTGATTGCCATATAATGTTGAAGCCAGTCAAGTAAATGCTGTAGTCCGATCTGTGTTTGATCCAGTAGAACTAGATCGTCTGCATAGATCATAGCTGATATCAGGTGGTTATTTATCGTCCAAGGAAAGAGCATCTTCGAATGGATTGTGTCCTCCAATGTATTCCACATCTTTGACGTGTAATGTCCACAGCTGTGCACTTCAGAAACTTTTTCAGCAGAGGGCGTCCTGTGTCAATGACATCGGGTCGATGTCCCTCGAAGGCTTCCTTCGAGGGCGACGTCACTGGATGTTATAAATAGGACGCACGGCGCCCGTAGCCTCAGTTCTGTTTTTTCCACGAACATGTTGCTTTGTGAAACTCGGCGTGCCTCATGTGTTCATCGTTGAGATGTCTTTTTCTTTGACCCCTCCGACTGCGCAGTCTGGCTTCAAGACTTGCCGGGACTGCAAGTCGAAAATGTCGATCACCGACCCGCATCGCATTTGTTTGTGGTGCTTGGGCGAGTCGCATGACACCAATGACTGTTATGAAATGCCAGTCGCTGACTGCCAAGGCCTTGTGGGAGTGTAAGGGAAGCCCCAGGTAGGTAGGGGCTCTAATCCTAGTAAGTCCCGAAAATCTAAATCGTCCAAGGGGGTTTCCACCGACGACTCGAGGGGCGACTCTCCGTGTCAGGAGGTGGCCCAGGGATCTCAGTCCCAGAGCGGTTCTCGCCATTCTTCTTCCTTGTCCCAGCACTCTAGGAAGCACCGTCACTGGTCGCCTTCCCTGTCCTCCTCGGAGGCTGGTGCCTCGGGGAAAGTGGCATGCCCGACAAAGTCGTCGACTCCAGAGGAATGGGCTGCCTTTAAGGAGCAGATGTTACCAATATTCCAATATCAGGGCACAGTTCCGGTCGCTCCTTCTAATGAAGCCAGCAAGGAACGGTCTTGTACTGCGGCTCGCACTCCTCCAGGCTTGGGTCCGCGACGTGACTCGCCCCGGGAACCTTCAAGGTCCCGTTTGGACAAGGCTCAGGAAAGTCACCAGAGATGTGCTTCCAGTTCTCGGTCCTCGTCTCCAGCAAGACCGCTGCAACCTGCTAAGGGCTCGAAGTCGGCGTCGACTAGGTCGGTGCCGTGTCCGTCCAACTCGGACGTCACTGCTTTGCCGTCTTATCAGCCCACAGCGCCGTCGGCACCAGTGTCGACATCAACGCCGAAGCCTTCGGCGATCACGACGTCTAGGTCGTCGATGCTCTCGACGTCGGAGCCTTTGGCCCCCTCAACGCCTTTGGGTATTTTTGCCAGCTATTTGCCTGTGGAGTTTCCAGATCTCATGGATCCTCCTAGGAAGGCTACTGGGCTACTGGGAAGTCTGTGAGGCCAGTCTTGGACTCCAGGCCCTCTTCTGTCCCCAGGCCACGGTTTCAACTCCCTCTGGATGACATTTATGAAGAGGAAGAAAGGTCCAATTTTGAGGACCCTGCTGAACTTTGTGGCTCCAGTTTTTTCTGGAGACAGTCAATTGGAGAAGTTGATGCAAACCCTTCATGACGCCAGTGGGTTGGACACTTCGACGAAAGTGGCATTTGGTAGGCCTGAGTCTGGGGCTCATGCTGAGTCTTCATACAGGACGCTCATGGCTAGGGTCTCAGAGTATCTGGGATGGTCCAGTCCTCCTGAAGACTTTGTACAGGATGATCTAACGGACATCTTAGATCAAGGTCCATCTTCTGACCCGTTGTTGCCGTTTCATCTCACCTTACAGAAAAGGGTGGCAGCTGCTTGGCAGTCCCTGGAATCTCTTCCAGCTGTTAATAAATCTTTGACAAAGAAGTACCACCCTTCCGTTAGCGACCCCAGCTATTTATCCACTCATCCCACTCCCGAGAGTTTGGTGCTTCAGGCGAGTACGGCCACCGTGAGACAGGCAGCGTTCCCTACTATCCCTCCTGATAGGGACGACAAGCGCTTTGACGGTTGGGCTCGGAAGGTATTTTCTGCTGGGAGCATGGCCTTGAAATCGGCCAACTCCACTTGTGCCTTGGCAAGGTTCTCACACACTCTGTGGAACTGTGTTTCTTTAGCGGCTGAGCATATTCTCGAGGGGGATGAAAGGGGTTGTTAACGATTACTGGATCCTTAGACTAGGTTCAATGGATCTTTATGAAACCCCCGATTAAATAGGTTTGGAGGTCTTACCTGAGCAGACTGATATGTTCAACGGGAAGCAAATGCTGAAATCAAGAATCTCCCCGACCAACGCGCCAGCCTCTTACCGGGTAGGAAAACCCAGAGCGAGAGGTACGCGCCAGTCAGGGAAACCCTCTGGGGAAGAAAACCCTGGTCGAGCGCAGGATCTGAAGATTGGAGTGTGGTTCGCAGGCTGATGTCGCCAATTCGATCGTGGCGTTGAGTATCGGAAGACTTCTTCTGGAAAGGGAAGAAATGAGAAGCAAAGTGATGAATAGCAGAAGTACAGAAAGGGAAATGGGGAAAACAGGAAAGAGACTAATTCCCCTGACCTCTTAACCAGCCGGATTGGAAATACCAGGAGAGAAGCCAAGAATACGGGACACGGAGAGGGCGACTGGAACACAAGTCTTTCAGAAGGAAGTAAAGGTGAGTAAGCCCGTAGAATCAAATCCTACAATACTCGAAGAAAGATTCAGAAAGGGACTTGGACGGTAGTCTTTATTATTACCCGGAATACAGTAGCTCGAGAACTCAAAGGCGGCGTTTCAGAATGAGACGCAAGATGAATCCGGGGGGTTTGTGTCTGCAAAGAATGCTGAGTAGAGAATCTGGAAAGTTAAGAGAAGAGGGGTTAGTAATGGTCGGAGGTAAGAGGTTTCTGCTGAGGATTGAGATTGCCTAGTTGCGAACTCACGGAGCATCCGCTAGAACAGTAGCGACGCGAAGAGCTGGAAGTCTCCGTGTCCTATGAGGAGTCACGTGAGCGGTACGCCGTACCTCTGGCGAACGTGAGAGGACGAACGGTGATAGCAGAACCGTTCGTACTGCGATCCACCATCTTGAAGGTACCACTCCAAATGGAGCCACAGAGCCGGCTTCTGGACCAAAGAGACCAGTGCTTCATGAGTGGAACGGGTGGGGTTCCTTGCTCTCGTGCAAGATGGCAAGGATGCCATGTGCAAATCCCTTCAGTCGGGTTTGGATACGGCTGGCATTGTTAGCCAATCCATGGCTGCGAGCACCGTTATACGCAGATTTGCATGGTTGTGGAAGTCTGGTTTTTCTCCAGATGTGCAGGCCCGTCTTCTGAATATGTCCTTTGATGGTGCACATTTGTTCGGCAGCAAGACTGACGAGAGCCTTGAGAGGTGGCAGACCTCGAAAGCTGCGGCTAAATCTTTAAGCGCAGTTGTGTCAAATTCCACCTTTTCGTCCAAGGGAACAGCAATGGAGGGGAGGTTCTTTTCGTTACTACTCCTCCTTTGATAGAACAAGAGGGGCCGCCAATCAAAAGGGCCAGCAGTGGTTGGGAAAATCGTAGGGCCAAAGCCAATCAGGCAGCTGCCTCTTTGCCTTCAGGCACTGCCTCAGCCGCTTCCAAACAGTCATGAGGCCATGTCCCATGGTTCGCCGGTTGGGGGCAGACTGTCTCAGCATCTCGAAGAATGACTGGCCATTACTTCAGATGGTTGGGTTCTGAATACCATAGCACACGGCTACTGCCTTCCCTTCCTTCAGCGGCCTCACGACAATCCACCGGAGAAACTCTTTGAAGCTTCTGGATCCGCTCCTTGCGCAGGAAACCTTAACCCTGCTGGAGAAAGGCACTATAGAACTGGTGCCTGTAGTAGAGAGGAACAAGGGTTGGTATTCCCCTTATTTTTTGATCCTGAAGAAAGACAGGGATTGAGACCCATCATGGACTTGCGTTGGTTGATCAAACTTCTCAGGAAGGACAAGTTCAAGATAGTTACTCTTTTTCAAGTCCTCCAGTCACTTCAACTTCAGGATTGGTTGGTGTCTCTGGACCTACAGAATGCTTACTTTCATGTGCCGATTCATCCCAAGCACAGAAAGCACCTGAGGTTTGCGGCTGGCGACTCGCACTTTCAGTTTCGGGTCCTGCCGTTCGGATTGACCTCCGCCCCAAGGGTCTTCACCAAGCTAATGGTGGTGGTGGTGGCAGTGTACCTCAGGTGAGGGGGGGGATTCACGTCTAACCCTACCTGGACAACTGGCTGATCCGGGCGCGCTCTCCCGAGCAAGCGTTGGATCATCTCAGTCTCACCTGACGCACCCTCCACAGGTTGGGCTACTCCCTGAATTTCAAGAAGTCGCATCTGACAACTTCCCAACAGCTCCAGTACATCGGGCTGTGTTAGACATGTCCTTGGGGGAAGTGCTCGCCTCCCAAGGTGAGGGCTCATCACATTGTGCAGATGGTGGACAAGTTTCAACATGCCCAGATTATCCCGGCTTTCGAATTCTTAAGGTTGCTCGGCCTCATGGCATCCTGCATTTTTCTGGTGCCAGAGGCCAGGCTGCGGATGAGATCCCTACAATGAGTCCTCAAGATGCAGTGGTCGCAGTTATCTGGCAAGATGTCAGAACCCGTTCAGATTCCACTCTCGGTCTCCCAAGATCTTCTGTGGTGGGCCAACGAAGGGAACCTGATGAGGGGGGAATCGTTTTGGCAACCGTGCCTGGAGGTGACTGTAGTGACGGATAGTTCCCTCACAGGATGGGGCGCTCATGCCAACGGCTTGACCACCAGCAGTCGTTGGTCTCTATCAGTGCCCAAACTCCACATCAATCTGTTAGAGCTGAGGGCCATCAGGCTAGCCCTGAAGGCCTTTTTGCCATCTTTCCGGGGGAAGAGTGCTCTGATCATGATGGACAACACAGTGGCCATGCATTAACTCAGCAGAAAACGGTGGATAGGGTCACTCCCGTTGTGCAGGGAAGCAATGCAGCTCTGGTTCTGGGTCATCCAGCACGGAATTTCGATCTCGGCAGTTCATCTGGCTGGAGATGAAAATGCAACGGCAGACGCTCTGAGCAGGCGGAGCACGGTCTCGCATGAGTGGGAGTTGGCTCAGGAAGTCCTTCAGGAGATCTTCACCCTTTGGGGAACCCCGCAAGTGGATCGCTTCGCCACCAGTGTCAACCGGAAAGTGCGAGACATTCCGCTCAAGGGAATTTCCTCCAAGAGGAACCTTAGGAGACATGTTCGTAGTGGATTGGTCATTCCCACTGCTGTACGTGTTTCCTCCAGTCCCTGTCATTCCTCAGGTGTTGCGGAGGTTACGGAGATTCGGTTTCCACATGATCCTCATTGCTCCGGGTTGGGCCAGGAGAGCGTGGTACCTGGTTCTTCTAGAAATGTCCATCTGCCCTCCAAGCCGTCTTCCCTACCGAGAGCAGTGGAGTATTCGGGGTGTAAGGGGTCAGGTTCTCCATCCAGAGATCAAGACTCTAAACCTTCACGCTTGGTATCTGGAAGGTTGAGGTATAAGGATTGGGACCTCCCAGATGACGTGATGGAGGTGTTGCTTTCGGCCAGGCGGCCTACAACAAAATCTCTGTACTGTTGCCGTTGGCGCAAGTTCCTGGACTGGTGCAGAGATCACAATGTTGATCCTTTTCAGTGCTCCATTCCTATGGTTTTGTCTTTCTTACTTTCTTTGGCCCACAGGGGCCTTCAAATGGGTACCATTAAGGGTTACCTGGCGGCGCTGTCTATCTTTAAGCGCTCGTCTGAAGAATGTTCTTACTTTAAGATTCCTTTGATTTCTCAATTTCTTAAAGGACTGACTAATGTGTTCCCATCGTCCCCTTTCCAGGTGCCGGTTTGGGATTTGAATTTGGTTTTGAAATTTCTCATGGGCGCTCCATTTGAACCTTTGCACTCTTGTCCTTTAAGATTACTGTCCTTTAAGACTGTGTTCTTGGTTGCAGTTTCTTCTGCTCGCAGAGTGAATGAATTGCAGGCACTATCCTCTAAGTCGCCCTTTACTGTTTTTTACAAGGGCAGGGTTGTACTACGGGTACGTCCCTCCTTTCTACCTAAGGTAGTATCTGAATTTCATTTGAGTCAGAAGGTGGTTCTTCCATCTTTCTACCCTCCTCCTCATCCTAGTAAGGAAGAGGAGCGACTCCATCGGTTGGATCCTAGGAGAGCTCTGAGCTTTTACATTTCTAGGATGTCCAGGGTCAGAGTGAACAATCAACTCTTTGTAGGATATGCTGGACACCGATTGGGCAGGCTGTTACCAAACAGACCTTGTCCAGGTGGATTATCCTTACCATTACGGAGTGTTACCGATTGGCAGGTAAGGACCCTCCTGAAGGGCTGCAAGCTCATTCCACTAGGGGAGTAGCTACTTCCACCGTTCGCCAGCAGGGTGTTCCTTTTAGGAATATTTGTGATGCTGCTACATGGGCTTCACTCCATACCTTTGTTAAACATTACTCCCTGGATACGATCCATGGTCCGGATATGGCCTTTGGGAAGGCGGTTCTTTATTCCGCAATCTGATTGGGTACTCTAAATTCTTTTCCCTCCTCCATTTACTGGTACTGCCTTGGGAGTCTGTCAAAGATGTGGAATACGTTGGAGGACACAATCCATTCGAAGAACAAGTTACTTACCAACTGGTAATGTTCTTTCGACTGGATGTTCCTCCAAGGTATTCCACATCACCCTCCCAGCCTGCCCCTCCGGAGAATTTCTTTTGTGATTGCAGCTTATGTTTCTGCAAGGCTATGTGCAATCAAGCAGGCATGAGACTGGTGTCGCACGTTCTGTGGGAAAAAACTTAAACTGAGGCTAAGGGTGCGGTGCGTCCTATTTATAACATCCAGTGACGCCGCCCTCGACAGAGGCCTTCGAGGGACATCGACCCGACATCATCGACGCAGGACGCACTCTGCTGAAAAAGTGAAAAAGTTTCTGAAGTGCACAGCTGTGGACATTACATGTCAAAGATGTGGAATATGTTAGATGAACATCCAGTCCAAAGAACGTTACCAGTTGGTAAGTAACCTGTTCTTTTCTCTTAGGGCCTTGGGTAAGTCTGCCAAATATAGGTTGAATAGGGTGGCATCTAACGTGCAGCCTTGTTTTACTGCTCTTCCAATATTTATTTGTGTTGACAGTTCTCCTTCGTTAAGTCTGACCCCCATAGTCGTATTGGTATGGGGGACTTCAATAGCTTGAAGCAGATCTGAGGGACAACCCCATGCCCATAATTTCACCCATAGTTTAGATCTGTTTACTCTATTGAAGGCTTGTTTTAGATCAATGAAAGCCAGGAATAGGTTGTTGTTCTTCTTTATCGACTTCAGTTTTACTAAATTCAGCATGAAAAGATTCAGATCAGTACCTACACCTTTTGTGAACACAGTTTGTCTTGGGTCCAAAGGATCGGCTGAGGTTGCCCATTCGATTAGCCTTTTTTGCAGGTTGGATGAAAAAGGTTTCCAATGACATCCAACAAGTCTATCGGTCTATAGTTAGCCAGGTCATCTCTTGTCTTTCTTGAAGTTCGGGACAATGATGGCTGAAGTCCATGATGCTGGTAGCGTACCACGCATTAAAGGATAGTTCCGGGACTTTTTTTTTATTGTTCCTACGGTTCGGCCATGTGTTTTTAAGCATAAATCGATAGATCGTAGAAAAGTTTCCTATGGACCTTACCCGACTTTTCGTCCATTAACGCACTCGAAATCAGCCGCCATTTTGTGATAATCCTATCATTTCCCCCCATCGACCTGGCTCACCTGCGTTTGCGGCACTAAATCATATCCCCCGCCCCTGAAACAGACTTTATCAAAACATTCATATTCCCCGCCTCTATCCGTGACGTGACTGTGCTGCGTAGGCAAACGCGCCCAGGCGTCTTCTACGCGACTCCACACAGAACCCGGAAACCAACACAGATCAGCTCACAACACCGCGCGCCACAATTCGGAATATGAAACTGTACTTTTAAATCAAACCGCAAGATTGTAAATTTGGTAAAGTACATTTATTTGACATCAAATGTTTAGAGAATATTCAGCGATTTGCATTTTTCTTTGCTCTCGATCCAAAATAGTTCGTCTTGAGGCAAGCGATGTTTGTGTGCAGTACACAGGGTGTTGGTTTACGATAAAATAAGCTCTTCGGTCGCACTGATAATCGCATGGCTGTTCCAACAACGAGGCACTAGGCCACCACAACGGTATGTATGTTGCATCTAGCCATTAGTACCGCGTTAGGGCATACTTGTACTTGGCGATCGTCCCATAAAATGGTCAGGGTGGTAACGTTGTTCACGCGGAGAAGCAACTGGCGGTTGTAAAAGCCATCTGCCGGTGTCTGGTACTCGTGACACATACAATAATGAAGGATGTACCTGTTTTAAAAAGATAAAAAATGAAATTAGTCTCACCATCAGATCTTTATTAAAATTATTCATTTTATATATTAGGTCGGGAAATTATTTCATAGCTAGGACAGTGCAACTGGGTATTATACGTCATTTCCAGTAACCCACCCCCTCTCCTCCGCCTTTTTCAGATCCGCCTGAGCGCCAGTGGACCACTTCGTCACTGATATGATATAATATGGCATTTGCAACGCGCCTATACACAAGTGTTTCAAGGCGTGGCGAGGCAGGGAGGGGGGGGAACAAGGAGAAGACAGACAACGATCCTACTAGGCCAGGTGTCATTCAGATTGCGCAAGTGCAGGGGTAGGGGGAAGGTAAAAGTGCAAGGGGAAGGGGGGAAGTGGAGTACAAGGTAAGTAGCATAAAATAATAAATACATAGGGCCAGCTGGTGGCGAGTGCAAGGTAAGTGCAGAACAAGTGCTGGGAAGGGGGGGCTGTAGGATACGGAGACAGTCCCCCAGTGCAGGGGTTGACAGGGAGGCAGTGCAGGTGGAGAGTGGAAGGGCCCAGGACCGAGGTCGCAGACAGTGGACCAGTTGTAGCAGGGGAGAGGGAGAGAGAAAGCAGAAGCAAAGAGGAAGGTTTTGAGGTGCTTCCGTAAAAGGAGATGGTTCTCCTCAAGATAGTGCGCGGTACAAAACAATATGCCACATAGAACGAACAAGTACAACTTAACCCGTCTTTAAAGCTACTGTATAGTAATTAAATTGCGGTATAAACTCATCTAAAGAGTTACTTACATTATATTTGCATTTTCCATTGTGTCTGTGCGTAGGGCAGCCCCGAAATACCACTCCTTCTATGCGACGTTATTTCTTCTAATGAACGAACATTAAATGGCTTTCGTTTCTGAAATTATATTCATTATCGTTTACGTTATTGCACCACACCCCCAAAAAGAAGTCTTTCGGGATGGTCCCGGCCTGTCAAGGTTAAATAACAATAGAACCTTATACTGAGTCGTGGGCCATTCCGGCACCCGAGCAAAAAATCAAAGCAGCTGACCTTCACTTTGAACGAGCACACATTCCTAGTTAGCTACATTCAGTGTAAGGCCATCTCACAGGATTTGAAATTTACACTCCATCTTTGCATTTTGTCTGCGTGCATTTGCAGCCCCAGAGAACCATAAATACGGAGACATTCTATATTTTTTGAAAAATGATTTATATTACTGTTTGGTTTAATTTAATGCGCAAATGAACAAGGTTGGATAGACACATTGCATGTACATTGAACAATCACTTTTATTTACACAATACATAGCTACACATATTCAATGGGCCTGCGACATGAGGAGACTCCAGAGCAAAGTCACAGGTGACACCCGGGTGGTTCGCACAACTGCACGGTGAAGGGAGGGGCAACGGTGGAGAGACACATTGCATGTACACTGAGCAATCACTTTTATTTACACATTACATAGATACACATATTCAATGGGCCTGCAACATGAGGAGACTCGAGAGAACAGACAATCAAATTACAATCATTTAAACCGTGATGTGTATTTCTCAATGAGCTCTGCTTTAGGTGGACATGGAACAGAGGCAATGTTGGGTGGCAATACAGTTGTCCCCTGCACAGGTTCGTTCACAACTCTATGTATGTGCCTATTTAGGACATCAACAATAAGTCTCTCAATAAACTCATATTGCATATCCTGAAACACTGGTTTGATCACCCATTGTTTACTTATTTTAGTGAAGGCCTTATTTTAGCGAAGCGTCCCTAAAGTTCCGGTCGTCCTACTTTGTTGACGGCCAACATTATGGTTATGTGCCAAGACCACTAGAAGAGTCTGATTTATCATGCCCTCCATGCCAAAATGCAATCGTTTTGGCCTGTACTTTAGGCACATATTGTGGAACACCTCCAAATCTCCTGTGTGGCAGAATTCCGTGAGTCCCCTCAAATCTCTTGTTATAGTTTTATCAAATACAATCTTTTCAATGGCTTTGTGAGTGGGTGATGAAGGAATCAACCACTTCTTCTTCCGTGCCTCCTCTGTGGACAAATGGCCATGTTCACAATTGTGGAAATGTTGGTTTGTGGTCCAGCGGTGAACGTTGCTACAGTGTAGCATTACTGACCGCCATTTTTCCAGTAGAATTTCAACGACCCTCCACATGTTTTTGAGCTCCACCAAAGATGGTTGCTGATTGACTTGGACCACTGTGAAATACCTTGCATATCTTTTTTTTTTTACCTGCAGCCGACATTTTTTTATTGATTGTTTTTGCAAGATGCCATACGTCAAATTGGTGATTTATATTTTTGTACTCTTCTCTCATTGTCTTGGCAATTGAAACGTGTCTGTCCGTGGCTATCAGGCCGATCACCATTCCCCGCTATTGTAATTCTTGCAATGATGCTACAAAGCCAACTTTCTCCATGGCCACTGAGGATGTACTTTGTGACACCTGCACGACCACCGAACTCACAATTTTCTTACTTTCCATGTCCTGAAAGTGGTAGGTGCAGTACTTGGCTGAAAATCCTGGGCTGTCGCACTGTCCATCACCGGCTAGCCTGAACCGTTTGCCCGCGAATGTACTATCAATAGACATTTTTTCTATTCTCCAAGCTTCGCTAATGGCTGGAAATAGATAATCGATTTGGTATTTGTAGAACTGAGTTTTCGCAATGAAATGGATTCCCACAAACTGAAAGAAATACTCTAACTTTTTAAAACTTGAACCACTAAAAAGTGCGGCCGCTGCACAAAGTAGATTGCCTGCTGGCAGTTGCCCCAGCATGGGTTGTGCAGACCATGAGAAAGGATGATATTTTGTACAGGTGGCATGTATTTTAAGGTTAGTGCCTCGAATTGCACGAGTCACATTAATCAATGGCTCCCCACATACTTCCCCACCAACCGAATGCCCACATTTCATCCTAATAATAATATCAATCAAACAAATATCGAATACAATGAATTTGGCCTCTTTCCTTATACTGTCACTCTGCATCCCAGCTGGTTCGGCCTGTAACGTTGAGGACATGTCACTCACATGAAAGGTAGAATCTCTGATATCGTCTTCCGCTATGTTCAGTGATATTGATGGTGTTTCGTTGTCGTCCACTTCATTCTCTTCCATTTCAACATCTGTTCCTTCTCCGGCGATGGGTGAATAAAACAATTTCTTCAACTTTCTCGCGGTCTTAGTTTTTGCGGGTGTGGATTCTGTGAATTGATCTCCGACTGCATCCGAACTACCAGGAGGACATTCACGATCAATGGCTGGTGGTGGTATAGCTCCGTTGTCAATCACTTCATATTCTTCCCATTGGCACGATGCATCTCCAGTCTCAAGTCCCTGCCAAAAGGTTTGACAAGCAACATCTCTTGTTCGCTTCACTGTCTGTGTAGATCTAGTTCATACACCCACTCGCAACTAGAGGACAGATTGGAAAAGGGATGTTCAGTTTAAACACAACTTACAGTATTGAACTATTAACAGTGAAAAACAACATAATATAGTGACCAGGACACTAACCTTCTTTTGCTTTCTTTTCTTTGAAACTTTCTTGCCTCGAACTTCAACATCAGGACGCTGTTGCTCCGACTCGTGTGTGCATGTCTCCACTTCCTCTTGCGCTGCAACGACTATATTTTCATGATAAGCACATCCATCACGCACTGACGCTCCATCGACTCCCTGAAACATAGAACTTTCATTAGTATGTATAATAATATTGAAAACACAAAATGTACTTGGGGACCAATACCCACGTACATCTCAATAGCAAAACACGAATGAACGCATTGTGTAGAAAATTCAAACGACAATTATTCACGCATTGTTGATCTAGTTAGATGGAACTGTCAAGATCCATACCTCGGGCTCCGCATAGACTCCCATTGATGATATTATTGAAGATGACGCTTCAGCAACTCCCTGAAACACAGTAATTGCATTAGTATGGTTTTCTATTTTGTTAAAAATAACATAAACTTTGTGCAGGCGTCAACGGCTCATCTAAATAGACCTGCACAAATGATCAGTTGTCTAAAATAAGTAATGGATATCTAAATATGATTCGATTTGCTCGATCGTTGGAAGTGTCATCACCCAGAGATCTGCATCAACTACTAGGGGTGATGTTCTTGTAGAACATTGCGCCGACCCGTAACTGCATGCTCCCCCTTCTTCTTGGACTAATGCTCCATCGACTCCCTGAAACATAGGACTTTCATTAGTAATGAACACAATATTGAAAAAAGAAGACACATAGGAGGGCGACGACAAAAGGACATATCAATGGCTAAAAACGAAAGAAACATTGTGTGTAACAATCACGCTACAAGAATGCAAGATCTGATGATCTCCATCGATGGAACTGTCCGGAAACGTACCTCGAGCATCTGAGTGACATCAACGGTTGTCGTCAATGCGTTGGACTCCTCAGCATCTCCCTGAAAGACAGTACTTGCATTATTTTGGATAACAATAATTATAACTGAAAACAAAGACTAGAGGACGAGTACTAGGGTGTACCATTAGGTAAAATAATTACACGATAAATTAAAACTATTGATTTACATGCCTAAAACAAGTCAGTGGCAGAATAGCTAAGTAAGATTACCCGATAGGCGCTTGAAGTGGCTGATGACTGCAATAACGACACGGATGGAGAATCTTCCGCCTTCATATTGAGTGGATACATAAATGGGGAAATTATTGTTAGCTAATGCTACACACTACCGCAAGGCCGAGAGCTAAATCCGTAAACTTGACTCACCAGTGGAGGGATGTGGACGAATAGAGTGGGAATAGCGGTTGAGAGCAATTTTCGCTTCGCTCGCGGTGTGTTCTTCTTTATTAGCAATGATGTGGAGTACATGTCTGAGCTAAAGTGCCTGCTGCAGATGCGGTATCGATCACCCCTCTTGTCCGCAAAGACTTCTAGGACTCTACTTTCAAGCTCAGACAGTGGATATCCGCAATATCGGACCCATTCTCTTATCTGATCTATTGTCTTAGGGAAAACATGCATTATAGTACCTTCAGATTTTTTATGGGTCTTTGAAGGGCAACCGCCAATGAAACAGGCAGGCATTGTGGAAAGTTCTGAAAAGTAAAGATCAACAATTCTCTATGAATACCAATGTGTTAAAAAATTAAATGACACATAAAAGGTTCAATGCAAGGTTCGTTTTGGTTCTTGGAACTATACACGTTATTCACATGCGGATAAGTATTTGAATAACTTTAAAAAAATAGAAAAATAATTTGACTAAACTCAGAACATGTGACTAGTTCCTTGCATGTACTGTCTTGAACGAAAAGAAAACATGGATGCAATTTGATGACTACTAGCAAATAGATATAAATTAAAAAATTGGACGCAAAATGATTATGGTACATGGCCTTACCTTGACGAACAAACAGTTAGATGCAGGGATCAGAGTAGTTGTCGTAGAACAGGGAGCAGTTCACAGGTTGCAAACTGACGAGTTTGCTCGAAGTGGTCACGGAAGTTCACAGAGACGAAGAGCAGATAACCAGCACCTTCACGGGTTGACTAGCAAAGCGCAAAGAAGTTCTCATTAGAAATATGAAGTGGGTTATAAAGAATTCGAAACAGGGGTGTGTTTGTGAATGAATGACGTGAATATGTCGTGGCATTATGCGGTTTGCAGGGGGGCATCCAGCGTGAGGGGGGATGCTTGGCAGGAGACACGGGGTCTGGAGGTAGACATGGGAACAACAACCCATGCTCTATAGACCACTTTGAAGTGTACATGGTCTTTGGCACCTTTTGGCCTTTATCGCTCCCTGACAGCTCCACTTGCCAGCGCAAGTACCCCGGTGCGAACTGCCTTTGATAGGGCGGGGGGGTGGATTGGGGCGGTGGTCGTGCAGACAAGACACAGGAAGACTCGTGAATGGAGACACATTTATGTGGATTGCAGGGGGGCGTCCAGCGTGAGGGGGGATGCTTGGCAGGAGACACAGGGTCTGGAGGTAGACATGGGAACAACAACCCATGCTCTATAGACCACTTTGAAGTGTACATGGTCTTTGGCACCTTTTGGCCTTTATCGCTCCCTGACAGCTCCACTTGCCAGCGCAAGTACCCCGGTGCGAACTGCCTTTGATAGGGCGGGGGGTGGATTGGGGCGGTGGTCGTGCAGACAAGACTCGTTTGCCGCAGGGCCTCACCAAGGAGAGGCCATCTAACTGCATGTAAGAGGCAGGCTGCAGGATCTAGTACATGGAAGGCAGGGGGGTGAGTTTATAAATACCTCACCCTCCCAGGAGAATATATGGGTGCAGTTCACCCTGGAGACCCTGGATGTCTAGGCAGTTAGTCAGCAGCAGGCTGGCCTGTGGTGGCAAGGCGGCACGGGCCAGAGGGGGTCATCTCTGTACCCGGTGCCCAAAAGGATGATTTATTATGATCAACCATATTGATTATTTACCTATAACCATGTTTTGTATCAATAAAATCCAACAGCCTTTTATTGCCAACGCTTGAACAAAGTGGTGTGGTAAGTATTTTTGGGGGAGGAGGCAAGGCCGGGAGGCTTGATGCCAACCCGCAAAATAACATATGTATGTCTGCTGCATATGGGTTCAACGGTTATGTGGATTGAAGGTGGGCGGCCAGCGTGAGGGAGGATGCTGGCCGGAGACATGTGGTGTGACAAGACAAGGCACAGGAAGACTATTCAATGGGGACACACCAGAATCATTTAAAAAATCAAAACAACCATTGTTAAAATATATGTTGGGTTTTATTTTAGATCTTAATTTCAATTGAACATAAATAATAAACATTACACATTGTAAAGTTCCGGTTGCAGCACATCCAGGGAAAATCCGCGGTATTGTCCACTGTCGCTGGGGAAATGTTGTCTAATGGCAAGTACCGCACAGGCAGGTATTACTCTCCGAACGCGGTGTCCAAGCCTCCCGTGAAGCTACCAAGTGAAGCAACGATAGGCCACCAGCCTGTACCACCGGTGAAAAAGAAAGATGCAAACGGTATTAAAATGACAAAACTTTCTTATCAATGTCGATGAAGGTAAAAAATGTCATTCTGCTTTGAAAAAAATTCTATCTAGAAAATGCACAATATGGAACCAATTTACATGCGTTCGAATAATATGTAGATGTAATTTTATATGTGGGAGACGACCATGAAATAGTAGTGGCATCACTGACATCACAACCAGAGTATACTTACTCGTTACTCGGATTACGCGGACAAACAGTGCCGCGAAGTTCGTGCATAAGCACCATCATCATCCTCAACATGGTCCGTGAGAGGCAGGCTTCCCTGAACTCTGGCAGCTCGGTGATGCATTGCGGACTTGGCTCGCCTTCCGAAATGTAGGCCAAGCACCCGGAATTTTCACGGCAGCAGCAGTTCTCCTCAGTTGGCATTAGCTCGCACCGATTGCACGTGCACCAGGTGGAGACGCCGTCCATGCGACATGGTCCAGGCTCTTCATCCGTTGACTGGTCCTCCCAACTGCCGTCCGAATCCCCATCGTTTTCGCGTGCTTGCCTTTCCAGTAGTTCCTCCTTGGTGTACTCGGGCTCGTACATATACGGCATTATTGTAGCCCTTGTGTGGTAAAGAAAGTAAAATAATTAACAGAGATGGTACAAGTGTTCACAAGGCCTAGAAGCAGCGAAGGTAGCTGACCAGAGCACAGAAACGAGTCACAGAATACTCAAAGTAACACAGAGAGAGTAAAGGAATCGAAAATCTGCTGCTGTGTGTTGTGAAACGGTGTGTTTATACTTATTGAGGAAAGAGGCGTCCTGCCATTTCCATGGCGACACTTCATTAGCTGAGGCGCAGCGATTGTTGACACGAAACTTGCTTTGGCGTTGGGAAATGGGCGGTACGCGTCTGCTGATGTCAGGCTCAGGGGCGGGGGATATGATTTAGTGCCGCAAACGCAGGTGAGCCAGGTCGATGGGGGGAAATGATAGGATTATCACAAAATGGCGGCTGATTTCGAGTGCGTTAATGGACGAAAAGTCGGGTAAGGGCCATAGGAAAGTTTTCTACGATCTACCGATTTATGCTTAAAAACACATGGCCGAACCGTAGGAACAATAAAAAAAAAGTCCCGGAACTATCCTTTAAGATGGAATTGTATAATACTACTATAAACCTTGACCATTGCTGTGGGTCCGCTTTAAGCATGGAGTTAGTTAGCAAATCTGGCCCCTGTTTCAATTTTCTAATCGCCTCTTTGATGCCGGTCGCAGATATTTTCAAGTTCCAGGTTTTAGATGGAACAGTGGTGGACACTGGATATATTTGAGGGATACGAGCGAATACTTTTGAATAATGCTTGACCCACTGTTGTTCTGAGACACCACTACTCAAACACCTTGTTGTTTCAAGGTGATATGATTGAGTGTCAAGGTGTCTCTGGGGTTGATTAGCATATTACTTTTAGCATTATTTCTTGCTCTTAATCGCGTTGTGTTTTGACACTGGTCAACCAGTTTTTGTTACGCTGTTGCCTTCGTTTCAGTGTCTTTGCATAGTGCAGCAGAGCATTTTAGAGGTTTTAAAAAAATATTTTTTAGGTCCTGTCGTAGTTTCTTTCGCTGTTCGACAACTGTTAAGCTATAGAGATGTTTGGGGTTCATTAATGGTTGTCCAAACCCTGTTTTCATCACTTTATAGCTTGCCAGAAGAGGGCCTAGGAGATCTCGACATTGTCATCTTCAGCCAATTCAAGATATTTTGCAGTTAGCCAAGTGATATCGTCCTTTGTGATTTTTAGATGATTGCCTCCTTGATTTATCGTTATTGCCTCTAGCTTGAGTACTATTACATTTGTACTTTTAGTCTTCCAAGTCAGCCGCAGCATTCCATGATCACTACTTTTTTGGGGAATGATATCTAAGCGGTCTATATGATGAAGAAAATGTTGTGATGTCAAAATATAGTCAATTGTGGAAGACTGAGTGTGGTTGCTCCAGGTTTTTTTTCCTGGTATGTCGCCTGTGGTTTGACCATTTACCATGTACAGATTTTGAGAACTCATAAGTTGCATCCACTTCTGAGTCTTGCAGGTTATCATGCCGGTACTTTCTCTACGAACCCAAATTTCGGGAACTCCAAAATTAGGTAAGCGAAATTTACAATCTAAGTTTTGAAGCAGCACACCCATTCTCTTTCATGATAACCAAGTTCGTTAACATGCAAGTCTAAGCATTTAAAAATGTTGCTTTCTATCCAGGCATATAAACAAACTGGATACAGACATCTTTCTGAGTAGTTATTATTGAGGAGAGGAAACAAACTCTCAAGTACAACTAATGTAACCCATATAAAGCTATAAAGACAGCTAAACTATGAGTAAGTACATCATTTATTCTAAAGTGCTAGTCTTTGGTTCAAATGGGCGACTTTATTCATTTAACAAGTCATTATAAATGTGTTTCTTTGTAAAAACGTTTAAAGAATGTTAGACGAGAGTATCCAAGTGCAGTCTTTTAAAGCATGGTTATTATTTTTTGTTTTCCTTCAGCTGTTTGTAAACCAAAGCCTAAGATAGGCCGATCCTTCCTGAGGATCTGTCAGAAAGATAATGCAGTGAAACACGTGTAGAAGGTGGTTGTTACGGACAAAACCAAAACTACGGCTTAGTAATAAAGTCAGTGCAAACTGACAAAAGGTATCTTATCTAACTTAAAAACCAACAAAGACCAATTGGATTACTCATTTAATCAAAACAAAAAATATAAGCAGAAGCAGAGCGCACAGTGAAGGGTTCCACTATCCTTTCTTCAGTCTTTCAACATTCTGATCAGCCTCAGAATTAGGAAATAAAAGTGCAGCTGAAAATTTAGTATAACAATTCAAAATATTGACTACTCTAACACATTAAGGGTTCACCACAAGTTGTGAAAGGCTGATCTTTTCAAATTACACTTCTGTGTCCTAGTATGTAGTGAGCGAGAGTCCAAGTGTGTGGCAATGAGGGACACTATCCTTATCCAGACATTTAATAGTAAGGTCTCCACAAATTAGAACTTGTGGTTTACTTAAACCTCTTTAGGAATCATCTATGATGTTGGCCACTAATGGTAAAAAAGTAGAGGTAGGTGTTTTCTCTGAGTTCGAGTAGAGATTTACCAGCACAGTGTGAGTAGGATCAGTCTCCTCAGGTTGACGGTGTTGAAGTAAAGTCCACTGGACAAATGGATTAGGATTGCCTTTGTTAACCACTTTTAGGCTATGATTATGTGTAATCAATGTTAATAGCCCTGCATAGGGGCCCTTTTTCAGCGTTGTTTAGAAGTGTCTCAAAACATTTCAAAGACTGGGGTACTGCGCAGCCATGCTTCCTGTAGGCAAATCAGGGTGCCTCCTTTGAGTTTCACGATAGAGTTGTTGAACAAATGTTTAAACCATCGGATGTTCCAGGAAAATAGGCTGCTATTTGAAGCTGTTGGTAATGCTACTTGCTAATGGCTTTTTTCGAATTTAGCAGAGCTTGAGTTAGCCAGGACCAATCGGAGACTCCTTCTAATTTATCTGAATGATTGACAGTACTTGGCCCAACACAGGATGGCTCCACTTTGCTGAACAATGTGACGTTTAAATGGGCTGCCTGCGCATCAAATACCTTTTTTGAAGTTGGTATATTATGTTGCGTGATTTCTTTATGCTGGTAAATTGGCGACTTAGATCAATTGTTGTTTCCAGTAGTCTTAGCTGTGGTGTGCTCTCGTACTTCAAAGCCAAAGGTCAATATCGCTGGTATTGCTTCTAATAGCGTTTCTTTTATCATGTGAGATTTCACATGAAGGATCACCCAGTCAGTTCTGGCATCGTCGAAGTATTCCACTATTGCAATATCGTCTGAACTGACAGTCCGCAAGGCAGGCACACAGTGCAACAGATTCATCACTTTCTTTCTGTTTAAATTGACTTAATTTCTATCGGTCAGTATGTTTTCGAGCTGGATCTTCTCGGTCCTACTGCCAGGACCAGCCCAACTTGTGGCTGTACTGTGCCACGTGTTGGATGTGGGGTTCAACCTTGAGTGAGGTCCCTTTGGGTTCAGCTCACATGAGCTAGCCGCGTTGGTATCCTTGGGTTGAGGTTGCCTCGGTTGCACACTTGACTTTGTTGCGTCGTTTTTTGTAAAAGTGTTAAGAATGTGGGAGCACCAGCCATTGTAGAGGACTTCCTTTTTTCCATCTTTTGCACTGTTGTTATTACGGCCTTCTGGTGTCCCCGTGCTGCCTCCGTTCGATGCCTTGATAGTCACATGACAGGCCTCTTAGTGGCTCGGCTTTGTACTCTTCAAGATAGGACAGATTGTCTATTAGATCACGCTCTTCTGGATTAATCACCTCTCCTGAATCAATATTACAGGAGGTACTTGATCATTCATGCTGATTTGTGGGGTTCATTTGAGGAGCATCTGCACCGATTCTTTTGAAACTTTTTATGCAACTTGTGGTCTCCCTAGTTCTATTTGAGATCGGATGACAACACTTGCTGTTGAGCCACGCAGTAGCGTAGTCCGATTTCTTAAAAACACACTCGAGCCATTTGGTTTATACTTGGGTCCATTTTTGATGATCTTCGATTTCTTCTTATTCGTTTTCCGCCCATTACTTTTGCGTGTCCACGAGGTGATTATGTCTCTTGAAGATAGGAACCACTTCTTCTTCTTGCAGAACACTATCATGCTGTTCATTTGTTAAAAAGGTTGTGTTACATGTTGTTGCTTCGGTTCTCATTTGGTCGTCCCCATTGTACGGCGCTTGACCCGTCTGTGGTCTAAGGTTTGGTGCTTATTTTAGAACCTCCTACCTGCGGGGACTGAGGACCGCAAATGGTCAGTTTCACCAGATGTCTTATTCAGCGGAGGCTCTAGGTTCTTTACATCGGACATTGAAGTATATTGTAGTTGACAGCCTTTGTTCTGTACAATCAGTCGGTGGTGGTTATAGCTATTGTCTGGTTTAACTTGTTGGAAATACTCTGGAGCTATTCTTTCTTTGGCGCCTCCCAGAGGAAACGTCGTTTCTTCAGTTATTAATGTTATCATGCATTTGGTTGAGTCGTGCAACGCGGACATCATGGTGGATTTTTCCACTTGATCACTGCTGGCCAGATCACATAGGTGCGCTTTCCACCTGGCTGAGGGTGCTGCCTTGTGATCCAATCTCTCTTGAACCTTGGTTGTAAAAGCTTCTATGTAGCGTAATTTGGAATGCATCATGGCCAGTAGGGTACATTATCCTTGATATTCTCGTTCATTGACTCGTATAGCTTTGTAAACGGCGCCATTGAGATGGTGAGCTCTGCCATAACACTTATGTATTAGAATCCCTTTAGCTATCGACAATTGACTTTTGTCTTTGTTTCGGTGTCACTGCTTGTGCAGCCTGTTTGCTACTGATGTGTTAATAGTGTCATTTCAGTCACTTGAGGGAGCAGGACTATACGATGGACTATCTGATTCCGCTAACTGCACATTAGCTAGTGCAGGACTGGCTTCACGTAAAGGAACCGGGCAGGTTTGAAGCAAGGAAGGCAACTGTAATTCTGTGTTGGGTGCCCATGGAGGTGGTCTACATGAGTTAACAGCCTGTGGGGAAACACGTCCTTTGGCGTAGGTACTCTCTTCTATCTCCGTTTGCAGAGTCTCATTTGGCAGGATTTCGTTTTTATCCCCAGATATTGCGCCTGCACAATCGTTCGTCAATGTGTTAGACATTGCCATATTGCGCGTTATGTCCTTTTTAAGTGCGTTATATCCCTCAATTTCTTCCGCCAATTACTTTTTGTTGGTGAAGTGCAGCTTTATTTTCATGGGTGAGACCGCACTTATTGGGGTTGACATCATACGTAACATCCTTCTCGACCATGGCGCGATAGGGATGGCAGATGGACTTATATTCCCCAGGTGATTATTGCTTGACACAAGCACCTCCGAGTGCCTTACTCGTCTGACATTTAAAATTTCTTAGGAGTTCATTGCAACCACAGCTGGCATTAAGCCCGATGGATTAAATCCCCTGCTTTCGCTCAACAACCGCACATCCACGGATTTACTAATTAAGTCAACAAAGTCAGGTCACAGCTGTGCCGGGAGCAAATGAGTAGTGTAGTATCTGGGTTCATAGGTGGGTCAGGAAGGATGCTGGAGCCATAGGTATATAAAAAGGAAAGCTTCTTTATTGTTACAGGGTCAGGATGTGAAAGGGAGTTAAGGAGCTAGTGCAGTAACATCCTTTCATGTTCTTCTCCCATCCTGTGTGTCCCCAGGTGCCACCGCTGGAACCTTGGGTAAACCTAAGGTTCCAGCCCAGGGAACATTCCATGGCTTGCATTGCTATGCCAATACAAGCCCAATACTACAAGTAGCTTGAGCCAGCAACGGAGGAACTTCTGCGTTGCCAAGCGCCTGAAGACGAGACGTCACAGCAGAGCATGTTGCCCAAGGACACCGGTCAGGACTACTTAGGTCATCGCCATTGCTGTTTGTAGTAAGTTAATGTCAATATTGTGGCCTTGAGTGGCAATGCGCACAAATACTTCCTTTCCGTAAGCAGACACTGCTTCAGGCAGCTCTGCTTCGAGCAGTTCAGCATCTGTGATGTCTAGGGTTGCGTTGTAAGACTCTATTTGTGCATGTTGATGTGATGCAACAGTTGATTTATTTACTGTTTCTGGGACAATACACACGTCACTCACCTCAACCAGCTCGATTGACACGCCACTCTGCACACCAGTCTGTTCATCTCCGACTCCGCCAAACAGCGGTTGTTTTTGCCGGGTGCGGGGCCCAGAGTACACACAGCTCGGGCAAGGGGAGACGCTGACATCTCCACACGGGGCAAACAGTGATGTGTAGGTCGTTGGGTAGAGAACACCTCAATACCCGGGCATGACTCGATTATAGGATAATTCCGAGTTTTACAAGTCTCAAAGTGGCAGCCAAGAAATAAACTGCTGCAGCAGGCAGTCAGGATCCACAGACATGACCAGCTTCTAGTAGGACTGGGAGAGAATGGACTCTTGCCGAACGTACCCTGCAAAACCGATTGTACCTAAGTTTTCATAGAAATTGTGCTGTAAAATGTCTAACTTTAAAACATTTAAAAAATATTCCGAGGAGAACTGCCCTCCCCTGAACCTCCTTGGCTTGGTTTGGGCTGCCTTGCTACGCTGGGCTCTATACCCTGACCCTCCTTCGCTTGGTTTGGGCTGCCTTGCTACGCTGGCCTCTATATTCCCAGGAGGAGAACTGCCCTCCCCTGAACCTCCTTCGCTTGGTTTGGGCTGCCTTGCTACGCTCGGCTCTATATTCTCAGGAGAACTGCCCTCCCCTGAACCTCCTTCCCTTGGTTTGGGCTGCCTTGATACGCTGGGCTCTATATACCCAGGAGGAGAACTGCCCTCCTCTGAACCTCCTTGGCTTGGTTTGGGCTGACTTGCTACGCTGGGCTCTATATTCCCAGGAGGAGAACTGCCCTCCCCTAAACCTCCTTGGCGTGGTTTGGGCTGCCTTGCTACGCTGGGCTCTATATTCTCAGGAGAACTGCCCTCCCCTGAACCTCCTTGGCTTAGTTTGGGCTGCCTTGCTACGCTGGCCTCTATATTCCCAGCGGAGAATTGCCCTCCCCTGAACCTCCTTGGCTTGGTTTGGGCTGCCTTGCTACGCTGGGCTCTATATTCCCAGGAGGAGAACTGCCCTCTCCTGAACCTCCTTGGCTTGGTTTGGGCTGCCTTGCTACGCTGGGCTCTATATTCCCAGGAGGAGAACTGCCCTCTCCTGAACCTCCTTGGCTTGGTTTGGGCTGCCTTGCTACGCTGGGCTCTATATTCCCAGGAGGAGAACTGCCCTCCCCTGAACCTCCTTGGCTTGGTTTGGGCTGCCTTGCTACGCTGGGCTCTATATTCCCAGGAGGAGACTGCCCTCCCCTGAACCTCCTTGGCTTGGTTTAGGCTGCCTCGCCACGCTGGGCTCTATATTCTCAGGAGAACTGCCCTCCCCTGAACCTCCTTGGCTTGGTTTGGGCTGCCTTGCTACGCTGGGCTCTATATTCCCAGGAGGAGAACTGCCCTCCCCTGAACCTCCTTGGCTTGGTCTGGGCTGCCTTGCTACGCTGGACTTCATATTCCCAGGAGGAGAACTGCCCTCCCCTGAACCTCCTTGGCTTGGTTTGGGCTGCCTTGCTACGCTGGACTCTATAGTCCCAGGAGGAGAGCTGCCCTCCCCTGAACCTCCTTGGCTTGGTTTGGGCTGCCTTGCTACGCTGGGCTCTATATTCCCAGGAGGAGAACTGCCCTCCCCTAAACCTCCTTGGCGTGGTTTGGGCTGCCTTGCTACGCTGGGCTCTATATTCTCAGGAGAACTGCCCTCCCCTGAACCTCCTTGGCTTGGTTTGGGCTGCCTTGCTATGCTGGGCTCTATATTCCCAGGAGGAGAACTGCCCTCCCCTAAACCTCCTTGGCGTGGTTTGGGCTGCCTTGCTACGCTGGGCTCTATATTCATTCTCAGGAGGAGAACTGCCCTCCCCTGAACCTCATTGGCTTGGTTTGGGCTGCCTTGCTACGCTGGGCTCTATATTCCCAGGAGGAGACTGCCCTCCCCTGAACCTCCTTGGCTTGGTCTGGGCTGCCTTGCTACGCTGGACTCTATATTCCCAGGAGGAGAACTGCCCTCCCCTGAACCTCCTTGGCTTGGTTTGGGCTCCCTTGCTACGCTGGGCTCTATATTCCCAGGAGGAGAACTGCCCTCTCCTGAGCCTCCTTGGCTTGGTTTGGGCTGCCTTGCTACGCTGGGCTCTATATTCCCAGGAGGAGAACTGCCCTCCCCTGAACCTCCTTGGCTTGGTTTGGGCTGCCTTGCTACGCTGGGCTCTATATTCCCAGGAGGAGACTGCCCTCCCCTGAACCTCCTTGGCTTGGTTTGGGCTGCCTTGCTACGCTGGACTCTATATTCCCAGGAGGAGAACTGCCCTCCCCTGAACCTCCTTGGCTTGGTTTGGGCTGCCTTGCTACGCTGGGCTCTATATTCCCAGGAGGAGAACTGCCCTCCCCTAAACCTCCTTGGCGTGGTTTGGGCTGCCTTGCTACGCTGGGCTCTATATTCTCTGGAGAACTGCCCTCCCCTGAACCTCCTTGGCTTGGTTTGGGCTGCCTTGCTACGCTCCCCTCTATATTCCCAAGCGGAGAACTGCCCTCCCCTGAACCTCCTTGGCTTGGTTTGGGCTGCCTTGCTATGCTGGGCTCTATGTTCCAAGGAGGCGAACCGCCCTCCCTGAACCACATTGGCTTGGTTTGGGCTGCCTTGCTACGCTGGGCTCTATATTGCCAGGAGGGGAACTGCCCTCTCCTGAACCTCCTTGGCTTGGTTTGGGCTGCCTTGCTACGCTGGGCTCTATATTCCCAGGAGGAGAACTGCTCTGCCCTGAACCTCCTTGGCTTGGGCTGCCTTGCTACGCTGCGCTCTATATATTCCCAGGAGAACTGCCCTCCCCTGAACCTCCTTGGCTTGGGCTGCCTTGCTACGCTGGGCTCTATATTCCCAGGAGGAGAACTGCCCTCCCCTGAACCTCCTTGGCTTGGTCTGGGCTGCCTTGCTACGCTGGGCTCTATATTCCCAGGAGGAGAACTGCCCTCCCCTGAACCTCCTTGGCTTGGTTTGGGCTGCCTAGCTACGCTGGGCTCTATATTCCCAGGAGGAGAACTGCCCTCCCCTGAACCTTCTTGGTTTGATTTGGGCTGCCTTGCTATGCTGGGCTCTATATTCCCAGGAGGAGAACTGCCCTCCCCTGAACCTCATTGGCTTGGTCTGGGCTGCCTTGCTACGCTGGACTCTATATTCCCAGGAGGAGAACTGCCCTTCCCTCAAACCTCCTTGGCTTGGTTTGAGCTGCCTTGCCCTCCCCTGAACCTCCTTGGCTTGGTTTGAGCTGCCTTGCCCTCCCCTGAACCTCCTTGGCTTGGTTTGGGCTGCCTTGCTACGCTGGGCTCTATATTCCCAGGAGGAGAACTGCCCTCCCCTGAACCGCCTTGGCTTGGTTTGAGCTGCCTTGCTACGCTGGACTCTATATTCCCAGGAGGAGAACTGCCCTCCCCTGAACCTCCTTGGCTTGGTTTGGGCTGCCTTGCTACGCTGGGCTCTATATTCCCAGGAGGAGAACTGCCCTCCCCTAAACCTCCTTGGCGTGGTTTGGGCTGCCTTGCTACGCTGGGCTCTATATTCTCTGGAGAACTGCCCTCCCCTGAACCTCCTTGGCTTGGTTTGGGCTGCCTTGCTACGCTCCCCTCTATATTCCCAAGCGGAGAACTGCCCTCCCCTGAACCTCCTTGGCTTGGTTTGGGCTGCCTTGCTATGCTGGGCTCTATGTTCCAAGGAGGCGAACCGCCCTCCCTGAACCACATTGGCTTGGTTTGGGCTGCCTTGCTACGCTGGGCTCTATATTGCCAGGAGGGGAACTGCCCTCTCCTGAACCTCCTTGGCTTGGTTTGGGCTGCCTTGCTACGCTGGGCTCTATATTCCCAGGAGGAGAACTGCTCTGCCCTGAACCTCCTTGGCTTGGGCTGCCTTGCTACGCTGCGCTCTATATATTCCCAGGAGAACTGCCCTCCCCTGAACCTCCTTGGCTTGGGCTGCCTTGCTACGCTGGGCTCTATATTCCCAGGAGGAGAACTGCCCTCCCCTGAACCTCCTTGGCTTGGTCTGGGCTGCCTTGCTACGCTGGGCTCTATATTCCCAGGAGGAGAACTGCCCTCCCCTGAACCTCCTTGGCTTGGTTTGGGCTGCCTAGCTACGCTGGGCTCTATATTCCCAGGAGGAGAACTGCCCTCCCCTGAACCTTCTTGGTTTGGTTTGGGCTGCCTTGCTATGCTGGGCTCTATATTCCCAGGAGGAGAACTGCCCTCCCCTGAACCTCATTGGCTTGGTCTGGGCTGCCTTGCTACGCTGGACTCTATATTCCCAGGAGGAGAACTGCCCTTCCCTCAAACCTCCTTGGCTTGGTTTGAGCTGCCTTGCCCTCCCCTGAACCTCCTTGGCTTGGTTTGAGCTGCCTTGCCCTCCCCTGAACCTCCTTGGCTTGGTTTGGGCTGCCTTGCTACGCTGGGCTCTATATTCCCAGGAGGAGAACTGCCCTCCCCTGAACCGCCTTGGCTTGGTTTGAGCTGCCTTGCTACGCTGGGCTCTATATTCCCAGGAGGAGAACTGCCCTCCCCTGAACCTCCTTGGCTTGGTTTGGGCTGCCTTGCTACGCTGGGCTCTTGGAGCATTCGGCAGGAGGGAGAACACAGTCGCTTCCCCTTGCGGGTGCCCTCTGGAGTGAGTAGACCCAACTCCTTAGTAAGCTTAGTAGCAATCCTGGCGATGCCTCCGCTGCACGCGGACTCTTGCAGAATGTCCTGTGGGTGGGCTTGTAGCTTCACCCCGGCGATTTAGAGCGCGCCTCTGAAGGTTGCCAGCATTCAGGGCATTCTTGTGGAGAGAGGTGGGTGTAAAGAGTCAAAGTGACGGGGAGTATATATGGTAATGATGAAAGGCGCCAAGCAAAAGCCAACACTGAAGGAAAAAAGGATATGCCCGCATTATGTGTCCTGTCCCTTTCTAATATACCTTCCCCGAAATCCCACTGCCGGGGAACAGGAGACCTGAGTGACATCCCCCCCTCCCCGGGGCTGTCGACTTGCCCTGCTGCTCCACATACAGTCCCCTTCCCCCCCGCAGACTGAGGGACACTGCAAATGCTGGGGGAGAAGCAAGGAATTTACCAAAGGACCAAGAACCTGCACTCTTGCCAGTGTGGAAGCGCCCTGCCACATGGGGTGATGCTTTGGGTCGCTACTGGTTTCCACTCAGGTGACGGTTTACTGCTGCAGCTGTAGAAACTAAAAACACCCAGTGCTTTGCGACCTTAAATGTAATAATTATGTAAACTAAAAGGGAACTGTTGTCTCAGACTTTCAACATGACTTTCGATTCACTTGGACGCGTCCTCCATCATTGAATAAGGTCCATCTCCTTTTCCAGACGTTTGCAGATGAGGGGTCCAGAAAGTAGTCCTGCAGCACCTGGTGTTTTGGCTGAAGGGCGCTCCCTGTGCATTAGAATGTGCCCCTGCCCATTCGGCCTTCACTTACAAAATCTCCCCACCCCCGATCCTCAATATAAGAGGTGCAAAACCCAGCAGCCCTTCAAATCAGACCCCTTTCATGCACCAAGTACGTACTGTGGGCAGTGGAAAAACCTGCAGTTCACCCCTCTCATGAGACCCCAAATCACTGACCAACTCTCGGGTGCTCTTCCACTGGATCGCAAAGTGTACCTTTTAGTGGATGCGTTGTGTGATCCAGAGGGGTCAAACACAGAAGATCGGATACCAGCAGTGAGGTCTCAATCAGGGTTGTTTCTCACAGAAATGTGACCGTTGGATGATAGAGCCTTAGCAGTCGCTCCCACAGGGACCTCACTGTATGGAAAAGATTCAGAAGCTGTGGATCTTTGTGCCGCTGGTAGAGCACGTGAGCATATTGGCTGATCAGGGGCCATGTCCTCGCCTTATAGTACTGGCATTCCATTCCATTATAGGAAGAACTTGTCACTGGTGGTGGAGTCGGTGGTTGCGGTAGAGCTGGAGCCAGGCAGAGGAAGATTGGTCAACGCACGGGTGTCATTGCCAGCTGCGGTGGTGACTTCACAGCATTGTGCTGCATGGATCCAAGCCGGGATCCCCAGACACTTCACGGCCAAGCACATGGTCAGAAGTACTTAAAGCGCGCCACGCCCGCTCAGCTGGATGGCAGATTTCCACTAGCGGACCTTTGCCAGTACCCAGTGTCCTGGCTGCAGAGGGTGGCAGGGATCAGTATCTAGTTCAGGCAGGGCTTCACAGACCTGAGCATGGAGAGATCAGACAGGTTTAATCAACATGCAATAATAGTCCTCTAATGGCAGGCTTTGAATGTGGGGGAAACCGAACCAGAGGCAAGGCTAAGGGCCATCTCAACCCCGTCTCTTTACACACTTTGGACAGCCTCCACATAGGGTGCCCATTCCGGCATTCTACATGGGTGCTAAAGTGCTGGTGATAAGCGCAATGGAACTGTTGAGTTATTCCTAAAGCTTTGCACACTTCTCTTATAACTTCGCCAGTAAAATGGTCACGTCAGTCGCTATCTATACTGAGGGGCAGTCCAAACCGAGGTATAAACTCTGCTAATAGCTTTTAGCCACTGTGACAGCAACTGCTTTTCTACAAGGATATGCTTGCACCCACCCAGAAAATACATCAACAAGGAGTAAACCGTAAACCTAGGGCATGCAATTGGGGTGCTATATGACGTCTGTGTGCACGTGAAAGAATGGACCTTCCGGTACAGGATGTGAAGACATCCTTGTGAAGAACTGCCCTCCCACCATTGTATGTTAGACATATGACACAATTTTCACAGTAACTCTCAGCCATAGAGGCTAAACCAGGAGCCATCCAATCTTGACGCAATAAAGTGATCACAGCATTTTTACCTGACTGAACTAAGCCGTGAGCTTCATGGACCAGGAAGGGGAAATGTACCTTGGGTGCCACCAGGTGGCCGTCTGGGCAATGCCACAACAAGTCTACTCCCAATTTATACTCTTGTTGAGTCCAGGTCACCTTTTCAGCTTCTGGACTTGATCTTGGAGGACTGCATAGACTTTTATTAGGAGCCACAGACCCAATTAAGGCCGCAGAGTGAGCTGCATTATCTGCTCATGCATTTCCTTGGGCTGTAAATGACTGTGAGGATTCAGGTCCCTTGCATTCCACAATGGCAACAGCTGCAGGAAGTTACAGTGCATTCAATAAACATTTTCCATTTAATATTGGGGTGCCTGTTGTGAAAAACGTAAGTGTCTTTCATTGCCTACTAACCGGGGATCTTCTGAGCAGGTGACCAGGGGCGGTTCATTGCTTTTGGATCTCAACCCTGGGGGGCGAATAAGCAAGGGAGGATCACCTGGGTAGAGTGTCCTCTGGGATTGGGAAAGGAAGGCCCAAGGGCGAGACATGGTATCACCACTTTTCGAACCCTGATCTATCTTACCCTCCCTCTGCTGTCGTTGGGTATTGCCATGGGTTTATAGTGAAAATGTAGAAAGTCAAAATGTCTTTTTACCCATTTTCTTTTATTCCCGGACCCCAAAATAAATATATAATTAAAAAAAGGGAATTCGACATTTTTTTTTTCTACATTGTCATTCGACATTTTATTTTAGACATTTTGACCGACCACCATTGCCATGCATGTCTTGCCTCATCCCAAAACCTTCCGTCGAACACTCACACTCAGAGGAAATCAAGAGAATGTAAAACCCCTTTTTCTAACTATACCCTGTCCCTCTAATATCATAAACTACAGAGAACCAATCTTTTCCTTCCCTGTTCACCTCATTTACTTAGGGTACCAGAGTGAAAGAACCAACACCAAATTCCTATCCTAAGAATACCCCTGGACCAGACAGATGGTATGCCACCTTCCTTGACAGTGACCTACCTAACCCACCCCCAGCCTTCATAGAATGTATTAAGACACACAATATTCTTTTTCCCCAATTATCACTCAAGTACTGTGACGAAGAAGAGGAAATCAAGATGAGCACAGATTTCCTATGAGAAACACCACTATGTTACTGGGACGAAGAAGATGCAGATAGAGGCACATCAACATCTTCATGGGCCATGTCCCACTAATAAGGCCAGGCAGGGTCGGGCAATTGAAATCAACCATGCCCACCTGCAGCCTCTCAGGTTTGCAGGAGAGTATTAAAGGAACAATAGCAATCCGCAAAGAGAGTGAGTTGGGAGGAGAACTGAGGAGCGGTGGCTGCCCAGGACCAGCTGGAAGAAAAAGGGATGCCGAGATGCTGAGGGTCTGTGTGAATAAGCATCCAGAAGAAGCATGGCTAACAACCCCTGTTCCCAGCATAGAAGAGAAGTCCAATGAAGGGAGCCGGGAGGCGTGCTTGTACCTTGTTACAGCAAGATACAGCAAGACTAGAGACACGTCGGGTGAAATTGACAAATGGAATTACAAGGATACTTAGTGGCAGAGTGGTCACGTGTATGATTGCATGTTCTTGCAGGACTCTGTGTAAAGAAAGAAGTGTCTGCAAAGAGGGGAGCTGTGCGCAGACATACAAAATTAGCAAAATAGAGATCCTTAAAAAGGGAAGTTGTGCGAGAAAAGTGGGAGCCAAATTCCCAAAACTAAAAAAATGACAACAAAGTGTGTTGGGAAAGCATTGGGATGGCCACCGGGTGCGAGATTGATCTAGGTTGGCCACAGAGACCGCAGTATAAGTAAAAAAGAACTCAATTAAGGATAAAACACCTGGTTGTGCGACTTGTACAGGTGGACAGAGCAAACTGACAACTGTGCCACGACCAGGGGAGACCAATTGAAAGCAAGTAGCTGCATGATCTAAAGGGCTTATGGGTTCATGGAAAGGAGACCTGGGGAAGCCTAAAGAACCTACCAGGAAAAGGTACAGTGAACCTCTTTTGCCAGGTGAGCATTGTGCCAAGTGAACATTTGTTTGCCAAGTGAAACATGAGAGACAAACTTTTGTTTGCCAAGTAAAACTTGAGAGACTTGTGGAACTTTAGAATCCTGAGTACCTTACATTTGGGGAAGGGAGCTGCAGAAATGCTCCATTGTCACAATAACTTTACTTTGAACACTATTGAGTTGGCCAAATCCCATTCAACCTATTGTTTTGTGGAAGTAAGGACAAGCAAAGGTTTTGACACAGACAGTATTTTGTTTTGGACTGACAGACTTAGACTTCCCTTTTTTTTCTTTCCGTTATGGAACATTCCCATCTTAGAGTTAGGGCAAGTTAGGCGTTACACCATCCTGACCATTGCGAATAACGCTGTTTTAAATGTGTTTCACTTGTCTGTCGTCTCTTGATACCATGCCTGTCCCACACCATGGAAGTTAAATATTCACGTTGCTTCCAAAGTAATGGAACACCCCGTGGGAGTACCTGGAGCCAGTATAGATCGTAGCCAATGTATCACGGACCAGAGCACACAAATGGGTGAGAGCCACGAGTTCAGTGACCTCTGTCGATTTTGGCATAGGTGATCAATATGCATCTAGAACAGCATGGGGGGTACATGCAGAATATCGGAAACCAATTCCCCAGTGTCGGGAAAACAGGTAGAAGATCCATCAATGAAAAGAATCTGGTCAGGATTTAACAAAGGTACATGGGGCGCTTTGTCGCAATTAATTAGGTGGTCACTCTCAACTTGGGGAGTTCCCCCTCCTAAGCAAGGTGGCGCGCACCCAACGCGCTTATACAGATTTAACTATAGTGAGGCCTACAACCCGTCTTGCGCCACCTCAACAACCTCTATAGCCCAAATGAGCTAGGAACCAGGCAGTGGTACAGTAAGAATATATATTTATTTATTTAAGCTTTGGCAAAATGGAATATCAACCAACATCAACCACCAATGCTGTGGCAGCACCCAATATCACAACTCCAAATTACTTTCCGTTATTAAAACAACACATGTAAAATGTTTAAACATGCTGTTAAATCTTACATCAGTTTTTATTGTAAATTAACCAATAGAAAACATTCACAATACAAAATTTGGTTTTGGCTTTATTTTGAGAAAGGCAGTGTTTGAGAAAGAAACTGAATGGGAAAATCATTTTAGGCTTTTATTTGAAAGGAAAGGTTGGGAAAAGGAACTCAAAGGGAAATCGTTTTTCAACACACATTCAAATGAGAAGCAACGCTTGGTAATTCTGGTTTGGGATGCAAGGGAATAAATGGTGAATTTTGTTTTAGGGTTACTTATTTTGGGATTATGGACACCCCTTTCGGGACAGGAGACCTGGGTTTCAGAAGGACAGTCACACAAGTCTTTATTGTCTATACCGGCTCTAACACACTATCCATGAACTTTGTTAGTTTCGAATTCTAACAACACTCATCCCGTGATTTTCTATATGGGAATTAATTGATTTAACTTCAATTGAATTCGCTAAGGATCTACATCCTTTCCCCCGTCCCCACAATGTAGTGGAAAGGATTAAGGCGGACTGTTCGAACACAATTCAATCTAAATGGATAGGGAGATTTTCTATAGTGGAATTAATTTGAATTGGATTTAATACAGTGTGCCAGGGGCCTTCCCAGTACCACCTCCCTACCTGCTATGAGAGATGGAGATTAAGGCTGCCAGTTTCCCCCTCACACTTTTGATGGCATGTCGGATATCTGCTTACATGGGAGGATTTGGACAGAGAAAAACAGCAGGGCTCCTCTGAGGATAGAACAGATCTGGTAAAGGATTTTCAGTCAAGGATTTCCTCCTGCACCCAGTCTCCCTCTGGCTCCTCCGAGTGGGTCCTAGCTAGCTTCTAGATTTCCCTGTCACTATCTCCAATGCAATGAATGGGGCCTCTCTGCCAGTTCCTTGAAAGAGCCCGGCAGCAGGCTACATCTCAGAATCAAGTGGAAAAGCCCCGTTCTGATGCAGAATTCACCTCTTACAGGGCTGAGGGCACTTCTAGATTATTATAATTCCCAGTGTAAGGATTGGCCTGCACTTTCCCTTCACCTCCCACCAAGAAACCCACTGGCTGCTGATTGGACCAGGAGTTTGGGGCGGGAGGAGAAATATTTGTCATCCCAAAATGACTTGTGGGATTTCTTTTTTTGGGTTCTGAAAATTTAACATGGTAGCTATGCACATTTTTATGATAACTACATTAATCTATATATATTTGGATTCTATATTTGATGGCGAGTCAGAAAATACTCATTTTATTTTGGCACGCCCTTCATGGGAGTCACTGTTTTTTCAGGTTCACTTCTGCACCAAAATTATTCCAACTCTGACACTACATACTTCCAACATTAATTTCCCTGTCTCTCAATATTTCCAATTCCTCAGATGTTAGAAAATTCCAGAATCTTAATTTTGATCTTAACATAAGTTATGTACATTACATGGTCCCAACTGGCTTTTTATCTCCTTTCAAATGAACCCACAGCGGGCTCGATAGGACATCTGATGCACTTTTTATTCGAAAAAATGTATTCAATGTTTACTCTGACAGTGCATCATAGGTGCTCCCAGTTTCACTCTTACAATGGCCCCACCAATGCTTAGGTTTCTTTTTCTCCATAAACATGTGACCAGCCATCTGCTTGGGCAAATGTTTATTTTGCCCTCTTCTCCTGAGCTTCAAAGGGCTTTGCTCAGGGCTAATACACTGTTAATGGGGAACCTGACCTTACAGGTAATTTCTGTTGGTTGTGTTATCTATAAAGGCCATTATTTCAATCTAATTCTTTTCTACTAAATTAGAATAGAGGAATATTCTCTATTAATCTAGTGCACACAGATAGGTCACAGTTGCATAAGAACCAGTGTTCATTAATGCAAAAACCTTTCCATATAAAGGTCATTTTATGTGCTGAAATTAAGCCTCTCTATTCTCCAAGAAGGCAATTTGTCATTCGACTTTATTTTTCAAATGTAAGGCATCATGCCTCCTTTTTAGCTTCCAAATGCACATTATTGCAAATGTATTTATTTCCTTACATGTGCACTTCTGCAGCCTTTAATCTGCCAAATGTGCCTTTACATGAAGTCAGCATCTGCACATCACATGTCTTTGGACTCCATTGGACGCAGTTAACAATATTCCAGTTCTAAGTCGCACTTTTCTTCAGCTGAGTTCCTGTACATTCTAACAAAATGAAGGGAGGCCCAGTCTTGCTCATTCACTAGGCCTTCTGTTAAAATAACGGTTTTGTACTTGTGTTTATATTTCAATGGAACTCCACACTTAGTCAGCTTCACTCTCACAATGGGGACTAGTATGGCCTCTCCATCTCCGTCACTCTGGAGACCATTCTGTGTGAGGATTCCCCCATCTGGGTAACCTGTAAATAAAACGTATTGCCAAGCCCAGTCGCTATATGTTTAATGTAGTCTAGATTCCGTCTAAAGGTTCTACGACCCACCCCAATGTACCAGGTTCCATAGCGTTCTTTGACGAGTCGTCGATGGGCCCTTCTTGAGTTAACTCCCTTTAAGGCAAGAGCCATGGGTCGTCGAGATTCCTTGGTGAAGAAAAGGTGAATGCTGTCGTCGGGGAGCAGCTTCGATCCTCTCGATGCTCGTTGACAAAAGCTTGTGAACGTCTTGTGAAGATGAGGTGCTCGGTATACCTCGGTGAAGATAGTTTGTTGCTGCACAGAGTCAATGAAGAACTTTGACCCAGCAAGGAGTCGGATCGTCAGCGTCTGGTGGTGATTGGGACATGACCACGGCTGGCTCTCGGCTCTTCATCAGCGTCTTTGAGGTCTTCGGGTGGCGGGAAACCCACCAGTGGATTCTCCTCGGTCATTCATGACCTTGACTTTCTCCAGCCAGACAAAGTGGTCGATGTGGATGAACAAGGGAGTCCTTGGATTAAATGTCTTGGGCAAAGGTGAAGCGTAGCAGCTACGGTCATTGAGCAGCATGATGTCAAGTTGTCCCCGCTTCTGGGCAACACACTTCGACGGGCTTCCAGTAGTTAAAGCAAACCTGCGAACCGTGGTCACTGATGATGGACGGAGGTCCGGGTGCTTCACTTCGGATTCCGCAGAGGTCCCCTTCTCAGGTCGGCAGCCTTTCATATGTCTGACTTCCAGAGAGCTTTGGCAAAGATCAGCTGGTGCACGATGGTCCCTCGCAGCTCGGGAAGAGGTCTCCTAGCCAGGTCCTCTCTTGGATCTGTTTCTTGAAGGCACAGCAGCTTTCAGATTATGTTAAAGGGAACAGTGGTTCACCTTCTTCTTCCGGCTTGGCTTCGAGAGTATGCATCAAGTATCGACTTCAGCTTCTGAGCAATTTCCATCAGTGAGAGGTCCCCAGATATACTGTTTGGTCTCTAATTCACTCTGCTGGGTCACACTCAGGCAACCAATCACTCAGAAAGGCATTCATGCAGGCAGGCACCCAATCAGGCTCACAGTGCATTCAGGCCCTTCTCCTCCCCTCCAGACACTCACAACAAGGAATGTGTATTGGGACAAGTACCCCCCCCCGACCACCCCCATTCAGCATGCAACATTGCATTCACAACAGTTTCGGGCAGGGCTGTCTCAGTCTTTGTGTCACATACCAGAAACCAGACACCCATAACAAGAAGTGCATATTGGTCACACACTCCATTCCGCCAGGTCCCACCCCAAGGGTGTACCCACAACATACAGTCACTGGGAAGGCTCCAGCCAGTCTGGCCTGGACATCCCCACAATATCATATATGGAACTTCCACCCAACAGCCAGTCAGGGGGAAGGGATAGAGTCAGGGCTTCCCAGGAAAACACGATAACAGGCAATAGAAAGCAAGAGGCCACAGGGGCCATCTTGTCTCCTATCGGGAATCAACTGATTCCAATGGCAGGGCCTGGGTATCCCAAAATGGAGGACACTCAGAGCACCTGTCAAATTCAGCATCGACCTGCCACCAGCCCATACCCTGCTCTGTGGGCCACATAGGTGCCCAAAAACATACACTAGGGGGACAGGGTTGTACCCCCACCCATGGGTGCCATAGGGGTATCCCAAGGGTCTGTACACCAAACCAAAAAGAGGAAGAGCTGCACTGCCAGGAGTCCCACATGGACCCATGGGCAGAAAACAATACAGAACACACATGAAAAAGGACTACAGAACAAGGACAGGGAGGCCCTGTCCCTTCAATGCATTTCCAGCATCACATGCACCCACCACATGTGGTTGGTGAAGGCCTATACAAAAGATATCTAATCGTTCTCCAATTCCCTCGTTTTTATTGGTTGCAGTTATCTTAACTACCATCTTCAGCTCATGAAACTCTTTCTATGATTTGTCTGTGGCAGGTCATGATGACATCATTCAGTTACACATTCACATACAAACATACTTCATTACAAGCCCAGCTGGCCGGAGACCTCCTTAACCCTGTACGTAATTGCATATTGTTTGCAAGAGTAATTCAAACAATATGAGGTAGGGATGAATAAGCAGGTTCCCTTTTAACTGGCGATAGCCATCTCACCCGCCCCGACAAGGGAGTTGCAGTTTCTGATGTTCAGCGGGGCAGCTGTTTTTTCTTTTCAGTGTTTTGTAGGTTACTGCAAGTCCTCCTCCTCTTGTTCCTTTTCTGTTTACCTGTGCATTTGAAGTTGTCAGACAACTGTGCAGTGTGACTTTGTAGTTGTCATCTAACCAGTTTTCTGTGACAAATAGGTTATCGATTCTACCGTCGTAGAGTAGAACGTAGATCTCCGTAGGATGTTTGGACATTGATCTTGCTTTGATTAGATTGCAGTGTATTTTTTGGGTATAGTTCCTTATTTTGTTTTTTTTTTGGTCTTAGAGTGGTCTTGTTGGTGAGTTTCCTTGTTACTCTCAGGATGTTGGTGTGTTCAGTAGGGTCTGTTTCGTCATTGAATAGATCAGCTAGATTTCATATTGGGTTTCAGACGTCTTCTGGATCTTGTTGCTGATGGCCCCCTAAAGATTTGGTGATATATGGAGTGATGGTGTCGTTTTCCCTCTTACTCCTTCTGGACATTTCTGCTCTTTTCCTGTGGCGCTCTGATATCTTGCTGGAGTGTCTGGCATTGTTGGTGGTCATAAATTGCTCTGGTGGGTGGTCCATCATGAGGTATGGTGTTAGGTATAAAGGTGTTCGTCTTGTTTTAAAGTATGTTCTAATTTCTGTCATGCTTATGTGTGTGTGTGCTCAATTGCTTTGTCTGGTGGCATGGTGTGGTTCCATTTGGTTTCTTCTTTCTCCCAGTTTTCTTTTACATTGCCCTGTTCTGTGTCGTGGGATATTCTGGTCCTTTGAAGTTTTCTAGTTTATGGAGTTGGTTTTATTGTGTTTGGGTCGCAGGGTCTCTTGCCCACTGGCAAACCTTTTCTGAGTTGCGTTGGGGTTATTGTTGTCGTCCTTTGGCTTCTTTGTGGTTATGGTCTGGGTGTACGGTCGGGGGGTCTTTGGGTCTGAAAGCTAGCAGATTGGGTTGAGGCAGGATTCTAAGGGCAAATTTGGGGCGGTTCCTGAGTTTGCGCCTTTGGGCTATCTATGTGAAGTCCACATTCCTTGGGTTATTAGATCGCTGGCAGTTTGTGGATGCCTTTTCTATTTCTAGCTAGTTACCCCTAGCAACCCCTAGATTCTAAGCATAATGGAGGGTGGACCACCTAATATTGGGGCCCCTTACTATGTGGAGGCCTAGTTCTGGAGATGTTTAACTTGGAGCACAGCTGTAATGCTAGAGATGTACCTAGGCGTTGGAGCACTCAGAGCTACGGTGCTGGATGGAGGGGAGAATGCCTACGTTCCTGAATAGAGGGAAAAAAGCCTAAATTGCAAACACAAAAGCAAATGCAAAACACCCACCACTTAAATATTAGTGTACAGCAGTGATGGGAAAGTAGTAGGTAACTTGCTAACTTTGGTGTGATATGTTCTGTAGGTAAGAGTGGCAGGGCTTTTGGAATACAGTAATTGCTGTACTTCCCACCCAGTCCATACTTACCTTGTCAGTTGCTGCTGGTTGATGGCCGCAGGCTTCCCAGGTGAACACGGCAAACACGGACTGGAGCTGCTTCTTCAGGAGTTGCCCTTTGCCTGAGGGGGGCTGCCAGGGTGCTGGTTCTGAAATAGAAGTTTCAATCATCTTCCGAAAAAACGAGAGAACAAGATGGTGCTCACCTAAATTCAAGATACGGGATATACCTATGGATACCATGAATAGGAGGATGTCTATAAACATGCCCATATCTTGAATTTAGGTGAGCACCATCTCGTTCTCTCGTTTTTTCGGAAGATGATTGAAACTTCATTAATAAACCAGATGAACATATTCTAATCTATGAGTGATGCAATGGATGTTTGCCTTTTTCTTTTCCTTTTTCCCCTTTTCCCCTGGTAGTGACTCTATCAGCTGTGGATCTATGTATTAATGATAGGAGTATATATATGGTGCTGACAATATTGAAGTGACAATTCGTTTGGGAGCTTCTAGCTACCCCATATAGTAAGTGGAGTGTAACTATTGTGCGGACGTCTCACGCTGTGGACTTTTTGGGCCTGGTCTTAACGGCGAGCTGCACGACGATGCTGGTGCTCCATCCTCTACCACACGACCACATGGGGAGGCTTGGCTTATTTTCCCCCGCCCCCCCTTTCCCTTTCCTTTTCCCTTCCTTGCTTTATAAATAATGTTTGCGGGCACGGCTGGGCAAAATGGTATACGTTGCCAGGGTGGTGGATTCTAATTTCGGTGAGGTCACACATTATGGGTCACACACACCGGGTCTTGGCGTTTTTGGTGGAGGTTTTTCCTCACATTTTGTATTTACCTATTTGTAGTCCTATAGGTATTAATTTAGGGTAAATGTTTACCAATTTTAGATTTTTATTTATTATTTTTTTCTTTGTTGCATTTTAATGAATTTTCCACATGGCAGTAATTATGTAATCTATCACATCCACGGAGCTCCATTTCCCTTGGGGTCCTGATGAAGGCAGTATATCTGATGTTCTGCCGAAACGTCCTTTGCATAACTCTGCGCCATCAGGTTATGCTACATGGCTTTACAACGAAACCAAGGACGTAGACCTGGGGTGTGCTTTTGGTCATGAATAATGGTTTTTAGAATGTAAACTAAATAACACGGTTTAATCGAGGATGTCTGTGATTTATTAGACAGATGGGGCTAGTAAGATAGTTTTTGCCTGTGCATCCTCCAATTGGATTATTATATTGTGTCACTTAAGTTCAAATTTATGAATTCAAAAAAAATGTTGATGTGTTTATGCATGCATTTTTCATATTGGTTCATGTATTTATGTTTTGACTAACTTACACAATTACAAACAGATCTAATTGATGTTTTAAAGGTTGTAATCGTAGGACCTACGGCCTACGCAATAAATTATGGATTTTTTTATATAACAAAAATACTATTCTCTGTGTGCACTGTTCCTTGAGGCAATTCAATAACCCTTGGAATAGGGCCAAGTTGTAGAATAAACTGGGCCTTTGAACTATTTTGTTAATGGTTCATCTGGGGGACTCCCCTTTGTGTGTTAAAACCTAGACAAGACATCTTAAAATCTATACAATCTTCAGATAAAATGTTAGTATAAAATAGATTAAATTAATATCATCCCCGTGCATGAATGCACACCATAAATCGGCTATCACATATAAGTCAATCATATTACTATAAGACTTTAAGAACTTAGCACGCATCTTGAGTAAACTTTCACAGTCAATTATGAGGTGGCAGAGGGACTCAATCACCTCACAACCACACAATCTACACTGCCCTTCTTCATATTGGAAGCCCCACATTGCACCCTTTGTCTCAAGTGCCTCTGAGATGTTAAATTTCATTAACAAATAAGTGCAAAGTATATTGGGACTTGGGTATGCTATGATATACTTTGGCAGTGAGGTCAGTTTCACCCTTACTTGGCAATAGGTTCCACGGTCGGTCATATGCCGCAGTTTTACTTTCAGCCAAGACTTAAGCCCCACCTTACCTTAAGAGTTCCCACTGTTCCAATGATGGGACCGCCTTCTAATCTCAGAAACACCTGGACATAAGAGGTGATTATCGTGTCGCTAAACAGGTTACAAAAGTTGTCAAAAAACTTTACACACTGACTCGTACAAGCAGACACTATCCCTTTGAGGTCGAACTCAAGGTACAGATACATATTCTACAGATACATTGTGAGGAAACCGCATGACTCTTGGTAGCATCTTGGCTTTGAAGGCAACCAATCTCTTACCATAGATATGGCCCCGTATTACGACCGCATATAAGAGTAGCGCGCTTACTTTCGCTGTGTATATTGAGAATGGCAGTAGCTGAATATCCCCTATTTCTACCAATAAACACACTCAATGCATTGACAGATATTAAACATCGTAGTAATGTGCAAGGGCAGTACATATAATTTTAAATTTCCAAACTCCCCCCCGCCCCCACATTATGGACTAGGAGCTACTATGTGAAGTAAACTACGAACAACGAGCTCACGAGCTCCATCCACTAATGAGGGTCAACGTTACTGTATAATACTGATGGGGCGGGGGGGGGCAATTTATATGACTGGTCTCGTGCCAAACTGGGTTGTGACTAATGGCAAATTGTGTTTATGGGTTCAGTGTGCTTTGCCCTTTTGTCGATGCAGGAAAGAACCTACAGTGTAAATGATCTTTTGTTTACTCAATGTGGATTAAAGAATAGCACATGAAATAGTTATGAAATAAGAACTCCTTCATGCAAAGCAACACATTGAAGCTGGAAAGCAGACATGAGTTCCAGTTTATGGGGACAACACACTTAACATCTGGACACCCACATTTAGAAAATATGAAATGTGTCTTAAATCTAAGAGTGAAAGATTGTCTCAGAGGGTGAAGGGGTTGAGAGAGAGGGACTGGGGTTGCCGTGATCTTGGTGAACATGGCGGGCTCTCTGCTATCTTAGACACTGCAATTTGTGCAGGACAGCGGTCACTGATGTGACCCCAGAGCCAGTGCTTTAAGTGGGATGAGAAATGGAGTGGGCCCTACCAGGGGGCGTGGCCTAAGAGGTAGTGGGCGTGGTCTAATGAGTGACGGTCGAGTGTGCCCATAAAACACTGAACTTACAGTGGCTATGGAAATCAGCTACTGGTTTTCACTTTAATAAAATCTTATAACTTTGTAACTCATTGTAATTGAAAGTATTTCATCACATGAGTTGCAATACCTCGTAGTCAAGAGGAACAGCAGAATAGCTTTTTCTTTAGTAAAATAAAGCACAGGAGTTTGAGAGTGCATTCCATTTGATATATAATTGTATAAAAAGTCTGAAGATCTTGCTTTTTTAACAATGAAAATCAATCTGCATTGTTCGGCTTCATGTTACGGTGTTAAAGTCTCTTTACAAAAATAACTGCTAGCTACAGAGTAAAGCACATTTGTTAAATCAGAATAATTGTGGCCTGCAGCAGAGAAAGGTCCTTTGGGGTGTAATGGGGAGATAACAAAGCGAGCGGCAGGTGGGGACTTCACTCCGGCATGTTAATGGCGCCCGTCGGAGGACTCTGCTCTGTCGGATAAAGATGGCAATTAATAACTGCCTACAGTTCCATGGGGGGGCGGGGGGTAGCCCTGATCGTTCCGGAGTGGATTCCTGCCTCTATCATTCCCACTCAGACCTACTCCTCTTTTGAATGCCTTGTCTGTAGGCTTTCTCTCTCGCCTACCCATTCTCTTACTGTGGTTACCATCTACAGGCCTCCTGGTCAAATCACCTCCTTTCTCTCTGAGTGGGCGGACCTCGCCTCCTCCCTACTGGCCTCTACCACTCAACTCCTGCTCATCGGTGACCTCAATATCCATTTAGACTCTCCTTGTTCCTCCTCTGTAATCTTCCATGACCTCTGCGACTCCCTCTCCCTGTCTATCCTCCCCTCTGGCCCGACCCATTCTGCAGGGCACACACTCGATGTCTTGATCTCCTCTGACCTGCTCCTCTCCATCCCTCTGACCACTCCTCTCTCCTGGAGCGATCACTCCCTCCTCTCCTCTCATCTCTCCCTCTCTTCCCCCCACGCCAAGGCTACCCCAACACTGCCACCTACCTTCTTGGACATCCGGCCCATGAAGCGTGTGTCAATTGAGGCTTTTGCCGTCACTTTCTCATGCCCCCCCCTCCACCTTTGGCTGTCTCACATCCTGACACAGCCCTGTCTTTGCTCTACTCTTCAATTTCTGATACTCTTGATGCTCTTGCCCGTCATGAGGATCTGTTTGAAGTTCAAAGCCAAGTGCAATTCCTGGTATGACTCCGACCTAGCTACACTTAAAACGTAAGTGTAGGGAGACTGAGAGGAAATGGATGGCTTCTTGTCCATCCTCTGGCAAACTGGCCTGTTGCCTGTACCAAAAGCAATACCGACTCTCTGTCCTCACCAAGAAGAGAGTCCACATTCAAGCTTGTGTCTGCCTGCAGGAGAGAGAGAGAGCGCCTACATATAAGGCATTCAAAAGAGGAGTAGGTCTGAGTGGGAATGATAGAGGCTGGCCAACCCTGCTGCAGTCTCTACCCCTCTCTCAGGCTCTTTGCAATGCCCGTGCATCTCACTTTATCTCAAAAACCTAGGACATCCTGTCCACCCTCTGCACCCCTACTCCTCCTCTCCGCTCTCCGTCTGTGCTTGCTAACCCTCCTTCAGCCACCCCCCACCCTCCTTCTCGTCCTTTACTCCTTTCTCCCCTGATGAGATCGCTAGACAAGTCCGATCTATGAAAGCCTCGTCAAAACAGGTTCATCCCTGTTCCTCTAAAACCATCAAGGATCACATTGACACCCTTGCTGATTTTTGCAACCACTCCTTTGCCTCAGGATCCTTCCCCTCCCCTCTGAAGCACTCCATTGTGCATACTCTTCTCAAGAAACCCACAGCTGATCCTTCTTGTCCGGCTAACTATCGCCCAATTTCCATTACTCTCTTTCTGGGCAAACTCCTGGAAAAGTTGGCCATCTCTCAGCTTAACCTTCATTCCAATTCAGTTGGCTGTCTCCATGACCACCAGTGTGGCTTCAGAGCTGCCAGAAGCATGGAAACTGCTCTACTGAACATCCGCGAGGATCTGCTCTCCAACCTTGACTCGAACATTCCCTCTGTCCTCATCCTCCTCGATCTCTCTTCTGCCTTCGACACGGTCAACCATACCATCCTGCTCAACTGTCTCCGTGATAACCTGGGTATCGCTGATCAGGCTCTGGCCTGGCTGACCTCTTTCCTCTCTGATCGACCCTCCCAGGTCCTACTTGGGTCCTTCCTGTCATTTAGCTTCCTCTCTACCTGTGGTGTTCCCCAGGGGTATAACCTCTTGCTCTGGCTTTTCAACCAATACTTGGCAACTCTCGCCCACTGCATTGCCATTTTCTGCTCAAATTTCCAGTGCTACGCTGACAACACTCAACTAATTTTCCGGCTGCACGCTGCCACCTCCTCTCCCTCTCATCTCTTATTGCCTAACTGCCATTCAAGATTGGTGTGCCACCAATGATCTTTGTTTGAATGCCTGCAAGATGGAGATTCTCCTCATCAGCACACCTTCCGCATCCTTTTCCCTCACTCTCTGGCCAGCCTCCCTTGGCCCGCCTCCTACCCCTACCTGCGAGGCTAAGAACCTAGGGGTCATCTTTGACGCCACACTTGCCTTCTCCGTCCACATTTCTGATGTCTCTAAAAAGGTAAACTTCCTACTGCACCTCCTCAGAGGTACTCTGCCTTTCCGCTCCTTCCCCCAGAAGCTCATGGTCTCCCAAGCTATGGTTCTCTCTAGGTTGGACTATTGTAACAGCCTCTTTCTAAATCTACCTGCCTCCACTCTCCGCCCTCTGCAACTAATCCAGAAAGGGACTGTGAGACATGTCCTTGGCCTCAAGCCCTGGGATCGTATCTCTCCAGCTCTGAAATCTCTCCATTGGCTCCCAGTTAATGCAAGGATTACATTCAAAACCCTCTGCATTGTCCACAAGGCCTTCTGGGGCCTGGGTCTCAAATACCTTCAGCTATCCCTCTGCAAATATCTCCCCTCTCGAGCCCTTCGCTCCTCTACCTCTAACTCCCTCAGGGTCAGTCGTTTTTGAAATAAACAAGTTGATGGCAGATCACTCTCTTCGGCAGGGGCCTCCCTCTCGAACAGCCTCCCTGCCACTCTGAAACTTGAGAACCATCTCCGGTTCCAGAAGCACCTCAAGACCATCCTCTTTTCTTCTGCCTTCGCTCTCCCTCTCCCCTGCTGATCTGTTCTCTTGGCACCGTGCACCTGGCTACCCTCTGTCCTCCGGGCCCAGGTACCTGCTCATCCTGCCACCCTCCTGCACTGCCTCCGGGCCACCCCTTGCACTGGTGTTTGTATCTGTACCCATACTGCAGCCCCTTTTTCCTTCCCGTGCTTATCAAACCTACCCTGTCTGTTGCCTTAAACCCAGCACTTGCCAATCGCTGGCTGCACTGCCACTGTTAGTTGCCTTTATTTATTTATGTATCTGTTTCTCCTTTGCTCCACACTTTCCACTTCTCTCCCCTTCCATGCACTTTTCCCCTCCCCCATGCACTTGCACATACTCAATGTCACTGGGCCTAGTAAGATCGTTGTTTTGTTCTCTCCTGTTCCCCTGCCCTGCCTTGCCGCGTTCTGAAACACTTGTGTACGAGCGCGATAGAAATAAAATATCAATATGAGTTGTGGAAATGGAAAGAATTTGAAGGGGGATCCCACAAGGGCCGGGAGGGGTGGAGTTATGAAGAGGCAGAGTTTAGAGGGAGCGCAGCTTGCAGCTGACCTACGATCAAAGGCTGTTCAAAATAGTTTAAAAATTTAGCAATTTCTTTCATGGCTTGAAAAGTACACAAACCATAGTAAGGTACGTTCTCAAGACTCCAAATAATACAATCTGTTTGGGAAAGGCAATGATCACTGCGCCCCCATCTTTGCAGGCTCGATAATGTACTGCTCCGTGTGCACAGTGTGCTCCCACAGAGCAGTACATTACTGAGCCCGCACAGCTGGGGGCGCGGTGATCATTGTGTTTTCCAAATGGATTCTGCTTTGTGTGCACAGTGTGCTTTCTGCTCTGTCACAGGGTTTTTGGCCCTCTGCCAACCATCGGGGCTGTCTTCGGCAGGGGAGTGTCCAGCATTGCAAGAGTGTGGGATGCTGGGGGAGGAGGGAAGTGAGCCACGAAAAAAGTCTGGTTACTTCCACCCCCCAAATGCAGTGTGTGCAATTCCATACGGTCACATTCGTGCCACCAAACCCGCCACCCCACCCCAATCTACTTTTCTGATAACATAAGGGGCAGAGGGCATTTTAACACATAACAAAAAAAACTGCATGATCATTACAGATGCAGGAAACTCATTCACAGAGGGCTCTGACCAGGGGCTATGGGGCAAAATACAAGCAAATCCCCCCCCCCGAATTTGCATATGGTTTGCACCAACAGAAGTGACTTCAGAGAAAAGGACATTGCACGGGGAATCAGCATTGATACTTGGAGGCCCCATGGAAGTGACTTTAAAATAAATTCCCATAAGTAAACCAAGTGGCAAACAGCTGTGTGGTGCAACATATCTAAATTGCACTATTATTATTATTTATGGAGCAACTCTATAGTCACTGGGCTGTGTTGTGTAATAGCAAGATATATCAATATAAGCTATGAAGTGAATCAGAATCACTTACAGTGCTGCAGATGAGACAGTGCGATTTAAATGATTTGCCCAGGATCACACACTTTGGTTAAATGGTGAAACCGGGATGTATTTAAGCAACTGAACACATCTTCCCAGGTTTAGCTGATATACGGATCTATTAAGGTTTTGCTTTGCATTTCATGTGCTAAAATAATACTTTATTTATAGCAATGCCTTGGAAGCTGACCACATTACATAATAAACTAGCCTTTCATAGTAAACTGACTTAACGCTGCATACATTGTCATAGAAATAAATTGAGCAATAAGAGTATGGCTTTAGTTTTATTCTTCCCCCCCCCCCCCCATCCTGCATTCAAAATGAGTCGAACAAATCACCCCTTGGGTTTAAAGTCATAGGGCCTCATTACACGGTAGGCGGTAAGGGTTTACCGGTACCGGTATTTTACCGGTGCCGGTAAATCCTTACCACCTTACTACGAGGTCCCTTTGCGGGTTGGGGTATTTAACGCCTGCTTTTTGCAGGCGTTAAAAACCAACCCGCAAAGGGACCAGGGAGCTAATTACAGTGCCGCAATTTGCGGCGCCGTAATTAGCGCCTTCCCCATTCCCATAGAGCCCTATGGGGCAAAAATGGGAATGGGGAAGGGCAATGGGGGAAGGGGGAATTACCCGCCCCACCAACCTTGGAATAGGGCGGTAATTCCCTTTTCCACCAAGGCGGTGCCGGTATTTTACCGGCATGGACCAAGGTGCTAATAGCACCTTGGTCCACCGCCGTCCGTGTAATGAGGCCCATAGTCTTTAGTTGCTGAAGCCTGCAGCATTATGTACACTTATCAATCCCTAGCATTCCCATTTCTAAAGGGAGACAAGTCCCTGCTGATAGTTCCCCCTCCCTCCCATCAGTGCCTAATGGCTCACATGCTAATGCTCTGTTCACACAGAGCAATGCGAGAGCCCCTCTGCTGCTCAGAGCTGCTTGGGGCATTGTCCTGGCAGCGGGCAACCTCTCCCATTAAAAATGCCCCGCAGATGCTCCCACCCACCCTGTCCTTCCTCGATATGCCACTGGGCGTCCGTGGTCTTATGGGCTTTGTGTGCATAGTGCACTCATGCAGAGCATATTAGATCACGTGCGAGTGCCCTGTTTGACGGGGCTGGGGCAGAGGCAAGCCAGATCCGGAGATCCCGCTATAGAACTGATGCCGGATCTCGGATCTGGCATAGGCCGGCCCATTAGCAGCGCTGACTGCCTCAGCAAAAGACAGTGTAGGAGCACCCATCCCCTCTCATCCGGGGGTGACTAGTGAAGTCACAGGGAGGTGGAGGTCTCACGCAGGACACAAAGTGCAGTTCACGTTTAAGTCACAGGGTGGCGGCGGAAGACTGCGCATAATAGGATTATCTTGAAGAAATAGTGGGCGGGTCGGGGGAGTTCTGGCTGAGCCCTGTTCAAACGCAGTTTTTGGAGGCTGCCGGGCCCACTTAAAGCCCTGCTCAGAGCCCTCTCTATGGCCTGTAGCGCCTCCTGTGCCTCCACGGGCTCAAGTTGCTCATTGGAAAGACGTACGGCTGTCAGAGTTTTGGGTGTAGTCTGGTGTTCTGGCTGATGGCCTCAATGCGGTTCCATGTGTTAATATTTCTGCAAAAATATTGCGATACAAAAATATCGCCATCATTTTGCGGTGATATTGAGCCATGGACCCTGCGGGGGACACCCCTGCATTATTTTTAAATGTGTGGGGGACACCCCCGCTCCCACAAATTATCCCCCCAAAAATATTGCCTATGGCGAGACAAACAGCCATATGTACAGAGATATTCTGGGGGGGATAATATGTCAATGCATTGTGGAACATATTGTTGCAATTTTTGATTGCAAATGTTCCAGGAGAGAAAGCATTGACCCCATGTCTTTCTCTCCCTCGTCCCAGTACACGTGTGGCAACTTTGTCTCGTCACCAATGTCGGGATGCAAGGTCAACGTCCCAAACCTGAAAGCAAGTACACGCTAAGGAAATCTTTCTAACATGCAACATGAGCCACATAGAGGGCCAGTCACCTTGTTAATATGCACACCATGTAGGCCTCATGTGCCGCAGACACAGGGATAGATGTGTTTCTGAAAATACTCAATGTTAAAATGTACATCAGACGCCTAAAGGCATTTTGCAGTGGGTGTGCAAATTGGGCAGAGTAGCAAAGGTAGCAGTTGACATATGCAGAACAGTCGAACTTGGGTACGCTTGTAAACAATAGGAATGCACATGTCACATCCTCAGAGTGGAAATAATAGCCAGACAAAAGTATTAGACGACAGTTTAAAGAAATAGTAGAGAAAAGTCGTATTGATAAGGTAACGGGAAGCAGATGAAGATTGTGCCATTTTAGAGTCGGAGATGCATTCTCAGAAGCAGCTCGTCACAGATGAGATGTCTTCAGATAAAATCATCGACAACAAGAAACCTGTTCTTAGCCTCACACGTAGTAGAAATCTAAAAAAACGTACCCCCGAATCCCTTGAACCATGGATTACCACACTCAATCACATGATTAAAGATGACTCCTCAATAAAAGATATCACTGCAGCCTACCAAGTGACGCTTCAAGATGCTGTTGACATGTTAGCACCCATCTCTAATAAAACATGAGTTACTACAGAACCTAACCATTGGTTTACTCATGATCTTCAAGACCTTAAAAGTGCAAAAAACTAAAGCTCTCTATAAATGGCAAAAATCGCACTCGGAAGTCGAGAAAGAGACTTATAATAGTCATGTGAGGGTTTATAAAAAGCAGTGATCACCACTAAAAGAGCCTATGTGGACGATCGTATCATCAAAGCTCAGTCTACGCCCAGGGAACTCTTTAAAGTGTTCAAAGAACTGGAATCAAAAAGAACACTATACAGGATTCCATCAGTAAAGATGCCAGGTGGTGGAAACTAGTACAGGAGGCCATGGATAATAAACGCAACAAAATGAACAAAGGTATCGCTGATGCCAGAGCCTCTTTATCCGGTAAAGGTCTCAAGGATATTATTACTCCTGTTAAATGTTGGAAGGAAGATGAACTCTTCTCTTTCAAACCCATTACAGAAGAGGATTTAACAACCAATATCCAAAATCTCAAACCGTCTAATTGTAAGGGAGATGTTTGTCCTGCCCTAACAGTTAAAGCGTGTGCTACTTCACTTATCCCCGTACTCTGTAAATTTGTTAATGCATCTTTTAGGGATTGTGCGGTTCCCACGTGTATTAAGCACTCCTGGATGACCCCCTTAACTATCATCCTTTTTCCAACTCTCCATTTCCCCTTAAGATTCTCGATAAAGTGGCCTATGTTCAACTACTGGCTCACTTAAGAAATGGTAACATCTTGAATAAGAGGCACTCAGGCTTTGGGGAAAAACATGGCACGGAGTCCGCTATGTTGTATTTGAAATCAAGGCTCCCCCAGCATTGACACCTGTATCAAGGCACCCCCAGCATGCTGATGCTGTTGGACCCATCTGCCGCCTTCAACATGGTAGACCATACTGTATTGGTCTCCAGGTTGAGGGAGGTGGTGGGTTTCTCCTCGTCGGCAGTTGATTGGGTCACTTCTTTTTTGAAAGATCGTCATTGGAGAGTGAGTAGCAATTTGGCAGATGCCAATATCAAGGAGCTGACGCAAGGTGTCCCTCAGGGAGCCTGTCTCTCTCCTATTTTCTACAATCGCTTTACGGTACAGTTTCTTGATTTCTTGGACATTAACAACATAGAGTTTATCAATTACGCCGACGATACTCACTGTATCTTACCCATCACTGGTGTCTTTTCAGATGATGAAACTAACATCAACAGAATGTATCTTCTCGTTCAAAGTTTGATGTGTTCCAATGGCTTGGCTCTTAATACATGCAAGACAGAGCTTATGCTTGTGGGCACTGTCCCTAAGATTCATAAACTTGAAGATCAATATTCCAAACTGGTTATTGATGAATGTGTTATAGTGGTCAAGAAAAAAGTCTAGACGGTAATCTTAACATGAAAGCACAGGTTGGTAGTCTGGTGGCTTTGTCCTCTTACTACATACAATTGCTCTCACATGCCTGCCCATTCCTCTCCCATAACAGCAGGGAAACACTTGCCAGAGCTTTGATTAGCTCCAGGCTTGACTATTGTAGCAGCTTGTTTACTGGTTTCTCAAACTGTGAACTGAATAGACTGCAGGTGGTGCAGAACAACGCTGTCAGGGTTGTGCTGGACAAAAAAAGGTCCGACCATATCTCTGAGGCGAGAAGGGAACTTCACTGGGTCCCTATTGCGGAACGTATTCTCTTGCAGCTCCTATCCATCTCTTTTAATTGTATGAAACACTCTGGCCCTAGTTACCTCAATGAGGAATTACGCCCAAAGGTGAATAAACATAATCTCAGATCTAACAACCAATTTCGGTTTATGGTTCCGGTATGTAGATTATCGCAGACTAAGGCTGGTGTTTTTTTCTGCAGCTCCCGTGACCTGGAACAATTTGCTTCTGAAATTGAGATTGGAAAACTCCATTCATGTATTCAGAAAAGGTTTGAAGACACATTAGTTTAAATAAACATCTGCTGGCATTCTAAAATTCTGAATTTTATCCCACCTTTGTACTTCTCTTTCTCCTGTTGGTTCTGCTTAGCCGAATATGCTATTTGTTTCTCAGCGCCCTTAAGCCTTAGGGTCAGTGGATTATGCGCTCTATAAATGTTAAATAAAAGAAATTAATACAGTAGTTAGAAAACTAGGCTGCAGAGAAGCATTCACATGTTCAGTGGTTTCACACAGCCCATTTCGGCGTGTCCCAGACATGACCAAGGACATGATCAGATCCCCTGAGGGAAGATGCACAGGGATTGGTTCGGAGCAGAGGGTGCAGCAGATTCCCAATCCTCGAACAAATGAAACGCATACAAAATAATGCTCCTGCCCGTTGTTTTGAAAACGGACAAGACGAAGGCTGCAGCTTGTTGAGAACAAGGTAATGTGCAGAGATGTGCACAAGACAAAGTCGATCGGCACCTAGGAGTGGAGTTCTGTGAGGAGCCAGGAATGAGATGCAGACAGAGGACTCATGATTTTGGTTATAAACGTGTATTCAAATAAAAAGGGGTTGGAAAATGCCCTAGTGTCACAAACCTAGAAGGTATTTCCCTACCTCAACCAAAAACTAAGGGGGTCTGTCCTTTGTCAAGATGTTCAAAGCAAAAATGTGTCCCGTGTCTGTAATTCTATTCTGGCCTGCACACTCAAAACTTACTCTAAGGTGCAAAGGGTATATTGTCTGATTCTCAAAAGTGTTCAAATCCAAGAAAAAGGCAAAGTGTAAACCAAAAGGTTCCAAATTGATAATGTTCACAGTTCCCAAGATTCCTTTCTATGAATATGCAAATGTTCAAACAAAGAATAGCCATGTTCCTTGTAGCTGAAGAGGGTAACTCCCTCGTTTTGGTATGTCCAGGCTCCCTTCCCCGGATTTCTCCTCATATTCAAGACAGCTCAAAATCCCAAAGGCATGATCCTTCAGTGGGTTTCTCTTTGTAATATTAGAAATTTGGGAGTGCATCCCAGACTCCCAGACTCGCAGATCACCTGGTATACTTCCCTGCCATATTTTTTCTCCACCTTGAAAACAACTCACAATATCAAGGGTATGGGTCTTCCTTGAGTTTCTCTTCCACTGTAATTTATTACACACACTTTTACTTTGCCTGGTGTTCTCTCCTCCCAGATCTTGGCTGAAGTCTTTCAGACATTTAACTTTCCCTGGTGTAATATCCTGCCAGGGTGTCAACACTTGAACTTGCCTGGTATACTCTCCTGCCAGGTCTACCTTGTAATCTTTCAACCACTTGACGTGCAGTCTTTCTCAAATGTTTTTCTTTGTCTGGTATACTCTCCTGCCAGGACTCATATGTGATTAACATTCCTTTTTGCCCACAAAGTGATGTTTGCCCACAGTTGGCGTATCACCTCCATTTTTATAAAGTTAATTTTAACATCCGGTTTTATTTATTATTTTTTATTTATTTTTGTATTCGGTTTACAAAAGAAAACCTTTAAAAGAAAAACAAGAAAAAAGAATTATTAAACCATCGCAGTTATATTGTTCCATACGAACCCACACCACATATCGTTGGTGTTCAACTCAACAGTTCCTTACTGGTGTGGGATTCGGTTCAGCCAAGTTAAGTTTTAGGTCTTTCAAAAACAGAATTAGACCAAACAAGACTTTGCGATCGGAACCGTCAAACATAGCTTTCCACCAATCATTGGCTGAATAAGTTCGACTGGCCTCAAAGAGAGGTCCGAACAATTTTATTCGTAGTGAGCGGAACTTTGGGCAAACCAAGATCAAGTGTTTTAAGTTCTCTATAGAATGTTCACAGAAACGACAAATAAGATCAGAGGTTTCTTTGAATGCCCAAGTGCTTGTTCGATCTTTAGTCAAAAAGAGGTTTAAACGAAAATGCAAATATAAAAGTCTCGAGATCTGGTCTGGAGATTGTGTCAAATTTGGTTGTAATTTGTCCAGCTCTCTTGCTTCGGTTGGTGCATCTTTTATGAGTTGAGAACATGTTCTGTCGACGCAGGTTTGATGCCAGTCCGAGCTCCATAATTTTGATTTTGCCTTATTGGGATTTTCAAGTAAAGTTACAATCTTTGTTGTTTGCCTCAAGTATTCATATACATGTTTGATCCCATTTCGAGAGAATTGTGTATTAACATCCGGTTTCACAAAGTTTGTTTCAACACTCGTACTTGCATTTGTTATATTTCATTTTTTCAGGTATGGGCTCAGCGACACGTTCGTGGCATGATTTAAGACCATGTTAAACCCTTCACAGGTTTCATTCAGCATTTCTTCCATTACTTTCATGGAGCGGCATGCATTCATAGGCACCCCGGTAACCCGTCTGCCTTCTTTGGGCTTGTCGGGGGCTGTAAATGCCTCTTGTGCCTCTTTGTTTCTTCTCTGTGCAGCTTGCTGTCTCAGTGTGTGTCCTGTCAGCTGCTGCAGTGTCGCTGCATTCGGTTTCACTCTGCGTGACTCCTGCTGCTTCTCTGACACAGGCGGCGGGCCCTGTGTCACTTGGTTTCCTTTTACTCTAGCAGGGTTTGCCTTGGCTTCCCTTCCCATGGCGTGCTGGCGTGTTGTCTGGTCTCTGCGGGGCTTGCAGCATTACCCAATTTATGCACTTCTCTCTCTGTCAGCTGCTGTGAATTTAAACTTCCCGGCAGAATGGCACAGCTTCCAAAGGCTAAACCAATCAGTTTGTTTGTCGGTCCCAGTCATCTTTACTGCTCTGTTATTCTTTCTCGTCTCATTTGTGTTCAGGGTGTCTTTAGTATAATGTTGAGCAAGCTGACAATGGATTTCACTGGGAGCAATCACTACTGCTCCCTGCCTATTCCTCGTTTTAGTTGTTAACATATCACTCCCTATCAGGAGTTGGGGACACTGTGAAGTAGGCTTGATATGGGTTATGAAGGAAGAGAAGGAACATCCCTAAAAGGGAAAGGGGTGGGTGCATGTGACTTACTGTAATGTTGCCATCTCATCCCCTTGAGGGGTGCCCACCCTCATGTGGTCCTCCCTCATATAGCCCTCCATGGTCAGGATGTGGTAGTGGCTGCCATCCTCTAGCCACATGGGAAGAAGCTATCTCTGGGGAAGAAGTGATGACATCTTCCGATTCATCTTATTACCATCCCCTGGCCACATGGGAAGAAGCTATCTCTGGGGAAGAAGTGATGACATCTTCTTTAATTCATCTTATTACCATCCCGTGGCCACAACGGAAGAAGCTACGCTATCTCCAGGGAAGAAGGGATGACATCTTCTGATTCATCTCATTACCATCCCTTGGCCACATGGGAAGAAGCTACCTCTGGGGAAGAAGTGATGACATCTTCTGATTCATTTCATTACCCTCCCCTGGCCACATAGGAAGAATCTAAACTATCTCCGGGGAAGAAGGGATGTCATCTTCTGATTCATCTCATTACCCTCCCCTGGCCACATGGGAAGAAGCTAAGCTATCTCCGGGGAAGAAGGGATGATGTCATCTGATTCATTTCATTACCCTCCCCTGGCCACATAGGAAGAAGCTAAGCTATCTCCGGGGAAGAAGGGATGTCATCTGCTGATTCATTTCATTACCCTCCCCTGGCCAGATAGGAAGAAGCTAAGCTACCTCCGGGGAAGAAGGGATGTCATCTTCTGATTCATTTCATTACCATCCCCTGGCCACATGGGAAGAAGCTAAGCTATCTCCGGGGAAGAAGGGATGTCATCTTCTGATTCATTTCATTACCCTTCCCTGGCCACATAGGAAGAAGCTAAGCTATCTCCGGGGAAGAAGGGATGTCATCTTCTGATTCATCTCATTACCATCCCCTGGCCACATAGGAAGAAGCTAAGCTATCTCCGGGGAAGAAGGGATGTCATCTTCTGATTCATTTCATTACCCTCCCCTGGCCACATAGGAAGACGCTAAGCTACCTCCGGGGAAGAAGGGATGTCATCTTCTGATTCATCCCTTCTGATTCATTTCATTACCATCCACTGGCCACATGGGCAGAAGCTAAGCTATCTCCGGGGAAGAAGGGATTTCATCTTCTGATTCATTTCATTACCCTCCCCTGGCCACATAGGAAGAAGCTAAGCTATCTCCGTGGAAGAAGCGATGTCATCCTCTGATTCATCTCATTACCATCCCCTGGCCACATAGGAAGAAGCTAAGCTATCTCCGGGGAAGAAGGGATGTCATTTTCTGATTCATTTCATTACCATCCCCTGGCCACATAGGAAGAATCTAAGCTATCTCTGGGGAAGAAGGGATGTCATCATCTGATTTATTTCATTACCATCCCCTGGCCACATAGGAAGAATCTAAGCTATCTCCAGGGAAGAAGGGATGTCATCTTCTGATTCATCTCATTACCATCCCGTGGCCACATGGGAAGAAGCTACCTCTGGGGAAGAAGGAATGTCATCTTCTGATTCATCTCATTACCATCCCGTGGCCACATGGGAAGAAGCTACCTCTGGGGAAGAAGGGATGACATCTTCTGATTCATCTCATTACCATCCCCTGGCCACATAGGAAGAATCTAAGCTATCTCCGGGGAAGAAGGGATGTCATCTTCTGATTCATTTCATTACCATCCCCTGGCCACATAGGAAGAAGCTAAGCTACCTCCGGGGAAGAAGGGATGTCATCTTCTGATTCATCTAATTACCATCCCGTGGCCACATGGGAAGAAGCTACCTCTGGGGAAGAAGGGATGTCATCTTCTGATTCATTTCATTACCATCCCCTGGCCACATAGGAAGAATCTAAGCTATCTCCGGGGAAGAAGGGATGTCATCTTCTGATTCATTTCATTACCATCCCCTGGCCACATAGGAAGAAACTAAGCTATCTCCGGGGAAGAAGGGATGTCATCTTCTGATTCATCTCATTACCATCCCGTGGCCACATGGGAAGAAGCTACCTCTGGGGAAGAAGGGATGACATCTTCTGATCCATCTCATTACCATCCCCTGGCCACATAGGAAGAATCTAAGCTATCTCCGGGGAAGAAGGGATGTCATCTTCTGATTCATTTCATTACCATCCCCTGGCCACATAGGAAGAAGCTAAGCTACCTCCGGGGAAGAAGGGATGTCATCTTCTGATTCATCTCATTACCATCCCCTGGCCACATAGGAAGAAGCTAAGCTACCTCCGGGGAAGAAGAGAGATGTCATCTTCTGTTTCATCTCATTACCATCCCCTGGCCACATAGGAAGAAGCTAAGCTATCTCCGGGGAAGAAGGGATGTCATCTTCTGATTAATTTCATTACCGTCCCCTGGCCACATAGGAAGAATCTAAGCTATCTCCGGGGAAGAAGGGATGTCATCTTCTGATTCATTTCATTACCATCCCCTGGCCACATAGGAAGAAACTAAGCTATCTCCGGGGAAGAAGGGATGTCATCTTCTGATTCATCTCATTACCATCCCGTGGCCACATGGGAAGAAGCTACCTCTGGGGAAGAAGGGATGACGTCTTCTGATTCATCTTATTACCATCCCCTGGCCACATAGGAAGAATCTAAGCTATCTCCGGGGAAGAAGGGATGTCATCTTCTGATTCATTTCATTACCATCCCCTGGCCACATAGGAAGAAGCTAAGCTACCTCGGGGGAAGAAGGGATATCATCTTCTGATTCATCTCATTACCATCCCCTGGCCACATAGGAAGAAGCTAAGCTACCTCCGGGGAAGAAGGGATGTCATCTTCTGATTCATCTCATTACCATCCCCTGGCCACATGGGAAGAAGCTAAGCTATCTCCGGGGAAGAAGGGATGTCATCTTCTGATTCATCTCATTACCAAGCCACACGAGTATTTCAACTAAGAATATAAAGAGAGGTATTTAATGACCATAGAAGCATGGAGAGTAATGACCAATGTAGAACATACAATAGGGAATACGTTAACTGTTTTGATACCACGCCAAACGTAGTATGTTCATGAGAGTTAGGGCCACTCATGCCCACCCACACATAAACGCAGTTTAGATTTGCCCATGTTCCCAAAGCAAAGGGCTAAGAAGACCACCCAATGAAGTCATGTAGTTCCATCATGAGAAAGGAAGATGTACAATGAGGTGAAACATGTTTTCGATGAGAAGTGGCAATATGAACTGTCAGTTGATCAGTAACAAGGGTGAGAACGGCCAACATTTGGGTCCTCGAGAATTAGATGAGGTATTCTTTTTTGTTGCCACACTGTCTACACCTCACAAAATGATTGGTCAATTAAGGGGGAAGCAACCCACCTACTCGGGAACAGGTGAGGCGGAACAGTCAATGAACAATTAAGTTGTATGTTGCAAAATGTTAACATGTCTGTCACTCAGTTAAAACTGGAGCAACTGGATAATCCCATCATTGGATCATTGTCAAGAGAAAGTCCTTACCATGGTCACGAGGAATAGGATGGGCCAATAGGGCAAGGCATTGTAAAGAGCAGAACTATTATCCGGTCATTAAATGTGCACTTACATGTATCTTGAAACAAAGTATGAAATGTGATATCATTTTTTACTTATAAGCTACCATTTAATGATGTAATATTGAATGATTTTTGAAGTATTCCCGGCTGAGGGTGCATGAAATAAACTTCTGTTTTTCTTGCTCCTCTTGCACTTCTATTGGCTCATTGGATTATTTTTGTGCAATGCGGGTGTTTGGGCCGCCCTTACACCAGGAACCGTTCTTCTTCTCTTTCCATGACAGTTTTCTCTATTAGTCCTGCCTTAGGGGTATATCAGACCGCTTCTCCTGAACAGCCTCAGCCAGGGAACCCAGCAGTGTTTTGCCACATGTGTGAATTCCTTTCCTGGGAGGGACAACATTCTAGAGTCTGTGACCAGAACCCCCCCTGCCAAGTGTAGGTCCTGGTCACTGGGCCATGCTCTTGGCATCCCTCCGGTTGAGTGGGTAGCTCGGTGCAGGAGTGACGCCGATGCCAGCGGTCTTGCAGCGGTCACGCTAAGCAATGGATTGAGTTCCCACAGGGCGGAGAGACGGCATGCGGAAAGAGAGCCCAGAACAGCAGGGCGGCTCCAGGCAGCAGTGAGGAGTTGGACGAGGGGCACGCTGGTGGCGTTGGTTGCTATAGCAATGCGCACTTGGCACTGCATAGCTTTTTTGGACAACTCGTTAGCAGAAAGGCGGAGCCTGGTCTTCCCCCTCTGTGGAGTGGGAGCTGATAGAAGAAGTGCTTCTGACGTGCTTCTGAACATTTGCAGGAAATATGGGGCTCCAAGGGTAGATGTATTTGCGTCCCCACAAAATGTGAAAGACCCCCGATTCTGCTTCAGGTTTTCTACTGCAGCTGCCTAGAAGGTGGATGCAATGTCTATAGTCTGTTCAAAGGGTCTTCTCTATGCCTCCCCTCCCAAATGTTCTGCTGAAGATCAGGGACTCTTGGCTGAGATTTTGGCCATACAGGGGTTGGCTCCCTTTCCTCCTGGACCTAGCATTTGCCCCCATGTTCCCCTTCCCCAAACGTCTGGACCACTAAAACAGTTCTCGAGGGCTGTACAGTCTAAAGAAGTTGGCCTTGGTAGAGATGATATGGCATTTATAACACGCCTGTACACAAGTGTTTCTAGAAATACCAGAACTGAGAGGGTTGTCTGCATCGGTAGCCTGTTCCGTCCAGAATTTCAAAAGGCCCTCAACCCTGAAGGCATATGAGAGACACCGGGGCCATTTTGACGGCCAATGTAGGGAAAGCAGTATTTCCACGACTTTAAGTCCAGGGCCAAGCATTCGGCAAGTCACCTGAATCATTATATCTGGAATAGTGCCACTGCCTCTGTTTGAATACATTGGTGGAGGATGGTGAGGGTGTGCCCTATCATCCAGGTACTTCTTGCCTTAGACCCCTTCATTACCTCAAGTTGGTACACCTCGCAAGTACTGGGACGAGGAAGAGGCACATGGAGGTAATACTGGGATTATTACCAGTGATCTTCATTACTCATAGTCCTGCTCTGTCTCATCACCGTACTTCAGTCCCACTGCACCCAAACAACTGTTTCATGAATGGGTCTTCTTGGGCATTTCGAAATAACTGCTTGGTTGGGAGAAGTGGTCTGATAGGCCCCAAAGGGAGGAGTATCACTCCGCTCGGGAAGCCTGTAGGCAACGCCGGCAAGAGAGTAAGGGCCAAAAATAAAGCCCTTGCCAATGCCTGTCTGTGCCTGTCACACATCTACAGGTCAGACCGTTCTCCTACCTGCACCGTAGGCATCTCCCAGGGTGTTACCACGATGAAGGCTTGCGGCGCACCATTCGTTTCAATGGAGCCTCTGCTCCACACCAAGATGTCTGACACCATCAGAGACCTGGAGGGCTCGACATCCATGATGCAGCCTGATTGGACATGGAATTCCGCCAAGCAGAGCCCTGACTGGGCTTCTCCCCTTCATGTTTCACTCTGCCCTGGAAGCCAGCAGGCAACACCACCAAGAGAGCAAGGCCGGAGAATAAGGCCCTGGCCCTTGCCGGTGCCTGTATGTGCCTGTCCGCGCTGTACCACGTCTACTTCTGCCCTTTTCGTTGAAGCTTGGCTCTGCCCTCCAAAAAGCCCTTGCAACCGCCATCTGACGGGCAAAGCTCATTAGATGCGGTCCCAGTCCTGAAAATCATTCCTCCAGGTACAGTTGTTATTGGGGGCATATGCTAACTTCAGCCCATATATTCCTCCCCCCGCTCCTCTGAGCCTCCCAGGTACATCCTAAGGCTCACTATATATCTGTGCTATATGCAGCCTTGCAACGCTGTTGTGACCCCAGTTCCCTGCAGCCCCCACCAATGCATACCTATCCTCCTCACTTTACTGCGACCATCATACCAACCGCCATTCGATATGACGCACTGCCCCGCCTATGTGGCCCCATCACTCCTGTCGCAGTCTTCCCGGTATGTGACTTTCCGCTCTCTCCATTTCGACCACACAACGTAACAGGCCACAGCTTCCACCAAGCTTCTGCACCACAATGCTTCACGCTGACGGCACCTAACACCTGCTGCTTCTGCCTACTATTCATCTACCAGTGCCAGTATGCATACACGCACCTAGCGTTACTTTTTGCCCACATGCATCAAACTGGCCCTCACCGCACCATGAGGCGAGGCTGCGCCAGTATGTATTGGCTCACCTATTATGACTCTTATGCCTGCGTGCAAGCTTGAAACGAGCCCCTGCACCATGAGGCGAGGCTGCGCCAGTATGTATTGGCTCACCTATTATGACACTTATGCCTGCGTGCAAGCTTGAAACAAGCCCCTGCACCATGAGGCGAGGCTGCGCCAGTATGCATACACGCACCTATCGTTACTTTTTGCCCACATGCATCAAACTGGCCCTCACCGCACCATGAGGCGAGGCTGCGCCAGTATGTATTGGCTCACCTATTATGACTCTTATGCCTGCGTGCAAGCTTGAAACAAGCCCCTGCACCATGAGGCGAGGCTGCGCCAGTATGTATTGGCTCACCTATTATGACTCTTATGCCTGCGTGCAAGCTTGAAACGAGCCCCTGCACCGTGAGGCGAGGCTGCGCCAGTATGTATTGGCTCACCTATTATGACACTTATGCCTGCGTGCAAGCTTGAAACAAGCCCCTGCACCATGAGGCGAGGCTGCGCCAGTATGTATTGGCTCACCTATTATGACACTTATGCCTGCGTGCAAGCTTGAAACGAGCCCCTGCACCGTGAGGCGAGGCTGCGCCAGTATGTATTAGCTCACCTATTATGACTCTTATGCCTGCGTGCAAGCTTGAAACAAGCCCCTGCACCATGAGGCGAGGCTGCGCCAGTATGTATTGGCTCACCTATTATGACTCTTATGCCTGCGTGCAAGCTTGAAACGAGCCCCTGCACCGTGAGGCGAGGCTGCGCCAGTATGTATTGGCTCACCTATTATGACACTTATGCCTGCGTGCAAGCTTGAAACGAGCCCCTGCACCGTGAGGCGAGGCTGCGCCAGTATGTTTTGGCTCACCTATTATGACTCTTATGCCTGCATGCAAGCTTGAAACGAGCCCCTGCACCGTGAGGCGAGGCCGCGCCAGTATGCATTGGGTCACCTATTATGACACGCATGCCTGCATGCAAGCTTGAAATGAGCACCCGCAGCATGAGGCCAGGCTGCGCCAGTATGTATTGGCTCACCTATTATGACACTTATGCCTGCGTGCAAGCTTGAAACAAGCCCCTGCACCATGAGGCGAGGCTGCGCCAGTATGTATTGGCTCACCTATTATGACTCTTATGCCTGCGTGCAAGCTTGAAACGAGCCCCTGCACCGTGAGGCGAGGCTGCGCCAGTATGTATTAGCTCACCTATTATGACTCTTATGCCTGCGTGCAAGCTTGAAACAAGCCCCTGCACCATGAGGCGAGGCTGCGCCAGTATGTATTGGCTCACCTATTATGACTCTTATGCCTGCGTGCAAGCTTGAAACGAGCCCCTGCACCGTGAGGCGAGGCTGCGCCAGTATGTATTGGCTCACCTATTATGACACTTATGCCTGCGTGCAAGCTTGAAACGAGCCCCTGCACCGTGAGGCGAGGCTGCGCCAGTATGTTTTGGCTCACCTATTATGACTCTTATGCCTGCATGCAAGCTTGAAACGAGCCCCTGCACCGTGAGGCGAGGCCGCGCCAGTATGCATTGGGTCACCTATTATGACACGCATGCCTGCATGCAAGCTTGAAATGAGCACCCGCAGCATGAGGCCAGGCTGTGCCAGTATGTATTCGCTTACCTAATATGACTCGCATGCCTGTGTGCAAGCTTTATGTATACATACAAGCTGTAACATATAAGTGCACCCTTGCACTTTGCGAACTATACTATGTAACATGCACTTTCTATATCTAGCGCCTAGATGCCTCGGGGCTTTTTGGGCTGAAATAAATGCAAAAATAAATAAAAAGAATCATGGAAAGAGAAGGTTCCTGGTCAAGAGGTAAGGCTACCTCACAAGTAAGTACTGTGACGAGGAAGAGCAGAACTAGGAGTAACTTTATTTGCCTGTAAGAGATGTGAGCAGCAAAGAGGCTTGGCTGCATTCACCCTGCGAATTGTGTGCCTGCAAAAAGCGTAATACAATTGATTAACGTTTTGCAACGTGAACCTCGTTATAGGTTCCCATTCCTGTGCAACTTCTGCCATCTAGCGGTTGGGCCCAGAATTTAGAAGTTGATTTTCTCAGAGTTGAAAATGTGTGTTCCGGGAAAGGCGGCAAATGGCGACGTGCAAGTGATTAGCACGGCAGGAGTGTGCCCTGGGTAGCACGGTGTTGTGCCTTATCGTCCGCTATGCACTGTTTCCTGGCCCAGCTGGCCTGTGTGGGGCACTGCTGCCCTCTAGTGGACACTCTCGAGTGTTCAGATTCTTCTTTAAAAACACTACTTTCATTTGCTTTTCTTAAGGATAAATGGAGGAACAGACGTGCAGTCTAGTTTCCCCCAAATGGACTATGGACAACGACCCTTTATTGTTCCACACTTCATTTCTTTTCATTTCATTCCCTTGTTGTCTATAATTTCTCATCACATTTTTGTAGTAATTAGCAATCCCTTTTCTTATTTTTGAGCACTGAGCAGGGCCTACGTTACCCAAGGGTGAGCCAAGGATACTTTAAGGAATTCTAATGAGGGTGTTGAGGCAGCTTCGTCAGTGCCTGTCTCCTCGTCACTCTCCCACAGAAGCTCAGAGGTTCCCTAGGCATTTGCTGCAGTCCCAGGGGAAGAGTTTTGCCTTTGCAAATAAGAGTAACGCGTCAGAATCCCCGGGGGATCATTCTGAAATGTATTGCACCTGAAACGGTTGGGGGGGCTATGAACTCTGCCCAGTAGCTTATTTGGGACTGATGAGGTCCATGAAGAACTGAAAATTGCTGTGGTGAGACCACTTTTTAGAAACCCCTCAATTGACTTGACCTGCTGGTGCTACGTTTCTTCCCGTTTTCCAGCTGCTATTTGTCGGGAAACTCTTACAAAGAGCAATTGTTACTCAACAGCAGCATTTTTCAAAGTAGCCCAACTTGCAGCATGCCTTCCAGCTGGCATCCACCCTGGAAAGGGATGGAGTGGGTGATGGTTGAGTTGCAGGGTGACTTTGGGAAAATGGCAAGCACTGGAAGTCTTGTAGCCCTAGCAATGCTTGACCTTTCAGTGGCATTCAACGCAATACACCACGGGATCCTGTCCAGCCATCCTCCTGACATGGCTATCCCCGGGACGTCATTTCACCAAAATGCCTGGGGTAGCGGAAGTGACATCACATGACCCTTGACCTCTTATGACAACACAGGAAGTGATGTAATTTGACTCCATCCGAAGTGACATCACGTGAAGCGATGGAACACAACCGTTTACCCCTTGACAAAACAGGAAGTGGCATCAGATAGCATTGTTCCTAAGGAGACTGTGAAAAATATGGTTACGATATCACTGTGACACTATACATTTCATACAAGAAAGGATCACCATATGTATCGGCAGAAAAAAACAGACAATAACTGCAACTTGGGAAAAGCAAAATACATCGACCGAAATGGATGGGTAGTCTACTCTAAATGCTTTTTGGAGGCTTTTGTCTGCATTGTGAATTTAAGGTGTTTTCGAACAGACTAAATCAGCGACTCACCCCCTGAAGTGTGCCTGAAATAAACCTTTAATGAGTCTAGCAATTATTGTATAGAATTCCATAAAGACACATTATTTGGTTTCCTATTCTTTCTTATTTAGGGTCACTGCTCAAAGTGTTACACTTGTGGAACACCCTGTTTTATTATACAAGCTAGAACCTTACCATTGTTCCAGTCTTCATTTAGCGGAAGGAACTAGAGTGTGGCTTCACTGCCTTTTGAGTCCCAGGCCAGTTCTGAGTGGCAACGTCCCACAGGGTTTGGTTCACTCTTCATTGTTTGTAATCTTGGTTTTCGATTACCTAAGAGCGGAGAGAGGTAAGCGCTTTGAGCGTCGCTCAGTATGGCTTTAATATAAAGTGTGCACTGGTAGAGTTTCGAGAGTACCGAGGGTTGGGTATACCATTACATGCTATTGGTGTAAATAGAGGTGCATTGTGAGAGCTCTGAGGGTGTTTTGGTTCTGTATGCGTCCACAATTGCACCTTGTACGTGTGGATAGAGGTGTACTGGAATAGCTCTTAGGGTGACGCAGTAGAGTATGCGCATTACGGTGCATGACAGAAGTGTGCCAGATATGCTTTGTGAGAGCCCTGAGGGTACCTCCAGTATGTTTATCCTCAGTATGTTTATACTATTACATGCGGTAAGTGCACATAGTGATGCACTGTGAGAGGTCTGAGGGTGTCCCAGGACTGTAGGTGCACTGTCTTTATCCCCTGGATGCATTGCCTGCCATGAGGCACACAGCCAAGGTGCTGCTAGGCCATTATATATATTGTGTGGTGTGTATGTACATATATATTATTCAGTAAAAGTTCAAATCCGTTTTATCGCAACAAAACCCATGAAATTCACTGTGTGTGGGAGGTGGTGATCATCTGAACTTGTTAGTATTTCAACAGTCCTAGGCATGCTTGGATGACGTTTTTGGTTAGGGAAACGTGACCCTCTTGTTCAGGGGGCCGGGAAAGGCCCCTATGATTACGAGGGGTTCATGTTGCACGCACTATATTGCTAAATGGGGTGTGGGGGCGAGATGGGTGCCATGTTGCAATTTCATAAGTATGAAAGTGTAGTTAATTATGGATGGGGATATGTTCTAGAATTGATACATATTATCTTGTAAGCATGTAGAAAGATAAAATGTCAAACCCACCAAATGTAAAAACATATATGGACATTAATACAAATACATGGGAAATTCATGCATCTTAATATAGTGGGCTTTCCAAATGAATCCAACTCATGGTAGTGGGGATTGTGTGCAAAGTGAACTTAGTTCTGGCAGGTTTTAGAAACCCGGGGAGGGGTTAATAAGTAACTCCACAACCTTTGCGGACAGCACTGCAGGAACTGGCTATGGGTTTTTATGGTCTGATCAATATCGCAAAATACAGAAGGTAATTGTCTGATGGATGGGAACGTGATAGAAGGGGTTTTCATTATTTGTTTTAGCAAGCAGTCAAACATGGGGTGAGCCAATGGCCAAAGCTAAACTAATAAGAAACCAGGAGTTGCAATTGTATTGTCAGATGTGCTATGTGCGATAAAGCATAACAGTATTTAGATTAGAATTTTCCACTTAGATTAATGGCCTAGGGAATGAGATAGCATTACTAACTCAAAGAGAAATCATTCACCCAGCTTTCCTCATATCACTAGGAATATTCATGCAAACCATGTACAAATCAAGATTTAGGATTTCAACGGCTTAGGCCAGTTATTGCTAGTAATGATTTATGTTTCAATACCAATGTTTAACCATGTGCTGATGTCATGACCTACTACCGACAAATCTTAAGAAGAGGTGTTTTATGAATATGATTTGAAGATGATTAAGATAAAACTGGCCACTGAAAACATAGGAATTGGGAAACAATGGGATTTCTTTGAAGAGGTTTTTGTCCAATCATGTTTGGAGGCTGGATTGCAATAAAGTATCTGAGAGTGTTTAACTGTTGAAAAATTGTATACACAATGTGAACTGATGGGGTTTGTTGAGACTTGGTTAGTTTGGTCCTGCAACAGCATCTAACTGCTCTCCGGAGAATTGTACAATAAACTTGCCTTATGTACAACCGTGTACTCCTTAAGGGGTGGGCCTGTTTGGGTTAAGGTGATTAAAGGCCCATCCGCACACTCTGAACCACTTCCACCTTACTGTGCTGAGGTCGCACCAATCAATTTCCCACCTGGAAATCAAGATGTTTTAGAGATGACTGGGCCTGGTAACATTTGACTGGGTTAGCGGCATGGTGATCCATCTTTATTTGAGCACAATTTGCCCTCAGATGTCCCTCCCAGATCTTGCTATAGTCAAAAATGTCATCTAGATAAGACCAGCAAAGGTTTGACATGGACTGAAAATACAATTTATCAACTGTTCGAACATAGCGGGGGATCCATGAAGCCCGAGTGGTAGATCTGTGAACTGAAAGAACTCTTCTGGTATTGAAAATTAGATCCTCCTAGTTCTTGCTACAGAAAACAATGTTGTCTATAGAGGCACCAGTCAAGGTCCAACATGGAGTTAAGCTGCAGTCCATCAACCAATAGAATGTAGCAGAGCTCCATCGTAGCCAAATGGTAGAACTGTAAACTGAAAGAGCCCTTCTGCTATTGAAAAGGCAATCTTTTGTTTGGAATCCTGGTCAAGAGGCACCTGCCAATATGCTTTTGTGAGGTCCATTGTGGAAATGAGCTCAGCATCCACCAGAGTCTCCACCAGTTTGTCTATCTGGGGTATGGAGTATACAATGAACTTAGATATTTAATTGAATCTTCAAACATCAACAAAAAACCTCCAGCTGTTGTGACGCTTTGGTATGAGGATGATGGGGGAGGACAACACACTGTAGGACCTTTCAACAATTGCAACTAGGACAAGCATTTCCTTCAGCTCTTCCTTGATGATCATCTTCCTGGCTTCAAGGACGCCAGTATGGTTTGTCTAACTCGGGTGCTGTTTGGAGAGCTGTGGGGAGAACACATCTGGGTATCTCCCTAGAAATGTTGCCAATTCTTTTCAGCTGGCTACGCGGAGACCAAGTGGAATGGTGACCCGCATAAACCTGAGTTGGCAAGGAGTCTCCCGAGTATTATTCTCGTCGAGAGCGAGGAGTTGTGGGTTTCTGTTTTCTTGCCATGCTTTCAGCATACTGAAATGATGTTCTTCTTTCGGCCTGTTGGACTTTATATATGAGGGGAGGCACGATCTCTGTGATGACAGACGATCCATGCCACCTGGCCAGTAACCTGCCTGAGTAGTAGGGATTAGGACAATCACTTTGTCCTCCCCTTGAAAGGTGCGTAGCTTGGCTTTTTTGTCATATGCTTTCTCTTGATGGGACTGGGCTGTTTGCAGATGAGCTTTTACCAGACTGTGTATCTTCTCCATATATTCCCCAGTGTTCTGTTCCATGGAGTTATCACGAGTTTGTTGACTTCAGGGCCATTCACACTCTTCTCTCATGATATCTAACACATTTCTTTGGTTCCAGAAATACACCAGCATGAAAAAGCAAGAATCCCATGGGTGACTGGCATCTTCCTCACAGCAAAGAGAGCCCGTGGAATTAAATCATCCAAGTTCTTTCCAACCTTGGTGAATAACCTTCTCAAGATGCATGTCAGAGTCTGATCAAACCTCTCCATTAAGCCGTTGATCTGAGGATAGGACACTGATATTCTAAGAGTATTAATCTTTATGAGGTCCTTCATCTCACCTATCAGATTAGACATGAAAATGCTGCCTTGTTCCATGAGTATCTCCTTCGGGACGTCGACTCAAGTGAAGAATGAGATGAGCACCTTGAGTATAGCTTTGATGGTGGTGTTCATCAGGGGAAAAGCTTCTGGGTTCCTAGTAGCATAGTTTAGTATTCACAAGGATGTATTTGTTCCCAGTCGTGGAGGGCTCTCAAGGTCTCATGATGTCCATGCCCATTCTGTAGAATTGGATCTAAATAATAGGCAATGGTTGGAGAGGCACCCTGGGTACGTCAGCCGGCAAGGTTTTCAGACAAATGGTGCAGACTGCACACAACTGTTTGACCTGAGCATGCACACCAGGCAGTAGAATTGATTAAAACTTGTTCCCTGGTGCATTCTCTAGGCCTAGGTGTCTTGATGTCAGGTTTGAGTGGGCTAACTTCATCACTGCATCCTTCCTCCTGTGCAGAGCGTCTGGCAGCTGAGGCAGCTGAGATGTGTTCCCTCTTGGTATGTTGAGGGCCGCGCGGAGAGCGTTATTTTGAATTATTTGAAGTCTGTTTACGTTTTTTGCTGAGGTGCCCGCTAAGAGACGTTGCAGTAATCTAGTTTTGACCCTATGGTGGCTCTGGCAATGGATAAATAGGAAGGGTTTGACCGCTTTGATTAGCTTAGATGGGTATGCAGCTGAGGAAGTGATCACGTTTACTTGGAGTGACATGGAGAGTGTGGAATCAAGGTAGACGCCAATTGTCTTAACGGCGTCTGAAACCGGAATCTGAGTGTTGTCGACATTGAAGGAGGTGTACTGACTGTTGAGTTTATTGAGGGTTTCTTTGGGACCAACTAGAAGGATTTCAGTTTTGTCTCCGTTTAGCCTGTTGGCCACCATCCAAGCATAGATGGAGTAGATGGAGTCTAATGCTTTAGCGTCCGTATCGTAGGTGCCAGAGAGGGGGAGGAGTACCTGAGTGTCATCGGCATAGTTAGTGTAGGCTATGCCGACCGTGTCCAGGATGTCAAAGAGTGGTTTGGTAAAAATATTATAGAGGGCGGGAGAGATGCAAGAGCCCTGCGGGACTCCGCAGTGGATGGTGGTAGGCACTGTGCAGGCCTGATCTGAGAACAGTCTCATGGCTCTCCCTTCGAGGAAGGAGGAGATCCAAGAGGTGGCTTTTTGGGAAAACTGAGCTGCAGCATTGAGGTGTCTGCATAGGGTCTTGTGGTCCACAAAAATCAAATGCCGCAGAAAGGTCCAGGAGGAGTAGTGCTGGTTTCCCTTCATTGATGATTTCGCATAGTTGTTTTTTTTAAGTCTAGTAAGGCTGATTCAGTGCCATGACCCAGGAGGAAACCCAATTGGCGCTTACCTAGAATGCAACTAGTTTCTAAAAAGTGTTGGACCCGAGTGTATGCTTTGTCAAGAATTTTTAACAGGAATGGGACTGTTGTGATGGGACGATAGTTGTTAGAGGAGGTTGGGTCCAGGTTTTTTTAGGAGCAGGGGCGTACCCACGCTTCTTTCAGGCATTGGGGGACCATACCTGATGCGAATGAGGCCTTTATGAATGCAGTGAGGCATGGGGATAGGGTGGTTGCACAGTCTTTAATGATGTTGGCCGGACAAATATCCCCTTTGCAATTGGAGGGTTTGATGTGTTTGATGAGTGTGAGAACTTCCAGTTCTGTGACGTCTTTGAATGAGAAGACTGGCTTGACCAAGGTGGGAGTATTAGCAGTAGGAATGACGGGAGGAGGAGGGGTAAGGGAGTTTTGGCTAGTTCTGATGTTGTTCTGCAAAAGGTTTATTTTGTTGAGCATGGCAATTTGTGTGCCAGAGCACCACGGTTCGTCTTTGGAGATGGTGTGTAATGGGAGCCGGAGTCAGTAGTTCTCCTAAGGATGGCGAACCTCTCTTTGGTTTCTGATTTTGCATTCATAATTCTGGTGCTGAAGGAGCTGGATTTGGCTAGGATGATGGTCCTTTTATATAGGGAAACTATCTTGTTGAACTCTTGGGGGTTTGTTTGACATTTGGAGAGCGCTGTGCGCTCCATGGCACGTAGTTCCAGAAGTTCCGCGGTGAACCAGGAATTGGCATGTCTTACTGATTTCGCTTTTTTTTAGAGATAGTGGGTCTATGGTTTCACCAGCATTCTTGAGTGTATCGTTCTAGCTTTCGGCTAACACACTAGGGTTGTTTGAGAATGGTGGTCTGAAAACAGGCGAGTCTAGGTAGGGCAGTAGGTTCTCTTTAGTTAATTTGCGGGAATTCCTTCCAAGGGCGGGTGGTAAAGGCAAGGTGTGAGGTTTGATTTTGGTCGTTTGGGGATGGAGAAGAGGATGACATGGTGGCCTGTCCATTGCCATGGAAAGTTAGAGCTGAATGAGAAGGAACAGTTGTGGTCCGAGATCCAGTCTAGGATTCAGCCTTTTCAGTGACTGGGACTGGTGACTAGTTTTGAGAACCCCATGGTATTTAGGGCTTTAGCGAGTGAGTTGGCATGTGTGTCTTTAGGATCATTAAATCCTAGGTTGATGTCGCTAACTAGACGTCGGCTGATGGACCAGCAGGTCGGTAAATGATGTAGATTGAGATAGTGCAGCTGGGCGATAAAGAGAGTTTGAGGGAGATAGTGTCTATGTTCCCTTCTAAAGGACAGTTAATTTGTCGGAGCTGTAGGGTTTTTTTTTGCAATGAGGACTACGCCCCACCTCCCCCCCCCTCATGTGCTGGCGGTCCTGCCGATAGATGGTGTATCAATGGGAGAGCGCTAAGGAGATGGCGGGAACCACATGCTTCGTGGAGCCATGTTTCTGTGATTCCGAAGAGGTCAAGGTTGTGGGCAGTGAGAAGGTCCCGGATCTCTGTGGCGTGAGTTGGGATGTGCGTGCATTAATGAATGCGCATTGGAGGGTAATGGGGAGGTGGCTGGTGTTGGTGGTGGATAGGCCGTGGGGTGGTGAGGTTTGGCTGACATTAGCCGTCGCTGAAAGCATTGTGAGAGTGAGGCTGGGAGAGTGGGGGGAGCGTGACTTCATATCCACACCCGAGCAATTGCTGTGGGCCTAAGTAGGCTCAGTGGTTGGAGAGGAGCTTTCCACTTTGCGTGATAAGGTGTGGGCGGGAGTGGAATTAGTTATAGGTGGGTGGACATATATTTGGGGGTGCTGACGTCTGAGATGGTGGATGACATGTCTGTAGAGGAGCAGGAGCAGCTGTGCCTATTATAGGGGCGTCTTCATCTGGGTTGTTAGTAAGGGCATCTATAGTGGACACAACAAAGGAGAATGTGGGGGTGCCTGGGTCCAGGCTACGAGCTGTTCTGAATGTTGATGGTAGTTTTAGGAGAGAGACCACTTGCCTGGTGCGCGTGTGCTCGGGTGTTGCTAGGGTTGAACTGATATGGCACAAGTGGGAGAGCGTAAGGCCCTGTTTGGTGGGTGCAAACGCTGGAGCGCTGGGATGAGGCATGTGGCGCTGCAGAGACTTTGGGAGTATTTTTTGTTTATCCGGGAGGGAATGTTGGGCCTTGTTGCTCGAGGTGGGGGATGCTTAATGCCATAGTTTAACGTGGTGTAAGGGGGGGACGCCCTTAAAATGGGGATTGTGTATGGTGTGCTCTGAAGCTTTCCTTTTAGCAGAGAATGGTGCATCTACATGGAAGGCATGCAGGCTGGGCTGGCGGTTTCTCTGGGTAGTGGGCCTGGGGTGCACAATGTAATGCAGGGGTCACATGCGGTACCTCAGCATGACTAGTCTGCGTGTCAGGCGTATGGGCGAGGGACCGAGGCCAGGCATTGTAGAGTGTGAGCGTGGCAAAAGGGGGAGGGTGGCTTGGCAGGATTGATGGGGCGTCTAGGCATGTAAGAATACCATCAAGTAATAATGGCTAGACAGGCATCATATATACTGGTAATACAAGAATGGCCTTACCACGCTACAACAAGTCGGTTAAACCTGAAGGCATACATTCAATAAGTAACGGAATGCTGCTAAGCAGTGAGTTCTGGAGACTTTAGGCCCATCTGCGAGTAAATGATCATGGTCGCTTAGGGAAGTCAGGCCAGAGTTGCCTGCAGGTTAGGTGGGGTACAATATGCAAAGCTGGCTTACCATGGGCTAGGCTCGTACTGTCTCTGACGGGCTCAAACAGGAGCCTTGGTTTTAGGGCCTTGGTTGTGAGAGGCCGGCTTCCAGCCGGCCGGTTGCACTGGTTGGTGCTTATGTGAGGTGGCAGCCAATCAGATGGCTCACTTAGCTCGAAGCTACTCTGGTCGCTAAGAAACAGCTAAGGTGGTCATTTTCAAAGTTCTTTTCTGCAGCCGGAATCTGGTGTGCGTAGCGTCTTGAGGGACAGTGGGGATCCAAAAACCAACCAGGGAGCTGCACAGTGCCAGTGTGCTGCTCCACAAGTGCTGGGGACAAGCTGAAAAGCACAAAAGACAAAAGCCGAATTATTAAATCATATCCTGTTATTTCAGCAAGGCTATCCTTCGTTGGTTGGGGATCATGCCGCCCCTGCAATGTGCGCCGAAGAAGAGGGGGGTGCTCCTGCACCTCCTGGCTCGAAGCTCTTATGAGGCTCCAGGCTCAGACAGGAGCCTTAGTTTCGGGGCCTTGGGTGCGTGAGGCAGGCTTCCAGCCCTCTGGTTGGACTGGTTGGTGCTTATGTGAGGCGGCAGCCAATCAGATGGCTCACGTAGCTCAAAGCTACTCTTGCTAAGAAGCAGCCGGGGCAGCCATTTTCAAAGTTCCTTTCTGCAGCCGGAATCTCGTGTGCGTGGCGTCTTGAGGGACAGTGTGGGCGTAAAAAACCAGCCAAGGAGCTTTACAGTGCCGGTATGCTCCTCCACATGTGCTGGGGACAAGCTGGAAAGCGCAAAAGACAAAAGCCGAAATATAAAATGATATCCCGTCATTATGCGTATGCGATTCTCCATTGGTTGGGGATCACGCTGCTGCTGCAGCGGGGGGTGCTCCTGCACCTCCTGGCTGGAGGCTGTTATGAGGCTAATTAAGTACCAGAGCAGCGTGGAAATTAAAGGAATAGTAATCAAGTCAAGAGAGACTAACCTGAATTAACTGGGAATCTACTTTAGAATAGAAGGATAGAAGCAGATGGTAGTAAATCTCTTTTTAGTGATGTTTTGTGATAAGACTCTGGGATAGGAGTAGTAAAACAAGAATTAGAAATGGAAGGGTAGTTAATATGATTAGTAAGGAACTGTTTTCCCGTACGGAACAAGGGCGCTCTAAGGGGAACAAAAGTGCAATGGAAAAACAGGAAGGCATCTAAAGTTCAAACCACTGATTGCGAAAGAACAATTCATCGGATGAAGGACAATCCAGTCAGAATCCGTTAAAACCAAATGTGTCAAAGAACAAGGTAAGCATCAGCAAACAGTACAAAAACGTAATCCAAGATGCAGGGTCGTTTTACCAGAGCCGAGGTCGGAAACAGGAGGGTCACTCAGATTGAAGGCAAGTCAGCAGTAAAGCAGGAGTCAGTAATCGGGCAACAAAACATCGAGCAAGAACGAAGGATCAAAGAAGTAAGAAACTAACTTCAATCCGAAGCGCTTGCTGTTAGGCAGAAAACTGTGCAGTTCCCTTAGGGACCACTGCAAAAGATTTAAGACTACAGGTGTTGGCAGTAAACCCACTTGGTAGCAGTCTGTACCACCCAGATTTACCTGGTAGCTGTGGCTGAGCAGTCAGACTTCCCTCAAGAAAAGTTAGGCAGTATGCAAAGTATACACAATAGGTACTCAAATACAATAGCACAAGCAAACACTGACCAGAGCTTTGGTATCAAAGTATATAAGTATTTATTTAAAAACACACAGTTGAAACACTCCAGCACTCTTATTGTAAAAATATTCTAAACACAGTTACTATTATGATATATACACCCCTTTTTCCCTATTAGAAAATCACAGTAAAACACCACATATTTTCATACAGAGGTGAGCGCTTAACTAGATTGCACTCTAATAAGTTTGTGAAAAAGAGGGGGGGGAGACAGAATATGCAAAGGTACACCACTCTACGATTCCAGAACACTGTTAGCAAGGCAGAGAGCAAAAAGTCACTGGTGAGCCAAAGTCCAAAGGCTGGGCCCACTCTTGGAGAGAGCAGAGCACAAATGCGCCCAAGATCACACAGGTACACTAGGCTTAGAAAGTCTTGCAGAGGGTTCAGAAAAGCGTTTAGAGAGGCTTAGAAAAGTTTAGCCAAGGTGTCCCAGGCTAACCCAGGTTCGAAAGCCGGGGGCTAAATCTACCCCGTACAGTCAGTAGCAAGGGAAGCCAGGCGGGACACAGTACCTTATGTGGGAAGGATCCTCCAGCGGTGGCAGTTGTTCCTGGTAGTGGGTGCAAGTTGCGTCGTCGTCCAGGGGAAGAGAAGATCTCGACTTGGAGGCAAGATGAAGGTCGTTGCACTACCAGGGCAGAAACCAGCCACAGAGTTTTCCGGTTAAAGGTGGTACCTTTTTCTCACGGTCGTGGTAAAACGTGGTATCCCGGTTGCCGGGGTGCTTGGCACGGGCAAGGCAGCCACGAGGTATGTCGGGAAAGCGAAAAGACGGTGCAACTGGTTATCCCCACCAGTTAAAGGAAGAAGACTTTCCAGCGGGATATCTCCTCTGTCGTTGGGGAAAAAGTGGTGAGACGGTCCAGCAGGGTTCCACCGGTAGTGGTGTCATGGCAGGTCGGCTCAGCTTCTCCCTCGTCAGATTCTTAGGTCCTGTGGCGACTTCTGAAGTTCCAGTCCCCAAAGCCCTGCTTTTATGTAGCAAACCCCCAATCACTCAGCCTAGCTGTCACTCAAACATGCTAAGTGGTGAGCCGGCTGGCTCACCACTTGGGCCAATCAGGACGGAGTGCGACTTGAGTTGCCTAGGCAACTCAGTCCAGGGTGCCTAAATTCCCCTCCACCCCTCCTAAGTACCCCATACACAGTGGCACCACTTTGGAGGGCTTCTGTGGAGAAGCCTGCCAAAAAGTGGAACAAAGGACTCGACTTGGGTTGGAGTCACAGAAGAGAACACAAACGCCATTTTAGAATCAAGTTTTGGCAAAAAATACCAACCGGAGAATTAATATTAATTAAATAAACCGGCGGTATGTTCGAGGCTACCGTAAATAATTAAATAAAGATAGTAGCCTAAAACAATGGGAAATCCCATAGGAAAATATTTGCGGTTGAATATAAAAAGTAGTATCCACTGCCACCAGCCAAAACTCGATCAGGGGGGGACAGAGACGTGCCCCCTCGACTAACAGACCCTGGGGCAATCGAATTGCCCCAGCCAGTACGTCCACAATGTGATGGTTTGTACTGGTTCTGTTCAGAATTTAAGACTAGTAAAGTCAATGGTGACTTTACATGCCCTTGGAGACAGTAGTCACTCCCAGGGTTTGGAGTCTATACTGGGGGGTCACTATGACACCCCTGTGTCACTGCACTGAGGGTGCAGTGTAACACATCACAAAACACATGAAGCCCTATGGAGTAAAAGACCCCATAGCCCATTAAACACATCTAGATTCAAAGAAACACACTCAAATCATGCCCAAGAGTGACGGTAAGAGAGTCTCACTCTGGACAGGAGAAAAAAATAAACCCCAAAAATCCAGCAAAGCTGCTGGGGGACTCACTGGGTTAGGAAATTCAGCCTAAACAGAGAATTCTGAAATGCGAGTCCTTTTGTACTTCCGGGCTAGATGTGTTCCTGTGTGACGTGGGTGTGTGTGCACCGCCGGCGTACATCGCATAGCCATGGAAACAGAAGCGGAAAGTGGAGAGAAAGGGAGGTGGAGGGGTCCGCGGCTGCATCGTTTTCGAAGGCGCCATGGCAACCGCCAGGAGCGCCGAAGAAGAACCGCAGGCCTCCTCCGCCTCAGGAAACAACAGCGATGAAGACTGAATACCGGAGCCGTAAAACTTGGCCATTTCCCAAAATCCGGTGTTGGCTTGCTCAGACTTGTCAAGATCCTCTACTTCTTCAATCTCTGGCACGAAGATCTTTTCACACACCAATTTGGCTATATGCTGGCCAGGTTTTGATGTGAGATTTCCCAGATTAAATAGTATTAACTCCACCTCCCCTTAATAGTCCGCATCAATGACTCAGGCTCCCACATACAAGGAATTTGTATGTGCCAATTCTTACCTCAGCGTGATCTGCCTAATTGTCGCTTCAGGTACTTCCACCTTCAGTCCGGACTTGACCAGGGCCTTGCCTCGGGGTGGGATCATGTGCTTCTCAATCATTTAGGTCACATTCCACGGCTATGGCTGGTGGGGACTCGGGCAGCCTTAGTCTCGCTGTCCTCAATGTCTTCTTTGGCTATGGGTGACCTCTGTATCGGGATCTAAACAATCTCACAATGACATCACGTCACATAGATGGCCTAAAGAACACACAGACTCTCGAAGAGTGCTCAAGAGTTTTTATTGAAAGTCTCGTGAAGGGACCCACTAAGGCTGTCCCTCCTATTCTCTCATCTTAGGTGGGCTTTACCTTTCTAGCCCAGGCTTCTATAATCCCAAAGGTGGATACCAGAGTTTGGTAGCCCTCTATCTAAGAGCCGCCTAGCTACTGGTGAGGGCATAAAGGCAATATCCATTTCAGTCTTACTCCGTTAGGGTCTTCTAGGTGCATCCTGACTGTGGTCGCCACAACAAAAATCATACCCAGGCTTGTTGCCTTCCAGTTACTCAGGTCCCATTTAGTCTTCTCGTCTCACACTCTGGCACCCCTTGCCCTGATGTTCTCTGCATCCTTTCCTTTTCTTCTCCTCTTCTCATCCCACTCTCCACTCCCTCTTTGCCTGTCTCTGTCCCTCTGATGTTCTGCCACATACTACTATTCTCCTTGCTATGCTATACTACTCTCCTCTCCCCTCTCTGATCTTCTACTCTCCCACTCGACTCCCTCCTATCCCCCGCCTGCTCTCCGCTCGACTCAACACTGCTCCTCTCCTTCTTCCAGTCACCCTTTTCTATTCTCAATCACTTCTTCCACTCAGCCTTACATACTTCCCTACACTCCCACCTAATTTCACTCACTCCCCTTCCCCACCTTGTACTCACTCTCACACTCAAGCACCATGTTCTCTTACCAGCCACTACCTCACCTTGCACAAGCTTTCAATAATCTTCCTCCATGCACCACTGCATGGTCTTTCCTCTGCCTGGTTTACTGGTTCACCTTCTCCTTGACATCAACCGAAGAATCCACAGGGCCCTGCTTCCTTGATTGCAATGTTGTGCTCCCCCTCACATTATTCAAGCACCCACCTGAATCCCTGGGGCCCCTTCCATTGGTCCTCATGCTTACCTGGATCCCAGGGACAAATCACTCGTCTGTACATTTCCAAGGCTTTAAAGGGCTCTGACGCCCTGGCCCCCCTCAAATGTGAGGCCACAGAATAATTTCTGTGGCACCCCGTGAGCAAACAGCCCCTTTCAGAGTTAGTAGGTGTGTAATCTCTAAGCACAGGCCGTCGGAGTTCTGAAATGCCAGCCGGCACAAGATATAGGGCCTCATTATAAATTTGGCGGTGTAGCCAAAAATGGTGGTAATGCAGTGGTAACGGAGTTACCACTGTGTTACCACTGTATTACCGCTGCGTTACTGCACCACTGAACTATGGGCTTGGAGGTAAATTGGAGGAAAAACCTCCAGTAAAATGGTGGATGTAAACCGCCCCCTTACTGCAAAAAAAATAATAAAATAAGTAATTCCAAAAATGGAGACTAAACCCACCAAAACCCCATTTGTAATACAACTGTAATTCCGCCTGGACCAGGTGGTGGCAATGGTAAATCCGTTTTGTGGTATCTGAAAGGATTTACTGCGGAGAGACCACCAAACTCATGAGGCCCATACTCTCTTTGAACTCTCCTTCTTGTGATCTTCAAATGCCGGTCCATTGTAGTAGTGCAAGGGTGGCCCACGGCAACAGCATTCACTCTCCAAGCTCTCAGGCGCGTAGCATGGTCCTTCCTGATTGCTGGTCTGCAATCGAAAAAAAGATAGCCAGAATTTGGCACACAGGTTATGGGGTGATTAACAGTGGTAGTTGATATTTGCAGCCATGCACTGGAAAAAGGGACACACAGGGGCCCTCCTGGCACCCGTACCCCGCCTCTCGGGCAGGGCAAGCTCTGGGAAACACCCTGGTAGGCTTCCTGCCTCAGGTTGAGAGGTGTCTCCATCCACTCTTGAGGCTGTCAGATTGCTGACCCTGTGTTAGGAAAGATTTCTCTTTTGGCAACTTTCTCTCCCTTGTTTCTATGGGCCTGCAATAGTTGTGCTTTGTTTTTGAACTTGTTCTGGCTTTTTGAAGGGAACTAAAGACTTCAGCTTCAATTGGCATGAGAAAACTGATCAATCCCTCAGACTATCAGTACTGGGAAACTTTGATTCCCTTTTACCTTTGACTTTTTAACAGTGCCCACAGCATCTCACAATGCAGTGCAATCGGGATACTTTTGTATCACCCCAGCTTTTTACACTTGGGTTTTTTGGTTACTTTTATATGTACCTAAAGATAAGACGGTGGCAGCAGATATATTTTTAACATTTTGCGTTATTTCTAGTGTGCACGTCCGCGAATGTCCGGGAAAGCAGGTGGGTAGAGAGGGCGGGGGGGGGGCATTTAAGTGAGAGTGAGAAAGAGACTGACTAGATGTATGGCACTGCCCTGTTTGGCTAATAAGTGAGAACTCACAACATTAAAGAATAAAGATTCAAACCAAAATCTAGGGGGAGGGGGGATGTCGGCCCAGAGAAACGTTGCCTAGGCATCCCAGCATCAAGGGAGCCTGTTTAGAGGAGCTTCTATACCCACGACTGGAAGGACGGCTGCCGTTGTCTGCATGCGGTGATCGTTGCTGGAACTCACCTTCCCCCATCCTGTGATGTGTGCTGAAGAGGCCTGCATTGGGGAATCTTGCATATCTTCATCACCAGCGCCGGCATCTTGCATCCGACCAGAAGAATCCTTGCACCCGCAGCTCCTGGCCATCTCTCACTAGAACCAATGGCGGAAAATCCAACCTCCAGCGGCCCCCAGTCAACCCATCATGTCATCTCGCAAAATCGGAGTCAGAGGGGAAGTAAACGCAAAGCATTTGTCTCCTCCTGTCGCCCGTAGGATAACATTAAGAACAACTCTCTGTTTCTTTCCATTTCACCGCCTTTTTGTCACCGTACCTGGGTGTAGTATCAGCTGAAGGTACAGACCCACTTTACTTACCTAGTAACTTTGTTGCATCTCTTCTTTTGAACAATCACCAACACAATAACGTTACCTTCTACAGACACAATCTGGGGTGTAGAATTGTGGCTCCTCTGACTTTTGGGCACAAGGCCCCATTCTCCGTAGGGTTCCATATTTACTGCACTCATTATTTACTTCTCTTATTTGATTAAGTCATTTAAATGCATTTTATGAACCTATGGTGAATGTATGTACGTTTATTATTGAGTATTGTGTGATAGTATGACCTGCTTGTTTAATTTTTTAGCGTGTGTATACAGTGTCTACATTTATTTATTGTGTGCTTCTCTCTGTGGACCCCTTGTTGACCCCCGATCCCACTCACACTCTCCTGAGAATAGCCTTGACTGCTTTCCACGTTTACCTTGATTGGGTTTTGACTAACGTCTCAGAGTTCCCTGTTCACTACAACTAGGGTGGCCTCCTAAAATGTGTCCCCCAGGCCAGATTCTAGAGATTTATCCATCCCTGTCACAACTAAACACTCAAAACCCCACAGGCCTAGCCACATCAACACTAGCCCAACCACCGTTAAGCTCTAGTCTACGGCCCCATCACACTCTCACCAACCGGCTAACTAGACCCAGAGTTCTGCAGCCTGCCAGAGCAGCTAACTAGACCCCGAGTTCTGTAGTCTGCCAGAGCAGCTAGCTAGACCCAGAGTTCTGTAGCCTGACAGAGCAGCTAACTAGACCCAGAGTTCTGTAGCCTGACAGAGCAGCTAACTAGACCTCGAGTTCTGCAGCCTGCCAGAGCAGCTAACTAGACCCAGAGTTCTGTAGTCTGCCAGACAAGCTAGCTAGACCCAGAGTTCTGTAGTCTGCCAGAGCAGCTAACTAGACCCAGCGTTCTGTAGTCTGCCAGACAAGCTAGCTAGACCCAGAGTTCTGTAGTCTGCCAGAGCAGCTAACTAGACCCCGAGTTCTGCAGCCTGCCAGAGCAGCTAACTAGACCCAGAGTTCTGTAGTCTGCCAGACAAGCTAGCTAGACCCAGAGTTCTGTAGTCTGCCAGAGCAGCTAACTAGACCCAGAGTTCTGTAGTCTGCCAGACAAGCTAGCTAGACCCAGAGTTCTGTAGTCTGCCAGAGCAGCTAACTAGACCCCGAGTTCTGCAGCCTGCCAGAGCATCTAACTAGACCCAGAGTTCTTTAGTCTGCCAGAGCATCTAGCTAGACCCAGAGTTCTTTAGTCTGCCAGAGCATCTAGCTAGACCCAGAGTTCTGTAGCCCGACAGAGCAGCTAGCTAGACCCAGGGTTCTGCAGCCTGCCAGAGCAGCTAGCTATACCCAGAGTTCTGTAGTCTGCCAGAGCAGCTAACTAGTCCCAGAGTTCTGTAGCCTGCCAGAGCAGCTAGCTAGACCCAGAGTTCTGTAGTCTGCCAGAGCAGCTAGCTGAGGGAGAGTGGATTTAGATTAGTGACTGATTTAAACTGGCATTACCCAAATTGACCTTTTACAATTGACCTTTTGCACAATTGACCTAATCATAGTGGTCCTAATTGACTTTCTGCATAATTGACCTTTATATTATTTTAGTTATTTTATATATGTATTGGGTTGGTTTTGAATTATAAATAATGTAAGGGGATTGGATGGAGGGTTGCAGGGGGTTTTGGATTGGGTAAGGATATATATCTTAATTGACCTTCTAAATTAGGTCAATTCTCCCGAGGTCAATTGTGAAAAGGTCAATTAGTATACAACTATTTAAACTGGTAGGAGTGGGGGTCCAGCCCCTGACTTCCACCGTTTGTATCAATAACAACACAAGCGCAAATGAGATTGTGCTGAAAGGTTTGCTGGTCGGAGGGCCTGTGTAATGCCTGTTTAGGGTATCAGGAAAGACCTATACCATGGACTACACATTCCTGTTCGCATTTAAATTTTTAATGTTATGATATCTTAATGATTAGGTGAAGCTGGCCCCCACAGAAGGCCAACACACAAGGCTGTAGTCTGTGTTCGGGAGAATTCTCACCCAAGTGCTAAATTCCCTCTACCTTAGAGCCCTCCAGCTCTTTTGCTATATTTTGGGACTTTGAAACTTTTCATTTTCAATGTGTTTTACTTTTGTGTTCTTTGGTTATGGAGTTTTAAAACAACTCCATAGGTATCATCTTTTTCTGTGTGTCACACAGCACCCTCAGTGCAGTGGCACAGGGGTGTCTTTCAGACTCCCCTAAGTTTAAATACCTTCTCTGGGACTGACTACTGTCTCCCAGAGCATGTAAAGTTAAATTGACTTTACTAGTCTCTTTAAATTTACTGACCCAGCACACACTATCTTCCTATAGAGTGCTGGAGGGGTTGCCTAGCTTCCCCTGAGTCAAAACACTCATGTAACAGTCAAATGTTACCCTTCCCTACTTGAAATGGCTGGTGGCAGTGGTATAGATCAAACTACCATGATTTTTCCTGACCACGAACAACGGTAGCTAAAAGTCGGGTGGGTCAGCCATGTTTTTCAATATGGCGCCCAAGACCTATCTGTAAAAACACTCTGGTCAACTTTTTTTGCCATTTCTTTTTGGAAAGGTCCTTCTTGTATTTAAATCTGTGCGTCAAACCAGGTTTGGTCCCTTTGCTTGTTGGCCTTTGGTGAGCTTCAGTGCTGAAGCCCTCCTCTGGTGCCTGAGTGTCTGGGGTGGACAGGATGTGAGGGAGGTGCCTGAAACTCCCTGTGCTTAGTCTCCTAGGAGACATGAATGCACTCTGGCGTGATTGGTCGGCTGGCTGTCCCGCAAGGACAGCCACCCTGCTGTGTGAGTGACAGCCAGGCTTGGATGAATGGGGGAAAACTTTTTAAAAGGAGGTCTCTGAGACCTGGAAAGCAGAGTCGACCACTGGAACGAAAGAACCGAAAATGAGCTGAAAGAAGTTGACTGCTGCAACTCCTGGACGACCGGTGAAGCCCTGCTGCAGGTCCGAATTGCCTGAAACTCCATCGATAGAAAAGCCCTTCAAGGTTAACTTCTTCCTTTGAGTTTGGTGGGAACAACCAACTCGTAAGCTGCCTGGACACCGTCCCATCCTGGTTGAATTTTCTGCAGAGTGCTGTGGAAAACCGGATAGCCAGTGGGAAGGATACCAGTTTGTGGTCTTTAAGGCACTCGCACCTTAAACCGACGTTTTGCCAAGCTTGTGGCCTCTTACCTGGGCAGTGCAGGAACCTCCCGACGTCCTCCTTCTTGTCCCCACAACTGAAGCTCAGGAACAGCGAGATCTGCTTGAACTGCCAGGAACAACTGCCTCAGCTACAGCTCTTCTTCACTTTAATGGTATTCTGCAAACGCGGTCCGGAAATCTTTTCGGCCACAGTGAAAGTTTGTGAAACTTTCCTGACTTCGAAGGCTTGTCCTTCCCTAAAACAACATCTAACTTTTCGTCTGACCAAATTCTTCTAAGATCCGTGGCAAAGACTTAACCGTTTACTACCAGAACTGTGCTATCCTACACAAAGATTCTGAACCATTGACTTTGGCCCAGGCCTATGAACTGAATTGCTGGTTGTAGTTACTGAAACCCTTTGCCCTGCCTATGAACGTATTTGTGCTCCATTTCTTAAAACCTTGTCTTTTTACCCCTTTTAAAAGTATCTGAAGTGCCATTCTGCTCCCACTTCAGGGGAGCTGAACTTGTTCAGTAACTTATTGGTTGTGTATTTGTAGTTTATTAGTATGTGATATTGAGCTGCTCTTACTAGTGTAATGTTTTCCAAATGACTTAAGCCGACACTCTCAGTGGGGGCATGTCTACATAAGCTGCTCACACACACAACCCCTGCTTACCCCATATTCTTTACCCGCTACCCTCCTCCCGGGGAGCCCCCTCCCCCCCACCAGCAGCCAAAAATGAGAGGCATGACCAGTTGACTGAGTGGAAGTAAAATTGCCACAACAAACGTTAACATACATAAAGTTAGGAGTTAGCTTACAGGTGTTCCGTCTTGCCGCTACCCTCTGGATTCTGCGATGAGGAAAAGTATCCTAACCCCCCCCCGCCCCTTCAGGTCCTTGCAGACTCGTCAAGGGCCCCGTCCCTCCTTATCCGTCCCTCTCTACCCTTTGGCCATTTTTTTTCTTTTAATTTCTTTTCCCATTTCTATTTAAGTGCATTTTCATTTCCATTTCGTTTTCACTTGTTTTCCTGTTCTCCTTTCTTAGGATACATCCACTTATCCTTTCCCCTCATCAGGATTCCCTTCTTCCCCGCTAAATTCCCTCTTCTTCCCCTTTTCCCCTTGTTGGTCTTTCTTCCTACTGCTTTAGCGCCCCCTACGGGTTTACCTTTAGCCTGTCGTGAATCCCCCCTTTTCGTCGAAACCCAGGGCTGCATTAACCCCAAACCGCCTTAGCTGCCCCCTCCGTCAGGCCCCTCCTTCCCCTTTTCCCCTTGTTGGTCTCTCTTCCTACTGCTTTAGCGCCCCCTACGGGTTTACCAAAGCCTGTCGTGAACCCCCCTTTTCGTCGAAACCCAGGGCTGCACTAACCCCAAACCGCCTTAGCTACCCCCTACTTCAGGCCCCTCCTTCCCCTTTTCACCCTCCTGTTCTCACGAACCCCCCACCCATAGCTACCTACACCCCTGAGCCCAAAGTCACTACTTCCCCATCCTACTCCCCTTAACCATCGCTTAAACAGGTCCTCCCCAGCTCCTCACATTACCCAGTGTTCTCCCTAAGCTGTCACTTTTAAATGCCCCAGTTCTCCTCCTACCCCGATAGTCGACCCATCGTCCCAGCTTCCCCTCCCCCTAAACTCCCACCCCAACTTTTCCATCCTCCTTGCCAGAACCTGTTTACTCTAAAATTCTTTCATTCCTTCCCCTCCCCTTGTTGTATTCGTTGTTACTCTCCTTTCACCTTTCCATCGATGCACTTCCCATTTTCCCCCACCCATGTTTGGAGTTGGAAGGTCTTCCAAGCCCCCTATGCTTCCCCTTTTATATGGGCCTCCCCTGAGTCTAATACTTCTGGGCGCCGTTCATTCTAAGCTGAATGCTGTGCAGTTCCCTTGTGCTATCCGCCAGTACTTTCTAAGGGAACCCCATGTAACATCGGCTGGGCGTGTCTGAAAGAGAAAACACAAGAATAACACCACAAAATGAAAGGGCGGGTGGGAGGGCAACAAAACAGGAGCAGGGAAACAAGAGACCGAACACAAGTGCAGGAGCCCCTTTTATAGGGCTCCCAGGCGACTGCTTGCGCCCTGTCGCACACTTGTGAGGTCACCCTCATCTGGGCGGTGCCATCCGTGGCCGTGGGCCCGTCCCCCCTGACCCTGCCGTGCCCAATGAGGGCGTCGGCACTAAGGGGGGCCCCCCGCCAATGCCCATTCTTCAAATGGCGAGAGAGCCCAGCAGTGTAAGAAAATGTATATTCTTTTACCAAGAAACCTTGAGTAAGTGTATATTTGAATCACTGTATTCATTGGTCCTTTGTGTAACTTTTTCTACTGCTCACTCTACTCTTGAGATAAGTCTGGCTGCTCAGCCATCGCTACCACTTTACTGTGTAGTACAGGCTTGTACCAAAGGTGAAATTGTGCTGACGCTTGTAATCTTAATTGCATGTAGTGTTCCCCAAGGGTACTGCAGGTGATTCTGCCTACCAGTCTGCAGTCCCTGCCAGTCTCAGCCGTGCCGCGTGTGAAGCTACACAACTCAACTCACCAGTCTGCCTGCTGCAACGCACACTTAGCCACCTACATGTCCTCTTCTATAACTTCCCCGTCTCCATTACTAATTCCAAATGGTGCATCCGCCTAACGTGTGCAGAAAATATCAACTTGCCTTTGTCGACTGATTTTCTGATGCTGTCATCCCATGGAAGTATTAGGTTGTGTGTGGCAAGCAGCCATAATAAAATGCTGCATTGCAATCCCCACTGGGCAGACATATCCATCCAAACGTCCTGCGCACATCAGTCGCATGCCGACACCCTCACTATTGTCACCGACTCCACCCAGTACTTGCCCAAGGCTCTGACTGCTGGGTACCAGGATTACACGCAGTACACGTCAACACTCTAAGCAAGGTACACGTCTACAGCACAACTGCTGATGGAGCGGTATTACCAAGATCCACACGTCAGCTATGCTCCTTCAACAAACATGTGCTATTCGCAAGCGCAGGAACGCCTATAGGACGCATATGGGACTAGCCCCCAACCCACCGCCTTCTAGGCCATACTCCGTTGGCCTCTGGACCGCCTCCCTCCGGAGACGGACTCTCATGCAGATGTTCTCTGGCCGCCCACGCCGCCTCGCAACGACGACCAGGTTTCTATCGTGCGCACCTCACACCTGCCTCACTCCCACACCTCGCCTGCAATGGCCATTACGAACAACATGCTGGACTGCTGGCCCCTACCCTCAACATGTACCACCACTAGACGTGCAGGCCTATTCCAGCCAAAAGTAGCTATTGCCAGCTCCACCCATCATATTACAAAGTATGACCACCTTGCACAAGTGTCTCGCATGCACAATGACCAAAACATGATTTGTACAAACCCACAACATGCTACCTCGACTACCCACCCAAATCCTATGGCAATTGACTCCGTGTGTGCCCCTTTTAATTCTGCTGCGTATGTCTTGACTAATGCCCCACTGAATACTGCTGTGAAAATCTTAGCTTGTGCATGCTTGAATATTGTTGTAAATGTCTTGTCTTGTGCTCCCTGCTATCCTACTGCAAATGTCTTGGCTTGTGTCCCTTTGCATTCTACTGCTAATGACCTTGCTTGTACTCCCACACACACAGCAGCCTCACTCCCCAGGAACCCCATGCTGAGTACTTGAGAAGAGCCAGCCAAATCCTCAGACCCTGTAGATTCCACCATCAGCCCAGCTAAGAACACTCTACTGAAGACAACAGCCACCCACCTCGTCACTCCCAACTAGAATCTTCCAGCTATGACATCAGGAAAAGTGCCTTCACCTGCCACCCTGCAGAGACCTAAGATCCCTCGCAACCACTCCACTGCTAACAACCGTTCGCTGATGTGTGCGTTGATCAACGCATGTTCTGTGACCGCCCACGCCCAGACATTATGAGCTCCCAACATCTCTCAACTTAGACGCCCTTGCCATCATGGAAACATGGCTTCATGAAGCATCAACTCAGATGCAGGGGGAGCTGGCACCCTGATTTTATTAGATCTATCAGTGGCTTTTGACACTGTGGACCATCCTACCCTACTGTCCCACCTGGCCCAGATTGGAATATCTGGTCAAGTGCAGACCTGCTTTTCTTCATTCCTGTCCGACAGATCTCAATCTCTTTCTCTCCCTCCTGTCTCATCTGATTCCTGCCACCTTAGCTGCGGGGTGCCGCACGGCTCAGCCTTGTCCCCCATTCTCTTCAATATTTACATATGGTCATTAGTGTGTCTCACTGGCTCCTTTGGCATCAGGTGCTATTCCTATGCCAACGACACTCAGATCCTGATCTGTTTAGATCTCGATCAGGCTGAGGTGTTGTCGTGCCTCCATTGGTGCCTGACGGCCGTGGGGGGAGTGGATGGGCCACAATTGGCTGAAGATGAATGGGGACAAGACAGAGGTGTTGGGTTCCCCTCCTGACCCTTCACTTTGGATCGCTTCCTTCTGGCCTTCTTCTCTTGGTCCTCTTCCCGTTCTTACGGCTAAAGTGAAAAATCTAGGGGTGATCCTGTCGGTGTCTCTTTCCATGGATGCCCAAGTATCGGCTGTATGCCAGACTGGTTACTTTAATCTGAAAACATGTAAAAAGGTGCTCCACATGATACCAGCACCATTGCATCTGCCCGTTGTGGCTATGGTGTTCACCAGATTGGACTATTTCAAATCTCTCTACTTGGCGCAGCCTAAGGGCTTGGTCCAACGACTACAACACCTGCAAAATCTCGCAGCACATGTGGCAACAGGCTCACCCTATCGGGCCCACATTTCTCCTATTTTGCACTCTTTGCACTGGCTCCCGGTGCCCCAGCGCATTGGATTCAAGGTGCTAAGCATCGTCTATCGGGCTATGCATGATCAGGGGGCCGAATGTCGTCGCTCCAAATTCATCCGCTACCTCGCCAAACGCTCCTTGTGATCAGCGTCGGCAGGTTAGCTGTCCGTTCCCCCCCCCCCCCCATTCCGTCACTCCCTTAGTGGTGAGCAGGCCTTTTCAGTTGCTGCGGCTCAGTTATGGAATTATCTCCCGCCGGCAGTAAAAAAAAATGCCGAACCATCTGGCTTTTAGAAAAACCCTAAAAACACATCTGTTTTAGATTGCCGCTGCTGACGGCCTGTGGCTCTCTGTGGCCGTGCGCTATACAAGTTCTCATAACATCAGGCCCAGCACTACATCTAGCCACCCCCTCCCCCCCAAGTTAAACGTTGTATGCCAAAGACAGACCAAATGCCAGAGGAGGAGGAGTAGCCCTATTGACCAAAGACTCCCTCTCCATAAGGCCCTTTGACACCATCTTGGAGACGAATGCAGACATCCTCTCACGCAAACTCACCACATCACCCATCAGCACCATCACTATCCACATCATCTACCCTCCACCAGGCCCTGCGCTCAGCTTTGAAGAAAACGTTCTCCATATCTTTGGTGACAATATCAAGGCCACCTCTCTCATCATCCCTGGCGACCTCAACCTAGGCCTCAACGATCCTCCCGACCTTCAGGCCACTTCCTTTTCCAACTCTCTGAAAGTGCTGAACTTCCAACAGTTGATTCATGACCCTACCCACTCATTGGGTTGCACCCTGGATTGGATCACAGGCCTCAACTACCAGATCACCATTGAAGCAAACTCCCCATGCCCTTGGACAGACCACCACATCATTACCTTCATCATCTCTCAGCACAAAAACCACTGCACAAATTCTACCCCCATCCTGCTCACGCAAGCTCACTAAAGACCATATCATGCCACTGCTGTCTATACCCACAATGGAATCAACTCTCATAAAGGACCCAAATCTCTTGGCAGAACTCTACACCACTATCTTAACTTCAGCAGTAGACACCGTTGGCACCCTATCCCAATGAAAGGCCAAACCTGTGAGACAACCAAACTCATGGTACTCCCCTGACCTACAAGATATCCGAGATAAAAAGCGAATATCAGAGTCATGCTGGAAAATAACCTTCAGACGCCGCCAGCCTGGAATTCCCCTTAGCCTCCAAACAAACCATCATCTGCACAAAATCAACCACATTCAACTCCAGAATAGCCAATGATAAATCAGACTCAAAGGAAATCTTCACACTCCTCAGAGAGCTGGAAACCCGCTCTACCCCCTCCCGCTACCCAATCAAGGACCAAAACTGGTGCTTAACTATCCAAAATTCCATGATAAATAAGCTTCATACTATACAAAAAGAGAATCCATGCACAATTAGTTACCGTCCAACCCCTAGTAGCTCCCACTGCTTCCCCCCCCAACCCATCATTCATTTTGCTTCCATCCAGTTACAGAGCCACACGTCCTGGCCATCCTAAAGAGCCTTAAACCATCCAAGTATAAAGGTGATGTTTGCCCAGCCACCATCATCAAGGACTGCGCCCAAACCCTACCACCCCTCATCAACGCCTTCTTTGCCACAGGTACAGTGCCCACTAGTCTCAAAGAAGCCTGGGTTCTCCTGCACCTAAAAAAAAGCCATCACTAGACCCCCCATGGACCCCAACTACTGGGCAATCACCACCGTCCCATTCCTCCCCAAAATCATAGACAGAGCAGCCTAACTTCAGATCCAAAACTACCTGGAAACCAATCACATTCTAGGAATGCACAATCTGGCTTCTGCCTTTGCCATGGTACCGAATCGGCGCTTCTCGGCTTAAAGAATCAGATAGGTGATCTCAGAGACTTGGGCAAGCCCGCCCGCCCGCCCTCCCTCCTACTCCTCCTCTAGCTGTCAGCAGCGTTTGACCTGGTAGATCACAAAATCCTCTGCCACCACCTCAGCCAACTTCTCCAAAGAAGCCACAACATGGATCACCTTCTTCCTAGAGGGCAGGGTTATGAGTGTTCGCAATGTCCATGCCCTACCAGCCCCCATCCTTTCCGGGGTCCCCCAAGGATCCTGCTTATCACCCACACTACAGCATTTTCACCAAGCCCCTCCTCGACATCCTCGATTCCCCTCAGCATAGCATATACCAGTTATGCAGATGATGCAGAAGTCCTCCTACCCCTCTCTGGCAATTACATAGATGACTCCAACACCCTCGACCAAGCCTACACTACCATCCAGTCATGGATGGCAGCCAACCACCTCTGCCTAAATGGGGATAAAACAGAAATCATACAGATTGGACTTCCCACAGTGCTCAACAAGCTCAGCCACCAATATACAGCCTTCAAAATTGACGGCACCATGATCCCCATCTCTACATCCGTTAAGATACTTGGAGTCCATCTAGACGCCACCCTCTCAATGACCCATTAAGTGATTGCAATTGCCTCCTCCACGGTCTGCACATCTAAGCTGATAAATGCTTCCAGACGCTGACAGCTGCCTTACCATAGCACGGGACATCATTGGCGCAAGACTGGATTACTGCAATGTCCTATATGAAGAAACCTCCTAAACCTCCAAATCATTCAAAACAATGCAGTTGGAGCAACCCTCAACAATCCCAAATGGGCACACATCTCTGCAGCCAGAAAACACGAACGGATCATCTTCAAGACCATGTCCATCACCCACAAATGCCTGTACGACACAACGCCCCCTACCTCTCCCAGAAAATCACTAAAGCAGATTGTCAAGACCCACCAGACCTATGTACGCAACCGCCTACAACAGCCCAAAGTAAGACCCATTCATCGCAGCGAGACAATGGTACTCTCTCTCCGCCTCCTTAAGATCGGAACCCTCATACTGGGCTTTACGGAAATCCCTGAAAACCTAACCATCACATCACACACTGCAATGCTCTGTTATGCCTCACCCCTCTTACGGTAGGTTTGTTATGCTGTTTATGTATAATCTGCAAGTAACTGGTTCTCTGTAACAGCGCCTCGATGCCCCAGGTTGCTGCGCGCTTTATAAATGAAATAAATAAATGCTGTTTGTATATTAACATGTTTCTATTTGGTGCTAATGGAACATTCTGATTCAATCTCCTGGGGGCAACCAGACGTGGTCTCTCTCTCACTGTGCTTAGAGAGGCATCAGCTTCACCTCACTGATGATCCCCAACAAGGGTGAAACACGTGTATGGGGTTGCTGGTGGCACTCTCGTTCAGGTTGGAATTGCCATTGCATTTCGGTGCTGGACTGCCCCTGGGCAGGACAAAGACTGATATGCAAATGGATATTTCCCATCTGTGAAAGGCACAGTGAGAAAAAGCAGTGGCTGCGAACTCTCAAGTGGTTAATAACCACTGAACAGGTTATCAAGCCTTGTTCTATCGAGAGAGGGGCGCCCGCTACCTTTGCAAACCATGATTCAATAAATATGACTGCTAATGTCTGTAGACTTTGGGGCTGTGTGCGAACCAGCTAGCCCGCATGAAAGCTGCAATCAACCTCCTCAAGGAGGTCTTAGATTTAGCAAACTTACAAAACAGAGTTTTACAAAATAGAGTTTTCTCCCTAGAACAACAAAGCAGCAACCTGGGAGACTTTGAAGGCAGTCACTGCAATGATACTGGTGGAACGAGACTAACATCCAGTGGAAGAAAGCAGCGACACCAAGACAGGTCGGAAATGACTAGCGCGTAAAGACGTCATTTGGGCGTCGCACCTGCGACCTCTGAGGTCTCCCTTGCTCCCCCATGTCGTTCTTTGTTTCTGGAGTGGCTGGCTTCCTTGTACAAGCCTCTAAAAAAAACGGTTCCATGTAATAATGTCGCCACAAAAATATCACCGAAAAATTGTTGTTTTTTTGTGGCAACATTATTGCATGAAACATGCGGGGGACACCCCCGCAACTCCCACATTTTTTGTTTGTTTTTTTTTTAAAAATTATTATTCTTTTAAAAAAAAAAAAAATGTGCCCCTATCGCCACATATATGGTCACCCAAATAATATCGCCACGACATTTTCCCAGCGATATTATTTACGGCGACCATATATGTGGCGATATTAATAACTGATATCAAAAAAACAGGGGGTTCAACAAGTGTAACACTTTGAGCAGTGACCCTAAATAAGAAAGAATCAGATTAACAAATAATTTGTTTTTCTGGAATTCTATACAATAATTGCTAGACTCATTAAAGGTTTATTTCAGGCACACACCAGGTGGTGAGTCACTGATTTAGTCTGTTCTTAAAAACCTCAAATTCACAATGCAGAGAAAAACTTCCCAAAAGCATTGAGTAGAATAAGCATACATTTCGGACTATGTATTTTGCCTTTCGCAAGTTGCAGTTATAGCATGGTTTTTTCTGCCGTTGTCTCTGTTACGATCATCACAAGACATTCCATCTCGGTGTCCTCAGTCATTTGACAAAATCCTTGTGCCTAAAAGCTTGTGTACAGTGCAGAAATGTTTGACCATAGCACTTTAAAAGTGGCCCTTGATTTCATTGTTCCACAATTAATGCTTTGTTGTAATGTGTCTATCTTTACCATCTCCCTGGCATGCTGCTCAGGATGTTTATGTATGAGGTAACACGTTCCCAGAGTACGGGAGGTCGTGTGACTGCGCCGCTTTGCCTGCGCTCCTCTAAATTCATTAATACACAGTTATGATCCCTCCCAATGGTATGTAATTTGCCAACCTATGAGGCCTGTAAAGTAGGTCCACGCAGGCTTGACATGTGGCCAACTGTGCTCCAGACCTGCAGATGAACTGGCCTGCTGTTACATCTCAGTTACCAGTTTAACGGTATCCACTACAGAGTGTAATTTGCTTTCTGACTTTGAGAACATCCAGACATGTAATTGCTCTTTGTACTATAGCCAGTAAGCTAGCTATACCCAGTAAGATAACTCAGTGGGTTCAGCGCACCCTGTTGCAATGTGTGTGTGATCTGAAGGTTTGAAACCTGGCAAGGCCAGCTCAGCCTTTCATCCTTCTGAGGTCGATAAATAAGCACCAACATAAGTTGGGTGATATTGGGTGTATATTGGTTCTATATAAAGCGATTAAGCGAAAGTGCTATATAATAACACATCGTTATCAGTTGGCCTTGACGTCTGCTTGCATTCACAGTAATTTGGTAAGATGGGCCTATACACACTGACAGTAACGATACGTATGGTGATCCCTTCTTGTATGAAATGTATATCATATTACAGTGCTATTGTTACCATATTTTTCATAGTGTACTTAGGAACAATGCTATGTGATGCCACTTCCTGTTTTGTCAAGGGGTGAAAGGTTGTGTTCCATCACTTCCCATGATGCCACTTGGGGGTGGGGTCAAATGTCATCACTTCCTGTGATGTCATCAGAGGTCAAGGGCCATGTGATGTCACTTCCCGTACCCCTGACATTTTGGTGAAATGGCGTCCCTGCTAGTGCCGCTAGCACCACCAATGCTTACAATGTTTTGACAACTGCTGAGGATGCAGATCAACTTGCTAGACAGGGCCCCCTGATAGTTGGTAATATGGCAGTTACTATATTTGATATAAACGGGGCCAGTGTTGTAAGGACTTCTCCAGGGCCTCAGCCGCTCCCTTATGGTCACACGTGTGGCATTGAATACAGCTGGACTGGGCAGCAAACTTGCTGATGAAGATTGGGTTGTTGGTAGTAAACCATTATGTTGCACGCCTACAAGAGTAATGGTCACTTACCGGCATTTCGACAAATAAGGGACGTGCGGGTTGTTGTCTGTGTGGGTATTGGAAAAAAGGTTGTTTTTTATGACAGTAATCAAGGTGGATTGTCCTCTCATTTTCCCCCCCACATCCCTCCCCGCCAGGATTCCACTGGTTTCGTGATTTGTCTGGTTGATTTGTATAATTCTTCATCAAAAATAGAATGCAATACCAGCACTGATGGCTCTCACAACCATCCTTATGAGCCTACAGTACGACTGACTGCTTCCATATTAAGCCAGGAGCGGGGGTCATCACAACACGCATTTGTTTCTTCACTAGATCTTCTATGGAGCATCCCGGAAGTAGCCAGGACTCCGCCCTGGTGGTGTGACACGGAAGGATTACGCTTTAATACTTTCCTGGTAGAACGCGGGCTTTGCGCACTTCACAGCAGATTACCCTTTGATGCTCTGGGCAGAGCTACAGACTTGATTCTATGGCCAATGAGGTGGATTAGGGAATGCTTATTGATCTAGGGCACATGAACGTATTGAGAGTGGCTATATCCTGTGGCCTAGAGGCGCGTGTATCCCCCCTGCAGATCTCTGGTCGGTGATCTTAGGGGCAAGGTGATTAGTAGTAATGGGAAAACACTCAAGTGGGCTTTCTTGATCCCAGAAAACGTCTTCCATACCATTGTGAAGCAAGACATCAAGCTTAATTGAGGAAAAGGCGTGACCCACAAGGCTCTGTTTTTTGCGTTTCAAGGGCCTTTGAGAAAAATACAAATCTCCTTCCTGTTTTGACAGATGTCAAAGGGCAAGGGGCTGAGTGGGTCGGTTTTCATCCCCATGCAAACAAGATGAGCAGTGCTTTCCTGGAGCAATGCTGCAGAGTGTTTGCTCTGCAGACATTACACATTGGCATGTGGCATGGGAACCAAGAGATACTCTGCATAGCTGGGGAGTCCGGCCTGGCAACGGTTCTTCATTACAGACACAAGTTAAGCCGGTGAGTCAACCAAAAGGAGTTGGGGGGGCCCTGGGACGTGTAATAAAGTTAAAGGACACTTGGGGAGGCAATTTGAATACAGACCACGTAGAAAAGAAACGCAAAAGGTTGCAATTCTCCTGACATGAGCAGTCAATTTGGGGAAACCTGGAACCCACATTGCCTCTAGTCAAGAGACTTTGAAGAAGAGACAGAAGGGTAAAAAGGGTACAATTCTACTCACATGAAACATCAGCTTGGAGAAACCTAGAACCTACATTGCTATTAGCAAAGATACAGGCAAATGTTGTACAATATTCCTCATATGAGATGTTGGTGTAGAGCAACCTGGAACAAACATTCCCACAAGCAGAGACATTAACAGTTGTACAAAGTATAAACCATTCCTGGCAGGTGAGTACACCAGGAAAGGAATGGTTATGTGAAGTAGAAGCTCTTCCTGGCAGGAGAGTAAACCAGGGAAGGAACAGGTGTGTAAAGGAGAAAACTGTTGTTATAAACGGTATTGTGGAAAGAAAATATTTGCTTTATCATCCTGACAAACTATTGTACAAGAGACATTTGTTTTTGCCATTCTGACAAAGGTATTCTATGAGAGAAACACTTACTTTTAACTCCTGAGAAAAAACTTCCATGAAAGAAACACTAAACATCTTGTGAAAAGTATTTTACGGAAAAGACTCTTACATCCTCCCAAGGAATCATTTTCACATCTTGAGAAGAATATTTTATGAAGGAATCAGTTGCTTTGTTGTTTAACAAGTGTTCCATGGAAGAGACCTTTGCTTTATCACTTCGAGAGACGTGTTGGATGAAAGAAACAGGTTTCATTGAACTGAACAGAATATTGCTGGAACAAAACCCTTTCAAAGGTGTTCCTGAATTGATACAGGCGACCCCTGGACACAAGGAGTTATAATTTTGAACATTTGTGTTGAACTGAAAACAGATACATGTACATTACACATTTTTGTATATGTTAGTGTGTGGGCCAGATAGATTTGGACACAAGGTGGATAGGGACATATAGGCCTTTATCCCATCCCCTTTTCTATTTTAATAAACATGACGAATGTTGAGACAATCACACCTTTGTGTCTGTCTCTCATCTCGGACCCCTCGCAGCACCTTTCAAGCCTCAACAAATGGTGATGCTCATCCAGCCTTATTTTCCAGCACCCTTTCCGCTACAGACAGATGCTTCAAAAATCGATTTGCGAGCCATCCAATCACAATAACAGCAAGGTATCGAACAGCGCATTAAATGGGCCACAGATTTCTCAATGTACTTCCTGTCGCGCAACACACAGGAATAGTTCCTAACCTGTATTCACCTTTTACTTCCGGGGGGATTGAAGCCATACCTCTCAGCATGCGGAACCAACTAAAAAGGGGGGATTCTCAGTGTCCAGATAAGTGCTAAATCAAATCCAGTGAATGGTCTATGCTAAGAAGACCCAATGCCATACCCCTATTCTAAGCCATAGTGCACGGGCATTTCAGGCCACCGTCTGCGGGGTCACAGTCTCAGAGTTTTAAGTGCACTGTCCTTACTTAGCCCTGCCCGATATCTTAGTGAGGAGATATCCTCCAGGATTCTGTAGACATCGGATTCACTCAAAGTACCCTCATACCAATGCTCTAGGGGTCTCTTCTTGTTCTTACCAGGAAAGACCTTGCAGTTTCCGCCACTTCTCTTGAGGGTCTCCTGGATATGTTTTTTCTCCCCCTGCCTGGGTTCTTTTCAAACTGCTGCAACTATAACCCACCCCAGCCAAGGTTCGCTCTCAAGAGCTTGAGTCGGTCACAAACTCTTCTCAGACTCTCTTTTCCCGTTAGTAACTTGGCAGCTACTACTAGGGCCTGGGATGGAGGCCCATCAGGCATCGCTCTTGCTCCTTCCGTACAGTATCCTCTGGCTCTAATGAACTCATGGGCCCAGGTCCCCGAGCAGGCTCTGTGCTCTGGCCTCCATACACCGGTTATGGTGTGGCCTCTGGTTGCCTAATTCTCCCTCAATGAGGCCGCCCCTCCTGCTCCTCTCACTGCTGCACCAGCAACTCTCTGGTTGTCATGATGCTTACCCCCGGGCATCAGGACCAAGCCCATCAGCTCCGGGAGCAAGCATCCAGATACTTGCTAAAACCCCAACAGCCCCGGCTGGGGGCTGTTTGGGTTCAGTCCTGGCACCTTAGGCGCCAGGCTCATCATGGAAATCAGTCCTGGCGCCATAGGCGCCAGACTCATAGACTTTACTTACCTGATGCAGACCATGCTGCTAGTGAGTCCAAGCCAACGTGAGGCCTGGATGGGACTATTTTTCTACAGGGACTATTTTTTACTCGGGCGTGGTTCTGGGGAACTTCTTACCTGGAACTACTTTGGAGGCTATTACAAGGGTCTACATCGCGTTATTCTGCATCCAGCAGCGTAACGCTCACCGTGCCTGCAGTCTGCATCCAGTCTTCTGCCACGCCCGCCTTGAATCTGGAGCTCCTAAAACCAAGGGGAAAGAAAAGGACAAGATTAGAAAACAAACTCACCTGATTTCGGATCCATCTCTCCTCCGGACCTGGAAAGAACATCATTTCAGTACGCGTCGCATATCTAGCTGAAGCGCTACGCCATACTCACCAGCCCTCGCAGCATCTTCCGATTCGGCGCTGCCTCCATCATTTCTTTGCCGAACTCCGGCACCTGAGGGACAAAAGAAAACAACAAGATGAGACGAGAAAACCAACAAACAAAACACTTATCATCATAGACTTACCTGATTACCACCGGAGGCATTATTCTATAACTCTCCACATCTTCATGTGCCGCACCTGCAAAGAGAGAGAAAACAACACGTTAAACACCGGCAACATTTACCGGACGGCGTCGGGTAATACAGACACTTAGGCGGGTGCCACCAACTGCCACGAGGGGTATCTTCTCACGATCTTAGTTGCAAGACAAGGAAGGAAGGGGGGAGCAAGAGTGAATCATCGGCCATATTGAACTCTATGAACTTGATACTTACCGAACATTGCCAGGAACCTCAGAGTCAATACTCTCCGGAACTCTCCCACGCCTTCAAACCAGTGAAGTAACTGGCATCAACGCACCCCTGCAATCCACGCAGGATGAAGAGCTCATCATTTAAAAACATAAGGTGAGGTTCCTAAAAGGGGATATCGGAGGTGACAAGAAGGGAGAACGAGAACAGTGGGAGGGGGCTATCACTCATATCCACGGGTGGCTAAATCCCTTTCTCCACTTGCAGGAGAATTCTTCTACGGATCAAGCAGACGAAATTAGGCGGGCCAGTCCAGACAGTCATCTCGGCACTAGGCATCACATTGGTGGAGACCGCAGCTGTCCGGGTCCGATCGACGCCCCTGTGGGAACCAGGTGAGCGTAACACTGGAACGCGTTCCCAACTCACGCAGTCTGCCTCTTTTTATAGGTTAGGGTGCGTTGGTTGTTCCAGCAAGAGCTTGGATTGATGGGTACGTTTCACCATTAGCTCGAGGACGTTGGCACGTGCTATGAGAGCTAGGCTTGATCGGTCCACCTCACCTAGAGCGCAAGGATGTTGGTAAATGCTAAATGGTTCCACCTCCTCCCCACGTGCATTACAAATTTCCTAATTAGGTTTAGTTCTTGTGGTTTATCCCATCATTCAATTCGGGGTCTGTCATTTTGGCAAATGCAAAGAGTACCCACAAATTCAAGGCCAGCCCCCCTCTTCCCTACCTTTCCAGGGACTAGTACACAGGGCAAGAACCCTGCTTGCTGTTTGTCCGGCTGGCATCAGCTCTCCCTAGGCGGGTGCAGAAATGGGAGCAACTATACACTCCTTCCAGGCCTCAGGTTGGTTGAGGAATCGTGGTGTAGAGCGTAGGGGTATTGCGGTATCAGCCCTGCCCTCACTTGTGCACTGAAAGAGAACCACACCAACGGCACACAACGGACAGGCTGCAGCTCGGCCCAGAGAGCCAAGTCAAGGATCCCACCAAGGCCCCAGTCCCAGTATTAGGTATTATGTCTCCAAACCATTGATCGCAGGCAATAAAAGTCTGAATACCTTTGCCTGCAAGCCCACCAAGCCACGTCACACGCAAGTGTGCATAGGGGCTGACCGGTACAGTTGGGCTGGAAGAGGTTAGTTGTGGGCATACCAGTTAAGTGTGTTTGTGTGTGCATGTCTCTGAGGGGCTGGGTGTTGGGGGCTTTGGGCGCAATGATTGTTGCAATGGAAGGGTTGGGCCAGGCAGTGAAAGGCTTGGGGGTGGGGGACCCCACCGCTTCAATTCAAAAAGGTAGGGCAAGGGGCTCTTAGGTCACCCCCTCCCAAATAGCCCTCACCACGCCCGTTGAAGGCCACGCAAAATCGGCCTAAAAACCAGCCTTTTATTTCTGTGTGGCAGAGGCGTAGCCAGGATTGTCTAACAAGTTGGGTCTAAATCTAATGTAGTTGAGCCAATTTCAGTGCCATTAACATCTGTAAATGAACACATGGTGCTGCTGAGTGGGCATTTACAGCTTTTGGGTGGGCCTTGCCTGCTCAGGCCCTATCCTGTCTACGCCTCTGCTGTGCGGTTTTCAGCTGTCAGAATAATGGCATAAAACCCTTGCCCCATCCCCTATGCAGTGCTTCCACCCTCCTGGCTAGGCGCTGACCAGGGCCCCCTGCACCAAGTCCCTGGTCCCACCCACAATTTTTTGATTTCAATGCTCTGGGCTTGATGCCTTGGCGGGCCACCCGTGCACCATCCCACTCCGCCTGTGCCATTTTTCCCGCTACGCTCCCATGGCCCTACACACTTTTTCAGCTCACTGAGCTTGGCACATTAGGGGGCTGCCTGAACAAAGCCCCCAGTGCCCATAACCAGCACACCCACCAATGTGGTCTCTCTGGGCCTGGAGCCCCAGAGCCCATGACCCAGCACACCCACCAATGTGGTCTCTCTGGGCCTGGAGCCCATGACCCAGCACACCCACCAATGTGGTCTCTCTGGCCCTGGTGCCCCAGAGCCCACGACCCAGCAATGTGGTCTCCCCGCCCTCTGGGCCTAATGCCTTGAAGGGCTCATGACCCAGCACACCCACCAATGTGGTCTCCCCGCCCTCTGGGCCTGGTGCTCATGACCGAGCACACCCACCAATGTGGTCTCCCCGCCCTCTGGGCCTGGTGCCCATGACCCAGCACACCCACCAATGTGGTCTCCCAGCCCTCTGGGCCTGGTGCCCATGACCCAGCACACCCACCAATGTGGTCTCTCTGGGCCTGGAGCCCCAGAGCCCATGACCCAGCACACCCACCAATGTGGTCTCTCTGGGCCTGGAGCCCATGACCCAGCACACCCACCAATGTGGTCTCTCTGGCCCTGGTGCCCCAGAGCCCACGACCCAGCAATGTGGTCTCCCCGCCCTCTGGGCCTAATGCCTTGAAGGGCTCATGACCCAGCACACCCACCAATGTGGTCTCCCCGCCCTCTGGGCCTGGTGCTCATGACCCAGCACACCCACCAATGTGGTCTCCCCGCCCTCTGGGCCTGGTGCCCATGACCCAGCACACCCACCAATGTGGTCTCCCAGCCCTCTGGGCCTGGTGCCCATGACCCAGCACACCCACCAATGTGGTCTCACCGCCCTCTGGGCCTGATGCCCATGACCCAGCACACCCACCAATGTGGTCTCCCGCCCTCTGGGCCTGGTGCCCATGACCCTGCACACCCACCAATGTGGTCTCCCAGCCCTCTGGGCCTGGTGCCCATGACCCAGCACACCCACCAATGTGGTCTCCCCGCCCTCTGGGCCTAATGCCTTGAAGGGCTCATGACCCAGCACACTCACCAATGTGGTCTCTCTGGTCCTGGTGCCCCAGAGCCCACGACCCAGCAATGTGGTCTCCCAGCCCTCTGGGCCTGGTGCCCATGACCCAGCACACCCACCAATGTGGTCTCCCGACCCTCTGGGCCTGGTGCTCATGACCGAGCACACCCACCAATGTGGTCTCCCCGCCCTCTGGGCCTGGTGCCCATGACCCAGCACACCCACCAATGTGGTCTCCCAGCCCTCTGGGCCTGGTGCCCATGACCCAGCACACCCACCAATGTGGTCTCTCTGGGCCTGGAGCCCCAGAGCCCATGACCCAGCACACCCACCAATGTGGTCTCTCTGGGCCTGGAGCCCATGACCCAGCACACCCACCAATGTGGTCTCTCTGGCCCTGGTGCCCCAGAGCCCACGACCCAGCAATGTGGTCTCCCCGCCCTCTGGGCCTAATGCCTTGAAGGGCTCATGACCCAGCACACCCACCAATGTGGTCTCCCCGCCCTCTGGGCCTGGTGCTCATGACCCAGCACACCCACCAATGTGGTCTCCCCGCCCTCTGGGCCTGGTGCCCATGACCCAGCACACCCACCAATGTGGTCTCCCAGCCCTCTGGGCCTGGTGCCCATGACCCAGCACACCCACCAATGTGGTCTCACCGCCCTCTGGGCCTGATGCCCATGACCCAGCACACCCACCAATGTGGTCTCCCGCCCTCTGGGCCTGGTGCCCATGACCCAGCACACCCACCAATGTGGTCTCCCAGCCCTCTGGGCCTGGTGCCCATGACCCAGCACACCCACCAATGTGGTCTCCCGCCCTCTGGGCCTGGTGCCCATGACCCAGCACACCCACCAATGTGGTCTCCCAGCCCTCTGGGCCTGGTGCCCATGACCCAGCACACCCACCAATGTGGTCTCCCAGCCCTCTGGGCCTGGTGCCCATGACCCAGCACACCCACCAATGTGGTCACCCAGCCCTCTGGGCCTGGTGCCCATGACCCAGCACACCCACCAATGTGGTCTCCCAGCCCTCTGGGCCTGGTGCCCATGACCCAGCACACCCACCAATGTGGTCTCCCCGCCCTCTGGGCCTGGAGACCCAGCACACCCACCAATGTGGTCTCCCGCCCTCTGGGCCTGGTGCCCATGACCCAGCACACCCACCAATGTGGTATCCCTGCCCTCTGGGCCTGGAGACCCAGCACACCCAGCAATGTGGTCTCCCGCCCTCTGGGCCTGGTGCCCATGACCCAGCACACCCACCAATGTGGTCTCCCCGCCCTCTGGGCCTGGTGCCCATGACCCAGCACATCCCCCAATGTGGTCTCCCAGCCCTCTGGGCCTGGTGCCCATGACCCAGCACACCCACCAATGTGGTCTCCCGCCCTCTGGGCCTGGAGACCCAGCACACCCACCAATGTGGTCTCCCAGCCCTCTGGGCCTGGTGCCCATGACCCAGCACACCCCCCAATGTGGTCTCCCAGCCCTCTGGGCCTGGTGCCCATGACCCAGCACACCCCCCAATGTGGTCTCCCAGCCCTCTGGGCCTGGTGCCCATGACCCAGCACACCGACCAATGTGGTCTCCCCGCCCTCTGGGCCTGGTCCCATGACCCTGCACACCCACCAATGTGGTCTCCCGCACTCTGGGCCTGGTGCCCATGACCCAGCACACCCACCAATGTGGTCTCCCGCCCTCTGGGCCTGGTACCCATGACCCAGCACACCCACCAATGACCCAGCACACCCACCAATGGGAGTGACCCAGCACACCCACCAATGTGGTCTCCCGCCGTCTGGGCCTGGTGCCCATGACCCAGCACACCCCCCAATGTGGTCTCCCCGCCCTCTGGGCCTGGTGCCCATGACCCTGCACACCCACCAATGTGGTCTCCCCGCCCTCTGGGCCTGGTGCCCATGACCCAGCACACCCACCAATGTGGTCTCCCGCCCTCTGGGCCTGGTGCCAATGACCCAGCACACCCACCAATGTGGTCTCCCGCCCTCTGGGCCTGGTGCCCATGACCCAGCACATCCACCAATGGGAGTGACCCAGCACGCCCACCAATGTAGTCTCCCGCCCTATGGGCCTAATGCCCATGACCCTGCACACCCACCAATGTGGTCTCCCGGCCCTCTGGGCCTGGTGCCCATGACCCAGCACACCCACCAATGTGGTCTCCCAGCCCTCTGGGCCTGGTGCCCATGACCCAGCACACCCACCAATGTGGTCTCCCCGCCCTCTGGGCCTGGTGCCCATGACCCAGCACACCCACCAATGTGGTCTCCCCGCCCTCTGGGCCTGGTGCCCATGACCCAGCACACCCCCCAATGTGGTCTCCCCGCCCTCTGGGCCTGGTGCCCATGACCCTGCACACCCACCAATGTGGTCTCCCCGGCCTCTGGGCCTGGTGCCCATGACCCAGCACACCCACCAATGTGGTCTCCCGCCCTCTGGGCCTGGTGCCCATGACCCAGCACACCCACCAATGTGGTCTCCCGCCCTCTGGGCCTGGTGCCCATGACCCAGCACACCCACCAATGGGAGTGACCCAGCACACCCACCAATGTGGTCTCCCGCCCTCTGGGCCTGGAGACCCAGCACACCCACCAATGTGGTCTCCCGCCCTCTGGGCCTGGAGACCCAGCACACCCACCAATGTGGTCTCCCCACCCTCTGGGCCTGGTGCCCATGACGCAGCACACCCACCAATGTGGTCTCTGACCCAGCACACCCACCAATGTGGTCTCCCGCCCTCTGGGCCTGGTGCCCATGACCCAGCACACCCACCAATGTGGTCTCCCAGCCCTCTGGGCCTGGTGCCCATGACCCGGAACACCCACCAATGTGGTCTCCCAGCCCTCTGGGCCTGGTGCCCATGACCCGGCACACCCACCAATGTGGTCTCCCAGCCCTCTGGGCCTGGTGCCCATGACCCGGCACACCCACCAATGTGGTCTCCCAGCCCTCTGGGCCTGGTGCCCATGACCCGGCACACCCACCAATGTGGTCTCCCAGCCCTCTGGGCCTGGTGCCCATGACCCAGCAGACCCACCAATGTGGTCTCCCAGCCCTCTGGGCCTGGTGCCCATGACCCAGCAGACCCACCAATGTGGTCTCCCCGCGATCTGGGCCTGGGGCCCATGACCCAGCACACCCACCAATGTGGTCTCCCCGCCCTCTGGGCCTGGAGACCCAGCACACCCACCAGTGTGGTCTCCCAGCCCTCTGGGCCTGGTGCCCATGACCCAGCACACCCAGCAATGTGGTCTCCCAGCCCTCTGGGCCTGGTGCCCATGACCCAGCACACCCACCAATGTGGTCTCCCCGCCCTCTGGGCCTGGAGACCCAGCATACCCACCAATGTGGTCTCCCAGCCCTCTGGGCCTGGTGCCCATGACCCAGCACACCCACCAATGTGGTCTCCCAGCCCTCTGGGCCTGGTGCCCATGACCCAGCACACCCACCAATGTGGTCTCCCAGCCCTCTGGGCCTGGTGCCCATGACCCAGCACAACCACCAATGTGGTCTCCCCGCCCTCTGGGCCTGGTGCCCATGACCCAGCACACCCCCCAATGTGGTCTCCCCGCCCTCTGGGCCTGGAGACCCAGCACACCCCCAATGTGGTCTCCCCGCCCTCTGGGCCTGGTGCCCATGACCCTGCACACCCACCAATGTGGTCTCCCCGCCCTCTGGGCCTGGTGCCCATGACCCAGCACACCCACCAATGTGGTCTCCCAGCCCTCTGGGCCTGGTGCCCATGACCCAGCACACCCCCCAATGTGGTCTCCCAGCCCTCTGGGCCTGGTGCCCATGACCCAGCACACCTCCCAATGTGGTCTCCCCGCCCTCTGGGCCTGGTGCCCATGACCCTGCACACCCACCAATGTGGTCTCCCCGCCCTCTGGGCCTGGTGCCCATGACCCTGCACACCCACCAATGTGGTCTCCCCGCCCTCTGGGCCTGATGCCCATGACCCAGCACACCCACCAATGATGTCTCCCGCCCTCTGGGCCTGGTGCCCATGACCCAGCACACCCACCAATGACCCAGCACACCCACCAATGGGAGTGACCCAGCACACCCACCAATGTGGTCTCCCGCCGTCTGGGCCTGGTGCCCATGACCCAGCACACCCCCCAATGTGGTCTCCCCGCCCTCTGGGCCTGGTGCCCATGACCCTGCACACCCACCAATGTGGTCTCCCCGGCCTCTGGGCCTGGTGCCCATGACCCAGCACACCCACCAATGTGGTCTCCCGCCCTCTGGGCCTGGTGCCCATGACCCAGCACACCCACCAATGTGGTGTACCAGCCCTCTGGGCCTGGTGCCCATCACCCGGAACACCCACCAATGTGGTCTCCCAGCCCTCTGGGCCTGGTGCCCATGACCCGGCACACCCACCAATGTGGTCTCCCAGCCCTCTGGGCCTGGTGCCCATGACCCAGCACACCCACCAATGTGGTCTCCCAGCCCTCTGGGCCTGGTGCCCATGACCCAGCAGACCCACCAATGTGGTCTCCCAGCCCTCTGGGCCTGGTGCCCATGACCCAGCACACCCACCAATGTGGTCTCCCCGCCCTCTGGGCCTAATGCCTTGAAGGGCTCATGACCCAGCACACCTACCAATGTGGTCTCTCTGGCCCTGGTGCCCCAGAGCCCACGACCCAGCAATGTGGTCTCCCAGCCCTCTGGGCCTGGTGCCCATGACCCAGCACACCAGACCCAGCAATGTGGTCTCCCAGCCCTCTGGGCCTGGTGCCCATGACCCAGCACACCCCCCAATGTGGTCTCCCAGCCCGCTGGGCCTGGTGCCCATGACCCTGCACACCCACCAATGTGGTCTCCCTGCCCTCTGGGCCTGGTGCCCATGACCCAGCACACCCACCAATGTGGTCTCCCGCCCTCTGGGCCTGGTGCCCATGACCCAGCACACCCACCAATGTGGTCTCCCGCCCTCTGGGCCTGGTGCCCATGACCCAGCACACCCACCAATGTGGTCTCCCACCGTCTGGGCCTGGTGCCCATGACCCAGCACACCCCCCAATGTGGTCTCCCCGCCCTCTGGGCCTGGTGCCCATGACCCTGCACACCCACCAATGTGGTCTCCCCGGCCTCTGGGCCTGGTGCCCATGACCTAGCACACCCACCAATGTGGTCTCCCGCCCTCTGGGCCTGGTGCCCATGACCCAGCACACCCACCAATGGGAGTGACCCAGCACACCCACCAATGTGGTCTCCCGCCCTCTGGGCCTAATGCCCATGACCCTGCACACCCACCAATGTGGTCTCCCCGCCCTCTGGGCCTGGTGCCCATGACCCTGTACACCCACCAATGTGGTCTCCCGCCCTCTGGGCGTGGTGCCCATGACCTAGCACACCCACCAATGTGGTCTCCCAGCCCTCTGGGCCTGGTGCCCATGACCCAGCACACCCACCAATGTGGTCTCCCCGCCCTCTGGGCCTGGTGCCCATGACCGAGCACACCCAACAATGTGGTCTCCCGCCCTCTGGGCCTGGTGCCCATGACCCTGCACACCCACCAATGTGGTCTCCCGCCCTCTGGGCCTGGAGACCCAGCACACCCACCAATGTGGTCTCCCGCCCTCTGGGCCTGGTGCCCATGACCCAGCACACCCACCAATGTGGTCTCCCCACCCTCTGGGCCTGGAGACCCAGCACACCCACCAATGTGGTCTCCCCGACCTCTGGGCCTGGTGCCCATGACCCAGCACACCCACCAATGTGGTCACCCAGCCCTCTGGGCCTGGAGACCCAGCACACCCACCAATGTGGTCTCCCCGATCTCTGGGCCTGGTGCCCATGACCCAGCACACCCACCAATGTGGTCTCCCAGCCCTCTGGGCCTGGTGCCCATGACCCAGCACACCCACCAATGTGGTCACCCAGCCCTCTGGGCCTGGTGCCCATGACCCAGCACACCCACCAATGTGGTCTCCCAGCCCTCTGGGCCTGGTGCCCATGACCCAGCACACCCACCAATGTGGTCTCCCCGCCCTCTGGGCCTGGAGACCCAGCACACCCACCAATGTGGTCTCCCGCCCTCTGGGCCTGGTGCCCATGACCCAGCACACCCACCAATGTGGTCTCCCAGCCCTCTGGGCCTGGTGCCCATGACCCAGCACATCCCCCAATGTGGTCTCCCAGCCCTCTGGGCCTGGTGCCCATGACCCAGCACACCCACCAATGTGGTCTCCCAGCCCTCTGGGCCTGGAGACCCAGCACACCCACCAATGTGGTCTCCCAGCCCTCTGGGCCTGGTGCCCATGACCCAGCACACCCACCAATGTGGTCTCCCAGCCCTCTGGGCCTGGTGCCCATGACCGAGCACACCCAACAATGTGGTCTCCCGCCCTCTGGGCCTGGTGCCCATGACCCAGCACACCCACCAATGTGGTCTCCCCGCCCTCTGGGCCTGGTCCCATGACCCTGCACACCCACCAAAGTGGTCTCCTGCACTCTGGGCCTGGTGCCCATGACCCAGCACACCCACCAATGTGGTCTCCCGCCCTCTGGGCCTGGTGCCCATGACCCAGCACACCCACCAATGACCCAGCACACCCACCAATGGGAGTGACCCAGCACACCCACCAATGTGGTCTCCCGCCATCTGGGCCTGGTGCCCATGACCCAGCACACCCCCCAATGTGGTCTCCCCGCCCTCTGGGCCTGGTGCCCATGACCCTGCACACCCACCAATGTGGTCTCCCCGCCCTCTGGGCCTGGTGCCCATGACCCAGCACACCCACCAATGTGGTCTCCCGCCCTCTGGGCCTGGTGCCAATGACCCAGCACACCCACCAATGTGGTCTCCCGCCCTCTGGGCCTGGTGCCCATGACCCAGCACATCCACCAATGGGAGTGACCCAGCACACCCACCAATGTGGTCTCCCGCCCTCTGGGCCTAATGCCCATGACCCTGCACACCCACCAATGTGGTCTCCCGGCCCTCTGGGCCTGGTGCCCATGAGCCTGTACACCCACCAATGTGGTCTCCCGCCCTCTGGGCCTGGTGCCCATGACCCAGCACACCCACCAATGTGGTCTCCCCGCCCTCTGGGCCTGGTGCCCATGACCCAGCACACCCACCAATGTGGTCTCCCGCCCTCTGGGCCTGGTGCCCATGACCCGGCACACCCACCAATGTGGTCTCCCCACCCTCTGGGCCTGGAGACCCAGCACACCCACCAATGTGGTCTCCCCGACCTCTGGGCCTGGTGCCCATGACCCAGCACACCCACCAATGTGGTCTCCCAGCCCTCTGGGCCTGGTGCCCATGACCCAGCACACCCACCAATGTGGTCACCCAGCCCTCTGGGCCTGGAGACCCAGCACACCCACCAATGTGGTCTCCCCGACCTCTGGGCCTGGTGCCCATGACCCAGCACACCCACCAATGTGGTCTCCCAGCCCTCTGGGCCTGGTGCCCATGACCCAGCACACCCACCAATGTGGTCACCCAGCCCTCTGGGCCTGGTGCCCATGACCCAGCACACCCACCAATGTGGTCTCCCAGCCCTCTGGGCCTGGTGCCCATGACCCAGCACACCCACCAATGTGGTCTCCCCGCCCTCTGGGCCTGGAGACCCAGCACACCCACCAATGTGGTCTCCCGCCCTCTGGGCCTGGTGCCCATGACCCAGCACACCCACCAATGTGGTCTCTCCGCCCTCTGGGCCTGGTGCCCATGACCCAGCACACCCACCAATGTGGTCTCACAGCCCTCTGGGCCTGGTGCCCATGACCCAGCACATCCCCCAATGTGGTCTCCCAGCCCTCTGGGCCTGGTGCCCATGACCCAGCACACCCACCAATGTGGTCTCCCACCCTCTGAGCCTGGAGACCCAGCACACCCACCAATGTGGTCTCCCAGCCCTCTGGGCCTGGTGCCCATGACCCAGCACACCCACCAATGTGGTCTCCCAGCCCTCTGGGCCTGGTGCCCATGACCCAGCACACCCACCAAAGTGGTCTCCTGCACTCTGGGCCTGGTGCCCATGACCCAGCACACCCACCAATGTGGTCTCCCGCCCTCTGGGCCTGGTGCCCATGACCCAGCACACCCACCAATGACCCAGCACACCCACCAATGGGAGTGACCCAGCACACCCACCAATGTGGTCTCCCGCCATCTGGGCCTGGTGCCCATGACCCAGCACACCCCCCAATGTGGTCTCCCCGCCCTCTGGGCCTGGTGCCCATGACCCTGCACACCCACCAATGTGGTCTCCCCGCCCTCTGGGCCTGGTGCCCATGACCCAGCACACCCACCAATGTGGTCTCCGACCCTCTGGGCCTGGTGCCAATGACCCAGCACACCCACCAATGTGGTCTCCCGCCCTCTGGGCCTGGTGCCCATGACCCAGCACATCCACCAATGGGAGTGACCCAGCACACCCACCAATGTGGTCTCCCGCCCTCTGGGCCTAATGCCCATGACCCTGCACACCCACCAATGTGGTCTCCCGGCCCTCTGGGCCTGGTGCCCATGACCCTGTACACCCATCAATGTGGTCTCCCGCCCTCTGGGCCTGGTGCCCATGACCCAGCACACCCACCAATGTGGTCTCCCCGCCCTCTGGGCCTGGTGCCCATGACCCAGCACACCCACCAATGTGGTCTCCCCGCCCTCTGGGCCTGGTGCCCATGACCCTGCACACCCACCAATGTGGTCTCCCCGGCCTCTGGGCCTGGTGCCCATGACCCAGCACACCCACCAATGTGGTCTCCCGCCCTCTGGGCCTGGTGCCCATGACCCAGCACACCCACCAATGGGAGTGACCCAGCACACCCACCAATGTGGTCTCCCGCCTTCTGGGCCTGGTGCCCATGACCCTGCACAACCACCAATGTGGTCTCCCGCCCTCTGGGCCTGGTGCCCATGACCCAGCACACCCACCAATGTGGTCTCCCCGCCCTCTGGGCCTGGTGCCCATGACCCAGCACACCCACCAATGTGGTCTCCCCGCCCTCTGGGCCTGGTGCCCATGACCCAGCACACCCACCAATGTGGTCTCCCAGCCCTCTGGGCCTGGTGCCCATGACCCAGCACACCCACCAATGTGGTCTCCCCGCCCTCTGGGCCTGGTGCCCATGACCCAGCACACCCACCAATGTGGTCTCCCCGCCCTCTGGGCCTGATGCCCATGACCCAGCACACCCACCAATGTGGTCTCCCAGCCCTCTGGGCCTGGTGCCCATGACCCAGCACACCCACCAATGTGGTCTCCCCGCCCTCTGGGCCTGGAGACCCAGCACACCCACCAATGTGGTCTCCCGCCCTCTGGGCCTGGTGCCCATGACCCAGCACACCCACCAATGTGGTCTCCCCGCCCTCTGGGCCTGGTGCCCCAGCACACCCACCAATGTGGTCTCCCCGCCCTCTGGGCCTGGTGCCCATGACCCAGCACACCCACCAATGTGGTCTCCCAGCCCTCTGGGCCTGATGCCCATGACCCAGCACACCCACCAATGTGGTCTCCCAGCCCTCTGGGCCTGGTGCCCATGACCCAGCACACCCACCAATGTGGTCTCCCCACCCTCTGGGCCTGGAGACCCAGCACACCCACCAATGTGGTCTCCCCGCCCTCTGGGCCTGGTGCCCATGACCCAGCACACCCACCAATGTGGTCTCCCAGCCCTCTGGGCCTGGTGCCCATGACCCAGCACACCCACCAATGTGGTCTCCCAGCCCTCTGGGCCCGGTGCCCATGACCCAGCACACCCACCAATGTGGTCTCCCCGCCCTCTGGGCCCGGTGCCCATGGCCCAGCACACCCACCAATGTGGTATCCCAGCCCTCTGGGCCTGGTGCCCATGACCCAGCACACCCACCAACGTGGTCTCCCCGCCCTCTGGGCCTGGTGCCCATGACCCAGCACACCCACCAATGTGGTCTCTCTGGCCCTGGTGCCCCAGAGCCCACGACCCAGCACACCCACCAATGTGGTCTCCCAGCCCTCTGGGCCTGGTGTTCATGACCCAGCACACCCACCAATGTGGTCTCCCCGCCCTCACACCCACCAATGTGGTCTCCCAGCCCTCTGGGCCTGGTGCTCATTACCCAGCACACCCACAAATGTGGTCTCACCGCCCTCTGGGCCTGGTGCTCATGACCCAGCACACCCACCAATGTGGTCTCCCCGCCCTCTGGGCCTGGTGCCCATGACCCAGCACACCCACCAATGTGGTCTCCCCGCCCTCTGGGCCTGGTCCCCATGACCCAGCACACCCACCAATGTGGTCTCCCAGCCCTCTGGGCCTGGTGCCCATGACCCAGCACACCCACCAATGTGGTCTCCCAGCACTCTGGGCCTGGTGCCCATGACCCAGCACACCCACCAATGTGGTCTCCCAGCACTCTGGGCCTGGTGCCCGACCCAGCACACCCACCAATGTGGTCTCCCCACCCTCTGGGCCTGGTGCCCATGACCCAGCACACCCACCAATGTGGTCTCCCGCCCTCTGGGCCTGGTGCCCATGACCCAGCACACCCGTCTCCCCGCCCTCTGGGCCTGGTGCCCATGACCCAGCACACCCCCCAATGTGGTCTCCCCGCCCTCTGGGCCTAATGCCCATGACCCTGCACACCCACCAATGTGGTCTCCCCGCCCTCTGGGCCTGGTGCCCATGACCCAGCACACCCACCAATGTGGTCTCCCCGCCCTCTGGGCCTGGTGCCCATGACCCAGCACAACCACCAATGTGGTCTCCCAGCCCTCTGGGCCTGGTGCCCATGACCCAGCACACCCACCAATGTGGTCTCCCCGCCCTCTGGGCCTGGTGCCCATGACCCAGCACACCCACCAATGTGGTCTCCCGCCCTCTGGGCCTGGTGCCCATGACCCAGCACACCCACCAATGTGGTCTCCCCACCCTCTGGGCCTGGAGATCCAGCACACCCACCAATGTGGTCTCCCCGCCCTCTGGGCCTGGTGCCCATGACCCAGCACACCCACCAATGTGGTCTCCCGCCCTCTGGGCCTGGTGCCCATGACCCAGCACACCCACCAATGTGGTCTCCCAGCCCTCTGGGCCTGGTGCCCATGACCCAGAACACCCACCAATGTGGTCTCCCGCCCTCTGGGCCTGGTGCCTCTGACCCAGCACACCCACCAATGTGGTCTCCCAGCCCTCTGGGCCTGGTGCCCATGACCCAGCACGCCCACCAATGTGGTCTCGCCGCCCTCTGGGCCTGGTGCCCATGACCCAGCACACCCACCAATGTGGTCTCCCCGCCCTCTGGGCCTGGTGCCCATGACCCAGCACACCCACCAATGTGGTCCCTCTGGCCCTGGTGCCCCAGAGCCCACGACCCAGCACACCCACCAATGTGGTCTCCCAGCCCTCTGGGCCTGGTGCTCATGACCCAGCACACCCACCAATGTGGTCTCCCCGCCCTCTGGGCCTGGTGCCCATGACCCAGCACACCCCCCAATGTGGTCTCCCAGCCCTCTGGGCCTGGTGCCCATGACCCAGCACACCCACCAATGTGGTCTCCCAGCCCTCTGGGCCTGGTGCCCATGACCCAGCACACCCACCAATGTGGTCTCCCCGCCCTCTGGGCCTGGTGCCCATGACCCAGCACACCCACCAATGTGGTCTCCCCGCCCTCTGGGCCTGGTGCCCATGACCCAGCACACCCACCAATGTGGTCTCCCAGCCCTCTGGGCCTGGTGCCCATGACCCAGCACACCCACCAATGTGGTCTCCCGCCCTCTGGGCCTGGTGCCCATGACCCAGCACAACCACCAATGTGGTCTCCCAGCCCTCTGGGCCTGGTGCCCATGACCCAGCACACCCCCCAATGTGGTCTCCCAGCCCTCTGGGCCTGGTGCCCATGACCCAGCACACCCCCCAATGTGGTCTCCCAGCCCTCTGGGCCTGGTGCCCATGACCCACCAATGTGGTCTCCCCGCCCTCTGGGCCTGGTGCCCATGACCCAGCACACCCCCCAATGTGGTCTCCCCGCCCTCTGGGCTGGTGCCCAAGACCCTGCACACCCACCAATGTGGTCTCCCAGCCCTCTGGGCCTGGTGCCCATGACCCAGCACACCCACCAATGTGGTCTCCCCGCCCTCTGGGCCTGGTGCCCATGACCCAGCACACCCACCAATGTGGTCTCCCCGCCCTCTGGGCCTGATGCCCATGACCCAGCACACCCACCAATGTGGTCTCCCAGCCCTCTGGGCCTGGTGCCCATGACCCAGCACACCCACCAATGTGGTCTCCCCGCCCTCTGGGCCTGGAGACCCAGCACACCCACCAATGTGGTCTCCCGCCCTCTGGGCCTGGTGCCCATGACCCAGCACACCCACCAATGTGGTCTCCCCGCCCTCTGGGCCTGGTGCCCCAGCACACCCACCAATGTGGTCTCCCGCCCTCTGGGCCTGGTGCCCATGACCCAGCACACCCACCAATGTGGTCTCCCCGCCCTCTGGGCTGGTGCCCATGACCCAGCACACCCACCAATGTGGTCTCCCAGCCCTCTGGGCCTGATGCCCATGACCCAGCACACCCACCAATGTGGTCTCCCAGCCCTCTGGGCCTGGTGCCCATGACCCAGCACACCCACCAATGTGGTCTCCCCACCCTCTGGGCCTGGAGACCCAGCACACCCACCAATGTGGTCTCCCAGCCCTCTGGGCCTGATGCCCATGACCCAGCACACCCACCAATGTGGTCTCCCAGCCCTCTGGGCCTGGTGCCCATGACCCAGCACACCCACCAATGTGGTCTCCCAGCCCTCTGGGCCTGGTGCCCATGACCCAGCACACCCCCCAATGTGGTCTCCCCGCCCTCTGGGCCCGGTGCCCATGGCCCAGCACACCCACCAATGTGGTATCCCAGCCCTCTGGGCCTGGTGCCTATGACCCAGCACACCCAGCAACGTGGTCTCCCCGCCCTCTGGGCCTGGTGCCCATGACCCAGCACACCCACCAATGTGGTCTCTCTGGCCCTGGTGCCCCAGAGCCCACGACCCAGCACACCCACCAATGTGGTCTCCCAGCCCTCTGGGCCTGGTGTTCATGACCCAGCACACCCACCAATGTGGTCTCCCCGCCCTCACACCCACCAATGTGGTCTCCCAGCCCTCTGGGCCTGGTGCCCATGACCCAGCACACCCACCAATGTGGTCTCCCGCCCTCTGGGCCTGGTGCCCATGACCCAGCACACCCACCAATGTGGTCTCCCCACCCTCTGGGCCTGGAGATCCAGCACACCCACCAATGTGGTCTCCCCGCCCTCTGGGCCTGGTGCCCATGACCCAGCACACCCACCAATGTGGTCTCCCCGCCCTCTGGGCCTGGTGCCCATGACCCAGCACACCCACCAATGTGGTCTCCCGCCCTCTGGGCCTGGTGCCTCTGACCCAGCACACCCACCAATGTGGTCTCCCAGCCCTCTGGGCCTGGTGCCCATGACCCAGCACACCCACCAATGTGGTCTCGCCGCCCTCTGGGCCTGGTGCCCATGACCCAGCACACCCACCAATGTGGTCTCCCCGCCCTCTGGGCCTGGTGCCCATGACCCAGCACACCCACCAATGTGGTCCCTCTGGCCCTGGTGCCCCAGAGCCCACGACCCAGCACACCCACCAATGTGGTCTCCCAGCCCTCTGGGCCTGGTGCTCATGACCCAGCACACCCACCAATGTGGTCTCCCCGCCCTCTGGGCCTGGTGCCCATGACCCAGCACACCCCCCAATGTGGTCTCCCAGCCCTCTGGGCCTGGTGCCCATGACCCAGCACACCCACCAATGTGGTCTCCCAGCCCTCTGGGCCTGGTGCCCATGACCCAGCACACCCACCAATGTGGTCTCCCCGCCCTCTGGGCCTGGTGCCCATGACCCAGCACACCCACCAATGTGGTCTCCCCGCCCTCTGGGCCTGGTGCCCATGACCCAGCACACCCCCCAATGTGGTGGGCCTGGTGCCCATGACCCAGCACACCCACCAATGTGGTCTCCCCGCCCTCTGGGCCTGGTGCCCATGACCCAGCACACCCACCAATGTGGTCTCCCCGCCCTCTGGGCCTGGTGCCCATGACCCAGCACACCCACCAATGTGGTCTCCCAGCCCTCTGGGCCTGGTGCCCATGACCCAGCACACCCCCCAATGTGGTCTCCCAGCCCACCCACCAATGTGGTCTCCCCGCCCTCTGGGCCTGGAGACCCAGCACACCCACCAATGTGGTCTCCCGCCCTCTGGGCCTGGTGCCCATGACCCAGCACACCCACCAATGTGGTCTCCCAGCCCTCTGGGCCTGGTGCCCCAGCACACCCACCAATGTGGTCTCCCAGCCCTCTGGGCCTGGTGCCCATGACCCAGCACACCCACCAATGTGGTCTCCCCACCCTCTGGGCCTGGAGACCCAGCACACCCACCAATGTGGTCTCCCCGCCCTCTGGGCCTGGTGCCCATGACCCAGCACACCCACCAATGTGGTCTCCCAGCCCTCTGGGCCTGGTGCCCATGACCCAGCACATCCACCAATGTGGTCTCCCAGCCCTCTGGGCCTGGTGCTCATGACCCAGCACACCCACCAATGTGGTCTCCCCGCCCTCACACCCACCAATGTGGTCTCCCAGCCCTCTGGGCCTGGTGCCCATGACCCAGCACACCCCCCAATGTGGTCTCCCAGCCCTCTGGGCCTGGTGCCCATGACCCAGCACACCCACCAATGTGGTCTCCCCACCCTCTGGGCCTGGTGCCCATGACCCAGCACACCCCCCAATGTGGTCTCCCAGCCCTCTGGGCCTGGTGCCCATGACCCACCAATGTGGTCTCCCCGCCCTCTGGGCCTGGTGCCCATGACCCAGCACACCCCCCAATGTGGTCTCCCCGCCCTCTGGGCTGGTGCCCATGACCCTGCACACCCACCAATGTGGTCTCCCAGCCCTCTGGGCCTGGTGCCCATGACCCAGCACACCCACCAATGTGGTCTCCCCGCCCTCTGGGCCTGGTGCCCATGACCCAGCACACCCCCCAATGTGGTCTCCCAGCCCTCTGGGCCTGGTGCCCATGACCCAGCACACCCACCAATGTGGTCTCCCAGCCCTCTGGGCCTGGTGCCCATGACCCAGCACACCCACCAATGTGGTCTCCCCACCCTCTGGGCCTGGAGACCCAGCACACCCACCAATGTGGTCTCCCCGCCCTCTGGGCCTGGTGCCCATGACCCAGCACACCCACCAATGTGGTCTCCCAGCCCTCTGGGCCTGGTGCCCATGACCCAGCACACCCACCAATGTGGTCTCCCAGCCCTCTGGGCCTGGTGCCCATGACCCAGCACACCCCCCAATGTGGTCTCCCCGCCCTCTGGGCCCGGTGCCCATGGCCCAGCACACCCACCAATGTGGTATCCCAGCCCTCTGGGCCTGGTGCCTATGACCCAGCACACCCACCAACGTGGTCTCCCCGCCCTCTGGGCCTGGTGCCCATGACCCAGTACACCCACCAATGTGGTCTCTCTGGCCCTGGTGCCCCAGAGCCCACGACCCAGCACACCCACCAATGTGGTCTCCCAGCCCTCTGGGCCTGGTGTTCATGACCCAGCACACCCACCAATGTGGTCTCCCCGCCCTCACACCCACCAATGTGGTCTCCCAGCCCTCTGGGCCTGGTGCCCATGACCCAGCACACCCACCAATGTGGTCTCCCGCCCTCTGGGCCTGGTGCCCATGACCCAGCACACCCACCAATGTGGTCTCCCCACCCTCTGGGCCTGGAGATCCAGCACACCCACCAATGTGGTCTCCCCGCCCTCTGGGCCTGGTGCCCATGACCCAGCACACCCACCAATGTGGTCTCCCGCCCTCTGGGCCTGGTGCCCATGACCCAGCACACCCACCAATGTGGTCTCCCAGCCCTCTGGGCCTGGTGCCCATGACCCAGAACACCCACCAATGTGGTCTCCCGCCCTCTGGGCCTGGTGCCTCTGACCCAGCACACCCACCAATGTGGTCCCCCAGCCCTCTGGGCCTGGTGCTCATGACCCAGCACACCCACCAATGTGGTCTCCCCGCCCTCTGGGCCTGGTGCCCATGACCCAGCACACCCCCCAATGTGGTCTCCCAGCCCTCTGGGCCTGGTGCCCATGACCCAGCACACCCACCAATGTGGTCTCCCAGCCCTCTGGGCCTGGTGCCCATGACCCAGCACACCCACCAATGTGGTCTCCCCGCCCTCTGGGCCTGGTGCCCATGACTCAGCACACCCACCAATGTGGTCTCCCCGCCCTCTGGGCCTGGTGCCCATGACCCAGCACACCCCCCAATGTGGTGGGCCTGGTGCCCATGACCCAGCACACCCACCAATGTGGTCTCCCCGCCCTCTGGGCCTGGTGCCCATGACCCAGCACACCCACCAATGTGGTCTCCCCGCCCTCTGGGCCTGGTGCCCATGACCCAGCACACCCACCAATGTGGTCTCCCAGCCCTCTGGGCCTGGTGCCCATGACCCAGCACACCCCCCAATGTGGTCTCCCAGCCCACCCACCAATGTGGTCTCCCCGCCCTCTGGGCCTGGAGACCCAGCACACCCACCAATGTGGTCTCCCGCCCTCTGGGCCTGGTGCCCATGACCCAGCACACCCACCAATGTGGTCTCCCAGCCCTCTGGGCCTGGTGCCCCAGCACACCCACCAATGTGGTCTCCCAGCCCTCTGGGCCTGGTGCCCATGACCCAGCACACCCACCAATGTGGTCTCCCCACCCTCTGGGCCTGGAGACCCAGCACACCCACCAATGTGGTCTCCCCGCCCTCTGGGCCTGGTGCCCATGACCCAGCACACCCACCAATGTGGTCTCCCAGCCCTCTGGGCCTGGTGCCCATGACCCAGCACACCCACCAATGTGGTCTCCCAGCCCTCTGGGCCTGGTGCTCATGACCCAGCACACCCACCAATGTGGTCTCCCCGCCCTCACACCCACCAATGTGGTCTCCCAGCCCTCTGGGCCTGGTGCCCATGACCCAGCACACCCCCCAATGTGGTCTCCCAGCCCTCTGGGCCTAGTGCCCATGACCCAGCACACCCACCAATGTGGTCTCCCCACCCTCTGGGCCTGGTGCCCATGACCCAGCACACCCCCCAATGTGGTCTCCCAGCCCTCTGGGCCTGGTGCCCATGACCCACCAATGTGGTCTCCCCGCCCTCTGGGCCTGGTGCCCATGACCCAGCACACCCCCCAATGTGGTCTCCCCGCCCTCTGGGCTGGTGCACATGACCCTGCACACCCACCAATGTGGTCTCCCAGCCCTCTGGGCCTGGTGCCCATGACCCAGCACACCCACCAATGTGGTCTCCCCGCCCTCTGGGCCTGGTGCCCATGACCCAGCACACCCCCCAATGTGGTCTCCCAGCCCTCTGGGCCTGGTGCCCATGACCCAGCACACCCACCAATGTGGTCTCCCAGCCCTCTGGGCCTGGTGCCCATGACCCAGCACACCCACCAATGTGGTCTCCCCACCCTCTGGGCCTGGAGACCCAGCACACCCACCAATGTGGTCTCCCCGCCCTCTGGGCCTGGTGCCCATGACCCAGCACACCCACCAATGTGGTCTCCCAGCCCTCTGGGCCTGGTGCCCATGACCCAGCACACCCACCAATGTGGTCTCCCAGCCCTCTGGGCCTGGTGCCCATGACCCAGCACACCCCCCAATGTGGTCTCCCCGCCCTCTGGGCCCGGTGCCCATGGCCCAGCACACCCACCAATGTGGTATCCCAGCCCTCTGGGCCTGGTGCCTATGACCCAGCACACCCACCAACGTGGTCTCCCCGCCCTCTGGGCCTGGTGCCCATGACCCAGCACACCCACCAATGTGGTCTCTCTGGCCCTGGTGCCCCAGAGCCCACGACCCAGCACACCCACCAATGTGGTCTCCAAGCCCTCTGGGCCTGGTGTTCATGACCCAGCACACCCACCAATGTGGTCTCCCCGCCCTCACACCCACCAATGTGGTCTCCCAGCCCTCTGGGCCTGGTGCCCATGACCCAGCACACCCACCAATGTGGTCTCCCGCCCTCTGGGCTTGGTGCCCATGACCCAGCACACCCACCAATGTGGTCTCCCCACCCTCTGGGCCTGGAGATCCAGCACACCCACCAATGTGGTCTCCCCGCCCTCTGGGCCTGGTGCCCATGACCCAGCACACCCACCAATGTGGTCTCCCGCCCTCTGGGCCTGGTGCCCATGACCCAGCACACCCACCAATGTGGTCTCCCAGCCCTCTGGGCCTGGTGCCCATGACCCAGAACACCCACCAATGTGGTCTCCCGCCCTCTGGGCCTGGTGTCTCTGACCCAGCACACCCACCAATGTGGTCTCCCAGCCCTCTGGGCCTGGTGCCCATGACCCAGCACACCCACCAATGTGGTCTCGCCGCCCTCTGGGCCTGGTGCCCATGACCCAGCACACCCACCAATGTGGTCTCCCCGCCCTCTGGGCCTGGTGCCCATGACCCAGCACACCCACCAATGTGGTCCCTCTGGCCCTGGTGCCCCAGAGCCCACGACCCAGCACACCCACCAATGTGGTCTCCCAGCCCTCTGGGCCTGGTGCTCATGACCCAGCACACCCACCAATGTGGTCTCCCCGCCCTCTGGGCCTGGTGCCCATGACCCAGCACACCCCCCAATGTGGTCTCCCAGCCCTCTGGGCCTGGTGCCCATGACCCAGCACACCCACCAATGTGGTCTCCCAGCCCTCTGGGCCTGGTGCCCATGACCCAGCACACCCACCAATGTGGTCTCCCCGCCCTCTGGGCCTGGTGCCCATGACCCAGCACACCCACCAATGTGGTCTCCCCGCCCTCTGGGCCTGGTGCCCATGACCCAGCACACCCACCAATGTGGTCTCCCCGCCCTCTGGGCCTGGTGCCCATGACCCAGCACACCCCCCAATGTGGTCTCCCAGCCCACCCACCAATGTGGTCTCCCCGCCCTCTGGGCCTGGAGACCCAGCACACCCACCAATGTGGTCTCCCGCCCTCTGGGCCTGGTTCCCATGACCCAGCACACCCACCAATGTGGTCTCCCCGCCCTCTGGGCCTGGTGCCCCAGCACACCCACCAATGTGGTCTCCCCGCCCTCTGGGCTGGTGCCCATGACCCAGCACACCCACCAATGTGGTCTCCCAGCCCTCTGGGCCTGGTGCCCATGACCCAGCACACCCACCAATGTGGTCTCCCAGCCCTCTGGGCCTGGTGCCCATGACCCAGCACACCCACCAATGTGGTCTCCCCACCCTCTGGGCCTGGAGACCCAGCACACCCACCAATGTGGTCTCCCCGCCCTCTGGGCCTGGTGCCCATGACCCAGCACACCCACCAATGTGGTCTCCCAGCCCTCTGGGCCTGGTGCCCATGACCCAGCACACCCACCAATGTGGTCTCCCAGCCCTCTGGGCCTGGTGCTCATGACCCAGCACACCCACCAATGTGGTCTCCCCGCCCTCACACCCACCAATGTGGTCTCCCAGCCCTCTGGGCCTGGTGCTCATGACCCAGCACACCCACCAATGTGGTCTCACCGCCCTCTGGGCCTGGTGCCCATGACCCAGCACACCCACCAATGTGGTCTCCCCGCCCTCTGGGCCTGGTGCCCATGACCCAGCACACCCACCAATGTGGTCTCCCCGCCCTCTGGGCCTGGTGCCCATGACCCAGCACACCCACCAATGTGGTCTCCCCGCCCTCTGGGCCTGGTGCCCATGACCCAGCACACCCACCAATGTGGTCTCCCCGCACTCTGGGCCTGGTGCCCATGACCCAGCACACCCACCAATGTGGTCTCCCCACCCTCTGGGCCTGGTGCCCATGACCCAGCACACCCACCAATGTGGTCTCCCGCCCTCTGGGCCTGGTGCCCATGACCCAGCACACCCGTCTCCCCGCCCTCTGGGCCTGGTGCCCATGACCCAGCACACCCACCAATGTGGTCTCCCCGCCCTCTGGGCCTAATGCCCATGACCCTGCACACCCACCAATGTGGTCTCCCCGCCCTCTGGGCCTGGTGCCCATGACCCAGCACACCCACCAATGTGGTCTCCCCGCCCTCTGGGCCTGGTGCCCATGACCCAGCACACCCACCAATGTGGTCTCCCCGCCCTCTGGGCCTGGTGCCCATGACCCAGCACAACCACCAATGTGGTCTCCCAGCCCTCTGGGCCTGGTGCCCATGACCCAGCACAACCACCAATGTGGTCTCCCAGCCCTCTGGGCCTGGTGCCCATGACCCAGCACACCCACCAATGTGGTCTCCCAGCCCTCTGGGCCTGGAGACCCAGCACACCCACCAATGTGGTCTCCCGCCCTCTGGGCCTGGTGCCCATGACCCAGCACACCCACCAATGTGGTCTCCCCGCCCTCTGGGCCTGGAGACCCAGCACACCCACCAATGTGGTCTCCCAGCCCTCTGGGCCTGGTGCCCATGACCCAGCACACCCACCAATGTGGTCTCCCCGCCCTCTGGGCCTGGAGACCCAGCACACCCACCAATGTGGTCTCCCAGCCCTCTGGGCCTGGTGCCCATGACCCAGCACACCCACCAATGTGGTCTCCCCGCCCTCTGGGCCTGGTGCCCATGACCCAGCACACCCACCAATGTGGTCTCCCAGCCCTCTGGGCCTGGTGCCCATGACCCAGCACACACACCAATGTGGTCTCCCCACCCTCTGGGCCTGGAGACCCAGCACACCCACCAATGTGGTCTCCCCGCCCTCTGGGCCTGGTGCCCATGACCCAGCACACCCACCAATGTGGTCTCCCGCCCTCTGGCCCTGGTGCCCATGACCCAGCACACCCACCAATGTGGTCTCCCAGCCCTCTGGGCCTGGTGCCCATGACCCAGAACACCCACCAATGTGGTCTCCCGCCCTCTGGGCCTGGTGCCCATGACCCAGCACACCCACCAATGTGGTCTCCCAGCATCTGGGCCTGGTGCCCATGACCCCACCAATGTGGTCTCCCGCCCTCTGGGCCTGGTGCCCATGACCCAGCACACCCCCATGACCCAGCACACCCACCAATGTGGTCTCCCAGCCCTCTGGGCCTGGTGCCCATGACCCAGCACACCCCCCAATGTGGTCTCCCAGCCCTCTGGGCCTGGTGCCCATGACCCAGCACACCCACCAATGTGGTCTCCCCGCCCTCTGGGCCTGGTGCCCATGACCCAGCACACCCACCAATGTGGTCTCCCCGCCCCCCGGGCCTGGTGCCCATGACCCAGCACACCCACCAATGTGGTCTCCCACCCTCTGGGCCTGGTGCCCATGACCCTGCACACCCACCAATGTGGTCTCCCCGCCCTCTGGGCCTGGAGACCCAGCACACCCACCAATGTGGTCTCCCCGCCCTCTGGCCTGGTGCCCATGACCCAGCACACCCCCCAATGTGGTCTCCCAGCCCTCTGGGCCTGGTGCCCATGACCCAGCACACCCACCAATATGGTCTCCTCGACCTCTGGGCCTGGTGCCCATCACCCAGCACACCCACCAATGTGGTCTCCCCGCCCTCTGGGCCTGGTGCCCATGACCCAGCACACCCACCAATGTGGTCTCCCCGCCCCCCGCCCTCTGGGCCTGGTGCCCATGACCCAGCACACCCACCAATGTGGTCTCCCACCCTCTGGGCCTGGTGCCCATGACCCTGCACACCCACCAATGTGGTCTCCCCGCCCTCTGGGCCTGGAGACCCAGCACACCCACCAATGTGGTCTCCCCGCCCTCTGGGCCTGGTGCCCATGACCCAGCACACCCCCCAATGTGGTCTCCCAGCCCTCTGGGCCTGGTGCCCATGACCCAGCACACCCACCAATGTGGTCTCCCCGCCCTCTGGGCCTGGTGCCCATGACCCAGCACACCCACCAATGTGGTCTCCCGCCCTCTGGGCCTGGTGCCCATGACCCAGCACACCCCCCAATGTGGTCTCCCCGCCCTCTGGGCCTGGTGCCCATGACCCAGCACACCCCCCAATGTGGTCTCCCCGTCCTCTGGGCCTGGTGCCCATGACCCAGCACACCCACCAATGTGGTCTCCCGCCCCCCTCTGGGCCTGGTGCCCATGACCCAGCACACCCACCAATGTGGTCTCCCCGCCCTCTGGGCCTGGTGCCCATGACCCAGCACACCCACCAATGTGGTCTCCCCGCCCTCTGGGCCTGGTGCCCATGACCCAGCACACCCCCATGACTCAGCACACCCCCCAATGTGGTCTCCCCGCCCTCTGGGCCTGGTGCCCATGACCCAGCACACCCCCCAATGTGGTCTCCCCGTCCTCTGGGCCTGGTGCCCATGACCCAGCACACCCACCAATGTGGTCTCCCCCCCCTCTGGGCCTGGTGCCCATGACCCAGCACACCCACCAATGTGGTCTCCCCGCCCTCTGGGCCTGGTGCCCATGACCCAGCACACCCACCAATGTGGTCTCCCCGCCCTCTGGGCCTGGTGCCCATGACCCAGTACACCCCCCAATGTGGTCTCCCAGCCCTCTGGGCCTGGTGCCCATGACCCAGCACACCCCCCAATGTGGTCTCCCAGCCCTCTGGGCCTGGTGCCCATGACCCAGCACACCCACCAATGTGGTCTCCCCGCCCTCTGGGCCTGGAGACCCAGCACACCCACCAATGTGGTCTCCCGCCCTCTGGGCCTGGTGCCCATGACCCAGCACACCCACCAATGTGGTCTCCCCGCCCTCTGGGCCTGGAGACCCAGCACACCCATCAAATGTGGTCTCCCCGCCCTCTGGGCCTGGTGCCCATGACCCAGCACACCCACCAATGTGGTCTCCCCGCCCTCTGGGCCTGGTGCCCATGACCCAGCACACCCACCAATGTGGTCTCCCAGCCCTCTGGGCCTGGTGCCCATGACCCAGCACACCCACCAATGTGGTCTCCCCACCCTCTGGGCCTGGAGACCCGGCACACCCACCAATGTGGTCTCCCCGCCCTCTGGGCCTGGTGCCCATGACCCAGCACACCCACCAATGTGGTCTCCCAGCCCTCTGGGCCTGGTGCCCATGACCCAGCACACCCACCAATGTGGTCTCCCAGCCCTCTGGGCCTGGTGCCCATGACCCCGCACACCCACCAATGTGGTCTCCCCGCCCTCTGGGCCTGGTGCCCATGGCCCAGCACACCCACCAATGTGGTCTCCCAGCCCTCTGGGACTGGTGCCCATGACCCAGCACACCCACCAATGTGGTCTCCCAGCCCTCTGGGCCTGGTGCCCATGACCCAGCACACCCACCAACGTGGTCTCCCCGCCCTCTGGGCCTGGTGCCCATGACCCAGCACACCCACCAACGTGGTCTCCCCGCCCTCTGGGCCTGGTGCCCATGACCCAGCACACCCACCAATGTGGTCTCTCTGGCCCTGGTGCCCCAGAGCCCACGACCCAGCACACCCACCAATGTGGTCTCCCAGCCCTCTGGGCCTGGTGCTCATGACCCAGCACACCCACCAATGTGGTCTCCCAGCCCTCTGGGCCTGGTGCCCATGACCCAGCACACCCACCAATGTGGTCTCCCCGCCCTCTGGGCCTGGTGCCCATGACCCAGCACACCCACCAATGTGGTCTCCCCGCCCTCTGGGCCTGGAGACCCAGCACACCCACCAATGTGGTCTCCCGCCCTCTGGGCCTGGTGCCCATGACCCAGCACACCCACCAATGTGGTCTCCCCGCCCTCTGGGCCTGGAGACCCAGCACACCCACCAATGTGGTCTCCCAGCCCTCTGGGCCTGGTGCCCATGACCCAGCACACCCACCAATGTGGTCTCCCAGCCCTCTGGGCCTGGTGCCCATGACCCAGCACACCCACCAATGTGGTCTCCCCGCCCTCTGGGCCTGGAGACCCAGCACACCCACCAATGTGGCCTCCCAGCCCTCTGAGCCTGGTGCCCATGACCCAGCACACCCACCAATCTGGTCTCCCCGCCCTCTGGGCCTGGTGCCCATGACCCAGCACACCCACCAATGTGGTCTCCCAGCCCTCTGGGCCTGGTGCCCATGACCCAGCACACACACCAATGTGGTCTCCCCACCCTCTGGGCCTGGAGACCCAGCACACCCACCAATGTGGTCTCCCGCCCTCTGGGCCTGGTGCCCATGACCCAGCACACCCACCAATGTGGTCTCCCGCCCTCTGGGCCTGGTGCCCATGACCCAGCACACCCACCAATGTGGTCTCCCAGCCCTCTGGGCCTGGTGCCCATGACCCCACCAATGTGGTCTCCCGCCCTCTGGGCCTGGTGCCCATGACCCAGCACACCCCCATGACCCAGCACACCCCCCAATGCCCCCAATGTGGTCTCCCAGCCCTCTGGGCCTGGTGCCCATGACCCAGCACACCCCCCAATGTGGTCTCCCAGCCCTCTGGGCCTGGTGCCCATGACCCAGCACACCCACCAATGTGGTCTCCCCGCCCTCTGGGCCTGGTGCCCATGACCCAGCACACCCACCAATGTGGTCTCCCAGCCCTCTGGGCCTGGTGCCCATGACCCAGCACACCCACCAATGTGGCCTGGAGACCCAGCACACCCACCAATGTGGTCTCCCCGCCCTCTGGGCCTGGTGCCCATGACCCAGCACACCCACCAATATGGTCTCCCCGCCCTCTGGGCCTGGTGCCCATGACCCAGCACACCCACCAATGTGGTCTCCCCGCCCTCTGGGCCTGGTGCCCATGACCCAGCACACCCACCAATGTGGTCTCCTGCCCTCTGGGCCTGGTGCATTGAAGGGCTCATGACCCAGCACACCCCCCAAACGCCCCAATGTGGTCTCCCAGCCCTTTGGGCCTGGTGCCCATGACCCAGCACACCCACCAATGTGGTCTCCTGCCCTCTGGGCCTGGTGCCCATGACCCAGCACACCCACCAATGTGGTCTCCCAGCCCTCTGGGCCTGGTCCTCATGACCCAGCACACCCACCAATGTGGTCTCCCCGTCCTCTGGGCCTGGTGCCCATGACCCTGCACACCCACCAATGTGGTCTCCCCGCACTCTGGGCCTGGAGACCCAGCACACCCACCAATGTGGTCTCCCCGCCCTCTGGGCCTGGTGCCCATGACCCAGCACACCCCCCAATGTGGTCTCCCAGCCCTCTGGGCCTGGTGCCCATGACCCAGCACACCCACCAATATGGTCTCCCCGCCCTCTGGGCCTGGTGCCCATGACCCAGCACACCCCCCAATGTGGTCTCCCAGCCCTCTGGGCCTGGTGCCCATGACCCAGCACACCCACCAATGTAGTCTCCCCGACCCTCTGAGCCTAATGCTTTTATTTTTTGACATCCGGGCTTGGCAAACATGACTAATTTGTTATCCCCGAATGGGACCATTGATGATGACCCTTCCTTGTTTCACCCCACCCCACCTCACCTCAGAATGCTATTTAAGCCCCATAAGGTCCACACACTTTATGTATTTTTTTGGTCCACCAGGCACATAATATGGTTTTAGGCAACACTTGGCATATGAAGACAGCACACATGGGGTTATACTGGCAATATGGTGACTGAGCCAGGAACATTAATGTTATGTTAGGTTTATATATACTGCACACTTGTTAGGCAAGATTGTATGCAGTACCCTATGGGAGACTACACCAGCCTTGTACTCTTGGCAATAGGAACCCAACCTTTGGTATAAGCATGTACTACACACGTTGGTAGAGTGACTGAGCAGCCAGGCTCATCTCTTCCTAGAGCTTGGTTCCGGCTTAAAAACAATGCATTCGATTCTGGTGCTCCTGTCCCCTGGCACTCGGTTCCTGCAGCAGCAATGGAAGTACAGCCAGCAGAGAGAGGGGTTTCAGTAGAGTTCATTTTGAGGTCGATTGGTCCCACCAACCCAAGAGAAGTCATCCTTTCTGAGCTTCTCTAGTCGATGTCGAAATAGGAGCTTCAGCACTGCAGCAGGGCGTCAGCGGGCAAAACAACGGTCCAGGAGCTGCAGCAAGCTTCTCTTCCAGTTTATTTCTTCGGTTCCTTCGCCCAGTGGTCATCTCTGCCTTCCTTGCAAAAGACCTCACCTTTTATGCAAGTCTCTCCCATTCATTCGCAGCCTGTCACTGACACAGCAGGGTGGCTGTCCTCCAAGGACAGCCAGCCGCCCAATCACCTTTGGTGCATTCCTGTAACTAAGGAGACTAAGCACAAGGAGTTTCAGGCACCTCCCTCGCTTCAAGCCCTGCCAAATCCGCTGGAGCCAGAGGTGGGCTTCACCAGTGAATTCTGAAATGGCAAAAATAAAGACCAGTTCCATTTTGACAAAATGGGCACCCATGGGTGCTATACTGCAGCTGCAAACGCAGCCCGCAGTAAAAACACAATATGGTAGGAAAAAGTAAACCACTGCCACCAGCCATTAATTGTACAATAGGTAACATAAAAATATTACACGAGAAGTTAGACTACTCTTGAAACAGTCATTTATCCAAGAGAAGGTATTTAAACCTTAGCAGAAATCCAAAGGAGTTCTCTGTGACACTGCACTGAGGGTGCTGTGTGTCACAATGCAACAAGGTGATGCCTATGGAGTTCGTCAGGCTCCAAAACCAAAAATAAAACAGTGTTCAAATCAAATAAAAATGCACGAGAGAGTGGGGAAAAGGCCTCACACTCTCCAGGATAAAAATGAAAAGTCCTAAAGTCCAGCAAAAGTGCTGGGGGTCTCAAAGGTAGAAGGGAATTAGCACATTTCTGAGAATTCTCCCTAACATCAGTGAATGCATGCACATGTTGTTTTAGGCAATACTGGATATGAATGAAGAACACATGGGGTTATACTTCAGCAATATGGTGACAGAGCCAGGACCATGAACGTTAGGTTAGATGTATATACACTGCACACATATGCTGTTTTAGGCAACACTGGATATGAATGCAGGAGTTCTACTTTCGCAGTATGGGGACTGAACCAGGAAAAAGGAATGCATTAATCAAGCACTTGGCAAATAAAATCAGTACTTATGGGATGGTCTCTTTTCACCTGCGCTCAAGTACCAGGAACTCATAACCAAATGCAACCGTTATGGTAACCATGAATACAACTGGTGACCTTTGCACCTGCTGGTAGATTTCAAGCAGTCACCAGAATGCAAAGGCAGCAGTTCAGGGCGTTCGATAGTGAAAACGTTGCCACCCTCACCTCTGAAGTGAATGATGTGGCAGCAGCAGGAAAGGCCCTATACCCAGAGGCTTCTATACCCACTGCAAAGGTTTGCCATCTCCTGCCTAGAAAGAAGGACCGATTGTTAGGTAGGAATTAGTGTGTGGTGTGGGGCTACTCAAGACTGCTAACCCACCTTTTAATATAGGCCTGCACTACACACGTTGGTAGCGTGACTGAGCAGCCAGGCTTATCTCAAGAGGGATAATGTGAGCTGTGGAGCTGTACAGATGAAATCAGTAAATGCAAGTATCCAATTCAACACTTAAAGTTTATAATACATGCTTTATTTATGCACAAAGATATTGAAAGCATTCTTTAAAAAGCAGTAATTAGCTGTAACATTAATCCCAAGGTAGGATTCAATTCAAACAGTGAAAAATAAAGCAGGTGAGTAAGTTATTCATACGTTACACATGTTCCAGCACCCAGAGTGGAGGTCAGTATAGCATTTACACAGTAGCACCTTTGCAGTATCGAGTTATTTAAGGAGGGCACGGCTGGGGTTAGATCAGAACAGGCGGATAAGTTTTAAGAACAGTTTGATTCTCCCCAAGGGATGCAGGCAGTCTACTATCCCAGCATTAAAGTGTTCAACATTTAAAATATGTAAGGGAACAAGCACTGCCAAAGCCAATAGGTACAGAAGGAGGCCTTTAGGGAGCCAGGATAGCCAAAGTCAATGGACCAAGTCAAATTTCTTATGCTCTTCTTAGAAACATTTTCTTAAATAGTCAGTGTTCAAAGTGAAGAGGAGTCACCTTTAGAAAGCACAGACTGTAAGGCCAATGCAGGTAAGTTGAGGTCAACTTAGTGTAGGGTTAAATTGCACTCCCAAGGTAGGAAGCACCCCAAATGGCAAAAGGATAAAATACCACAAGCCTCACAGTACCTTGGAGAATGAAGAAAGTGTTCCAGATGGTTGCATTCACAATGCAATGCAGTAGACCCTCGTTCCTGGTCCTTGGTGACGTAACGGAGGACGTCTGGCAGGCTCCTGAGGCAGAACTCGAGAGGGACTAAGCAGCAATGGATTTCCGTTGATTCAGCGGCTCCTTGTGGTTTTGGTGCCTTTTTCTCAGCACCAATGAAGAACGAAAAGCTCTGGTTAGGATTTCCTTGATCCCTCGGTCCTGGACTCTGGTGAGGGGGCACATGAGTTGGATTTCTGTCTTCTGTGGGTTCTCTGGATGCTCACGAAGATCTGGCTGGATTCAGACTTCAGAAGCCAATGCACGCCCAAGTGGTCGAGGTACCCCAGGTATTGGGCTTCTGCAGCCTTGGAAAGCCGCAGCAAGTCAGGCGTTGCACCAAAATAGTTTGTCTCAAGGCTAGTTGGTCTCACCAGCCTAAGGGAGGGGGCAGTTGTCGAAAACAGGATCAGTACAGCTGCGGGGCTTCATCGGGCACTTCGCGGTCCAGGAGGGTGCTGCTGACGTCAGCTCTCGTCTTCTGCTTTGGATTCTGTCCCCCGGTTGTCGACTCTGCTCTTAGTCCCAAAAACCTCACTTTGTATGCAAGTTCCCATTCATTCACAGCCCTAGGCTGTCAATCACACAGCAGGCTGGCTGTCCTTTGAGGACAGCCAGCCAGCCAATAGTAACTGGTTTCACTCAGGCACACCTAGAAACCAAGGACAGGGACATTTTGGGCGCCTCCCTCACTTCCTGCCTTTCCAGACATCCAGGAACCTCTGTGGGCTTCTGGGCCGATGCTACACAGGGACTCAAAAAACAAAGTAAAAGCCTACAAGAAACTAACTAAACAAGAAATGGTGGAAAAAGACGACGGGGCAATTTTGAGAAAATAGTCGTCCTTGTGTGCAGCACTGCAGGTGAGGATTCAGCCTGCACATCCATGTCAATAGGTAGTAGACATGAAACCACTGCCACCAGCCATTCAAATGTTACATGAGGGATGGGTTCAAGGAATTACTCGGTAACCCCCCAGCACTCCACATGGGTGTTGTGTGCTGGACCCATAAAGTAAAGTTAAGTAGGGGGGGGGGGGGGGGGGGGCGGTCATCTTACTTTTTCTTGGGAACTGTAGTTCACCCAAGAAAATGTAGTTAAACATTGAGCGAAGTCCAAGGGACATCTTAATGGCACTGCACAAAGGGTGCTGTCACAATGCAGAAGCAGATGTCCATGGAGTACCAGACTCCATAAAACAGGAAGGAACATAGAAAATCAGTCAGGTACCACTCACTCAGGAGTCAAAATTAAAAAGCCCTGAATCCACCAAAACAGCTGGGGGTCTCCAAGGTTAAAAGGGAACTGGCACAGAAATGAACATTCTCCCTGACACTACACTAAAGCTCGTGATATTTTAAGTAGCATAAGGGTTTCGCTTGCCCTTACATAGTACAGTTCTGCATGAATTAGAGCACCCCCTTTCTGGGAACCACATCCTACCGTACCACACAGGCTTCCCGTATCTTATTGAACAAGACTTTGGGAGTACACCTGCAAGAGAGCCAACATGGAGAGGTTTATCGCAGGAAAACCTGCGCCTACCCAGAGACGATGGCTCCTGTTGTGGACAAAGGCACAATAAATCAGCGTGCCAACGTTGCATGGAACGTACCTGCCAGCAGTCATACCAGCAGCGGGAAAAGTAAAGGCCAGTACATCCAACTGGAAGGACTACAAAACGTATAAATTGGCTAGAGGTAGGGGGGAAAACTGGCACAATATGCCAGTCTGAAAAGTAATGGGTATACCCTTACCAAGAAGTTCTTGTGATAGGGAGGTTTGGTAAGGCAGCTGTGCAAAGTGGCACTCCATTGTAGCGGCATTACCCGTAGGCCACCTGAAGCAGATGAAGGACTAGACTTGTGCAGCGGAAGGTTTGCCCAACCACACTTGCTTTCGGTCGCCAGGGCCCTCCTGATGCTATGGTGCCGTGCTGCAGGGGTCCCTGAGCTGCAAGCGTGGCTTAAAAGATCAGAGGAGTAGCCGCCTCATGACATGAAAGACAACCCTAAGTATTATTATTATTATTATGATGGTGTTCATGGAGCGCGGACCTGGCTCCCAGAAGCAACGGAGCGCTTTACAGAGGCAACAACAGAACAGATCTACAGCGGGCGTATGGGGGGGTAGCATAGAGCAAGGCACAGATGAAAGAGCTTCAACATGCGGCATAGCATTCTAGCTCATGCCAGAGAGAGAGCAGGGCTCAGAGGGGACCTGCCAAGGGAAGAAAGGGGCAACCAAACAAGAGAGTGGTCTGCAGTGCCGAAAGCTGCAGACAAACCCACCAAATGAAGAGCAGGGAGTGTACTGCTTTCTTTTTCTTTCTTTCAATTATCGGAGGCGTGGGCGGACCCACGCAGGCGCTTCCCCATCCTAAAGGATGATGTGCACCAGACCCACCAATCATTACTTAGCTTACATAAACTCACAACTCCTCCCACCGCCCGTCTACCTCACAAAATCCAACATCACACTGCTCCTCCTCCTGCCTCTCACCCCGTCACCTCGACGAGTGGAGGGGTATATAGGCGAGAGAGCCACACGGAAGCGAGGACGCGGAGGCAGGGGGTCGTGAGCAGGTGACAAATCAATGTACTCTGTTTAAGCCACAAGGTCCAAAAGGGCGGGCAGAGAATGCACCAGAGCGAAAGGTCGGTAGTCCTGGGGCAGTGATGGGCCCGTGGACTTGTATTTGGTTTTAAAAATTGGAAGAACGTAATTTTAATCATAAAAGGCTGAACACCACTGCTCTTTCTGCAACTCTACCACCACCCGAGCCAGCTATGCAACAGGAGAGCGTAAATTCAGGGCGTGCAAATACTTTAAACCAAGAACACCACAAATGCATTATAAAAATGAGCATGGTCATAGTCAATAGATGTGGCTTTTGTGTAGGCCCTCTCCAGCCACCTGCTGTAGGACAGGGGCAGTGCCCCCACTGATCTCGTGGCTCTAAGTGTAGGTCATCTTTTACATATTAACCTGGGACACAGTAAGGGCTCTTGTGCTGCGCTCGGCGGGAAATGGGCATCTGTGCTCTCCCTTACCCCATGGAAAAGGCTGTGAGGGTTTGGCACGGCGCAGAGGTATCAAGGGGGCTGAGTCAGCCCGCAGTTACCGAATGTAGGATTTGCTTTGGTCCCACTGACCGTCAGTGTGGCATATTCAAAAGGGTCAGAACCATCAGCATAGCTCAAATGAGCAGAAGCCAGAACCAAACACTTTAAACAGATTTGCACAGCAACATTAAGACAACGCAGAAAAGAAAAGTTGTCTAAATCTTGACTTTATTGTTCACACTACTGCATAGAAGTGTCTAAATCTTGACTTTATTGTTCACACTACTGCATAGAAGTGTCTAAATCTTGACTTTATTGTTCACACTACTGCATAGAAGTGTCTAAATCTTGACTTTATTGTTCACACTACTGCATAGAAGTATCGCCCAATTTCCTGTGGTTCCCAAAAATATTCAAGTTTATAAAAATAGATTCTGATTTTGTACCAAAAGGCCGTAAAATATCACAGAACCAGGAGAGAAAAACTAAATTCGCCCCCCATTGAAAATAAAAATGTGTTTAAAAGCAGCTCTTAAAAAACAGTGTCACCGGCAAAGAATCGTGTCTGCGCAATTAAACCGCTCAGGACTGGGATAATAGTTGGCACAGGAGGGTGCAAATATGAGCACCCAGAAGTTTAAAACAGACAAAAATAAAATGTATGCATACAAGACAGCACTATCGATTCCATTTGGGAGATACTAGTCCAGTCCGAGTTTTTGGGACTTTTTAGTGCTGCATTTCTCCTTTATAAACCCAGGAATAGAAGTCCCAGAATGCAAAGTAAAAACCAGAACCAGGACAGATTGAATAATGTTGGCATGTGTAGGACTACGTGCGAGGCACACGTTTTGCCACCCACTCAAGCATCCTGAGAAAGCAACCGTGAGCGCACGCAAAGAGACTGCACTGCTCACATCTGGGGCAGCACGGCCACAACTGCATCTTGGCTTTTGTTCCGAAGCTTAACTGAACACAGCTAAGAGGCCACACACGGTTCTCATTCCCGACATTAGACTAGAGATCATTTCTACCAAATAAGGTTTACAAATTAAATAAAAAATATTTTTTTTTAACTTTTTTTTTTAAAAAGTACTGCATGCACTGCAGAGTGCGCAAGTAAAATGGAGTTGCCAGAAACCCAACCCATTTCATGCTGGCCCTTTAAAAGGCGGTTTTCCTAATTATTTAGTTGCCGTATTGCACAGGTGATGGGCCAGTGTGGCAACTATAACTAAAGGCGAGTGCCCAGTCCTGAAATTCAACTACAGCCCAAATACGTCCAGCTGCAAAGGCCTGAAGGGCCACCTTGTGGCCAACATTATTTGATCGAAATACACAAATGTTCTTGCTCTTGTAGAAAACAACCGTTAGCTGAATGAAGGGGGCATTGCTTCACAATACGAAATACCCCCCATCGTCGAGTGGTAGCCTTAACCATTATCTGTTCAAAGCCCGGTCGCAATTACTACCCACACCAAACACTTCCTCAAATTGGCTTCTGTGGGGGAGTTGAAGGCAGCCATTTTAGAATGATCTAGAAAGGAGCAGGACTAGATGGAGGGCTGGAACGTGGACATGTTTCAGCTGGGGCTATGTCCTGTCAAAGTATTCAGTTCTACATTTTGAGGGTTAATTTGCATATCGACATATCCTCAACAGCAATTCTCTAAGATGCCACTAACGATCAAGTCAATATTCTGAAAGGAAATGATGGCGGACACACATCTTTGAAACGCCCAGATCCTCTGTACCAGGTGGAGACCCTGCATCTATGTGACACATACAGGAAGAACTGATGGGACAGTTTGCCGCAGTCAAGGGCCCGAATCAGTGTTGCCCGTCGACCAGAGGGCAATGTAGCCCGCGCTTGCTTTAATGCACAAGTTACGACTGCATGGAGATTCACAGAGAAACCTGTGCAAACTGAACAACTTGCGCCGCTGCAACCTGACCGCAAGAGCATCCAATTTCACAAGGAAGAAACACATCTCTGCTGCAAGTCCCCGGCAGGGAATGTGCACGGAGTACACTGCAAAATGATACATACACAAATTCAGGTAACCAGTGTCAAACCGTGGGGGAAGTGGGACAGTGCCAAAACTTTTCCTACTTTAAAATAAAAAAAAAAAAGAAAAACACTGGAAACTGCACATTTGCAGGAGCCCAGAACACGCGCATGGTAGATGGCTTGGTAGAATTTAGTGAGTGGCGGCACTCAGGAGCAGTGACCCTCGTTTACAGCGGCCTCTCCTCCAACACGCACATTTGGGCTAGGTAGTATTCACCCCCCCTTATCCCACCCATTCGTGACTGCCCAGTTTGTGGGCCCTTTCAGTCGTTGGCATAGACACAAGCTGTGCTTTTTAGCAAGGGCAAATGTCTTTACACTGGCAAAAAAAGACTTGTGGTTTGGCCTCTTGTATTTGTATCGACGGTAGAAAATTAAAAAGCACGTGAACTTTGGGAAATGCTACGACAGAGCAAATGTGCAATTTGGGCCCTCTTTGGAGTCACTACTCCCTGAGTATTTCCTCTCACACTGTTCAACAGGTTTCTACATAAGGCATGGCGCAAAGTAAACAAGGAAGCGAGCCAGTGATCTTTTGCCTGTTCTCCAGATTTGCAGAAGTCCGATTTTGGATTTGCCTATCATGTTGCTTTTCAAGCATGCAATGCTCTGAGAGGAAGGGTGTCATTTTCCAGTAGAAGGGTTTATGAAACAATCTCAGCATCTCATGGCAGACTAGACTAGTCACCAGCGGCAGGCTTTAGCCGCAACTAGAGGAAGCACAACCTGCACAGCACAATCAAACACGAACCAGAAGACGCACAACCTGCACAGCACAAAGACAGCAAGATCAGTTGTAAATTCTGAAGCGCAAAAGGCATGCTGTGGTGATTTGATTTTGAAACATTTGTACAGTGCACTTGACTAAATACATCGTATCTAGGCACAGAATTAAAACAGACAACATGAAAAGAGAAACCAAACACCTAGTCCAAATCGGGTGGCCAATCCCCAATTAGTATGTACTACCCGTTCAGCTTGCTTAAAAAAGTGGGTTTTTAAAAGAATTCAAGGGCCCGAATGGCTAAAGGGAGCCGGGTCCACAGGTTTTGCCCATGAACTCCAAATCTGCTGCCCCCTGCACACACAGTACGAGAGGGGAATTTGCAGTAGCAGTTGGTCACTTGAACACATCTGCTGAGCTGGATGATACCAGCGGATGCTAGATGGATATGGTGGGGCCAGATTAAAAACTAGAAAAGATTTTGAAATCGATTTGATCCTTTACAGTGAGCCAATGTAAGGACGGCCGTAGGCTTGAAGTGAGGGAGGACGTCCTCACTCTAAAGATCAGCCTCACCACAGCATTTTGTGCTTTTTGCAGGCACTGAACTTGTGTGAGTCAGATGCCGGTCAGCAACCCATTGAAGTAATCAAGGTGGGAATCCATCAGGGCTCCCACCACCACAGAATGATCCTCAGCCGGAATGAACAGAAGGGCCCATTGCAGGAGACGCAAGGTGCCGAATACGGACTGCACCCTGGCACTCACCTGGGCTGCACACTGAAGATTTTCCTGCTAAGTGCAGCCTAAGTTTATTTATTTATTTTTTAAAGGGCCAATCAGTAGGTCCAAGTCCAAGAAGCATGGTTGACCTGTGTGCCTAGTTTGATCAAAAAGATGCGTCATCCCAGGTGTGTCCATCAGGGGATGCAAATATAGATTGAACAGAAGGGGGGAGAGATGAACCCTGAGGGACTCCACACTCCTGTTGCTGCCTCTGAGAGAATGGAAGCAAACCATTTCATGGCTTGGTCTTAGATGTTCCAGTCTACCTGAGGTGTCCAAGTAGGATACGGTGAAACACTGCATCGAAAGCTGCAGAGAGATCCAGCATGACCAAGAGAGATCATTCTCCTTGATCTGCCACCTCAAGGAGGTCCTCTCACACCGCCATCAATGTGGTCTCTGTCCCAAACCCTCATCAGAAATCAGATTGGTGAGGGTCCAATATAGGTTCGCGCTCTAAATATTCCTGTAGTTAGGATGTAACAAAATCATCTCCAGCATTTTACTCAGCCACAGTAGGTTGGCCACCGGTCAGTAATTCTGCTAATTCCCAGGGTCTATATGTGACTTGTTTTAAAAGGGGCGCAGCCATGGCCTTTTTTTTATTAGCCCCAAAGGCACAGACCCGGCTGACAAAGATTTATTTACAAACTGTCATGAAAGGAGAGCGCTCTGGCGCCAGCAGTGTTGCCACACTTGCCGGAATAGTTAAAAAAGGGAGTCATTGGTGAGTTTCAGATTTCCCAGTAGTCCCAATACCATAGCTTCCGTGACTGGTGAGAAGGAAACAGCCCCCTCCCCCCCCGCGCCCCGGTGAGGAAAGTCAGAATTCCTTTACTTCAAGAGTCATAAGAAAGGATTACACATCAGAGTGATGGGGACAGCAGAGTAGAATGTTTTCCTGGATCACCTCAATGTCCACACGTAAACCCCCTGGCGCGGTCATTCACAGCCATACGCAAGGAACACCTTGAAGAACTAGGCCACAATCACTGGCCTTCCCAAAACCACCAGACTACCATGATCCCTGAACACCCCCCAGCAATGCCACACCTCGCACAGTGGTTCATATCGTAAAAATGCCCATTACATAACTACGACTACCACGTGTGTGCCACGCGCCTCTGTGGCCATCCAACCAGGCAACTGAGATTACGAATTGACCCACAATCTGGCAATATGCTTGCACCCAAAAGGCCAGAGAGGTTCTCTGACAACACCTAAGGAAAGACACTGGCAGCTGTGCGAGGATAGTATTGTCAGTAGAACAGAAGTCTTTGAGGTCTGTGTGTCAGGAGCTTGTTCCTTCCTATATTTGATAGTTTATAAATCCCAGCCCTTTGAAGACAATAGGCTGCAGCGCATCACACACTGCGCTTTGCCATCCCTAGGACAAGCACACAGGGAGGCCGCAGGCAAAGTGGAACCTAGATATTTTGCTCACAATGTAATGCATTTTTGTGAACTGTGTCAACAGAGCTTTGTTAAACAGAATGAGAAATATTTTTTATGCAAATTTTTAGATTTTAAAAAAACTACAGATGATATATTTTTGTTTGAAACTTTTTGTTTGCAGTAAAGGGCACCTGACTCCTAATGCCATAGCAAAGGCATAGGAGGCGGGAAGAGAAATGACATGTCCCGGTCCCAGCTGATGCGCCCCAGTGAGGCCAGCTGCCATTGGTCTCTGAAACTGGTCATGCTGGCATGAACGCCATTTGAAATGGGTGACATGCAAAAAAAAAAAAAGGAACAGTTCCTTTTAACCCCTTAAGTGCTAAGGGTGAGTAAGTCCATCCCGAATTCCCATAAGAAATCATTGTAGGCTCTGCCCACTCCCAGAGCGAAGCAGCGACAAGGAAATAGTATATTACACAAATCGGAACGCTGCTGAGTATGGGGCGTACACACCTAAGACAGCCAGCTACCACCACCAAAATACCCAGCACCAGGGCTCTAGATAAGCACAGATGTGATGCACCCCTAAATCTGGCCACTACCGCCCCCCGCCATAGTCAAACAATGCAGAGTAACAGGCACGGGTTAGTCTGTGCCCCGTCTCCAGCCCCACCGCTATGCCCTATTGAGATCGGTGGTTGTCCACTAATCTTTGGGGGCCTTCTACGTAAAACCACCCATCTAGTAACATCAGTACTGGGCAACAGAGCAAATCTAGATTACAATAAAAGAAGAGCCACCTACAGTTAAACTTACATGTACCCTCCCAAACTGAATCACATTTTAAAATTCCCATGAAAGGTATTATATGCTCAAGTTCGAAAAATAGGGAGTAAATGACTTGCACTTCAAGACTTCAACTAGGGCACTTGCTACTTGGGTCTGTGGCACCAGAACCTTGACCTCCTCATTAAGCAGAGCCCAGAACACAATCTACCATAGTTACCAATACCCCAAGGCCCGCCTCCCCTCGGGCGAGGCAATACTGCACACGGACAACGAGACACTCCAGCTGTTTTGATCAGGTGTCCCTCTTCCTCCTGAACTGCCCGGGCAGCACTATGGAGGTTCTCTGGGAAGGGCACCGTTGAAAAAAGCTTCGTTCTTGCCACTGAAGAAATGCTACTATGCTGCAACTGAAATGGGCATATCCCCTCCACGTCTCACCCGAGCAACCCCCAAAAAAGCCCCAACTGGTGCGGTGTCATCCACCAGACATAGCCAGAAATGATTGAGCGGAGTAGGATGAGTGAATGTGTTCTAAAGTAGTGGCAACCGCTCAGACATCGCTTTCCACCTACATCCTGGAAGCAGCGAGAGCTTTGGCCTTTCTGATACTACAGCGCAGTCAAATGTTTAGAGGCAAGCAATGCTGTCTCAGGACTGCTTCTTTGATAGCGCAATCAGGGGGATTTCTGATGGGCGTCAATCACAATTTCCGGAAAATACTAGATTCTCAGAGAAAAGGCACTTAAAACTAGCGATTGTGGTTATTCTAGGTCCTAAGCCGAAGCCAGGCAAGAATCCATCCACCCTCCCAAAAGGATCTTAGAAAAGGTTCCAAGAATAAAGCCAGAATCCGGCACAAATCAATAGGCCAAACACTCTGTGATTGGCGAGGTACCCAAGATAAGACTAGAAGCCCTCTGGGAACCACAGGCGTGCACTCAGGAAAACCGATACAGGCATTGCAGGTGAAGAAACTCCAGCCTCACAGGAAGTCTTCCCATTACCCACCAGTTCATCCTCCAGTTGCCCCATGGATGACAGGCCACCGAATATTGTAGGACGTTGAAATGGAGATTTAAATAATGACATGATATGGACAAAGGGGTGACCGAAAAACAAAGGGAGAAACTGGTTTTCCTCTCGTGCCCAGTTTAAGAATCCTGTAAACAGTGTTAAGATTGGCTCTTCGCATGTGTGGGATTTTTGTAATACCTGAATGACCAAAGCACTCCTTGTGTATGGAAGACTTTTTCTAACCTCCAGAATCGTAGATACATTTCACAGAGATTAGGACCTCCACGGAGAAGAAACACGTTAAAACCATACGCTACTGGTGCGACACTTGCACAGTCGCCGGGTTCCATCAAGACACCTCATCCGCCAGGAACAGCAAGAGCTATGAAAGTCCGACATGGAAGAGTCCAAGTCCAGCGCCATGTGTGTCTTTGCTTGCATAGGTGATGTGTACCACCACCAGGAGATCCTCCCCTTTAGTCCCAGACCCAAACTCGCTGTCTTCTCAACCCTCCCCCTTACGCATCCCTGCCTCGGCTCCAACACTACGTCCGGATTTTCCTCTTGTCGTTGAAAAGACTCTTGAGCATGTAAACCTGCACGATGGCCACCACCACTAGCACTGCCAGATTGACGGCCGACCAGAAGTTGACACGATCCAGGTTGCTGTCCTGCAGGTTGCGGTCGCGGGCTTCGAAGGCCCGTAGCACGGTCTGCATCTGCATGCTCTTCTCCAGGCGGCTCTTCATGGCTTCGATGGCGTCCTGAGAAGGAAAGAGACAACAGACATGAAGTCAACTGTGAGCTACAGTCGGATCAGAAGGTGGGAAAAGTAGCCCACCAGAGAGGGGTCTTATTCACCTGGTGGTTAATGTTGCCCAGTGTTATCAATAAGAAAGCTTGAGCTTACCCCTGGATGTTCCCACACTTTAGCCACTGTTTAGTAATGGAGAAAGGTGTGAAAGTGGTATGCAGGCCCGAGTGCTGGCGACTGGACGAGGGCTCTGCGTGGTGTGTGCCCTCTACATGGCGCGATAGGGATGCAGGATTGTAAATGACAATGTTGGGAGTGTGAGCAGGCCAATCCTGATTGCTAACAGGGGTGTTCAATGGTCTCCAATCCTAGGCCATTCTTTATTTTATAGCATAAACTTGTAGGCCTCACCCCCCTATCCCCCAGATTGGAAGGTGACCAGAAGCTCTCCCCATGGTATTCACCCCATAGCATGGTTCTTCCTCAATAGCTGGTACTGCAGAGAGATGGGCAAACAACTTGTTAGGGTGTCGGACCGGCTAAGCAGCCCTTGGAATAAGTGATTGACGGAACACTTGAGCATAAACAAAAGGCTCAGTAGTAGGTGTGTTTTTTTAAGTTACAGGGTATTAGAAAGCACTCCTGCCATTTACAGGGTCTTGCTGAAGACAATCAAATATTGTCAACACTGGGCAGTGCCAGGTGCGTCACGGTGTGAATGTAAGTAAGAGAGGTTGTCCTGGCTAGGGAGGAGGGGGGTAAGGAAGCATTATGTGGGATGAGGGGGCAGGAGGCTGGAAGGGGGGGGGGCAATCAAGGTTGGAGGGAAAACAGGTGGTGAGACTGGCACCTAATGGTCTTCCCCATCTCCTACCTGTTAGACTGTTCAAATGATGAATGCCCCTCTGTGTGGTTTCATTTTGGGGGGGTCAGGAGGGATTGCTATCCATTGGCTTGGGGTATGCATGTCAGGGTTCGGGGTAGATAAGGAGTGATGTGGCAGGGGGTAGATGCCCACAGTACCGCCACAACACAGCCCGTCCATGGTGTGTAGAGGTGATGTATGGCAGCCAGTGCGATTTCTCACCAAAACCTGGGAGTTATTGCTGATGCACAGGCCTGGCGAAATCCTTTCCTTGCCCAGTAGTGTGTGTGGTGGCTGTGCCATCGTGGCAAGGGGATCAGAAGGACTCAAGCTACATGTAGGTTATCTTAAGAGTGCAGTCCTGTAATTAATTAATCATTCCTACGGGTGTCTTACTTCATAAAACGCCCATCATTAGCACCAGCAGAAAAGCGGGTGCAGAACACAGGCAGAAACTACCAGTGCCTGCCCTCATTCTCCAATCCTCTCTGCAGCCGCTGACATGCCCCCTACCCATCAATTTGGACATTTCTCCCCTCCCCCCCGAGCGCTCTGTCTCTTCCTTCAGGGACGTGCTCTACACATTTCAATGGTGGCAGTTTGTGGTGTTTAAGGGAATATTGGATTCCACCCCCCCCCACACCACCCCCCCCCCCCCCCCCCCCAAGAGTGTTAGGCGATCATTCCCACGTTAAGGGGTGGACAGAGCAGGAATCGGCCCTCGCAGAGATTAAGTGCTAGCAACGGGTTCCGCCCCCAAATGCAAGGGGGGATCAACAGGGTCCGCCCCCAAATGCAAGGGGGGATCTCAATTATCTCACCTGAGATAAAGGTTCACGAGGGAACGAGTTGGGTTAGTCCCTGTGCAATCAGTCCCACGATTATTTGTATATATACAAAAACTATGAAAACAAGGAGTACAGTTTTGTAAGCAAAGCTACATTGCAGCGCGCAGACTTTGTCATACAGAGAGAAGTGGGATCTGGGGGGGGGGGGTGGTGTTAGTATTTTGTAGCGAGGCACAGCGGGTAACTGAAACCACAATGGTACCAGCAGAGCCTCAGCCAGCGGGCCCGTGCAGGGTGGCAGAGATGAAGATCCCTGGAAGGCACACTAATCACAGCACACCTGCAGCATTCACCCACATTAAAGTGACTGAATAACAAGGGGCACTGTGGGATAGCTGGTGGCGGGGCTGCGATGAGGAAAGATCTAAAGAGGAGACGCAGGAAGCGAGGAGAGGGACACCAGAGAGAGAAGGGGCGGTAAAGCAGTGTTGATGAGGTCCCGAGAACATGAAGGAGAAGAGCAGGAGGAGGAAAAAAGGAATATTATGGAGGAGACGGGGAGAAGCCAGGAAAGGAGAACACTCTGGAATACCTCATGGACTTGTTATTCCACGAGCTCCTGGAAACACTCCTACCTTGGAGTAACAGCAGCACATACCCAATCTCAAGGCCCTTCTTTCCCAAACCCTGTCCCATTTCCACTACTCTTGCTTCTTTGCTCCCTTTCGCAGCCTTCACCTGGACTGGATCCCTTCCTAAGGACCGTCAATCCCCTTGTGCGCTCCAATTGTCCCATTTGCGCTGCAAACCGTGAAAACCTGCTCCACTAACCCACTTCTATCTCATCCCTCATTAGCGACTCACGCAATCCTGGGACCTCCGCTTGCTTCAAGGAAGCTATAGAGCTCCCTATTCTGAAGAAACCCTCTGCCGAAACCAACTGCCCTGCCACCTATTAGCCTGTCTCCAGAATCCTGAACAGAATAACCAGTGACCTTAAAGCCAAGGACTTCTGCACCAAACACCAATCCAGATTCTGTAGACTTGCAAATGGCAGCGATCCACATGACACGGCCACTCTACTCCATCCACTGCGGTTTGCCACTCCACTCCTCCGTTAACCCTCTCAACCTTGGAATCCGGAACACTACGCTCACTTGGACTGCCTCATCCCTAGGATTGCTCGTTCCCCCTGGATTGTAACACAAGCACCTCCACTTCTATTCCTCACCCAAGAAGAGCTCCCCCAAACCTCTGTTCTGAACATGCTACTGCACCCCTCTCTTTTGGGAAAACATGTCCTTGATCCCACATTTTCTGCCACCTTTCAGTGGAGTACCCTTGCTTCCTTAGGCTGAACTCCTCCACAGCTACTTGTAGCCAGAATCAACCGCCTAAACATTAGGAAAGCTGCTCACTTATCACTCCATATCCTAAACCACCCTGACGACTGACCAAACCTTCTACTGGCCCTTCACTGCCACTCCTCCGCTGCCCTGGAAATGTTGCTCAAACTTTCCAGATCCACCGTCTACATTCTACCTCGCTGCTCGCCCACCACCTGCAGGTGGGCTGGGGAACCATTCGATCATTCACAACCAGTCCCGTTATAGGCGCCCTATGTTATAAATGTAGAGAGACTTGACCCCCCCACCCATCATCTCATCACCTGCTATCACCCTCCTCAATCCACATCATCGCGCACTCTCCTCAATCTCTCGAATATAAGCCACCACCTCCCCAAAATAAATTCTGTACTTATTGACATCCATTCCAGAATGTCGGAGTAGATGTCCTACACATGGGCCCTGCCCCCGCCCCAGTCACCACGGGGCAATGTAGCAATCACCCAGCGCTTGTTAATCTATTTTAAGGGTAAGAGTTAAAAGTGCAGAGGCAGCACTGTGGGGGCAGGGGGGGCGAGTCCTCCCCAACATCCGACTGAAATGTAGCTCGCACACAAGTGATAATGGGAGCCTGAATGGGGAAAAGATGTACAGTCTAGGGTCAGAGTAAGCCTCGTCGCTATCTGGGAGACGGAAAATGTGCGCCATTGTCACACCCATTGTACAGAGTACACACTGCCTGCCTCAGTGTAAACATGTGAAGAAGTAGAAACGTTTACCATGTGTATGCTGTGGGAACAGGAGAAGTCCTCCACAAATCACCTTGGTTACTACACTGATGAATGTTAGACTCAAAGGCCACTATAGCACTCTTGCCAAAGTTGCTGCTCTCCTTCCTTCCAAGCGCGAGACATGGCTAAAGTGACCTGCGTTGGAACCTAAACCCAGGTAGCACCGAGTGGCGGCCACTCGGTCATCCTTACTGAGACACAGCCACTGAGTGACTGTAACGCTGCCATCTCCAAAAGGGATCCAGGGCAGGCACTCTGCACCCAGAGAAGCCTGCAACCTGACTCGGACCTACTCAAACAGCGGGGTGGGTTAGAGAGACAGTCTGCTCACAGAATGGCAGAAGAGGTTGCAGTGGTAAGCTAACAAAGCAGTTACTGGGGACCCTAGTGCCCCCATCTACAAGGTGTCGTTTTAAATTAGTTTTTCAAAACATTATTTACCCCAAGGGTTCCTCTAAAAGAAACCCGGAGTAAAGACTTGTGCATATCAAAGGAAGTGCCGAGGGCGTGTGCGTGCCACAGGATGTGCCGAGGGCTTGACCCGGCTACTATCCGAAAGTTATTTTGTTTTCCTTTTGTATGAATCCACATACAGTGCTCCAGCTAAGATTTGGAAGTTGGAGTGTTTGACTCCCTATTTTTTAAAGTTCGGAGTGAAATAATTTTTTTCGGGAGTAAAAATGTTACTTCAATTCCCAATGGGAGTATTTTATAAGCAAGTACAAATAACTTTAAAACGGAATTGTTTTTTGTAATAATACATTTGTTTCTTCCTGTGCTGGAGCATGCTCTACTGGTCCAACATATCCATGGAGCTGCTGGGAGCGTAAGCAGAGGCACGTGCTCCTACGTGTCCCTTTCCTGTGTTTTTTAGTTGGGAGTATCTTTACTCCCCATTTTTATTTGTGGGGAGCATTTGCCTATTTGTAGGAAGTAAAAGTAACCGATACACCCCTTATCTGAAGGTCTGGCTACATCTATTATATCCTGTATAAACTCTGCAGCCTTACCATACATTCCTAGAAGGTCTTGCATTTGAAGGCCTGCTGCTGCCCAGCCCAGACCTGCCCTCTGATCTATGGACTCAAGGCAGAGCCACCCAAACACCAGCCACTGCACCAACAGATGGTAATCCTTTTACATGTTGCCCCCCCCTCCATAAAACATGCATACGTATTTTCTGCAAATGCACGTGTCCTGTGTAGCTCTGCACTAAAGTAGCTGTAATGCTGCAATATTTATTCTGTACAATATTCATAACATTTTTTTCGGAGATTACAATTATTATTGAGAAACTTTCCTACATCCTAGGAGGCTTTATATTATTCCGAAAACACTAAATAATAATTCCTCCCCCAAATATGTGCACTTCAATGGAGTCACATTCTCCCCACCACTGTCCTTATAAACTTCAATAGAGTCTCACTCGCCTACCCCTCCCCACCCGCCCAACCCAACCCTCATCACAGGCCGTGTACACTTCAAAACAGTCATTTTAGCATCGCTGTGCTCAGAATTCAAATGAGGCTCCCACGTTCCCCACTAGTGCATCAGCTGCTCACATATCGAGTGCACCCAAGCACCCTATGCTAACCTACACTAGTGCATCACCTGCTCAAATACTGAGTGCACCCACCTAAGCACCCTATGCTAACCTACACTAGCGCATCATCTGCTCAAATACTGAGTGCACCCACCTAAGCACCCTATGCTACCCTACACTAGTGCATCAGCTGCTCACATATCGAGTGCACCCAAGCACCCAATGCTACCCTACCCTAGTGCATCAGCTGCTCACATATCGAGTGCACCCAAGCACCCTAGGCTACCCTACACTAGTGCCATCAGCTGCTCACATATCGAGTGCACCCAAGCACCCTATGCTACCCTAGTGCCATCAGCTGCTCACATATCGAGTGCACCCAATGCTAACCTACACTAGTGCTTCACCTGCTCACATATCGAGTGCACCCACCTAAGCACCCTATGCTACCCTACACTAGTGCATCATCTGCTCAAATACTGAGTGCACCCACCTAAGCACCCTATGCTACCCTACACTAGTGCATCAGCTGCTCACATATCGAGTGCACCCAAGCACCCTATGCTAACCTACACTAGTGCATCAGCTGCTCACATATCGAGTGCACCCAAGCACCCTATGCTAACCTACACTAGTGCCATCAGCTGCTCAAATACTGAGTGCACCCACCTAAGCACCCTATGCTACCCTACACTAGTGCATCAGCTGCTCACATATCGAGTGCACCCAAGCACCCTATGCTACACTACACTACTGCATCAGCTGCTCACATATCGAGTGCACCCAAGCACCCTATGCTACCCTACACTAGTGCATCAGCTGCTCAAATACTGAGTGCACCCACCTAAGCACCCTATGCTACCCTACACTAGTCCATCAGCTGCTCACACATCGAGTGCACCCAAGCACCCTATGCTAACCTACACTAGTGCATCACCTGCTCAAATACTGAGTGCACCCACCTAAGCACCCTATGCTAACCTACACTAGTGCATCACCTGCTCAAATACTGAGTGCACCCACCTAAGCACCCTATGCTAACCTACACTAGTGCATCATCTGCTCAAATACTGAGTGCACCCACCTAAGCACCCTATGCTACCCTACACTAGTGCATCAGCTGCTCACATATCGAGTGCACCCAAGCACCCTATGCTAACCTACACTAGTGCATCAGCTGCTCACATATCGAGTGCACCCAAGCACCCTATGCTAACCTACACTAGTGCATCACCCGCTCAAATACTGAGTGCACTCACGAAAGCACCCTATGCTACCCTACACTAGTGCATCAGCTGCTCACATATCGAGTGCACCCAAGCACCCTATGCTAACCTACACTAGTGCATCACCTGCTCAAATACATAGTGCACCCACCTAAGCACCCTATGCTAACCTACACTAGTGCATCACCTGCTCAAATACTGAGTGCACCCACCTAAGCACCCTATGCTACCCTACACTAGTGCATCAGCTGCTCACATATCGAGTGCACCCAAGCACCCTATGCTAACCTACACTAGTGCATCACCTGCTCAAATACTGAGTGCACCCTATGCTACCCTACACTAGTGCATCAGCTGCTCACATATCGAGTGCACCCAAGCACCCTATGCTAACCTACACTAGTGCATCAGCTGCTCACATATCGAGTGCACCCAAGCACCCTATGCTAACCTACACTAGTGCCATCAGCTGCTCAAATACTGAGTGCACCCACCTAAGCACCCTATGCTACCCTACACTAGTGCATCAGCTGCTCACATATCGAGTGCACCCAAGCACCCTATGCTACACTACACTACTGCATCAGCTGCTCACATATCGAGTGCACCCAAGCACCCTATGCTAACCTACACTAGTGCCATCAGATGCTCACATATCGAGTGCACCCAAGCACCCTATGCTAACCTTCACTACTGCATCAGCTGCTCACATATCGAGTGCACCCAAGCACCCTATGCTAACCTACACTAGTGCCATCAGCTGCTCACATATCGAGTGCACCCAAGCACCCTATGCTAACCTACACTAGTGCATCACCTGCTCACATATAGAGTGCACCCACCTAAGCACCCTATGCTAACCTACACTAGTGCATCATCTGCTCAAATACTGAGTGCACCCACCTAAGCACCCTATGCTAACCTACACTAGTGCATCATCTGCTCAAATACTGAGTGCACCCACCTAAGCACCCTATGCTACCCTACACTAGTGCATCAGCTGCTCACATATCGAGTGCACCCAAGCACCCTATGCTAACCTACACTAGTGCATCAGCTGCTCACATATCGAGTGCACCCAAGCACCCTATGCTAACCTACACTAGTGCCATCAGCTGCTCAAATACTGAGTGCACCCACCTAAGCACCCTATGCTACCCTACACTAGTGCATCAGCTGCTCACTTATCGAGTGCACCCAAGCACCCTATGCTACACTACTGCATCAGCTGCTCACATATGGAGTGCACCCAAGCACCCTATGCTACCCTATACTAGTGCATCAGCTGCTCACATATCAAATGCACCCAAGCACCCTATGCTACCCTACACTAGTGCATCATCTGCTCAAATACTGAGTACTGAGTGCACCCACCTAAGCACCCTATGCTACCCTACACTAGTCCATCAGCTGCTCACATATCGAGTGCACCCAAGCACCCTATGCTAACCTACACTAGTGCATCACCTGCTCAAATACTGAGTGCACCCACCTAAGCACCCTATGCTAACCTACACTAGTGCATCACCTGCTCAAATACTGAGTGCACTCACGAAAGCACCCTATGCTACCCTACACTAGTGCATCAGCTGCTCACATATCGAGTGCACCCAAGCACCCTATGCTAACCTACACTAGTGCATCACCTGCTCAAATACTGAGTGCACCCACCTAAGCACCCTATGCTAACCTACACTAGTGCATCACCTGCTCAAATACTGAGTGCACCAACCTAAGCACCCTATGCTACCCTACACTAGTGCATCAGCTGCTCACATATCGAGTGCACCCAAGCACCCTATGCTAACCTACACTAGTGCATCACCTGCTCAAATACTGAGTGCACCCTATGCTACCCTACACTAGTGCATCAGCTGCTCACATATCGAGTGCACCCAAGCACCCTATGCTAACCTACACTAGTGCATCAGCTGCTCACATATCGAGTGCACCCAAGCACCCTATGCTAACCTACACTAGTGCCATCAGCTGCTCAAATACTCAGTGCACCCACCTAAGCACCCTATGCTACCCTACACTAGTGCATCAGCTGCTCACATATCGAGTGCACCCAAGCACCCTATGCTACACTACTGCATTAGCTGCTCACATATCGAGTGCACCCAAGCACCCTATGCTAACCTACACTAGTGCCATCAGCTGCTCACATATCGAGTGCACCCAAGCACCCTATGCTACCCTACACTTGTGCCATCAGCTGCTCACATATCGAGTGCACCCAATGCTAACCTACACTAGTGCATCACCTGCTCACATATCGAATGCACCCACCTAAGCACCCTATGCTACCCTAGTGCATCATCTGCTCACATATCGAGTGCACCCAAGCACCCTATGCTACCCTACCCTAGTCCATCAGCTGCTCACATATCGAGTGCACCCAAGCACCCTATGCTACCCTACAGTAGTGGATCAACGGCGGACATATTGAGGGCACCCTATGCTACCCTACCCTAGTGCATCAGCTGTTCACATATCAAGTACACCCAAGCACCCTATGCTACCCTACACTAGTGCATCAGCTGCTCACATATCGAGTGCACCCAAGCACCCTATGCTACCCTACACTAGTACATCAGCTGCTCACATATAGAGTGCACCCAAGCACCCTATGCTAACCTACACTAGTGCATCACCTGCTCACATACTGAGTGCACCAACCTAAGCACCCTATGCTACCCTACACTAATGCATCAGCTGCTCACATATCAAGGGCACCCACACACCCTATGCTACCCTACCCTAGTGCATCAGCTGCTCACATATCGAGTGCACCCAAACACCCTATGCTACCCTACACTAGTGCATCATCTGTTCACATATCGAGTGCATCCAAACACCCTATGCTACCCTGCCCTGGTGCATCAGCTGTTCACATATTGAGTGCACCCAAACACCGTATGCTACCCTACACTAGTGCATCAGCTGTTCACATATCGAGTGCACCCAAAAACCCTATGCTACCCTACCCTAGTGCATCAGCTGCTCACATATCGAGTGCACCAAAGCACCCTATGCTACCCTACACTAGTGGATCAGCTGCTCACATATTGAGGGCACCCAAGCACCCTATGCTAACCTACACTAGTGCATCACTGCTCACATATCGAGGGCACCCAAGCACCCTATGCTAACCTACACTAGTGCATCAGCTGCTCACATATCGAGTGCACCCAAGCACCCTATGCTACCCTACACTAGTGCATCAGCTGCTCACATATCGAGTGCACCCAAGCACCGTATGCTAACCTACACTAGTGCAACACCTGCTCACATACTGAGTGCACCCACCTAAGCACCCTATGCTACCCTACACTAGTGCATCACCTGCTCACATATCGAGTGCACCCAAGCACCCCATGCTAACCTACACTAGTACATCACCTGCTCACATACTGAGTGCACCCACCTAAGCACCCTATGCTACCCTATACTAGTGCATCAGCTGCTCACATATCGAGGGCACCCAAGCACCCTATGCTACCCTACACTAGTGCATTAGCTGCTCACATATCGAGTGCACCCAAGCACCCTATGCTACCCTACACTAGTGCATCAGCTGCTCACATATCGAGTGCACCCAAGCACCCTATGCTACCCTACACTAGTGCATCAGCTGCTCAAATACTGAGTGCACCCACCTAAGCACCCTATGCTACCCTACACTAGTCCATCAGCTGCTCACACATCGAGTGCACCCAAGCACCCTATGCTAACCTACACTAGTGCATCACCTGCTCAAATACTGAGTGCACCCACCTAAGCACCCTATGCTAACCTACACTAGTGCATCACCTGCTCAAATACTGAGTGCACCCACCTAAGCACCCTATGCTAACCTACACTAGTGCATCATCTGCTCAAATACTGAGTGCACCCACCTAAGCACCCTATGCTACCCTACACTAGTGCATCAGCTGCTCACATATCGAGTGCACCCAAGCACCCTATGCTAACCTACACTAGTGCATCAGCTGCTCACATATCGAGTGCACCCAAGCACCCTATGCTAACCTACACTAGTGCATCACCCGCTCAAATACTGAGTGCACTCACGAAAGCACCCTATGCTACCCTACACTAGTGCATCAGCTGCTCACATATCGAGTGCACCCAAGCACCCTATGCTAACCTACACTAGTGCATCACCTGCTCAAATACATAGTGCACCCACCTAAGCACCCTATGCTAACCTACACTAGTGCATCACCTGCTCAAATACTGAGTGCACCCACCTAAGCACCCTATGCTACCCTACACTAGTGCATCAGCTGCTCACATATCGAGTGCACCCAAGCACCCTATGCTAACCTACACTAGTGCATCACCTGCTCAAATACTGAGTGCACCCTATGCTACCCTACACTAGTGCATCAGCTGCTCACATATCGAGTGCACCCAAGCACCCTATGCTAACCTACACTAGTGCATCAGCTGCTCACATATCGAGTGCACCCAAGCACCCTATGCTAACCTACACTAGTGCCATCAGCTGCTCAAATACTGAGTGCACCCACCTAAGCACCCTATGCTACCCTACACTAGTGCATCAGCTGCTCACATATCGAGTGCACCCAAGCACCCTATGCTACACTACACTACTGCATCAGCTGCTCACATATCGAGTGCACCCAAGCACCCTATGCTAACCTACACTAGTGCCATCAGATGCTCACATATCGAGTGCACCCAAGCACCCTATGCTAACCTTCACTACTGCATCAGCTGCTCACATATCGAGTGCACCCAAGCACCCTATGCTAACCTACACTAGTGCCATCAGCTGCTCACATATCGAGTGCACCCAAGCACCCTATGCTAACCTACACTAGTGCATCACCTGCTCACATATAGAGTGCACCCACCTAAGCACCCTATGCTAACCTACACTAGTGCATCATCTGCTCAAATACTGAGTGCACCCACCTAAGCACCCTATGCTAACCTACACTAGTGCATCATCTGCTCAAATACTGAGTGCACCCACCTAAGCACCCTATGCTACCCTACACTAGTGCATCAGCTGCTCACATATCGAGTGCACCCAAGCACCCTATGCTAACCTACACTAGTGCATCAGCTGCTCACATATCGAGTGCACCCAAGCACCCTATGCTAACCTACACTAGTGCCATCAGCTGCTCAAATACTGAGTGCACCCACCTAAGCACCCTATGCTACCCTACACTAGTGCATCAGCTGCTCACTTATCGAGTGCACCCAAGCACCCTATGCTACACTACTGCATCAGCTGCTCACATATGGAGTGCACCCAAGCACCCTATGCTACCCTATACTAGTGCATCAGCTGCTCACATATCAAATGCACCCAAGCACCCTATGCTACCCTACACTAGTGCATCATCTGCTCAAATACTGAGTGCACCCACCTAAGCACCCTATGCTACCCTACACTAGTCCATCAGCTGCTCACATATCGAGTGCACCCAAGCACCCTATGCTAACCTACACTAGTGCATCACCTGCTCAAATACTGAGTGCACCCACCTAAGCACCCTATGCTAACCTACACTAGTGCATCACCTGCTCAAATACTGAGTGCACTCACGAAAGCACCCTATGCTACCCTACACTAGTGCATCAGCTGCTCACATATCGAGTGCACCCAAGCACCCTATGCTAACCTACACTAGTGCATCACCTGCTCAAATACTGAGTGCACCCACCTAAGCACCCTATGCTAACCTACACTAGTGCATCACCTGCTCAAATACTGAGTGCACCAACCTAAGCACCCTATGCTACCCTACACTAGTGCATCAGCTGCTCACATATCGAGTGCACCCAAGCACCCTATGCTAACCTACACTAGTGCATCACCTGCTCAAATACTGAGTGCACCCTATGCTACCCTACACTAGTGCATCAGCTGCTCACATATCGAGTGCACCCAAGCACCCTATGCTAACCTACACTAGTGCATCAGCTGCTCACATATCGAGTGCACCCAAGCACCCTATGCTAACCTACACTAGTGCCATCAGCTGCTCAAATACTCAGTGCACCCACCTAAGCACCCTATGCTACCCTACACTAGTGCATCAGCTGCTCACATATCGAGTGCACCCAAGCACCCTATGCTACACTACTGCATTAGCTGCTCACATATCGAGTGCACCCAAGCACCCTATGCTAACCTACACTAGTGCCATCAGCTGCTCACATATCGAGTGCACCCAAGCACCCTATGCTACCCTACACTTGTGCCATCAGCTGCTCACATATCGAGTGCACCCAATGCTAACCTACACTAGTGCATCACCTGCTCACATATCGAATGCACCCACCTAAGCACCCTATGCTACCCTAGTGCATCATCTGCTCACATATCGAGTGCACCCAAGCACCCTATGCTACCCTACCCTAGTCCATCAGCTGCTCACATATCGAGTGCACCCAAGCACCCTATGCTACCCTACAGTATTGGATCAACGGCGCACATATTGAGGGCACCCTATGCTACCCTACCCTAGTGCATCAGCTGTTCACATATCAAGTACACCCAAGCACCCTATGCTACCCTACACTAGTGCATCAGCTGCTCACATATCGAGAGCACCCATGCACCCTATGCTACCCTACACTAGTGCATCACCTGGTCACATACTGAGTGCACCAAAGCACCCTATGCTACCCTACACTAATGCATCAGCTGCTCACATATCGAGTGCACCCAAGCACCCTATGCTACCCTACACTAGTACATCAGCTGCTCACATATAGAGTGCACCCAAGCACCCTATGCTAACCTACACTAGTGCATCACCTGCTCACATACTGAGTGCACCAACCTAAGCACCCTATGCTACCCTACACTAATGCATCAGCTGCTCACATATCAAGGGCACCCACACACCCTATGCTACCCTACCCTAGTGCATCAGCTGCTCACATATCGAGTGCACCCAAACACCCTATGCTACCCTACACTAGTGCATCATCTGTTCACATATCGAGTGCATCCAAACACCCTATGCTACCCTGCCCTGGTGCATCAGCTGTTCACATATTGAGTGCACCCAAACACCCTATGCTACCCTACACTAGTGCATCAGCTGTTCACATATCGAGTGCACCCAAAAACCCTATGCTACCCTACCCTAGTGCATCAGCTGCTCACATATCGAGTGCACCAAAGCACCCTATGCTACCCTACACTAGTGGATCAGCTGCTCACATATTGAGGGCACCCAAGCACCCTATGCTAACCTACACTAGTGCATCACTGCTCACATATCGAGGGCACCCAAGTACCCTATGCTAACCTACACTAGTGCATCAGCTGCTCACATATCGAGTGCACCCAAGCACCCTATGCTACCCTACACTAGTGCATCAGCTGCTCACATATCGAGTGCACCCAAGCACCGTATGCTAACCTACACTAGTGCAACACCTGCTCACATACTGAGTGCACCCACCTAAGCACCCTATGCTACCCTACACTAGTGCATCACCTGCTCACATATCGAGTGCACCCAAGCACCCCATGCTAACCTACACTAGTACATCACCTGCTCACATACTGAGTGCACCCACCTAAGCACCCTATGCTACCCTATACTAGTGCATCAGCTGCTCACATATCGAGGGCACCCAAGCACCCTATGCTACGCTACACTAGTGCATCAGCTGCTCACATATCGAGTGCACCCAAGCACCCTATGCTAACCTACACTAGTGCAACACCTGCTCACATACTGAGTGCACCCACCTAAGCACCCTATGCTACCCTACACTAGTCCATCAGCTGCTCACATATCGAGTGCACCCAAGCACCCTATGCTAACCTACACTAGTGCATCACCTGCTCAAATACTGAGTGCACCCACCTAAGCACCCTATGCTAACCTACACTAGTGCATCACCTGCTCAAATACTGAGTGCACTCACGAAAGCACCCTATGCTACCCTACACTAGTGCATCAGCTGCTCACATATCGAGTGCACCCAAGCACCCTATGCTAACCTACACTAGTGCATCACCTGCTCAAATACTGAGTGCACCCACCTAAGCACCCTATGCTAACCTACACTAGTGCATCACCTGCTCAAATACTGAGTGCACCAACCTAAGCACCCTATGCTACCCTACACTAGTGCATCAGCTGCTCACATATCGAGTGCACCCAAGCACCCTATGCTAACCTACACTAGTGCATCACCTGCTCAAATACTGAGTGCACCCTATGCTACCCTACACTAGTGCATCAGCTGCTCACATATCGAGTGCACCCAAGCACCCTATGCTAACCTACACTAGTGCATCAGCTGCTCACATATCGAGTGCACCCAAGCACCCTATGCTAACCTACACTAGTGCCATCAGCTGCTCAAATACTCAGTGCACCCACCTAAGCACCCTATGCTACCCTACACTAGTGCATCAGCTGCTCACATATCGAGTGCACCCAAGCACCCTATGCTACACTACTGCATTAGCTGCTCACATATCGAGTGCACCCAAGCACCCTATGCTAACCTACACTAGTGCCATCAGCTGCTCACATATCGAGTGCACCCAAGCACCCTATGCTACCCTACACTTGTGCCATCAGCTGCTCACATATCGAGTGCACCCAATGCTAACCTACACTAGTGCATCACCTGCTCACATATCGAATGCACCCACCTAAGCACCCTATGCTACCCTAGTGCATCATCTGCTCACATATCGAGTGCACCCAAGCACCCTATGCTACCCTACAGTAGTGGATCAACGGCGCACATATTGAGGGCACCCTATGCTACCCTACCCTAGTGCATCAGCTGTTCACATATCAAGTACACCCAAGCACCCTATGCTACCCTACACTAGTGCATCAGCTGCTCACATATCAAGAGCACCCATGCACCCTATGCTACCCTACACTAGTGCATCACCTGGTCACATACTGAGTGCACCAAAGCACCCTATGCTACCCTACACTAATGCATCAGCTGCTCACATATCGAGTGCACCCAAGCACCCTATGCTACCCTACACTAGTACATCAGCTGCTCACATATAGAGTGCACCCAAGCACCCTATGCTAACCTACACTAGTGCATCACCTGCTCACATACTGAGTGCACCAACCTAAGCACCCTATGCTACCCTACACTAATGCATCAGCTGCTCACATATCAAGGGCACCCACACACCCTATGCTACCCTACCCTAGTGCATCAGCTGCTCACATATCGAGTGCACCCAAACACCCTATGCTACCCTACACTAGTGCATCATCTGTTCACATATCGAGTGCATCCAAACACCCTATGCTACCCTGCCCTGGTGCATCAGCTGTTCACATATTGAGTGCACCCAAACACCCTATGCTACCCTACACTAGTGCATCAGCTGTTCACATATCGAGTGCACCCAAAAACCCTATGCTACCCTACCCTAGTGCATCAGCTGCTCACATATCGAGTGCACCAAAGCACCCTATGCTACCCTACACTAGTGGATCAGCTGCTCACATATTGAGGGCACCCAAGCACCCTATGCTAACCTACACTAGTGCATCACTGCTCACATATCGAGGGCACCCAAGCACCCTATGCTAACCTACACTAGTGCATCAGCTGCTCACATATCGAGTGCACCCAAGCACCCTATGCTACCCTACACTAGTGCATCAGCTGCTCACATATCGAGTGCACCCAAGCACCGTATGCTAACCTACACTAGTGCAACACCTGCTCACATACTGAGTGCACCCACCTAAGCACCCTATGCTACCCTACACTAGTGCATCACCTGCTCACATATCGAGTGCACCCAAGCACCCCATGCTAACCTACACTAGTACATCACCTGCTCACATACTGAGTGCACCCACCTAAGCACCCTATGCTACCCTATACTAGTGCATCAGCTGCTCACATATCGAGGGCACCCAAGCACCCTATGCTACCCTACACTAGTGCATTAGCTGCTCACATATCGAGTGCACCCAAGCACCCTATGCTACCCTACACTAGTGCATCAGCTGCTCACATATCGAGTGCACCCAAGCACCCTATGCTAACCTACACTAGTGCAACACCTGCTCACATACTGAGTGCACCCACCTAAGCACCCTATGCTACCCTACACTAGAGCATCACCTGACATATCGAGTGCACCCAAGCACCCTATGCTAACCTACACTAGTGCATCACCTGCTCATACTGAGTGCACCACCTAAGCACCCTATGCTACCCTACACTAGTGCATCAGCTGCTCACATATCGAGGGCACCCAAGCACCCTATGCTACCCTACACTAGTGCATCAGCTGCTCACATATCGAGTGCACCCAAGCACCCTATGCTACCCTACACTAGTGCATCAGCTGCTCACATATCAAATGCACCCAAGCACCCTATGCTACCCTACACTAGTGCATCAGCTGCTCACATACTGAGTGCACCCACCTAAGCACCCTATGCTAACCTACACTAGTGCATCACCTGCTCACATATCAAGTGCATCCAAGCACCCTATGCTAACCTACACTAGTGCATCACCTGCTCACATACTGAGTGCACCCACCTAAGCATTCTATGCTACCCTACACTAGTGCATCAGCTGCTCACATATCGAGGGCACCCAAGCACCCTATGCTAACCTACACTAGTGCCATCAGCTGTTCACATATCGAGTGCACCCAAGCACCCTATGCTACCCTACCCTAGTGCATCAGCTGCTCAAATATCGAGAACACCCATGCACCCTATGCTACCCTACACTAGTGTATCACCTGGTCACATACTGAGTGCACCAAAGCACCCTATGCTACCCTACACTAATGCATCAGCTGCACACATACTGAGTGCACCCACCTAAGCACCCTATGCTACCCTACACTAGTGCATCAGCTGCTCACATATCAAGTGCACCCAAACACCCTATGCTAACCTACACTAGTGCATCAGCTGCTCACATATCAAGAGCACCCATGTACACTATGTTAACCTACACTAGTGCATCACCTGGTCAAATACTGAGTGCACTAAAGCACCCTATGCTACCCTACACTAGTGCATCAACTGCTCACATATCGAGTGGACCCAAACACCCTATGCTAACCTACACTAGTGCATCAGCTGCTCACATACTGAGTGCACCCACCTAAGCACCCTATGCTACCCTACCGCATCAGCTGCTCACATATCGAGTGCACCTAAGCACCCTATGCTAACCTACACTAGTGCCATCAACTGCTCACATATCGAGTGCACCCAATGCTAACCTACACTAGTGCATCACCTGCTCACATATCGAGGGCACCCACCTAAGCACCCTATGCTACCCTACACTAGTGCCGTCAGCTGCTCACATACTGAGTGCACCCACCTAAGCACCCCATGCTACCCTACACTAGTGCATCACCTGCTCACATATCGAGTGCACCCAAGCACCCTATGCTACCCTACACTAGTGCCATCAGCTGCTCACATATCGAGTGCACCCAAGCACCCTATGCTACCCTACACTAGTGCCATCAGCTGCTCACATATCGAGTGCACCCAAGCACCCTATGCTACCCTACACTAGTGGATCAGCTGCTCACATATCGAGTGCACCCAAGCACCCTATGCTACCCTACCCTAGTGCATCAGCTGCTCACATATCGAGAACACCCATGCACCCTATGCTACCCTACACTAGTGCATCAGCTGCTCACATATCGAGAACACCCATGCACCCTATGCTACCCTACACTAGTGTATCACTTGGTCACATACTGAGTGCACCAAAGCACCCTATGCTACCCTACACTAGTGCATCAGCTGCTCACATATCGAGTGCACCCAAACACCCTATGCTAACCTACACTAGTGCATCACCTGCTCACATACTGAGTGCACCCACCTAAGCACCCTATGCTACCCTACACTAGTGCATCAGCTGCTCACATATCAAGTGCACCCAAGCACCCTATGCTAACCTACACTAGTGCATCAGCTGCTCACATACTGAATGCACCCACCTAAGCACCCAATGCTACCCTACACTAGTGCATCAGCTGCTCACATATCGAGGGCACCCAAGCACCCCATGCTACCCTACACTAGTGCATCAGCTGTTCACATATCGAGTGCACCCAAACACCCTATGCTACACCCTACCCTAGTGCATCAGCTGTTCACATATCGAGTGCACCCAAGCACCCTATGCTAACCTACACTAGTGCATCACCTGCTCACATATCGAGTGCACCCACCTAAGCACCCTATGCTACCCTACACTAGTGCCATCAGCTGCTCACATACTGAGTGCACCCACCCAAGCACCCTATGCTACCCTACACTAGTGCATCACCTGCTCACATACTGAGTGCACCCAAGCACCCTATGCTACCCTACCCTAGTGCATCAGCTGCTCACATATCGAGTGCACCCAAGCACCCTAGGCTACCCTACACTAGTGCCATCAGCTGCTCACATATCGAGTGCACCCAAGCACCCTATGCTACCCTACACTAGTGCCATCACCTGCTCACATATCGAGTGCACCCAAGCACCCTATGCTACCCTACACTAGCGCTTCACCTGCTCACAAACTGAGTGTACCCAAGCACCCTATGATACCCTAGTGCCATCAGCTGCTCACATATCGAGTGCACCCAATGCTAACCTACACTAGTGCATCACCTGCTCACATATCGAGTGCACCCACCTAAGCACCCTATGCTACTCTACACTAGTGCCATCAGCTGCTCACATATCGAGTGCACCCAATGCTAACCTACACTAGTGCATCACCTGCTCACATATCGAGTGCACCCAAGCACCCTATGCTACCCTACACTAGTGCATCAGCTGCTCACATATCGAGTGCACCCAAGCACCCTATGCTACCCTACACTAGTGCATCAGCTGCTCACATATCGAGGGCACCCAAGCACCCTACGCTAACCTACACTAGTGCATCACCTGCTCACATACTGAGTGCACCCACCTAAGCACCCTATGCCAACCTACACTAGTGCATCACCTTCTCACATATCGAGTGCATCCAAGCACCCTATGCTAACCTACACTAGTGCATCACCTGCTCACATACTGAGTGCACCCACCTAAGCACCCTATGCTACCCTACACTAGTGCCATCAGCTGCTCACATATCGAGGGCACCCAATGCTAACCTACACTAGTGCCATCAGCTGTTCACATATCGAGTGCACCCAAGCACCCTATGCTACCCTACCCTAGTGCTTCAGCTGCTCACATATCGAGAACACCCATGCACCCTACACTAGTGCATCACCTGGTCACATACTGAGTGCACCAAAGCACCCTATGCTACCCTACACTAATGCATCAGCTGCTCACATACTGAGTGCACCCACCTAAGCACCCTATGCTACCCTACACTAGTGCATCAGCTGCTCACATATCGAGTGCACCCAAACACCCTATGCTAACCTACACTAGTGCATCAGCTGCTCACATATCGAGTGCACCCATGTACACTGTTACCCTACACTAGTGCATCACCTGGTCAAATACTGAGTGCACTAAAGCACCCTATGCTACCCTACACTAGTGCATCACCTGCTCACATACTGAGTGCACCCACCTAAGCACCCTATGCTACCCTACCGCATCAGCTGCTCACATATCGAGTGCACCCAAGCACCCTATGCTAACCTACACTAGTGCCATCAACTGCTCACATATCGAGTGCACCCAATGCTAACCTACACTAGTGCATCACCTGCTCATATCGAGTGCACCCACCCAAGCACCCTATGCTACCCTACACTAGTGCCATCAGCTGCTCACATACTGAGTGCACCCACCTAAGCACCCCATGCTACCCTACACTAGTGCATCACCTGCTCACATATCGAGTGCACCCAAGCACCCTATGCTACCCTACACTAGTGCCTTCAGCTGCTCACATATCGGGTGCACCCAAGCACCCTATGCTACCCTACACTAGTGCATCAGCTGCTCACATATCGAGTGCACCCAAGCACCCTATGCTACCCTACACTAGTGGATCAGCTGCTCACATATCGAGTGCACCCAAGCACCCTATGCTACCCTACACTAGTGCCATCAGCTGCTCACATATCGAGTGCACCCAAGCACCCTATGCTACCCTGCCCTAGTGCATCAGCTGCTCACATATCGAGTGCACCCAAGCACCCTATGCTACCCTACCCTAGTGCATCAGCTGCTCACATATCGAGAACACCCATGCACCCTATGCTACCCTACACTAGTGCATCACCTGTTCACATACGGAGTGCACCAAAGCACCCTATGCTACCCTACACTAGTGCATCACCTGGTCACATACTGAGTGCGCCCACCTAAGCACCCTATGCTACCCTACACTAGTGCATCAGCTGCTCACATATCGAGTGCACCCAAACACCCTATGCTAACCTACACTAGTGCATCAGCTGCTCACATATCGAGAGCACCCATGTACACTAAGCTACCCTACACTAGTGCATCACCTGGTCAAATACTGAGTGCACTAAAGCACCCTATGCTACCCTACACTAGTGCATCAGCTGCTCACATATCGAGTGCACCCAAACACCCTATGCTAACCTACACTAGTGCATCACCTGCTCACATACTGAGTGCACCCACCTAAGCACCCTATGCTACCCTACACTAGTGCATCAGCTGCTCACATATCGAGTGCACCCAAACACCCTATGCTACCCTACACTAGTGCATCACCTGCTCACATACTGAGTGCACCCACCTAAGCACCCTATGCTACCCTACACTACTGCATCAGCAGCTCACATATCGAGTGCACCCAAGCACCCTATGCTAACCTACACTAGTGCATCAGCTGCTCACATACTGAGTGCACCCACCTAAGCACCCTATGCTACCCTACACTAGTGCATCAGCTGCTCACATATCGAGTGTACCCTATGCTACCCTACCCTAGTGCATCAGCTGCTCACATATCGAGTGCACCCAAGCACCCTATGCTACCCTACCCTAGTGCATCAGCTGCTCACATATCAAGTGCACCCAAGCACCCTATGCTACCCTACACTAGTGGATCAGCTGCTCACATATTGAGCTACCCTACCACATCAGCTGTTCTCATATCTAGTGCACCCTATGCTACCCTACCCTAGTGCATCAGCTGCTCACATATCGAGAACACCCAAACACCCTATGCTACCCTACACTAGTGCATCACCTGCTCACATACTGAGTGCACCCACCTAAGCACCCTATGCTACCCTACACTAGTGCATCAGCTGCTCACATATCGGGTGCGCCCAAGCACCCTATGCTAACCTACACTAGTGCATCAGCTGCTCACATACTGAGTGCACCCACCTAAGCCCCCTATGCTACCCTACACTAGTGCATCAGCTGCTCACATATCGTGTGCACCCAAGCACCCTATGCTACCCTACACTAGTGCATCAGCTGCTCACATATCGAGGGCACCAAGCACCCCATGCTACCCTACACTAGTGCATCACCTGCTCACATACTGAGTGCACCCAAGCACCCTATGCTACCCTAGTGCATCAGCTGCTCACATATCGAGTGCATCCAAGCACCCTAGGCTACCCTACACTAGTGCCATCAGCTGCTCACATATCGAGTGCACCCAAGCACCCTATGCTACCCTACACTAGTGCCATCAGCTGCTCACATATCGAGTGCACCCAAGCACCCTATGCTACCCTACACTAGCGCATCACCTGCTCACATAATGAGTGCACCCAAGCACCCTATGCTACCCTACACTAGTGCATCACCTGCTCACATATCGAGTGCACCCACCTAAGCACCCTATGCTACCCTACACTAGTGCCATCAGCTGCTCACATATCGAGTGCACCCAATGCTAACCTACACTAGTGCATCACCTGCTCACATATCGAATGCACCCACCTAAGCACCCTATGCTACCCTAGTGCATCATCTGCTCACATATCGAGTGCACCCAAGCACCCTATGCTACCCTAGTCCATCAGCTGCTCACATATCGAGTGCACCCAAGCACCCTACACTAGTGCCATCAGCTGCTCACATATCGAGTGCACCCAAGCACCCTACACTAGTGCCATCAGCTGCTCACATATCGAGTGCACCCAAGCACCCTATGCTACCCTACACTAGTGCCATCAGATGCTCACATATCGAGTGCACCCAAGCACCCTATGCTACCCTACACTAGTGCCATCAGCTGCTCACATATAGAGTGCACCCAAGCACCCTATGCTAACCTACACTACTGCATCACCTGCTCACATATCGAGTGCACCCACCTAAGCACCCTATGAAACCCTACACTAGTGCATCAGCTGCTCACATATCGAGTGCACCCAAGCACCCTATACTAGTGGATCAGCTGCTCACATATCGAGTGCACCCAAGTACCCTATGCTACCCTACACTAGTGGATCAGCTGCTCACATATCGAGTGCACCCAATGCTAACCTACACTAGTGCATCACCTGCTCACATATCGAGTGCACCCACCTAGGCACCCTATGCTACCCTACACTAGTGCATCACCTGCTCACATACTGAGTGCACCCACCTAAGCACCCTATGCTACCCTACACTACTGCATCAGCAGCTCACATATCGAGTGCACCCAAGCACCCTATGCTAACCTACACTAGTGCATCAGCTGCTCACATACTGAGTGCACCCACCTAAGCACCCTATGCTACCCTACACTAGTGCATCAGCTGCTCACATATCGAGTGTACCCTATGCTACCCTACCCTAGTGCATCAGCTGCTCACATATCGAGTGCACCCAAGCACCCTATGCTACCCTACCCTAGTGCATCAGCTGCTCACATATCAAGTGCACCCAAGCACCCTATGCTACCCTACACTAGTGGATCAGCTGCTCACATATTGAGCTACCCTACCACATCAGCTGTTCTCATATCTAGTGCACCCTATGCTACCCTACCCTAGTGCATCAGCTGCTCACATATCGAGAACACCCAAACACCCTATGCTACCCTACACTAGTGCATCACCTGCTCACATACTGAGTGCACCCACCTAAGCACCCTATGCTACCCTACACTAGTGCATCAGCTGCTCACATATCGGGTGCGCCCAAGCACCCTATGCTAACCTACACTAGTGCATCAGCTGCTCACATACTGAGTGCACCCACCTAAGCCCCCTATGCTACCCTACACTAGTGCATCAGCTGCTCACATATCGTGTGCACCCAAGCACCCTATGCTACCCTACACTAGTGCATCAGCTGCTCACATATCGAGGGCACCAAGCACCCCATGCTACCCTACACTAGTGCATCACCTGCTCACATACTGAGTGCACCCAAGCACCCTATGCTACCCTAGTGCATCAGCTGCTCACATATCGAGTGCATCCAAGCACCCTAGGCTACCCTACACTAGTGCCATCAGCTGCTCACATATCGAGTGCACCCAAGCACCCTATGCTACCCTACACTAGTGCCATCAGCTGCTCACATATCGAGTGCACCCAAGCACCCTATGCTACCCTACACTAGCGCATCACCTGCTCACATAATGAGTGCACCCAAGCACCCTATGCTACCCTACACTAGTGCATCACCTGCTCACATATCGAGTGCACCCACCTAAGCACCCTATGCTACCCTACACTAGTGCCATCAGCTGCTCACATATCGAGTGCACCCAATGCTAACCTACACTAGTGCATCACCTGCTCACATATCGAATGCACCCACCTAAGCACCCTATGCTACCCTAGTGCATCATCTGCTCACATATCGAGTGCACCCAAGCACCCTATGCTACCCTAGTCCATCAGCTGCTCACATATCGAGTGCACCCAAGCACCCTACACTAGTGCCATCAGCTGCTCACATATCGAGTGCACCCAAGCACCCTACACTAGTGCCATCAGCTGCTCACATATCGAGTGCACCCAAGCACCCTATGCTACCCTACACTAGTGCCATCAGATGCTCACATATCGAGTGCACCCAAGCACCCTATGCTACCCTACACTAGTGCCATCAGCTGCTCACATATAGAGTGCACCCAAGCACCCTATGCTAACCTACACTACTGCATCACCTGCTCACATATCGAGTGCACCCACCTAAGCACCCTATGAAACCCTACACTAGTGCATCAGCTGCTCACATATCGAGTGCACCCAAGCACCCTATACTAGTGGATCAGCTGCTCACATATCGAGTGCACCCAAGTACCCTATGCTACCCTACACTAGTGGATCAGCTGCTCACATATCGAGTGCACCCAATGCTAACCTACACTAGTGCATCACCTGCTCACATATCGAGTGCACCCACCTAGGCACCCTATGATACCCTACACTAGTGCATCAGCTGCTCACATATAGAGTGCACCCAAGCACCCTATGCTAACCTACACTACTGCATCACCTGCTCACATATCGAGTGCACCCACCTAAGCACCCTATGAAACCCTACACTAGTGCATCAGCTGCTCACATATCGAGTGCACCCAAGCACCCTATACTAGTGGATCAGCTGCTCACATATCGAGTGCCCCCAAGCACTCTATGCTACCCTACACTAGTGCCATCAGATGCTCACATATCGAGTGCACCCAAGCACCCTATGCTATCCTACACTAGTGCCATCAGATGCTCCCATACCGAGTGCACCCAAGGACCCTATGCTACCCTACACTAGTGCCATCAGCTGCTCACATAGAGTGCACCCAAGCACCCTATGCTAACCTACACTACTGCATCACCTGCTCACATATCGAGTGCACCCACCTAAGCACCCTAAGATACCCTACACTAGTGCATCAGCTGCTCACATATCGAGTGCACCCAAGCACCCTATGCTAACCTACACTACTGCATCACCTGCTCACATATCGAGTGCACCCACCTAAGCACCCTAGGATACCCTACACTAGTGCATCAGCTGCTCACATATCGAGTGCACCCAAGCACCATATACTAGTGGATCAGCTGCTCACATATCGAGTACACCCAAGCTCCCTATGCTACCCTACACTAGTGGATCAGCTGCTCACATATCGAGTGCACCCAATGCTAACCTACACTAGTGCATCACCTGCTCACATATCGAGTGCACCCAAGCACCCTACACTAGTGCCATCAGCTGCTCACATATCGAGTGCACCCAAGCACCCTATACTACCCTACACTAGTGCCATCAGCTGCTCACATATCGAGTGCACCCAAGCACCCTATACTACCCTACACTAGTGCCATCAGCTGCTCACATATCGAGTGCACCCTATGCTAACCTACACTAGTGCATCACCTGCTCAAATACTGAGTGCACCCACCTAAGCACCCCATGCTACCCTACCCTAGTGCATCAGCTGCTCACATATCGAGTGCAGCCAAGCACCCTATGCTACCCTACACTAGTGGATCAGCTGCTCACATATCGAGTGCACCCAAGCACCCTATGCTACCCTACACTAGTGCCATCAGCTGCTCACATATCGAGTGCACCCAAGCACCCTATGGTAACCTACACTAGTGCCATCAGCTGCTCACATATCGAGTGCACCCAAGCACCCTATGGTAACCTACACTAGTGCCATCAGCTGCTCACATATCGAGTGCACCCAAGCACCCTATGCTAACCTACACTTGTGCATCACCTGCTCAAATACTGAGTGCAACCACCTAAGCACCCTATGCTACCCTACACTAGTGCCATCAGCTGCTCACATGTCGAGAGCACCCAAGCACCCTATGCTACCCTACACCAGTGGATCAGCTGCTCACATATCGAGTGCACCCAAGCACCCTATGCTACCCTACACTAGTGCCATCAGCTGCTCACATATCGAGTGCACCCAAGCACCCTATGCTAACCTACGCTAGTGCATCACCTGCTCAAATACTGAGTGCAACCACCTAAGCACCCTATGCTACCCTACACTAGTGCCATCAGCTGCTCACATGTCGAGAGCACCCAAGCACCCTATGCTACCCTACACTAGTGCCATCAGCTGCTCACATATCGAGTGCATCCAAGCATCCTATGCTACCCTATTCTCGACTGACCTGAGCTACGGTCCTCAAGGGCGTTCAACCCACAAGCGCTTCGAGATCATACCAATGATATATAGAGCACTACATAAATGCCAAACAATAACTACTGCCCGTGTGCACTGCGGTGAGGTCTCACTGATCTTCCATCACATGCCTCATCTACACCCATGGAGTATATGGCCCTCATGTTAAGACCCATCACTCAAGCAAACAGGCTCATGGACTTGAATGGAGTATAATGCATTCAAATATGCATGGCTTTGTACATTTAAATTGTGTCACACGCATTCCTACATCACCATCCCTCCACACCTCAATTAAATACATTTCCAACAATTGATCCCACCCTTTTGTGGAGTCTCACTCATTAACAGCCTGGCCAGCAGCAGATGCGTGACCTCGGAACGTCAGAGGTCTCGAGAACATCCATGGTGTCGAAGCAAGGTCAGTGTACATAGTATGTTAAACAGAGTAACGCTGTGTGCAATAGAAGACATGCACTGCATGCATCTTGGACACATCATGCGACTGCATGTTATTCAGTGTGCGTATGCAGTGTTCCACATGGACAGCATAGCAGAGCGCTCCAGTGGAGACAATGTACCCAGGGGTTCATAGCTGAACTAAGAATAGTCTGCTCCACCTTCAGGACAAAGCCACGAAAAATGTGATCCTGCCGCCACTGCCACAAGAATGCAGGCTGTGGCTGGTAGTCATCTGTTAGTGATATCAATGCTGCCACTGCAATAAGAACCCAGGCTGCGCCTGGACACTTGGTGTGGCTGCCTCTGCCATAAGAACCCAGGCTGCACCTGGACACTCAGTGTGGCTGCCACAACCTTAACAATGCAGGTAGCGCCTGGACACTCGGTGTGGCTGCCACTGCCTTAAGAATGCAGGCTGCGCCTGGACACTCGGTGTGGCTGCCACTGCCTTAAGAATGCAGGCAGCGCCTGGACACTCGGTGTGGCTGCCTCTGCCATAAGAACCCAGGCTGCGCCTGGACACTCGGTGTGGCTGCCACTGCCTTAAGAACGCAGGCTGTGCCTGGACACTCGGCGTGGCTGCCACTGCCTTAAGAACGCAGGCTGCGCCTGGACACTCGGGTGTGGCTGCCACTGCCTTAAGAACGCAGGCTGTGCCTGGACACTCGGTGTGGCTGCCAGTGTCTTAAGAATGCAGGTAGCGCCTGGACACTCGGTGTGGCTACCAGTGCCTTAAGAATGCAGGTAGCGCCTGGACACTCGGTGTGGCTGCCAGTGCCTTAAGAATGCAGGTAGCGCCTGGACACTCGGTGTGGCCGCCAGTGCCTTAAGAAAGCAGGCTGCGCTTGGACACTCGGTGTGGCTGCCAGTGCCTTAAGAATGCAGGTAGCGCCTGGACACTCGGTGTGGCTGCCACTGCCTTAAGAATGCAGGCTGCGCCTGGACACTCGGTGTGGCTGCCAGTGCCTTAAGAATGCAGGCAGCGCCTGGACACTCGGTGTGGCTGCCTCTGCCATAAGAACCCAGGCTGCGCCTGGACACTCGGTGTGGCTGCCACTGCCTTAAGAACGCAGGCTGTGCCTGGACACTCGGTGTGGCTGCCACTGCCTTAAGAACGCAGGCTGCGCCTGGACACTCGGGTGTGGCTGCCACTGCCTTAAGAACGCAGGCTGCGCCTCGACACACTGTGTGGCTGCCACTGTCTTAAGAAAGGAGGCTGCGCCTGGACACTCGGTGTGGCTGCCAGTGCCTTAAGAATGCAGTTAGCGCCTGGACACTCGGTGTGGCTGCCAGTGCCTTAAGAATGCAGGTAGCGCCTGGACACTCGTTGTGGCCGCCAGTGCCTTAAGAAAGCAGGCTGCGCCTGGACACTCTGTGTGGCTGGCAGAAGGTCTTTAGACAAGTTATCTGTTAGTAATTGCTCAGCCGCCAACGCCACAAGAATGCAAGCCTCACCTGGACACGCAGTGTGGCTGGCATAAGGCCTTTAGACTGGTCATCGGTCAGTAATTGCTCAGCCGCCATAAGAACCCATGCCGCACCTGGACACGCAGTGTGGCTGGCAAAAGGTCTTTAGACTGGTCATCTGTCAGTAATTGCTCAGCCGCCATAAGAACCCATGCCGCACCTGGACACGCAGTGTGGCTGGCAGAAGGTCTTTAGACACATTATCTGTTAGTAATTGCTCAGCCGCCATTGCCATAAGAATGCAGGTAGCACCTGGACACTCGGTGTGGCTGGCATAAGGTCTTTTAATCATCTGTTATTAATTGCACAGCCGCATGAAATCAATTGTTCTGTGTGATATTGTTGAATATGGGTCGCACACCAAAAAGACAGACTTTTTTCTGCCAGTTTAGTGGGGCCTTTAATATTCAAAATCTATCACTGTTTTGAAGGGGTTTCACCCCCACCCCAAGCCTCCCTTTCACCCAATCCCCAGGACTCTCACCATAAAGCGGGTGGGGGTTCAAGACACAAACACTCCCCCTCGACTACTCGCTCAAACATCCTTACACTGATTGTATGCCCCGCTTCCACCACAGCCATGTTACAAACATTCTCTCTCAACATACACACAGTGGTGCCCTCAGACATTTTTCATAGGGGGGCCTGCTTAGATAACTGGGGTGACACCAAAACAAACACATAACTGGCAGGCAGGCCAGTGGTGGGTTGGGGGGGCAGCGTTTTTATAAGGGTGGCCGTGCCCCCCCCCTTTGTGGCACCTCTGCGTATACACTCTTGCATGATTTGGCAATCTCAGTTTACAACACCACCGACCAGCACCATATCAGAGTCTCCCTTCACACTTACCTTCAGCTCCATTTGCCCCCACGCCCCACCTAACCCTCACCCTAGAGTAGTGTATGCGTAAATCCGCTTTCCAGCCATTATGACCGTGTTTTCTCTGTAAACACACGAACACGCATCTGTAACCTGCACAGTATTCAACGTCACCCATCTGCACGGTGCCATGAAAAAGGCCCCGCTTCCTCTTGGGCCAAGTCTGTGCTATGTCCCCCCCATAAAATGATAAAAGTCCCAGCTTCCAAACCTTGACGCGAGACATTAGCTGCTCTAGCCGTTACTGCTCACCCTCGTATTAGAGGCTATATATATATATATATATATATATATATACCTAGAAGCTTACTTTTCAAAGATTTTATCCACAAACGTGAGCCTCACCTTGATGTCATCAATTTTGATGTCCAGCAGTTCGTCAGGCTCCACCATCTCGGCCCAGCTCTCTGCCTCATCGTCCCCTGGCTGGGTGTCAAAGATCAGCTCAAAGAACACCAGCTTCTCGGAGATGGTGCTGAAGGAGTTATCAAAACACATCATGTAGTCCCCCTCCTCCGTCAGGTCTACGCTGGAAGAAAGCGGGAGAAGATGGGCCCGTGTTAAGAAAAGCAAGAAACCATAGGTACATTGACGCACGGTCAAATGACAACTTGCCACATAAACCCTTGCTCTTAGAACCTCCATCATGCAACCAAAGGCCCGGCACAGAGTTCAGTCTGTAAAGCACTGAATAACAGAATTCAGGACGGATTTAATACATGTCCAGCCACCCAATAGGAAATAAGCCATCAAGTCGGCTGTCCAGGATGACCGCAAGCATACTCAGACAGAACTAGAAAGTAAAAAGGGACTTACTGAAATGGATCTGTCGCATGACCGGCAGTCCTTTCGTGTTGCGTAAACTAAGCATGCACGACAAATATAGGCTAGTGTTTGGCTCAAAAAAGGAGAGTGCGTGCAACATAGCAGCACCACTTTTACAATGAATTGATTTAAAGAGTTCTTTATATCATAGGAAAGGGGTTTGAGTTTCTATGTTAGCCCATGCACATTGAGAGTAAGCAGTTTCATTGTATGTAGCTTTTCATCAATAATTTACAAATGGACACTAGTTAGTGAAAAAAACTTGTTGGTTTTAATTCAATCTTTTCAGTGTATTCATATACGTAGTTCATAACAGTTGGTGGCAGTTTATAACAGTTTCTGCCAACATAACTCCACTAGGAGGCACGTGCATTGGATTCACCCTTCCTTTGGGCTTTTTCAAGGCATTGTAACATTGGTTTAGTACATTGTGTGTTTATCATAAGTACAGTGCAGTATATATATGGTATAGAAATTTGCAATCAAAATTTACAAAAACGTGTTCGGTCTTGTGTTAGTGAAGTTTTTGAGTGAAAGTATTTCTGTAGTTCTTAGGAGTTAGATGAGAAAGGAGAATCGGGTTAGTCTGTTAGGTTTGGTGTATGGAACATAACAGCAACCAGTATATTCAACTGTTGTCAGTATGGCATTGCTTACCTTTTTAATTTTGGTAAGTTGTCCGCAATTGTGTGATCTTGTTAGGGTTGAACACCCTGCAACATCTTGCAGTCCATGTTCTGATCTATGCCAAGTTTCGGTCAGTTGGTCTCGGTTCTGATTGTAGGTAGCGTTTATACCATTCCCTAGTTTTGAGAAAATAATTTTTTGTAGAATAAAGCCTTTTCCTGCCAGATTTGGGACTTAATCTGTTTGATCATATCATCATTGTCCTTAGTATTGACTGGTATTCCGTATTCAAATCAGCCTGATGCATATATTATTGGGAGGTCTAGTATTTCAATCATACCAGATTGTGCTCTCTGTGCTAGGCACATATGGTGGCTATGCCATGTGCCGTTTTACATTTGTATGAACAATGTTCATATCCATATGCGACTAGCGGCGCATTTCCGTGTGACTGTCAGTGCTCATTATAATTAAATATTCTGTTCATTACATTTCCGTGCCAAATGCGTTTTGTGCTTTTCAGCTTTAATCCTTTACGAGGTTACTATAGCGATTACCAGCAACAATCTCCATGTGTTTCTGCTGATTGAAATCGAAATTGCCACCGTTTCTAAAGGTAGACACAATTCATGTGCCCCTTTTTTAACTTAAGATCTGTGTATCCATGTTATGAGAATCCATCGTGACTACAAAAACATACTATTTAATTTAAGTGAGGGCCGTTCATTGATCCCATTACTCATTTGATCTCTAGATCTTTGAGGCAAAGCGCTCGTAAGTCACAAGATTCCAAATAAAGAGTATATATGCCATCTAGTTGTTGCCTTCAAGTGCTGAAAATTAAAAAGTCTGTTTCTAGCTGTTCTCACCTGTTGGGAGTGTGCTTGTTGCTCTGAATGTCCGTCTTGTTTCTCTTGAATGCTCGAGTCGAGTGTCTCGTCCCTGCATTGATATCCCATTGCATTATGTGATGTTCCCTTTCGTGTCACGTGATCTCAGTGTTTGTGATTGCGTGTCAAGGTTTCTGTTAGTGTTCCATTTGCTTAACCTATTCCATTTGATGTATAGCTGCTAGCATATACATGGGGACGTTTTAAGATCTATTTCCTATGTCCATGACCATCTTCGTTATTGGTAAAGTGGTTAAATATATTCAGCTCGGTTTCAAGTTTATGAATTCCTTCTATCATTTGGTCACTGGCTGGCATCAGTATTAATAGCCTGGTAGTATAAGTATGCATCTCGTACACAAGTACACAAGTGTGCCTGTATATTGGTGTTTTAAACACGGCCCGAAATCACTTTGTGTTGGTATATCATGTAATATCTTCTTAGGAAACTATTTTGTCTTAGTTAATTGATGTCACTGACCACAGCTCCCATACATTATCTCGTCAAGTTTAAACCTTTTGGTAGGTGTGATGCTAAGGAGTGGTGGTTAGTGCTGGACGTGGGGATTGGGGATGTTGTTCAATATCTCCACAGACGCCACTTCGATCCGTTCAATTCGCTACAAAAAATGGTGCATTTCTGTGTCCGTATTTAAACCATCAGTGATGGCTCCAAGATTGCAGATTAATCTGCATTCTTTTTTCCGCAAACATTTTTCTCGCTTCCCCCATTCTTTCACCTTGGCTTAGGCGTTTGGCTCCAAAGAACGTTATATTTTCTTTTTTGTCACTTTGATGGTTTTTATTCCAGTGTTCCGACAGCGCTGATGGAGTATCCACATTTGTGATATTTCCAAGGTGTTCTCTTATCCTCACTCTGAGTTCGCGCATAGTGCTTCCAACATAAATTTTGTTACATAGACAAATAATTATATAAATTACAAAGATGGTTCTACAGTTGATAAATTCGTCAATTACCACATTTCATCCATTCGCAATTCTGTAACTTGTACTTTGTCAAGTGCATATCTGCACAGACTGCAGTTTGTACATTTAAAGAAACCTTTAAGTGCTGTCCCAGTCAAGATATTAGTCTGAAATGTTAGCTGTGTTCCCTTTGTGAAGCTGGGTCTGAGCTTAGAGTGGACTGTAGGTGCTTTGGTGTAGATGATATCTGGCTTACTGGGTGCTTTGGTGTAGAGGATATCTGGCTTGCTAGATGGCATAAAACAACTAATTACAGACGAGGAAAAGTTTTTTTTGGAGTAACAATAAACCCAAAAGTCCAACCATATACTTCCTACCCGAAATACATAAGGAATATGATGGACTACCAAAAGTGAGACCCATTGCCAGTGTGCATACAAAACTATATGATTAAAACAATGAGCAATGAACATTCTCGTAATTAGAAACCTTAGGGTGCACATTGATACGATATACTCCTGCAACAAGCTGCACCTTAATATGAGCACCATTCTTGGACAGTAAAGCAGCACACGGCTTAACCACCATATGTGCCAAGCACGAAGAGCACAAGTCGGTATGATTGAAACACTAGGTACTAGACCTCACGATATTCATAGGCAACAGGCTGATTTGAATACGGAATACAAGGCCATACTAACTAACTAAGGGCAATGATGATATGATCTAAAAGATCAAGTTTAAAATCTGGCAGGATGATTTTCTCCCAACTAGGGAATGATATAAACGCTACCTACAATCAGAACCTAGACCAACGGACTGAAACTTGGCATAGATCAGAACATGGATGTTGAACCCTAACAAGATCACACAATTGTAAACAACGTACCAATATTAAAAAGGGAAGCAATGCCATACTTTAGCACAACTGGCAACAGTTGAATATACTGGTTGCTGTTACTTTCCATACACCAAACCTTTAACAGACGAACACGATTCTCCTTTCTCATCTAACTCCTCAGAACCACAGAAATACCTGAAACTTCAATAGCACAAGACCGAGGAACACGTTTTTGTGAATTTTTATCTATTTCTATACCATGTATATATGCACTGTACTTATGATAAACACACAATGTACTAGTGCCGTGAAAAAGCACAAGGAAGGGTGAAACATACGCACGTGCCTCCTAGCGGAGTTATGTTGGCACAAACTGTTATAAACTGACACACAACTTATTAATTACGTATATGAATACACTGAAAAGATTGAATTAAAACCTACAAGCTTTTTTCACTAACTAGTGAAACCATTTAACTATTTAGTCGACCATACAGTCTTATGCAGCCACCTAGACTCTGCTGCTCACTTCTCTAAAGAGGCCATATTATGGATCAAATCCTTCCTGAATAACCGTACCATGAGAGTCTTCTCTCCATCAGCCTCAGCTGACCCGATCCCTATAACGTGCGGTGTACCCCAGGGATCTTGTGTATCACCTACCCTCTATAACATTTTCACAAAGCCGCTCTTTGACGAAATGGATCATCTGGGTATCGCCTACACCAACTATGCAGACGATACCCAGTTCCTCCTTCCGCTTTCAGGAGATTACGTCGTGGATCTGGCTTTAGTGAATAAAATTTACAGCATCGTTCAGGAATGGATGGCCACACACAGCTTATGCCTGAACGACGACAAAACTGAGCTCATAATCCTAGGCACCCCGACATACATAACTAAACTCAACACTGACTATGCCAGCTTCATTATCGATGGGAACAATATCAAAGTAGTAAAGGAAGTCAAGACCCTAGGCTTTTACCTTGACGCCACCTTAAACTTTGGCAAACAAGTCAACTCCCTAGCCTCTTCCACAGCATATACTTGCAAACTCATTAGAGCCAGCAAACAATTCCTCTCTACAGACAGCTGCATCACGCTTGCCAGAGCCCTTATTCTGTCCAAACTGGACTACTGTAATGGTCTTTACATTGGGGCTAACAAACAGACTATCCAAAAAATCCAGGTCCTACAGAATAATGCCTTGAGAGCCGCGCTTAAGATCAACAGGAAAGAGCATATCTCCTCTATAAGAAGAGAATATAAATGGCTATCCACTCAGGACAAAATCCAAGTTAAAATTGCCTCCCTTACTCACAAGTGCCTCAATAACATGGCACCACCCTACCTCATGGACAGGATACACTTAAGAACTTCACTTAGACCAACAAGAATGGTCAATGCAAATTGCCTCTATGTCCCTCGCTTTAAACGTGCCACTATTGGAGGACATAGCTTCGCAGTCGAAGCAGCACAGCTTTGGAACTCCCTACCACATGACATAAGAGAACCCCAGCCCTTTGCGAAATTTAGGCAGAATTTGACCAAGTGGCTGAGAGCTAATGACATCTAACTAATCCGACCTGCTTGACCTGACTGTCCCTACTAGCTTTCCACCTGCATGCCCAGTTCTGATACCACTTTCTGTATTTTACTCCATTGTATATTACTGTACCTATTCCACTGTATATCACCTCCACATTGTGAATATTCCTGTACTTTGATCACCTCCTGTCTCGACCTTGCTCCAGCCCTGCTCATTCTTGCTTATTGTATACTGCATTATGACCATGCACATGTACCTGTATATATTTTATTTATGGCAGAATGTATTATGTTTATGTAATTGTACCTGTAACAAAGCTGAGCATATTCTTGTCTTGTGCGCCCTGATGCTCCAGGGCCTGGCGCGCCCTACAAATAATAAACTAAACTAGTGTCCATTTGTAAATTATTGATGAAAAGCTACATGCAATGAAACTCATACTCTAAATGTGCATGGGCTTACATAGAAACTCAAACCCCTTTCCTAAAAATCTTAATTGAAACTGTGAAAGCGCGTTATAAATAACCAATTACACTGCATTAGTCTAGCCATAGTCAGTGCAGAGGTTGCAGTGAGGCAAGCACAGCCCCTGCAATGTCCGAGTCATGGGGATTGCCTGCGTGTGCCTTGAAGATAGACTGTGTGCTTTGGGTGTATGGCCCGAGTGTGCACAGTGCATGGTCAGACCGCCCCCCTCCCCTCTCCCAGACTCACGTGTGCACTCCGTCTGACCGCCTGTATTCTGCCACAACTATGGCGCCCGTTGGGCTCATGAGGACAAAGTCCACGTCCAGGCCGGCTCCGCCGATCACCTGCGAGAGGAGAGGGTAAAAGGGAGTAATTTTCATTTGAACGGTATAATGCGTGCACAAGGCCCCCCACCGGTCATTTGCAACATAAAGCGTAAAACGTGGGGGAAGTTTAATTCTGCACCATGTGTTTGACGAGTGTAAAATATACCCCACGATGAATGGATGTCTATGGAAGCCAGCTCCTAGGAAACCACTGCAATGCACGTGTTAGGAAAAGTGCTGCTGGCATAATGCAAGCTGGGCAGGCAGGCAGTACCCCCCCCCCACCCAGACCCCCACCCGGCAGCCAAACTAAAGGACAATCCGGCGGTTAATAAATTTTGGCAAAAGGTACGTGATACCTGCCTCCCCCCCAACTCCCACACAATGCATGAAACCCAAGTCAGTGCCGTTGAAACAGCAGGCAGAAAGTGTACAGTGATAGGTGACGAATGCACCAGTCACAGATAAAGTGATCATAAGATGGCACAGGAGGTCCTGCCACTGCACATTGAAGTCCTGTCCTGTGCAGATCTCCTTTGTAGCGTGTGGAACTAATTCAGTTTAGCTAGAGGCGAGGGAGCAGTATGTCGGTGACAGACCCTGTAAAGCGCATTTGCCACATCATGCCACCCCAAACCCAATTAAAAATTCCAGAAACAACACAAAATGACTCCCTTCCATGCCCTCACTCATCTGGCACCACGCCATCAAGTTCTCCATCACCCTGGTACTTCAGCTTCATGCCACCATCAGCTGGTATCAGTGCTTTAAGTGGGCCGGGGCAAGCCGGGAAAGAGCCCCGTCAGGCTCAAAAAATTGCATCCGAGCCGGGGCTCCCGGAAGTCCCCTGCTAACACCAGCCTACCAGGCTCCTAGAAGCCAAGGCGTTTTTTCTAAAGATATCAAAAAAGGTAGCAGGAGCTCCTCTCCAGAAAGAACATAACATGATAACCTGTTCTGAAATGAGAGTTTGCAGCACACCCTTTTTGCTCACTGTACCTTTCACAGATGGGAAATATACATTTGCATATCAGTCTTTGTCCCGCCCACATGGGCAGTCCAGCACGAAATGCTATGGCAATCCCCTTCTGAACAAGATTACCAACAGCAATCCCATACACGTGTTTCAGCCTTGTTGGGCCTCATCAGTGAGGTGAAGCTGTGCCTCTCTGAGCAGGGAGTCCACGTCTGGTTGCCCCCAGGTAACTCAGGGTGACCAATCCCAAGTTCCTTGCAAATATATCAAAGAAGGTAGCAGGCGCTCCTCTCCAGAAAGAACATGGCATGATTGTCAGACGTCGGTCCCACCTCCCCCATCTCCTCACCGGATTCTTCAGAGGATAGATCCTTGAGAGGATTCTTCTTCTTTGGAAGCTTCTTCTTCTTGTTGCTAGATGACTCGTCCTTATAAATCCGGACCTTCCTTTCGCAGAGATAAGGTCTATCTCCTCCAGAGGCCACCGTGACAGTAGTGGGAACCTGTCTTGGGTGCCTCCAGTGGGGCCAGCCTCACTTTCAGGGAAAAAGCCAAAGCAGAAAAAACCCTGTAGGTCTTGATGGTAGGAGGTGAGGTAGTCCTTGATAACCCAGGCCGTTGGAAGAAAGGTAGATAGCGAAGGCTGACTGGAAGTAACCAGATATCCGCGACCAGCTTCCCAGACAGAGCTCGGAATAAGACCTGCAGGTAGAATCCTTCGATAGCAACAAGGAAATCGTAAGTAAGTAGCAGGATAATAGACGAAAAAGAGGAAAGGAAAGGAGAACAAAATGGCCTAAGAAGGAAACCCGAAATGCAATACCCAGTGGAAGGAATAGATGGCAGATACCGCCGAGTAATAAATAAACTAGATACAGGAAGGGAGTGCCGCAAGTTTGAAGTACCGGACGGCAAATGGAAGTAGTAAACAGTGCAAAGAGTGCCACGCACAGAGAAGGCTGCAGGCAGCAAGGAAGGAATGGTGAGAAGTCGAGCAGAGAAGTAGGAGGAGCCAAGTATCCAGGTAAGCAAGACAGCAAGTCACCGAAGCGGTGAAACAGCGGAGTACGAAAGAAGGAAATGCAGCGAGAAACTAAGGTTGAACAAGATTTGGATATAGTTGGAAAACTAAGGCGGCTAAGGAAGCCCAATGGAAGGGAAAATACTAGAGAGCAACGAAGCGTTAGAGTGCGAGAAGCAAACACAGATACAACGCACCGCACAGGGAGGCGGAGTCAGTACTTATAGAGTCCTCCGCCATATTGGATGAGGACTAGAGCGATGTAACCGCTAGCTAGTGCCGCCAGCGGTTCCATAACTTCCACCCGATTCCTGACAATGATAACCTGCTCAGAGAGGCACAGCTTCACCTCACTGATGAGGCCCAACAAGGCTGAAACACGTGTATGGGGCTGCTGTTGGTACACTTGTTCAGAGAGGAATTGCCATAGCATTTTGGTGCTGGACTGTCCATGTGGGCGGGACAAAGACTGATATACAAATGGACATTTCCCATCTGTGAAAGGTACAGTGAGCAAAAAGCGTGTGCTGCAAACTCTCATTTCAGAACAGGTTATCATGCTATGTTCCTTCTGGAGAGGAACGCCTGCTACCTTTATTGAAGCGTTTTTCTAAAGCCTGAAGCTCTCGTGTATAAGCAAGAGCTTCTGGCTTTAGAAGGGGGGGGGAGAAAAAGAAAATAAAAAAAAATTAAAAAGAAAGAAGAAAAAAAGCCTCACCTTTTCTAATCACATGCATCTCTAATGAAAGTGGCGTCTGGCAGGAGGCCGCAACACAATGAAAAGGCAAGGCTTTTTTTTCCAAAAGCCTGAAGTTGTGTAAGCGACAACTTCAGGCTTTACAAAACCAACACACAAAAAAACCTTTCCTTTTCATCGTATCCTGCATACCCCCTCATTAGAGATGCAGGGATCATTGCCTACACGTCCACTCTTCCTCGTCCCAGCACTCATCAATGAGGTGTCTCACCTCTTCACAGGAACCCTCTTTCTACTTCCAATTCCTTCTGGCCCGGCACCCTCCAACACCCCCATCTAGGCATAACAGCCTGCCTTCCCCAAGACCCAACAGTTTGGTTTTTTCCCTTCCTTTGGGCAGGGACTCTATGCTTCTATCCACCTCCCATGGCATAAGGGAGTTAGGGGGGTGCAAATTCATTCCGTTTTCCCACTACCTCAAGGAGCCTTTGCGGAGCGGGGGCCCACTCTGGTTGGCAGGCATCCCCCGGGGGTCCCTGCTGAGCAGATCCCCCTGTTGAGTGTCTGGCAGAGTGCCCGAAACCTCCTACCGCTGCCGGTATAGCAGGAGCGGTGGTAGAGGAAGCACGCCCCAGTCCGGGATGGGGTCTGGAGGGCGTTGCGGAGCAGCTCACCCTGAAGGACTTCATGGCCCGGGGTGATCACACACCACACAGAGGTAAACAGGTGGAGGTCAGGGGGAAGAGGTGTGGATGCATACTCTCCTTCCCCCCTCTTTGGCTGTCCACGTGCCGCGCTGGGTGTGCCCGGTCTTGGTCTCTGGGTCTAAGCGGCCGTGCCATCTTGTTTTTATCCAGTTGGGAGACTGCAGGGAGGTCCCAGGTACAGTGTATTATTAGGTGCAGATGGCGTCCCGGGCTGAGCTCGTAGTTGCATGGCATCCAACTTCTTTTCCCACCTTATGGGGTGGTTATAGGCAGGCACAGTAGGCCTTTGGTTTGGGACCACAGCTTCTTTGTGAACCACGCAACGAGTTGGGGGTAGATCCCTTTCCTCGGCTGTGGCCTCCCTCTGGGACAGCCTCCCTGCCTCTCTGAAACTTGAGGATAACCATCTTTGGTTCCGGAAGCACCTCAAGACCTTCCTCTTTGCTTCTGCCTTCGCTCTTCTTCTCCCCTATTAATCTGTCTGCTTTGGCACCGGGTTACCCTCTTGATTTCGGGCCCAGATACCTGCCCTCCCAGCCACACAAACGCACTGCCTCCTGGCAACCCTTGCACTTGGGTCTGTATCTGCGACCCTAGAGGCCCCGCCCAGCACTTATCAGACACCCGTTGTCTACACCTTATTCTCGCACTGATCACCTGCTGGCCGCAAGACTTGTTGTTCTATCACGTGTTCAGCACTTTCCACTCCTCCCCTGCCCCTCACACCCCCCCTTCCCTCCACTTGCACGTTCTCAATGTCAATGGGGCTAGTAAGATCGTTTTTGTCCTCCCTGTTTCCCCTGCCTTGCTTCGTCACTCTCTGAAACACTTGTGAATGGGCGCGATACAAATAAAATATTGCTGGGAAGCGCTCTTCCAAGTCTCGGCATTTAGAGCCTCACTCTCCTTCGGTGTCCTGTTCCTCTTCCCCTCCCACGAGGAGGAACGGGTGTAGGGTGTCAGAGAACGGACTGCTGCGCATTTTTGCTCATCAGAAAGGGGGGGGAATGGTTATCCCCTTCATCATGCTCGGACGCCTCATCCTACAGCCTGGGCGTTCCCCCAATGTCGATGGCTTTCAGGGGCACGTAGCTGGACATAGCCACTACAGCGGATGTTCATCTTCAGGTGTCCCCTTGTGCAGGGTTTCCGGATTCAGTGCTCCCGTCTGCTATGGCAGGGGGGTGCTATGCCCCCTCTGCCCCTGTTGAAACATACTCTGAGGACTGCCGCTTCTCTCTGCCGTAAAGGCTAAATTTATGGGAGTGGGTTGGTCCAAACTCCGGTCGGGAGTTAGCACGCCTCATTGATAAATGCTGGTACGAGGAAGAGTGGACGTAATGCCCAGAATACGTACCGTTAATCTTAATTACTCCTACTCTTCCTCGTCCCAGCATGAGTTTCCTGCCTCAACCTTCCCCTTGTTGAATGGGTCCATTGGGCAGTTTTACGTACTACTGGGAATGGGGGATGGTGGGCTGTTATGGCCGGAGGCGGGAGACCTCATTGATAAGTCCTAGGATGAGGAAGAGAAGGAGTAATGAAGATTACCAGTAAGTAATCTGGGCATCACCCTCGTACCACAGGTGGGAGGGTGATGATGCCCACATCTCTAGTGAAAAGGGTGCCTGGCAGGGGGTCAGCACTGCAATTAAACGGTTCAATGTGTTAATATCCCCGCAAAAATACTGCGATACCAAAATATAGCCATATTTTTGCGGCGATATGGAGCCATGGACCTTGCGGGGAACACCCCTGCATTATTTTTAAATGTGCGGGGGCACCCCCACTCCCACAAAGTATCCCCCACAAAAATATCACCTATGGCGAGACAGACGCCATATGTACAGCGATATTCTTGGTGGGCATAATATGTAGGGATACCAATTAAACGAGGCAACAATTATTGTACCCGACTGCAGCCTGTCCGGCCATAGCCCGACCCTTTAGCAAAAATCGAGCCAGGGATCTTACAGGTGCGTGGACTAACAGGTGAGGTAAGCGTTTCCTCTTAATTGCTGCACTGATCCCCCTGCCAGGCCACGCTTCTTAAGAGCCCCAGCTCAAGTTTGAAGGCCACTTAAAGCACTGGTTGGTATTCCCTCCCACATGCCAAGTGGGATGTCGCCTCCATGGCCATTCTCCTGGAACTCGCCCCCCATTCTCTACAACTCAACCATCATATCTCCCTTCCATGGCAACCAAATCTGCCCTCACCAGGCACTGCACCTTGATGATTTATGTATATAATACTTTTACCAAAGCACTGTACATGGAACATAACTGAAGGTGGTACTCATTTATCGACTTCTGATGGATGAAAGGCTGGAGTTGTCCTCCCTGGGATCGAAACCTCCGACCTGTATATATCTGGTGTCTTGCCTCTATGTCCAAATTACATAACCATATTCCCCCCAGGCCCAACCATAAGTCATGCCTGAACACTATGTCCATTGCTCTCAAGTTACATGCCTGACAAAGCCACCCCGTCTCTATTTTAAATGGAAATGTGATGCTTGTAATTTTTGTCGTTCCAATTTTAAACGTGGGACTACAAATCCCAGAATGCAAAGGAAAGACGGGGCCGGGTGGCGGCTGTCTGGTGTATGGGAGCGGGGTAATTGGGCACTCTGTCTTTCCATACCTGGTACTCCACCTCCATGCTGGCGTTCACTCCCGCCGTCTGGTAGAAGCACTCCTGGCGGCCAGCCGGCAGGAGGAACGTGAACTCCGTGTCCTGGGGCTGCTTGAAGGCAGAAACCACAGAGAGCAGGCACAGACCCCACAGGCAGCCCCAGACAGCCATCTCTGCTGCACTGAGATGACGAGCACAGGAGGCAGCGGCCGCTTTAAGGGACGCTACTCCCACACGAGCCGACGTAGCGCACGCTGCACGCACAGGCGCCACCTTACATCGGTACCTTCCCCTAGACGAAAAGCTGCACGACTCCGGTCTAAAATGTCAGCCGACGTGACGTCGCCAACCTCGCCATCTTGGGAGAAAACCATTTTCCTTCTATAGGGCGGGGCTTACATGCGAATCCGCCATCTTAGAGCTATGACAAGCGGGGCTTCAAACGTTGTTCTGGGAGCTAAATACCCTATTGAAAAATGGCCACTACCTTTTGGACGCTTTTCACACACTCGCTCCATGACGTACAGAAAGGAGGCGGGTTTCTGCGACCAAAAACCAATAACATTAGAAGGAGGAGGCGTTTCCGAGCTATATTCAGTCCCTGAAAGGACGTTTATGGGCAAGCTGCGTGAGGGGCGGGTCTTGGCAAGGTGACCTGGACCAATTAGATTTAGTTTGAATGACCTCGCTACCGCCCCCGCACACTACCACCAAAGATATTGTAGACTGGATGGACAGGTTGTGCGATTGACTGTTTTTTTTTAACCAGAAATGTAAACATGTGTGGTTTTACTAGGAAATGCCATTGGGGAAATGGAAGACATGCAACATTCAATATAACTAATTCAACTCCTCTTAGATTGTTTTAGAACTTTTTTGAACAGACTTTATTGAAAATATTTTGTTTTAATTTTATGTAATTGGTGTTTTAAAACGCGTCACATTACAAATACGTTCCAAAATGTACCACGTTGGTCTTCTCTTTTCTTCATTCAAAATATATTTTATTATAAAATGTTCTAAGGAGAAGTAGAGACCGAATTAATACTAAAGGTATCACACGTAAACTTGACAATATTGACAGAGGGTTATACAATTGTATTAGTTTACACATAAGAGAACCATTTTGAATCTGGCATTTTAGGGCGCTGTGAAAGGGTTCGTATATGCCCCGGGTCCCCTCCGTGAACAGGCCCAGCCCATCCGTACCTTAATGTGCACATGGACACAGGTCTGCTTGTTACGGGTTCCCGGCGGCTCCTACCTAGCCCGTGCTGCCCCTTTATTCAACCACGCATACGCGACGGCGAACGTTGCCGTCACGCACGCACACATGACTCCATCACATCCCTCCTTTTTCATAACAAAACAACATGTGCATATCTTCCATAAACTTGCTGTCAATGTGACATATATAACAGGCACATAATACACCAAACTAACTCACATCCCAATGTGGGCAATTACCGTCCACTTCTGGTCATCTTTAACTGGGGTCCAAAATGTAATCCTTGAACCTGGCCGGGAATTTCCGGCCCTCGCGGCGGATGTAGCGTCCTTCCTCACATCTGTTGTCAGGGCTGCGTCCCCCTGGTTCAGGGTCACCAGAGTCCTCTTCATGCATCTGCACACTCGTCGAGGCTCGACCCGGAGACACTCCTACGGCAGGCTCTTCCCGAGGATCTCGGGTGTCAATCTTCTTGAAGGAGCAGGAATTTCTTGTGACAGTTACCCATTGGTCTGACACCGTCACCATGGATTTGTTGAAATGGGTTACCCCCACGGGGTAGGCTCATAGTTTAGGGACAGTTTCCCCTCTGGGTGCTGGTTCCTCACTAGGACAGTATCGCCTACTTCAATGTCCGAGGGCTTTAACCGCCGCCTGGTGTTCTCTTGCTCATTGTGCATCCGCCGGTCTTCCAGTGTCTTTTGGTTGTCAATAACACATGGTGGTCGGCCCTCAGTCTCGGGTAGCAGTCCCCTTGGGCATCGGTTGAACAGGGCCTCTGCTGGGGTCACCCCTGTGGATTGATGGGGCGTCGATCAATACTCCCGAAGGAACTGATATAGATTTCTTTTCAGTTCCCCCCCCCTGGCTCTGTGTGATCTGAAATATCTTGTTGAGAATGCGCATGAAACACTCCACCTCCCCGTTGGCTCATGGCCAGGCAGGAGCCACTTTCGTGTGCGTGATGCCACAGTCGTTCATGAAGGTCGCGAAATGCCGGCCATGAAACGGCAGTCCGTTGTCCGAACACATGACCTGAGGAAATCCGTGGGTCGCATAGATCTTTTCCAACGCTTGTATGGTCTGGTCACTTGATGTTGATTTGACTATCTCCACCTCTGGGTAGTGTGACCACTAGTCGATTAGTACTAAAAAGTACATGCCCCTCCCCGTGGACCCAAAGTCAGCATGCACCGTGCTCCATGGGCTTCCGCTCCATTCCATTGACTCAATGCATGGTTCCTTATTCACGGGTGTGGCCGCTTCACACCAGATGCATTGGCGAATATATTCATCTACCCTTCCTTCGAGTTCTGGGAACCCTTGGTTCTCAGTCTCGCCTTGGTCATGGCGGTGCCCTGATGGCCACTGTGTGCTAGTTCCAGCACTCTCTCCACCAGCTTTCTCTGTATTATGATTTGTCTCCCCTGCAGTAGCAGGCCTTCGTCCAACCTGGACAACTTGTGTCAGGCATGCCACAGTGACTGCAGATCGTTCTGAGTGTCATTGTCACTCCAGGGCATGTCCGCCAGCATGGATTTCCAGTCCCCGCTGTCCACAGCATCTTGGACAAGTTGCAAGCATGTATCAGCCTGCAAGGCCTCAGCCAGTTCACTCAGTGTCAGAGCTATTGGCATGGCTGCATCGATCACTTTTCGGACATACTTCTCACAGTCCCCCACTGACTGCCGAACTTGAGAGCTGCTGCCACTGGGATGGCGGGATAGGTAGTCCGCCGGGTTTTGTGTGTCTGGCCTGTATCGCAGCTTCACACCGTATTCCATGAGGGCAAGCATCCACCTCTCAATCCTCGGTGGTGGTTTGGAGGATGACCCCTTCAGGATGGGGATCATAGGCATGTGGTCAGTGATGACTACAGCCCCACAGTATGGCCAGCGCTTCTCTTTTGATTTGGGAGTATCTTTGCTCAGTGTCCATTAGTGCCTTGCTGGCATATGCAATGGGCTTAATTTGTCCTTGCCAATCGGGCTGAAGCAGCACGGCCCCAAGCCCCATTGGGCTGGCATCCGCGACCAGCTCCAACTCTTTCTTCGGGTCGAAGAAAGCCATAGTCTCATCCCCGTAAGTGCAGCTTTAATGGTGTCAAAGGCGGCTTGCTCCACAGTCGACCAGGTCCAGGCATTATCCTTCTTCGTGAGGGCCCGGAGAGGTTCTGAGAGGGATGCCATGTTTTTGATGAATCTCCCACAATAGTTTACCATCCCTAGGAAACTCTGCACATCGGAGGGATTATCCGGTTGAAGAGGAAGTGCCAAGTGTCATCCACACTCCAGCCACCCCCTTCGTAGTACCCGGTACTTTCACGCCAAAGTGTGTGACGTATGAAGACCAAATAAACCAGCAAAGAGAAGCGGTTGGGCTCTGCCCAGTGCCTATTAGAGTAACAGCACCTATTGAAGTACCAACACCTAACAAAACGTGGACAGTAAGGTACCCATTGAGAAATCCATATCTACAGTCAAGACAAAATGACGGTTGTCAGAATGGAATACCCCAAGAAGATGATAACGGAAGACGAATGGTGACGTCATAAGACATCGGCCGGACCCACACATAGATGATATAAGACCAGAGAATACTAATGGAAAACACAGTCAAAAGAAGATACTATGGATAAATGACATCTTGAACCCAAGATAAAGAAACTTATGCCATATACACAATGAAGATATTCAGTTAGTTTAAGCATGTACAGATGCAGGAAACCGCAAGAAGCAAAGAAATCATTAAGCTTGCTTATGCTTAATAGTAAATAGATTGCGGCAAGGGCCAACATATACATATATATATATATATATAGATAGATATATATAAATAGATATAGATAGATAGATAGATAGATATATACCTCAAAAGCACTTTACACATAAGTATAATTCCAATACGCACATGAGCAGAATCAAAGGTTACTAAAGGTCTCAAGAGGAAAGTGTTGCAGCAAACAAATCGAGAATTAAGACGGAGCGAAACTCAGCTGAAGGTAACCATGCCAAGAAGCCAAGGTCATATCTGGTTGGAAAAGGCCGACAGAAGATACAATTATAGAGAAAAGAACAGAGTATCCTGTTCAGAAAGGTCAAGATAAGCCACAGATGGTAGAAGACCAGCAGAGTTAATTCAAATACACGAAAATACATGAAGAGGTAGATTTCACTGTGTCCTAGTCACGTGACAAGGCAGGCTGGAAGAGTGAGACTTTCACACCTACGCATGGATCTCCGCCATGCCCATACTCCTTAAAAGTTCTCAGACCAAGAAGCAGACTCGAGGCCAAACTACAAAGCAGTAATTAACCCATGACCACTGAGGTGATGATTGATTGTAACATAATGAGAGGGAAGCTGGGGTGCAGACAAACTCCCTGCACCTGGCTGGTCTTTCTGCATGCTGCTAGACGTAAGTGGAAAAGTATGAGTGGGGTTGATGCCAACCCAATCATAGTGGACCGTGCAATCTAGGGTCCTATAGAGAGTAGAGCCAATGGGACGTCGTACTTTTAGTGACGTTCATAGTGGCCATTTTGAAGGAAGGGCTTAGTTGCCCCACCTGATATTGATTATCCAATCCCCTCTCCCCGTTACCACATACACATATAGTACCTATGATAAAGTTACCTTCCTATAACCAATCACATTTTAGGTTTTTAAAATTGCACGTCAATGATGATGAGTTTTTGCTATAACTACTTTGTTTTTTCTGAAATTAAGTGGAGTTGGAAGAGAGAAAGAAGATCGCGTGGTTGCTGATGTTCATTGTACTCCCCGTTTTATGTGCTTGTCATTAAACGGATTCCCTTTGCCAAACTATTGAGTTGTCATAGTTATTTGATGCATGAGTACGAATCTGCATCCCCATCTATCTCGAGGGTACTGCTACTCATCTTAAAGGGCTGTTTGGAGATCCCCAGTAAGAGGGCTGGCTGGAGACCATCCAGTTCACTTGTTAGCAGAGATTAATGGTTTGATTAGATAAGATACCCATCGGCCGTCGACATAAGTAACTTCGGGTCCTCGGCAATATCACAAGTCCTTTTCCATCCGGCTGATAGAACGAGAAGCTCCCCGTAGATAGTGGTTAGTTTAATTGAAAACCCTGCAGGTTAGGTGTGAAGGGACCTTTGTTTTCTCCCAAAAACCCCTTCCCACTTCTACGGCAGCTGATCGAACGAGCGGCACGGAAAGGCGGTAATTAAGGCGGTGATCCAGAGCGTCCGGAGAGGAAAAACATGCAAACAGTGAGTGAAAAAGACTGAATGTTTTGGCAAAAGCTTGTAAAGGGAAGGTAACGGAGGGAGGTGGGACAAATATAATGTCAAAGAGTAGAACTTAAATGTTTATATAAGGGGAAAAACATTGACTAGAGTATGACCAAGCAATATAAAGAGATATCGTGAGTGTGGCCGCGATAAGAGTATACGCCCAGTGCCTAGGTTTTAAAGAGCACTAGCAGAAGCCTTCATCTAAAGTCCTGATTGATAGGATGACGTAGGAGACCAGATCGATTAAAGACTATAGAGATGGGCTTACATTCCGGCCAGAGTCTGTCACACCACCGACTCCTGGATCCCGCTGGCGGCTTTGGAACGCTTGGCGTTGGGGGCGCCTTTAGTTTGTTCCGCTTTTCTCTCCCACTTCCTGGTTTACTGGTCTAGTCTTTTCTGTCTCTGTTTTTCTGTTTCTGTATTTAGCCACGCCCCTCTCAGGGTTTGGCGCGTTGCAACTTGGTTACTTTTCACCCTGTTGCTGTGCTCCGGTGTTACGTCTTTCGGTTTTCCCTGCTTTCGCCCTCTGATTACTTGTCCTCTCCTTGTCTTTCTCCTGGTGCTATCCCTTCGCTGGCCTCCCGTCTACCTTCTCCGTGTGCTTTGCCCTGTGCCTTTCATAGCGCCTGCTACCCCTTTCATTCCCCTCCTTACCTTTTCTTTGCCCGGTCTACGTCTTGGCCCCCCGGACAGCCTTCACTCTTCCCTGTTTTCGACTGCCCCATATTCCTGTTTCCTCGTTTCCTTACCTGGGTACTCCATTGGCAGCTGTCTCTTTGTCAGCCTGCCCAGAGAGCGGCATTTCCTCTACTCCAGGTTACTGGCCATCTATTCTTTGGAGACTCTCTTCATCGCTGCCTACTCTTTGAGGAGCTCCGCCTACTCAAGTGTTCCGGATTATCTTACTGCATTACTTCTGCTTCGTTGGATTCCAATCGACCATCTACAGCTGCAACATCCTAAGAGAGGTTTTTTTAAGCTGCGGCTTTTTTCCTCTCGTTCTGGTTTTTGCGGGAGGGAGGTCCCCTGCTTCCTTGCTTGGCAGGGAATCAGGCTGGCTTCTTACCGCAGAAAACCGTTTCTCTTCTCAAAGAAGAAACCACCTAAAAAGAAGCTCACCCGGCGAGAGACCTCATCAGAAGATACAGGTGAGGAGGAAGGGGAGGTTGACATTGACATAACAGACAACCCACCTATCACGACAGAACGTGACATAGCATGAAAACTGCACGATTATAAAGAAAAATGTTGCATGGCATGAATTGATGGTTGTTAACGAAAGTAAAAGTAAAATTATTGTTGAAAAAACGGGATTGGAGCTTGCGACGATTGCTGCTCGCTCATATTGTAGATTGTGTTTACGTCTTTCGGTTTTCCCTGCTTTCATCCTTTGATTACTCGTCCTCTCCTTGTCTTTCTCCTGGTGCTATCCCTTCTCTGGCCTCCCGTCTACCTTCTCCCTGTGCTTTGCCCTGTGCCTTTCATAGTGCCTGCTACCCCTTTCCTTCCCCTCCTTACCTTTTCTTTGCCCGGTCTTCGCCTTGGCCCTCCGGACAGCCTTCGCTCTTCCCTGGCTTCGGCTGCCCCATTCTCTTGTTTCCTCGTTTCCTTAACCTGGGTACTCCATTGGCAGCCGTCTCTTTGTCAGCCTGTCCGGAGAGCTGCATTTCCTCTACTCCAGGTTACTGGCCATCTATTCTTTGGAGACTCTCTTCATCGCTGCCTACTCTTTGAGGAGCTCCGCCTACTCAAGTGTTCCGGATTATCTTATTGCATTACTTCTGCTTCGCTGGATTCCAATCGACCATCTACAGCTACAACATCCTAAGAGAGTTTTTTTTAAGAGGCAGCTTTTTTCCTCTCTATCTGTTTTTTGCGGGAGGGAGGTCCCCTGCTTCCTTGCTTGGCAGGGAAGCAGGGTGGCTTCTTACCGCAGAAGACCGTTTCTCTTCTCAAAGAAGAAACAACCTAAAAAGAAGCTCACCCGGCGAGAGATCTCATCAGAAGATACAGGTGAGGAGGAAGGGGAGGTTGACATTGACATAACAGACAACCCACCTATCACGACAGAGTGTGACATAGCATGAAAATTGCACGACTACAAAGAAAAATGTTGCATGGCATGAATTGATGGTTGTTAACGAAAGTAAAAGTAAAATGATTGTTGAAAAAACGGGATTGGAGCTTGCGACGATTGGTGCTCGCTCATATTGTAGATTTTGTTTGTGAAACACAAAGTATAATAAAGTGTTATATAAAGAGAGGATAAACAGGTTAAGCATGGAAGACATTACCCATTGATACACTTGTGCAAACAGTTGCCGTAGCATGCACCTAAGCTTAAACAGTACAGTGCAGAATGGGTTAAAGGGTCCGCAGACAAAATGTTTATGCCATGGCCCCAAGGTGGATCATTATCTAAAACGGTCCTGCAGCATGCGACAACATATTTACATGCCACGTACACGGGAAAAAAGTTAGACAAACGCCTGGCTAGTTTAGAACTTTGGAAGATGTACCAAGAAGAAAAAGAGGAGGAGCCACCATTAAATTGGATACTGAATATATGCAGGGGGGTAAAGAGCCTTCTGCGCCAGCCGCCCCGTCTGAAACAAAAAGCGAAGCGCATGACGGAGCACCATTTAACAATTGCAGAACCGCGGTATGGAAAGCGCTTTGAGTGCTATACCCGGACACTTCTGATATGGGAGCTATAATGACACGCAAGATGAAGGAGGGAGATGATTCGTTGCTTTATATTCAGAATTTCCAAGATGCATGGGTATTGGAAATGCAGGAATCTTGGGGGAAATCTATACCCGTGTTTTACCATATATTATGCCAAGGGCTGCCAGAACAGGTACTGAAGCAGCTCAAGAAATTGGTAGGGATTGAGGCTAAGCCATGGTCTGAAATACAGCTGACCATTGCACACTACTGTAGGTTGCTGCAAGAGAAAAAACGCAAAAAGGATGCTGCACGAAAGGGCGAAGAGGCTAAACTAGTGCAGAACAAATTATCAAAATATGCCATTGAGGGGACAATGATAACTAGTACAGATGGATCAAATACACAACAGGTCAATAGCCAAAGGCAGTTCGATCAAAGCAATAATGGGTTTTACCCAAGAAGAAGAGGCTTTCGAAGAAGAGGATGGCAGAATAATCAGGGAGGTTTTCAGAGTAATCAGGGAGGTTTTTCAAAATATGCAAAATAGAAACCAGGATATGCAAAATGGGCAAGTAATCAGACCACCGCCAACATGTTGGATGTGTGGGATGACGGGACTTCTAGCACCTATGCGCAGAAGTCAAGGAATGGTGCAAAACGACCAATTCACAAGAGGAGGGATGGTGAATCCATCTGCGTTCTCGCAGCAGGGTGGAAATGGAGTTGTGCACAATCACACGGTACAGAAGCAAGCACCAAGGGTACAGCAAAGCTTGCAACCGCAACAGAAGGTGACACATTTTCCACAGGGACAGTCTCAACAGTCCCTGATGCAACTGTCACAAACAACAGGTACAGGACAGGTACTGAATTCTGGAATAAGAGATGCCACTGGTGATGGAGGAAATCCATTCACTCAGTGTGGGACAAGATTATATATGGACTAGGACAGCTCACTGGGAGACCTCATGTGTTCTATCCTATCAGTGACACCGAACCCTCATGAGGAACCAAGGGTAGATGTCTTTATAGGGGATAAGGAATATTCTTTCTTAGTGGACACAGGTGCAACGCGCTCATGTATACGTGAAGGCAGGTTTTCTTTGTCCGGTGACGCTATAAATACTCAGGGCTTTACAGGAGCAACAAGTCGTGTTCCTTTAACAAAAGAGTTTAGGAAACGGCTGGAGACGTTTCTGTTTGAAGGCTAATTAAAACTGATGTATGCTTCCAGAAAAAACCTTTGCCTCTACCTATGGCACTGTCTGTCATCTGACTAAGAATGACCTCTCAACCCCGCAAATGCTTTTTGTTTTGTTTTTTTGTTGTTTTTGTCCATCTGAGCACCCTGAGACCTTTGGGTGAGAGTTGCGCTATACAAGACAATATTTAGTTAGTTAGTTAAAAGAACGTCCAGTTTCCATAGGAGAATGTGACATGAAAGTGCCACTGCTATATTCGAGGCAGACTCCTGTGAATATAATGGGACGAGACTTAATGACAAAGCTAAACATGACGATATCGTTCACGGAGAAGGGCATAGTATGTTCAACTCCAGTAATGTATTATTTGAACTTGTGCAAAATGATTAGAGCATACGCAGGACAAATGACTATGAGAGCTATTCCATTGGAACCAGAGATATTCACATATGGAGTGCGCATATTAATGTCATGGCTACCAGGCCTTGCAGACAAAACAATGAGAACCCCAGATGAGTTTCTGTTCAGACCAAGAATACCTATGCAAGAGGAAAAGGGACGAGTGTTTTCCTTAACAATACATGCAGCCATAGTGCGAGGAGAGATGGCTTTGCTTGATGGTTGTGATGATGAAGGCAGACAATGGTGCGCAATAATCACCATTGGGGAAGGTTACAGATTGACTGATGTCACTGATGACTATATATTTGAAAAGCAAATAGGTGAAGATGAGATGGCAGTTGAGGTAAATCTCATTTATTGGGTGGCAATGATTAAAAGAGAGGTGCTTCAGAGAATGATGTTGGCACAAAAACATCCTGAATATTTTGATGACGACATGTCAAAGGTGCCTGTCTCAGTATGGACTACAGGCCCTTATGACGTAGGATTACTGAAAGGAGTCGGAGAAGTGAAGATTAAATTGAAACCAGGAGCAATTTTACCAAAAGCACAACAGTATACCATGTCTAGGGAGGCAGATGAAGGGATTTTTCAGACAATTTATGCCATGATGGAGCAGGGCATCTTAGTGACGTCAGTGTCATCCTGTAATACGTCAGTGTACCCTATCAAGAAAACCAAGGGAGGGTCTTGGCGTTTAATCCAAGATTTAAGACCAATAAACCAGATAGTCTAGGTTGAGTTCCCTCTAGTCCAAAACTCGTCCACAATCCTATGTAATATACCTGTTGAAGCACAATATTTCACGGTGATTGACTTGAAAAATGCATTTTTCTCAGTCCCATTGCACAAGGATTTGCAGGGCTTGACATCATTTACGTTCAGACAAGTTCGTCTGAAAAGTACAAGGCTACCTCAAGGGTATTGTGAGTCTCCTTCGATTTTCAATAGAGTCCTGCAGATGGACTAAGCAATATTGCATTAGAGAGTGTTGTCTTGCAATATGTGGATGACATTCTAATTTGCAGCACAACAGAGAAAAAGTGCAGATGCGATTCCATTCAGCTATTGACTATACTTGTTGAGAAAGGATATAAAGTTGACAAAGAGAAACTCCAATATTGTCAACAAGAAGTGCTGTACATAGGCCAGCTGATCTCACATGAAGGGAAAATGGTTACCCCTGAAAGAGCTGAAGCCATTTTAAAAACAGCTAAGCCACACATGATAAAACAAATGCAGAGTTTTCTAAGGTTATGCAATTACGTCAGGGCATGGGTTTTTGATTACAGTTTGTATACTAAGCCCTTATTACAAGCCTTAACCCCTTTAGTGCCAAGGATGAGCTATCTCGTCCTTGGAATTACTTTCACAGTGCCAAGGACGAGATAGCTCGTCCTTTTTGGCACCCTGTTTTGAGCAGGGATCGCTCAAAACTGTAATCCAACCCCCGGGCTTTTTGAGGGGGAGGTCCCCCCTCACTGCCAGGGGGCTGGATTCCCTTCAGTTTCACGTCGAAAGCACGCCGACGTGAAAGTGAAAGTATTTTTCACAGCAGCAGCCATTTCAGGCTGCTGCGGTGAAAATAAAAGGTGAATGTTCACCTTTCTCCCCCTCGATCCCCGGCTGTATTTCAAGCCGGAGATCGAGAGAGGTGTCGTTGGAAAGGGGAGATGGGGAAATGGGGGCACCCCTTATAGCCCTCCCTGGGGGCAGATATCTGCTCCTAGGAAGGGCCATCTGACCCAGGGAGGGCTGCATGAGATGCCCCCCTCTTATCTGCCCCCAGGGAGGGCTGAATGAGATACCCTCCCTGTATTTGGTGTGGGGGGGAGAGGGTCACCCCCCATTACATTAGAAATTTACCTGGCGGTTTAGGGTGCCCCTCAGCCCGCCCTAAAGTGTAGTGTACCATTTTCCATTTTTTTCTTTGTTTACGGAACTTGCCTTGGCGCAGAGGTGCACATTGGTGTGCCAATCTGGCCCCAGGGATCCCAAACCTTACTGCCCCACCCACCGGGGGGCCTGTCCCACACATTTTTGGTGGCCCTCTCCCCCCGACCCCAAACAGAGGGTGGGGTGTACCTCACACAGCCATTTTTAGGATGCCCAGGGAGGCCTGCATGAGGTGCCCCCGCCACCCATTTGAGGTGAGCGGGGGAGAGGGCCATCAACAATTGTGGGACAGGCCCTCCAGTGGGTGGGGCAGTAAGGTTTGGGCACCGCAGGGCCAGATTGGCACTCCAATGTGCCCCTCTGCGCCAAGGGGATCTGGGTTACCAAAGGAAAAAAGTGAAAATGGTGGAACGCATTTTAGGGGAGGCTGTGGGGCACCGAAAAGGGGTGGGGAATTTTCTAATGGGATGGGGCATTGACCCCCCCCACCCGCAATGGAGTGGGTGCTATGTCATGCAGCCCTCCCTGGGACCAGATATCTGCTCCTATGAAGGGATGCCTGAGCCCAGGGAGGAGTGCAGGACAGCCCCCCCTTATCTGCCCCAGAGAGGGCTACATGAGATGCGCCACCCCTCCAATTGGGGTGGGGGTGGAGAGGTGCACCCCCTTCACATTAGAACATTCCCCAGCGGTGTAGGGTGCCCCTCAGCCCCCGCTTAAGGGCAGCCTGCCATTTTTAATTATTTTCTTTGTTTACTAAACTTTCCTTTGCGCAGAGGGGAACATTGGTGAGCCAATCTGGCCCCGGGATGCCTAAACCTTACTGTGTATTCCCACGGGTGTCCTCTTTTCGGAAATGCATGGGGTTCCCTGTCAGGGATTGTGGCTAATAAAAACGGGGCCGATTTGCGCAAGTCAGACCTCAGCAGATTCCCACGGGTGTCCTCTTTAGGGAAATGCATGGGGTTCCCTGTTTTCCTTGGTAGCTTGGACACCCGAGGCCCATATCTGTATGGTGTGCCCGTCTGGAAAAAGTGTGAAATTCAGCTGTCAGAACAGACTTGGGGATAGGGATCTTTTAGGCTTTCCCCTTGGCGCCCAGGTAGGTGCACCCACACATGTGAGGTACCATTTTCATCGGGACACCTGTGGGAATGTGGGATGGTAGGCCATGTGTTGTTGGCGGCGTGTTTCAGTGAGTGAGCTGAGTGAAATGTGCGAAAAATGTGTTTTTTTCGCCAGATTTCGGACTTTGCCGGGGTTTCTGAGTAATAAATTCAGGGCCGATTTGTGCAAGTCAGACCTATGCGGATCCCCACGGGTGTCCTCTTTTCGGAAATGCATGGGGTTCCGTGTTTGCCTTGGTGGCTTGGACACCTGACGGCCATATCTGTATGGTGTCCCCGTCTGGAAAAATTGTGAAATTCAGATGTCGGAAAAGACTTGAGGTCAGGGGTGTGTTTGGCTTTCCCCTTGGCGCCCAGGTAGGTGCACCCACACATTTGAGGTACTGTTTTCATCGGGACACGTGTGGGAACACGAGAAGGTATGATATTTGTTGTGTTTGTGTGGTTTTCATAACGTTTTGACCCATTTGCTGGTGCCCTTTGTCACACAACCCTTTCATTTCCCAAATGTGTCCTACATTTAGTCGCTGCTTTAGGCACCATACACTTTTGTAACCTGCACAAGTCACCTACCCTTGAAAAGGTCTACCAGTGCTCTTTCAAAAAATGTATGCTTGCCGTTCCTCACCACATTGGTTTTCCTGATTTACACATGCTAATTACGTCTGTTCAGGCCGTAAGCATAAAACTCCTGTGTACCATGACTCACCATTTGGCTTGTGGTATTGCTTGTTTTGTGAAACACTACAAAAAATGTGTGCTTTCCTAACCGCAAGAGTCGGGGGAATGTAGCGGAGCATTGATTTTCTCAAAATTCATAGAAGCCATTGCCGTACCAAGCCAACCATGTCCACCACATACCTTTCTTTTTCGGTCATTTTCCCGTTTTTCCCCCAATCTATGGTATTTTCCCCTACCTAGTTGTTGCCCGACCTGAGCAAACCACCCCTTCCTAAGCTTGGAATTTTGTCTACACTTCAGAAATGTATGCCTTTCTGTCCTCCAATTCGGCTTTCCTACCCTTTTCTTCCATTCCGTCCATGCATGTCCAATTGGCAAAACATGGCCAAAATCGCCTACCTCTCACGAAACGGTTGATAACCACATCAAAATAATTTCTTTTCGTTTCCACTCAACCTGTTCTTGAAAGCCAGGACATTGGGGAATTCAGCACAGCAAACCATTTGTTCCTAGCTCCTACAAGGAAGAAACCACTGGCTTCTTTGTATATCATTTTATTACCATTTCTTGAAAAAACACAACATTTTCGCCCTTTTTGGTTATTTTCTCTCCCCCCCTTACAGCAATTTAGGATTCCTTGGTGCCGTTATGACCGCCTACATGTGGGAAAAAAAGGGGCCAAATTTGGCCGAGATATCTCATGTAACAAAAATGTTACAAGGCATTGAATGGCCACATGCCAAAATCACCAAAAAAGGCCTTGGCACTGGGGGGAAATACTCATGGCACTTAAAGGGACAAAGAAAGCACAGGCAACGAAAGAAAAAATCAAGTGGACTAAGACCATGGGGGATGGGTTTGATGAACTAAAAAAGGCCAGTTGCACAGCACCAGTCTTAGGGATTCCCAATTATGCGGAGGAATTCTATCTGTTTTCACACATGAATGGCAGTGTTATGACAGAAGTCCTTACACAGAAAACTACGTTGGGGTACAAGCCCCTGGCATACTACAGTGTGAATTTGGACCCAGTAATGAGCGGTTACTTCCCGTGCAAACAAAGTTTGGCTGCCGCAGCGTTCGCCATAGAAAAAGCTACAACCATTGTGATGGGGTGCCCAATGACATTATTCGTCGAGCACGCGTTATTTGCCATTTTAGAGAACCCAAAAGGCACATTGACATCTCAAAGAGCTTCTGCTTATGAAGTGGTCATATCAAATCCAACGATTAAAATATTTCGATGCAAAATAGTGAACCCAGCTATGTTTATAGCAGAGCCAGTCACTGAAGGAGAGCCAATACATGATTGCGTGAACTATGGGGAATTTTATGATGAGATTCCCAGAGTGAAAAAAAATGCGTTGGCAGAGGAGAAATCATCTTTGTTGATGGTTCCTTCAGGATGTATCAAAATGATGGACTAAGATATACAGGTGCCGCTGTGATGAAGCACACGGCAAATGGGGAATTCCGAGTACTCATTAGGGCGTTGGCGTTGATACTTGCACTTGAGAATCACTCAGATCAAGAAGTAACGGTGTACAGTGACTCTGCCTATGTGACGTCGACAGTGCACGCAGGCTTAGCGTGCTGGAAAAGGAGGGGCTACCTCAGAGCGGACGGCACACCAGTTCAGCACGCCACCTTATTGGACAGGCTCATTAGGCACTACAGCTCCCAGTGGGCAAAGCGGTCATGAAATGCACAGCCCACACGAAAGGGACAGATTTTATCTCACTTGGAAATCAAGCAGCAAACACTGAAGCCAAGCATGTGGCAACCAAAGATGACATAATAATGAATGTGGAAATGTCTGATGTGCATGAGAAATTGATTGTTGCACGAAGAGAGCTGGCAGGCTATAGCAATATGCCAAAACACAGTTAATGGAGCTCCAAGGAGAAGCACGACAGGAAGAAAAGAACCTATGGACGCGAAGAGGGTGTTCTCTAAACCCCTCCAAGAGTTTGTGGTGACAAGACAGCACTGGTAAACCAGTGATGCCTATAGCCTTATTGAAGAGAGCACTGGAACAGTTACACTATCCAGCGCACATAACAAAAGAGAATCTAGCAGCAACAATTGCAGAAGACTGGTTAATACAGAACACGTTGCATTTTCTATGATGAATTGCATAATCTGTCAGAAGTTTACGGCTGGGCATACACTACGTGTGATTAGAGGAGTCATCCCAAGGCCTAATGGGCCTTTTCAGCACTTGCATATCGATTATGTCGATATGATTCAAGTATGTAATGGGTAAAGGTATTTAATTGTTGTGTTGTGTCCATTCTCTAGATGGATAGAAGCAGGTCCATGTACACACCCATACTCTACCTGTGTGGCCAAATTCCTGGTGAGGTAGGTGTTTCCCAGATGGGGAGTGTGTGAAGTGATGAGGTCAGATAATGGTCCTCATTTTGTTAATGCAGTATTTGATCAGATCAGCTTGTTGCTTGGTATAAAGCACACGTTTTCATCAGCGTATCATCCTCAAGGGAATGGGATATGTGAGAGGCTCAACGGCTTGTTAAAGGAAAGGATAGCCAAGTGGAAGATTACTCTGAAGAAGGGATGGTTGCACTGTCTTCCACTGGCATTGTATGCACTCAGAAACCAGCCTGGTTCTGTTCACCATCTCACGCCGCACAAAATAGTGACAAGCAGAAGGATGCAGACACGGTTAACACCTCAATCTAGAACTAGATGTGATGCTCAGCCAACAGTTGAAGTGTTAGGATTGGAAATGCAAAACTATTTGAATTGCATGACATCCTGTTTTTCTGTAATTTCAGGACAGCTGCAGCGACGAAAAGAAGGGTGTAGGGCAGTACAGAACACAGAAGGAGATGCTACAACAGAGTAAACTTCAGAATCACGTGTACCTCAATTATTCCTTGGGGACACTATCTTATTAAGGAATCACACAAGAAAAAACTGGGATGAGCCAAGGTTGCACGGCCCGTTCATTGTAGAGGACATCACACCCTCTGCAGTCAAGTTACAGGGAAGAAGAGCTTGGATCTTCCTCGGTGATATCATGCCATAAATTGGAGAAATCCCTCTGCCCGCACCCCACCGCGAAGAGAGTACAGACAATGGGGAAGAACCACAGCACGTGCAGACAAGATCCATGATGAGGAAGAAGGACGAATGACCAGTCAAGCAAGGGGCAAGAAACTTTTGTGCAAAGTTTTGGCTTAATTCTGGACATTTCCTTTCAGCAAAATAAGGGAAGAGGGACACAAAACACGAACACTCTGTGCATCCTAGTTGCAGGGTGAAGGAAGAGAATTGCATTTATAAGCCACAAAATAGCTTATTGATTTTGAACCTTGGACTGAGGCACGCTGAAGCCTTGATATGAAAAGCTTGCCAAATTTTGATTGAGGACATATAAACTGGAAGAGAATACAGTATCCTGAGTCCTTCGCCACAGAATCCTTGTTTGGACTGACTTATGGTGTCACACAATAGTGACCTCACCAAAGACATTTTGATCTATTTCGAGTTATTATTGAGGTCCTACCCGTCGTTGGTGGGAAGACTCACAAACATAACAGAGTTTCTTCAAGATCCTGAAAACGAAAAGATGACAAAGAGGCTGCTTATAGTGATTGCAGAACAGTTTCTATTACTTCCGGAGTGCAGCGAGGACAAGACAAATGTCCCTATTACAAGCAAATAAAAGATTAGCTAATGCTGTTTTTTTCACTTAATTGAAGGCTTTACAGACCTTAAGAGGGGGAAACATACCAATGTCGACGTCCTCACTTTCATTAGAGCTCCAGCAAACACTATACATTTCAGTATGCACCTGCATAGCATTGTGATTCAGGTTGAACTTTCCAGTCATCATCGAAATCACAGAAGAGTGTAGAAACTTTCCTTTGAGGGACAGATCATGAAGGTGTTACCAAGGACTTCACTTTTGTTTATGCTGACAAGAAAACAACATTTTCGTCTGAGTGAAGCACATTAGAGGCATAGACTGGGAATTGGTCTATATGGAACATGCAATTTAAGACTTACTGAACTCATTTATTCATTTGGAACTTTCATTAATGGAAAGAGAACTGTTTCCAGACCCAAGAGACAGTCTATTATTCGGACCAAGAGGATAATCAGTCCAGCACTCGTGACCTGCAAGCAGAGACAGCAGAGTCCAAATATAGTGACAATGTGTAGCATGTATTAAAATAACGAGGTTTCCTTCCTTAGATGATCGAGATTGGAAACAAGAAAAGCAGCATAATCCTCCCCCACGAGGAGAGACATTCATATCGGCCCAGGAATAAATGCTGTAAAATTACCTACAAGTGTATAATTTACACATGCATTGTATTCATTATCATACTGTTGTCATTAACGGTTAGAACTGCATTCTTTATAGGTGCACAAAGCATTCAGATTCCCATGCACCCACCTAATGGACGTACGCATGAGACCTACAAAGGTGCCCAGACCTTACATAGTCATTCCAGTTCATAGAAAGAATGATAGAGTGACTGAGCATGGGATGGATGTGATAAACGATGACACACACACAGCACTTGTGTTAACAAATGAATTGAAATGTCGGAGACAGGGTCGGCAAATTAAATCAGATAAGAGATTGATGAAAGGTACACCTACACACATAATGGGCACATACACACCTGGTCTAGTGTCAATGACTTCAGAATCACATTCCAGAGAATCGGGAAAGCCCGGACAAAAAACAATGAGAAGTTGTACGCCAAAAGAAAATGTGAGACAAATGGAGGAAGCTGAACTTTTAAGGAGACAAAAAACTTTAGAAAATGAACAGACGGAGACAGCACCTACAAGCACATCTGATCCAGTGATGAAAAGTTCAAGCTCAAGTCCGGCAAGGCAATCACGTGCGAAGATAATAGCAGGATCAATATGGCCGTTTATAGCCATTGCCAGGAAGAGACATAGGGATAATGAAGGACTAACAGAGCTTTCTACTACACAGGGAACCCGGATGGATGCTCCTATATAAGTGTTCCGGATGTGTTCAAAGATGTGGTTTTAGCAAACTACAGAAAGACGTTAAGGATTAGAAGAAGCACACAAGAAGACAACAACAAACTGAATGATTACCTGGATAGCCCAGCACACTTGGGAAACAACATATGGTACCAACATATGAAGGAAGTTGGAAGGCGAACTTCAGATGAAGAATGCTTCGTTTGTGCACTCCTACCGTACAGCATGGGGAAGTCCAACATCTTCGTAGCTGTTGAGATAAAGTCAAAACAGCACACTGCTTATCACATATAGCAATGTGCACGACCAGAGGCCAGTTCATGGGAAGTGATGCTTCGCTCAAATGGGCAACTGAAGCAACTGATCCATATGAAGATGATTATATCCAAAACATAAAGACGAGAAATAATGGCAAAATGAAGAACATTGTGATCAGATATGAGAAACCTGGAGTGAAAGGAGCAGAGATCAGAAGAGAAACAAACAAAAAACTTAACATCAAAGGAAAATCTACAGAAGATAGAAGTCAAATGCAAATTTGGAGATTAGTGCTTTCTCCAGAATGATGGGAGAAAGGAGTGGTGATCTGCAGAGCATGGATGATCACTGGCTACTATAAAGAAACAATTGAAAATGCACAAATGATATGCAAACCATTATGGCAGAGGCTTGCAAGACTACTGACATGGGTCGAAGACAGAGGAGGATCCCTGCAGATAGTGCCCTTGGATAGTTCTAAACTATGCTTTAGAAACAACCAGAGGCTCCTCCAGAAATATGGAGGCACAATAGCCAACCACTTGTGTTGAAAAGTGGGGCAGTTAGTAAAACACATACACTGCGGTAGAAGCTACCATGTGGTGTACGGGTAGCATGTTGCGGAAACCTTGCTAGACTGGACGAGAACAAGTCACGAACATGAGTCTGGGACATCGCGTTTCACAATCTGAAATTTTGGAGGACAAAGCTAATGGGCTGTAAAATCCTGGAGTAGAGCCCAGCAATATGAACATTTCCCCTAAAAAGAAGGTACGCATAATTAGAAATTACGTGTCAGAGAGCCGGGGACATCGCTACGCCGCGTGGGTTCAGTGAGCATTAGAGCATCACGATAGTGCGAGTGGGGGGCCGAAGGCAGGAGATGGCCAGATGTGGAAACATAGAAAAGGAATAAAACACCCGGCTATGCTTCCCCAATCACGTGACAAGGTAGTCACGTGAAGATGCCCATGAATAAAAAGCCAAGCTTGACACTAAGGAAAAGCAGGCGAACGGCAACATCAGAAGAGGACAAGCGGACGGAGGAGAAGGCAGACGAGCCAGACAGGAGCTGGGCGAGGAGCAATCTGAACCGTAGAAGGGGCGGGACAGCAAAAGAAACCTAAGGTAAGAGTGGAGGGACTGAGAACTAAAGTAGACTGTCATAGCAACATGAGAGAACAGTAGACTGGGTCAGTGTAATGTAATATGAATGATCTAGCTTTTCTTTCCCCGCTATTTCCCTTCACCCAGAAACAACGTTGATTGTATCCATTAATATATCTATAGAGGACCCCGCACTGTCAACTCAAGATAAATGGAGTGATCCGCTGAGAGTTGCCAATTGAAGCCAACATAGTTTTAAAAAAACGGGATAACCACAGCCTGTTCTTACCCCACAATCTAACCTGTGGGGTAAGAGCTAAAAATGCAAATGTGCAGCCAACTAGAAGCTAGGCAAGAAATGAAGTTAGAGACCTGTGGGAGAGTTGTGCTGTGGTAGAGACTTTGGAAGTTGTATGTTATGTTGTGTTCTTTATAGTTAGGAACACAGAGACCCAAGATAAACCATGCAGAGGAGAAATTAAGGAAGTTGTGGCACAATGGAGGGACTCAGCAGAATTATTTTAATAATCGGCTGAAACGATATCCTGACACCCGGGAAAAATAAGACCATTAGGTCAGTATGTAATGCTCATGGCAAACTATCCCGTAGTAGTGAGGTGATATAAAGCTCATGATGCACACTCTATGTTTTTTGCACAGGGGTGTTCCCCAGTGGATCAACAGAGGTGGCGAGGAGCAGTTCCCTAGCACAGATATCTGGAGGTGTGGTTACAACAAAGACGGGCCGAATCCAGAACTAACAAGAAACGAGGTGATCGTTACAAAGGTGAAAAGATAGGGTAAAGCCTATAGACATATGAATGCATGAAGAAATCTTGGTGTGCATTAAAAAACAATGACAAATAATAGTATAATTGGGAAAGGGTGAGATAAAACTAATCACGAATGACCTGACCATGTAAATCCTGTACCAAGCTTGAAAGAGAAATGATGTCTAAACAGATGAATAGAAGGAGATAGTTGAGTGAATTATTCCCTTCTGCTGCAACATTTAGTGCAGCGGGTTGTATGTAATAAGAAGTACAACCGGGATGTTTCTCGAGTATTACATTTCGAATATCCTACACTTGCTTCCCACAGATATCGTTTGGTGGTTTGACCGGAAGAAAGGATTAAAGGGAGGCCATTTGAAGCCAGCCCTCTGAAAAAATCTGAAAGAAGACAAACACATATGTACATTTCATGTGGCACAAAAAAAAAACCTGAAGAATTTCCTAGCTATTAGTGTGAAAGTGTATAGGAATTAAACATGTCGGGTATGGTATGAAAGTGGTATGAGAGAAAGAATGGGGGATATGAACACAGAAAGTCAAAAACTGTATGGACTGGGGTGTGCTTCTCTATGAGAGAGGTTAGCGAACAACAGATCCCTATTGAGAAACTACTCTTAGAAATTGTGAACTAATTGGAGTACTACATAATATTGAATTTGTACAGTTGAAATGAATACTATTGTGAAATGTCTGTTTCTTTAGAAACCGTGTATAAAGAACTCTTTAATATTGTAGATGTGAAATATTTTTACCAAATATTGGATATAAAAAAACTATTTTTTGATATAAACTTGAGTTGTTTGTGAGAATTTAATGAGTGCTAATCATATACATAAGGGAAAAGCCGAATGGTCTTCGGGAAGCAAGTGACCCTGTGAACATATTATATTGTTATAACATTGTTTTTGTAGAGGGCTGTTCACAAGAGGTCAATGTAAATATTTCCCCTGGTCTCTCAGGAGTGCGTTGTTAGAAACAATTGCACAAGAAAAATGGGAGAGAATCAGAACTGTGGACAAATCTTCGATGCTACAGGAATGATGCATGGAACTGCAGTGATCATAGATCATTATTGGGAGTGTGGATCCAAAGCATATATCAGATTGCCGAAGAATTGGGGAGGTATATGTACATTGGTGAATGTCCATATTCCAGCATTGGTGATTCCAAGAAGTGATCTGAATATTGACAGTTTCCCGAAAGCAGATGCTCACCTAAGGAAGAAGAGATCTGTGGAAATGATGACCCGAATAAAGAGAGACAATTACTTCTCTGCCAAATTGATAGAAGCCTTTGATGCAATCCCGTATGAACATAGGTTGTTCAGCTTAACTTCATCAGTGTTCACGACAATTCTGATGCCAACAATTCAGGTTGGAGCAAATACTAAATGGTTGCAGATAACTAGATGGGAGTTACTGCAGACCATCAACATGATCATGAAAGGATTTAATTCAATCAAAGAAGAGTTAAGAGCAATTCGACTAATGACGCTCAAGAACAGATATGTCCTAGACATGATCACAGCTATGGATGGAGGTGTTTGTGCAAAAATCGGAGAATCATGTTGCACATTTATACCTTCACACGATGACGAAAATGGAACCTTAACAGAAGTCATAAGTATTCTGACACAACTACAGAATCAGATGATAGATGAAGTTGATGATGATAGTTGGTTTGGAACACTGTTCTCATGGATTCCACAATGGATGGCAGATGCATTCAAGTTCGTAGGAGCCCTGTTGATGGTGATATTGATTGGATTCTGTGTAATCAAGCTAATAATGTGTCAGTGCGAGAAAACTGCAAAAAAGGCCATAGGGATGAAAATCATGATTGATGTTGAGTCAGTATGGAAGCCCAAGGACCTGACTGACAAAGAAATAAGAGAATTTGTGAAGGCCAGCATTTATGCACCAGAAGGAACAAAGTTCCTGTATCCTAGAAAACATAGAAAATATGTGGGAAGATGGATCTATTGCAGTCGAAGTGGAGAATGCCAACAAATGACATGGAACAAAGATGAGAACGTGAGAACAGCAGGATGCTTGAAGGGAGTCATAAAGATATGGACCCCAAGGAAGCAGTTCTTCAGACCTAGATGTCTAGATCCAGAGGATGACATTAAAGTGGATACAAAGAAGGAAGTGAGAGTGGTCGATGAATCGCCCAGAGGGAGGAGTGAAGAGGAAGTGCCAAGAGTCATTCATACTCCAGCCACCCCCTTTGTAGTACCCGGTACTTTCACGCCAAAGTATGTGACGATGAAGAACAAATAAACCAGCAAAGAGCAGTGGTTGGGCTCTGCCCAGTGCCTATTAGAGTAAGAGCACCTATTGAAGTACGGACACCTAAGAAAACCTGGACAGTAAGGTACCCATTGAGAAAACCATATCTACAGTCAAGACAAAAGGACGGTTGTCAGAATGGAATAGCCGAAGAAGCAAAGAAGATAATAAAGGAAGACGAATGGATGATATAAGACCAGAGAATGCTGGTGGAAAACGAAGTCAAAAGAAGATAGCATGGATAAGTGTCATCTTGAACCCAAGATGAAGAAACTTATGCCATATACACGATGAAGATATTCAGTTAGTTTGAGCATGTACAGAGGCAAGAACCCGCAAGAAGCAAAACAATCGTTAAGCTTGCTTACTCATAATAGTAAATAGATTGCAGCAAGCGCCAACATATACATATATATATATACTTCAAAAGCACTTTATACATGAGTATAATTCCACTATGCACAGGAGCAGAATCAAACAAAGGTTACTAAAGGTCTCGAGGGGAGAGTGTTGCACCAAACAAATTGAGAATTAAGACGGAGCGAAACTCAGCTGAAGGTAACCATGCCAAGAAGCCAAGGTTGGATCTGGTTGGAAAAGGCCGACAGTGGATACAATTAAAGAGAAAAGAACAGAGTATCCTGTTCAGAAAAGGTCAAGATAAGCCACAGATAGTAGAAGACTGCCAGAAATAAATCAAATAAATCAAATACACAAAAATACATGCAATACTGCCTATTGTGAGTGCTCCATTCATTGTACGGGTCCATAAAATAAAAGGTTAATTAGCATTGGAATATATGTCCAATGCTAATTAACCTTTTATTTTATGGACCCGTACAATGAATGGATGCGTATGCACTCAACAGCATGTATAGTGGACCTCTCTACCTGTATTATGCCAGCACTCACAATAGGCAGTTTGGACAGATCATGCACCGGTATATACAACGCACTTCCCGCTGGTAATAATTAATAAACAATAGGTGTCTCTATGGAGCCATTATGAAATGCTACCAGACTCAGAGCCAACCGGTTTGCCCGTTTCCACACACCCTTTTCCACACTTTGCATTCAGTGCATCCCATTCAGCATTGCTTTAGCCTGCAAGCACCGTTTCTGGGACCACACCTCCCATGATGCTCCACCATTCGAGTAGTTTAATTATGCTCCACCTTCTTGACAACACGCGATTGGTTCAAACTCCTTCCTGTACCCATTGGGTACTTCCAATGCGCGTTTTTGATTGGCTGCCGCCTAGCTTGTAAAATGTATATTTACAACGCACTTCCCGCTGGTAATAATTAATAAACAATAGGTGTCTCTATGGAGCTATTATGAAATGCTACCAGTCTCAGAGCCAACCGGTTTGCCTTTTCTACACACCCTTTTCCACATTTTGCATTCAGTGCATCCCATTCAGCATTGCTTTAGCCTGCAAGCACCGTTTCTGGGACCACACCTCCCATGATGCTCCACCATTCGAGTAGTTCAATTATGCTCCACCTTCTTGACAACACGCGATTGGTTCAAACTCCTTCCTGTACCCATTGGGTACTTCCAATGCGCGTTTTTGATTGGCTGCCGCCTAGCCTGTAAAATGTATATTTACACAGCAGCCAGCATTCTCCTCACAGTTTCATTTCGAGCTGAGGACCCCGTATACAGAGGTACGCCAGACATACTGCGGTAAGCTAGCCAGGGAACAGCACCTTAGCTTTTTAATTGTTGACCAGAGCGCGCCCCTTTTTGACTTGGCTTGCCAGTCTGCACTTACTATACCCTGCTGCCGGGCTCCACTCTTAACTAAAAGTAGGCATTTCAGGTGTCCACACCGCCACATACAGGCACCTAATTACCCGAATTTTCGCACCTCCCACGTGCCTTTTCTCACTCCCCAGATCCCAACACGATCTCACTGCATTGAATATAGTGCTCCCTACTACACCTCAGCGCCACTTCATGCGCGCACCTTCAGGCACTCTAAGTCCTCCACACCCCTCGTGCCGTTTTTCCCAACTCGGTCTCACTGCATCGATTTCAGTCTTTTCACCGGTCATTTTCCTGCCTAGACCTCAGCGCTACTCGATGCGCGCTCTCGCACTCCCGATAGCCACACAGGATTTCGACATGCGGCTAGTTCCACCCCCATGGACCACCGCTGCACCGGAACGACTCTACCCCCGTGGGAGCCACCCTGCTCACCGAGATGTACTCATCACAGACCACCTGAACCACTGGTCAGACGTCTACACCTCATAGGCACGTACTCGCCCACCACCATGCTCTTCGAGGGCAGTCTACCCCGAGTAGGATTCTCTCACCATCATCGAATCCACTCCTCTGAATCCTTATCCAGGATCATGCATTCTGATCCTATATTCTCTTTCTCTCAGATCTGGGACCCACTGTGGCCCTTCACAGTCAGCGGGAACCCGAGAGATGTCGGCCTGAAGCACTCTCAGGCATATTCCTAAGTGCAATCACGCACACACTATCCTTCAACCACGTGAGGATATTTCCCAGCTTGCCACTGCCACCGGAGCAGCAGGTAAGGCGTTTCTCAGTTGCACCATGAGATGTAACACCATGGCCAAATTTGGCCAGTATTTAATACTATCCTAAATTAATTAAATCACCCCTTTTTGAAGATCCTCACTGCCTCTCTTAAACCCACAGAATCAACGGACAGCACCACCAATGGTGCCTTTCCTGACGAAGGCCAGCATATAGACCGGCTTCACTCAAGCCATGTTTTGGCCGAAACACACCTGTGTCGATCCCCGTGACACAACTGTATCTTCCCCCTTGTGTATGTTGTTTAAATATCTGTTGTGTACACCTTGTGTGAACTAACCCTGGGGCCATTTTCAAGCCTCAGGTATACTTTCCCTGCTTGATAGTTCTTTCTCTATCACATCTATACAGGGAATGTACTTCAGTGTGGAGTTTTAACCTCAATACATCAGAGGTTGACACTTAACCCGTGTTACCACCGTTCACAATCACTTTTGTCCGTTTGATGCCAAAAAACTTTCGTGCTTATCGAAAGACCTGTAAAATAAATTGTTGAATGAACTAAAAAAGGACTGTGTCAATGTAAAATAAACATACATGCACGGCACAACTGGCTTACTTGTAGGATCTTCTTCATCCTGATTATTCCTTTTTTTGTACATATACCCTCCCTGTTTTATGTACTTGTCATTAAATGGACTCCCTTTGCCAAACTATTGAGTTGTCATACTTATATGATGCATGAGTACGAATCTGTACCCCCATCTATCTCGAGGCTACTGCTACTCATCTTAAAGGGCTGTGAGATCCCCAGTCAGAGGGCTGGTTGGAGACCATCCAGTTGACAGTAGTCTTGCATCCCGTATATCCTTCACCTTCTGTGGGTCGGGTGAGATCCTGCCAGAGTGGACAATGAACCAAAAAAATTCAATACTCTCCTTCAGGAACTCACATTTTTAACGATGTAGCGTCAGACCCAGATCTCGGATTCTTTCCAACGCCGTCTTCAGCGTGACCATGTGTTCCATTTCGGATGTCGCATACACCAGGATGTCGTCACTTAGGTTGTTCACGTCATCCAGGCCAGCACGGGTGCCCCTGATAACGTTCTGGAACACCCCGGCGGCTGAGGAGATCCCGAAGCTTAAACGGTTATACTGGTACAGGCCATTGTGGTTTGTGAACATGGTTATATATCGGGAGTCAGGGGTGCAGTTCAAGTTGGTGATTCCCAGAATGCAAATCGAGCTTCGAGAAGACCTTGGTGTAGCTCACCTACCACATCGTCCAGGAATCAGGTGGAATTCCCTTTTGATGGCAAGGTTGGGTAGCCTCATGTCCATGTAAATGCGTATGGCTCCCGGCTGCTTTGGGATGACCGCTACAACGATGGGAGACACCCATGGGGTAGGGCCGTCAACCTTTTCGATGAAACCCGAGTCTACTAAATTTTGAAGCTCCTGCTCCACTTGCGCTCATAGATGGAAGGGTATGCGTCTGTGCTTTAGTGCTGTTGGGCGCACTGACTCATCTATGTGTAATTTGATTGGCTCTCCTCTTAGCTTCCCGACTCCCTGAAAGATGTCCGCAAGTCAGTTGGTAATGTCCTGATGTCCGCTTTATACAACAAGAGCGCAAAATGCACAATGTTTAGCGCCCCATATGTGGCGCAACTCAGTAGCGAGTGTGGTCTGATGTCGGTCACAAAGAATTTCTCCTTGATAGAGCTATTGGTGTGAGTGACAGATGTTACAAACACCCCTTCAAGTGGAAGAGGATGGTCACCTCCGAACGAATAGATCTTTGCTTTGGTTTCCGCCAGCGCTGGTGGTCCCGGCAGTGCTTCATAATGCATTGTCACCATCACTCAGACGGATGCACTCATGTCAATTAACACTGGTGTTGGAGTCTCAAAGATTTCTACCACGCAGGTGGGCTGCCTTTGCTTCTTGGATTTGGAGTCAATGTTGTATATGAAGAACACCTCTTCATCCTCTTCTTCCTCCTCTGCAATCTCTAGCTCCTGGAACTCCTGTTCCACTGCGGCCACACTTCTCTGCTTGCAATGGCCCACATTGCTGTCTCTACTCGGGCCTCGCGGGATAGCCACTGGATTTGCAGCTCGGCACATTCTGTCAAAATGCCCTGCGGTCCCACAATGCCCACACACCCTCCCTTTTGTGGGCACTCGCTGGAGTGTGGAAGGTCATACCCACACTTCGGGCATTGCTGTGGTCAGTCACTCTTCTTCTGGGACCACATTGGCCGTGTCGGCCCAGTGCTCGCTGTCTGTCCTACTGTATAGGCCTTTTCTCCCTTCACCAACTTGACAGCAGCGTCCACCCTGGTGGCACGGCTGTCTGCCGGTTCATAGGACCTGCCCATGTTGAGGATTTGCTTCAGCGTGAGTACAGGTTTCCGGAGCACCAGTCGCCGTAGCTTCCCCGAGCTACAGCCCTGGATGAGCTGGTTCCAGACCATCCCCTCCTCATTTTCCCACTGGCACGTGCTGGCCAGGTGACGCAGTCTACCGCAGAAATTATCTAGCGACTCGTCCTCCTCTTGCTTCTTGCTGCACATCATGAAGCGATCAAAGTCTTGGTTGCCAGGGGTAGGAAATGTTCCTTGAGGGCATCTTTCACAACCTTGTAGGTGACAGCCGTCGTGTTCAGCGACTCAAAGACGCAATGAACTTTGGAACCTGCGGCATACAGCAGCGTCGCCACGTTGGCATCATCCTTCATGTCCCCTGTTGCCCAGAAATCCATTTCCAGCTTCTTGACCCATAATAGCCACTTCATGCCAGTTTCTATGGAGGGCCTGACATGTCAAATTCTGGCATGGGGGCCAGCGTGCCTTGGTGTCTGGGCATTATCCTGACTGGAGGCTGTGCAGCGGGTGGGTGTCAACAGCATGGTTGCTCCTGACTGCAGACTGCACAGGCACCTCTCACACTCGTGGAGGCCGCAGGTCCGCAGAGGCGATGACTTCTTGAGGCTGCACAAGGTCCTGGCGCAGCTATGACCCTCCAGGCTCTGCGTAGGGCGTCCCTCTTCCTTGTCGGGAGTGCCAAAGACGAGGGAGTAGCAAAATCTCCCTGTACCCGGGATGATGGAACCACATGGACAAAAGAGGAGCACCCACTGACCAATGGCCACCTCCTTGTAAGTGCACCACCCTGGGGTCTTCCAGTCACATGTCCAGCAAATTCTCCAGGATCAGAGAGTAGAAGGAGGGAAGAAAAAAAGAAATTGCGTTTTTTTTTCTTAGAAGAAAAAGTCCTCAATTAGCCTCTGAAGAACCTCTCCCTGCTCGAGAGTAGGAGGGAAGAAAATTCTTTTTTTATTAATTTAAATGTAAAGTCCTCATTATGCCTCTAAAGGCTCAAAATAAATTCCCAAAATGGCACACGAGCACCCCGTGAGGGGCTGCAACCATCCGAGATACAAAATGGCGGTCACACGTGCACTGCACAGGTGACGCACCTAGTAGGCATCGAGATAACCCTCCCGAAACCAGTCATGGAATCGGAAGATGTCTCCCCTAGTCAGCGGCGTCCTCGTCGCCAGTGTTAAAGGGTTTGCAGTGCCCCGGGACCCTTCCGTGAACAACTCCAACCCACCTGTACATTAATAAGCACGCGGACAGAGGTCTACTTGTTAGGGGTTCGCAGCGGCTTCTGCCTAGCTCAGGCTGACCCTTTATTCAATCTCGCATGCGCGACGGCGAACGTTGCCGTCATTCACGCGCGCAGCCATGTGACTCCATTACAGGCGCTATGCAGCTCTTCAAGGCATGACATGAAAATGAGAGCGGTGCATGGTATAAATCACATAACATACCTCTTATCCTTTTGAGTCGCCAGAGCGGCTGAATACAGGATTTTGTTTTTGGTGAGCGCAAGCCTGTTGAAGTCTATGGACGGGTATTAGGTAAGTATTGGGGCAGTCACACTGTGTGAGACTACACAACATGTATCTCCTTGGTATTAGGTAACCCACCTTTTGGTGCAGGTCTGTACTACACAAGTTTGTTGTGTGACCGAGCAGCCAGGCTTATCTCAAAAGGAGTAAATGTGAGCTGTACAGGTGAAATCAGTCAATACAAGTAACCAAGCAACACTTACACTCTCATGGTTCCAGTTATACATATTTATTTTACGTCAGTTTGAAATAAGCATTCTTTAAAAAGACAATTCGTTGTAACAATTCAAATACACTTTAAAATGACTTTTCAGAGTCAAATAAAGTCAGTGGATGATCTTTGGATATGCTTCATGCACTGCTCCTACACCCTGAGGTGACTTCAGTCACAAGGATGGTATTTGCATTTGTATATCACACCAATATACTTTTGTAGACTCTAAGTTGCAGAAAGGAAAGGGTTAGGAAAGTAAAAAGGTTAGAACATTGTCTCAGCAATTGTGAGGACGGATGAATTCTCCAATGAAGTCTAGATACGCCTTTTGTTGTGTCTAGCTTTGCCTGCTCCTCTGGCACATGAGTGGAATGCTGTGCTTGAGGGATGTGGAATGGAGAGCAGAGAATGTTGTCTTATGGCAAGGTTCCAGGGTTGTCAGTTGGAAGTATGTGATCCCTGAGGGAGGAGGCCGGTGGATGTCATCCGTCTCAATTACTTACCTGACTCAATGTACTAGTCCTGATGTACTTGGAACTTAGTAAAGAGGTTAACAGTTCACCCAGAGATGTCAGAGTCATTATTGGCCAGGCACCCAACTTAACATTGACGACGAGGATGCTGGCTGTGCTGGGGGGGACAGCATCATGGAAGGGACATCCACCGCCCCTCAACGGATGAAATCCTCTCTCAAGATGGAGCGCTGCAAAGGGGAATGGGGACAGGAGGCCCAATAAGGAGCGCTGCCAGGGCAGTGGGGACATAGAGGCCCAACCATTGATGAGGCGCTGCAGAGGCAGTGGAATTGAAGAGGCGCTGCAAGGGCTGTGGGGACATAGTGGCCCAACCGTAGATGAGGCACTGCAGAGGCAGTGAAGAGGCGCTGCAGAGGCAGTGAAGAGGCGCTGCAAGCGCAGAGGCCCTGCAATCACTGTGGGACCTGGTGGTCCAATCATAGAAGAGGAGCTGCTAGGTGCTACCTGGCATCGAGCTGATCATCCAGCCATACTTGATTACATATACACTGAACACAATATGTTCTCAACACTAGAGGATTTCACTGTACAAAATCAAACCTACCGTGACCACGACCAACTAACTGTATTGTGGAGATGGTTAAAAAAAAATCTCAGAACAACATCAAATGTACTTAACGAATTATCTAATAGTGTCCAATGGACACAATTGCATAAGATGGACTTATGGACGCAAACTAGACACACTTCATCATTTCATTAAGATAAAAAACATTGAAAAATAAAACCAACACAATTCCAGAAGAAGTATATACAACATCTGTACAATTATTCAATGAAGTGAAGTGTAAAAGCAGCAGACCCCTGTTCAAACACAGGCATCAATACGATTCTGAACTCAAACAACGTAAATCCCTCATGAGATCAGCGCTAAGACAGATAGACAAAGCCCATACCGCGAAATGGCAAGCACTAGCAAGGAGCATTAAGCTCAAATATAGAAACTGGATTACCTCCAGGAAATCCCATCTATACCAACAGGATGGTGAAGCTATGTTGGGAGCCCTGGCATCTAAGAGCTCAGGAGCCATCTGGAATTTATTAAATAATGCAACATTGGGCCTCATTACGACCCTGGCGCTAATGGGTTAACGGTGCTGTAAAAGGCTGCGGTGCCGTTAACCCATTAGTGCCTGATTACGAGGTCCCTTTGCGGGACCCGACCTTAACGGCTGGTCTACACCAGCCGTTAAAATAGGGACCCGCAAAGGGACCTTGGTGCTAAGTGCGGTACCGCAATTTGCGGTACCGTACTTAGCGCCTTCCCCATTCCCATTGAGCCCTATGGGGCAAAAATGGGAATGGGGAAGGGCCATGGAGGAAGGGGGGATTACCGTCCCGCCAACCTTGTAATGGGGTGGTAATTCCCCCTTTCTCCATGGCGGAGTCGGTAAATTACCGACATGGACCATGGTGCTATTAGCACCATGGTTTTCCGCCTTGGTCGTAATGAGGCCCATTGACTTTGCAATTCTCTCTGCAAATAAATGCAGTTACTGAACAGGCTTGGACTGGACATTTTGACTCTATGCTAGCAGAGACCAGGAAACTGACATTCAGATCAGATCCACCCAAATGCAATTGACGCTGATATTTGATTTAGATGACATCAAATTTTACATCTCCAAGCTAAGTCTCTCACGAGCTTACAAATCACAATCTTAAGGCCAGTCCTGAGCACTGAGCCTCTATTCTTTACACAGTGTTCCAAAATATCATTGATACAAGGCTAATAACAGATTTCTGGTGCACGTCAATAATAGTTCCTATTTTTAAGAAGGGGAACTGCCAAGAACCTTCCAGCTATAGTAGTAACATAACATATAGGCCCATAACCTTACTTGATGTTGCGGGCAAACTATTTTCACGATTGATCTTTCAAGACTTCAACCAGTGGATCAATTCTCAAAAAATGTTGAGCCCCACCAGACGAGCTTTATACCCGGGCTTGGCACGTCGATCAATCTACTGACGATGACAGCCATTCAACAACAAAACATAGAAGCAAAACAACCTATTTACATGGCTTTCGTTGACTTAAAGTCAGTTTTTGATTCCATAAGCAGAGCCCTCATGTTTTGTAAACTACTCAATACGGCGTGCCCATCGACCGTGTTAACCTTAATAACACAACTGCATACCGACACGTCCATTCAAGTTAGATTAACCACAGATGGCAAATTGTCTTCATCAATACCAACACGTCGTGGTCTAAAACAGGGATGTATATTGGGTCCTCGATATTCAATCACTTCATCGCAGACATGAGCCATGCCTTCTCAACAATACAAAGCGATCCACCTCGCCTTGGAACATCTTCGATAGCATGGCTCATGTATGCAGATGACTTGATTCTTTTATCCAAAACCCCAGTAGGGTTACGAAAACTGCTAACAAGTCTTGAGAAGTACGCAACTTCCAACTTATTAGAGATCAATGAAGAGAAAACCAAGGTTCTGTGCTGTTATTCAAACAACAAAAAGAAGACCAGTGCAATAAAATGGTCTCTTAACAATACCAAGCTTGATGTCATAGACCAATATAAGTATTTGGGGCTTAATGTAAATATTCATATATCAGATCAACCATATACAGAAGATCTGCAGACCAAGTTACGAACTGTTACTTCACAAGCGCAGATCATTCAAGGAAAATATGGCAAATATTCCTGTTTAACAGCCATCACCTTTTATCTTCAAAATGCCTCCGCGACCCTCCAGTATGGAGCTGAAACAAAACCCCCCAAATCTGAATTATGCTGGACCAAAATTGAGGGGCCGTTTTGGAAAAAAGTGTTAGCTTTGCCTAGAAGTGTACACATGTGTGTGTTGAGGTTTGAGCTCACTCTGCCTTCCTTGTATGCCATGTACTCCTGGAAAATGCTAAGCCTGTACAAGAAGCTACACATGGCTTCTAACGATGGCAGACTAATGCATAAAATATCCAGATACATGATGTCATCCGAGAAAGCGTTCCCGCAAAAGTGGACATCTCTGGTGGAGACTGTAATGGATGCAGCAGATATCAAAGTAGACATATTAATGACCGATCCCACCAAGGCCAAAAACAAGCTATGGGAATCGGACTGGATAAATACGATGGATCAATGTAAGACATAACGACTTTGCACAGAACATCCTTTAATTGAGAAAAAAAACATCCAGCCACTGAACCATACTTGATTAAATTTCCTAATCAAAATTACAGAAACATCATATTACGATTCAGATTGGACATTCACAAAACAAACAAAGCATGTGCAGGCCAGCTATAAGCACATTTCACAATGTGAGGACTACTGTCGATTCTGCTGTAACCAATCCCTATTAGAGACACTAAAACATCTATTTACTGAGTGTTCTGCATTAAAAACCGAACGAGCGTTTCTCCTGAAACCCTATTTTGAACACCATAGAGACCAAACACCTCAGGAAGTATGGAGTAAACTCTGTCAACCCGAACTGATATCTGTTCAAATAGCAATAGTGAAATTCATTCAACAACTGAAACTTGAAAACAAATCCTTAAAAATGAGACAAGCTCCAAAAGGTTTGATATATAATGCTGAAAATTAGAAGAGTTTTGTGAATTTTCTTGGTTGCTACAAATAGACTACATTTTTAAATGCGACAGCTGACGCAATTACCTATCATGAAATGTCACCTATAGAACCCCCTTGAACTAAGTTCTCGTTGGCATGGTGAAAAGAAAATCAAATAGACCAGAATAATGGCCCCAAATGTACAGTTAGAAATGTATGAACTATATACTATTCTTTCTCCATTTGCTAATGTTACATTTTCTTTTAGCTGTAAATATGATTTGATAAAATTGTAAAAGTTGTAACTCTTCCAACTAAAACAATAAAAAAAATAAACAAAGAAACAACGGTATACCTCCAGTCCTGTTTTTCCTGCTCTGGATTCTGGGACTTGTATTTTTTTCTACCCCATTCGAAATGTAGGAAAGCGACACATCTTAACATTACACGCATAAGAGGACTGGGTCACCTTCTCATGCATTGCCATGGGACCCCTGAGCACTCTGCTCTATCAGGCAGTGTTATTGTGAGATTAGAAATCCAAAATGTACTTATTTGTAGCAAGTTGAGCTTGAAAGTTATGTGTTCAAATGCCTAAACTGTAGATTGGGTTACAATCCCTGTTTCACTGTTTAACTAAAGTGTGTGATCCTGGGCAAATAATTTAATCTCTTCATGTACAGTGGACTGACCTCAGCAGAGCCACAATTATTTCCTCCTCTATTGCTGCCAGTCACTAAAATGTCGTGGGCCGTCCATAGCATGGCCCCACAGGAGAATGAGTGAACCAGGCTATGCCCGGTTATGCCATGTTATGGCCCCACAGGAGAATGAGTGAAACAGGCTATGCCCTGTTATGCCATGTTATGGCCTCACAGGAGAATGAGTGAAGCCGGCTATGCCCTGTTATGCCACGTTATGGCCCCACAGGAGAATGAGTGAAACAGGCTATGCCCTGTTATGCCACGTTATGGCCTCACAGGAGAATGAGTGAAACAGGCTATGCCCTGTTATGCCACGTTATGGCCCCACAGGCGAATGAGTGAAACAGGCTATGCCCGGTTATGCCATTTTATGGCCTCACAGGAGAATGAGTGAAACAGGCTATGCCCTGTTATGCCATGTTATGGCCTCACAGGAGAATGAGTGAAACAGGCTATGCCCTGTTATGCCATGTTATGGCCTCACAGGAGAATGAGTGAAACAGGCTATGAGAATGAGTGAAACAGGCTATGCCCGGTTATGCCATGTTATGGCCCCAGAGGAGAATGAGTGAAACAGGCTATGCCCGGTTATGCTACGTTATGGCCCCACAGGAGAATGAGCAAAACAGGCTGTGCTTGGTTATGCTATGTTATGGCCCTAAAGGAGAATGAGTGAGACAGGCTATGCTCGGTTATGCTATGTTATGGCCCCACAGGAGGATGAGTGAAACAGGCTATGCCCGGTTATGCCATGTTATGGCCCCACAGGAGAATGAGTGAAACAGGCTATGCCCTGTTATGCCATGTTATGGCCCCAGAGGTGAAAGAGTGAAATGGGCTATGCCCGGTTATGCTATGTTATGGCCCCACAGGAGGATGAGTGAAACAGGCTATGCCCGGTTATGCTACGTTATGGGCGCACAAGAGGATGAGTGAAACAGGCTATGCCCGGTTATGCTATGTTATTGAGTTTTGTACAGTCCACCATTTTCAAGGTGGGGTGGGAGACTAATGCAGATGCAGGGGAAGGTTGCTTTGTTGCAATGTTGATGTGTGCATGATCTGAAAAGGTAGGGTTCTCTGTGGTCTGCAAGTTTGATATAGTTTGTGAGTTGTCTGGAGCAGTGCTTAATGTGCGCTCCAAGTTGGTAACTTAGATTGTGTATGTGATTGTTGTGTCTGTGCTTGTGGTGCTCAAGGAGAGTTGGGAGCTGTATTGGCATATCTGTGGTAGGTTGTGTGCTGTATGGGTGTATATGTGGTAGGGTGTGTGCTGTATTGTCGTATATGTGGTAGGTTGTTTGCTGTATTGATGTATATGTGGTAGGTTAGTGTGCTGTATTGGTGTATATGTTGTAGGTCAGTGTGCTGTATATGTTTGTTTGTTTGTTTATTAATTTATATTGCGCGCCGGACCCAAAGCTATCGGGGCGCAGAAGTTACAAGAAGATTTGCAGCTTAGGTTACACAGGCATAAATACAAAAGATCAATAAAGGGAAATGCAGTTGTACAGTAATATCATAACATAAGAGAATGCAGTTACATGGTCGCCCAGAAGAGAGGAAATCAGAAATCTACTATAATACATAGCGGGTGTCATGCCTTAGTGGTCATGGGCTTTGATATCATTGTGTATGCAAGGTAGGTGTCTTAATCTACCGGTACAATTGCCATTACTACCATGCTGAGACGCATGGATAGTTTTCTTTACAATAGATTACCTGTATGTTTATTCAACAGAACCGTTGTGCGTGGCTCCATTGAAAGGAACCCCCAACAAGATGTCCCTGGTTTGGAGTCTACTGAAATGAGGTCATTAGACTAGTCCCACACATGGCATGATCAACCCACTGACTCAGGGTTTTGTGTGTTTTTATTATATTGTTTAGGAAGAAACAAGGGTTAGAAGCTATATGAGCCAGAAGAAATCAATATCAGCATCTGTCCTGAGGAAGGCCTCCGGAAAAAACCTTTCTAGGATGGGGTTTATTCTACGGAAATAGGCCGAAACGCGTCGACATAACATCCATATGACACATTAGTTTGAAAAACAATCAACCTGCATTTAGTATATTTGTGTTGTAAGGTTTCCCTGAAAAGAAATGCAAAAGTGTGACCAAATGAAACGCCAAGAAAAGGAAGTTCCATATATAACCCTTGTAATATTGTTTATGATCTGTAATGTGATGTGTCTTTTTGTATGAATTGCAAAAATGAGGAGAACGATTGTCACAAAAATAAATCCTTTAATATGTTAATTTGATTTAAGCTTTTAAATCCTGAGTCTGGGTGTTCTACAGTGATCCTAGAATGATATAATCATTCACATGTCATAAAGTGGTGGGTTTATGCTGTGATAAACCTACAGGAGACAGAGGTAGCTTGTGTTTTATTGTTCTTTTACACTGTTTTTCGGCCCTTCTACAATACAAGCCCCCCAATGGCAAAAAATATGGGCTGCGACCTACTATACATACGGAATAGGAAAAAAGCCATATTATTTATAAAAAGGTATAAACATATAACATCTCGACAGCAGTTGCCTAACCTGATCGGTTGCCTTTGCAACATTCTGCTGTAGGATCCCCTGCTTCCCCCTGCCATTCCTGCACCCCGCCAAAACGCTTTGGCCTGCTCACCCCTCCAATTAAGGCTCAGGGGGGGGCATTTTGAAGTGAGCAGCACTTGATCGTTTTGCAGGATGCACGCTGACACGTCATCATGATCTATCGCTTCTGAGATAAAAGCACATTGCTACTTTGGACAGTATGGCCCAATATATACGCAGCAAAACACAACTGCAAAAACAGCAGCAGTTGACTACAGGTAGCCAAACACAATCACCATATTTGTTGTAGTGCCTTCCACAGTCAGGTGGTGCTTCCAAACCAAAGTTTCAGAAAGGTCTTTTGCAACATTATTTACTAACAATGACATCTGGGAAAGCTAGGCCTAGTAAGATCACTTGTCTTGTTTCCCCTCCCTTGCCTGGCTGCGCCTTGAAACACTTGTGTATAGGCGCATTATAAATAACATATCAATCAATCAAGAGATTTCTTTATATCCCTGAATTGCAGACTGGTCTCAAATCTGTGCTCCCGAGCAAATTCTTCTATCGCACTATGCCTTATCTGTCAAACTTAGAAGTCTTTACAAGGTATTCAGCTGGGCCTGCCGGCTACTTCAAAAAAATGCTTTCACGCCTCATACTATGCAAATAAGATGGGTCCCACGCATTTTATTCGGCCCAGGGCCCCGCAAATCCTAGGGCCAGCCTGTCCCCTGCTCTTCCTACGGAGGCCACCCACATGCCTCCAGCTCTTGAAGAACCCCGCATGGACTTCACCAGTGTCCCTTGGCCCCCTGTGCCGTCGGCAGCCCTCTTGGCAGCGCTACCTGCCCCTCTCTCCTGTCCCGCCCTCTCCGCTGACTTCACGTCGGACCTTTCAGCATTTCCAACCCCTTCAGCGGCCGGGGCTTCCGCCGGAGTCCAGCCCAGCCAAGGTCAGAACACCTCGAAGTCTGCTCTCGGAATAGGGTACTCATGGCCTCAGCACCTGCCGCCCTTGTGTCGCCTCTTCCAGCTCTCCACACCTTCTTTCCTTCTGCTCTGCCTATTTATTTATTTATTTTGTATTTGCATTCGGCTTATTATAAAACTTTAGCAATTCATACAAATACAGACAAATAAAAAAAAGGAGAATGGTTTTTCACTTGCACATTTCCCAAACTATCAACATATCTTTGCACACACCATCGTTAATTAGTATCCCCAAAAGATATTAGCATAATTGACCTAAAAACATTTGATCACATTTTTGTGACCTTAATTTGCCCAAATTGTATTAAATATATATATGGGGGTTGGTAAGGGTATAGATTAGGTTGAGGGAAAGTGGGGCCACATTTGTTTTTAGCCAAAAAACGCTCAAATAAATTTAATCAAATGTGATTAGGTCAAATGTTTTAGGTTAAATAGACCCAAACCGCCATCAAACCAGGTAAAAGGTGAATGCAAACATCTAATCATTGAATACAATTTAATTTAAAGAAAAAACACACTATAAAAATGTATAATTGCAAAAACCAGAGAGGTATTCTCAGTACTTATTAAAACACACTACCACTCTTCTGGCGAAAAGGCTCCTAACATCTATTAAAAACCTCCCTGAATGTCGCTACAGTACCTACAGATCAGATCTTTTTCATGAATCCCTGTGCGAGAGGCCAAAACCTCCTTTGCCAAATATAAATTCAAACGCTACCGGATAAACTGACGTCGATAACGACTATTTTGTAATTTACATAAATACTTGGGCACCACATTGTACGCTTTCACTTCCTGTTTACAATGAAGAGCTTATAGACGTTCGATTTCCTCCTGAGTTTGGATCCAGTCCGCCCTCCATAGTTTCACCTTCGTATTTTTGAAGGTTTTTTGATGGGTCATCTTCTGTCACTGGGAATGTATCTAGGAAACCCCTACATGCCGTCCTCCATTCAACCAAAATCCATTCGCTATCGCCTTTCAGCGCGACTGCTAAAATTCGAAACGCGGGCACTGTATTCTCCATTATACACGTACGGCACAATCGTTCTTGTCTAACGACCTGTATCCGCGTGCCCCATGGTAAGGCAAGATCCTTCTTCCAAAAGATTCCTTCCAAAACTGACCATATTCTAAAACGTAAGGAGAAAGAAACTTACGCCCCATAATTCAGTATCGAAACAGCCTTTAATTTATAAAACTGCAGCACTGGAAGCATAGAGAAGCGGCAATATCGGCTAAGTAACGTGGAACCCGAGGCCGCCATATTTTCTGCTTTTATTCTCCAGACCCTTTCTCTCTGGGCTTCAGGCAGACTCGAGTTTACACACATACTCAAGTACGAGAAGTTCCCTACTTTCTCTATGGCTCTTGTCTTAGATACCACTTAAAAACCCCTTTTTGCTTCATATGGCAAAATGAACACCTTTGACTTCGGCACATTCACCCTCAAACAATTTTTTTGGACATATATGTGAAACATATCAAGCTGATGCCGTACGCCGATAGCCTGGTCCCAAGGGACTAGACCATCGAAAGTACAGCATCCAACTTATCGGTCTTCCGCCGTCCCAAGGGACCAGATCATCGGCATACAGCATCCAGTTTATCGGTCTTCTGTCGTCCCAAGGGACCAGATCATCGGTGTACAGCATCCAGCTTATCTATCTTCCGTCATCCCAAGGGACCAGATCAGTGGCATTCAGCATACAGCTTATCGGTCTTCCGTCGTCCCAAGGGACCAAATCATTGGCGTACAGCATCCAGCTTATCAGTCTTCCGTCAATGTCTGGTGGGAAGAATCTAGCCTGCCTCAAAGAGTCTCCTATGTCTGAGATGAGCAGGTTAAATAGCGCTAGCGCCAAAGGGCACCCCAGCTTTAAACCATAAGATGTCCTTATAACTCTTGAAAAATGCCAGCAAGATTCACTCGTACTCTAAGTGAGGTTGAGGCATGCAGAGCTTTAATCGCCTCCAAAAAATCACTCGGGTAGGCCCAGTGAGTCATAGTCCGATCAAGGCTGTCGAAGGCCTGGGCCAAATCAACGAAGGAGAAGTACAATTTGCTCTTATTCCTGGTTTTGACTATATCAAGAAAGAATGCATTGAGACTCGTGCCAGTTCTTCTTGCAAATCCTGTCTGAAGACTATCCTTCAATTTAGCCACCTCCATCCAATTTGCCAGGCGCTCCGGAACCAGCGATGCAAGCAATTTGCCTGTGACATCCAAAAGGGCACTAGGGCGGTAGTTCTTTGGATCAGCCCTATTGCCCTTTTTGAATATCGAAATGACAACCGCAGCCCGTCAGGACGGAGGACCCTCCTTAGTTTTAACCAGCCGGTCGAACAATAACCACAAATATTTTGCCCATAAATCTGGGTCTTTTTTTTACAATCCATCCATGCCTGGGGCTCGGGGGCCACTAGCTTTTTTGATAAATGCGCTAATGGCCACCAGCTCATGAGGATTTGACCATCCAGCGTGTGAGCCCTCAGGCCCCTCAGAGCCAGCAAAAAGTTTCACAAAATGTTCGATCCAGGCTTCCTCCGCAGCTGCATTTATTTAAAGCACTAACTGTGGGGTACCTCCTTCATTCATTAGCTGCTATATATCCCCAGTCCACCTTTTACATATCACTTCTAGCATGTTCTCGGTGTCTGTAGCATGAAGGTTTTGCGCGAGCGCAACCGATTCGTATATTGTTGCTTCTTCTTAATCAACCACCTTGAGGTTTCTGATTGTGACAATGCTTTTACCTGTTTGAGATCCGCCCGATACAGTTTCCTTTTATTACCTACCTCAGCATCAAATATATGATCATGTCGAAAACCCCCCTTTCCCCATGTTATTTTGAACCTCCATAAAACCTTGCAATATCGGAGTGTAATCAAGAATATTTTGTACATTCGTTCCATCCCAGCTTGCTATACAGCTGGATTGGTTCGCAGCTGGTTTCTTCCATGGGATATTTCTACTTTTGTGCCATATATCTCTTGTCTTCACTCTCTCACTTCAGACCAGGTCATTTCTAAAAATTCATTATCACGGCTGCCAGTACCCAGAATTCTCTGATCAGTGGTAAAATCTTTCACAAGACAAACATGCAATCCAAGGTCGCCAATTGTGGCCCTCTGGCCCACGTTGCCTTACCCGGCAAATCCCCTTGCATTTGCCCATTTCATATATTTAAGTCTTGTGAGACAGGCATGGTATCGCGAGGCTGAAAAGTAACAGTTTGAAAACAGTTTGGAACGAGCAGTACTTTAAACATGGCCAGCAGTTTGTAATCGAATACCTCACTCCGACTCCTTGGAGACACGGCTCCATAGCCACGCTGCACCCCCTCTGGCATACCGGGTCAGCGTCTCAGCACTCCGTTCTTCTCCAGGTTCTCCTGGTCTTCCTCACTGCATCCTTCTGCTGCTTGGCTCACGTGCTCCACACTGCATCTCCAGCTCATTCTTTCACCTGTGCAGAACTCACATCTTTTATAGACCTCAGTGGAGTCAAGTGGAGTCAAGTGTGCACAGTTGGAGAAAAGTGCCTGCCATTGCCTGATTCTATTAGTGGGACAATTCAAAGGTATTAGATGGTAGGCCTCACTTTGTATTCCTATGTTGTTTCTGGGGGTAATCCTCATTGCTCCTGATCGCCTCTTCTTTGTCCCAGTACTTATTGGAAATGGGGAGGGTGAGATGGGTGTGATTGGAAATACCCCATTAAGTCTGAGGGGTTGGTGTATAATTGGCAACGGGGGAGTACCATGTCTCACCCCTGGGTTTTCTCTCCCCAATCCCCTGTGACCCTCCACTCAGGTGATCCTCCCTCGCTTGTCCACCCCCAGTGTCGGGATACAAAAGCGATGACCCTTCCCTGGCCACCTGAATGTAAGATCCCGGGGGAGTGGGTGGGAGTATACCCTCAGGTTTCTCACAGTCTCTTGTTTCCATTAGACTCACCCACATAAGGCCTAATTTTTCCGTTTATTTAACACAGGAGCCAAGATCCACCAACAACTCTCTCCTTTGATCTCTATAGGTAATATTTAGATCACCACATAAAAAGAACACCACACTGTCCATACTAAGGCGTTTTTTTCCTATTCCTTTTCTTATGGCTTTCAATAAACCAGACAAGGGTCTCCTCTTCTGCCCCGGGTTTAGGCAAGTAGTGAATCCGTCCAGAATCGGATTAAAGCACAACCAGGTTTCCTGCCAACATTCTATATCATAATCTTTAAATCTCCTTTCCCAAACAAATGTGAATAACCTCCCGTGTTTCAGGAAACCATAGTTGTACCTCTCAGGCCTGCCATTAGCAGGTTTTATTCACCAGCAATGCTTCAGCCAACCAGGCCCATGACACGTCTTTTGGAGGCACGGTACCCGCCCCTGGTTCCATTACCACTTTCCTCTCGATTTTACTAATTCCCCCACATGTTACTCTTAAAGGGTATCTTATGTCTTTCAAGGAATCTCCCTTTCGCTCTTCAATCTGGCTTCCCTCATTTGAATAATCTTGGCGGGAGAGCCTTCTACCATGATGACCCTCAAAATAATCAAGACAGGCTATCGCCTATTTATCATCCTTTTGATCTCTAGATACCCGGGAAAATAGCCGAGACTCGGATTTACCTCCATTAAATAAAACCCAAGCGGTAGCAGGCATGGAGCAGCTTCCAACAATATTTGCTTCACCAAGTTAGATTCCAAATGGCGTAATACTCTAGCCAACAATTTTTCATTTAAATACTCTAATAGGCTTATAAGTCTCGAGCAAATTGCTCTTAGCTTGGGAATATAGTGGACAAATGGATAACATTCTTACGGTTCGAAATCAAATCATCCTCTACAAATATCAATCTTTCCAGCAACATGCGCTTGTCTAGATCTTTATTCCTATCACATCAAGGCCTAAACAGGCTATTTCCTGATGTTGCATGAGTGGTGTCAACCTGGATATCCTTTTCACCAATGCAAACTTTCTATTTGCTGTTTTTTGGTCAAAGTCAAAAGGTTTGGAGAATTATCTCCTGGTTTTGCCTCTCCCCACTCACCAACTGGGTACAACCTGAATTACTTCCCATTTCAGCTTCTTTCAATCACTTCTAGTGATCGATTGGGGAGGTCTTCATTGTTATCTTCGATAGTATATGCAGATAGATCCATTAATACTGCATGTAAATCCTCAATTTCCTCTCGGGATCCTCTTTCCTCTACGTTTCCCGATCTCGCGTCCACTGAGTTTTCAGTTTGCAAACCTGTGTTGGATTTCTTGCTCCTCACTTCCGGGTCGATAGTCCGTAAAAGGTGTAGCCAGGTTCATCAACATTTTTTGATTTCGGTATTTGGAGCGGTGTGATGTTTTTTGTTTTTTCAACTGCAGCCTTTTCCCTGCATTTCTTCGTTTTCCTTTGCCGGGATATAGGATAATCATTTACGGATTTCTCCAAAACGTCTTCCATCATGGAATCCTCCCCTAGCATCACCTCTTCTTCCTCTATAGTCCCTGAGGCCACAGGATCACTTTCCACCATATTTGGTCACCCACCACAGGTGTAGTGGTAAAGATTCCTCAAGTGCCTCTGCATTGTGTACTAATGTTCGCACCATACGAGGGGGAAGTGAACGCTCAACATCTTGTACCACTTCATGAGCCAAATTCCATTCTTTCACAGGTATGATTATATACATGTTTTGTTGAACAATATTAGCATTTGGTCAGGCACGGGGTCAGCCACTGAAGGACTCGCAATTCTCATAGCCGTGAAAATTCCTTCTCTGTAAATCACTTTAGAGTGTAACATCGCCAACAAAGTAGCCTGGTCCTATTAATAACTTCGTAGAATTTAAGAAAAGGAGCCATCGTAATTGTCAATGCTGACATTTTGTTAAAATTCTCTGATCTTAAAGGATCCAGGCTCGTTCCTCTGAGTGGATTTCTTGGTTCTCTCTGCACTCCTGGGGTCATAGACTCAGTGAACTAGAAGGGGTTCTAGAGCCGTCATGTTCAGAGTGTAACCCATCTTGACCTCTCTGCACAACTCCTACTCGATGGAAGGGTCTGGTGACTGCTGAACACTCTTGGATTGGCTCAGTAGCAGCGGTCCATGAGAATGCTCTGGGCATCTAAAGTTAGTATTCGGTCCAATGCCTCTCCAGAAAGCAGCTCAGGTGGGCTAGTCTGCAGCACTAGTCTTAAGGTAGCCATGGGAGTCCTAGGGGGATGCAGAGGTGAGGGTAATTGCCAGACGAAAGAGGGCCCCACCACTTCCTGTTCTTCCCTCCTGCCACTCCCAATAACTCTGCATCTGTGACTTCCACAGCTACCCAAAGCCAGTCCTAGTTTCCCATTGAGGTCCCTTAGGTGAAATCCACTGTGATCCTATTCCCGCATTGGCAATCCAGCCGACCATTGCAAGCTCTTTCGTAGCCACATCCTTACATTAATCGTAGGGGTGGCAACCAATCCAGGCTCAGGTCCAAGTTCAGTTCAGTTCAGTCCCTGCCCTCCCTTCCAGGGCCCGCTGTCTTGGCCTGGTGCTGCGCAGGGTGTACCCGCTTCCATCTGCTAACTGTGAACCTCTCTCCAGCACCGAGGCCAACTGCAACGCGACTGTACTCTGCCGTACTCTCGCTCCTGTGCCCATTTCCCTGGTCATACTTCCCAGGCCTTCATCCCATTGGTGGGCAGCCGCATAGCCTTTCCTCCCCAACCCACTCTATTGCTGAATGGGATGGCTGTCCAGTGCTCCGACCAATTACGGAAAAGAGTAGTCGGAGAAAGCAAACAGGAGGCCACACCAGCATGACAGGGTAGTGCAGTCACAGCCCACATCGACCCAAAGCCGGAGAAAACATTGACTCTCGGCCAAGCCAAGAGGACCCTCCTGCCTGCGGGAAGTGCCCAAAAAACCCATTTTACATTGTGATATTGTGCACAGAGGAAGTGCCATCTGTTTATAAGGAGCTTCACAGCGCTGGCCTGCACAACAGGCCCCGGCCACGGTGTGATGACAGCAGGGGAAATATATGTGCAGAACGTGCTAAGGTGTGGAACATACAGTAAGCAGCACATACACCTGAAACCTTACAGAGTGCCCCCACCTGCGGCACCTTAGGAGGAGGCTGGACCCTTGGTTACTTGGCTAACGCGCTGTACTCACTTCATGAAATAATCTGTTTAACACATGAGGGAGTCTAACCTGTATGAATAAATGAACCAGAACTTTATTTTATTCGAGGATTCAGGAATCTGGAGACCAGAAGGGGGGTAGGTGAAGTAGGGGTGGACGCAGGGTAAGGTGATATAGGTTTATTATATATCTTTATCTATCTTAGTGTGTATATATATATATATATATATATATGAGTGCCAATAAGATTAAGAATGGAAGGGGAAAGGGTACATGCTTCTCCGTCTTCTTCAACTGTCGTTATCCTACGTTCTATTCACGAGATGATTCTACTCCCTCGCGGATGCTGGCTCGCTCCGTTCCCTTGACATTCCTTCTTCTATTCCCTGTGCAGTCTTTCGTGATACACCGATGTCATGCAAACACGAGACACTACACATCCCCTTTCCTTAATGATAATATTGTTGAAATTAAAAGAAATGAGTAATCCACATAGTCCATCAAATGTCTTGGACGCCTGTAGTTCCTTCTGCCTCTTGACTTCCTTTTGGATTCCTCCCGAAGCATATCTGTACTGTTCGCCAAGGAAGATGATTTGAAAAACATATGACTACAACTCACCTTGGACCTGTCCTCATCATTGTCAAATTCTCTCAGAGCATCACCATCATCATCACTCCTCCTCATATCATTTCTAGTCACATTCCATTTGCCATCATCAGCATGATCTCTTCCTAATACCATCACTCTCTCATTGTTCCACACTCTACCATCCATGGTTTTCACTGCATGACCGTATACTTCTGCCACTTCCACTGGTGTAGACCATGACAGCCATTCTCTCTCAACGGATAAGGTACTTTAATCCATATAAAACATCCCACATATGGTTTGTTACCTTTTCTAAAACATCTGTTGTCATATTGTCTTTTGTTGGACATTTGCATTTGTTCTATACTCTTTCTCAAACCATCCAAATCCACATCTTTGCTTTCCACCACACTCATCCAGCCAGGGAATAATTTTGTGTTCGCCTTTCTCCCTCTGCTCAATTCAAACGAAGAGACTCTAGTGGTGCTGCGTGGAGTGAATCTATGGGCCAATACGGTTTCTCTCACCACATTTCTCCATTCTTTTCCATTGGCCCAAGCCCATTTAATGGCATCTTTTATTATGCGGTTGTATCTCTCAACAATCCCATTAGATTGTGGATGATATACTATTGGTCTATCACTCAAATACCTCTCCATTGTCTTTGACTTAAATTGTGATCCATTATCTGTGAGCACTTCTTCTGGGTACCCCTCATGTCCACATGACATGAAGGTTACTTCAACCCATCTTGTTAACATGTCTATAACTACCAAACAAAATGTGGAACAACCCTCACTCCAAATCGGACCCAACACATCAATAGCAATTTTTTTCCAAGGTGCTTCTGGTATATCTCTCAACACCATTGGATAGCTTGTTCCCACCCACACTTTGTCACTCTTTGAACAAAGGATAAAGCTTCTAATCTTCTCTTCTACTTGTCGGTCACACCCTGGCCACCAGTAAGTGTTTCTAATTCTTCTTTTAGTCTTCACAATGCCTTGATGGCGTTCATAGCCAAGTTGAATTATCCTTTCTCTGAGGCCATCTGGAGGAATTAGTTTGTCACCTCTCATCAGATATCCACTTTGTATGTACAGTTCATCTCTGACATTCCAGAATTTATCAACTCCATCTTCTATGATTTTGCTTCTGTTCCACTTTGCTTCCTCTACATTTTTCATCACTTCTTTCAACACACCATCTCTGCTCATTTGTTCATCCCATTCCTGTCGGGACAATGTTTGATCTGACATTTCACAAATCAATTCCTGTTCTTCCGAATTATCGTCAAACTCATTGCAGTTGGTTAAACGCGACAAACAGTCCGCTGCATGATTCTTGATGCCGGGAATGTAGACAATACTGAAATTATACTCTTGAAGCCTAGACACCCATCTTCTGATCCTGCTAGAGATCTTGTCCAGTCCTTTTGTGCTGAAAACTTCTACCAGTGGCTTGTGATCCGCGTGGATTTCAAATTTTACATCCCACACAAAACTCCTGAATTTCTCAGTTGCCCACTTTATCGCTAACGCTTCTTTCTCTATAGTTGCATAATTCTTTTCCAAGCCCTTGAGCAACCTAGAGGCGAAAGCTATTACATATTCTCTTCCATCATGATGTTGAGTCAGTGACGCTCCAAGCCCTACATCACTAGCATCTGTCGTAATAGTAGTTTTCCATCTCCTTACATAACTCTGAAGAGCTGGAGCCTTGGAAAGCGCCTCCTTCATGAACTGAAATTCTTTTTCGCATTCTTCATCCCATGCAAATTTCTTGCTTATTTTCAAAAGTGCTCTCAAATGAACTGTGTGATCTGAGAAATTTTTTATGAATTTAGCATGTACTCAGCCATGCCTAAGAAGGTCCTGAGTTGTTCCTTGTTTGTTGGTGTGATTGAATCTGCCAATTCTTTTTTCGGTGAGATTCCTTCGCCAGAGATCACGTGTCCTAAATATTCAATCTCTTTTCTATTGATTTTTGATTTTTCTTTCCAGCTTGATGTAATTTTCTTAAAACTTTGTTCAGTCTCATATTGTGTTCTTCTTCATTTTTGGCATATATCAAGACATCATCTTGAAAAAATACAACTCCTTCTTCATCTTCCTGTATCCTATACATGACTTTCTGGAACACAGATGCTGTGGAAATCAACCAAATGGCATCCTTCTATATTGATAAAGACCCTCAGTTGTTATAAATGCTGTGAGATGTTTGGATCCTTCATGTAATTTCACCTGATGATAAGCAGCAGTGAGATCTAAGGTGGAAAATATTCTTGCTGCACCAAGCGTCGATATTAATTCCTGAATATTAGGTAGAGGATGCCTCTCTGTTATTGTGCATTTATTTAATTCTCTCATATCTATGCACAGTCTTACTTTCCCTGAGCTTTTCCTGACGACCACCATGAGTGACACCCATTCCGCTGCATTTATCCTCTCTATTATTCCTTGGTCTTCCAACTTTTTTAATTCTCGTTTGACTTCCCTTCTAAGTGCTAAGGGTATATTATGCAACTTTTGAGCAACAGGTCTGGAACCTGATTTGAGCAGAATTCGATGAGAGAACCCTTTTAAACATCCTATAGTGTTTTCTTTAAAAACTTAATCTCTGATCTTCTGTATTTGATCTATTTTTGTTCCTTCAACAAAGAATACAGCATCACTGGCATTGGGATGTAATCGAACCCTCAGTAACTTCTGATGAGTCCAATTGAGGAGCGAGGTCTGTCCATTCTTTGATACATAAATATGACCAACTGCTTCCCTATCTTTGAACTTAATAGTTGCCTAAAACCAACCCAGAATTTCAATCTTGCCTCCTCCATATGCTTTGGTCTGACATCAACCTCACGTAGGTACTCTGGTCCACAGCTCTTCCATACATCTTCTCTGGGATCAGTGTATATCTAGCACCGGAGTCTACCATCATAACAATGGGATGTCCATTTACTGATATCATTGTTCTTGGGCTATCAATTTGTACATCATCAGACACCATAAACACACATTCTTCTTCTTCATCATTGTCACCGATCCAATTCAAATTTGTATCATCTCGTCGCCTACTTCTACAGCATTTGGCTAAGTGTCCCCTTCCACTGCACCTTCTACATATTATCTTCAGTGCAGGACAAGTGTTACTGCTTGCCCAATGTGAAGGGCTGCCACACCTGTAGCATGCCCTCAGTCTGGCGCGTCCTCTTCCTCTCTGAGCACTCCTTCCTCTGTATTGATTTTCATACTCTGGCGTAGCCATTCTGTACGAATCGAATCAAGTTGTTCTCTTATCGGACTCTTGCTTCTCATCTGCTTTCCCTTTTGCATCTCTCTGGCGAACTGTGCTTGTTCTTGTCGACATTTTCTTTTTAGTGTCTCTTACGGCTCCTATGAATTTGTCCTGATCAGATTGTATAGTACTGATTGCTGATTTAATTGAAACATCTTTTCTCCTATTCTCCAAGGTCTGCACACATATTTCTGTGTGTTCCACTTCTTTGGCTTATCTTAGCACTACATCAAGTGAAGGGTCATCTTCTGACCACAATTTCTCTCTCACTTTCCCACTTCTACATTCTAACATAAACTGGTCTCTGATCCTTTCTTCCAATTGTTGGTCAAATTTACAAGTACGTGCTAGCTTCCTTAAAGCTGTAACATACTGTTCTACAGTCTCACCTTGTTCTTGAATTCTCTCACTAAATTTGTATCTGTCTAGTACCGTACTAACTTTCTTCTCATAGTGTATGTTGAGTTTTTTTTATTGCTTTTTCATATTCATTCATGTCCCCACCTTCTTCTTCCGTTAATTCTGGCAGATCTTCGTATTTTTCTTGTTCCGCCGGTCCTAGACAATGTAAGAGTAAAGATTTCTTCCTTTCAACACTATAGTTGGTCACACAGACTACATGTGCGTAATGCTCAAAAGATTTGAGCCATCTTTTCCAGGGAAGAGAAGGTTCTCCCACTTCTGATAAAAAATATTTGAGGAGCAGGAACTCCATGTAGTGCCATGTTCTATATCCTGCTGGTTGTTGCTGAGATGAGATAGTTTGCTTGTCTCTCTTGAACTCCATGTTATAGAAGGCTAATGGATGGAACACTAGTGGCAGATGCGATGCACAATACTTTTTTGTTAGTTACTTGTACTCTTTGTTTGTCCCCTGTACTCTTTCGTTTCTTCAGTGAGAGGAGGATGAGGTTGAAATGTAATGAGGATTACCAGCATCAGGAATGGTGGTGAAAAAAGTGTCTTTTTTCTTTTTCTTATTGTTATTTTTAAAATACTAGAATGAGGTTGAACAAGACAACCTGACAAGTGAAATATGAAGTGCAGATGCTGTGTCTTCTAATGTTTATCTGCGTATCAGGCCTCTCACAGAGCAGGGCTCAGAATGCATGCGCCGCTCCTCCCCGTTTTGTATCAGCTGTGCCACAGCCGTCGAGTTTCACTTCCTGCCTTTATTTTTGTGCCGGATTCAGGGCGCATGCGCGGCTGTTCCCAGCGTCGATCCAGCCGCCTCATAGCCCGCTTCAGTTTGGCTACCTCTTCCTTCCTCTCTATAACGCGCCGCTGTAACTTCTGTATGGAGGCTAGCGTTTGCCTCTATAACGTGCCGCTGACTTTTGTATGGAGGCTAGCGTTTGCAGGCGCCGCGAAGCAAGCAGGGGATCTCGCACAACAAGAGCCGCACAGAGACGGGGTGTGCCCTCGCCTAACACGCGTCGGCTATGCAGGGGGGTAGCCGCTCCTACCTTCTCACCGGCCGGAGATCCTTCTCAACGGCCGGACAACGCAAGAAATCCTTGTCGCCAATGAAGTAGGGGCAGACGCAGGGTAAGGTGATATAGGTTTATTATATATCTTTATCTATTTTAGTATATATATATATATATATATATATAAGTGCCAATAAGATTAAGAATGGAAGGGGAAAGGGGACATGAATGTCTTCGTTGCTTCTCTCCCTCCGTCTTCTTCAACTGTCGTTCTCCTACGTTCTATTCACGAGATGATTCTACTCCCTCGCGGATGCTGGCTCGCTCCGTTCCCTTCACATTCCTTCTTCTATTCCCTGTGCAGTCTCTCGTGATACACCGATGTCATGCAAACACGAGACACTACAGTAGGCCGCAGAACTATAACGGTCCTCTCTGGATCCAAATCGTACAGCTTCCCTAAACCTAAAAACCTTCACCAAGGAGACATGTAGTTAATATACATTAGAAAAGTATACAGGCATCAGACATGTTCAAAACTAGAGAGACCCTCCCAACATGGCTGGCCAGCAGGGATATAAAAGAACCCCTTTTTGCCCTGACCAAGCCTCCAGCAGGCTCTGGGGATTGCACCCCCAGTCCGTAGCTGCTCTCAACATCCAGCAACAATCAGATATGCATTCACTGCCATTCAGAGAAGGTAGCGCCTCGAAGATGAAGACGGCACTACTCCTAGCGGCACCCTAGCCCAGGATGTTCCCAGCATCGGCTAACGTCATAGAGCTCCTAGTGACAGCACAAAGCGATCATCAGTGGTCCCTCAAAAGGTGACTCCAACACAACACTTTGGAGGTGGCGTGATCCCTAAAATGGCAGCACCCCTGAGGGGGTGCTCCTGCAGGGCAGGGCAGAAGCCAATACCATGGGGATCCGATCCTCATGAATTAAGTTCAAACCCGGCCTCATTCTGGCGCCTACTCACTGGTAAAGCAACAGCTGTATAAAAGGCTAAGCAGGTATCCCCAGTAACACCCACAGGGAACCACAGTTTGCTAGAACAACTTGTCATTGCTGATTTTAAAACATTCCTCCATCGCTTAAATACTCTGCCATTTTGCCAGTCACTGAAGGTCAGCCCAACTCCCTGCTCACCGGTGCCCAGAGCTCTCCAGGGGCTGTACTGGGCCCAATACAAAAGGGCCTTCGCCTCTTGAAGGGCCACTGAGGCGAGCAGGGAGCCACACAAAGGCAGCTTAAACACCCTACAGCTAAGGGCGCTCCCCCTCCCACATCTAAAGGTGGGGAGTCCCCTGGAGTTTAGGAAGAACTCTCCTGTCAGAACCAACTGTCAACATGCTTCACTCCAATAGCTCACAGCACCTGTCAGTCAGCCTACACCCTCCCACATTACCTGATGCCATAGGGTACAGCTGAACCCGCCACAGGAAGGTGTTCCATCGTCACTTCTATTTCAGCAATGGAACTGACCCTCGGAAGTGATGTCACTGGCAGAAGAGGGAAAAGGAAGAGGTTAACCGTCTGCATGCCAGGATGCTCTCTAGTCTGGTAACCAGTGCGGCCAGGTCTGTGTCGAGCAGGTGGGTGGTGAGTTGGTGGGGAGTGAGCAGGGAGGGGCACGCTGCCCAACGAGGGCCTAAGCTGGCCGGTGCTCCTACCACGTGAAAGATGCATAGTGGTGCAAGCTGTCCCTGGCTCTGCACGGTTCCAGGCCGCCATTTTCCTCCTCACCCATGATCAGTCCTTGATGCACCTCCATATGTTGTAGTCACAAGTGCTTATGTCGTGGTGTCCACACCGTCACAACAGGCGCACAAGCACTCCTTATGGGAGCCGCTACCTTTTGGTCTGTCCCATGGTGTTGCTTGTGGTGCTTTTTGTCAAACCCCTTGTGTATTCCCTCTTTTACTGCTCTGGTTTCGGTGGAATTGACACGGCCCAGTCACCTCCTGTCCTGCTTTGGTAGGTTGGGAAGAGTTTCTTGATGGCAGGAAGGGTGTCACTCCGTTCTGGTGATTTTTCGGGGAGTGGGCACGCCCCTGTCGCCCCTGTCGCCCCTTTTCCAGCCCCGATAGGTGAGATATGCCGTTAGTGGTTACCTGCGCCCAAATGGGCTAAGAAAATGCCTCCAGTGGGCTATGCATGTATTGCCCCTGTAGCGGAGTGCTGGAGAGAATGTCTCTTGATAGGGATGCTGCCTTGTCCCTGAGCTTGCAATTTGCTCCTGTATTGTAAGTGTTTGAGGGGGGGGGGGCGTGTGGACACTGACCGTACCTTGTCTTTGTCTCGGTCGCTCACTCTCCTTCTGGGGACCGCAGGCAGATCCCAGCTCTTAGTACGCTGCCGCAGGCTTGGCACGTTTAGGCCATGCCCCTTCCTTTCCGCGGCCAACGCCTCTCTTCCTGGGTCTTCAGCAGCCGGTTGCAGTCTGTGCTTCCAGACACGGGGCTGGGTGCTTCTGCGGCCACGGTCCCACTTCTCCTCCGCGCCTTCCACACGCGGAGACCACACCCCCACTGGCTCGGCGTTCTCCTCCAGGCGGGATCAGCAGCCCCTGGCAGTCCGTGCCTAGCAATAGCACAGGGGCCCAGGGCTGTGCCCGCCTCATCGCTAATATTATGAGGTGGTCCGGAGCACCAGAGCAGGACATAGGCTCCCAGGATCACCTGGGTGCACAGCACAGGAGGGATCACCATTGGGTTGCAGGATCACCTGCTGTTGAAACACTGGGGGCACCCAGCACACCACGCTTGGGCTCTGTGGTCACACAGGCCCAGGCAGCTATAGGCTGAGTAGTGTGGGTTCCCCTTCGCTCAGATCCCCTACACCTGGTCCCCAAGAAACAGTAGCAATAAAACAGACAGAGTTTCTTGTTGTTGGAAAAAATTATGGCCGTAGGCTTGTTTTATTTTCTACAAAACAATAGTACCAATAATATCATGACAAGTAATAAATGACACCACTCGCTTTTGGGCCCATCGTGTCCTGGATGTGTAGATGCCCCTCCCACATTTTGGCTGGTCTTTTTTCCCGGGGCATCCGATCCTGGACACGTGCCGCCGCCTACGACATTCTGTGACTGTGTACCGAAGGAAGTACTCGGTGTTCCTGCTCCATATTCTTCTCTATTTTTTTTTCCTCCTTGCCCATTTGCTTGGTGGGTTGGGTGGCAAAACGATCTTCTCTCCCCTTAAACCAGGCCCTGGGAGCCTACCCGTGTTAGGTGAGCTCCCTACCTGAGTGTGGCTCTCCTTCTTCTTCTGGGGTATTTATTCCCCCTTGGCCTATTGTTGCTAGCTGGGGGCAGGACTTCCTCCTGCCCCCATGCCACTAATTCTCACACCTTTCCCCTCACAGCTCCTGGGTCGCCTAGGCTACGCTGCGGTTGGGGGCGCTGCCTGGCTGCCCCTCCCGTTCTTAATTGCGCCGTCTGTGTTCCCCCCACCCTGCGCCTAACCCCCCAGGCCCTTTATCGTGCCGCACTTCGTGCCACATGGGGCCTGGGGCATAGGCTGAGTAGTGTGGGTTCCCCTTCGCTCAGATCCCCTAAACCTGGTCCCCAAGAAACAGTAGCAATAAAACAGACAGAGTTTCTTGTGGTTGGAAACAATTATGGCCGTAGGCTTGTTTTATTTTCTACAAAACAATAGTACCAATAATATCATGACAAGTAATAAATGACACCACTCGTTTTTGGGCCCATCGTGTCCCGGATGTGTAGATGCCCCTCCCACATTTTGGCTGGTCTTTTTTTCCGGGGCATCCGATCCTGGACACGTGCCGCCACACCTGAGTGGATGAAGCCTCGGCCGCTCAGGTCCCCCCAAAAAAGCGTCCCTACTTACAACCCCGTTCCGCTAAGGCTCTAAAAATGTTATCCGTAAAAGTTCCCATTCCTTTGTTGGATAAATGTATCCCATCCTGGTGAAAAAGGTCTGGGTTGTTCTGCGAAAACTCATGTTTTATGAACTGTAGCCCCATGCTTTTGCAGTACTTTTCTACAGCTTTGTTGAGCTTTTTCCTTGCCACTTCGATTGCATGCCTCCTGTGCGCGCCATACCAAATTCTGCGTGTGATAATCTCTGACATGAAAATTTCAGTTTTCCACCAGCAATGCGCTATCGCCCTTAGGGACTCACATATGTTGCGCAGCAGTTCCCCTTTATTTGTTTTGACCAAATCATTCCCGCCCAGGTGGATTACCAGGTATTCGGGTGGATCCCTGAAACCGATCAAATCTGACAACGGGTCATGGACGTCCTCCCAATGCATCCTGGGAAGGCCCCACCAGGAAGTTATTGTCTTTTTGAAATGTAGACCCTCTCTGAAATCTTCGATCCACCTGCCCGCCCGGGATACGAATGAATGGCCGACTATCCATGCCGACTTGTATGGGCTCGTATCTGCGTGGGGTTGGATAGGAAAGAAATCATATCAAATGTTCTCTTATATATCTTTTAAAGCATTGAGACCTCCACCCCCTGAATTTTTTCACTCCTTTCTCCCCCAAACCTCCTGCCCATGCTGATGTGGCTGCCCCTATTCTAAAGGAATGGGTCCCAAATTCCGCCGCATCCCATCCTGCTTTGGCTATGGTTTTCTTTAGTACTGCCTGGAATTGGTATCTGCTTAGAGCCCTGCCGTCCCTATGGATTAGCAGTTGGCCACCTACATCGGGCCGTACCTTGATGAATTCTTGTGTTATGCACCTGGGGCAGTGCCTCCTATCCTTAATACAATTCAGATCTATTGTTCTACCCTTTCCCATTTGGTCTGTTTTTGATTTCCTAAGTAGAATTGACATGCCCTTGGACCCCATACTGATGTCTCCCATTGCCAGGCCGTCCCCTACCACCGTGTTGCGTGCTACTAGTTCCCCAATCCTGAACGCCCCGTAATACGCTAGCGCAAATGATGCCCTGAACAGCTTTGTCTCGTAACTATCGCTGCACGTGCTCTCTAACAGCTGTAAGAGTTTTATCATTTTGTAAAAATTAAGGGTTCTCCTCCCATCCGGCTTCTTTCCTTCCAATTTCGCGCAGCCCTTCATTGCATATTTTATTCGAGGGCTGCAATGCTTTCTCCAGGAATGTACACATTTTGGAGATTGTGATCTCCCCCACTTTTTGTAAACCAGTTTCTTTTAACACATTATTTACATTTTTCTTGTATTGCTTACCAGTCTTGTATGTTATGGCGTTCCTGGCCAATCTTTCTATCACCTGGCCTTGTACCTCCTCTTCTGAGTCAACCTGCTAGCTGACCGTTCTTTCGCCATTGCTTCTAAAGGGACCCATGCCTTTAGCGGCGTGGGTGTTTTTTCCCTGTTTGCGTCCAGCCGTAGCTCCCGAAATTTGCCCCACTGGAAACGAGATAAGGCGTCAGCGACCACATTTGCTTCCCCGGCGATATGCCTCGCTTTTAATGCCACATTATTATTCAGACATTCTAGTGTAATTACCCTCATCAATTCCAATACTAGCGGGCATGCTGCGCTTCCATTGTTTACCACATGCACTACCGCCATATTGTCTGACCACACATTCAGTTCCTTGCTATTCAACTCTGCCTCCCAAGCACATAGAGCTACCCAGATAGGGAACAATTCCAATAATGTGATATTACTCGTCCACGATGCCTCCCGCCATGCATTTGGCCATTCCTCTGCGCACCAGTTTCTGCCCAAGATCGCCCCAAAACCAAAACCCCCGGCTGCGTCTGTAAATAGTACCCTATTGCTTTTTTCGTTTAGTGGTGAGCGCCAGATTATCGCTCTGTTGAATGCTTTCAGAAATGCGCCCCACACTTCCAAATCCTTCTTGATACCTCCTCCAATTCTGACTCTGTGGTGGCCTTCTTTTGCCCCTCTTGTTCGCTGTTCTATCCTTCTCTGAAATATCCTGCCCTGTGGTATAACCCGTCCAGCAAAGTTTAGTTTTCCTGCCAGTGATTGTAGTTCCTTAACCTTGGCCTTGTTTTTTCCCCTTAGGCTTCTGATTGTACTCAAGAGGTCTGTTACTTTTTCCTCCGGGATCCTGCACACTCCCTTTCGTGAATCTATTTCTATACCCAGAAATTGTATTCTCTGCGTGGGGCCCATTGTTTTTTCTTCTGCCAGCGGAAAACCCCACTCCTCCATTAATGACATGAATTTATTTAAAGTTGCCCCACATAACTCGGAACCCTGTGGCCCCACAAATAGAAAATCGTGTAAGTAGTGGACCACTTGTGCCTCCTCTATCTCTTTTGTGAGTGACCATTGTAAGAACGAACTCACTTTCTCAAAGTGTGCACACGAAATGGCACAACCCATTGGTAGGCATTTATCCACGCAATATTCACCCTCCCAGTGCATGCATAGCCACCTTTGGGAATCCCTGTTGACTGGTAGTAAGCGAAAAGCTGATTTTATATCTACCTTCGCCATCCATGCCCCTCTCCCTGCTTTCCTGACCACCTGCACTGCATCCTGAAAATCTGCGTATGTCACTGATGCTGCTTCTTGTGCTATGCCATCGTTTACCGATGCCCCGGGGGGGTATGATAGGTGATGTATTAGCCTGAACTCGCCCGGTTCTTTCTTTGGGACCAGACCCAATGGTGAGCATATATATACTTCAAATGGACGAGACCTGTATGGTCCCCCTATCCTTCCCAGTTCTACCTCTTTCATGATCTTTCGGCCCACCAACGCCCTGTTTTCTAATGCGGATTTCAAGTTTTTTGGGATATCCTGGGACCCCTAACCCTCAAAAGGTATCTTGAAGCCCTCCTGGAAGCCTCTTCTGATTGTCTCTGCGATTTCATTGTCTGGGAATACCCTTAGCCACTTTTCCATTCTTTCAATTTTTACGGGTGTGGCCCCCTTCTCCATGCTTTTTTCAATTCCTTTTCTCCAGAGCCCTGTGTGTGCTAGCTGATGTTCTGGTACATTTTGCTGTGCTGTGTTCGCCCTTACAATTCTCGCATCTGTGGCTAAACTTGCATTTTGTGCCCCAGCTGCATGGTACCCCGTTTTCAAAGTTTCTGCATTGTGCCGCCTCTGTCCTAGTTGATCCATTGGCACTTCTCCCCCCCCCCTTTGTGCTGTTGGCAATATATTGTTCTGCCAACTCCTCTGTGTGTTGTATTGCCTGCTCCGAAAGCTGAGCTCTCTCGACCTGTCATAATTATTCTCGTATCTTCTGTTCCCATATCTATAATCGCTCCTGGAATCGTACTGCCAATATTGCTTCCTTTGAAAGCCCCCCGCGCTGCTCTGCTCCCTGGCGTCCCATTTTTCTTTTAGCACATTAAATATGTATAGGTTGAAGTTCTCTTCGTCCCAACCTATGTCTGGGAAGCAATCCATTTCCTTTCTAAATTCATGGTCATATTCTTTCCATGCCTCCCCCTCAAATGCTTTGTAGACCTTTAACACCCTCTGCTGGTATGTTACTAGTGATAAACCATCTTCCGGATATTTCTGCAGTATGATGGTGGACATAATTTGGAAAGCTGCTGTCCAATTATCGAAATTCCTAGCTACTGTTGCCCTTTTCAGTAAACCCTTCTCATCCTCTTTTATGTCTTCTAGTGCTACATTTTGGCCTCTCTTTTGTACCTCTAGCAATGAAAATATATCAATGAATTCTTTCCTCCATATCTTCTCCTTCACTTTCTCGTTAATGTACCATGCTTGGGCCTTCATTGAACGTCCCTGTACGTCCTTCCCCACTGTGGCCCTGCCATATTTCGTCATTACCGTGGCAGGCTCTTGTACTGTTATGGTTGTGAGCCCGGTCGGTGCCACCGGTATGCCGGTGTTCGCCCCTTGAGGGGTAGAACCTGGTAGTCCCCCTTGTCCATCCCCCTGCGTGATGGGTACCTCGCTGTCTGTTGTGCCTAGACCATCAGTTCCCTGACCACCTCCAGCCCCATCTGCCCTGTTCTTCTGCCTATGCTTGCGTATCACCCCCTTCCATCGCACCCAAGCCTTCAAGTGCTCTCTTTCCTCATCCTCGCTACTCTCCTCCTCGTCGGATGTTACTGCCGTTTGCTCGGCCCTGCGGTTTTTGCGTCTTTTCTCTTTACCCTCTTGAGCTCTGGGCGACTTACCCTGAACCGTGATGCATTCTTTCAACATTTTGACAATTTTTTCCCCAATATTATTATCAATCTTTTCTTTACCTTTTTTGTTGTTCTTCTTTTGCTTCTTCCTGGGCTCCTCCGGCTGTCCCTGTGTTCCCTCTGCCACTTCTCTCGCCCGCTTCTGGCCTTGCGGTATTATTGCTTCATCTTCGCTGCTGCTGGATTCTTGCCTTCTCCTCTTTCTGCATTATCTCCTGTACCCATTGTGCTCCCTATTCCTTTTCCGCCTTTTTTGCCCATGCGCTAAATTCCTGCGCTCTTTTTGCCTTTGCTTTAGCCATTGCTTCACACTTGGCTCTTGAATCTTGTTGTCACAAAACCTTTCCCACGAGCCTGTGATTTGAGCTCGCAATCTTCTGATCTGTAGTTAGCCTCAGTGCCTGTGCTACCACCGCAAGTCAGTTTGTTGCCGCTAAACCGTGACTGCCAATCCTGTAGCACTTGTGTTGTGCTCAGGGATCTTCTCTCCCCTTAAACCAGGCCCTGGGAGCCTACCCGTGTTAGGTGAGCTCCCTACCTGAGTGTGGCTCTCCTTCTTCTTCTGGGGTATTTATTCCCCCTTGGCCTATTGTTGCTAGCTGGGGGCAGGACTTCCTCCTGCCCCCATGCTGCTAATTCTCACACCTTTCCCCTCACAGCTCCTGGGTCGCCTAGGCTACGCTGCGGGTTGGGGCGCCGCCTGGCTGCCCCTCCCGTTCTTAATTGCGCCGTCTGAGTTCTCCCCAGTAACCCCCCAGGCCCTTTATCGGGCCACACTTCGTGCCACACGGGGCCTGGGGCAACAATCAGACACAGACACAAAGACCACAGGAGCCAGGAATTGCCACTAACTGGGTCTCCACTGCAGTGCCGCACGTGCCTGCAGCGGCCCCTTTTATTAATATGGTGACGCGTTGATGCACCGTGTCTGTAGGCCACGCCCCCGTTAAAGGGTCACTACATTACAGGAGGTGCTGAGCGGTGGGGCGAGAAGTGGGTAGAAGCAGCATGGGGTCAGTGATGGGGGAGCACTTGGAAAAACAAGGCTTGGGATGGAAGGGCGAAAGGTGGAACCGCCTTTATAAATGCAGGCCTGGTGGAGCAGGGGGGCGGGCAGCGAGGGAACGTTCTCTGTATCTGTGAAGTAACGACATGCAGCCCCCCAATCCAATGTTTGAAGACGTTCCCAGGCTTCAGACATCTGAGGGCGCTCACTGGAACGCTTATTACGTACTGCAGCACTTACGCTTGGGGGGGCATAATTAATCTATCTCTGTAAGGTTCCAAAAATTGCGCTTTCAATTTCAGAGGAGAGTTTGGAGCCGACTTCTGGGTTAAAGACATTAGTAGGGAATCGGGAAGACTTATTCACATACAGGGAAGGCTCTGCATGTCTGATAGAAACACAATGGGCTCATTACTGGTTTTACTGGCACCGTTGTTTCCGGACCGGCATACTACAGGTCTGGCTGCCGGAGCCGCCGTGCCCGACAAATCTGACCTTGCCGGGCACAGCGGCAACGGTAGGCAGACCGTCACGGAAGCACCGGCAACGGTGCCGGTACCTCCGTGGTCCCCACTCCCATGATCTCCTGGCAACCCGGAAAGTCAGCGCCAGTAAATATTTACAGGTACAGCGGCAACCCTTTGGTAGCAACGGCACAATTACTGCTGGACCTGTAATGAGCCCCAATATGTAAAGCATTGACTCATTGCTGGTTTGGACCATCTTCTTTTCCCATTTTAGCAGAAGAATTGCTTCTAAATGTCCTCCAGTGCTATTAGAAGACATCTGCTGACCTCCCTGGAGTCCCAAAGACTCTGTCTCCTCTTCTTCATCTCTGTAGACTCACATTCCATGGGGCTGTTGTTCTTATGTTTGTAAACTCTCAGCCTGTGCAGTTAAATGAACCCATGTTTACTGTATGCGTTGGTCTTGGACCAAAGGATGCACGCGTCCATCGTGCTAGGCCATAGTCACTTCAGTTCACTGTGATGAATCCTGCTGAGTCCTCACAGAATCCCAGCCTACAGTCTCCTCCCAGGCGGCCAGGGGAAGGCAGTCGCTACCTGATCCTAACCCTCGGGATGGCATTAGCTGGTTGGATCACCTGGGAGGAGAAGGGCCCCAAGGCAATAGGATGACTCAGTTAGCAGGGACGCAGTATTCATCTTCTTCGGAGGGTGAGGGTTCTGCGTCACTGGAATACCTAATGGCTTGTTGTCAGAGTAAGGCTTCCCTTCCCAAGATTACCCAAATTGTCAGTGGTGAAAACCCTTATGGTGAATAGGGGAATGATATATGGAAGGATCAGAGAATCAGTATCATTACTTCTGATAGTGATGATTCCCGCTTAGGATTGAACGTCAAGAACCAACCCTTCATTCCTCTAACACCCTCCCCTACAGGCGTATTCAATAAACAGAGTGAATTAAATAAAGTTAAACTTGAAGCCTTTGATCGAAAAAGGCACCAGAACATTAGTGTCTTCAAGTCCCATAATCCTCTAAGTACTGGGATGAGGAAGAGAGGCTCAGAGGTACAGTATTGCAGTGTTCAGTCCAGTGGTTATAATGACTCACTCCTGAGCGGGACGCTTGAATATTTAAAACCCCTACAGGTGTAGGCCATTAGAAGGAGTTGTTGTCAGAAGCATTGGGAGAAGCAGATGCAGAAATACGACGACGCTGGAGCCGCCGCTGTGTTTGTAGCAGATTACGGTCCCGAGAGGGTCATAGGAGTCAGAAACCTGAAGTGCAGAGGTCAAGCAGCGGGAAGCGGTGCTGTGACAGGCTGTCCCATGGGAGAGAGAAACTCTTCTTATCCTGTGCCCTACTCCAGTGGACGGGCAGCACCGGAGTATGCAAGGCTCAAAACAGGCTCCCTTTTCCTGAAAGGTGCAGGCTGAGTGTGTGCGACTGGAGCTGTCAGAAGCTCAGGATCCGACAAGAGAAGAAGTTGCAGCGGTAGTTGGTCAATCGGACACGCAGTGAGAGCCCGGTAAATTGGCCTGCGTTAGGTGACCATGTGGCACTCTGGAGTAGACCGCTGGCCTCCTGAGTGTTTTTTAAATACCGAATTTATGAAAGAAAGAAATGTTGGTGCGATACTCATATTGAAAGGCAGCAAAAGGAGAAAGATTTTAACTATCATTGCCCAAGTAACCAGGGAGCAATATTGGACCAAGATAGTAACCATCATTGCCAAAGTAAAGAGGGGGCAATATTTAAGAAAGACTGTAACCATCATTGCCAAAGTAAAGAGGGGACAATATTTGAACAAGACAACAACCAGCATTGCCTAAGCCAAAGAAGGGCAATTATAACCAAAAGGGGAAATAGTTTTTCTAAAATTAAAAACTGGAAAAAGAGACATTACCAGCAGTTAACTGGTGTGAAAGTAGGAACCCAAAGGTGGCAGGAGGGAAGCCCTCCTTGTAGAAAGTATCAAGGGGTAGAGGAACCTAACCTGCTGTGCATGTGGCAAACAATCAGTGGAATGTGTATTGTATCCTTATAGAAGAAGTTGTGAATCTCAGTGTTGTTGTCAGAAATCCGGGAGCCTGGTTCCGCGTTGACCCGTCGTGAAGAATGTATTTCTTCCTACCAATGTGATTCTCAGGAGTACGAAAGGACAGTCTGAGAATCCAATTGATCGGAAGATGGTGTAGAGTCGTTGGGATCGTAGAGCTGAGCGGCCCGCAACTTCCCGGTAGATGATGGTTCCAGGTTCCGTCCAACGACTGCGGAATATTATACTGATTACAATCAAATACACCCCTTTCAAGAGAACACGTAACAAAATCTCAACAGACTAACCTGCAGAAAACGGTTTAACCAGAAGTGTTTCATGCAAGAATGTCCTCTATACTGGTGTACTCTGGAGACCAGAAGAAGAGAAAAGACAATCAGTACCAGAGAATGAGTGAAAGAAAAAATGGTAAGGAAAGGTAGGTTTCTTACCCTGGTTTCCCTGGAAGTGAACGTCTCTGGCAAAGTTCTTCTTCTTTCCTGTAGGAACAGTGTGATGGTATCTGCCCTCTGTTCGGTGGACCAAAACAATCCAAGGTGTAAGAAAGTCACTAGTCCAGCAACCAGCTATTCCCGCCGGCACGAGGACGCCTAAAAGGTGCTCAGGAAGTCTCTAGTCCAGCACCAAGCCTATACCCGCCGGCACGAGGACGCCTACAGCACCCTGGGGAAGGACAGGGAAGGGATTGGAGGGGGAAAAGGAAGGAAGGAAAGAAAGAAGGTAAGAGGTCTCCCAAGCTTCGAGGTCCGTATTCGACAAAACCAAATCACTAGGCAAGAATAATCCATAAACAATCCGAGGTCAAGATACAAGAACAGGTAAGGGTAATCCAAGAGCAATCCAGTAAACGTAATCCGAGATCAAACAAAACCACAAAATCCGAGCAAGAAAAACCGCTGTCACTATTGGATCAGAAGCACCGAGAAGTGGGCGCCAGATCATTAAGTACTTGAAGTACCGGCACCAAGATGGTCACGTGACCCAACACGTTTTCTATCACGTGGAAGATGCTGCGTCCACTGACGTAGTCTCCATGGCAACTTCCACGTGAGGCGTCGGGAACTGCGTTCCCGACGCAAATGTGTTCCGTGCGTAGAGCGTGGATACCGCAAGCCCGCCTTCTGTATGGTGGTATAACGGGACAGAAGCTTTTGGTGAGGATGAGACACGAGAACCGCAGGGGTGATACAAGACCTGGAGCGTTTTCTGACAGTATCCTCCCCCAAAGGACCCCCATGCCCCCGAGAGGCCAAAAATTGGGAAACCAACAACGGGGCATGCACATTCTGCTCCGGTTCCCATGTCCGATCTTCCGGACCGTAACCCTTCCAGTCCACTAAGAAATACCTGGTACCACGAGAAACCTTGGTATCAAGAATGGAATTGACCTCATACTCCTCCACCCCTTGAACCAATATCGGAGACGGAGAAGCCGGTATCCTGGTACTGTCTACACAAGGCTTAACCATGGACACATGGAAAACCGGATGTATCTTCCAAGAGTGCGGAAGTTCTAATTTGACCACCAATGGACTCAAGACGTCCTTTATAACATAAGGACCTACAAAACGTGGCAACAAGCATCGTCGACCTGGAATGCGTAGATTCTTAGTGGACAACCATACCCGTGTACCTGGAATGTAGACGGGTGCAGGACGGCGATTCCGATCCGCGTACTTCTTCGCCTGTTCTTGTGCTTGATTCAGATGTTCCAGCACCCTATCACGGACCAGAGACAGATCTTTGATACAAGATTGAACTGCCGGACAATCCTCAGGTAGCTTCCAATCAAGAGGAAGGGTGCGTGGGTGTTGCCCATACAAGGCATAGAATGGCGATGTTCCCGTTGATGAATGGCTGGAATTATTGTACGCGAATTCCGCCAAAGGCAGAACTGCTAGCCAGGATTCCTGATGTTGAAGGATGAGACACCTGAGGTACTGCTCCATGGTAGCGTTAACCCGCTCTGTTTGACCATCCGTCTGGGGATGGAACGCTGTGGAACACCGTTCATCTACCCCCAAAGAGAACATTAGATGCCTCCAAAAACGCGACGTGAACTGGGACCCCCTGTCAGAAACCACAATCTCAGGCAACCCAAAAAACCTGAAAACATGTCGCAAGAACAACTCTGCCAGCTTAGCAGCTGATGGCAGACCTTGGCAAGGCACAAAGAGAGACATTTTAGAAAAGCTGTCAACCACCACCCATATGGTATCAAAACCATCAATCAAAGGCAACTCCACCACAAAGTCCATGGTAATCATCGCCCAAGGTCTGGCTGGCACTGGTAATGGTTGTAATAACCCCATAGGTTTCGCTGAATGGGACTTACACTGGGCACAGATGGCGCAGGTCAAGATATATTGCGAGACGTCTCTTCGCATGGAAGGCCACCAACACCAGCGTTTGAGGAGTTCAAGAGTTTTCTGGGAACCAGGATGCGCTGCGATAGCAGCGTCATGACACAAAGAAATAGCTGTACACCGGGTATCCTGATCAGGCATAAAAACACGACCCTGGACATAAGGAAGACCATGCAGAATATCCATGTTATAGTCTGCCAGTTCTGTGGGCTCTTTATCAACCCAGTTCTGGAGCGTTGACTTCAAAGTGGGTTGTAGAACACAACTACAGACCACTTGTGTAGGTAATAACAAAGACCCATCCTGTGGACGTGAACCATCATTACCCAGGCTTCTGGATAGCGCGTCCGCCTTGGAATTCAAGACACCTGGGCGGTAAGTCAAATTAAAGTTGTACATGGAAAAGAATTCATGCCAACGGGCATGTCTCGCAGTGGTGCACGTCAGGGACTGCAACGCCAACAGGTTTCTGTGGTCAGTAAAAACCTGGACCGGTAATTCCGTCCCAAGGAGATGATGACGCCAGATCATAAATGCGTCCCTTACGGCCAACAATTCCCGTTCAGTAACGGTGTAATTACGCTCATAGGGCGTTAATTTGCGCGAATGGTAGGCGACTGGATGCAACTCCTTGGTATCAGCGCAGGTTTGGGACAAGACAGCCCCTACCGCAACATCCGAAGCATCAGCTTCGACAACGAAAGGACGTTTGACATTTGGGTGTAGCAACACTGGGGCTGAAGTGAACGCGGCTTTTAAAGACTCAAACGCTATTTGGGCGTTATCGTTCCATAAATAAGGTTTCTTGTTACTGGTCAATTCGGTGAGGGGTGCAGCAATCGAAGAGAATTGTCTAATGAACCGCCTGTAAAAGTTCGAAAACCCCAGAAATGATTGTAACTCTTTCCTTGAAGTTGGTACAGGCCAGTTTAAGACAGCTTTCACCTTATTGCTACTCATCTGCACTCCTTTATTGGTGATGTCATATCCAAGGAACTCGACCTCACTCGCATGGAATACACATTTTTCCAGCTTGACAAAAAGATGATGCTCCCGCAAGCGTTGTAAGACTTGTGAAACATGACGTACATGATCTTCCATGGATGGAGAATAGATGAGTATATCATCTAAATAGACAATAACGAATCTGTCGATCATGTCGCGTAGAACGTCGTTGATGAAATTCTGGAATGTGGCCGGGGCATTGCAAAGCCCGAATGGCATCACCAAATACTCGAATAGGCCATATCGTGTCTTAAAGGCTGTTTTCCACTCATCCCCTCGACGTATCCGGACCAAATTGTACGCACCCCTTAGATCTAATTTGGTGAAGAATTCTGAAGACCCTAACTGATCCAGCAAGACAGAAATCAACGGAATCGGGTATTGATTACGGATAGTACCTGCATTGAGTTCCCGATAATCAATACAAGGTCTTAAGTCCCCCTCCTTCTTGGGTACAAAAAATAGCGGTGAAGCAAATGGAGAGTGAGAAGGCCGAATGAAACCTAACTCGAGGGCTTTATCCAAATATTCTTTAAGGACGACTTCTTCCTTTTGTGTAAGGGAATAGATACGTCCCGAAGGTGTCTTGGCATCCGGTTTGAGAACAATGGGGCAATCGTAGGGCCGATGAGGCGGCAGGATCTCTGCTTTCCCCTTGTCAAAGACGTCCTTATAACTTGTGTATTCGACAGGTAATACGGTGTTAACAACAGCTCCGATTGTAACCACAGAGTTCAACAACGCCCGACTAGGAGCTTCAGGTACTTCATACATGGACTCTAGGGAACTGCAGGATCGAGGACGTTGCTGAGCACCGAAAGCGATAACCCCGGTCTCCCAGTTAACGAACGGGTTATGAAGCTTGAGCCACGGTAAACCCAGGATGAGTTTGTATTGCGGTGCCATAATGACGTCAAATGTGATGGTTTCCGAATGCTCGGCGCCAATAGTTAACAACAACGGAATGGTATGTTCAGTAACAAGCCCCGAAAGTAGGGTTGAACCGTCAACCGCATTGACTACCTCCGGAACACTTTTTGACAACAAGGGAATACCCCATTTCCGAACGTATTGGGCATCTATGTAGTTACCGGTTGCCCCTGAGTCAAGAACAGCTGCAGAACTCCAAGGAGTGACCCGATCGTAACTCAACATGACGTCAATATAAAAAGGCGTGGACAACGAGGAACCCTGCAGGGAAGAGCTCGGCGTAGGGGTTCCTTCTACGACCGGGCCTTGGCGTTTCCCGACTTGCGGGGTCTCTTTGGACACGCACTAAGCAGATGAGTAGAGGAACCACAATAAAAGCACAGATTGTTCCGTCTACGATGTTCTCGTTCTTCTGTCGTTAACGGGCCCCTTACTGCCCCAATTTGCATAGGCTCGTCACCGCCAGAAACAGGGATTGGGGATATAGTGGTATTGACCGTAACCATTCTCTTCTCCCCCTTTCTTTCGGTACGTCGGGCATCAATCTGGAGTACTAGATCCAAAAAATCAGGAAAGGACGTAGGAACCACCGGAACCGTAGCTATGGTATCCTTTAACGTATCCGACAGTCCTTTATAGAACAGAGCGGCTTTCTTATCTTCCGGCCAACCAGTTTCAGCCACCAACTGATTGAACTTAGCCAAATACGATAATAAAGGAGTGTCCCCCTGACGGAGATTCAGCAATTCCAGATCCGTGGCTTGAGTCTTGTAGCGAGTATCAAACACCCTCGTCATAGCACTGATCAATGCATCGCAGTCGAACAACAGCGGACTGCCTTGTTCCAACAAAGGATTCGCCCAAACCGCGGCCATACCTCCAAGGTTAGATAAGACAAAGGCTGCTTTTGTAGTCGCATCAGGAAACGAGGTAGGCCGACACAAGAAATGCAGTCTGCATTGGTTGATGAATGTCCGAAAGGATTTTGGATCCCCAGTAAACCTTTCTGGGGGAGCAAGCGGGAACTGAGCGGCCATATACACATGCGTAGAATCAGGTCTGACCGAAGGCCCTGCCTGACCTGAAGCGGAAGCGGAGGCCAAAGATGGTATTCCTGTAACCACTTCCCTGATACCAGCTTGCATTTCATCAATGCGCCGGTGGGTGTCAGCCTGGGTGGCCGTCATATCGGCACGTAGGTCGGCCACTAACTGAACCAAAACGGCCAACGGGTCATTCGCGGCATCCATAATAAGGCTTCTGATTCTGTCAGAAATCCGGGAGCCTGGTTCCGCGTTGACCCGTCGTGAAGAATGTATTTCTTCCTACCAATGTGATTCTCAGGAGTACGAAAGGACAGTCTGAGAATCCAATTGATCGGAAGATGGTGTAGAGTCGTTGGGATCGTAGAGCTGAGCGGCCCGCAACTTCCCGGTAGATGATGGTTCCAGGTTCCGTCCAACGACTGCGGAATATTATACTGATTACAATCAAATACACCCCTTTCAAGAGAACACGTAACAAAATCTCAACAGACTAACCTGCAGAAAACGGTTTAACCAGAAGTGTTTCATGCAAGAATGTCCTCTATACTGGTGTACTCTGGAGACCAGAAGAAGAGAAAAGACAATCAGTACCAGAGAATGAGTGAAAGAAAAAATGGTAAGGAAAGGTAGGTTTCTTACCCTGGTTTCCCTGGAAGTGAACGTCTCTGGCAAAGTTCTTCTTCTTTCCTGTAGGAACAGTGTGATGGTATCTGCCCTCTGTTCGGTGGACCAAAACAATCCAAGGTGTAAGAAAGTCACTAGTCCAGCAACCAGCTATTCCCGCCGGCACGAGGACGCCTAAAAGGTGCTCAGGAAGTCTCTAGTCCAGCACCAAGCCTATACCCGCCGGCACGAGGACGCCTACAGCACCCTGGGGAAGGACAGGGAAGGGATTGGAGGGGGAAAAGGAAGGAAGGAAAGAAAGAAGGTAAGAGGTCTCCCAAGCTTCGAGGTCCGTATTCGACAAAACCAAATCACTAGGCAAGAATAATCCATAAACAATCCGAGGTCAAGATACAAGAACAGGTAAGGGTAATCCAAGAGCAATCCAGTAAACGTAATCCGAGATCAAACAAAACCACAAAATCCGAGCAAGAAAAACCGCTGTCACTATTGGATCAGAAGCAGCGAGAAGTGGGCGCCAGATCATTAAGTACTTGAAGTACCGGCACCAAGATGGTCACGTGACCCAACACGTTTTCTATCACGTGGAAGATGCTGCGTCCACTGACGTAGTCTCCATGGCAACTTCCACGTGAGGCGTCGGGAACTGCGTTCCCTACGCAAATGTGTTCCGTGCGTAGAGCGTGGATACCGCAAGCCCGCCTTCTGTATGGTGGTATAACGGGACAGAAGCTTTTGGTGAGGATGAGACACGAGAACCGCAGGGGTGATACAAGACCTGGAGCGTTTTCTGACAGTTGTTGAAAGTTAAAGTCTTTTCTAAAGTTTGAAGCAAGCCTCGCCCCAGATTACTTGTGGTAGTAGTATGAGTCTTATCCTGGCAGGTGAGTATACCAGGAAAGGGATTATTAGTGGTAGTCCTGGCAGGTTAGTGGACCAGGAAGAAGATACTGAAGTACTGCATTGTGGTGGAAAGAAAGTGGCAGGTCCACTACTGTGTTTATGATGAACTGTGGTACAACCATCCTGACAAAACATTGTTTATGAAGAAGAAATGTGAAAGTAGGTGTTCTTCAAAGTAGGTTTATTGAAATATTGGGCCTCATTACAGGTCGGGCGGTCCGGAATTAACAGTGGCGGTAAACCCGCCGCCACTGTTAATTCCGGACCGCCCGATCCCGAATCCTGCAGGCGGGAGGTGATGTTTCTGCGAGGTCTGACCTGGCTGGTTTAACACCGCCCGCCTGCAGACGGACATGGAAACACCAGCACCATCACGAGATGGTGCCGGTGTTTCCACTTCCCCATTCCCATTGAGTCCTTTGGGACTCAATGGGAATGGGGATTTACCGAATTCCGCCTCCGGAATTCCAGGGACACCAGGGTCGTAATGCCCTGGTATTTCTGGGAGTCACGGAGGCGGAATGGTAATACGAGTCCGGCGGTAACCAAGGCAGTTTTACCACCTTGGTTACCGCCGGACTCGTAATGAGGCTCAAAGACTTTTTGGTTTATCAAGCAAGAAACTGTGGCACATTTCATGGAGTGAAAAGAACGTCATGTGGCACTTAAAGCAGAACTTGGATATTGAAATAAACTTTCTTATTTAATACTTTGATTTGTAAAATCCTGCATTAATCCTGGGGAAGGGGCAAGGATACATGGTTATAAAATATATATTTGAATATAACTGTTATTTTGTAGAACTTGAACAGCCATATGATAGATGTATGATTGTGTTGTATGTATAAGTCTGACGAACAGGTACCTTTTGATATTGGAGTGTTTTCCTTTAGTCTTAGGCTAGGGAAAGCGATGCGTTTATCACACCCGTAGTATTTAATGAAATGGCTAGTTGTGAAAAAAGCTCTACTTGTCCGCCTTACATTACTGACCCGTGTCATCTCGCATGCAGCTGACCCATGGGAGTGTTGTAGCAAAAAACAAAGATTAGGTAACAACCCAATCATACAGCCGCTCTCTGGAATCCCATGTTGGGTTCTGTACTAGTTGTAATTTCGCTATGTATAGTTCCTTTGATCCAATTTTTGGAAAAAATACAAAAGTCAAATATATAGTGATTTTTCAATGTTGGTTTATCTATCAAGTAGAAGATTATTATATAGAAAAAAGTGATAAGTAGCCACCAATAATGTTCTTCGTGAGGAAGAGATTGCCATAAGTCACTCTATCCGTAGACTTATATTGTGCCAATGCATTTCGGAATACAACAAATTCCTTCATCAGGGCAAGTCTAAAACAATAAACACATAACATTCAAATGTAATTGTTCCAACAATTCAAAGGTAAATATCCATATAGAATAATTTCCATATTCCGAACAACGTAAGTATACAAATATCAATATGAACAGTCATCATCCAAATAGTTGAAAAAATATGAAGGTAAACACATACCCGACAATGTAATGAGCCGAATCAGAAGGCAGGTCAAAAAGATATAAAACAAAAACAAAAAACAAATCAGTACAAAGGTAAGTAAAGATCTCCTACAACAAAATGGAGGGAATTGAGTCCATTACCTGATGTAGGTGAGTAATGGCGAAATCTATGTTTCAGAAACCAGGCTGCTCCACCGTGTACGGCGAGCAGGTGCTGTGAATGGTAAAGTAAATATATATGAAGGACCTATCCAAAGTGTAGCTAATCACTAATAGAAATAAACAAGCGTGGATTGTAACTCACCTTATGTAGAGAACGAAGCGGAGAAGTTCTCTCTACGTCTGCTCCAAACAGACTGTCTTCGTTGCATCGGCGCGTTGCCGAGCAACCTAGTTTTATAAGACACGTGATTGAAAGGAGAATGTTTTCTTTGCATCGGTGGGTAGCCGAGCAACTCAGTTGTGTAAGACACGTGATCACGGCTCTATGAACACGAGCCGCGGTCCGTGCCCAAGAACTAGTCAGGTACAGGTCAGAAAGCAACCCACTGGCTACAGCACTTCATTGTTTCGGAAAGTGACTGACCGGAATAATCTCCTGCACCGACTTAGCTTCCATCAGCCGAGCCTACTGAGGAATCTACCATACAGTCAGTTACTTAGGGTCAAGAAAATAGTGAGTGATCCTGAAGACTACAAAATGCAACAGATGGAAATGAAAGAAATATTTCTGGCTCGAGGATATAAACAGGGAGAACTGGATCTGGCATCTGACAGAGTTGATGCCATATCATGAGAGACTCTATTATTAGAACAGAATCCCAAAAGTAAGAGAGAATTGAAGTCACCAGTATTTGTATCCAAGTTCTCTACGCAAAGCAACAAAATCAAGAAAACTATTATGAAACATTGGGAGATTTTCAAGAATGACATTCGAGTTCAAGATATTTTTAGTGAAAAACCAGTTTTTGCATACCAACGCAGCAGGAACCTGAGGGATGAACTGGTGCAGACGAAACCTGCAGCCAGGGAACCTGTGACACAGCGAACTGGGACATTTCCTTGTTTACAGTTTGTCAACTGTAATTTTGATAAGAAAGGAAACTCCATTAACCATCCAAGGACTGGACAGAAGTTTATGCTTAAGACTTTTGCCACATGCGACAGCAGTAATATCATCTACGGCATTAAATGCCCATGTGGGAAATTTTATGTGGGACAGTCAACCCGTACAGCCAAGTTGAGGTGGGGTGAACATCGATCTTGTATTCGTAATGAAAACATGAATTCAGCAGTGGCACGACATTGGATGGCCAATGGACATAACGTGTCACAAATAAAATTTGTGATTTTGGAAGCTTTAACCAAAAATAGCCCTCATGAAGATTTATGCCAACGTTTGAATCGCAGAGAGACATATTGGATTGACAAACTTGGCAGTCTGGCACCCAATGGGTTAAATGAGGAGATTAACTTTCACTGTTTTCTTTAATTGTTTTCTCTATTTGTTTTCTAATGTTGTATTTAACATTGTTTGGTTCAGATTGACACCAGTACACATATGACCTGAATGTTGAGGGTCACTCGAATGTATATGAACAAGAGATGTTTCCTATGTTTTTTAGAAAAATGTCCTGCATGCTGCGCATCCTGGGGTTCTCCCAGGACCCGAGGTGCCGTCTCTCTGGACGACACCACTAGCGGCATTAAGGCACATACTATTAACATAAAGTACATTGCCAGGGTTGCTCCCTAGGCTTCTTTGATCCTACTTAGGTACGTTCAGAATAGTATAGCCTCTTTTGAGGTGTTCATATAACAATCATCACTTTTATCCAAAAGGGTTCAGTCATCCCTAGTATTTTTTCTATGTCTATAGATGACAGACTACTTATTTCCTTTTATTGAGTCTTAGGCGATAACTATTATCATTACTGACCCAGGAGGTCCATAAATTAGGTATTGTAGCGATAGTTAAGATTATTGACTAGTTCTTGGGCACGGACCGCGGCTCGTGTTCATAGAGCCGTGATCACGTGTCTTACACAACTGAGTTGCTCGGCTACGCACCGATGCAAAGAAGACATTCTCCTTTCAATCACGTGTCTTATAAAACTAGGTTGCTCGGCAACGCGCCGATGCAACGAAGACAGTCTGCTTGGAGCAGACGTAGAAAGAACTTCTCTGCTTCGTTCTCTACATAAGGTGAGTTACAATCCACGCTTGTTCATTTCTATTAGTGATTAGCTACACTTTGGATAGGTCCTTCATATATATTTACTTTACCATTCACAGCACCTGCTCGCCGTACACGGTGGAGCAGCCTGGTTTCTGAAACATAGATTTCGCCATTACTCACCTACATCATGTAATGGACTCAATTCCCTCCATTTTGTTGTAGGAGATCTTTACTTACCTTTGTACTGATTTGTTTTTTGTTTTTGTTTTATATCTTTTTGACCTGCCTTCTGATTCGGCTCATTACATTGTCGGGTATGTGTTTACCTTCATATTTTTTCAACTATTTGGATGATGACTGTTCATATTGATATTTATATACTTACGTTGTTCGGAATATGGAAATTATTCTATATGGATATTTACCTTTGAATTGTTGGAACAATTACATTTGAATGTTATGTGTTTATTGTTTTAGACTTGCCCTGATGAAGGAATTTGTTGTATTCCGAAATGCATTGGCACAATATAAGTCTACGGATAGAGTGACTTATGGCAATCTCTTCCTCACGAAGAACATTATTGGTGGCTACTTGTCACTTTTTTCTATATAATAATCTTCTACTTGATAGATAAACCAACATTGAAAAATCACTATATATTTGACTTTTGTATTTTTTCCAAAAATTGGATCAAAGGAACTATACATAGCGAAATTACAACTAGTACAGAACCCAACATGGGATTCCAGAGAGCGGCTGTATGATTGGGTTGTTACCTAATCTTTGTTTTTTGCTGTATTTTTGGGTTTGGGTGTCTCCAGGCCTTTTTCAGCCAGCTCCTACATAGAAGATTTAACCAACGAAGATTCATCATACTAGAGACTTCTGATAACGCCAGTTAGACTTGATACCCCTGTGGTGCCTACTCAAATTTGCTTCCTGCCATGGGAGTGTTGTCCATATCAGAAGAGTTTAACCATCTGCATGCCAGGATGCAGCACCAAAGAGGGAAACACATGGATGACAGATGAAGGAATGTCATTTACAAGCTCACAGTGGCTGGTCCTTCTCCAATTGGTGCCCTGTCTTTTTTCTTTTCATCGTGGGTCTTTCCCGTGATGCAAAGGCAGCACAGGTAAGCAGGGTCTTCGGGGCCTGTGCCAGGCAGGTGAGTGGGGTGAGGGGAACCCTGCACAGGGTCACAGAAAAAGAAAATGGAGCAATACCCGAAAAGGTACTAGCAGAAGATAGGCAGGTAATGATCCAGGGAATGGAGGGGAGCAGAAAATACAGCATGGATGCATCCTGGGGACAGAACAGACTGGCACTATATTTATAGTGTACAGTGTATACTTGGTTTGTGAGTCAGTCCTGAGGCAGGCTTGTGTTTCAGGACCAATCTCTTTCCTGTAATTCATCCTCAGATAGGAGCAGGTTGTTTCTTACTCATGTCTTTATTTGAAGAACTGCTCAATAGACACTGAGTTTCTTCCTCTTCTTTGGGGGTGAATCTCATTGTGACAGCGCTGAAAATGCGGCCCGGGAATTCCCACGCACCACCCTTACTCACTTCCTGAGTAGAACTACCATCCAGATGAGGACTGCACCATATCTGCTTAGGTATCACCAGGGGGGGGGCAAGAAACCCTAACCAATGCATCCCTTGTCACCTATTTTCTTTTATTGTGTAAAGTTTAGTTTACATTCAAACTTTTATCACACTTTATACTCCATTTCATGACCATCTCGATGTTCTTAGACCAGCTTGAGTGTTTGTCCATTTTTTCCCCTTTTTTTTCTCCCAAGTCTTTTTACATGTTTTCTCTTTCTGCCTCTTAGTCCTTGTCTTTCAGTATTTTTTCCAAAAAGTTTATTCCTGCACAGCAGAATCTGTGATTGTTTCCTTGGATGAAGTAGTCCCATCTTTCCTCGTCACTTCTGTGTGTCATTGCTGACATATGACTTGTCAACATTTGTTTTCTCACTTTTGATACAGCTCTGCAGTTCACAGGGAGATGGAATGGTATCTCCTACTGGTTGTTTTCCATGCAGAATCTACAACGTCCTTCGTTCGTTCCTCTGCCACCTGTTCTGTTTTTATAGTCGTTGGTCGGGTAGACTCCTAACCGGATTTTCATCAGTAAGCCTCTATGGATGTTTGAGGGGATTCTTGTCACCTATTGAGTTTCCACTGTAGTGTTCCACAAACAACCGTCTGGGTATCTCCAGCCACCACCTGATTTACCCCCCAAACACCACCTGCGTATATAGCAAACAACCATCTGGAAATTCTGCAATCGCCATCTGAATAATGCCGACCAATGTGTGAGAATCTGTAATAACTGTGCATATATACATATTTTACAAATGATATGTAGAGTAAGGCTAAAGAACATCGGACATTTACTTAATGCTAATCTTCATAGGCATTGCATCATGCCTTTGCAACTTGTCACATAATTTGAAAAACATACAGATGTCAAATGCAGTCACAATAGTGTTTGTTATTTTCACAGGTGAACGTGGAGCTCCTAAATAACACCAAATGCATTACTTTGAGTGGCTTTGACATGCGAAAGTTCCAAGTACAGAAATGTTCTAGTGTCTTTTATAGATGAAAATATATTCACTGTATTTCATCTAGGTGATATAACCTTCACGGGGTTTACTTTACATCAAAAGTCAATTTTCAGCCAGGCTAGAGGGTGACCTTAAAACGTCCACGTCCGGATATTGAATCAGACCCCTGGCAGGGGGAAGGACCCGAAGGGCACCTGCATGGTTGCACTTGGGTTCATGGACGTTTCGGCATATAGTGTGAAAGAGCCTTCTTCTGGAGTCAAAGCACTTAAAACCCCTGCAAGAAGCAGAGGGAACCGTGAGAAGCTCATCATAAAAACCATTGCGAGTGACTAACTTTTTATGAGTATCACAGCAATCTATACACAGACTAAAATGAGTTCAGGACTATTTTGCTAGAAAGCACAATTCCAAACTGGTACTGACCTTAACAGTAATGGCGACCAGTATAGTCGCTGTTCTGGCTTGTTGATTTGGAGGGGCGAATATGGGGCCCATATTAGAAAAGCTACTGTGGTTGCTTCATCTCACAGCAAGCGGATAGTGTCACTAAAACCCGTGAAACAAAGTGATAGGGCCTCATTCCGAGTACGGCGCTAACCAATGGCGCTATTAACGCCTTGGTTGACGCCGTACCCAGACCGGCAGCGCCTTGGTGGATGGCAGAATTACCGCCCCATTCCAAGGTTGGCGGGGCGGTAATTCCCCATTCACCAAGGCTCTTCCCCATTCCCAAATGAGCCCCCATAGGGCTCAATGGGAATGGGGAAGATGCGAATAACGGTGACCGTTCATTACGGTCACCGTTATTGGCTTGGAGGCCCCTTTGCGCCCTCGACTTTAACACCTGCTCAAAGCAGGCGTTAAGGGCGAGGGCGCAAAGGGAACTCGGAGTTTGGCGGTAAGGGATCACCGCCATCTTTCTCGTTACCGGTGGCCGCTATCCCTTATCGCCATGCTCGGAATGAGGCCCATAGTGTATGATCAGAGTTGTGGACTCATCTATCAAGGTGGTTTCAGATCACGTAAGGTGACAGACTGGTAAAAACTAGTGAGTTGATAATTGCTAAAATACCTCTGTCTACTCCAGTAGAGTCGATAAGGGAGAGGGATACACTCTTCTGCTTCCCCGCTGTTTGGAATGTGGCACGCCGTTAAATTCGAGCAGACAAGAGAGGGAGCAATCCCTGTCAAGACAATGGTGGAGTGCCTAGCCAGGGGTATATGGGGGCCTTTAGAAGCAAGGCTGCAATGTAGATAGACAGGTACTTACTATCACGGAAACCGAGGTCTACGAGGCTGAGCGCGCAGGTATACAGCACTGCGTTGCTCTAATGGGAGTGCGGCTGTAATATAGTAACCGGAGCTGTATAGGGATATGCATGTGCGCATGCGTCGTGAATGGGATACTATTCTCTAGCGCATGCGCGGATCGGGGAGCATCACTGTATAAGTGTTAGTGTCTCACTGAATAGAGACAAAATGCCGGACGCCAAAAAGAAAAAGCGATCGGCGGTGGAAACTGCACAGCAGCATGCACTCACTGAAAGGTCAGAGCGTTGCTGGTAATATGTATGTGTAGAACCAAATGTACGATCCGGAAATGAGGATCGGGTGGGGCTAAATGCATGTTAAAGATAAGATGATAAGGCTGTATGCAGTATGGCCCTGCCTGGGGAGGCCATGGCCTGTCATGGGTAGGCGACCTGTATGATAGGGGGAGCGCTATGGAATGCCTATGTTGGCAATACTGGAGGTATATCTGGCCAGTGGGTGGCTAAAAAGTGGATAGCCAAGTTGTCTGTAATGAAGGTGTAGGGTGTATGGTGGATGTCATCAGCCCCTGGGGCTGTGTAGGCAGGAGTGCAACAAATATTGTGCAGAGCAATGCACAACTGTGTGAGACCTAGGTGTTGTTTCATGTGAATTGGCCTGGTGGTTCTAGCTCATTGAGTCCCAATGAAGTGGATTTTAACTTGAAAATCCACCAGGCTCCTTTGTAGTTAAGAGAATTGGCCGGGTTGTTTATTTGTGGTACTTTGTCCACTACCCACCAGAGCAGATTGTCAGGGCCATGGTGGAATTCGACAAAGTGTGGTACCAACGGTGCTGACATATTCTTGCACCAGATTCTGGATCTATGCTCGCTGATCCTTTTGTGTACTGGCCTAGAGGTGTGGCCCACATACCTCAGGCCACATGGACATTCAATTACATAGATCACATTTGATGATTTACAGTTTGAAAAGTGGCGTAACTGCCAGTCTTTGTTTCCTATGGAAAAGGATGTTGTTTTGTGGGTAAATTTACAAGCCGTGCAGCTACCGCAAGGATGATGCCCTACTATCTCTCTAAGATTCCATAGGGCTGATCTAGTACTCGTTTTGCTGATCCTGGCATGTGTTAGTATCCCCTGGCCACCATTGGGGTATCCCCAACCACTACTCAACTATCCACAACCAGCACCAGGGTATCCCCCATCTACCACCAGGGTATCCCCAACCACTACCTAACCACTCCCAACCACCACCTGGTTATCTTCAACCTTTACCTTATTATCCCCATCCACAATCTGGGTATCCCCCGGCCACCATCCAGGTATCCCCAACCACTACTCAACTTTACTCAACCACAACTTAACTATACCTAACCACCGCCTGGGTATCCTTCAGCCACAATCTGGGTATCCCTAACCACTACCTAACTATCCAGCCCCACTACATAACTATCCCCAGCCACCTCCTCGGTATCCCCCAGTCACCTTTGAGGTATACCCAACCACTACCTAACTATGCCCAACCACCAACTGGGTGTCCCCTGCACCATCGGGGTATCCCTGACCACTACCTAACTATCCCCAACCACCACTTGGGTATCCCCTGGCCCCCATCAGCTGATACCCAACCACTACCTAACTATCACCGACAACCACCTGGGTATCCCCTGGCCACCATCAGGGTATCCCCAACCACCACCTGGGTATCCCCAACCACTACCTAACTATCCATAACCACTACCTAGGTATCTCCCAACCACCACCTGGGTATTCTAAACCACTACCTAACTATCCGGTTAAGTATTTCAATAAGGCGATACACCCTGGTCTCAGCCTAGTATGTAGCGCACAGCTGAAATGCTTATTTTATTATGTCTATAGGTTCAATATTCTGAGTGATAGACCACTCATATCACACCCCTTATCAAATACCCCGGGTCACAATGGATCAGGAATCAGGCTGGTTGGTAAAGGTAATATTTATTTATTTAAAATTCAAATCAAACATATACTTTTAATAGGGAGCGCAATCACCAATGTGGTGACAATAACAGATAAAAAGGTATGTAATGCACTTAAATTCACTCTTTAGCAACACAGAAGGAAACCACCAGAGAAAACACCATTTTTGGCTTGTTTGGAAAGATAGCATTTAAGTTAGGATTTCCCCCTGCAATATTCCTCAATCCACAAACAAGCAATTCTAAATAGATATAAGGAAGCAGCAGGTAATTAGGAATAAGGAATGGAAGACAGATTTCGAATCCAACCTTCCCTCCCCAAACAAGAGAGAAAAAGAGATTTGATATCTTTCACTTTTAAAAAGATATTTTGGAAATGGCTGTGCAAAACAATGAATGTGTGCAAACATCCTTAAATCATTACAAATGTCTATGGGAGCAACATTGGAAAGATACTAACAATCATGAGCTACGGTTTGAGCAAAAGTAAACACTTTGAATCTGAATGGAAGGTTGAAAATAATTTAGAACAAAAATCAGACATATAAAACTTTGCAAAAAACACGGATTCCCGCCTAAAGTTTACCGAACTGTTTTTAAGAAAAACGGGTGTAATACACTATAGGTCTTAGTTACACTCTGGAGTTGAAATAAAGCCTCTAGCTATTAAACCGATGAAGATATGCAATGTTGTATGAGAGACGTTTTGTCATGACTGGTTTGAGGGCTCACCTGTTCAGGCTTAGTAAGCTTCTTTCTTGTTGGATCTGGCTGCCCGCGTTTCCTGGAGGTGCGGGTCTCGTGGAGGTAAGGACAGGCTTCTTCAGACGCCACACTGACTATGGCAGTAAACCTAGAGTTCAGCGTTCAACTGATGAATTGTCTGGGCCGATGTGGCGGTCCGAAGGCAACTGTAGAAGTCCTGGAGGGAGAGCTGTGGAAGGTGGTGAGTCGCAGTCGTAGTTGAGACCCGGAAGGCTCCGGGAATCCTGGGTATGAGGTAAGGCGGTCCGAGGACAACTGTGAGAGTAGTCCTGGATGAAGAGCCGCGGGAGGCGGTGAGTCGCAGCCGCAGTCGAGGTCTGGAAGCTCCGGGAATCCTGGGTATGAGGTAAGGCTGTTCGAGGGCAACCGCAAGAGCAGTCCAGTATGGGTAGCCATGGAGGAACCGGTCGCGGAGGACCAGGAAGGCACAATGAGGGAAAGGAAATTCCTAGGAGCGAGCGCGAGGAACAACACTCGAGCAAGGAATTGTGAGCGCATTGACACGCGCAGAACCGCAGGGGCGTGGCGCTTATCTAGGCGCGCTAGAAACTATACCGCTGATCAAGGAGCGGCGTCCGCCATGTTGAGAGGGTGTGGGGAGCATTCTGGCACGTTGTTGAACGGACCAAGAGGTTCAAAGGGGGCAGTAGTGTGATTTCATGACAGTATACCCCCCTCCGAAGCCTCGTACCCCCTGGCTTGCCAGGATGTAACCGATGGAATCGTTGCACTAGTCTGGGGGCATTGAGGATGGAGACCGGTTCCCAGGTACGATCGCTGGGTGGATAACCCTTCCATTCCACCAAGTATTGTAATCGTCCCCTTCTGTACCTGGAATCGCAAATTCGGGAGACTTCATACTCAATTTGATCCTGGACGAGTAGAGGAGGAGGACGGGGGGCATTCTTGGTAGAGCGGAGATAAGGTTTTAACAGGGAAGTATGGAAGACAGGATGAATTCTGTTCCAGGTTGTAGGCAATCGTAGTTGATAGGCCACTGGATTGATTTTCTTGGATACAACGAAGGGGCTGTAGTAACGGGGTGCCAGCTTGTTTGGTCTTAAGTGTCTGGGCAAATATCAGGAGGATAACCAGACCTTGTCCCAAATATCATAGTCTGGAGCAGGGCATCTCTTGGAGTCTGCAAATCTTCTAATGTTTTCCCTAGCCTGAGATAGATGGTTCAGAGCTTCTTGATGAACTGAAACCAACTGAGCAGTCCAGGAATCAACAGAAGGAACATGACTTGGAGAAGGTAGCACTGAAGGAAGTACAGAAGGATGAAAACCTAGGTTGCAAAAGAAGGGACTGGTCTTTATCGAAGAGTGTTCAGAATTATTGTAGGCGAATTCTGCGACTGGTATGAGAACAGACCAGTCGCCCTGAACCCTGGTGGAAAAACAGCGTATATACTGTTCAAGGGTCTGGTTTACCCTTTCTGTAAGGCCGTTGGTCTGGGGATGGTATCCGGATGAAAGTGCTCATTGAATTCCTAACACCTTACAGAGGTTTTTCCAAAACCTGGAGATGTACTGAGATCCACGATCAGAGATGATTTTAGATGGAAGCCCATGAAGACGGAAAATGTGTTTTACAAAGAGTCCGGCCATTTCAGGGGGCGAAGGCAATTTAGATAATGGCGTAAAGTGAGCCATGTGAGAAAAGAGATCGATGGTTACCATTATGACTGTATGTCCGCTGGAAGGGGGAAGATCAACAATGAAATCCATAGCTATGGCTTCCCAGGGTCGGGAAGGAGGAGCTGGTTGGAGAAGTAGTCCTGCGGGTTTTTTGCTATCTGTCTTGTTCTGGTTGCAGACAGCACATGCCCGGACATACATCTGAACATCTTTCAGCATCTTGAGCCACCAGAAGTTTCTTTGAATGGAAAGAAGGGTACCACTGACCCCACGATGGCCAGAGTAATAGGTGTCATGGCATAGGTGTAATATGCGCTGTTGTAAGGACTGGGTAGATATGCCTAGTTGGGATTCCCGAAAAAGGAATCCATCCTTGAACTTAAGACCCCAGGGATTGCGTCCTTGGAAGTCCTTCCAAAGGTCCGAGGTTGTTGTCTCGTTCTTAATGGACTCCAAGATGTCAGATGATTGAGCGATGAACACAGTGCTGGGAAACATTTTAGGCAGGGTGGGTCTTTCCTGAGTAGGGCAGTCAGGACGTCTGGACAAGGAATCTGCGATGACATTTGAGTTCCCTGGAATGTGAGAGATTTAGAATTGGTATTGAGCAAAGAAAAAGGCATGAGTATGTACCCTGGGTATGAGGCTGTGTGTGGGGTCAGATGTGCCCTGGGTATGAGGCTGTGCATGGTGTCAGACGTGCCCTAGGGATGAGGCTAGGGAAAGGGTCAGGGATGAGTATGTACCCTGGGTATGAGGCTATGCATGGGGGTCATATGTGCCCTGAGTATGAGGCTGAGCATGGGGTCAGGGAGGAGTATGTACCCTGGGTATGAGGCTGTGCGTGGGGTCAGACGTGCCCTGGTATGAGGCTGAGCATGGGGTCAGGGATGAGTATGTACCGTGGGTGTGAGGCTGTGCGTGGGGTCAGATGTGCCCTAGGTATGAGGCTAGGGAAAGGGTCAGGGATGAGTATGTATCCTGGGTGTGAGGCTATGAATGGGGTCAGATGTGCAAAACATGCCCTGGGTAGGAGGCTATGCTTTTGGTAAGGGATGAGTATGTGCCCCGGGTGTGAAGATATGTGGGGCTATGCTTACGGTCAGATGTGCCCTTGGTGTTAGGCTATGTCTGGGGTCAGACATGCCCTGGGTATGAGGCTGTGCTTTTGGTAAGGGATGAGTATGTGCCCTGGGTGTGAAGATATGTGTTGGGTCAGAGGTGGAAGATGTGCCTGGGTGTGAGGGTATGCATGGGGTCGGTGGTGGGAGACATGCCCTGGTATGAGGCTGGGCATAGGGTCAGGGATGAGTATGTACCTTGGGTGTGAGGCTATGCATGGGGTTAGTGGTGGAAGAGGTGCCCTGCTAGGCCTAGAAACCCAAGCTACTCCTCATTGATGATGCCCAATGAGTCCGAAACATGTTGGGGGTGCATGTCCGGTAGCACAGCGAGTAGAGCGCTCGCTTTGACATCTCTGCTGAGCCTGCTGATGCAGGTTCGAATCCCGGCAAGGCCAAACTCAGCCTTTCATCCTTCCGAAGTCGATAAATGAGCACCACACACCGGGGGTAATAATAAGCAGCGCTCAGATACCTGAGGGTTCGTAGCGCTATATAAATGCTACATTATTATGTGGTCTCACGCAGAAGGGATGTGACCAAGTAGTTTAGGCTGGACTGCTCCTTTGGGAGATTTGCATATGGTCTTTCCATAATGGGTGATGGGGTGTCGACCCACCAGCCCGCTCGCCAATTATGCAGGAGCCGCGGAGCCAGCCCAGTGAAACACTGAGCACTCCCTCATCTGCTTTTTCCAGCTGAGGGAGCGCTCCTAAGCCGGCTGACAACTGTCATAGGGAAACATGGTTTGGTTTCCCTTTGACAGTTTAGTTCCCTAGCCGCACATGCCAATGAGCCATGCAATGCTGGGGATGTTTTGCGAGGGGGCGCTCCTGCAGGCTGGAGTGGGGCGTTTCATCACTCACACTCAGGCCCCTGCACACATGTTCAGAAACCAGGAAGCTCTTGCTTCCTGATTCCTGTTCATGCTAGCAGGATCTGAAGCACTGGGAAGGAAACATTCCTGTCCCCTGGGCCCCCCAGTGCTTTGTATACACACATGATCACTTTGTGGGGCCATGGGGCTAGGGATGGTATTTTTTTACTGGACATCCATCATAGAAGTTCACTACAAAATGCCATGCCTGCTCCCTGGACTCCCTAGCGCCTCGCTTACGCACATAATCACGCTGAATAGGGAGAGGAAGAGAGAAAGCAGAAGCAAAAAAAAAAAGCAAAAAGGAAGGTCTTGAGTTGCTTCCAGAACCGGAGGTGGTTCTGCTCAAGTTTCAGAGAGGCAGGGAGGCTGTTCCAGAGGGAGGCCCCAGCCGAAGAGATAGATCTGCCCCCAACTCTCTGCAATGTTTTGGAAGAGAAAGTTGGAGGTAGAGCGGTCCCAGGCCCCAGAAAGATGCAGACGGTCTTGAAGTTGATCCTTACAGTCACAGGAGTCAGTGAACAGATTTCAGAGCTGGAGAGATACGATCTGTGGGCTTGAGGCCAAGGACAAGTCTCGCAGTCCTGTTCTGGATAAGTTATAAAGGTCGAAGAGTAGAGGCAGGTAGATTTAGGAAGAGGCTGTTTCAATAGTCCAGCCTAGAAAGGACCAGAGCTCTGGAGACAGTGAGCTTCTAGGGGAAGGAAGAGGGATCAAAGAGAGAGAGGAAAAGGGGAAACGGGTGTCCAAATGAGGAGTCTTACTACCATTAAGGCAGAGATCATTGGTGGCACAACATTCCTGAATTGCGGCCAGACTGTCTGGTATGAGAGAAGATGCAGAGGTGGCTGAGGGGAGCCTGAAAGAGAGCTCAGTGTCACCCGCATAACATTGAAAACTGGAGCAGAAAGTAGCGATGCAGTGGGCAAGAGATGCCAGGTAGTGGTTAAAGAGCCAGGGAGAGGGGTTAGACTCATGGGGAACACCACGAGTAGAGAGAGAGATCGAAGAGAGGAAAGATCCCAGTTTGACCTGAGAGGGTCGGTCGGTGAGAAAGGAGGTCAACCAGACCAAGGCCTAATCAGTAATACCAAGGTTGTCGCAGAGAGGATTGAGCAGAATGATAATGATCACATTGATTGTGTGCGTGTGTGAGGAGCTGGGGGCACAGGGGACAGGCATTGTATTCAGCCCCTGACACGCATCTGTCCCCTAGACTCCCAGAGCCTCACACTCACACATAATCACATTCACAATGAATGTGATTGTGTGTGAGTGTGAGGCGCTGGTGCACCAGGGGGCAGGCATGGCATTTATTACTGGGCAAGGATGATAAAGCCAGCATGATAAGTGTTATTATGTAGCATTTCAATGCAGCCAGTCTAGCCATTTCTTATTGTGGTAAGACATTTTGTATGGGGCTTCTTTGGTAAAGCAAGCATTACGCCCCTCAACGTAAAAATATAACCAGTCGCCACTGCTTGACTGCACTCTCTGAAATTGCCAGAATCTTTTGGGCCTGGGGTTTTCATTGGCATGGCCCAGTTGCTGCGCCATTTTTCCACTGAGAAAACCTGTGTGATGTTGGGCAGACCTATGTCTCCTGGCAACCTAGTTTTTTCAGTTGTACATTCTTTTGTGCCAGCTTGGCCTGCTTCTGAGAAACTCAAAATGGAGAATACTGTGTGGCAGGCCACGCAGCCGCGAGGCGACAGCCTCCCAGGAAGGCCATTTGGGCTATAGCTGCAAGTCTCCTCTAAACGTAGGCCCCCAGAGCAGAAGGCAGTCTTAGTCACACCTGGCCGTTGCCAGGGGCCCTGTAAAAACATGTCTCCCTGCCCTCTGTGGCCCCAAACATGGCCTGTTCGCAGTAGAAGGTCATTTGGGGTGCAGGCCTTGTGCATCAAAACCAAACCCCAAAGCAATCAAGCAGCCTCCCACCTGCGAAGCACCACTGGCCCTGGACAGGTCCCTCTTTCACTTCAGCCAACCCCCCCCCCCCCCCACGCTGCTCCCCGGCGGGGCCTGGGGTCCAGGGGCACCAGTATGACGCCAGCGGTTCGGTGAGTCACTGCATCCGGCAGTGAATGGCGAAACGAAACCCCATTAACTGCCGGCGAGAGCTTCCCCTTTTCCACACAAGCCTGCGGTGGGCGGACTGCCATGCACGGGCACCACACCCCTGGAGCAGGAGCACCTCCGAGGCCATGGCGCACCCCCTGCTGCTTCTCTGCCTAGGTATGTACAGATATTTATGCATTCTGTTACCTAGGACTCTCTCCTAGCCCGTGGAGGAAGGCTTAGTTACAGCCCGGCCGTTAATGGGCGACATCTGCCCTTCATTTGCCAGGGGTCACCTTCAAACGTTTGACAGGCGCAGTCCGGGGGAGCTGTTTTCAGCCTAGCAAAGTGAGTTGTGCACTCCCAAAAATTGGCCGCGTGACACAGCCATTTTCAGATATGGTGAGGCCCCTTAAAACTACACAAACAGAGTTACATTTGCTGGCAGAGAAACACGCCAACGTTGCGAACCTTATGAGGCGAATGGTGGCCTCGCTCAGTAGTGGGGGTGCTGGGCGAAGGGGGGAACGGGGGAAACCAAGAGGAGGGGCAGTCGCCACACCCCCCCCGTCTCCGCCACTGGCCTCGCCATCCAGGGCAGCGCTGATTGGGCAGGAGTGGTATGCTAAGGTTGCTCGGGGAGTTAAGGGGTTAAAGCAGGCCTGCTGCAGATGTGTGCGTGTGTATTGGAATCTCCAGACAGTCAAGCTCATTACACCACAGGGAGGGCCATTGATTTGTCCAATAGTAACACATATAATTGAAGCGCCGAGAGGCAGTTGGGGTTATTCTGGACGCTGCATAACTAGTTCATATCAATAGTATACTTTCCACGGCGTGAAACCTCATGTTAGATCCGTGCAGCAGGGTGGGGGTTCCGGGGGCGCTCGCGGGTCTCCAGGTGCAACCCCTGCTTCTCGCTCGTGTACCTTGCTCTTTGATCTGTCGCTGAGTCTCCTTACTCCAACATCTGGCTGAAAGCGTGCAGTCACGGGTCCAACCTTGCCCTGGTAGAGGTGGCGTCCCGGGGTGGGCCGTGTGACAGGCCGCGGGCAGCGGGTCAAAAACATTTGCAGCCAATCGCTGGTCTTACTCCAGACTGCACCCCAGGCGGGAAGCATCGTTGGCGCCCCCCCCACTCCCCGACACTTAAAAATGACAACCAGAAAAACGGGTTTCTAATGCATGTTAAAGGGTCCACAGTTCCTCAGCCACTATCTCCTCTCCATTGCGCGGGGCCACAGGGGTTATTTCTGCAAGAAAGAGCAGGCCCATGCTTTATCTAACAGAGCTGGCATAGCATCTCTTATTAGTGCTGGCCTGCAGCTCGTGAAAACCATGGCGTGGCAGTGCAGAAAGGGCGTGTGGCCTCCGTGGATGTACAAGTTGCGCAACTCCTTTGATTGCTTTGTGTGTAAGTGTGGGCAGTGCATGGCATGCTCGTCAGAGCCACATACACAAAACATCCCAGTGTGCTATAGTATGGACATTGGACACATCAGACAACACGTATGTGTACTTCTAAATACGGGAGCGCCACATAGACGCCAATAACCAACAGGGTGGTGACTTGGGCAGCGCACAAATCATGGCTGCACACATCACTGCATTGGTTTGCCACGGACTACGGTCTGCACAGTGGCACACAATGAACTCTACTTTCCTAATCAAGGTGCCAAGTCACATTGGGTTGCCATCTGGTGTGCGCGCTAGGCAGTGGCTTGTTTAGAAAATTAAAAGACCTTTTATGCTAAACTGATGCATTTAGTCCAAAGCAGACACTAGAATACGTAAGCAAGAAAATGTCAGTTAACCTTCCCAGGGATGCGCCATATGGAACTAAAAAGTAATATAGGAAAAAAATACGTTTTGGTGTGTCAAATAAAGAGACATGAAAATAAAGAATAGAGCTTTACACGTTTCTGTGTGGCACGTTAATTCTCTTTGCAGAATGCATAGGTTTGTTTAGCCCGCATCTTGGCAAGCGGCTGCACCCCTTGACAGTGGTTAGCTTAGCAGCATCAGCATTAGCAACACACCGACGTACCTTTTTGATCGGCAGAGAAGGCAGAAGCACGCAGGACCCGCGGGCTGCACGGACGGGTCACGGTGACCCAATGGCAAAGTCAGCAGGCTCTGGCTCACCGGGTCTGGCTGCGGCGGAGCCTTCTGATCCGTTCACGATTCCCCGCAATTTCCGACTGACACAGACTAGTCTCTGGACAGCAGGGCAAGGAAGGGCGGCTGCCCATGCCCAGCAGCTCTCCTCCAAGCTGAGTGAATAAACCCTACTCAGCAGGGGTCGAGTCCTAAAAATTAAAGTGGGGGGACTCATCAACAAACGCAATGGGATGTGACGTTGTCAGAAATTAGCATATTAAGGTGAAATATGCACATTTAATTAAATTGGCTTTGCATAACCACCCAAATTGCCCAGGACAAATGGCATTTGCCTTTTCATAAAATCAACACACAAAAAAACCAAGAGAGGATGCTTTCTTCTAATAGTGTTTTTAAAAACGTGTGCATGGTTTAAACTCTAAGAACCAATACAAATGTTTTCCCTTGGATTTGCAGTACTGAACTGGGACATTTCACCTGTAGCTGTTCGTTATTTTCGATCAGATTATATGATGCAGTGGTGAAGTGTCAGTCCGGCCTACACACCTGATGACTGTGGATCGATCCCCACGGTCGGCTTTAATGCATAAATTCAAAGAGGACATTCTTTTTAAAATCTTTTTTTTTTATTGCAATTGGTTAAATTTAAACCTGTACAAATAAATAAGAGAAATAAAAAGAAGAAACCGATACATAAATACATAGAAAGCAAAAAAAAACTTAAATATTAACCATATTAACAAGGAAAAACCAAAAAAACATGTCTCTTTATTGGATACTTATTAGCTCTTAAAAACGCAAACTTTGAAAAGATAATATTCAATGTTTCTCATTTTATCTGGGGGGGGACTGAGTCTACCCTCTGAAAAAAGTGTGTGGACTCCCTTCCCCCACGTGACCCTCGACTTCAGCCCTGCTACTCAGTCCATGAGCTGGCGTGCCCTGTTCCACGGTTACTGCGGCCATATCTCCCCCCTACATGTCAATGCATAGACAGCATAAGATACCATGGAAAATAGCCACAAAAGGAGAGACTGATCACATACTTAGACCCAGACGAAAGCCCTCAAGCGACTCACCCACTCACACGTACCGGACACACCATATCCAGACCGGCAGGCACACTTAGATAGAATTGAGAATATTAGCATGGCCACACTTGACAGAATTGTGGACATTGGCCTGCGTCGCATCTAGAGGAGACTTTGAATGCTGGCATGCCCGCCCTTAGATGGAGGTATGAATATTAGCATGTCTACATTTAGAGAATATCGCCTGCGTCGCATCTAGATAGGACCATGAATGTTGGCATGCCCGCACCTGGGTGAATCCTGAATGCCAACATACCCACACCTCGATAGATTTGTGAATATTGGCCTGCGTCGCATCTAGATAGGACTTCGAACGTCAGCATGCCCCCACCTAGGCGAGACCTGAAGACTAGCATATGCCACACTTAGAATTGTGGACATTGGCCTGCGTCGCATCTAGATGAGATTGATTGAAGGATAGCAAGCCCGCACTTAAATGAAACTTGAACGTTGGCGTGTGCCACACTTGGAATTGTGAACACCAGCCTGCGTAACATCCAGATAGGCTTGCGAATGATAGCATGCCCACACCTGGACAGATTCCTGGACGCTAGCTTGCACCGCATCTGGATGGGACTGTGAGTGCTGGCTTGCCCACACCCAGATAGAATTCTAAACATTGGCCCGCACCGCATCCAGATAGAGTTGTGGGGGTCCACTGGTGCCACACTGGGACATAACTGCAAATGCCAACATGCCAAAGTTCAGCTAACCCACTAACCAATATAAGCTCAAACTCTGCATACTTATCTCACTCAAAAAACTCACACAACCATCTCTTGCATAACAAGCCGCACGCACTTCACAACACTGCAACAACACATATGCCGGACTAACAGCACACGCGGCCTGTCACCGATCCAATACCCGCACCAAAGCTCAGCATCTGGTGTATACCGAGTAGAAGCTGCCAACAGAACACCACTCCTCTGACTATCCTACTCCCTCTTCACCCTACTAACCCAGCCCACCCTACCTTATCATTTTCAGATCCGCCAGAGCGCTTTGGGACCAATTCCGTTGGTGACAGTGCGCGGTACAAATACCTTTAACATTTAACATTTAACATTTGGTTCGAATCCCGGATTCGGCACAGAAAACGAAGTGCGGGAAAGCAAGCATTTTTTTCTTTTAATTCCTCAAATACGGACAGTTCCAACCTCTCAAAAAAAGTGTGTGGACACCGTCCACTCGGCTGTTCTCTCGACTTGAGCCCTTGTCAGCAGCCGTGCCTGTTGCGCAGTTGTGTGCGACAGTCGTTCGCATTTTACACGCTCGGAGTTTCGGTGTGTGCATTAATGGCGTTCAGAACACTTTAGCAAGCCCGAATCAATGCAAGTTTATCGTGTATGCTGTAAAAGGCTGGTGTGATGAATGGCCGCAGTGTATCTTTGCTTTTGGGTCGTGCGGGATGTGTATTTTATATACTTTGGAACATAGGAAAGGACAGAAGGGTTAAACTTGTAGTCAATCAATATATGTATGTCGTAGAGTCACAGCAAGGTAGCTAATGTGCAGTTTTTGTTAAGTTGCACTGCCATAAAAACCCTTTCTGTGATACACTCTAGGCCAAGACTAATCAGACATTGTACATCGAGGTGAGGGTTTTAGGGCTGGTTTGAAGAGTTTTGTTGTAAATAAAAGCGTACTGGGACTATATCCTTCGTGCTCTTCCTGTGTGCTCACCACACAGCTGTATGGCAATACTTGCTTGCACATTTCAATATTATACATGTGCATTCAAGGCAACACCATGACAAACAGCATGCTCTGGCAAAAACACATTAAATACAATTATGCACAGTTCCGAGTGGTCGCAGGTGCTAACAACACACACATGGGCTGAATACAACTCACCACAATGGGCCAAGGCAACACAATGTTCAACTTACACCCGCAGAAGACCATTACTGCAGAAACGCCACAGAAAATTGCCACCCAAAACATGCATGGATCATAGACTTAATGGAGAAAAGCTCTTTATTCCAGACCCCATGAATGACCAGTATGCTCAGACAATAGGCACACGTGCATACAAATTTAGTATAATAACCAACCCCAACTGGCACCAAAAACATGCAAGGTCTGTCCTGTATTCTTAATGGCAGAAGAAAATGAACCATAACGGGTGCAGACAAAACATTCAGCTCAACTGAAAAATGCTCGCAGTCCTGGTAGCAGAGGGCACCGTAGGTGAACACACCACCAGTACATGCCCTTGCACAAACCTGAGCACAGAAGGCCGTGGGCGCCAGCGATGGCAGATACTGAGCCTGGTTCCCCGCAACAATGCACACCTTTCTCCGCATGCAGCCATGCGTGTGTGGAGGCAGAGAGGGAACCTGAGAAGACGGGCTGGGGGTCACAGGAAGTAAAAGTTTGTGAGGCACACTACAAATGAAAGGGTTTAATTACCTGCAAACTGCCCTGTGCCTTCACACAAAGGGAACAGCCCACAGCAGAGTGGCCTCATCACAAGCCAACAGTGGGGGGCAAGACCCCTCCTGAGACCATGGAAAGTAGACTATAGCTAGAGGCCCTTAGTTAGGCGGTGCTATGAGCGGACTCCCTCCCGCCCGCCTCACACCACCAACCAACAGGCAAGATCACGTTCACCGCGGGCCATCACCTCATGTTCGGGAATGCCCCAAACACTTACCTGCTGCGCACCCACTCGCTCCTCTTTTCTCGTAATGGAGGGGCCCGACAACGCCAGCCCCAAATTCCCAATCAGTCCTGTTCCTGTGTCACTGTCAGTGCGCGCACATAGCCTGGAGGAGGGCACGCCGCATGTGCGCCCATGGGCCTGGCTGGCTGTCTCACTTCCCGGGGGGAAGTGAATAAAGCAACACATGTTGCTAATTTGCCAATTGCTGCCCTGCCCTGCTTGAGGGCCAGACTGCAGTGCTACTAGAATACATACACGTAACATTATAAAAATGAATGTGGCTGGCTGGTGCGTATGGCCTGGCCTGGCATTGCAGGAGCACCGGCTCGAGGCCAGCTATAACAAATGCAGAAGTCAAACTAGCGCCATGGCCTGCTGGTGTGGCACCCCCTAGAGGCTGACTGACGTCAGGCAGCCACCTGAGCTGCCAGAAACAAAGACCGACCCTGGCAGCGATCATGGCAAGTTTCTAGATCAGAGGATTTGCGGTCTGATCCACTGCACCCTTTATTTGAGCATCCTTTCGGGTGGGCCAGCAACAACATTGTGTTATAAAATCCTCCTCCTCCACGCCCCCTCAAATCCCCTCACTGCGGGCCAGTAACCTCTCTTCATCCTCCCCCAATGGCCCCTCCACCCCTCTATCATGGGGGGGTTACAGACCCTAGAACATAACCTTACTACCCAATAATAGACAGACACTAGTTTTACATTTTGGAAACAACAGATCACAATTTATTGGAGCATACAACACCGGTGGCATTCCCAGCCCTAAACACATCATGGTTCACGACCATACTTTTCAAAAGTGGCCCAAAAGCAGGGCAAAGTTATAGTTCTGAATGTTCTCTGTGTCCCCTTGCCGTCCGCGGCTTTAGCAAGGCAGCGGACATACGCTCCAGAATGTGCTGCACGGAGTACTTCCTCCTCGGGACACTGAATCTTGCAGGTGAGGATCTCAAGTGTCCCTAAGGGACTCAGTGCCCATCGTCCGAGTTTGGCTCATGTGTGGCCATCGGGAAACCTGCCCGCGGTTCAAGCCGCGGCGTTACTCTCCTCCCCGGCTCGGACTGTCCCGAACTCTGCCTGTGACAGAAATGGAACAATTAATACAAAATAAACCACAAGCGAACATTAATTTTTATCACTTACACCCCGAAATCCGCTGAAATCAAAATAAACAATTGTGCATATTTTAACATATTTACATTTAGGTCAATGTATAAAACATCCAACATTATTTACCAACTTACACATCGAAATCCTCTGAAACAAAGTATAACATATTTACACATTTCCTTCTTATTTACTTCTGTAAGGCTACCTTAGTCAGCAATCAACTACTACTAGGGTGAGGGTGGGTGGGTGTTCAGGCGGGGGGGAGTGCAGGGGCGACTGGAAAGAGACTGGACTCCAGTCCCACCCTGCCATATATGCCGTCCCCAGTGCGTGCCGAAAGCTACTGCCTGGGGACGGCCACTTCCTCCTGGAGGAGGGGTGAGGAGGTCCTGCCGAGGGCCAGACGGGCGTCCCACTAGGTGGGATGTCCCTCTAGCACCACCGAGAGGGGCTTGGACATCCCCTTAGCAGTGTCAGCCCCCATTGGCCCCCCACCCCTCTATCATTGGGGGGAGGGGTAACAGACCCTAGAACAGAAACCTACTACCCAATAATAGACAGACACTAGTTTTACATTTTGGAAACAACAGGTCACAATTTATTGGAACATGCAACACAGGGGGCAGTCCCAGCCCCAAACACATCATGGTTCACGACCATACCTTTCAAAAGTGGCACAAAAGCAGGGCAAAGTCATAGTTCTGAATGTTCTTGGTGTCCCCTTGCCACCCACAGCTTTCACAAGGCACCGAACATACACTCCAGATTTGTACTGCATGGAGTACTTCCTCCTCGGGCCACTGAATCTTGCAGGTGAGGATCTCAAGTGCCCCTAAGGGACTCAGTGCCCATTGTCTGAGTGTAGCTCGAGTGCGGCCATTGGGAAACCTGCCCATGCCATTACTCGCCTCCCCATCTAGGACTGCCCCAACCTCCGCCACGCTTTGGGTGTGGCCCCCCACTGCCCCCAATGCCCTCATGCTCCCAGCAACTTACCATCGTTCTGGCCCCCGGCCTTCAAGAGTGCCCCCAGAATGGCTGTGAGTAACAGGTCATGCACACCGTCTGTCGTATAGTGGGAAGGGAGCGAATTTAGGCAAGTGTGCCTCACAAAACCAAAGCCCTCAGCTTTTGTACATTTTTCGATCCCTCTGTTGTGCCTGCGCCTGGACCTGTCATGCCCCTGCGCGATGCCGCCCCGTGCAATTGCAGCCTGGGCACCACATCTGACCAGATGATGCCCGTGCCTGGCAATTCTTGTGCCAGTGCGCACAGGCCCACCTGGATCTGAGCCCATAATCGGCTCCTTCCCATGATGGCAAGGTCATTGCCACCCAAATGCATCCCCAGCACCCTGGGCGCAGGCCTCCACTGTATCCGTCTGCACAGCTGGTAACAATGAGTGCCACCTCATACATGACACCCCCAACCAGACAACCCTGTTTTCTTCCATTCCTAGGTTGGGGCTCAGGGGCCATCGCTGGGCCGTGACCTATGCATGTGTTATAAAGGAATGGCCTACCATCCATACAGTCTCATCTGTAGATACAGAATTATTCGGTTTGAGAAAAAGCTTTTTGAGAAGCATCAAGTCCGACCACCATCAAATGAGTCCGTCCTGGCATGCAGAAAAGCCGCCCTATGTCCCTCCTGCCATGGACTCTTTATTCTCCTGTGGCCTTAAATAAAGCTGAAAGCGGTTTGACTGCCATCTCCCTATGCTTTGAATTGCGGGTGCTGGCATGCCCTGAAAATAGGCCGCTGTGGCAGCACCAATGCGAAAACTGTGGGAGGACCACCCCCTGCCTATAATCCCCACTGCCCCCAAAACCAAAAAAGTTGACAGGATCTTCCTAAACTGGTAGCTGGTGAGTGGTGTCCCATTGAAATGCACCAGGAGGGGGCCCGGCTGCTGGGATCTCAAAATCTCAAAGTCAAGTACATTTTTAACAAAGTGACCAGGCAACTGCTGATGTGGCTGGATTGGTGGAGCACCACCAACTTCTCTTTTCCCCCTTGGTCGGTCTTACACAGGCACAATTTGATTGACAAAACCACCCAGTCTGCTTTAGGACAGAACTGTACATCTCCCGAAGCTAGAGCCCTACCAGAGAGATCCCCTTTGCCAGCTGCCACCAATTCACTGATTGTAAAGGCCTCAGAAATCCCAGTGAAAATGCCGCCTTGAGCAATGCCACCTCAAAACTATTAAAGCATATCCCGGGCAGTGCGCACAGCAGTTGTTCCAGTAATTCGAAATCAATGGGCTTCTGGGTGTCCTGCTTGGGCCCCTCCACCCGGCCCCATCTCTTCAAAGCCGTGCATACTAAAAACCCTTTGGTAGGGTCCCCCAACCCATTCAATTTGCAATGGAATGCAATGGCAGCCAGGTGACCAGCCGCCCAACTCCTGCCCCTACCGTTACCATGTGCCCAGACAACAAATGCCAGCACTTGCTACTCCAATGAAACGCCAGATATTTCCTGTGTCTGAATCATGCGGACAAACTTACCGTAGCCCTGCCGGTACCGGGATCTAACGCTTGGTGTTAGCGATTGCTCCCCCAAGTTCCAGTGCGCCTGCTCCACGTCACCAGCTGCCACCACTCACTCCTGAACGCCATCCCCTCCTTCCTTGCATATGGATGTGCCGCCCGGAACCTGCGCCACTGAAACGAGAAAGACCATCAGCTGCCACATTTACCACACCTTGTACATGCCGTGCCCTGAACTCGATATTCCCTCTTAAGCACACCTCCACCGACTTTCTCAGTAGGCTCAAAACTGCCAGGCAAGAGGCTGACTGCAAGTTAATGGCTTCAACCATGGCGTTGCTGTCGTACCAGAAGCGCACCCTCCTGTTACATAATACTCTGGGCCATAGTGTGAGCTCCAAGACAATGGGAAATAGCTCTAACGCGATTATATTCTTAATCCTACCCTTCTTGTGCCACTGCCCTGGTCATCTCCGGGTGCACCACACCTGCCCCAGTATGACCCCAAAACCTTCACTCCCTGAAGCGTCAAAGTATAACTGCAATTCTTCACTGGTCTGCCAAGGGCCCCTCCTTAACAGTAACCCATTGAACTCGCAGAGAAATGGCCGTCTTATGCACAAATCCTCCTTCAAACCTGCCCCTAGGTGTACGTGGTGGGCCTGTGTCACCCCTGCTGTTGCCCCGGCCAACCTGCGGGCGAATAGCCTCCCCGCCGGGATGACTTTGGCTGCAAAATTCAACTTCCCCAGCAATTGTTGCGCCCCTTTCAGTGTGGTCTTATCTTTCGCTAAAGCAGACTCTATTTCCTCAATCAGTTCAGACACTTTCTCCTGGGGCAACTTGCAAGACCTCTTTATGGTGTCTATCTCAATCCCCAGGAAAGTCAACGCTTCCGTGGGTCCCTGTGTCTTCTCTGGGGCCAGTGGGACACCCATCCTGGCCATTGAAATGAAGAAAGTGCAAGCATACAATCTCTGGATCCTTCTTGTCCCATAAACATAAAGTCATCCATATAATGGATTATGTCCCCCCTTTGTTCCACCCTGCAGGCCGCCCACTCGAGAAATGTGCTAAAGGCACAAGAAACTGAGCAACCTATTGGCATGCGTTTGTCCGCATAGAAAAGGCCCCCCCAATGAAACCCTAACAGGTGAAAACTATCCCGGTGGACCGGCAAAAGTCTGAATGCAGACTCAATGTCAACTTTAGCCAGGACGGCCCGTCGCCCCCTGGCAGCGACCATCAGCATGGCTGGGTCAAACACGTCATAGTGCACTGAGCCCCGGTCCTGGTCCAGCCAGTCATTTACTGAGTCCCCTTTCGAGCAGGACAGGTGGTGGATTAACCTAAACTTGCCCTTGTCTTTCTTGGGCACAGTCCCAAGGGGGGAGACAATACAATTGGGAAGCGGGGGGTGGGGAAAGGGTATTACCCAAATTGCTTTGGTAATATATATATATATATATATATATATATATATATATATGGGGTTTTGGGCGGGTTTGGGTTGGGTGGGGGATTGCGGGGGGTTTCCCCCCCATACATGTTACAATTGACCTTCACAATTCGGTCAATTGTGAAAAGGTCAATTGTCATTCGAACAGTTGTAAAACAAACAATTCGTATACAACCGGGGAAAGGGCCACCCTACCTAGCTCCAATTCCTTACCAATTTTCTGTGTTACTACCTGAGGTTGGCGGAGTGCAGAAGGGAGGTTCCTCGCCATCTGCCCCATCAAGGGGCCTTCAAAGAGGATTCTAAACCCCTCAGAGAAACCTTCCCACAGTAATTCCCTATCCCCCAACCTAGAGTAATCCTGCAGGAATTCCAGGAGCACCTCTCTGTCTACCGGGGATGGACCCTTCGCCACCATCCCCTTGATGGGGGAATTTGCACCTTGGCCTCCGAGTCCAAGATCCTATGTAGGACCTGCATGGTTTTCCAGCCGTGGAGCCCTTGTGTGCCCTATCCCACCCTTTCTGTACTGGGGGGGCCGACTGAAAGGGCCGCCACTCATTCTTTTTTTATTCTGTTCCTTCTTACCATACCAAGGCTTCTTAGTTCGCCTGTACACATACTCATTTGGCACGCTGGTCCTCTCTTTGCACCCATGAAAGCCACCCATGGCTCCATGTCCTTCTGATCCCAAGTCATCTCAGGTACCAGGTACCAGGGCCATTTTCCTTCTAAATGCCCTATCATAGTCAATCCAACCCGTGGTCCCATATTCCCTGTATTCCATCGTGATCCCCCTCTTATATGTCATTAAAGCCTGTCAGTGGGGTGTTTCTCCAACCATACCGCTGCCAATAGGTCAAATGCCAATTTTGTATAGTGTCCTCTGGCTTGAAAATCCTCTGGCTCTTCTTGTGCTCTTCTTTGCTAATCTTAAAATCAGTGCCACCACTCTCAGTCTCTAATATGCAGAATATATCACAATATTCCCTTGCTCAGATCCTTTCCTTAAAGAACATGGCAACATGCCACACTGAGACGGAACTGCTAGTTAATAAGGGTGCGATTGCACCCCGTTGGAGGGTCCCCTCAACTCCCACTCCCCCAGTGGTGTTAGCCTTGGTGGTCGCACCGGCTGTTCCTCGGCCTGTTGGGCAGGCATCGGTGTGGGTGTTCCTGTTAGAGGTATGGGGGCAACCGCACTTCCAACTGTACCTCGAGCGCTGTTCCTAGTGTTTGCCCCTGCACTCACCCCAGACTGCTGCACTGGCTCTGACCCAGAGGAACCAACCCCTTTATCGACTAAGACTTGTAACCCTGTCCCCCCGAATACTGTCTGGCTTGATAGTGCCAGTGGGTTAGGTTGGGTGATTCCCACAGTTGTTCCCAAGGTCCCACTGATGGCCGCTGGCTGTGGGGGGGGCTCTCCAGATTTCCCTCATGGCCGTGCTGGGTGCACCAGCCGTAGGCAACACGGATGCCCAAAATAACTTCAACATTTTCCCCAAGGTCTCATTCATTTTTTCGCTCATTCCCGCAACAACCACTGACAGAGAACTCAATAAATCATTACTAGATGGCACGGAGGCGGGGCGGTAAAGTATACGTTGCTGTGATCCCAACAATATCAGAAGTGGGCCCCTGTGTGTTTTGGGGTGGGTTCCCCTCAGTGGTAGGTGCTTGTGGCGGGACCGCCTCAAGTGGTATGACCGGTGTCTGCTTGGCCCTGCTCTTTCTAGCCATCTGTTTCTTTGAAGTTGGTGTGGTCTGGACCCCCACCCCCAGTTGCAATAACTCCCCACCAGGTAAAACAGGCACCGCCTTACCCTTTGTGCCAATTGGTGCCCTTTAAAGTTTGGGTGTCAAGACAGCTGGTAAATCAGTAAGTGGTGGGGTGTCATGGACCGCACACACTTGCTCCTGGACAATTTGTTGGTGAGGGAGCAGCCCTTAACCCTCCTCCAACATTTGTTCCGCCCAGTCCCTTCCCCTTTTGCGCATCTGTTCCTGAAATCGAGCAAACAACCTGGCCTCATGGAATTTGTCGCCAGATGTGTGTTAGGAAAGGTTTCATAATTGTATGTAATTTTCCCTCCATGTGTACACCCCCAAACATTCTGCTGCTGTTTAAGCACCATAGACTGACTTTGCCAGAGGAGCACAGCCTTCAGCTGCACTCCTCTGGGCTTTCACTCGCTTCTTATGGGGAAACTGACATGCTCTTAAGACAGTCAATACTGGGAGACTTTGTTTCCCTCAGTCATTTTCCTTATGTTGCAACCTTTGTGCAACATGTAACAAGTGTGCAATGTATCTTACCATACAGCACGCTTGGGTCTATAGTCATTTCCAAAGGCCCTAGATACTCTCACTGGACTTTATTTATGAACTGTGCAGATGTGTCATGGACAGGACTGGTGGCAGCTATTGTTTCCCATTATTTTTTAACCCTTTCCTGCCATGTTAACCGTGTTTGGCACAAATAGGTGGTCTGGCTCCAAAATGGCCATGCCACAAGGTTCTTTGTCCTGTCCTTTGGCCATCTTGCCCCTTCAACCACCCCAGTTCGAGCTGACCCGGGCCAGTCCTTATTTGGTCATGCATTTTCCCGCGAAACACAATGCTTTCCCGGGCTTCTGCATGCCTTGTGTGTGTGCCTCCAAGATGTGGGCTGCAACGTCTGGTTCCAATACACATCCTGGGTGCCAGAGGGTCTGGAGTGCCATGAATGATTGGGACCACTGAGGTCCGTGATTGGGCCACGTATGGCGTGTGTTTGTGAGCAGATCTCCCATTGGGTCCTCTTAGTTTTGGCACAAAGGGAACTTTGGATAAGAGGAGGCCAAAAACACTGATCCCATGTCGATCTCTGGAGTTCTCGCTGAACGAAGGATAGGATACAAGTATCCTGAAACTACAAAGCTGAGTCAAGGAACCGCTGGTGACCTGCTGGAAGGTTTAGCACCCTGAGTCTGCTGTCGTCCTGTGGGACTCCTCTGCATCTGATCGTTCTAGAAGGTCTGCAAAGACGCTTCGACCCATTGGAATAGTGGGACCAACTATTCTTGCCACCTTCATCAAAACCTGCAAGTAAGATTTCTCAGAAGTGTCCCTGGGCCAACCAGTGGGCTGACCAGCTTACCCAGTTGCTTTGCTCTTTCATCGCCACTATTTCAAGGAGGCCTAGCTCTGTGTCCGCAGCACCCTCACACCAAATTTTGTACACTTGGCATTCCCAGGTCTGAAGTGAGACAAGTGCGTCAGCACTGGAGCATATGGGGTTACCGTGTTGCCCTGCCGCGGCAATGACCCTTGCAGGTAAGAAAACAATTATTGGAAATACAGGACTCTGCGCCAACAAATAAAGTTGATTTTATATCATAGTTACTGATTTATTAATCATCAAAAACCGTTGAGCCCATAAATGATAACATAAGGTATGCTGCATTTGTGGCCCTCTTGCCCCTGAAGCCTGCTGCAGTGAAACTGGGTCGATTCCTCCACCTGGAGTGGAGAAATCGCCACTGTTCCGTTTGGAAATCATCGCTGTATCTCAGGAACTGAAAGCAGCAGAGACGTCCTTTTTGTCCCGTTATAACCTGCAAGTGAAGTGGACTGAACTGGCGAAGTTTGGGTCCGAGAGCACCTGGGACCGGTGGTTACTTCCTACACTAACCAGTGGCCCCTAGTACCAGGGCCCCTTTTTACGCATGAGTGGCCCCTGGGGGCCCCTCTCCTTTCCACTGCTAGTGCGAACTAGCGACTCCATCCCGCACTGTGGAACTGCCTCTGCCTTCAAGTGGAGGTCCTCCCTGAATAGTGGGAACTTATTCTTCATCGCCTCCTTCACCTTTCTGAGCTGCTCGAGACCCCCGAAGAGACCCCGTTTTGCCTATTGGAACAAATGCGTGTGCTTGTATTGCATTTACTATTGAGCACAAGGCTCCTCTCTTCGTAGGGCTTGGACTGCCTCTTAGTTAGGTGTGTTGTCGATGTCAAAGGGGCCTAAAGACTATCTGCACTGCCTGTTTTCTCCCCACCTAGGTTGTGGATACCTTTCGTGCATTTAACCCTTTAGACCCCAATGGTCTTGTATATACATTGTATTGATAGTGTTGTGTTGGTTTACTTAGTATTGCTGTGATTCTTTTGCTATGGTCTGAGTTACAAAAGCCTTGTAATAAATGTGTCTATATTTTTGATCTAACACCTGTCTGGGGTAATTTGTAAGTGTCCGTGCTCTGTGTGCTCATTGAGGCCCTTCAGTCACCCTCACCCTTCCTGAGACCTAGTCTAGTCTTGACTGCCTGCCATAGCTACCCTGATTGCTCTGGCTTGTCCAGAGGTTATCCTGTTCCAAGAAACTAGGCTTGCCTTCTGAACCTCTGCCCACCAGGTCAGAGTTCAGAAATCCATTTTAACAATGTGTCCAAAACGAGATCAATCCCGGAAAACATGTCTGGTGATCCTAAAGAAGACATGAGAAACCTGTAGTTGAGCAAAAAAAAAAATCTCTGTTAATTCATGTGTTATTATGCCCAAGTAGCCACTGGTAATGCCCCACTGCGGTCCAAGGAATCAAATCTATTGGTTTTACAATATCTAGTAATCCCTGCTATGGGATTCCTTGCTGAAGATTGCCTTGGATCATTGGCCCACCTCTCTTGGCAAGTTAATACAAGCTCCCAGTAGTTTGCCATGCCACCATGGCTCCCTCATTGTAAGTTTAACTGCATTGCAAATTGTCACCCTGAACCACAATCTGCTCTCTTCACCGTACCTTGCTCCTTGCAACACAGGTTCTCTTTCCCTGTGGCCTATAAACCTGTTTATGGTACAAAATAACAAATTATCTCTTCAACATTTAACCAAACCACTTTTTGCAGTGTTTCTCTCTTTTCTCCTCTATACCACGCTCCCCCCAACTTGCTCTGAGATGCGGTTGCATGGAGCGCAACAGCCTCCTTTCCAGTTAATTCCCCAAGCGGTAACCACACTGATTAACACTGTAATCCCCTAATAAACATAGTGCATACAAGAACACAACTGTTGTGAAAAACACTACTATGCTTGGGAAACCTTCCGCAGTGCGGTGGCTGCACGCAATCGTTTTCATGCAACTTTTAAACAAGTGCGGCTAAATAGTAAATGTTGTCACTGTTCCGTGTCGTCCTGATTCCAAATAATACCGTTCTTACGTTTGACACCCGGCTTCACTAAACAAGGCTCATTGAACCACCCCAAAAAGGTGATAGCAAATCCCGGATTGAAGCGCTCTGAGGGGGGGGGTAGGTGCGTGCATAGAAAGCCGCCCACCAGAGGCATTGCTAGGGGCGGGCTGAGGGGGCTATAGCCCCGGGTCTTTTGGTTGTAGCCCTGGATAAAAGCTCAGGCACTACAACCAATAGGGTAGATAGGCCCAAGTCCCGACAGTCCCGACATTAGCTTAGCCCCGGATCTTTTACAGACCTAGCAACACCCCTGCCGCCCACAGTGGTTACCATACTGGATATTTTCCCCGGCGTGCAAGCCCTACTGCCGCACAGCGGCTGACCCCGGGCGTATGCCCCAGGCCCCGTGCAGTACAAAGTACGGCACGATGGAGGGCCTGGGGGGTTAGGCGCAGGGTGGGGGAAACAGAACGGCGCGAAATACAAGGGGAGGGGCAGCCAGCGGCGCCCCCACCCTCAGCGTTGCTAGGGAAACCCCACACGGATGGGGGAAAGGTGTGAGGAAAGCAACAGGGGGGCAGGAGGAAGTCCAGCCCCCCCCCAGAGGGACAACAAAGGGCCAGGGGGGTATAAGTACCCCAAGGAAATCCAGGATGGGCACAACCAGGCAAGGAGCTCACCTCACTCGGGTAAGCTCCTAAGGCCTGGAAAAGGGGGAGAAGGAAACATTTTGCCTCTACGGGCTTATTTCGTTACCTCCTTCATTTAAAGGACCAAGTTTGCCTCTGCGGGAAAGCGAGCAGCGCGGCGTGGCAAGGAAAGAAGGACTCATCGCGGCGGGGAGCAGCAACCAGGAAGCTACGCGGGCAGCAGGCACCGGATCGTGGATTTTGTTTCATTTTTCCAGGTTTCGTTTGCTGCAGTTCCTGACTGACGAGGATGGTTTTCAGTGGCGGTAATGCTGTGCAGTCCATGACCATGAAGAGGACGTTTTCCAGTTGGGCTGAGCAGGGAGGCCGTGCAGTGTTTCCGACCGAGAGGAAGAAGTTTTCCAGTTGTGGCGCGGGTTCCAGCGAGGGGGAACTTCGTAGCAGCCATGAAAGGGCGGTCGGTAAGGAGCCGGTTCAGCAGTTGGAGCATGCGCTGGGAATGCTTTGGGGCTTCGGGGCAGGGAAAACGGGCTGCAGCGAAATACTTGCAGCAGTGATCGGGTGCTTCACAAGTTGTTGCGTCGGCCGAGTGGCCAGAAAAAGAATAGAGTGCTGCGAGCGACGGCCTGGCTTGTGGCGAGCCACTAGCACCAGTTACCCAAGAACCAACCAGGACCGAGTTCGGCGCAGCCCTTCCGGCCGCAGCACATTGCCCGCCACCATCAGCAGAGGAATCTCAGGAGGAGAAATACCGCAGGCTCCACAATTTGAACAGCGCGCCTGACGTAGAGGACAAACAGAAGGGACGGACATCGTCCCAACCCCTCCAACCCCTCCAGCCTTGCCGCAGTTCGTGACATTGCAGTAAAGACGGTGTGCAGGAAAAAGGCACACGGACAACCCGCAGCGTCCGCCGGAGGCAAGGACAGGCAAAGCAGATCCACCAGTCCGATTTACCCTCAGCTTCGCACGGAGGCAGCAGCTGGCAAGGATCGAATGCTGCCACGAGAACGTAAAACAGGCCAGTCACTGAATTGACAGCGCAGTGTGCGTTCAGTGCACACATTGGAAGCAGGACGACACGGAGCAGACCAGGAGCATGGGGGGTGGGGGGGGGGCAGCGTCAGGTCAGTTCACAGCTCCGAGAGGGAGCCAACTAACAATGCCCCAGGCCCCGTGCAGTACAAAGTACGGCACGATGGAGGGCCTGGGGGGTAGGGGAGTTTTAAGAATGGTGTCGCATGTTGCGCGACGATATGCATACATTTTATGACACAGTTGCTGTGATGGCATGCCCCTCTTGCGGCCACGGCGGTTTATGGCCGCTATGCAGGTATTTTGATGGAAATGTTGCTTGGATGGCAGGCCCCCTTTTGCGACCACGGCACCATGGGCGCACCAGTGACTAGCACTTGTTTAAAACTGTCGTGGGAAAGGGGCTCCTGGAGTGCTTAGGAGTGAGGATGGGAGTGGTAGCGCCCTCTGGCCTTAAGTGGGAGTCAAGGGTGTTATTGGTAGCCATGCGCATGTAGTAAAATAAGGAAAGTTAACGAATGGAGGTAAATATTAGGGACCGAGTTGATGAGGCTGCCCCTGTTTTCCCTGTGTGTGCATGGGGACTTCTCTCCTTTCTGTGTCGAGGGTGATATCACGGGCCGCATCAGGCACGGTGGATCCGAAAATCAGTATGGGGTTGCCGGGGAAGCCCGCATTTAGGAGATCAAGCTGGTTAGGGCAGCGTTCGCCCAGGAGACAATTAAGCACCTGAAGAAAGGAAAGGCACGCCGAGAAGATTAGCATGGCCCCTGCGCAAGGATGACACGCAAATTCGTGAAGCGTTCCATATTTTAAAAGCACCCGTGGCACAATCAGTAAATGCAGTCAGCAGTAAGCATTAAAGGGGCAGTACGTGCCGAATTAGAACAACGGTCGGAACAGGCAACACGGGAAGCCAGACAGGGGCCCGGTGAAACAATACAGGAGGAACAAGGCGAGCGAAGGCAAGTCTACAGGAAAGCCAGAAGAGGCAAAAGTCGGGAATGACGGAAGAAAGAACAAGAAGAGCGCAAGAATTCAGCGCATGGGCCAAAAAGGCAGAAAAAGACCATGGGGCCAAATGGGTGCTGGATGTGATGCAAAAGGAAGAAAGGGCTAGGGCAATGTCGCCCCTGCTGCTAGAGGATTCCACGGACAGCAACGGGGAAGCCGCGGTACCCCAAGGACAGAAGAGGGCAAGAGAAGTGGCGGAAGAGTCGCAGGAGCCACATAAGAACATGCTAGACCCAAGAGGGGCACAGGAGCAGCCGGAGGCGCCGTTGAGGAGTCAAAGGAAAGGTACGGTGAAAAGAGATAACAGAGTTGGGGAAAAAATGGTGAAAAGGTTAAAGGCATGCAGCACGGTTCAGGGTAAGTCGCCCAGAACCTGGGAGCATGGAGCACAATGGGTGCTTGATGTAATGAATAAGGATGAAAAGGCAAGGGCAAGGTCGCCTTTGCTGCTAGAGGAGGCCAGCTGCAGCGAAGAGGAATACCACAAGGCCAAAGGAGGTCGAGAGAAGACCCAAGAGGGGCACAGGAGCAGCCGGAGGCGCCGTAGAGGAGGCAAAGGAAAGATACGGTGAAAAGGGATAACAGAGTTGGGGGAAAAATGCTAAAAAGGTGAAAGGCATGCAGCACGGCTCAGGGTAAGTCGCCCAGAACCTTGGAGCATGGAGCACAATGGGTGCTGGATGTAATGAATAAGGATGAAAAGGCAAGGGCAAGGTCGCCTTTGCTGCTAAGGGAGTCCAGCAGCAGCAAGGAGGAATACCACAAGGCCAAAGGAGGCCGAGAGAAGACCCAAGAGGGGCACAGGAGCAGCCGGAGGCGCCGTTGAGGAGGCAAAGGAAAGGTACGGTGAAAAGAGATAACAGAGTTGGGGGAAAATTGGTAAAAAGGTTAAAAGCATGCAGCACGGTTCAGGGTAAGTCGCCCAGAACCCGTGGAGGGAAGGTTAAGAAGCAAGAGGCAAGGGGTAACGTCTTCAGAGACGAAAAGTAGCGAAGGTAAAGAGGGGGGCCATTTAAAGGCATGAGTGAATAGGAAGGGAGTAGTGAGCAATAACGAACAGAAAAGGGGGGCCTGGACCAGTGGGCAACGGGGTTCCCATACGACAGAGGGTGGCACAAGGAAGTACGCCAGGGTCTATTCTCCAGGGAACGACCACCAGCTTACCGGTGACACCGGGAGGGGTCACCACTGTAGCAATACAAGGGGCAGAAGCAGTAATGGCGAAATATGGCAGGCCCTCAGTCGTTAAGGACGCCCAAGGCCGGTCCATGAAGGCGCAATCATGGTATATGGATGAGAAAGTGAAGGAGAAAACATGGTGAGAAAAAAAAAAAAATGCATTGATATTTTTTCATTAATGAGTTGGCAAAAGAGAGGTCAAAATGTAGCAGTAGAGGACATGAAGGAGGATGAGAAGGGATCATTAAAAGGGCACCAGTAGCAAGGACCCCTGTTATAAGGGGAGGGCGGCTTTCCAAAGATTGTACATTGTTATATTGCAGAAATACACAGATGACGGGGTGTCACTTGTAACATACCAACAGAAAGTCTTAAAGGTCTACAAAGCATTTGGGCATAATGGGAAAATAATGATAGAAGCAAAGACAGGTACAAACATCAGGATACGATAATAACGACAAGGAATCATTTGAGGTCAGGGGAACAGAACCTGTGGGGCAGTCAATAGGGGACACAAAGAGGACGGCAGAACAGACCACCAACGGTGCAAAAGGGGTGGCAGGGGAGATAGCATGAAAAGCATAGCTGGGAGCATGGAGCACAAGAGGAAGGGCAGGAAAGGGGAAATGCCAAAGTGTCCATTAAGCTTACACGAATAAAGCATCGGGAAAAGGAGAATATGGCCGCGTAGATGGCAGGAAAATAACACCCACACCGGGAAAAGGCATGGGTTCCACGAATAAAGCTCCGGAAATAATTAAGAGGTTAGCCATAAGGCTGACTGGAAAAGGAAAAAGATGGCCACATGTATGGCAGGAAAATAACGCCCATACTGGGAAAGGAATGGGTTCCCCGGAGAAACATCGGAAATAATGAAAAGGTTAGCCACAAGGCCGACTGGAAAAGGAAAATATGGCCACGGGTTGGCAGGAAAATAACGCCCATACCGGGAAAGGCATGGGTTCCACGAATGAGCACAGGAAATAAGGAAAGGGTTAGCCATAGGTTTGGCTGGAAAAGGTAAATATGGCCAGGTGTATGGCAAGAAATTAACACCCACACCCGAAAAGGCATGGGTGCCACGGGAGGAGAAGCGGAAATAGCAACAAAGAGGTCCGAGAAATAGGTAAAACCAAAGGAACCAGGGCGAGTCAAAGAGAATCAGGACAGGAACGTACATAACGGGTAAGCAGTACAAAAAGCAGGTAAATAGGTGATAGCGTAAACAGGACAAGACGTAGGTAAAATGTCAATGGCCAACAGGGGCGATTGCTGTTAAAAAAGCATTGGCCCAGGGTAAAAGGAAAAGATGGGCAGCAGCACATTTGTCTGCGGCCGCATATACCAGAATGGTGGCCGGGGTGACGGACCCAACAAGTAGCACACAGATAAGGAATGCAATGAGGGGTTGGGCAAGATTGCAAGAGCAGGGTGGGATGCAGCGGAATTTGGGACCCACCCGTTCTGAACAGGGGCAAGCCACTTCAGCATGGGCAAGAGGCCTGGGAGCGAAAGGCGCAAAGAAAGTTGGGGGGGTTGGGTAATGCACCTTGGGGGTAGTGACCTGGCCAAAACAGATAGGGGCGGATTGATGCGCAACATGTGCGAGTCATCAAGGGCTATAGCTCATTGCTGGTGGGAAACCAACATTTCTGAGATATTTACACGCAGAGTCTGGTACGGGGCGCGCAGGATGCAGGCCATTGAAATTACAAGGAAAAAGCTAAACAAGGCAGTGGAAAGTTATAGTAGGAGTACAGGGCCCCAGTGTATAAAGCATGGCTTATCACAGAACATTCCGGAGAGGCGCCACCAAGACGGCCTAAACCTATCCAGCTAAGGGATGGGACAATTTTCAGATAATATTCTCAGAGCCTTAGCAGCGCGAGGATGCAGTTAGGAGCGCGTTTTTGGGGGGACCTGAGCGCGGCCGAGGCGGCACCCACTCAGGTGTGGCGGCACGTGTCCAGGAACGGATGCCCCAGGGTAACTAAGACGAGCCGAGGAGAAGGCTGGGCATCTACAACCCCTGGACACGAAGTCCCCAAAAAGCGAGTTGGTGTTATTCTGTGTTTGTTATGATTATTATTTGGTGTTATTTTCTGTAGAAAATAAACAAGCCTACGGCCTATAATTTTTCCACAAACAAAAACCTGTCTGTACTATTCTTTCGGGGGAATAGGGTAATAGGAATAAGAGCGACGGGGGGGCCCCCACTACTCAGCCTATGCCCCAGGCCTCGTGCAGTACAAAGTACGGCACGATGGAGGGCCTGGGGGGTTAGGCGCAGGGTGGGGGAAACAGAACGGCGCGAAATACAAGGGGAGGGGCAGCCAAGCGGCGCCCCCACCCTCAGCGTTGCTAGGGAAACCCCACACGGATGGGGGAAAGGTGTGAGGAAAGCAACAGGGGGGCAGGAGGAAGTCCAGCCCCCCCCAGAGGGACAACAAAGGGCCAGGGGGGTATAAGTACCCCAAGGAAATGCAGGATGGGCACAACCAGGCAAGGAGCTCACCTCACTCGGGTAAGCTCCTAAGGCCTGGAAAAGGGGGAGAAGGAAACATTTTGCCACCCAACCCACCCAGCAGAAAAAAAAAAAAAAAGGCAAGGAAAGGAGACAGAACAAGGAACAGGAACGCCGAGTACTTTCTTCGGTACACGGTAGTAGAAAGTCGTAGGCGGCGGCACGTGTCCAGGAACGGATGCCCCAGGGTAACTAAGACGAGCCGAGGAGAAGGCTGGGCATCTACAACCCCTGGACACAAAGTGCCCAAAAAGCGAGTTGGTGTTATTCTGTGTTTGTTATGATTATTATTTGGTGTTATTTTCTGTAGAAAATAAACAAGCCTACGGCCTATAATTTTTCCACAAACAAAAACCTGTCTGTACTATTCTTTCGGGGGAATAGGGTAATAGGAATAAGAGCGACGGGGGCGCCCCCACTACTCAGCCTATGCATTTTTTCGTTTTCTTGTAACATAGAAAAACAAAGCCATGCCCCGTGGCACAGCGACCGTCCCTGGGCGAATCCCTGGCTGTAAACATGCTCAGTAATTCCTGCTGCCGCCATTGCATGTTTGAACCTTCCCAACCAATCAATAAAACAAACAAAAACAGCTTAATACCATGCAGCGCAGCAGCCGTCCCAAGGTGTCCCAATTGCCATGCGCTAATACCAGGTGCAGATATTTTGCCTTTAAACATTTTAGAAACCGCGTAACTCCCTAGGCCGATCTTCCTCCCGGAGGAGGGATGAGGAGGTCCTCCTGCCAAGGGGATGGGGGCTGCCAGTGGGGCGTCCCGCTATTTGGCATGTCCCTCTAGCGCCCCCTACGGGGGCTTGGACACTTGCTGCACTACTTAATAAGGGCCTGCCAATTACCTCCCCACGGTAACAGCGCCGCGATGCCCCTTCCCCTGGGTGTTTGTGTGCTTTATAAAGAAATAAAGAAATGCCTAGTTAACCCCTGATTGGAAAGATTATGGTGAATTTCAATCTGAAAGGCTGCAGGAGAGCTCTCGTGACTTGGCAAATATGCCCCTTCCTGTAATAAAAAGTAAAATACCCTTTGTTAAGCTGCTCTGTGTATTTGCATGATGTCTGATATTTGTACACACAAAAAAATACTTTTTTTTAGGGTACAGAGATCTCAAGTTTCCCGTGGCCATGCGTCAAAAGGCCAATCAATCTTTTTTGCTTTGACTTCTGGGACTTGTAGTTTTCCTTAATTTGAAATGCAAATGTAAAATCGTAAAGTCCCAGAATCGAAAGTGTAGAGACACATTACTGGATGGCCTTCTAACTTTCTTACTAAATAATGACTGTAATGTAACCCAATTCTGATGTAAAACAAAGGCTTGTAATACTTTGCATTCTTGAAATTGTAGTGGGTTATTTTCATTCCCGTTTTAATTGGTTTTAATTGCACCAGTGGGGACTGGCTCCTGTTGCACTATTGTGCAAAACCTCCCCTCCGTGAAATGTTCCTCCTTTTCAAGGGGAAAAATTCAAGTTGCAAGCTACTAGCCGCCCATAACAAAATCACTCGCCACCTCTGTTCTGTACCCTCACATAGCACACAATTTTTTTTATCGCAAAGAGTCACATATCAATAGCCAGTAGAGGTGGGCGAGCCTGGCGAGGCCTGGGCCGGCACAGTCTCAAACGGGGGCTCCAGCCCGACCCTCGTTTAGGGCCGGTACCCCTGGACGCCACTGCCTCCACCATAGCTGAGCAGTGTCCTGTTCACATCTCTTCGAGGAATGGCGAAGGAGGAAAATGAATAAAAAGCAGCGTTGTGTGCAGGCCCACCCACAAGGGAGGCTGAGGGGCGGGGCATTTGCCCTTATATCCTATCGGGTCTTTAAGGTTGTTTTATAATGGCTCTACAGGAGACTGGAGACCTCGCACCTGCCTAACTATACCACAGCGTTACGTTCCTTTCACCCTCCCCGCCCTATGGCTTCCTCACTTCCGTCCCCGAGGCACCCTGGCCACCATTTATTTTCTTTCCTTATTGTGTATTTTTTTTCGATTTTTGCCCACGCCGCTGCAGTACGGGAAGAGGGCTCCAGCGCGTGGGCAAAATCGGAAAAAAAACACAATAAGGGCAAGAAAAATAAAGGTGGTCCTGGTGCCCTCCCTGCGGCACCCGAGACGCCATTATTTTCTTTCCTAATTGTGCATTTTTTTCCATTTTACCCGCACCGCTGTAGTCTGGGAAAAGGGCTGCAATGGCGCAGGCAAAAGGGAAATTGTTTGGGAGAATTTTCATTTCAGTGCTAAATTTCTCCCTCTTTCGAGACCCCGAGCTCTTTTGCTGGACTTTAGGACTTTGGCATTTTAACCCTGGAGTTAGTGAGGCCTTGTTCTTGCTCTCATGTGTTTTGATCTGATTTGGATTATGTGTTTCCTCTGTTTTTGGAGCCTGACAAACTCCCTAGGCATCTACCTTGTGTATGGTGACACACACACAGCACCTTCACTGCAGCTTCACAGAGAAATCCTTTACATTTCTCTTAAGGTTCAAATACCTTTTCGTGTGAGGATTACTGTTCCCAAGAATAGTAAAGTGAAATTGACTTTACTTGCCTTTTCGCTTCCTAGGTCCAGCACACCCCATCTTATGTGGAGTGCTGGGGGGGTTACTTAGTAGCCCCTTTTCCTACTTACTCATGAAAAAAATGTGATGTTACCCTCACGACTTTATATGGCTGGTGGCAGTGGTTTAATTTTCCTACCATTGTGCTTTTCTACCGCAGGCTGAATCCTCAGCTGCAGTGTAGCACCCATGGGTGACCCTTTTGGCATTTTTGCCGCAATTTTTTGTACAGGTGACATTTTTGCTGCAATTATATGACTGCATATCCTTTTTTCGCCATTTTCTGTTTGTGAGATCTTTCTTAGGTTTTACTCTACGCGAAACCTCTGGCTCCTGTGTGTCTGGCAGGGCAGGAAGCGAGGGAGGTGCCCAAAACTCATTGTCCTTAGTCTCCTTGGTTACCTGAATGCAGCCAGTGCTGATTGGCTGGCTGGCTGCCTGTCCTTGCAGGACAGCCACCCTGCTGTGTGAGTGACAGCTAGGCTGTGCATGAATGGGAGACACTGCATAAAAGGTGAGGCTTTAGGAACTGAAGACAGAGTCGACCACTAGACGAAACATCCGATGAAGGAATTGTGAAGATAAGCTTGCTGCATCCTCCTGCACCGTTTAACTGCCCGGTGAAGCCCTGCTGCTGTGCTGAAACGGCTTTTCCTAATAGACTAGAGAAGCTCGAGAAGGGACGACTTCTTCCCTTGGGTTGGTGGTACCAACTAACCCCAAGATGAACCTTGCTGGAAGACCTTCCCCAACTGGCTGTACTTCTTTGCTGCTTCTGGAACCGAGTGCCAGGGGTCGAGAAATCTGTAATCGAGTGCAACGTCTTTAAGCCGGACCAAAGCTCCAGGAAGGTCCTGAGGACCGACCCGAAGCAGGACGACCCAAGCTCGAGTCACCTCACCAGAGTGCTCACCAGAGTCACCTCACCAGAGTGCTGTAGCCCATTTAGTGGCCAAGATCCGCGGTGGTGCTCTTTGCCGGTAGCTGAAACCGCGAAGTGCTGCTGAACTGAACCTCTGAACTGCTGTGCAGGAGTCCTCCAGACAACCTCCCTCTTGCCCCCACGACTGAGGCCCAGCAACCCAGGATCTGCAAGTCTGCAACCAGGATAGAAGCCAGCTGGATCCTCTTCTTCAAACCTAAAATACTGTGCTGACTAACGGGTACTAGCCTCTTGTCTGTAGCTTGCTTGTCTCAGTTGAGATTTGCAGTAGCTGTCTTTCTAGAGTTATTCTTGCTTTAACTTTTCACAAGTGTAACAGCTTGTGGCCCATAAGTGATTTCCTACAACAAACTCTCTAACTTTGTGCAAGACCTTGTACTATCTAAGAAGTGCATCAGCTCCATAGCCATTGTTCAAAGTGACCTTGGCTGTCCTGCTCCCTTCAGACTCTTCTGTCCCATTGACTTTGATTATAACCGCCCCTCTGTCCTTCATAGGCGATATATTGGGTTTTTACTGCTGGGCAAAGTTTCTATCTAGACTTCATTGGGAGATTTTAAAAGTGCTCACATGCTCTGAGAACCCGTTAACCTTTTTCCTTCCATTAACCTTGCCTTTTCCACAACCTCAGAATTTTACCAAGTACGAAAGTGATATATTTTTTTATTTTTTTATGGTGTTTGGTTTACAGCAAACCATTACATACATTACATATTTAGTTTAAATTAAAAACATCATTACATTTCACAGGCTAAATATCATTTAGTACAGAAGTACAAAAGTTATATATAGAAGGGTGTAGGAAGTGTGTATGAAGCATCTCTAACGGATGTCAACTTGCTTATCTTGATTCTGAGAACGTGTTATGAAGTGTATTTTTGTTGTTGCACGTTGCCCTTTTTAAAGATTGCTTATTTAAAACCGACTGTTAAATAAATAAATGAATAATAATTTTACTAGAAAACACTGAGTGTAAGTGTTGATTTGAATACCTGTCACTATGAATATGTGTAATAACCCTACATCTCACATGGACCCCTCTTGAGATAAGCCTGGCTGCTCAGTCACTCTACCAACCGGTGTAGTACAGACTTATACCAAAGGTTGGGTTAACTATTGCCAAGAGGACAAGGCTGGTGCAGTCTCCCACACGGTGCTGCATACAATCTTGCCTAACAGAAATAAATACATAAAAAGAACAAACAAAATGTGGCACAGGTGCCCACCCTCTGGATTTATATGGCTATGCTCTTGGCTCAGCCCGTGGTGGGCTCCTAGAGCCAGTCCTGACCCCCAGCTGGGCCCTACCCAGGAATTCCCTGGCTCCCCCAGGTCTGCTCGCCAGTGGCGTGTGCACATGTTGCACCCTGTCATGTGTTGTTTCGGTGTTGGACTTCTATGTAAAGATGTGTTGTTGATTAGGGGCAGTGGGGGACAGGGGGGGTTGTTGTCATAATTTGCCCAGACGTCCACTCAATAACTAATAAATTTGGAGGTTGCATGTAGTTGTTTTTGTCCATATACACAATTCTTTCTACAGCTTTTATGCCTTGCATCCTGCATTATGAAATATTATGTTAAGTCATGATATGGCAGGTCATGTTATACAATGGCACACACTCAGGGCCTATCATTTGTAGTCCATTGCCCTGTACAATGCTTCTGATGGCCCACTGGCACCTCAAAGACACCACAACCATAGCGCCAAGTTTACATGGGATTATGGTACAGCACATCTTGGCGTGAACTAGCAACAGGAAGCCTTTAGGCATGGTCTGCTTTTGTGTGATGGGTGTTTTTTTTCTTCTAAAAAGGGATATGTAAGACCTGTGAGATAAACATTGGAGGGGCAAGGGGTTAAGTGCAGCAGTTACCCCTTATGTCCCCTCCATGTCTCTCAGTGCACCCCTCACTGATTGCTTAGCCCCATACTTGCATTCGCATTGCAGTTTGCCGTTAGGAAGGCCCCACATGTTTTGCAACTACAAGGCATGTAACACAAGCATGGCAACAAGTCAGTGGTGCATTTCCTAATCCCCAGTCCCTGAACTTTGATTCGGCTGGAGCTTGGAGCAGAGTAGCGACTGACTGTGGCATGTTGGCTCTAAAGTGGTATATTTGTCTTTACCCATTTACATTTTCCAAATGCCTGCCTGGTAGCATTCCACCCCTGATCCTGCCTGCCCAATTGGTCAAGAACTCTTTAGTGTGTGCCTTTATTTATTTAAGCCCCCTCCCATGGACCACATGTTGCAGTGTCTACCACCTGCATTACTGGTGTGGACTGACTGGAGCCTTAGACCGGAGAGTGCGAGGAGTCTGGCTACACCACGTTTAAGGGGTACTTATTTTTATTTTTACAGTGTGTGTTTGTTTATGCGCGCAAGAGCTTGAAAGAGTGTATGTGACTGAATGTTAGGGTGTGTGGCACCAGCACCATAAATTGTGAGAGACCTGTCAGAGACTTGTCCTTGAATGATTTTGCAATCTGACATATCTTCTGGACATCAATGTGAAAGTGTTTTACAGTGGTAATATTGGCATATGGTTGGGGATGATAAAGTAAAGTGTTTTACAGGCCAGTGCTGAAATATGTCAGATGCAGTTGACATAAACATGTGCTTTACATTTGCAGTGCTAGCAAATATGAAAAGGACACTAAAATGAAAGTATTTTACAGTGGCAATACTGACATGTGTTTCATCACAGGCAACATGAAAACATGTTTTAAAGGCAATTCTGGCATAGTTGATAAACACTGGCACCATGAACACGTGCTGCACAGTGGAAGTGCTGGCATATATGTTGGTTACCATCATGAAAGTGTCTCACAGTGGAAATACTGACATATATGGTCACAGGCAGTGCCAAAATGTGTTTCATAGGGCAATGCTAACATACGCCACAGGCATAGGCCCCATAAACAGGTGCTTTAGATTGGCAATGCTGCCATAATTGGAACAATGCCCCCCTGTACACTCTCTGACCTGGTACCCATCAACAGGATATTTTCACAGAACCAATTTTTAATTGTATGGCTTTTTACCATGTTTTCTATCAAAACCTGCACTGTAAAGAGCACAATTTTCACCCATTATTTAAACAAATTCCTCAGGAGGAGAAAACCACCCTGAATCCTCTGACACTGGTTCAGGCTCCCTCCATAAACTCTGCGACTCATGTAAGTTCAGGGGAAACAACACACCATCCATGACAAAATCTACAGCTGCCACTGACCTGGTATCATTCATAACAGAGGTGTGTAGAGGAGCAGCCAAGTGCCCCTACAGGAAGTCCCACCCCCTTCACGTCTATATGCCATGCGTGACACCAGCGGTTACAACTATTCCATGTAGAATCTTTGAGAAACGGTATCCATTAAGAGGACCCAATTAGATGTATCCCTGAGGAGATGATAATCTCATGGAGGAAGTCCCTAAAGGAATATGAAAATGAGAGAAAGAGGAGCTAAGAAGACTGGATGAAGAAAAGAGTGTATGAACTCTATAAAATTTGATGACGAAGAATCGAGTAACCTTTCATATGCGAAACGAAGATTGCATGTGTGAAGAGCACTGCAGAAAATACAGGCCATTCTAAACCTGTACATACACAGTAACGCAAGTAGACTAAGTGAAGCCAGCAGTATATAGAAGCTGGACATCAGTGTCACATATTTAGTAAGCTTAAACCCATGGAGAGGGGCTGAAGGCTGTGTCGCAGCAAAGAATTGCCAATCACCCAAGACCGTGGAAGACTTTGGAAAGGCTCTCTGACTTAATGTCAGGGCTGAAGCAGCCAAGAACTGGTTATCTATTCTTGGAGATGTAGAACGTGAGAACCCAAATCATCTCGTATTAAGGTGCAAAGAAAGAACACCATGAGTGTCAAGTTTTATTCATCGAAGACAATTAAATGTTGTAAAATGGATCGAATTGTGGTCCCCTGTCATGTGAGTCAAGGATGGAAATAGAGTTGTCAGGCGCGTGCTCACACTCCCTTATATTCTATATAAGGATACTTTGAAAGGCGAAGTTCAAAGGCAATCTTCATGGCAGAGGGCATGGGTGATGAGAGATGATGGGCTAATTGGAGAGAGGTAATGTCATGTCCACCTCCTGGATCCTGGGGTTTCGCTTACGTGCTGCTAGTGGGCTGAATGTACTAGAAGAGCACAAGCATGCCAACCAATTGTAGAGCGCCATATAACAAAGGGCCTAATATGAGTTGAAGATGACTTGCACTAGGGGTGGCCATGAGTTGTCCACCTGACTGTAGAGACCCAACCACAAATCAACCCCTTATAGAAAGTATACTTAAAGGTTCCCTTTGAGAGTATCACAACCCCCCATAGGTATTTCTTATTTTCCATGTAGTATGACGAATTTGTACTATATAAATGTCATTTGTTTATATGATGCACCGAGAGCTTGTGCGACATCCGTTGATGTTCGTTATAATTCCCTGATTTAGACAATTGATAATAAAACAGTTGAAGTTGCCATCTTCCTGAGTTGGTTCGGTTATTTGATGTAAGAATTACTCAGTTTCTCATCCACTGCATGATTTGTTACCACAATAATAAGGGCTCTAACGCTCACATGATAGCAGGTGGGATGGTTCAAAAAGATCCCATCAAGTTCGTCCCCAGTCTGTCGGACGATCAGTATCCTCCGTCATCTAGCTGGAAGATCGCAGGTTTTCCTGCGGAGAGAGGCTGAATAGAAATCTTTCAAGAAGAACTGAGACGGCCAACAGGGTCCCTCTTTGACGAAATCCCTGCTTGGTTTCCGCGGGGGCTCTGCGGACGGAAGGTGAAAGTGGTCGGTTGGATGTGGCGACAATACTGAGGGCCTTGAGTCGATTAACATACAAATGGTGAGTAGAGTAAGGGGAATGGAAAATGAAGGGACAAGGTTGTGGTAAATTTAAAAGTAACGAGAACGGGAAATATTGTGTGAAGATCGAGAGTAGCGTGTATAAACCTGGCTCAAGAGAGCTACAGAAGAAGTCGTCTCACACTCCAGAGAGAGTCAATAGGCTACGTGTGAACAGGTTCATATAAGGAGACGAGTTAAACTCTGTGACAGGGTATTTAATTAGAGGTGAGAGGAAAAAGGGTGATCACTGTGTTTTTATGTGCAAAGTCGACTAGTCTGTCTGTGTACTATATGTTAAGTAGAGGTGTCGAAGAGCGATACAAAAAGTTGTGAAAGAATTGAGATAAAGTCAAGGAGTTATATCATCTATCTAGGGAAGTGGTTGGTACCAATATACAGAGGTAGACATAGATAATTGAAAAGATAGAGGCTTGAGCGGCGATTGTTGGAGCGTGTTCATATTTGTTGTTTTTAAAGTATTGAAAAAGTGGTGAAGGTATTTTACAAAATCTGGTAAGTATTGACAGTCAATTGAGACTCGTCACAATGGGAGGCATTACTCCTCTGATGCATTTATGTAAGACACTGCCAAAGCTCATTCCCAAGCTCAAACAGTATAGTGCAGAATGGCTGAAAGGTACGGCAGCCAAGATGTTCATGCGTGGCCACAAGGGGGATCACTGTCAAAAGCAGTATTGCAACACATAACCACATAATTGCACGCTGCGTACACGGGGAAGAAATTGGAGAAAAGGCTAGCTATTTTAGAGCTCTGGAAGATGTACCAGGAAGGGAGGGAAGATCCGCCACCTGAAGAGTAGATACTTAATCAGTGTAAGGAGGAAGGTGTTGAGCCCTCTGCACCCCTTACCTCGCCTGATGTGAAAGGCACTAGTACGGAAGATATAGGGTTGTATCCTTTAATGGAACTAAAAATGGCGACTGGGTATAGTAATCCGATATACGAACCGCCTGCTTATAGCAGTGACAATAGACCAGAGGAGAGTAAGAGAAAAGAGGAGACCTTTTAGAATAAAGAAGAGAAGAGTGAGCAATCGATCGAATGTATCAACAGAAATAGAAAGGGAGATTAAGAGATGCAAAGGAGAAAAGGATAAAGCTGACGAGGTAACACTTGTGCAGAACGAATGGATGGCAGGACCGATATTAATCAAGCTAGATGGGAAAAGCATTGAGGAAGTAAGGCAAAGAGAAGATCAAGACATCCAAGAAAGAAAAGATAGGAAACGAGAAAAAAGTGTGACGGAGTCCGACAAATGACATAGATGAGTGGCACCTTAACATCACTAAGGAAGACATTCTTATAAATCTGAAAAAGTTGAGCAGCTCAAGGGCGCCTGGGCCATATGGCTTAACGAACGTGCAACTGAAGAAACACCCAGAGGCCTGGGCACATTTTTGTTACATTCTCTTTAAAAACATCCAACTATAAAAGAGAGTTCTGAAGTCTTGGAAGACTGCAATAATTGTCCCAGTGTTTAAAAAAAGAGATGGTTCAGAGCCGAAAAAATTACAGACCCATCGCATTACTTGATGTGATTGGGAAGGTCTTCGCTACCCAAATATTGAAACAACTAAGAGCGTGGATTAAGGGCACAGGACAATAAGATATCCAACAAAGTGGCTTTGTAAAAGGGGTAGGGTGTTCGCTGAATTTACTGTTGATCAATTTGCTGAAAATGGAAGCTTTAAAGAACAAAACAAAGGTATATATAGCATTCGTAGATCTGGCATATGCCTTTGACAGCGTTGATCGACAGTTATTATGAACAAAGATGACACAAATGAACTGTCCTCCCCATTTATTAAGACCAATACAAGAACTTTATTCGGAAACATCGATTAAAATCAGGCTAAACGCGGCAGGTGCCCTATCAGCGCCGATAAAAATCGAAAAAGGCGTAAAACAGAGTTGCCCCTTGGGTGCTACACTATTCAATTTACTAACAGCTGATGTCAGCCAAGACCTGAATCAGGTCAGCGCCTTTCCCCCTAAGATAAATGGTCAAAACGTAGGACATATGGTATATGCTGACGATATGGTACTATTGGACCAAACACCAATAGGATTACAAAAAAACTGACAGCTTTGAAAAACTATATGGACAAAAACGGTTTGGTAATAAATGCAAATATAACTGAGATATTAGAAAGAGCCACAAGCCGAACAGGAAAAAAACACTCATGGACAGTGGGTGACGCACAAATTGCTTGTGTAACTCAAGCTCAATATCTTGGTGTCACAATAAACTCCAATATAACAGATGGACCAATGGTACTAAAAATACAGAGAAAGTGTAGGATGCTGGGGGCTCAAGCAGCGGCAATTAACAGAAAATACGGAAAATTCAGCTTAAAACCGGTGATAGAATTTTATAGAGCCAAAGCGATTCCGACGCTAATCTTTGGTGCTGAAACAATGTTAGGCTGCTCGTTCAATACCTGGACCTGGTGTGAGAACACCTTTTGGCCCTGAACTCTTCAACTCCCAAAAGGTGCTCCTGTTGCTTGTTTACGCTATGAACTAGGGCTTCTATCAATCAATGCGATAGTCCAATGGAAGACCCTAACATTGTATAGAAAGATCTTGGGAGCCGACAATCTGCCCCAGTTTAAAATACTAAACTGCCCAAACAAGTCTACAACAGATTCTATCTTCACTCAGTGGAAAGCAAATTGTGAAAAAACATTAGAGAATATCAGACCAAATGCTGAAACTCTACTACAGAATCCCAACAAAGTGAAGAAGAAACTATGGGAATGTGATTGGTGCGAAGCGATTGGTCTAAGAGCAACATATAGGCGAATGGAAGATACTCCTTCGGAAGCAAGGATGTTGAATAAAATACCACATTACTTCATATGCTTCCCTTGTCCGACCAGAAGAAAACGATTCATCATGTTTCATCTGAATCTATTCAAGACAAAGCAAGTACTAAATCTCTGGAAAAGAAGTGAGGTAAAAGACGAACTATGTCGATTTTGTGGGTTGCAAAAAGAAACCTTAAAACATTTGGTTCTGGATTGCATCTCTTTCCAACCTGAAAGAGAAATTCATCTTAAAAACGCAAACATGGGGAGTCGATATCTAACTAAGGAGGACGTATGGGCTCAACTTCATGAGGGCTCGAATAGACAACTAATGTATGCATTAACGACATATCTTGGAGCACTAACAAAGAAACTGGAATTAAACGATCCGAGGGATGAGACGATGGAAGTTGATAAAACAACCAATGGTTGAAGGAGAGGAATAGATAAGAATGGAATTGGTCGCATTGGACTAATCTGAAGAGCGTGCAAGTAAAGTTGTGCGATCTTTCTTGCTAAAACTGTCAAGAGAGGAGTTTGTAATGTTCACATTATTTTAAAAGTTTGTAATTAAACTGATAAAAAAAAAACTAAAACAAAAACAAACAAAAAAAGGAGGACGAACATAAACGAAAGAGCAGGGAATGACGAGAATAGATGTATCAGGAAGAGCAAGAGAAAAAGGAAGAATGGGTAGAGGAGCAAAGAAAGTATGACAACAGGCAGAAAGCAATAGAGGACAGGCATAAATGGGGAAGGAAGAGAGAGGAGGAGGAAACGCAGAAATTGAGGAACAAAAGAATACATAGACGAAGAGAAGAAGAAGAAAGGAGAGCAGGGGCAAGGAGAGACAAACGAAGGCAAGAGGAGGAGAGAATTAGAAGGGAGGCGAGAAAGCAAAGAGAATTAAATATATAATTAGAATACAGAAGGAGACAGTGGGATCTTGATAATAGCCTCATTTGCAAAGGAGCAAGTAGGACCAAAGCCCTGCAATACGATGGGACAGAATAGAAGAGTTCCTTCCGTTAAAGGGAGCAATGGCAGGGGCATCTAGAGTAGTATTAGGAGAAGAGAACTTTGATATAGGAAGTACTGGAGACAGGTTTGATAAAGCCTATCAAGAATTAAAGGAAGGTAGCAAATCTGAAAGCCGAGGGAAGGGGGATCAATCCCTAGTATTCCAATCACGAGGTGAAGGAGAAAACCTGTTTAGCCTCGAGCACAAAGCCTTATCCTTAAACAGACTCAACTTAGATAAGGGTGAAGGGGACGAGAGTCCCACTAGTTGGGGACTAGACATGTCAGACGAGGAAAGAGAATCCTTCCTTGGGGAAGAGGGAGGAGGCGCATGTGTCCCAGAGGGAAGCCTGCGGACTGACAAGGAAGTAAGATGGTCAGATCTAGAGCAACCTAAGGATAGGACGCCAGATCCCATAACATACCCAGAGCGGCCCTGAGGATGATTGTATAGTGAAAAGAGAAAATCACTGCCAAATGTGAGCAGATTAAGGTCGCTAACAGTAAGGAGACGGACAGGGACAATTGTCCCTACCATGGATAGGCAGACAATGGGAGCCGACCTCGGGTTAGAGTTCACACAGTTTCCCTTATTGGAAAAAGGGGGAGCAAGAGCACAGATGGACAAGGATAATTTAAGGTGCAAGCTCCGGAGCTTGACTTCAGGTGCTAGGAAATGAATATACAAGTTAGAGAAAATGATAGGGAGAAACACATTAGCCATGGGGGACATTAAGGGTCTCTTAGCAGCCATTCTTGGGGAAAGAGCTGATGACATATGGAGGAGTACAGGCTATTCAAGTGTGACAGCACAGAACACAGCGAATGATGGGACGCCATTTAATAATTGCAGAGCAGATGTGTGGAGTTCTCTCAAGTTACAGTATCCTGACAAATCAGATATGGATGCAATATGACACTTGAGATGAAGGAAGATGAAGACCCTATTGCTTACATTCAGGATATTCAAGAGCATTGGCAACTTGAAACGCGTGTGCTGTGGGGAAAATAACGTGGTATTATTTTACCACATTTTATGTCAGGGGTTGCCCAAGCAAGTACAGAGGCAAATCAAGAAACAAGTCTGAATGGAGGCAAAACCATGGGCTGAAATACAGCTGATGATAGTGCATCACTGTCGGCTTGCAGGAGAAAAACAAGAAGAAAGATGAGGCAATGAAATCTGAGATCAAATTAGTTCAGAAGAAATTGTCAAAATATACCATAGAAGGGGCAGTATTGACAAGCAGAGAAGGGTGGGAATGCAGCAAGCAGCGGGTACATTGCAGGTGAATAATCAGCGCTCAATGGATCAAGTAAGAAATGGGTTCATGCCACGAGGCAGAGGTATGGGCTATAGTGGTAGGGGTGGATTTCAAAACAATCAATGTGGGTTTCAAAATGTACAGAATGAGAATCAGAATGTCCAAGGAGGATATAACCAAGGGGGACTAGTCAGACGGGCTCCCCCTGTATGTTGGACTTGTGGGATGACAGGGCACATTGAACGCGTATGTGGGAGCCAAGGGAATGTACAGAATGGACAATTTTCAAGTAGAGGGACAGCTTATCCTCCACCATATAGCACACAAACTAGGGAAGGGTGTGCCCAAGATCAGACAGTGTCTCAGACACAGCAGCCAGAGCAAGGGCAACTGAATCCACCACAAGGGCAGTCGAAACACGCCCCCATGCAGACACAACAGTATGCAAACACAGGACAACTACTGACAGCTAGAACAGGAGGTATCACTGTGGTTGGAGGAGATCCTTTCACAGGTACAGGGTTATGCATGTACCCGCAATAGCACAGCTCACAGGGTGACTTGATGTGTTCAGTACTATCTGTGACACCTGACCCCCAAGAGGAACCAAGGACTGATGTAACGACCAAATGGTCCTTTTTAGCATTTACATATTGACTATGTTGATATGCTCCAAGTATGTAACTGATATAGGTACCTGATAGTGGTGTTGTGTCCCTTCTCTAGGTGGATCGAGGCAGGTCTGTGCACACACCCTGACGCCACTTTGTATAGTGAATTATTTAGTACAGTAAGTCTTTCCAAGATGGGGTGTGTGTGAAGTGCTGAAATCCCATAATGGGCCACATTTTGTTAATGAAGTATTCAAACAGATAGAGCTTCTATTGAATATTAAACACAAGTTTTCTTCTGCTTATCACCTGCAAGCAAACGGAATATGTGAGAACTCAACGGCCTCCTTAAAGAAAGGATTGCCAAAATCAAACTGACTTTGATAAAGGGATGGCTGTACTGCCTGCCCTAGCTTTATATGCCCTAAGGAATCAGCCCGGCTCAGACCATCACCTCACCCCACACGAGCTAGTGACAGAAAGACGAAAGCAAACGCCTCTTACACTTCCATCGAGGAGTAGAAGTGATGGCCAGATTACAGTGAAACTGTTAGGTGATGAATTGCATAACTATTTGACATGAATGACCTCTAGCATCTCCCTCATTTCAGAACAACTCAAGCGTCAGAGGGGGGGGGGTCTCAGAACACAGATGAAGACCATCCAGCAACTGGATGTTCTGGACTATTAACGGCACCTAAACTATTTGTTTTTTTTTAATAAAACATTTTATTGGTTTGAGACAAACAAACAAACAACATAAACACACTGTCAATACAAGTCATTGATTGTTTCCCACCGTTATTACAGACAGCATTTCAAAATTGAGTTCACTGCCCCTTCACAGGAGCTACATTCGATTTCCCTGCTTTATTGGTACCCTGGATGTCAAGGGGCGCCACATTCTCTTTTCTTATTTGCTCATACAGAGTCACCTTTCAGTGGGCGTCTTCCCATCTTTGCCATACCTTTTGTGCCTTGGCCGGACATCCTCTGGCTGTGTATACCCTGTGCTCCATTGCAACACAGATGTCTACGTCTGTCGTCCATTGTCCATAACTCGGAGTCACCTCCGATCCCCATTTGTGAGCAATGTTTCTTTTAATAAGTGCGGTAGTGGTGAACACAAACAGTTTTTCATATTTTGACAGGTCGACTTCATCGTCTATTCCCAACAGTAACAGCTTAGGATCTCTGGGGATCTCCTTACCTAGGACTCTAGATAGTTTGTTGCAACAAGCGTCCCAGAACTGCTGAATGTGTGTGCATGTCCGGAGTATATGAAAGAAGGTACCTTCCCCTGTCTTGCATCGCAGGCAGGTTGGGTCATTTATCCTTCCCCATTTGTAGAGAGCCACTCTAGGATAGTATACTCTATGTAGTATCTTTAACTGTATCAGCCTGTGCCTTGACGATATGGCTACCTCCCTAGGAAACATCAGAGCTATGACCCATTCTTCCGGCAGTATTGTACCCACATCAGACTCCCATTTTGTCTGTAGAGCTCGCAATTCTGTCGTGCCAAAGGAGGTTATGACACTATACAGGACTGACGTCACTTTCTGAGTGATTCGCTCTGGGAAGAGGTTCCTTTCTATAGGGGTGAATTCCGGCAATGCGGTCATATCAGGGAGATTGCCTTGTAGTGCGTGTTGCAACTGAGTATAATGATATTGTTCAGTTTGGGGAAGTGTGAGGTTGAGCGCCAGCTCCGAGAATGGAATTACGATGCCCTCTCTCACGACGTCACCCATTGTTAGTGTTCCATGTTGGGACCAGAGCGGCCACTTGGGGAGATTGTATACACCCGGGAGATTTCTTTTGTTCCACAGTGGTTGGGCTAGCGACAGCTTGTTGCCCCATTCCACAAATTTGTGTGCGTCCGTCCAGATTTGGGTTAGGTGTGTCTGCATATTGGAGATGTTTGGACGGGCCCTTTTCCTATAAAGATATTGCATGACAGGGTTTTCAGGAGTGTCAATTTCTAATGCGCGGTTATGCGGTGCGGATTTGTCCCCGTGCAATTGGTCATTTACGATTGTCAGTTGGCTGGCCCAATAGTATGTCTGTATCCGGGGAAGCCCTATTCCGCCCGCCCAAATGGATCTTTGGAGCGTGGCAAGTGCTATGCGGGGGGGGGGGCATCATTCCACAGCAACTTTCGGATTGATTGATCTATTTTCCCGAATACGTTCGGGGGGACGTGAAGTGGGGCATTTTGTAATATGTATAGGAGTCGGGGCAGGGACATCATTTTAAAGAGCGCTGCTCTGCCTAGTAGCGTCAGGGGGAGGGATGCCCAGTGTTGGGAATCTTCCGCGAGTCTCGTCATCACTGGGTGTAAGTTTCTGGGGACATAGTCATTGAGATTATTTGTGACAAGTATACCCAGGTACTTGAATTGCTCCCTTTCAACCTGATAGGGGCATTGTGGGGGTATCGCCTGTTCTACCTGCCCTAGCGGGAACAGGATGGATTTAGCCCAGTTGACCTGTAGGCCGCTGAAGGCGCCGTATTTTTGTAGCACTCCGGTCACTATGGGACAGGATCTTACTGGATCGTACAGATATACAAGCAAGTCATCAGCATACAGAGACACCCTGTCTTCCCAGCTTTCCAACCAGCGGAAGCCCTTCCATGTCTCATTGCCTCTCAATAGTATCGCGAGTGGCTCGATTGCTATCGCGAATATCATGTCTGACAGAGGGCATCCTTGCCTGGTTCCCTTTCCTATTTCAAAGGGGTTTGATGTATAACCGTTCACCTTTGTGACTGCTGTTGATGCTTTATACAGTAGTTTGACCCAGCTCCATTCTTTACATTATCTCCCAGATCGCTTCCCAGCGTACCGAATCGAACGCCTTTTCAGAATCTACCGCCAACAGGCCTAGTGGGCCCTGAATGGTGGGCGCGTTTTCTATCGCCGTATGTAATCGGTGTATGTTCATGCGCGTGGATCTTTGTGGCATGAATCCACATTGATCCGGGTGAATCAAGGAGGATATAATTGGCTGGAGTCGATTAGCTAGTGTTTTCGCTAGGATTTTGGTTTCGGTGTTGATGAGAGAAATCGGTCTGTAAGAACTGCATCTATCCGGGGGTTTGTCTGCTTTGGGTATTACCACTATAGTGGCTTGTCTCAGGTCTCGTGGGAGGAATCCCTCGCTGTGGGAAGTTTCATACATTTTTAATAGATGTGGTGTAATTATGTTTGTACCCATTTTTTTCCACACCTCTACCGGGAAGCCGTTGGGCCCCGGGGTTTTCCCGGGTTGGAGGTCCGCTATGGCTGCGGACAATTCGTCCTCCGTGATATTCGTGTCTAGGAGGGCAGTTTGTTCGGGTGATAGAGAGGGAAGGGTAACTTCTGCTAGGATTGTGGTATCAATGGGGGAGGTTGGTGCTTTGTAGAGCTCCCTTTAATAGGAGGCGAACCCCTCTGCGATGTCCCGGTCCGCTGTTAAGAATGTGTCCCCCTGTGTCCTAATCGCCCTGACATGTCAGAGCCCTTCATCTCGCTTCTCCAGCCATGCCAGCATTTTGCCCGCTTTATCCCCAGTTTCGTACACTCTAGCCCGCATTGCTGTGTGTGCCTGTTTGGCGTTGTCGAGGGCGATGTTCTCTAGTTGTTTTTGTGCTATTTGCAATGCCCAGAGAGATTCCGGTTGGCCTTGGGATATATGGGTTGCCTCTGCCCTCTGCACTCGCAATTCCGCTTCCTGGATTGATTTAGCTTGTTTTTTCTTATGGGCCACAATCCGGGAGATAAGTTCCCCCCTTAATACCGGTTTATATGCTTCCCATACAGTTGTTGGGCTGCCTACAGAGTGTTCGTTCACTTCAAAGTACAATTCTGTAGTTTTTTGTACATGCTCCAACAGTTCTGGGAAACCCAGGTAGTAACTGTTCAGCCGCCAGGTAGGTGGGGGGGGTCGGTCTATCGGTATTGATTTCTATCATGAGTGGGGAGTGGCCTGATATGCCCCTGGGTAGGAATTGCGCTGCACTTACTAGGTGTATTTCAGATGTTCGCAGAAAAAAGTAGTCAAGCCTTGATAATGAGGCATGTGCCCCAGATAGGAACGAGTATTCCCTCGTGTCAGGGTGTAGGTGCCTCCACACATCTTTCAGTCCCATGGCATCCGTAAATGTGGCTAATTTAGTGCGCGTGGAGGGGTTTCTCGCGCGGATATGTGTGCGATCAAGCTCCAGGTTCATTACCTCATTGAAGTCTCCCCCCACTATCACCAAGCTCAAGGGATCTTCAGTGATTACGGGTGTTAAGTCGTCAATTAGGGAGGTAAATAAGGTCGGTGGGGCATAAATGGCTAACATGGATATGGAGCGTCCCCAGAGAGTCCCGGTTATATGTACATATCTGCCTCCCGTGTCCTGTGCAATGGTTAACAGTTTGAAGGGCAATCGCCTGTGTATTAGGATCAGGACTCCCCGGGCCCCCACGGAAAAGCCTGAGTGCAATGCTATGCGGTAATTTGATCGCTTGAAAAGGTTGCAGTTCGTGCCCGCTAGGTGGGTTTCTGTTAGGAAGGCTGCGTCTGGCGCATGTCGATTTAGTTGTTGTAAAACAAGGTGCCTCTTAATGCTACTGCCCAGCCCAGTCACATTCCTGTTGTTGGATTCCATCATATCAGATAGGCATTGGCCGTGGCGGGTTGTGCTGTGTGTGACGTGTGGTAGTGAACTTTATCTCTCCGGTGGGAGCCAGATCCCGACCTATAGTGTGCTGTAACTTCTGTGCCCGAGTGGAGCCACAGGCCATTTTAAAACAAGGAACTAACCAAATAACTTCTGATGCAATTTCAAACTACCCTACCCCCTCCCCATACACCCTGCCCCAACATGAAGTATCTGTCGCCCGAACATCAGTCCGAGCTCGCCAATGGTTTGCTCGGACAACAGTTAACAACCCTTACAACTTCTACAACTGTTCCCACGTAACTAGGGGGTGCGTGTGTCCGAAACGGCCGCTATATATTTCCTCATCCGTGTCAAATACCTTGTTGCATTGTTTCCATCGGATGCCGATCCTCCGTCATGGGTCCCGCCATTTTGGGTGATCGGTCGTGCCTTGTCTCCCGCCTCAGCCCTCCCCCACAAGTGGTGGCATAATGTCATCACGGTTCGGTGGTTGGTCCGGGGGGGGTCTCTGGCCGGAGGATTTCCAGGAAGTGCGGGTCTGCTTCTTCGATTCGGTCTCCAGTCGCCATCTATGTGTAGTTCTGCCCACCTCCATGCCTCTTTAGGGTCAGTGAAGTGGACCGTCGTCCCTTTATGGAAATATTTCAGGTTTCAGTTGGGCCGGAAAGATTAGGCCATATTTGACATTCAGAGAGCGCAGCTGTCTTTTGATTTGCTCAAATGATTGCCTTGCCTTTTGCACTTCTCTTGTATAGTCCGGAAATATGGCAATTCTGGAGCCATTATGGGTGATCGAGCCCCTCGTGCGTGCCATTTGCAACAATGCGTCCCGATCTCTGTAATTCAGGAACCGTGCCACCACCGTGCGTGGCGGGGGACGCCCCGTGGGCACTCGTGAGCTCGTACTATCGAGAAGAATTTGGAGAAGTTCTTTTTGTCGAACAGGTCGATGAGCCATTGTTTCAGGAACAGTTCCATGTAGTCACCTTCGGCCTTCTCAGGCAAGCCTAGGATGCGTACATTGTTCCCTCTCGACCTGCCCTCTCCTTCGTCTACTCTCGCTTCCAGTACCTTCAGGCTGGCCGTGGTTCTGTGGAGTTGCAGCTCCAGGCTCCTTAGTCCATCCTCCGTCCCAGATATATGCTGCTCGGCCTCACCGGTGCGGGACGTCAATTTTTGGAGATCATTGCGTAACCATTGATTTTCTGTTCCATGGAGGCACGGGAATCGGCGATCGCCGCCATAAGGTCCTTCAGAGAGATTGCTCCTGTTTCCTCCTCCATTGTTTCACTGCAGTCTCGCTCTACCGGTGCATTCGCCGCGGCAGTGGTGAATTCATCAATTTTGCTTTGAGTACTGGTTTTCCTGGATTTTTCTTTCCCCATGTCAGAGGTCTTTACACAGGAGTTTCTGCGTAACATGTGCTGCCAGTGAGTCCAATGTCCTATGAACACCTTTCGATTCGGGCGGCTGTGTGCTGGGGGCCAGTTAGGGCTTGGCACGGGAACAAGTCTTTGTCTGAGGCGCCTCAGGCTCTTCTTTTGCAGGCTTCTCACTTACACTCATGGGGTAGCGCAGCCGTGATCACTGCCCCTTCGACCGGGCCCGTCCCCGTGTGCGTCTCCTCCAGACGTTGCACTTTCTCTCTCCCGGACCGCCTGGCGGACGAGCGGGAGGCTTGCCACCCCCCTCAGCGGGATGGGCGTCGGGGTGGAGACAAGGCGGCCTTCCTCTCGCGGGCAACCCCCACATAGCCCCGCTCCGTGCCTCACCGTCTGTTACTGTCCACCCGCAACCCACCGCGTCGGGGGACGCCCCAGGTCCGCTCTCCACACCTCTCGTCTCCTTTAGCCGGCGTCTGTTCACAATATCGTATCTTTGCTGCGTAGGCAGATTTACATCGGCACGTAGCCCGGCACCATCTTGGAATCGCTCCCACGGGACACGTCGGGGAGATCTCTGTCCTCCGGACGCCTCACCGTCGCACTTTTCACTTCGATTTCCTCACGAAAGTTCGCAGCAGCGGTTCCCCTCGCCGATGGTGTGATTAATAATTGTCGTTCGACACGGATGGCAGGCGATTTAAGCAGGATGTATGTAGCGGGGCCGGGAGCTCGAAGGCTCAGGTCCGCATCGTTCGGTAGCTGGCCACGCCCTACCTAAACTATTTGTTGGTGACACATGTTAATAATAAATTGCACGCAAAAGTGGCACGAGCCACATTTCCATGGCCCCTTTTGCATTGAAAATATCACCTGCTTGGCTTCATTTAAGTGATATAAAACCATACCACGGCGAGAGCGCCCCTCCCACTGTTTCCAATCTAGAAGCAAGACAAGAAGAAGAATTTCAGCGTGTTCAGACTCGATCAATGACGAAGAAGAAGGACTATAAAGCGACTAGTGAATAAAGGAAGATTTTGCATGTAGACTAGGGCTCGAGCAGACACTCCTTATAGATATTACAGCGGGAGTACAAACCCTTAAAGAGAGCCTTAGGAATCTTTTGAAAAATGGAATTTAGAAAAGTATTGACGTATCACAAATATGCCTGAACTTGATTGCGAGTTCGACGATTGGAAACAAGAGCAATATCCAGATTCATTTCTTACTGAGTATCTATTTGGTTAGCTCTATAGTTCTACCCGACGGGGATGTGCACAGACTTGTATTTGCTGTTTTTGTATTCATCCTTCAAGCTTATCCTTCTCTTGTCAGAAGAGACATTGATGTTCACACTTTTTTACAGGATCCTAAAAATGGCCCTGTAATCAGGAGGAGATATTGCAGTTGCATGAGTAAAATAGTTTTTTCCTTAATTGATCGTAGTGAGAATGGGGAATGTTGAAGCCAGTACAATTTTAAGGAATGAACAAGCCCGGCCAATCCCAGGATGGAGAGAGAGGTGGATGTCCATGGTATTGTGCAAAGTATACACCTGTACAATCACACTTTCTGTCTTTCCGTTTCTTCAGTTTAACACTCTCTATCACATTGGTTCAAATAAAGCAGATGTCCTTTAGTTGTCCCCACTATGGGAATTACTTTTGATTTGCTCACTTCCACTGGGGTAGAAGCTCCTGTGGTTCTTCCCAAGCAGAGAACTCTTTTCGATTTACTTCACGATCTCTATACAAGCACTGACCTTCTGGTGATGAGATATAAGAGAAGTGCAGAGGAAGACAATGAAGCGATAAACACATATCTAGACAATACAGCACACCTGGGTAATAACATGTGGTATCAGCACCTGAAAAAGGTGGGAAAGAGACATCTAAGGAGAGCTGCTTTGTGTGTTCCCTAATACCTTATGCTTTGGGAACCTCTAAAATATTCATAGCCACTGAAGTACCAGTGAGAAAAGCACATTGCTTGACACATCTTGCACTTTGCCTGACAAGAGGACAGTTTCAAGGCAGAACAGCAGCCATAGTGTGGATGAATAAAGCGGCATCTAAAAAAGTAGACAATTATGTGCAAAAGAGAAGCCCATTATGTGCAAGATTTAAAGACGAGGGAAGCCAGAAACAAAGCATCAAATACTAAAATATGAACAGCCTGGAATAAATGGGGCAGGAATCAAGATTGAAGAAAACAAGATTCTGCAATGCAAAGATAAGAATGGGAAGGAAATACGAGAATGCTGGGAAAGAGGTCAACTACAAATCAAAGGAACAGTGTTTACTCGCAAAGTATGAGCTAATGGACTGGTTGTGTGCAAAGCAGCAGCACTAACCGGACAGTGGGAAGTAGTTGTGGCAAATGCAGAAAAAGAATGCAAAGATCAATGGCTGAAGATTGCAAGATTGTTGACATGATTCAGCAATAAGGGAGGACCATTGCAGATACTGCCCCTGAAGAATGCGTCTTTCAGAAATAATGGTACGTAGAAAGTTGGAGAGAATCACCAGTGTGGCCGAGTTGTTGATGTACCAGGCATCAAGGAAGAAACAGCTGTCCTGATGGATCAATATTGTGCTTTTGGGTCCAGAGCCTACATGAATCTGCACAGGGATTGGGGAGGGATGGGTTCCTTGGTGCTTATCCGTGTTCCAGCGTTGGTGATTCCACAGAATTACCTGAACATTGGTGAAGTTCTGAAAGCAGAAGCTCACTTAAGAAGACAAAGAAGATCACTCAAATTTCTCAATCGAACAAAGAGGGAGAATTATTTCTCAGCAAAATCAATAGAAGCCTGTGACGCTATTCCATATGAGTACAGGTTATTCAGCCAGACTTCGGCAATATTCACGACTATCTTCTTGCCTGGAATCCAGATGATGGCCAATGCTAAATGGTTACAGATTACCAGATGGGGGCTTCTGCAGACCAGCAACACTACCATAAAGGGATTCAATGCTATCAAGGAAGAATTGAGGGCCATACGACTGATGACCCTACAGAATAGATATGTCCTTGACATGATCACTGCAATGGAAGGAGGAGCTTGCGCCAAAATCGGGCCATCATGTTGCACATTCATACCTTCTCATGATGACAGGAATGGGACCTTGACAGAGGCATAACGTTGCTGACAAACCTGCATAACCAGATGGAAGACGAGACAGGGGACATTGCAGATGATAGTTGGTTTGTGTCTATATTCTCACGGGTTCTACAGTGGATGGCGAATATCTTCAAGGTTCTTGGAGCAGCGTTAGTGATGGTGACGTTTGGGTTCTGTGTGATCAGGGTAATAATTACACAGTGCAAGAAGACAGCAAAGAAGGCAGTAGGAATGAAGATCTTGATCGATGTCGAGTCATGGTTGGGTCCCAAGGAGTTAACAGATGAAGATATCAGAAAACATATAGAGGCTAGTATCGTAGCACCTGAGGGAACGAAGTTCCTGCATCCAAAAAAATCACAAGTACGTAGGATGATGGGTTTACTGTCATCCAAATGGACAGTGCAGCTACATGACCTGAAGTGAAGATGAACATGTAAAATCAGCAGGATCCCTGAAGGGAGTAGTAAAGATCTGGACCCCAAAGAAGCACTTCTTCAAGAGAAGATACCAAAATGTGGAGATTAATGAAGGTGTGGTCGATGAATCAACCAGAGGGGGGAGTGTAGAGGAGCAGCCAAGTTCCCTTATAGGAAGTCCAGCCCCCTTCATGCCTATATGCTGGAAGCCAGAAATTGTGCCTTGCTTGACATCGGAGGTTATGACTAGTCCGCGAGAGTCTTTCAGAAAAGTTATCCATTAAGAAGACCCTATCGATGTATACCCGAAGAGATGACAATCTCATGGAGGAAGTCCCTGAGGAATATGAAATGAGAGAAAGAGAAGCTGGTGACGTCATAAGAATGAGAGTGGCGCACTAAGAAGACTGGATGAAGAAAAGAGTGTGTGAACCCTATAGAATCTAATTACGAAGTAAAGAATCGAGTAACCTTTCATATGCGAAATGAAGATTGCACGTGTGAAGAGCACTACAGAAAATGAAAGCTGTTCAAAAACTGTACAGAGGCAGTAATGCAAGTAGACTAAGTGATCATAGAAGCTGGCTGTACGTAGTAATTAGACTGCAGGCGAAGCCGCCAGTATATAGAAGCTGGACATCGGTGTCACATATATAGCAAGCTTAAACCCACGGAGAAGGGCTGAAGGCTGTGTCGCAGCAAATAATTAGCCTAACCGTGGAAGACTCTGTCAGGGCTGTCTGGCCTAATGTCAGGGCTGGAGCAGCCAAGAACTGGTTATCTATTCTTGGAGATGAAGAACATGAGAACGTGAATCATATCTTATTAACGTGCGAAGAAAGAACACCATGAGTGGCAAGTTTTATTTGTCTAAGACAATTAAATGCTGTAAAATGGGCCAAATTGTGGTTTCCTGTCACGTGAGCCAAGGATAGAAATTGAGTTTCCAGGCGCGTGCTCACACTCCCTTATATTCTCAGAGCTAAGGATACTTTGCAAGACCAAGTTCAAAGACAATCTTCATGGCAGAAGGCATGGGTGATGAGAGATGATGGGCTAATTGGGAGGGGAGGTAACGTCATGTCCACCTCCTGGCACCTGGGGTTTCGCTTACGTGCTGCTAGTGAGCCGAATGTTCAAGAAGGGTATAAGCATGCAACCAATTGTAGAGGGCCATATAACAAAGGGTCTTATACCTTGAGAGCCAATGATGTACCCTGTATCTAATATGTGTTGAAGATGACTTGCACTAGGGGTGGGCATGAGTTGTCCACCTGACTGTAGAGACCCAATCACAATCTGACTTCCTATAAAAAGTACACGTAGATGTTCCCTTTGAGCATATCGCAATCCCTGTAGCATTTTCTTATTTTCTACATAGTATGATGTCATGTATGATGAATGTGTACTATATTAACATCATTTTTGATATGATGTGCCGAGAGCTCGTGCGGCCTCCGTTGATGTCCCTTGTAACTCCCTGTTTTAGACAAGTGATAATAAAAGAGTTGAACTTGCCATCTTCCTGAGTTGGTTCCGTTATTTGTTGTTACTCAGTTTCCCATCCACTGCGTGACGTGTTACCACAATAATAAGGGCTCTAACGCTCTCGTGCCCTCTTATTAACCTCGTTCCACCAAAAGCTGCCGCAACTACCCCCACCGCAGAACAGCAACACACTTCACCAGGTTACGACTCGGAGAATGAACTTAGAGGGAAAAGTGTAGAGGCTGGTTTTCTAATAATGTGGTATAGGAATAGCCAATATGCAAATGATAACGTGCTCCACCCCTGAAAAACAAGTCCCTGAATTAAAATGAAGAGTAGCAGTATACCCTTGGAAGGCACACTTTCTCCATTTCCTCTTTCATATTATTTCATTCTCCTTTCTTTTATTTCTACTACAATTTAATTCACCAAATGATTTGGTGAGTAAAAAGAGTGTCCACTTTTTCAAATACAACCCTACTACTGAAGTTACCAATCTATAAATTTTCTTTGTCGTTATGGTGTTTCCACAAAAGGATGGTACATCTCACACACAAGCTCTGCCCGTATGTGGGGAAAACCGCAGAGGAATCACTGGTAGCCAGGGTTTGTTAACTATCATAACACTGAGACATCTCCCAGAGCCTCTGTGTTTAAGTGACAATGCTTTTAATAATACAAGACCCAGCATGCAATGTATCAAGCTAGGACTGTTTGAAAGTGAACAGGCATGATACTGGGCCACTTGACCGCTAGACACCTCTTTTAATGTATATATCTCTTCATAAGGAACCTCAAACATATGAAAAGAATGTTCATAGGAATGCAGGTAAGGGATTGGGCTTTCCAAATGGTAAGCGAGAGCTTCATGCTAACGAAGCACTGGTAGTTCTCCAGCTGTAGCAAATGTAACATGTGCAATAACTCCACCACTCTCACGCTATCCATGTCTGTGACTAACACGTGGCATACATTGCTCAGGCAAGCATTATGATGGTCTCTGGGCTCAAGCCGCATAGAAATGACTTACAATGGCGTATGTTGTTGTGGCAATACTTGTGACAGTCTTTGGGTACAAGTAGCATGACAATGTTTTACAGTGGCAGTGCTGGCATATATTGGTAATGAAACCTCCACTCTTGACAGCTTCCTAGAGTATTGAGAGTACTAAAGGATACAGAGTGTTCTAACAACCAGAAGGAAATGCTGTAAATGAAGAGATTTAGAGACTGCTGTTGTGTCCATTCTATGAAATCATTGACTAAATTGGGATTGTTATAAAACGGAAGTGTTTAAAATTGTCGTCTTTAGCCCCGCCCCTAAGGGTTGGAAGCCAAACTTCCAATTTAATGACTCCACCCCTCTCTTTGTTGAGAGCCACCTGTGTCGGGGGCCACGGATATGCTGCGATATATACCCGATATGAGTACAGAATATTTCCTGATATTATACTTGTGTTAATATTTCGGTGTCCCCTCTCTTTCTAGGTGTTGTGTGGGGGGCAACATCAGGAACTTCCCCAGGTGAGTTTAAAATATGAATGTACTGTTAGCGACTTTTAGGGTGCACTCAGGCGCTGCACATGTACAGATACATCAATTATGTAATCATAAAATAAATTGTGTTCTTGCATAGCGCTTCATGCCAGATTCCTCCCACTTCTAAGTGCTTTCATAACAGCTGTTATTGTTACCCGATTTAATGGTGCTCGATTCATACTGGATGGAAGGATGAAGGGCTGGGTTGGCCCTGCCTCAGGATTTGGAATTCCTGTGCTCATGTCACAGGAGAACCCTTAATCCCTTCACTTTGCACCTGAATCCAATTTACAGTGCAGTCTAACAAGTGCGCCTTTGTCTTGATGAAACCCAGGATCCAATCACGTCTCATGATTCTATTATACATCGGATCTCAGGCCTCTGGTTGGCTTGCATTGTGAGGACAGCCTCCAGAGCGTGATTACGTGTTATGTGGCCCTCCAGGTGTTTTGGACTATAACCCCCATAATCCCCTTCTTTTTATATTGTCATTGTGCTAAACAGGTATCGAACTCATGCTGCTCATCATTTTCTTCCTACCAAGACAGGCGTGTTGCCTTTGACCTATCCTCCTGACTCGCTTTTGCCTATCATGGCTAGGGCTGGTGGGAGCTGAAAGCCAAAACATCTGGAGGGACGCATAATGGATACCCATGTCCCAGGGGCCATCTTTCAAGTTTATGCAGAGCGATATCAAAGTGAAGAAAACTGGAAAGCCACATGTCGCGGCGAGTGGTCTAAACTATTTCATAGAATAGCCACCTATGCGGTTAGCAGCAAGTGCTTTTTGAAAGCAGGGGGCGTTAACAAGAGCCTGTGCAAAATCAAACATAAAAAACAGAAGCGCAAAAAGAAATCCAACTAGTATCCTGCCCATAATCCTTTGTAATAGACAAGGAAAAGAGACTGAAAGAGTCCCGCGAAAGTGACACATCAAACAAAAAGTCACGAAGAATTGTGAAAACAAAAACAAAATGATGAAAACTAAATGTAGAACAGGAGTCCGCACCTTCTGGTACTCCAGATGTTTTGGACTACATCTCCCATCAGGCCTAGCCAGCATAACCAATAGTGAGAGATCATGGAGGTCGTAGTGCATAAGGTCTGGAGATACAGAGGTTGCAGACCCCTGGTGGAGAAGAAAGGTACACTCCTGAGCTCTAGCAGCACAGAGCCATCCTGAGTGCCAATTCATAGTCCAAGACTACTTCCTCATAGCTCAGGCTGGCGGCCAAGATCATGTCCACGCATGAAGCGGTATGAGAGGTAACGAGATACAGACCATATGGTAAGAGAATAATAATCATTGTGCAAAGTTTGTATGGCGTAAAGATGGAGTCATCTAGCACACATACTAATGACAGAAGCAGGAAAAGACCAGCTAAAGCCAGATTAAAGTTTCAAAGTAAACGCAAGGGCGCCAGCTGTGCTTCTCAGGAGCATAGCCAAGTAGTCAGGTGATTGACAGCCCCAAAAGGATCCCACGGCAATAGATGGGGTACCGGGAATCAGTTCAGGCAGACACATGTGGTGGGCAGTTTCCTGCATTAGTCCAGTATAACTTGCAACTTCTTATCTTTGTTCAGGCCTTGGTCCACACCATGCAAGCAGGAGATCCACCTGCTTCCTGCTCTGCATAGGCGCAGTTCATTATGCCCTGCGCTTCTGGAGGCTAGGCCTTCTTACCAAAGAATCTTAGGTGCAGCGCCTCCATCGTGCTCCTGGGCAAAACTGAACGTATATGCTGTGAGTGAGCCGGTTCTCCAAGCAGAGATTTGGAGGGTGATCCTTATCCTCAGCAGGTGCCTCCCTCTCGAATAACGGCCCTGCCACCCTCTGTCTTGAGCCAGATCTTCTTAAATTCCGGAAACCCCTCAAGACTTTCCTCTTCTCCTCTTCCTTCACTCTCCCTCTACCCTGGTAACTTAGTTCTCAGCTTTTTCGATCTCCCCCTCCTCCTCTGTACAGCATGCTTACTGGCCGCTGGATGTACCTCAGAGTCTCACTGGTCCCTGGCACCCCCACCAGTCCTCCTTCGCACTTTCTTCAGGGCCCTACACCCTACCCCACTCAATGCACTTGAGAAATTAACCCATGAGAGCGGCTCTCTCTGCACTCACCCCAGTCTCAACAGACCGGGTGCACTTGATCCTCCCCCTTTCTGTGACCCTCCGTGCACTTGCTCGATCTGCACGCACTGCGCCGAAAATTGTATGTCTGTTCTCCCTTGTCTTCACCCCTTAATTGCACTGTCTAAAACTGCTGTCTCCCAATCTGTTATTTGTACTTTTTACGCACTTACTCTATTATCGTCTCAGAATTTCAAGGGCCCTGAGCGACTGTTTGTTTTTTCCCCATGCTCCCACTCTCCTTGAGACCTTTGAAACACTTGCCTGTATATAGGCGCTATATGAATAAACAATACCATACCATATCTTGGTTCTTGAATGCCGGTGAATGTTCCTATCAGCGGGCCTTAATTGTGAGAGTGGTACTGCCAACGAAAATCGTGGTGCAAGTCTACACCCGTTTGTGCATTACAAATTCTGTCAGGTAATTGATGAAGTGTTGGTCTGAGATTTGTTGGGGTTGTTGTAGACAGCATCTTGGTTATTTGCTGCACATGGACAGATGCTACAGTTAGCGCATGCCTTTGGGCTGCTTTTGGTAGCCACGTGTTGTGATCAGCAGAGTCCACCAGGATCGTCCAAGGGCACGGTTTGTGGTTGTCACAGAATTTAAGGTTTGCTCTTTGCCAGAGGCCACCGTGGTCATTGTCCCTGGGAAATCGAGGCCATTGTTTCCTCCGGGTGACGTACACCACCAAGATATGGTGGTGAAGGTGTTCGGGCCCTCGAAGGTTGGAATGGCCCGGTAATTCCCTTTTCGCGGGACCCGGAGCCGGACCCGAGTTTGGGGTTAGCCATGCCGGTATAAACGGCATAGCTACCTCCAACCTCGTAATGAGGCCCAATGAGCCTAATTCCGAGGTCGGCGGTAACCCGCCGGTGCCACCAGCGGTTTGCCGTCAACTCGGAGACACAGAATCCGCCACCTGACTTCACGGTATCACTGGGACATTATAAGTGCCGGCAGTGCAGGACGTCAGGTGGCAGGTTTTGTAACTCCTCATTCCTGTGGACTACATGGGAGTGGGGAGACGGAAGCACCGGCACTGTTGCTAACGGTGCGGGTGCTTCCGTAATTACTCTGACTATCGGAGGCGAAGCACTCGGCAGGGTTAGACCTGCCGGGCGCTACGGCCCCTGCAGGCAGACTAGTAGTGTGCCGGTCCAGATACAAGGATGCCGGTAAGCTTACCGGCACCCTTGTTTCCGGACCGGCACACTCGAAATGAGGCCCAATGTCCCTAAAATAGTTGTCAGTAGGAATCTGAACAAGTTAAAATCAGAGGACCTGGGCCACTCTCTAAAGTTACTTATGGACTCTACCATGGATTTGGATACCCTCTGCCCTCTAGGGGCCCTCTACAGAAGACATTTGTTCACTTTGATAGACCAAGTTGCTCCTATCCTATAAAGTAAAAAATGGTTAGAGATGGGCTGAGTCACCATAGCTGGTTTACACCTGTATTAACTAACCTTGACAGGCAGAGCACGTTCGGGCAAAAAACAAGACGGATGTAAAGAAGGCAGCATGGAAATCGCCGGAGCCAATCTACAAACTGAAAATCTATGAAACGGAAAAAGAGTTTCTTTAATGAACAAATCGAATGTGATGATAACAACACTAAGAAACTCTTTGGCATTTTTAAAAAAGATTGAAAACGCCAATGTGCAGCCTCTTCTAATGAGGATTGTCTCAGAGCCCAGCAGGCTTTCCTGACAAGGTCAACCTGGCCTATGCAAACACTGCTAACAACTTAAATATGGAGATGCCGCCTGAGACGTCGGAGGTTGGGGAAAGTGATGTACAACCACACGTCCGGTTTAAATCTGTTCCCTTGGCTGATATGGAGAGAGTACTTGAGATGAGAGTATGCACCTCACCACTTATCTGGGCGATGTTCACCCGTCCATATTTATTTTGGGGAATGTACAAATCTTTGCCCCTTTTCTTGTACGATTTGTGAATGTCGGCCATTACCCAAAATACCGTCCCTGGCACAATTAAAGAAGTTGGGGTAAGCCTGTTGTTAAAAATATCAGACTTAAACCCTGAAGAAGCTGTGAACGTGAGACCCGTCACAAACACTCTGTATCTCCCAATGATTGTTGATAAGATCGCTACTGTTCAGCTACAGGAACATCTCGCAGGGTCCGGTATCCTCCATCCAAGGCAATCAGGCTTTCGATCGGACTATGTTGAATTGCAAACTCAAATGCTAGATACAGAAGCAAGACAGGGCTGCTGAAACTCCTGGATCTATCAGCAGCTTTCGATCTCCTAGACCATGAACGCTTCCTGAAAACTCTATTGACTACAGGAAGCTGTTCAAAGGTGCCGCGGATTGGTTTAACTCATTCCTAAATAAAAGAAGGCCTAGAGTGTGCTGAGGGAATACTGTTTCCAGCCCAGACCAAATATACTGCGGAATCCAGCAAGGTACGTGCTTATCCCCGGCTCGTTTTAATGTGTACACTAGACCCCTCTGCGATCGACTATTCAAAATGGGGGTACAGTTCACTAACTACGCGGGTGATAACCAACTGCTGATGGAGTTAAGTCGTGATTACACCAGCGACTCAGACAGGCTATCTAATATTTATGGGTCTGTGAAGCTAGATGTCCGCCAACTGGATGTGCTTGAGTTTTGATGTTGAGGGTAGTCATATGTCCGTGCTGGACAAGGTGAAGACCCTTGGTGTCTTTTTTGGTCCCTCGCCCGGTGCAGATGCGCATGTTGATGTGATGACATTGTTGAGAAACCTCAGTATCATTTGAGAGTACTGAGACAAGTTAAAACCTTTGTCGCCAATAAAAGTTGTGAATATTTGGCTAAAGCCATAATTATGCCTAGAGTAGATTATTGTAACGCACTCCTGAGTGGTGCCAGTAAAGATTGGATTCACAAGCATAACTTGGTTATTTGACTAAACAGTATTTTTGTCCAGACTCTTGTGCCTTGTCCTATCTTTTGAAGGGTCTTTTGTGTTGAGGTGTGCCCTGATGCCTGCGGGCTTTGGCGCGTGATAACTAAATGCATAGATTTGGGAGTGTAAGTTGTGATGAGGAATTGGTGAGTGTGAGGAGTGTTGGTGGGAGACATGTATGGGTGTTTGGAGGATTAAAGAACATTCACCATTACTACTGATAATGATCAGTACAGTTAATAATATTAAATAGGCATGTGCATTAAACCAAAAATGTAGAGCAAAACAAATACTGTTTTGTCAAGCCAGGGACCTCTAGGACTCTTTATTATCAAATTCATCCAAAAGGTACGCATTATGACAACCTGGAGTTCTTGTAGCCTTACACACTGCCTTTTCCTGCAATATGCCAATCTTACACCCTCAAGTCATTACAAAAATGTGCCGCAATAAGTAAAATTTTGTGCTGTAAAACTTGTTTTTTTGTGCCACAAAATGTTCAATTTTATGTCGCAATATCTGGGAGGGTATGTCTAATGTTAAGAGCTTGGTAGAGCCTGAGCTTGGAACGTAGGTGTCCACACCACAGTCACGTCGGAGAAGGACGGGCTCACCGCAGGGAATGCTATTTGCCCGGTTTCTCAGGAGTGCAATCGTAGCATGGAGGGTGGCAATAGGGTGGTGGGTTTCCTGAAGGGTTCTCCCTGAAGAGTGTCACCTGGGATGCAGTTCCAGGTCTAAGAATGACTCCGAAAACGTGTATGTTGGCAGGCTGCGCTCTTGGGCGGAAAGTCTTTTTTAAAATCACGTTCAAGACTTCTCAGAGTGAAGAAACGCCCAAAGTGGGTGTTGTATCTGTATCACTGCAGGTTGTGACATTCATCCTGGGGAGCGTCAAAGAAGAGAAAAATGAATGAAGGGTACATTTCCCAAATTCCATTAAAAAGACAAAAATGGTGCGCAGCCAGCATCCGCCAACAGCTTTTTCAGAATGCAGGCACGCACTGACAGAGAGAGATCACAAGCCAAGAAACCTGATTGTTTGCTGCACTCCCCATGGGTGCTAGTTCACAGTGGGTCACTTCCACGCACACTTTCATTCAAAATCCCCATGAACAAGCTGGTGACCTTGAAAAAGTGCAGTTTGGTGCAAAACATGTTGGGCACTATTCAATAAACCCTGTCACACCTTTGGTTGTTGCTCTCATCAGTACTAACTTTGCTGCTTTAAAAATAAGCCCCTGCACCGCCAAGTGCCATTCGAGGTCTGGCAAGACCGGCTTGGGGTAAGCCCACGTTTCAGGGCCATATCAGATGTTTGATTGCCCCATTTCATGCTCGTTTCCGCAGCAGGTTCCTCTGTTTTTCTTTGGGGCTAAGTTGTATAGGCTTTCTATAGCACAAGTCTGCTAAGGACCAGGGCCAGTCTTGTGTTTTCAAAGTTTGAACAGTTCCAGATGTGGCCCTTTTGTCAGTATTCTGTTGAGGACTTAAATTTGGCACCATGAATGGGCATTTCACTATTGATGTATTTTATTTTGTTTTGTTTGAATGTTTGTCCAGCGCTGCCGCTGGTCCTACACAAAGCCTCTCGGAGCACCATATAAAGCCCAGAAAGCGAGGAGGCGAAAAAGAAGTTACTTTTTAATTTTTTTTTATTGTATTTGGTTCAAAGTAAGCATTTCATTAGAACCTTTACAGTACTCAATCAAACAAAAAAATGTAATCACAAAAGTGGATTGAAAAAACAAGGATTAATAACAATTAATAACATCTTACACATGATAACCTCAATAAAAAATCCATTCTCCCCACTTCTTAAGGTCGCTGTGGGGGGGGGTTACCCCCATCTCCTCAGCACAAAATTATGTCTTTGAAACTAGGGGGTGTCGACTTACCTATCCCTTTTGCCATCCTCATATCGGGATGCTCTCATGCTCTATTTTCCCCTGTAATGATTCGGCCAGACAACCCCACACAAACTTGCCAAGCCAGTGTACGATTCCCTTCGGTTCTAATTTAGCAAGTTCACTTTTTCCAGTATTTCTACCACCGTTGCAGTTAGCTGTTCTTCTTGGCCTGCAATCATTCTTTCCCAAAGATGTTCTGATACAAGACCCTCCTCCCTGTGGGTAAATCTTCTTAGCTTGGCTAGCCTCAAAGCCCAAGTACCTTCGCACTCCATTAGAATATGACGGAGTGACTGTGATGTTGGGTTAGTGCAGATTTTACATAATTTGATTGCATGCTCCTCCTGTTTTCTTATAGCCAAAACTTCACCGGTGGGGAGAAGATTCAATCTCACCCGCAAAAAGTTAGATCTTATTCTTGGGTCGGGGTACTTTGCTAAGTAGCGGGGTAGGTACCCTACATGCTTTTCCACCATCAAAAAAAAAGCGTTACGTGCCGTGGAGCTTCTCACCATAGAATGGTAAATTTGCAATACTTGGCTTTGATCTTTTTCATGTGGGGAATCAGATCATAAGCCTTGGCGAGAATGTCAGGCTCCTGGTTTCTCAGGCTAGAGTAGATCTTATAGCCAAGATATATTAGCTCATCTACTCGCTGTATTATCTGCCCATTCAGGGATCAGCTGTCAAAGCTGATTTTCTTTCTCGGGTGTTTGAACACGAGTATCTTTGATTTTAATGGGTTGATCACTAACCCGTTTCTCTGCATAATCAGCCAATTTGGTTAGCAATCTTTGGAGACCTATAGCAGTTCTGTCCAACAGAACAATGTCGTCCGCATAGGCTAGCCAAAAGATATTATTTCTATTAAGGATTGGGCTGGCCAATGCGGACGGTTCTAGTTTTTGCCCCATTTCTGACAGGAAGAGGTTAAAGAATAAAGGCACTCTCAAAATCCCTGCCTAGCTCCACTCTCTACTTTCACTGCGTTTGACAAATGTCTCTTATCATCCAATCTTACCCTTACTGTTGTGTCCCTATGCAGATCTATCAGCATAGCCAACAGAGACTCTGGAACTCCCTTTTGTCTGAGTTTTGCCCACAGCTTGCCTCTACTGATCTGATTGCAGGCCTTAGAAAGGTCAATCCAAGCCTCATACAAAGGCAGTTCCCCCTTCCCGGCAGTAGGCTCACTCACCAGGCTCAAGATTAACCCATTTAATGCTGTGGAAAGCCCCCGTCTGAACCCTGTTTGGAAGTGGGGGAGGGCCCCCACCTTATCCGCCCAGTGCATAGGATCCTTAACTACCAGTCTCATAAAGATCTTGCTTTCAATATCTAACAGGGCAATTGGACGGTAATTAGCGGGGTCTGTCCTGTCACCTCCCCTTAAAAAGTGGTATGATCAGAGCTGTTTTCCAAGACAGGGGAAAATGTTTCATAGACAGAATCTCTCCAAATAGGTTACTCAGAAACCCTGCCCAGGACTCTGGTTCGTTCTTAAGAACCTGACACGTCAAACTACTAGGGCCGGCAGCCATGGACAATGAAGAACCACTAATTATCTCCACGATTTCATCCTCCTCCAAAACTCGGGCCCATTCGATGTCCAACCGCTTTATCTCCCCTTCCTTGCTAGGCTTCTTAAAGATTTTTGAAAGATGTTCAACCCATTTATTTTCTATAACCAAATTACACAAGGAGCTATTTAATTGACGATCTAGTTGGCCCATGACCGACCAGAACACTCTAGTGTCCGTCTCAACCAAGAGTTTTAGCATCTGTTCTCCATCATTTTGTAGTCTTGCCATTCTGTGATTTTTTGACCAATGTCTATATTTGCTCCTAATACCGTTTCCTTCCTTTTTATACATTTCAGGGGCCATATTCTGTCTTTTCAGACCTCGTAACTCACTTCTCATTACTCTTTTTTTGGACTTTGATTGCTCGTCAAACTCATGCAGATGATGCTGCTTAGTTCCAATGGATGGCATTTCTGGGGGCACAGTTCACCAGATAAAACTAATATAATTATCTGGTTGGCTGTGATCTATTAGGGAGGAGGTTGGTATTCTCTTTAGTTCTTTATTTAATTTTTCACCCCCTCGCCCATATTTGACTAGCCTAACTCTTCCCCTAGCACCCTCCAGTTCTTGTTTATGTAGCAACTGCAGATGACCTTGAATATCTGGGAAGGTCAGCTCCAGCCTGGCGTGATCACTGCCCCCTCCTGATTTATTTCCAAATGTAGAAGTTCGGGAAAAGAGGCTCGGGCTAACAAAGATATACTCTAAAGTGGAAGAAGAGTCTCCCCGCCCCCTTGTCTTAGTGGCTCCTTTCTCCCCCTCCGAGCTCCCATTTAACATTTCAAGGTCCCATGAGCTCATAAATGATATCCATTTTTGCCCTCTCCGTGAGACTTTTTTTTCCCTTGATCTCTCCTTCCCATTTAACTGCTCTACACATACAGAGTTAAAATCCCCTGCTACTATAATGTTAGCCTTACCCATTTCTGACTTAACTGTTGTCATTAGGCCACCTAGGATGGCCAGGAATGTTTCGAGTGTGGAAGAGGCGGGGTTCCATTAAGATGGATTAGACAAGCCAAAATGCCAATTTCATTCTTAAATATCACAGTGGCACTTTTCACTGAGCTGTTTTTGGATGCTATTAAGAGCCTGCCTGCTGGTCTGCCCAGTGGATTTTGGCCGGCCAGCAGACAGTGGATGGTAAAGCCCTCTATCTCCATTGTATTCACCATCCAGGTTTCTTGAAAGATCAGATTATCCATCTTATCCAGAAGGTAGTCTTTGACTTTTTTCGCTCTAAAAGTGCTGGAACCCCACGTGTTCCAACTCACCACATGAAGGGTTGTCTGACTAAAGTTGTCTTGAGCCCAGGCCTATGCTCGTTAAGACTTGGGCCAGAATTTCCGGAAGGGCAGCCAACACCTTTTCTTCTTTGGAGGTTTCTACTATGACTGCAGAACCTTCCTTTCTCCGTCCCATTGAACTTGTTTCTCGATTCTGGGAACTTATGCTTACCACTACTTGCTGCAGGTTTGCTCCATTCGGACTAAGTTCAGTGCCATCTTTAACCACTTTTAAGCCTTGTTCTTCTAGTGCCCCGGCAGCTTTTATGATTGCTTCATATGCCTTAATCGAGCTCAGTCCTAGCTCAACCTATGGCCGTTTTTGCAATCGGGAAATTTGACATATTCTATATCCCCAGAAGCAAATAAGTACAAGCTCTTGATTTTCTTGAACTCTGCTAGAATCGTGCTTCTGCTAAGGGATTTGTAGTGATTGTTCTTACGTATAGATTTTAACCACAGTCTTGGTACTTCAAAGCCAGTTCTGACTTCCTCTCTTTTCTCCCCTTGTATGACTTTGCTATCCCATAAGTGAGTGGTCCCACTTACCTTTGCTTGATCTCTTTCGATTTTCATGAACCATTCCATATCCCCTGAATTGTCTGAATTCAATTCCGGGGATTGAATTGTCTGAATTCCCTTCTCCCTTTTTGATTGCCACCGCATTGGAGTTAATTGACTCGCTGGCAGTAAGTAGACTCGCTGCTTTCTTGGAGGCTATTGAAAAAATCGGCGCTATTTTCAATTTTGCTCCGCTTGCATCCGTGTCTGCGCTCTTAACCACGGACCTTCTCTTGGGCGCCTTATTTTGCATAAAGATTGGGGGCAAGCTTCACTTTTGAGTCTTTCTTAGCTCCCTCTTTTTGCTTTTGGGATTTTTGACCTGGGTTGGGATGTTGATCTGTCTGCATCCCTGCGCTCACGCGCAAAATCTCAGGGGGGCTGTCTGCTGTTCTCTGGTGTTGCTTCACAGGGGACTGGGTTTGTCTTGACCTCGGTGGATTATTAGTTTGTGGCCCGGACCCTCTCACAGGCTTAGCTATTCATTTGTTATACAAATCCCCTTTTACTATGTAAGTAAACCCTTCTGTATTTGATGTGCTAATATTGTTCACAAAGTTATGTATCCCTGCATTTTTAATTTTTGGGTTTTTCGGTCTTTAGATTTTTTTTCCTTGCTCTTTTTTGGGTTATTGTGGGCGCTCTTCTGCCCGTTTTTACCACCTTCCTTTCTTTTCATTCTTCTCCGCCTCTTGAAATTTTGGTTGCTCGCAGCTGTCCAGTCGAGGTCGCCGGCGGCCCCGGTTTCCCCAACATCATCCTGGGCTTCCCTGCTTGCACTCCTTTTTTCACCAGACTCCTCCACTTGATCCTCCACCACCTGTGCCAATGTCAAATTCTTCCAGGATGGATTCTGAAAGCGGGGTGTCATCACAAATTTTTGAGCTTTCCGCCATTTCCCCCGCCTCTGGCTCTTGTGGCCCAGGCCGGGAATGCATGGTTTGTAATAAGTCTCGAATTCCTTTCTATTTGCAAAAGAGAGTCTCTGAATAGAGGAGATATCGAGACCCTGCTTAGCTACTTTGATTCAAATGTCACTTATTATGGGGGTTATGGAGGAAATGATTATGTTCTTTAACCCACCAGTGAGGAGTCACATTTTGCCACTTCATCCGTTAATTCAAGGAGAATTTCAGCTTGACTTTGAACCTCCCCTTTCAGCAATTCGAACACTGACACCAGAGAGTTCAACACAAAGCTTAATGCCTTTAGAGTGGATTCATCTGACTGGTGGACTTTCTGGTTCTCCTTCTCACTTTCAAGTGCTGGATTCTGGACCCATTCGTCCTCTCCACTTCCTGGCTTCAACATGGCTTGAGCTTGTGGTCCTCGGACTCTCTTCCTCTGATCTTGATACTGGAGAGCCCCAACTCCCCTCTCTTAGGTCTTAGGTCTGCCGCGTCATTCAAACTCTTGTGTCTCTTTTTGGCGAAGTATTATTAAATCTTCCTTTGAATGCTTTTTGTTGTGACCGTGTATTCTAGACCACGCCTCCACTGATTTACGATGTCCGCATGGCCGGTTTGAGTTTCCTTAGCTTCGGTCACCTGAGCCGGGGATCAATGCTCCAGGGCTACCGTTAACACCGACGAGGTATTTTGCATGGCTCTTGGATCTCCCGTGCATGGAGTCTCCAGTGCCGTTGAGCTCACCATAGGAGCTATGTAGGAGCCATTCCAATCTGATCCATTTGTGGATTCAAGGACTGCTGTGCTTCTCAACTTCATTTTGTTGAAAATAAGGAGGTTGGAGTAGGTAGACTGAGGTGTATTCTGCCTGGCCCAAGCAGGTCGAGCTGCTAATTTCAACCCTTCCTCTTTGGCCGTTGTATTGGTTTCTTGTAATGTAATCTAACCTGTGTACCCCGCTGAAACATGTTCTTTTTGTGGTGATAGATACACCTTGTTCTTGTTGAGGGAGACTATAAACCTACGCCTTTGCCTCCCATTAATTCTTGCAGTCCAACGCTGTTATTCAGAGGACCCGCTCCCCCTGCTTTTGCTACCCTCAAATCTCGTGGACCAGTTGATGTGGCGTTCAGCACGCAAATCTTACTCCGGCGAGAGGGATCAAAGGGTTACCCCCGCAGACTCCCGCTTGCGATCTTGGTGCACCCCCTTGAATAATTTTCCCCGAAATCTTACTTGTATGAATTAGGCCCCACGCCTGTTCAACGCGGCACGGCTCAAACTCCGTCTATTTTCCTCTTCCTCTCCGTTCCTGGTGCCTCGCTCCTGCTCCCTGAGGCGTCTTGCTAGTTCAACCACGGGAAGGAACCGTGGAGTCCTCAACGATGCCGGGCACCGATCCAATTCTGGCTTCAGGAGGTGAAGGGGGGGTGGAGGAGTGAGCAGGTTGGGGACGAGGGATTACAACCCAAACAATTGAATAAGGGAAGTCTTAGCAGACAAGCCACGGTGCCCGCAGAGCCCGAAGACCCAAAGATTCTGCTTCCCTGACTCCGCGTCCCGCTTCGGGACGTAGATGCTGTTTTGTATTCACAGACAGAAAAAGAGGACTGCCCGCCTCTCAAAGTTCAAAGTCACGTTGTGGGAGCTCCCAAAGACTCTGCTTCCCTGACTCTGTGGCCCGCTCTGCGGCTTTGATGCTGTTTTGTATTCACAGACAGCAAAAGAGGACTGCCCGCCTCTGGCAGTTCAAAGTCACATTGTGGGAGCTACCAAACACTCTGCTTCCCTGACTCTGCGGCCTGCTCCGCGGCGTAGATGCTGTTTTGTATTCACAGACAGCAAAAGAGGACTGCCTGCCTCTGACAGTTCAAAGTCACATTGTGGGAGCTTGCAAAGACTCTGCTTCCCTGATTCCGCGGCCCGCTCTGTGGCGTAGATGCTGTTTTGTATTCACAGACAGCAAAAGAGGGCTGCCGGCCTCTCACAGTTCAAAGTCACGTTGTGGGATCTTCCAAAGACTCTGCTTCCCTGCCTCCGCGGCCGCTCGGTGGCGTAGATGCTGTTTTGTATTCACAGACAGCAAAAGAGGACTGCCGGCTCTCACAGTTCAAAGTCACGTTGTGGGAGCTTCCAAAGGCTCTGCTTCCCTGACTCTGCGGCCCGCTCCGCGGCATAGATGCTGTTTTGTATTCACAGACAGTAAAAGAGGACTGCCTGCCTCTCACAGTTCAAAGTCACGTTGTGGGAGCTTCCAAAGTCTCTGCTTCCCTTTTACAATATTGTCAGGACAGGATAGGAAGATCAGGATAGAGCGAGGATGGCAGGCAGTGAGGTATTGGAAAAGAGAGATATTTTGAGGCCAAAGATTAACCATTTGGGGTACAGAGGGAAGCAGTGCATGTGACAGGAAGGGTCCCCATATCAGAAGGCACAGGCTAGTGTCCAGGAGTAGGAAGGCTATGGAATGCCAGAGGTCAGGGCAGAGAGTATCTCCCACGGGTGGGAGGTGGCTACTGTTCAGTTGCCCCTTAGGGCAGTGTAGGATTGGGAAACTAGCCTGTCCTATGGTTGGAGCGTAAGTTAGGACCTGCATGAAACACCGGGTGCTGCTTGTGTAGCTCCTGCCTGACTATGCCTGAACGTGAATGCATGTTTGTTTACATTTAAAAGAGTGTTAGTTGCTTGGGGGGGCTGCCACCATTTTGAGATTTGACTGAATTTGAGGGGTAAGATGGATGCCACTTAGAGAACACTATACATGTGGGAGGAGCTAACATGGTTCTCCTCAAAGTGAGTGGCCGGTTGAATGGGGTTAATCTTTGAAAGCTGTGGTTGCCTAACAACAGGTCAGAGAATGATTGGCTGGTGCTTTGGCGCAAAGCCCTGTGTGCTTCTGACCTTCCCTTGTTTTCCCTGATGAGAGGCCAATGCCATGTGTGCCCCCTGAGACACCCTAAGGTGCACCAGCCACCCCGTTTGCCTTGTGTAGCTGACTGTGCTGCTGCAATGTTAGCTGGTAGCATTTTTATGATTGTTATGATTATAATGGGGTACTCCTTAGTGTACCCCAGATAGGTCCCTACTGGGAACCATTTGGAAAATGCAGTACTTAGCCCAAAACAATACATAAAAGACTGGATTAACCTTCAACGTATAGATAATAAATATTATGAAATAAGCTTAAAGAAAACAGCTGCACAAGACGCAGAAGGACACAGAAGAAATACTGGAGACATTAAGGGTACCTACTGAAATAACTAACTCACACAAGAATCATGTTTACAGACTGTAACACAGTGCTTGATAGTGGGTCTGTAAAGTAGACAGTTGAACAATTCTGAACTTGATACATTTAGATGTATTCATTCATAGAAATATGTCAATTATAAAAATTCACTTGTAGTAACATCACTAAATTGTAATTTTATTGCCCTGACGAAGAGCCAAGGGGCTCAAAACATGCGCTGGCAAAAAAATAACAAGTGCAAATTGTGTTTACTATATGTAGATTGTTGCAACAAACATGAATTATTATTTGGATAATACACCAGCATAATTATCTTTAGGAAACAATTAAAACTGATGCTGTCCTCTAACTTCCAAGTAATTTTCATGCTGGGAGCGCACCATTATTTGACATTAGGGGGAAAATAGCCCTGCCTTGGATTTAGATAGCGAATCTTGGTCTGCAATAGTTATAACCAGTGCAGATCAGAATGTATGGTATCTCCCAACTTTTTGCACTTGTAATGTACTGTTTACTAGTCTTGGGGAAACCTTTTTTTCTTGTTGTTTTTCTGTATAGAAGAAGTTATGAAATATGAGGTTTATATATGAAATGTTTTGAGATCATTGTAAAAGGTTGTTTCAACCAAATACAATAAAAAAAATATACATCTATATTTTCCATTTAGTTCTCCAATCACAGGGAGGTTCGAGTTGAGGCAGCAACTCGCCAAGTCTAGTGTTGAGATTCTGTAGTTCCCGGTGACCTGTGCAGTTGGGTCACCTGTGCTTTCTTAAGAGTGTTGAGAGACCCTGGTTTAGAGTGAAATCTGTTGTAGAAGAGGGCCATGTCTCAACATATTCCTGCAGGAAACTAACTTGAGACGTGCTGAAAGGTGTCAGGTAAGGGTTGGCGTGGACTGAGTAAGGACTATCGTGGGCTGGGGAATGACGAGTGGGCTCTGCAAAGAGGTTAGAGCAGAAGTCTGCAACCTGTGGCCCTCCAGATATTTTGGACTACAACTTCCATGATCCCTGACCATTGACTGTGCAGGCTAGGGCTGATGGGTGTTGTAGTCCGAAACATCAGGAGAGCCAAAGGTTGCTGGTCCCTGGTTTAGAGTCTTCACTTGTTCTGGTAATGGGCTCAGATAGGGCCATGAAATGGCTGACAGTGGGGGAAAATAGTGTGTAGCCTATCTACAATAGTTTAGCAAATGACGTCACCAAGTGTATGCTTGAGCTCTTAGGTGGTGATGCATCTATTTTTCAGATTTTTCAAGTTCGATCATTTCTCTCAAGGCAGCTTTATGAGGGCTGAGCATTCCTTTAAATAGTCTGTGACCTGGAAGTGTTTCTTGAGTTTGTGTTCTGACCTTGTGCATGCTAACACCAAGACTGAGCACGGACCATGCTCGCAAAACACACATCTGCACCCACACTTCCGGCTGTCACCATCGGACCACTAAATGTACACATCGCGTCAAGTGCTGGGGTGTGTGCAGTGGCCCCACCCACAGCCTCACCATCTTGAGAGCATGGAGCTCTACACGCGCCCTATGTCCATCCCAAATGAACTTGTCTTTCCAGTCAAGTTCACCAGTGTGAATAGTCCTGCTCCCTTTACGTGCCAGTATCATCCCCTCACGAGACGGTTCGATGGAACTCCCTATCATCTAGCATCAGCCCCCTCCCCAGACGGTTCCATGTCATTGTGCTCCCTGCCACTGGAACTCTCTATCTCCTAGCATCAGCCCCCTCCCCAGACGGGTCCATGTCATCGTGCTCCCCGGCACTGGAACTCCCTATGTCCTAGCATCAGCCCCTCCCCAGACGGATCCATGTCATTGTGCTCTCCGCCACTGGAACTCCCTATCTACTAACATCAGCCCCTCCCCAGACGGTTCCTTGTCATCATGCTCCCTGCACTGGAATTCCCGATCTCCTAGCATCAACCCCTTGCCCAGACGATTCCATGTCATCATGGTCCCCACCACTGGAACTCCCTATCTCCTAGCATCAGCTCCCTCCCCAGATGGTTCCATGTCATCATGCTCCCTGCCACTGGAACTCCTCATCTCCTAGCATCAGCCCCCTCCCCAGATGGTTCCATGTCATTGTGCTCCCTGCTACTGGAACTCCTTATCTCCTAGCATCAGCCCCCTCCCCAGACGGTTCCATGTCATCGTGCTCCCTGGCACTGGAACTCCCTATCTCCTAGCATCAGCCCCCTGCCCACTGGACCTTCCTATCTCCTAGCATCAGACCCCTCCCCAGACAGTTCCATGTCATTGTCCTCCCCGCCACTGGAACTCACTATCTCCTAGCATCAGCCCCCCCTCCCCAGACGGTTCCATGTCATCGTGCTCCCCGCCACTGGAACTCCCTATCTCCTAGCATCAGCCCCTCCCCAGACAGTTCCATGTCATCGTGCTCCCTGCCACTGGAACTCCCTATCTCCTGCATCATCCCCTCCCCAGACGGTTCCATGCCCATGTCATCGTGCTCCCTGCCACTGGAACTCCCTATCTTCTAGCATCAGCCCCTCCCCAGAGGGTATCATGTCCATGTCATCGTGCTCCCTGCCACTGGAACTCGATATCTCCTAGCATCAGCCCCTTCCCAGACGGTTCCATGTCCATGTCATCATGCTCCCCGCTACTGGAAATCCCTATCTCCTAGCATCAACCCCTCCCCAGACGGGTCCATGTCCATGTCATCATGCTCCCTGCCACTGGAACTCTCTATCTCCTAGCATCAGCCCCTCCCCAGACCGTTTCATGTCATCGTGCTCCCCGCCACTGCAACTCCCTATCTCCTAGCATCAGCCCCTCCCCAGACGGTTCCATGTCATCGTGCTCCCTGCCACTGGAAATCCTTATCTCCTATCATCAGCCCCCTCCCCAGATGGTTCAATGTTATTGTGCTCCCTGCCACTGGAACTCCTTATCTCCTAGCATCAGCCCCCTCCCCAGACGTTCCATGTCATTGTGCTCCCTGCCACTGGAACTCCTTATCTCCTAGCATCAGCCCCCTCCCCAGACGGTTTCATGTAATCGTGCTCCCCACCACTGAAACTCCCTATCTCCTAGCAGCAGCCTCCTGCCCACTGGACCTTCCTATCTCCTAGCATCAACCCCTCCCCAGACGGTTCCATGTCCATGTCATCATGCTCCCCGCCACTGGAACTCCCTATCTCCTAGCATCAGCCCCTCCCCAGATGGTTCCATGTCCATGTCATTGTGCTCCCCGCCACTGGAACTCCCTATCTCCTAGCATCAGCCCCCCTCCCCAGATGGTTCCATGTCACTGTGCTCCCGGCGACTGGAGCTCCATATCTCCTAGCATCAGCCCCCCCTCCCCAGACGGTTCCATGTCATCGTGCTCCCCGCCACTGGAACTCCCTATCTCCTAGCATCAGCCCCTCCCCAGACAGTTCCATGTCATCGTGCTCCCTGCCACTGGAACTCCCTATCTCCTGCATCATCCCCTCCCCAGACGGTTCCATGCCCATGTCATCGTGCTCCCTGCCACTGGAACTCCCTATCTTCTAGCATCAGCCCCTCCCCAGAGGGTATCATGTCCATGTCATCGTGCTCCCTGCCACTGGAACTCCATATCTCCTAGCATCAGCCCCTTCCCAGACGGTTCCATGTCCATGTCATCATGCTCCCCGCTACTGGAAATCCCTATCTCCTAGCATCAACCCCTCCCCAGAAGGGTCCATGTCCATGTCATCATGCTCCCTGCCACTGGAACTCTCTATCTCCTAGCATCAGCCCCTCCCCAGACCGTTTCATGTCATCGTGCTCCCCGCCACTGCAACTCCCTATCTCCTAGCATCAGCCCCTCCCCAGACGGTTCCATGTCATCGTGCTCCCTGCCACTGGAACTCCTTATCTCCTATCATCAGCCCCCTCCCCAGATGGTTCAATGTCATTGTGCTCCCTGCCACTGGAACTCCTTATCTCCTAGCATCAGCCCCCTCCACAGACGTTCCATGTCATTGTGCTCCCTGCCACTGGAACTCCTTATCTCCTAGCATCAGCCCCCTCCCCAGACGGTTCCATGTCATCGTGCTCCCCACCACTGGAACTCCCTATCTCCTAGCAGCAGCCTCCTGCCCACTGGACCTTCCTATCTCCTAGCATCAACCCCTCCCCAGACGGTTCCATGTCCATGTCATCATGCTCCCCGCCACTGGAACTCCCTATCTCCTAGCATCAGCCCCTCCCCAGATGGTTCCATGTCCATGTCATTGTGCTCCCCGCCACTGGAACTCCCTATCTCCTAGCATCAGCCCCCCTCCCCAGATGGTTCCATGTCACTGTGCTCCCGGCGACTGGAGCTCCATATCTCCTAGCATCAGCCCCTTCCCAGACGGTTCCATGTCCATGTCATCGTGATCCCTGGCACTGGAACTCCCTATCTCCTAGCATAAGCCCCTCCCCAGACAGTTCCATGTCCATGTCATCATGCTCCCCGCTACTGGAACTCCCTATCTTCTAGCATCAGCCCCTCCCCAGACAGTTCCATGTCCATGTCATCATGCTCCCCGGCACTGGAACTCCCTATCTCCTAGCATCAGCCCCCTCCCCAGACGGTTTCATGTCATCGTGCTCCCCGCCACTGCAACTCCCGATCTCCTAGCATCAGCCCCCTCCCCACTGGAACTCCCTATCTCCTAGCATCAGCCCCCTCTCCAGACAGTTCCACATCATTGTGCTCCCCGCCACTGCAACTCCCTATCTCCTAGAATCAGACCCCTCCCCAGACGGTTCTATGTCATCGTGCTCACGGCCACTGGAGCTACCCATCTCCTAGCATCAGCCCCCTCCCCAGTCGGTTCTATGTCATCGTGCTCCCTGTCACTGGAGCTACTCATCTCCTGGCATCAGCCCCCTCCCCAGACGGTTCCATATCATCATGCTCCCCACCACTGGAACTCCCTATCTCCTAGCATCAGCCCCTCCCAAGATGGTTTCATGTCCATGTCATCGTGCTCCCCGGCACTGGAACTCCCTATCCCCTAGCTTCAGCCCACTCCCCAAACGGTTCCATGTCATCGTGCTCCCCGCCACTGTAACTCCCTATCTCCTAGCATCAGCCCCCTCCCCACTGGAACTCACTATATCCTAGCATCAGCCCCCTTTTCAGACGGTTCCATGTCATCGTGCTCCCCGCCACTGCAACTCCCTATTTCCTAGCATCAGTCCCCTCCCCAAACGGTTCCATGTCATCGTGCTCCCCGCCAGTGCAACTCCCTATCTCCTAGCATCAGTCCCTCCCCAGACGGTTCCATGTCCATGTCATCGTTCTCCTCGGCACTGGAACTCCCTATCCCCTAGCATCAGTCCCCTCCCCACACGGTTCCATGTCATTGTGCTCCCCACCACTGGAACTCCCTATCTTCTATCAGTCCCCTCCCCACTGGAACTCCCTATCTCCTAGCATCAGTCCCCGCTCCAGACGGTTCCATGTCACTGTGCTCCCCGCCACTGCAACTCCCTATCTCCTAGCATTAGCCCCCTCCCCAGATGGTTCTATGTCATCCTGCTCCCTGCCACTGGAGCTACTCATCTCCTAGCATCAGCACCCTCCCATGACGGTTCAATGTCATCGTACTCCCTGCCACTGGAACTCCCTATCTCCTAGCATCAGGCCCCCCCCACTGCAACTCCCTATCTCCTAGCATCAGCCCCCTCCCCAGACGGTTCCATGTCATCATGCTCCCCGCCACTGGAACTCCCTGTCTCCTAGCATCAGCCCTCTCGCCATTTGCTTCCTCCCCAGACCGTTGCATGTCATCATGCTACCCGCCACTGGAACTCCCTACCTCTTAGCATCAGCCCCCTCCCCAGACAGTACCATGTGATTGTGCTCCCCGCCACTGGAACTCCTTATCTCCTAGCTTTGACCCCTCCCCAGATGGTTCCATGTCATTGTGCTACCCGCCACTGCAAATCCCTATCTCCTAGCATCAGCCCCCTCCCCACTGGAACTCCCTATCTCCTAGCATCAGCCCCCTCCCCAGACGGTTCTATTTCATCTTGCTCCCCACCACTGGAGCTACCCATCTCCTAGCATCAGCCCCCTCCCCCTACGGTTCTATGTCATTGTGCTCCCCACCACTGGAACTCCCTATCTCCTAGCATCAGCCCCCGCTCCAGACGGTTCCATGTCACTGTGCTCCCCGCCACTGCAACTCCCTATCTCCTAGCCTTAGCCCCCTCCCCAGACGGTTCTATGTCATCCTTCTCCCTGCCACTGGAGCTACTCATCTCCTAGCATCAGCCCCCTCCCCTGATGGTTCCATGTCATCATACTCCCCGCCACTGGAAATCCCTATCTTCTAGCATCAGCCCCCTCCACAGATGGTTCCATGTCATCATGCACATTGCCACTGGAACTCCCTATCTCCTAGCATCAGGCCCCTCCCCACTGGAACTCCCTATCTCCTAGCATCAGCCCCCTCCCCAGACGATTCCATGTCATCCTGCTCCCTGCCACTGGAACTCCCTATCTCCTAGCATCAGCCCCCTCCCCAGATGGTTCCAGGTCATTGTGCTACCCGCCACTGCAAATCCCTATCTCCTAGCATCAGCCACCTCCCCACTGGAACTCCCTATCTCCTAGCATCAGCCCCCTCCCCAGACGGTTCTATGTCATCTTGCTCCCCACCACTGGAGCTACCCATCTCCTAGCATCAGCCCCCTCCCCAGACGGTTCTATGTCATCGTGCTCCCCACCACTGGGACTCCCTATCTTCCATCAGCCCCCCCCCACTGGAACTCCCCATCTCCTAGCATCAGCCCCCGCTCCAGACGGTTCCATGTCACTGTGCTCCCCGCCACTGCAACTCTCTATCTCCTAGCATTAGCCCCCTCCCCAGACGGTTCTATGTCATCCTACTCCCTGCCACTGGAGCTACTCATCTCCTAGCATCAGCCCCCTCCCCTGACGGTTCCATGTCATCGTACTCCCCGCCACTGGAACTCCCTATCTTCTAGCATCAGCCCCCTCCACGGATGGATCTATGTCATCGTGCTCATTGCCACTGGAACTCCCTATCTCCTAGCATCAGGCCCCTGCCCACTGGAACTCCCTATCTCCTAGCATCAGCCCCTCCCCAGACGGTTCCATGTCATCATGCTCCCCGCCACTGGAACACCCTATCTCCTAGCAATAGCCCTCTCGCCATTAGCTTCCTCCCCAGACGGTTCGATGTCATCATGCTCCCCGCCACTGGAACTCCCTACCTCCTAGCATTGACCCCTCCCCAGATGGTTCCATGTCATCATGCTCCCTGCCACTGGAACTCCATATCTCCCAGCATCAGCCCCCTCCCCAGACGGTTTCATGTCATCGTGCTCCCCGCCACTGCAACTCCGGATCTCCTAGCATCAGCCCCATCCCCACTGGAACTCCCTATCTCCTAGCATCAGCCCCCTCTCCAGACAGTTCCACATCATATGCTCCCTGCCACTGCAACTCCCTATCTCCTAGAATCAGACCCCTCCCCAGACGGTTCTATGTCATCGTGCTCCCGGCCACTGGAGCTACCCATCTCCTAGCATCAGCCCCCTCCCCAGTCGGTTCTATGTCATTGTTCTCCCCGTCACTGGAGCTACTCATCTCCTGGCATCAGCCCCCTCCCCAGACGGTTCCATATCATCATGCTCCCCACCACTGGAACTCCCTATCTACTAGCATCTGCCGCTCCCAAGATGGTTACATGTCCATGTCATCGTGCTCCCCGGCACTGGAACTCCCTATCCCCTAGCATCAGCCCCCTCCCCAAACGGTTCCATGTCATCGTGCTCCCCGCCACTGTAACTCCCTATCTCCTAGCATCAGCTCCCTCCCCACTGGAACTCCCTATATCCTAGCATCAGCCCCCTTTCCAGACGGTTCCATATCATCATGCTCCCCACCACTGGAACTCCCTATCTCCTAGCATCAGTCCCCTCCCCAAACGGTTCCATGTCATCGTGCTCCTCGCCACTGGAACTCCCTATCCCCTAGCATCAGTCCCCTCCCCACACGGTTCCATGTCATTGTGCTCCCCGCCACTGGAACTCCCTATCTCCTAGCATCAGCCCCCTCCCCACTGGAACTCCCTATATCCTAGCATCAGCCCCCTTTCCAGACGGTTCCATGTCATCGTGCTCCCCGCCACTGGAACTCCCTATCTCCTAGCATCAGCCCCTTCCCCAGACGGTTCTATGTCATCTTGCTCCCCACCACTGGAGCTACCCATCTCCTAGCATCAGCCCCCTACCCAGACGGTTCTATGTCATCGTGCTCCCCACCACTGGAACTCCCTATCTTCTATTAGCCCCCTCCCCACTGGAACTCCCTATCTCCTAGCATCAGTCCCCACTCCAGACGGTTCCATGTCACTGTGCTCCCGCCCACTGCAACTCCCTATCTCCTAGCATTAGCCCCCTCCCCAGACGGTTCTATGTCATCCTGCTCCCTGCCACTGGAGCTACTCATCTCCTAGCATCAGCACCCTCCCATGACGGTTCAATGTCATCGTACTCCCTGCCACTGGAAGTCCCTATCTCCTAGCATCAGCCCTCTCGCCATTTGCTTCCTCCCCAGACCGTTGCATGTCATCATGCTACCCGCCACTGGAACTCCCTACCTCTTAGCATCAGCCCCCTCCCCAGACAGTTCCATGCCATTGTGCTCCCTGCCACTGGAACTCCCTATCTCCTAGCATTGACCCCTCCCCAGATGGTTCCATGTCATTGTGCTACCCGCCACTGCAAATCCCTATCTCCTCGCATCAGCCCCCTCCCCAATGGAACTCCCTATCTCCTAGCATCAGCCCCCTCCCCAGACATCTATGTCATCTTGCTCCCCACCACTGGAGCTACCCATCTCCTAGCATCAGCCCCCTCCCCCTACGGTTCTATGTCATCGTGCTCCTCCCCACTGGAACTCCCTATCTCCTAGTATCAGCCCCCGCTCCAGACGGTTCCATGTCACTGTGCTCCCCGCCACTGCAACTCCCTATCGCCCAGCCTTAGCCCCCTCCCCAGACGGTTCTATGTCATCCTTCCCACTTCCACTGGAGCTACTCATCTCCTAGCATCAGCCCCCTCCCTGATGGTTCCATGTCATTGTACTCCACGCCACTGGAACTCCCTATCTTCTAGCATCAGCCCCCTCCACAGATGGTTCCATTTCATCGTGCTCATTGCCACTGGAACTCCCTATCTCCTAGCATCAGGCCCCTCCCCACTGGAACTCCCTATCTCCTAGCATCGACCCCCTCCCCAGACGATTCCATGTCATCCTGCTCCCTGCCACTGGAACTCACTATCTCCTAGCATCAGCCCCCTCCCCAGACGGTTCCATGTCATTGTGCTACCCGCCACTGCAAATCCCTATCTCCTAGCATCAGCCCCCTCCCCACTGGAACTCCCTATCTCCTAGCATCAGCCCCCTCCCCAGACGGTTCTATGTCATCTTGCTCCCCACCACTGGAGCTACCCATCTCCGAGCATCAGCCCCCTCCCCAGACGGTTCCATGTCATCGTGCTCCCCACCACTGGGACTCCCTATCTTCCATTAGCCCTCTCCCCACTGGAACTCCCTATCTCCTAGCATCAGCCCCCACTGCAGACGGTTCCATGTCACTGTGCTCCCCGCCACTGCAACTCTCTATCTCCTAGCATTAGCCCCCTCCCCAGACGGTTCTATGTCATCCTGCTCCTTGCCACTGGAGCTACTCATCTCCTAGCATCAGCCCCCTCCCCTGACGGTTCCATGTCATTGTACTCCCCGCCACTGGAACTCCCTATCTTCTAGCATCAGCCCCCTCCAAAGATGGTTCCATGTCATCATGCTCATTGCCACTGGAACTCCCTATCCCCTAGCATCAGGCCCCTCCCCACTGGAACTCCCTATCTCCTAGCATCAGCCCCCTCCCCAGACGATTCCATGTCATCCTGCTCCCTGCCACTGGAACTCCCTATCTCCTAGCATCAGCCCCCTCCCCACTGGAACTCCCTATATCCTAGCATCAGCCCCCTTTCCAGACGGTTCCATATCATCATGCTCCCCACCACTGGAGCTCCCTATCTCCTAGCATCAGTCCCCTCCCCAAACGGTTCCATGTCATCGTGCTCCTCGCCACTGGAACTCCCTATCCCCTAGCATCAGTCCCCTCCCCACACGGTTCCATGTCATTGTGCTCCCCGCCACTGGAACACCCTATCTCCTAGCATCAGCCCCCTCCCCAGACGATTCCATGTCATCCTGCTCCCTGCCACTGGAACTCCCTATCTCCTAGCATCAGCCCCCTCCCCACTGGAACTCCCTATATCCTAGCATCAGCCCCCTTTCCAGACGGTTCCATATCATCATGCTCCCCACCACTGGAGCTCCCTATCTCCTAGCATCAGTCCCCTCCCCAAATGGTTCCATGTCATCGTGCTCCTCGCCACTGGAACTCATTATCCCCTAGCATCAGTCCCCTCCCCACACGGTTCCATGTCATTGTGCTCCCCGCCACTGGAACACCCTATCTCCTAGCATCAGCCCCCTCCCCACTGGAACTCACTATCTCCTAGCATCAGCCCCCTCCCCAGACGGTTCCATGTCATTGTGCTACCCGCCACTGCAAATCCCTATCTCCTAGCATCAGCCCCCTCCCCACTGGAACTCCCTATCTCCTAGCATCAGCCCCCTCCCCAGACGGTTCTATGTCATCTTGCTCCCCACCACTGGAGCTACCCATCTCCGAGCATCAGCCCCCTCCCCAGACGGTTCCATGTCATCGTGCTCCCCACCACTGGGACTCCCTATCTTCCATTAGCCCTCTCCCCACTGGAACTCCCTATCTCCTAGCATCAGCCCCCACTGCAGACGGTTCCATGTCACTGTGCTCCCCGCCACTGCAACTCTCTATCTCCTAGCATTAGCCCCCTCCCCAGACGGTTCTATGTCATCCTGCTCCTTGCCACTGGAGCTACTCATCTCCTAGCATCAGCCCCCTCCCCTGACGGTTCCATGTCATTGTACTCCCCGCCACTGGAACTCCCTATCTTCTAGCATCAGCCCCCTCCAAAGATGGTTCCATGTCATCATGCTCATTGCCACTGGAACTCCCTATCCCCTAGCATCAGGCCCCTCCCCACTGGAACTCCCTATCTCCTAGCATCAGCCCCCTCCCCAGACGATTCCATGTCATCCTGCTCCCTGCCACTGGAACTCCCTATCTCCTAGCATCAGCCCCCTCCCCACTGGAACTCCCTATATCCTAGCATCAGCCCCCTTTCCAGACGGTTCCATATCATCATGCTCCCCACCACTGGAGCTCCCTATCTCCTAGCATCAGTCCCCTCCCCAAACGGTTCCATGTCATCGTGCTCCTCGCCACTGGAACTCCCTATCCCCTAGCATCAGTCCCCTCCCCACACGGTTCCATGTCATTGTGCTCCCCGCCACTGGAACACCCTATCTCCTAGCATCAGCCCCCTCCCCACTGGAACTCCCTATATCCTAGCATCAGCCCCCTTTCCAGACGGTTCCATGTCATCGTGCTCCCCGCCACTGGAACTCCCTATCTCCTAGCATCAGCCCCTTCCCCAGACGGTTCTATGTCATCTTGCTCCCCACCACTGGAGCTACCCATCTCCTAGCATCAGCCCCCTACCCAGACGGTTCTATGTCATCGTGCTCCCCACCACTGGAACTCCCTATCTTCTATCAGCCCCCTCCCCACTGGAACTCCCTATCTCCTAGCATCAGTCCCCACTCCAGACGGTTCCATGTCACTGTGCTCCCCGCCACTGCAACTCCCTATCTCCTAGCATTAGCCCCCTCCCCAGACGGTTCTATGTCATCCTGCTCCCTGCCACTGGAGCTACTCATCTCCTAGCATCAGCACCCTCCCATGACGGTTCAATGTCATCGTACTCCCTGCCACTGGAAGTCCCTATCTCCTAGCATCAGCCCTCTCGCCATTTGCTTCCTCCCCAGACCGTTGCATGTCATCATGCTACCCGCCACTGGAACTCCCTACCTCTTAGCATCAGCCCCCTCCCCAGACAGTTCCATGCCATTGTGCTCCCTGCCACTGGAACTCCCTATCTCCTAGCATTGACCCCTCCCCAGATGGTTCCATGTCATTGTGCTACCCGCCACTGCAAATCCCTATCTCCTCGCATCAGCCCCCTCCCCAATGGAACTCCCTATCTCCTAGCATCAGCCCCCTCCCCAGACATCTATGTCATCTTGCTCCCCACCACTGGAGCTACCCATCTCCTAGCATCAGCCCCCTCCCCCTACGGTTCTATGTCATCGTGCTCCTCCCCACTGGAACTCCCTATCTCCTAGTATCAGCCCCCGCTCCAGACGGTTCCATGTCACTGTGCTCCCCGCCACTGCAACTCCCTATCGCCCAGCCTTAGCCCCCTCCCCAGACGGTTCTATGTCATCCTTCTCCCTTCCACTGGAGCTACTCATCTCCTAGCATCAGCCCCCTCCCTGATGGTTCCATGTCATTGTACTCCACGCCACTGGAACTCCCTATCTTCTAGCATCAGCCCCCTCCACAGATGGTTCCATGTCATCATGCTCATTGCCACTGGAACTCCCTATCTCCTAGCATCGGCCCCCTCCCCAGACGATTCCATGTCATCCTGCTCCCTGCCACTGGAACTCACTATCTCCTAGCATCAGCCCTCTCCCCAGACGGTTCCATGTCATTGTGCTACCCGCCACTGCAAATCCCTATCTCCTAGCATCAGCCCCCTCCCCAGACGGTTCTATGTCATCTTGCACCCCACCACTGGAGCTACCCATCTCCTAGCATCAGGCCCCTCCCCAGACGGTTCCATGTCATCGTGCTCCCCACCACTGGGACTCCCTATCTTCCATTAGCCCCCTCCCCACTGGAACTCCCTATCTCCTAGCATCAGCCCCCACTGCAGACGGTTCCATGTCACTGTGCTCCCCGCCACTGCAACTCTCTATCTCCTAGCATTAGCCCCCTCCCCAGACGGTTCTATGTCATCCTGCTCCTTGCCACTGGAGCTACTCATCTCCTAGCATCAGCCCCCTCCCCTGACGGTTCCATGTCATTGTACTCCCCGCCACTGGAACTCCCTATCTTCTAGCATCAGCCCCCTCCAAAGATGGTTCCATGTCATCGTGCTCATTGCCACTGGAACTCCCTATCCCTTAGCATCAGGCCCCTCCCCACTGGAACTCCCTATCTCCTAGCATCAGCCCCCTCCCCAGACGATTCCATGTCATCCTGCTCCCTGCCACTGGAACTCCCTATCTCCTAGCATCAGCCCCCTCCCCACTGGAACTCCCTATCTCCTAGCATCAGCCCCTCCCCAGACGGTTCCATGTCATCATGCTCCCCGCCACTGGAACACCCTATCTCCTAGCAATAGCCCCCTCGCCATTAGCTTCCTCCCCAGACGGTTCCATGTTATCATGCTCCCCGCCACTGGAACTCCATACCTCTGAGCATGAGCCCCCTCCCCAGACAGTTCCATGTTATTGTGCTCCCCGCCACTGGAACTCCTTATCTCCTAGCATCAGCCCCCTCGCCAGACGGAACTATGTCATTGTGCTCCCCGCCACTGGAACTCCCTATCTCCTAGCATTGGCCCCTCCCGAGATGGTTCCATGTCATCGTGCTCCCCGCCACTGTAACTCACTATCTCCTAGCATCAGCCCCCTCCCCACTGGAACTCCCTATATCCTAGCATCAGCCCCCTTTTCAGACGGTTCCATGTCATCGTGCTCCCCGCCACTGCAACTCCTTATTTCCTAGCATCAGTCCCCTCCCCAAACGGTTCCATGTCATCGTGCTCCCCGCCAGTGCAACTCCCTATCTCCTAGCATCAGTCCCTCCCCAGACGGTTCCATGTCCATGTCATCGTTCTCCTCGGCACTGGAACTCCCTATCCCCTAGCATCAGTCCCCTCCCCACACGGTTCCATGTCATTGTGCTCCCCACCACTGGAACTCCCTATCTTCTATCAGCCCCCTCCCCACTGGAACTCCCTATCTCCTAGCATCAGTCCCCGCTCCAGACGGTTCCATGTCACTGTGCTCCCCGCCACTGCAACTCCCTATCTCCTAGCATTAGCCCCCTCCCCAGACGGTTCTATGTCATCCTGCTCCCTGCCACTGGAGCTACTCATCTCCTAGCATCAGCACCCTCCCATGACGGTTCAATGTCATCGTACTCCCTGCCACTGGAACTCCCTATCTCCTAGCATCAGGCCCCCCCCCACTGCAACTCCCTATCTCCTAGCATCAGTCCCCTCCCCAGACGGTTCCATGTCATCATGCTCCCAGCCACTGGAACTCCCTGTCTCCTAGCATCAGCCCTCTCGCCATTTGCTTCCTCCCCAGACCGTTGCATGTCATCCTGCTACCCACCACTGGAACTCCCTACCTCTTAGCATCAGCCCCCTCCCCAGACAGTTCCATGTCATTGTGCTCCCCGCCACTGGAACTCCTTATCTCCTAGCATTGACCCCTCCCCAGATGGTTCCATGTCATTGTGCTACCCGCCACTGCAAATCCCTATCTCCTAGCATCAGCCCCCTCCCCACTGGAACTCCCTATCTCCTAGCATCAGCCCCCTCCCCAGACGGTTCTATTTCATCTTGCTCCCCACCACTGGAGCTACCCATCTCCTAGCATCAGCCCCCTCCCCCTACGGTTCTATGTCATCGTGCTCCCCACCACTGGAACTCCCTATCTCCTAGCATCAGCCCCCGCTCCAGACAGTTCCATGTCACTGTGCTCCCCGCCACTGCAACTCCCTATCTCCTAGCCTTAGCCCCCTCCCCAGACGGTTCTATGTCATCCTTCTCCCTGCCACTGGAGCTACTCATCTCCTAGCATCAGCCCCCTCCCCTGACGGTTCCATGTCATCATACTCCCCGCCACTGGAAATCCCTATCTTCTAGCATCAGCCCCCTCCACAGATGGTTCCATGTCATCATGCACATTGCCACTGGAACTCCCTATCTCCTAGCATCAGGCCCCTCCCCACTGGAACTCCCTATCTCCTAGCATCAGCCCCCTCCCCAGACGATTCCATGTCATCCTGCTCCCTGCCACTGGAACTCCCTATCTCCTAGCATCAGCCCCCTCCCCACTGGAACTCCCTATCTCCTAGCATCAGCCCCCTCCCCAGACGGTTCTATGTCATCTTGTTCCCCACCACTGGAGCTACCCATCTCCTAGCATCAGCCCCCTCCCCAGACGGTTCTATGTCATCGTGCTCCCCACCACTGGCACTCCCTATCTTCCATCAGACCCCCCCCACTGGAACTCCCCATCTCCTAGCATCAGCCCCCGCTCCAGACGGTTCCATGTCACTGTGCTCCCCGCCACTGCAACTCTCTATCTCCTAGCATTAGCCCCCTCCCCAGACGGTTCTATGTCATCCTACTCCCTGCCACTGGATCAACTCATCTCCTAGCATCAGCCCCCTCCCCTGACGGTTCCATGTCATCGTACTCCCCGCCACTGGAACTTCCTATCTTCTAGCATCAGCCCCCTCCACGGATGGATCTATGTCATCGTGCTCATTGCCACTGGAACTCCCTATCTCCTAGCATCAGGCCCCTCCCCACTGGAACTCCCTATCTCCTAGCATCAGCCCCTCCCCAGACGGTTCCATGTCATCATGCTCCCCGCCACTGGAACACCCTATCTCCTAGCAATAGCCCCCTCGCCATTAGCTTCCTCCCCAGATGGTTCCATGTCATCATGCTCCCCGCCACTGGAACTCCCTACCTCTTAGCATCAGCCCCCTCCCCAGACAGTTCCATGTTATTGTGCTCCCCGCCACTGGAACTCCTTATCTCGTAGCATTGACTCCTCCCCAGATGGTTCCATGTCATTTTGCTACCCGCCACTGCAAATCCCTATCTCCTAGCATCAGCCCCCTCCCCAATGGAACTCCCTATCTCCTAGCATCAGCCCCCTCCCCAGACGGTTCTATGTCATCCTTCTCCCTGCCACTGGAGCTACTCATCTCCTAGCATCAGCCCCCTCCCCTGACGGTTCCATGTCATTGTACTCCACGCCACTGGAACTCCCTATCTTCTAGCATCAGCCCCCTCCACAGATGGTTCCATGTCATCGTGCTCATTGCCACTGGAACTCCCTATCTCCTAGCATCAGGCCCCTCCCCACTGGAACTCCCTATCTCCTAGCATCAGCCCCCTCCCCAGACGATTCCATGTCATCCTGCTCCCTGCCACTGGAACTCCCTATCTCCTAGCATCAGCCCCCTCCCCACTGGAACTCCCTATCTCCTAGCATCAGCCCCTCCCCAGACGGTTCCATGTCATCATGCTCCCCGCCACTGGAACACCCTATCTCCTAGCAATAGCCCCCTCGCCATTAGCTTCCTCCCCAGACGGTTCCATGTCATCATGCTCCCCGCCACTGGAACTCCATACCTCTGAGCATGAGCCCCCTCCCCAGACAGTTCCATGTTATTGTGCTCCCCGCCACTGGAACTCCTTATCTCCTAGCATCAGCCCCCTCGCCAGACGGAACCATGTCATTGTGCTCCCGCCACTGGAACTCCCTATCTGCTAGCATTGGCCCCTCCCGAGATGGTTCCATGTCATCATGCTCCCTGCCACTGGAACTCCCTATCTCCTAGTATCAGCCCCCGCTCCAGACGGTTCCATGTCACTGTGCTCCCCGCCACTGCAACTCCCTATCGCCCAGCCTTAGCCCCCTCCCCAGACGGTTCTATGTCATCCTTCTCCCTTCCACTGGAGCTACTCATCTCCTAGCATCAGCCCCCTCCCTGATGGTTCCATGTCATTGTACTCCACGCCACTGGAACTCCCTATCTTCTAGCATCAGCCCCCTCCACAGATGGTTCCATGTCATCATGCTCATTGCCACTGGAACTCCCTATCTCCTAGCATCGGCCCCCTCCCCAGACGATTCCATGTCATCCTGCTCCCTGCCACTGGAACTCACTATCTCCTAGCATCAGCCCTCTCCCCAGACGGTTCCATGTCATTGTGCTACCCGCCACTGCAAATCCCTATCTCCTAGCATCAGCCCCCTCCCCAGACGGTTCTATGTCATCTTGCTCCCCACCACTGGAGCTACCCATCTCCTAGCATCAGGCCCCTCCCCAGACGGTTCCATGTCATCGTGCTCCCCACCACTGGGACTCCCTATCTTCCATTAGCCCCCTCCCCACTGGAACTCCCTATCTCCTAGCATCAGCCCCCACTGCAGACGGTTCCATGTCACTGTGCTCCCCGCCACTGCAACTCTCTATCTCCTAGCATTAGCCCCCTCCCCAGACGGTTCTATGTCATCCTGCTCCTTGCCACTGGAGCTACTCATCTCCTAGCATCAGCCCCCTCCCCTGACGGTTCCATGTCATTGTACTCCCCGCCACTGGAACTCCCTATCTTCTAGCATCAGCCCCCTCCAAAGATGGTTCCATGTCATCGTGCTCATTGCCACTGGAACTCCCTATCCCTTAGCATCAGGCCCCTCCCCACTGGAACTCCCTATCTCCTAGCATCAGCCCCCTCCCCAGACGATTCCATGTCATCCTGCTCCCTGCCACTGGAACTCCCTATCTCCTAGCATCAGCCCCCTCCCCACTGGAACTCCCTATCTCCTAGCATCAGCCCCTCCCCAGACGGTTCCATGTCATCATGCTCCCCGCCACTGGAACACCCTATCTCCTAGCAATAGCCCCCTCGCCATTAGCTTCCTCCCCAGACGGTTCCATGTTATCATGCTCCCCGCCACTGGAACTCCATACCTCTGAGCATGAGCCCCCTCCCTAGACAGTTCCATGTTATTGTGCTCCCCGCCACTGGAACTCCTTATCTCCTAGCATCAGCCCCCTCGCCAGACGGAACTATGTCATTGTGCTCCCCGCCACTGGAACTCCCTATCTCCTAGCATTGGCCCCTCCCGAGATGGTTCCATGTCATCGTGCTCCCCGCCACTGTAACTCACTATCTCCTAGCATCAGCCCCCTCCCCACTGGAACTCCCTATATCCTAGCATCAGCCCCCTTTTCAGACGGTTCCATGTCATCGTGCTCCCCGCCACTGCAACTCCTTATTTCCTAGCATCAGTCCCCTCCCCAAACGGTTCCATGTCATCGTGCTCCCCGCCAGTGCAACTCCCTATCTCCTAGCATCAGTCCCTCCCCAGACGGTTCCATGTCCATGTCATCGTTCTCCTCGGCACTGGAACTCCCTATCCCCTAGCATCAGTCCCCTCCCCACACGGTTCCATGTCATTGTGCTCCCCACCACTGGAACTCCCTATCTTCTATCAGCCCCCTCCCCACTGGAACTCCCTATCTCCTAGCATCAGTCCCCGCTCCAGACGGTTCCATGTCACTGTGCTCCCCGCCACTGCAACTCCCTATCTCCTAGCATTAGCCCCCTCCCCAGACGGTTCTATGTCATCCTGCTCCCTGCCACTGGAGCTACTCATCTCCTAGCATCAGCACCCTCCCATGACGGTTCAATGTCATCGTACTCCCTGCCACTGGAACTCCCTATCTCCTAGCATCAGGCCCCCCCCCACTGCAACTCCCTATCTCCTAGCATCAGTCCCCTCCCCAGACGGTTCCATGTCATCATGCTCCCAGCCACTGGAACTCCCTGTCTCCTAGCATCAGCCCTCTCGCCATTTGCTTCCTCCCCAGACCGTTGCATGTCATCATGCTACCCACCACTGGAACTCCCTACCTCTTAGCATCAGCCCCCTCCCCAGACAGTTCCATGTCATTGTGCTCCCCGCCACTGGAACTCCTTATCTCCTAGCATTGACCCCTCCCCAGATGGTTCCATGTCATTGTGCTACCCGCCACTGCAAATCCCTATCTCCTAGCATCAGCCCCCTCCCCACTGGAACTCCCTATCTCCTAGCATCAGCCCCCTCCCCAGACGGTTCTATTTCATCTTGCTCCCCACCACTGGAGCTACCCATCTCCTAGCATCAGCCCCCTCCCCCTACGGTTCTATGTCATCGTGCTCCCCACCACTGGAACTCCCTATCTCCTAGCATCAGCCCCCGCTCCAGACAGTTCCATGTCACTGTGCTCCCGGCCACTGCAACTCCCTATCTCCTAGCCTTAGCCCCCTCCCCAGACGGTTCTATGTCATCCTTCTCCCTGCCACTGGAGCTACTCATCTCCTAGCATCAGCCCCCTCCCCTGACGGTTCCATGTCATCATACTCCCCGCCACTGGAAATCCCTATCTTCTAGCATCAGCCCCCTCCACAGATGGTTCCATGTCATCATGCACATTGCCACTGGAACTCCCTATCTCCTAGCATCAGGCCCCTCCCCACTGGAACTCCCTATCTCCTAGCATCAGCCCCCTCCCCAGACGATTCCATGTCATCCTGCTCCCTGCCACTGGAACTCCCTATCTCCTAGCATCAGCCCCCTCCCCACTGGAACTCCCTATCTCCTAGCATCAGCCCCCTCCCCAGACGGTTCTATGTCATCTTGTTCCCCACCACTGGAGCTACCCATCTCCTAGCATCAGCCCCCTCCCCAGACGGTTCTATGTCATCGTGCTCCCCACCACTGGCACTCCCTATCTTCCATCAGACCCCCCCCACTGGAACTCCCCATCTCCTAGCATCAGCCCCCGCTCCAGACGGTTCCATGTCACTGTGCTCCCCGCCACTGCAACTCTCTATCTCCTAGCATTAGCCCCCTCCCCAGACGGTTCTATGTCATCCTACTCCCTGCCACTGGATCAACTCATCTCCTAGCATCAGCCCCCTCCCCTGACGGTTCCATGTCATCGTACTCCCCGCCACTGGAACTTCCTATCTTCTAGCATCAGCCCCCTCCACGGATGGATCTATGTCATCGTGCTCATTGCCACTGGAACTCCCTATCTCCTAGCATCAGGCCCCTCCCCACTGGAACTCCCTATCTCCTAGCATCAGCCCCTCCCCAGACGGTTCCATGTCATCATGCTCCCCGCCACTGGAACACCCTATCTCCTAGCAATAGCCCCCTCGCCATTAGCTTCCTCCCCAGATGGTTCCATGTCATCATGCTCCCCGCCACTGGAACTCCCTACCTCTTAGCATCAGCCCCCTCCCCAGACAGTTCCATGTTATTGTGCTCCCCGCCACTGGAACTCCTTATCTCGTAGCATTGACTCCTCCCCAGATGGTTCCATGTCATTTTGCTACCCGCCACTGCAAATCCCTATCTCCTAGCATCAGCCCCCTCCCCAATGGAACTCCCTATCTCCTAGCATCAGCCCCCTCCCCAGACGGTTCTATGTCATCCTTCTCCCTGCCACTGGAGCTACTCATCTCCTAGCATCAGCCCCCTCCCCTGACGGTTCCATGTCATTGTACTCCACGCCACTGGAACTCCCTATCTTCTAGCATCAGCCCCCTCCACAGATGGTTCCATGTCATCGTGCTCATTGCCACTGGAACTCCCTATCTCCTAGCATCAGGCCCCTCCCCACTGGAACTCCCTATCTCCTAGCATCAGCCCCCTCCCCAGACGATTCCATGTCATCCTGCTCCCTGCCACTGGAACTCCCTATCTCCTAGCATCAGCCCCCTCCCCACTGGAACTCCCTATCTCCTAGCATCAGCCCCTCCCCAGACGGTTCCATGTCATCATGCTCCCCGCCACTGGAACACCCTATCTCCTAGCAATAGCCCCCTCGCCATTAGCTTCCTCCCCAGACGGTTCCATGTCATCATGCTCCCCGCCACTGGAACTCCATACCTCTGAGCATGAGCCCCCTCCCCAGACAGTTCCATGTTATTGTGCTCCCCGCCACTGGAACTCCTTATCTCCTAGCATCAGCCCCCTCGCCAGACGGAACCATGTCATTGTGCTCCCGCCACTGGAACTCCCTATCTGCTAGCATTGGCCCCTCCCGAGATGGTTCCATGTCATCATGCTCCCTGCCACTGGAACTCCCTATCTCCCAGCATCAGCTCCCTCCCCAGTCGGGTCCATGTCATCGTGCTCCTCGGCACTGGAACTCCCTATCCCCTAGCATCAGCCCCCTCCCCAGATGGTTCCATTTCATCATGCTCCCCGCCACTGCAAATCCCTATTTCGGGATCCCTTTGGGAAAGAACAGCCCCCATTGCCATGCTGGTGGCATCTGTTTCCACTACATATGGGAGATCTGGGCTGGGGTGTCGTAGCACTGGGGCTGAGGTAAATCTTTTCTTGAGTTCCTGGAAGGCCTTCTCCGCCTCTTCTGTCCATTGGAACAGTTTGTTGTTTTTTTCGTAATAAATAAGTGATCGGGTGCACAATCTGGGAGAAACCCAGGATGAATCGGCAATAAAAGTTCGCAAAGCCGAGCATACTTTGGACACCTTTGACTGAAGACGGTGATGGCCAGCTAAGGATGGCGTCTACTTTGTGCATATCCATCCGGATGCCTATGGGAGTGAGGACAAAACCAAGGAACTCCACTTCGGTGACATGGAAGGAGCATTTTTCAATTTTTGTGTATAGCTGGTGCTGTCGGAGTTTTGCAAGGATGGAGCGAACGTGCCTGACATGGTCCTGTTTAGAAGAGGACTAGACCAAGATGTCGTCAATGTAAAATAGGGCACATACGTCGATCAATTCCCATAGTACATCGTTCATGAAGTACTGGAACGTGGCGGGAGTTTTGCAAAGCCCAAAGGGCATCACCTGATATTCGTACAGCCTATACTTAGGCGGTCTTCTATTTGTCTCCTTTCTTTACACACACAAGATGGTATGCCCCCCTGAGGTCCAATTTGGTGTAAATTTGGGCATCCTTGACTTGGTCCAGCAGTTCTGGGATAAGGGGTAGAGGATAACGGTTTTTAACTGTTATCTGGTTTAGTGCGCAGTAGTCGATGCACGTTCTCAAGTCCCCCTCCTTCTTGGGTATGAAGAATAGGGGCGAGGCTGCCGGGGATTCGGACTGGCGGATAAAACTGTTTGCCAGGTATTGGTCCAGAAATAATTTCAAGTGGAGATTTTCAGGTTTGGTGAGTGCATAAATTCGACTACACAGGATTTGTGCACCAGGTACGAGGTCGATCTGACAGCCATATGGCCTGTGAGGGGGTAAGTTATTCGCTTGGTAGTGTACGTGTTACACCTAGTACCAATGCCTCTTTATCTTGGACAGGTGTCTCTGGGTCAAACAATGGCATTTCTACTTGGTAGCGCGCATTAGCACGCTTGGAGAAGGCTAATTTCTTGGCTCGCAAGTCGATGTTAGGATTGTGAGCCACCAACCCCGGCATCCCTAGAATCACCCGGAACTGAGGGGCATTGATAAGGTTGAAGGCAAAGCTTCCCGATGTCCGTCTTGGCACAGAAGGGTCAATTCTGCTGTGCGTTGAGTTACAGGGCCAGAAGCTATTTCCGTGTCGTCGACAGTGGTGACCTTCTCAGTTGTCGTTTTCTGACAGAGGGGAAGCCCCATCCTTGTTGCCAGGCCTTGGTCTATGTAGTTACCAACGGCTCTGCTGTCTATGTATGCCTCCACAGCATGCATCCGAGACGGTTGTTGGTGACTGATCAAAATCACAGGCAGGGCAAGGTGTGAGGTCTGTGGCTCTTTTCCTTCGCTCGACAAATGGACCTCTATGCTTGCCGGGCCTGGAAGTTTTCCGACTCTTGTTCTCCTCCTTCTTTCTCTGTAGCTCCAACTGTTCTCCTAGGGGGCTTTACAGGACATTCTCTGAGGAAGTGACCTGATTTCCTGCAGGACAGGCATAATTGCTGTTGTCCCCTTTTGTCTCTTTCGGCCTTGGTTAATGGGCTCCGTACCCCCCCAATTTGCATGGGTTCTGAAGTGTTTTCTGATGAATGCAGACTGTTCCCCTTTGAGCGTACATACACAGTCCGATTCTCCGTTCTGGCTCGATCTGTCCTTTGATCTTGCAGCCTGTGTTCTAGCTGCACCACTAGGTTGATGAACTCTGTTCAGTCTTTTGGCGGGTTTACCACCTGAGCTAGTACGTCTTTCAATTCCCCCCGTAATCCTCGATGAAATAACATTGTTTGTTTCTCCTCAGGCCACCCAGTTTCAACGACAAGTCTGTTAAAAGTGTCGATATATGTTAACAAATCTTGGCTGCCTTGGCGGAGGGACAGAAGTTTGTTATCCAGAGCTTGGCCCTATGTATGTCGGGCGAACAGCTTCTCCATCTCCTGTTGAAACCTCCTGAAATCCCATAGGAGTGGGTCATCCTGGCTTTCTAACGGTATGGACCAATCCGCGGTACTGCCACTCAGATATGACAGAATGAAGGCAACCCGCGACTGATCGTTAGGAAAGGCTCTGGGTCTACAAAGAAAATGGAGGTGGCACTGGTTCATGAATACTGCATATTTTCTTGGGTCCCCCGTAAAACGTTCTGGTGGGGCCAAAGGAACTGCCCCGGGGAGGACCACCTGCACTGGATTTTACGGACGTGGCTGGAACCGACGGAATACTTCCTGGCAACTGAGCCTGCCGAGCTTGTGTTTGGAGCAATCGTCTGGCTAATTCATTGGTGCGGTCCTTGGTGACAATCAACTCCCTCCTAAGGGCGTTGGTTTCTTGCCAGGCAGAGTGCACCTCGGCCTGTAATTCTCCCAGTAACTGGGCTAGATGGTCAGTCTCTGATGTTTCTAAAACGCCCAGGTGGATGTTTTAATTGAGGCTTTGCATTCTGTTACGCTCACCTGGTATCCATGGGGGTGCCACACGATACTGGATGGAGGTCTAAGCACTATCCCGGACCCCTCTCTGCTTCATTATGTGCCAAACGTTGGGTAGCGCCTATAACAGGAGAATGGAGGGTTAATATACTGGTTCTGTGATGGGTGGACTCCCACCTCCCAAATCCCCTCCCTTGGGGTTATTGCTCACCTTAGGTTTGTGTGCGTTGAACTCTCCGTCCTGCATCTCTGTGTAGGGGTGCGTGGTTGGTGCGGTCATTCCTTGGACCTAGTTGCTTCACTGGTCCATGTGCCCTTATGTCGGGTCCAGACTGGCTGTGACTCTGACTCTGGTTGCTGTCTTCCAGGTGAGTTATAATGTATTTTCTGTCTTTATTCTGTCTCTTTCTTTCCCTCCGTTTTCTCTGTCTTCTTGGCGTCTTGCTCCACTATGTTGTTCCCTAACAATGTCTCTTTTTGTTTTCACAGGGATGGTTGCGATCTCGGAGTTGCCGCACCGATGGCGAAGACCACGGTGAGTTATTGATGTGCAGAGCGCAGCGCTGTTTATTGGTGTTAATTTCTAACCTGTGTTTTCTTCTCTTCTTTGTACAGGTTGCGGTGATGTTCCGGAGTGATGAGCGATCGAAGCGTTGCTTGCCCTGGTAAGTGCTTTGTTAATGCTGACCTTGTTCCTTCTCCCTAGCAGGTTGCGGAGAAACCCGGAGATGGGCAAGGTTAGAGAAGCGCAGGGTGCTGCCAGGACTCGCTGCTTGCCCAGGTAAGAATTGTTATTAATGCTGTCCCTGTTTCTTTACCTTTGCAGGCTGTGGTGAACTCCGGAGATGGGTGAGGTAAGCGAAGCGAAGGATGGATTCAAGACCGGTTACTTCACAGGTAAGTGTTCTTGCTCGCTAATGCTGTTCTTGTTCTTCCAGGTTATTAATGGAATCCGGATCTAGGGCTTCAGGATCGGGCCGCCAGAGAAGCAGATGAGCAGGAGCTGGACACGGTGGGCGTTACGCTGCAGGAGTGCAGAATAACGCGAAGCGTGTTCTGCTGTTTGGGTGTGGTTTAAATAGCAAAGGTAAAGTAGTTCCAGGCCAAGTAGTTCCAGACCCAGCCACACCCAAAACACTAGACCGCACGGCTTCGTTCTAAGGAACTGAGCTAGCCTCCATGTTGGATTAAGGTCCAAAACTGGTATTGCTTTATTTCTGATAATGAGCCTGGCGCTAAAGGCGCCAGGACTGACTACATTTATGTTTCTGATGGAGTTTTAAGGCCCTTGGGGCCAGTGTGAAGGGCTTTAGCCCCACTGCTGCCAGGGGGCTGATATACCTGAGGGGGTCAGGGGCATGGATCATGAAGCATGCTCCCCACCACTGGAACTCCCCATCTCCTAGCATCAGCCCCCTCCCCAGAGGGTTCCATGGCATCGTGCTCTCCGCCACTGTAACTCCCTATCTCCTAGCATCAGCCCCTCCCCAGACGGTTCCATGTCATTGTGCTCCCCGCCACTGCAACTCCCTATCTCCTAGCATCAGCCCCCTCCCCAGACGGGTCCATGTCATTGTTCTCCACGGCACTGGTACTCCCTATCTCCTAGCATCAGCCCCTCCCCAGACAGTTCCATGTCATTGAGCTCCCCACAACTGGAACTCCCTATCTTCTATCAGTCCCCTCCCCACTGGAACTCCCTATCTCCTAGCATCAGTCCCCGCTCCAGACGGTTCCATGTCACTGTGCTCCCCGCCACTGCAACTCCCTATCTCCTAGCATCAGCCCCCTCCCCAGACGGGTCCATGTCATTGTTCTCCACGGCACTGGTACTCCCTATCTCCTAGCATCAGCCCCTCCCCAGACAGTTCATTGTCATTGTGCTCCCCGCCACTGGACCTCCCTATCTCCTAGCATCAGCCCCTCCCCAGACGGTTCAATGGAACTCCCCATCACCTAGCATCAGCCTCCTCCCCAGCAGTTCCATGTCATTGTGCTCCCTGCCACTGGAAAGCTCTATCTCCTAACATCAGCCCAACCCCAGAAGGTTCCATGTCCATGTCACTGTTCTCCCCGCCACTGGAACTCCCTATCTCCTAGCATCAGCCCCTACCCAGACGGTTCCATGTCATTGTGCTCCCCGCAACTGCAACTCCCTATCTCCTAGCATCAGCTCCCTCCCCAGACGGGTCCATGTCATCGTGCTCCCCGGCACTACTACTCCCTATCTACTAGCATCAGCCCCTCCCCAGACGGTTCCATGTCATTGTGCTCCCCGCAACTGCAACTCCCTATCTCCTAGCATCAGCCCCCTCCCCAGACGGGTCCATGTCATCGTGCTCCCCGGCACTGGAACTGCCTATCTTCGAGCATCAGCCCCATCCCCAGACGGTTCCATGTCCATGTCATTTTGCTCCCTACCACTGCAACTCCCTATCCCCTAGCATCAGCCCCTCCCCAGACAGTTCGACGGAACTCCTTATCTCCTAGCATCAGCACCCTCCCCAGACAGTTCCATGTCATTGTGCTCCCTGCCACTGGAACTACCTATCTCCTAGCATCAGCCCCCTCCCCAGACCGTTCCATGTCATCGTGCTCCCTGCCACTGCAACTCCCTATCTCCTAGCATCAGACCCTCCCCAGACGGTTCGATAGAACTCCCTATCTCCTAGCATCAGCCCTTCCCCAGATGGTTCCATGTCATTGTGCTCCCCGCCACTGCAACTCCCTATCTCCTAGCATTAACCCCCTCCCCAGACGGGTCCATGTCATCGTGCTTGCCGCCACTGGAACTCCCTATCTCCTAGCATCAGCCCCTCCCCAGACGGTTCATTGTCATTGTGCTCCCCGCCACTGGAACTCCCTATCTCCAAGCATCAGCCCCTCCCCAGATGGTTCGATGGAACTCCCTATCATCTAGCATCAGCCTCCTCCCCAGACGGATCCATGTCATCGTGCTCCCTGCCACTGGAACTCCCTATCTCCTAGCATAAGCCACCTCCCCAGACGGTTCCATGTCATTGTGCTTCCTGCCACTGGAATGCTCTATCTCCTAGCATCAGACCAACCCCAGAAGGTTCCATGTTCATGTCATCGTGCTCCCTGCCACTGCAACTCCATATCTCCTAGCATCAGCCCCCTCCCCAGACGGGTCCATGTCATTGTGCTCCCCGGCACTGGTACTCCCTATCTCCTAGCATCAGCCCCCTCCCTAGACGGGTCCATGTCATTGTGCTCCCTGGCACTGGAACTCCCTATCTCCTAGCATCAGCCCCCTCCCCAGACGGGTCCATGTCATCATGCTCCCCGGCACTCGAACGCCCTATCTCCTAGCATCAGCCCCTGCCCAGACGGTTCATTGTTATCGTGCTCCCTGCCACTGGAACTACCTATGTTCTAGCATCAGCCACATCCCCAGACGGTTCCATGTCCATGTCATTGTGCTCCCTGCCACTGGAACTCCCTATCCCCTAGCATCATCCCCTCCCCAGACGGTTCGATGGAACTCCCTCACTCCTAGCATCAGCCCCCTCCCCAGACGGTTCCATGTCATCGTGTTCCCTGCCACTGGAACTCCCTATCTCCTAGCATCAGCCCCCTCCCCAGACGGTTCCATGTCATCGTGCTCCCCGCCACTGGAACTAACCTATCTCCTAGCATCAGCCCCCTCCCCAGAAGGTTCCATGTCCATGTCATCGTGCTCCATGCCACTGAAACTCCCTATCTCCTAGCATCAGCCCCTCCCCAGACGGTTCCATGTCCATGTCATCGTGCTCCCCGCCACTGGAACTCCCTATCTGTCAAGGAGTTCCCCCTTCTCACCTGGGTCCGTTGCTTGCCGGTGTCTTCGATCGCGGCCTTCTTGCGAACTGACCTGGTCTTGAACAGTGCTGCTCGAGTCTCGTCTGGTTCCAGGTTGCGTTTAGTTCCGGGAACGCGGAGTCCAGGAATCCGGGAGTCTGGGAATGCTAGTAAGGCTCGGAATCAGGAAGGGGGAAAGGGTCAAGAGTGGGTAATAGCACTGGGACAAAGGAAACAATACCGCAAGCTACGAACACACATCTGAGGGCTACTTTGCAATAGCATTGAGATGCGCGGAGCCGCGGAAGGCGTGGTCTATAAATAGATCACGCCGCGGTCAGCGCATGGAGCGAGCAAGGGCTTCAGCTCTGGACGGCCATGTTGGAAGTAGTACGGAATGTAAGCCCCGTTGAGACAAGGACCAGGAGGTCCAAAAGGGGTGTGATCTGAAGTTCATGACAGCATGCCTCCTCCGAAGGCCTTTTCCTCCAGGTTTGCCTGGGTGTATTAGGTGAAATCTTCTGAGCAACCGAGGAGCCTTGATTTTGAAACAGGTTCCCAGGTCCTTTCGCTAGGAGGATATCCTTTCCACTCCACTAGGTATTGAAGATGGCCCCGCTTATACCTGGAGTCACAAATCCGGGACACCTCATAATCCAATTGGTTGTCAACCAGTAGAGGAGGAGGTCTACTGGATTTTCGAGAGGATTGGATGTAGGGCTTCAATAGTGATGTGTGAAAAACTGGATGAATTCTTTTCCAGGAGTCAGGCAGCTTTATTCGATATGAGACAGGATTGATAATCTCCTTGATGGGAAATGGACCATAGTAGCGGGGAGCCAGCTTGTTTGGTCGTAGGTGTCAGGGGAGTAGTTTTTATGACAACCACACTCGGTCACCGACCGTATAGGAAGGACCTGGTCTTCTCTTGGAATCTGCATACCTCTTGGTCTGTAATCTGGCTTTCTCTAAGTGTTTTTTAGCCTCCCGGTGAATGTTGATAAGAGCTTCGATCCAGGAGTCAACAGTAGGTACTGGTGTAGGGTAGGGAAGAACCAAGGGTAAAACCGATGGATGGAACCCCTGACTACAATAAAAAGGGCTGGTCTGTAGCACTGAGTGTTCGGAGTTGTTGTAAGCCAATTCCACAATGGGTATCAGGAGAGACCAGTCATCCTGGACCTTGGTGGCGAAACATCGGAGATATTGTTCCAGGGTCTGATTTGCACGTTCTGTGGCTCTGTTGGTTTGGGGATGATATCCTGAAGAGAGGGCACGTTGGATTCCTAAAATCCGACAGAGGTGTTTCCAGAATTGTGAAATGTATTGGGGACCCGGTCAGATATGATCTTGGAAGGAAGCCCATGTAGTCGGAATATGTGTTCCAGAAATATTTCAGCTAGCTCTGAAGAGGAGGGTAGTTTCATCAGTGGCATAAAATGGGCCATATGGGTAAACAAATCTATGGTGACCATGATGGTAGTATATCCTCGGGAAGGTGGTAACTCCGCTATGATGTCTGTACCGATGATTTCCCATGGTTTAGTGGGTAGAGTGGGCTACAGAAGAAGACCCGCCGGTCTTTTGTTATCATGTTTATTTTGGGCACAGATCACAAAAGCCTGGATGTATTGCTGTACGTCAGACTTCATGTTAGGCCACCAGAACTGTCTCTGTATAAGACGGAGGGTGTTGGTTATACCTCGGTGCCCGGAATGGATAGTGTCATGACAAAGGTTTATTATTTTCTGCTGTAACTTCCGTGTAGGAATGAGCAGTGCATTGTCCTTGAATAAGTAGCCTTCCTTGGCTCTTAATTTCCACTGGTTTCTTCTCGCGATGTCCTTCCATATTTCCGAGGATTGGGTTTGTGATCAGACTTCTTCCAGGAGGTTAACTGCTTGGGCTACGAAGATCGTGGGAGAAAACATTTTAGGATATGCGTTATCTTCAGTGGTCACATAGTCAGGACGTCGACACAAGGCGTCAGCGATCAGGTTCTGTGATCCAGGGACATGAGTGATGTGGAACTGATACTGGGCAAAAAAGTAGGCCCAACGTGCCTGACGACTGTTCCTGCACTCCAGTCACTGTAGAATCTGAAGGTTTCGATGATCAGTACGGACTTGGACAGGATATCTAGCTACCAGAAGTAGGTGTCGCCATTCAGTGAAGGCTTGGCGAATGGCTAACAGTTCCTTTTCCAGGGCGGAGTAGTGTGTTTCTCTCGGAGTTAAGGTTCTTGAAAGATAAGCAACGGGGTGTTCAAGTCGTCCTCCATTTTCTGCTTCAACACTGCTCCTATAGCGTAATTAGAGGCATCCGTTTCCACTAAAAAGGGTCAACTTGTATCAGGTTGAGCCAAAATAGGAGCTTGTGTAAACTCGGTCTTCAAACGCTGGAATGCAGTTTCTTGTAATGTTGAGCAGACAAAAGGGGTATCCTTCTTTAGCAGAGCCATTATAGGTTGTTCAATCTCGGAAAAGGTGTCTATGAACTTTCGGTAGAAATTGGCTAGTCCTAGGAAGGATTGGACTTGTTTCACGGACATGGGAGTAGGCAATGCGAGAATGGCTTTTACTTTTGTAGGATCCATGCCAATCCCCTCTGGATTAAGGATAAATCCCAGATAGTGCACAGAGGTAACGTGAAACAAACATTTTTCAGGCTTGGCTAAGAGGTGATGTTCCCGGAGTCTTTGTCGAACTGCCTTTACATGTCCTTCATGCTTCAGAGGATCCTTGGAAAAAATCAATATGTCGTCCAGATAGACAATGACGAAAAGAAACAACATGTCAGAGAACACCCTATCCATAAAATGTTGGAACACTGCTGGGGCGTTGGCTAGTCCAAAGGGCATGACTCGTAATACAGGTACTCGTAATGGCCAAATGGTGTTCTAAAGGCAGTCTTCCACTCGTCTCCTTCCCGGATACGGATCAAATGGTAGGCACCCCTGAGATCCAATTTGGTGAATATTACTGCACCTCTCACGGCTTCCAGGATATCCGATATCAAGGGTAGTGGGTATCGGTCCTTAAGAGTGCATTGATTTAGGCCACGATAATCGAGGCAAGGTCTGAGTTCCTGGGTATCTTCCTTAGGAACAAAGAACAACGATGCGCCTGCTGGTGATTTTGAAGGTCTTATGGTACCATTTTCAAGGTTTGTATCCAGATATTCTTTGAGGGCCTTTTTCTCGGGTTCGGAAAGAATAAACATCCTACCGAAAGGGATCACTGCTGAGGGTTCCGTTTCAATTGCGCAGTCTTCGGGTCTGTGTGGAGGTAAGGCCTGGACTATGGCAGTTGAAAATACATTGGCGAATCCTTGGTAGGCCTCCGGAATCTGTATTATATTGGAAACCATGAGTGGAGTTTCTTGCTCCGTAGGTGGTTCCTCACGGGGTGTTAAAGGAGGTTCCAGGGATAGACAATGAGACATACAAAACTCCGAGCCTAGGAATAGTGATCCTGCTGTCCAGTTTATATACGGATTGTGTTTTTGTAACCAGGGCATACCCAATACCATGGGGTAGTGGGCGGACTTAATGATATCGAATCTGATTAGCTCTTGATGGTGGTTTATTGAGAGCTGGATTTCCTTGGTCTGTAGGCTTATAGGCCCTGAACTGAGGGGTCTTTCATCGATGGCTTCCACAGGCTGCATGGTGCTTCGTGCCTCATATGGGATTTGATGACTGACAACCCATTCTTGATCAATGAAGATTCCCATAGCTCTGCAGTCAACCAAGGCCAGAATGGGACAGATCTTACTCTTCGAGGGTGAAAGAAATGCCTGGAGAATGACCAGTTTGTTTTGTCTAGGAGAGTTCAAGGATGGAATTGATGTGGAGCAAACATCTCTCTCCCGAATCTCTGCTCCATTTAAGATCGGGAGCTGGCGTTTCCCGAACGCTGAGGAGGTGCCAGAGGACATTCCCTGACCAAATGTTTGTCTGAAGCACAATACATACACAAACCCGTATGAATCCTTCTCAACCTTTCTTGAGGTGATATGGGTCCACAAAAGGCTCCAATTTTCATGGGTTCTGGTTCTGGGGCTGAGCTTGGGTTTGTGTTTGTTCTGACTGTGCCCTCAATGGACGTCTTGGGTGGGTTTCCCCTGGATTACTTCTTTTCAGCCTTCCTTTCCTGGATGCGAAAGTCTATTTGCATGGCAAAGTCCATTAGTGCTTGGAATGAATTTGGTCGAGCCACCCTGGCCAGATCATCCTTGATCTCATCGTTTAGGCCTCTCCTGAACAGGGTAAAACTAGCCTCAGAGGACCAGTCTGCTTCCTTAGCCAATTGTTTAAATCTGGTCACATAAGTGAGCATATCTTGGGAGCCATGTTGAAAGTCCAGCAAATGTTCTTGGGCAGTATAGACCTGCTCTGGACGGTCAAACATGCTTTTAAGGGCCTGTATGAACCCATCATAGTCATCTAGGAGGGCATCGCCGGAATTAACAAACGGTGTTGCCCAAGTTAAGGCGTTGCCGGAAAGGTGGGATATGATGAAACCCACCTTAGCCCTAGGAGTCTAGAAATAATAAGGCTTAAAGGTAAAGTGGACCAGGCATGAATCCAGGAATCCGCGAAGTGTTTTTGCCGAACCATCATACTTGTCAACAATACCGCCCAACAGGACACCCTCCTTTGTGGCAGAATCCTGGGTCAAGACCAATTGTTTGAGCGCTGCGTTTTCCGCCTTAAGATTTTGGACCTCGGTTGATAATTCTTGCATGCATCGCATCAGGTCCTGCACGGCGGCTTCCTTCTCGTTTTTAGGTTCGATCGGGTGGCGTCTCAAACTGTCAAGGAGTTCCCCCTTTCTCACCTGGGTCCGTTGCTTGTCGGTGTCTTCGATCGCTGCCTTCTTGCGAACAGACCTGGTCTTGAACAGTGCTGCTCGAGTCTCGTCTGGTTCCAGGTTGCGTTTAGTTCCGGGGAACGCGGAGTCCAGGAATCCGGGAGTCTGGGAATGCTAGTAAGGCTCGGAATCAGGAAGGGGGAAAGGGTCAGGAGTGGGTAATAGCACTGGGACAAAGGAAACAATACTGCGAGCTACAAACACACGTCTGAGGGCTACTTTGCAATAGCATTAATACGCGCGGAGCCACTGAAGGCGCATGGCGCGAGCAAGGGCTTCAGCTCTGGACGGCCATGTTGGAAGTAGTACGGAATGTAAGCCTCGGTTGAGACAAGGACCAGGAGGTCCAAAAGGGACGTGATCTGAAGTTCATGACACTAGACGGTTCCATGTCATCGTGCTCCCCGGCACTGGTACTCCCTATCTCCTATCATCAGCCGCTCCCCAGACAGTTCCATGTCATTGTGCTCCCCGCAACTGGAACTCTCTATCTCCTAGCATCAGCCCCCTCGCCAGACGGTTCCATGTCCTCGTGCTCCCTGCCACTGGAACACTCTATCTCCTAGCATCAGCCCGACCCCAGAAGGTTCCATGTCCATGTCATCGTGCTCCGTACCACTGGAACTCCCTATCTCCTAGCATCAGCCCCTCCCAAGACGGTTCCATGTCATCCTGCTCCCTGGCACTGGAACTCCACCACTCCTAGCATCAGCCCCTCCCCATGTCATTTCAACGAATGAAATTACTTTGTAGTAATTTACTTTGACTTTGTGGGTATTATTTCCAAATGTTACTTCGAATTTTATTTTTGCGGGGGGGGTTCCCACATCCATGCCCTATTCCCATTCAGTACCACCCCCTGCCCAAATCTCTCCCCACTCCACTTTTACCCCTTACCCTACGAATACATATACAAATTTGAAATATTTACACCCACAAAGTAAATTACAACGATGCAATTTACTTCATGGAAACAACAGGATTGCCCCCAGACTATCTGGCTACCAGACTACCCTGAAAAGGCACCTCCTTTCCCTGGAAGGGGCACCCGATATTTCTGCTGATACCCCCCCTCCCCACCCCTCTTCATAACAAACAGATCCTCCATAGTTAAGGTTGTGACTCCCAAGTTCCATGAAGGAATTGTAATTTGGAGTGCCCCCCCCCCCACGGGTCAGCCACCTTTACTCTTCAATATCTACCTAAGGCCTCTCCGCGGCATCGTGCCAGCATTAGCGCACCACACACCACTCACATTCAGGGCACGTAAAGACCAGCAGGCTAACTCTACAGAAGTACGTACATCTTTCACAAAATAGAAAGATGGATGTCTGGCAACGTTTTAGGGTCACGCCCGAAGAAAACGGAGTTCGTGCCTGTGTGTTCAGGCAAACAGACCCGCAGAGGCGTAGCCAGGATTGTCTAACAAGTGGGACCTGAAGCTCATGTAGTTGGGCCCCCGGCAGTGACCTTGACATCTGTAAGTGCCTACTACACAGTTCCGCTGAGTGGGCATTGACAGGTTTTGGGTGGGCCTCCCTCGCCCGCTCCGGCCCTGCCCTGTCTAGGCCTCTGAGACCCAGCTCTTGCGAGGTTTCCTGATGCTGGCCTTTGCAGCCTCCTTGATCCCAATGCAACTAAAAGTTAAGACACGTGAAGTTATCATTGACTCCACCCTTTCCCTGGCCCCTGCGATTGAACTACTTCGGCCTTATTAGAGCTGCAAGCTAGGCTATTATGCTGGCTCCTCAAAGCCTGAAGTTAAATCAGAGAGGGTTTCACCGAATACACTGGCCCGCATAGTAACTAATACTCCTGGACAACTCCACATGACCCCTGCCTGGAAAAGGTTCCATTGGCTCCTGGTCCTTGGGAATAGGACTATGCCATGTGCCGTGTCAGGCCAACTCTTCCTTCCCTTCATCCCCCTGAGGGTCATATACTGGGCCTCACGTGTAGGTAGTAATAGTGGCCTTGATTATTGCAGCGCCCAGAAGCTAGAGGAATCGGCCATGAAGCTCTGTAAAGATCAGCAAAGAGCTGGTATATGTATTATTACATCATAGTGGGTCTGTCCTTGCATCTCATCTACCAATAGAAGGCCCCCGCCCTTGGGGTCGCCCTGACAGCCATGTGCACCTGTGTACAGCTCTTATTCTGATCCAAAGAAATGCACATATAATATTCCTGATTAATCTTTCGCAAGCATTCAATATCAGCCCCAAACACTCTGCTTGTGAGGGAATTTGATTATGTTCCATTTCCTGAGAGTTTCCCCCAGAACATTTTCAACGTGTGATTTACATATGTGAAGTTTTATGAACATTGGTTCATAAACATGAACCATAGGCCTGCATTTATTTTATTTACGTTTTGCCAGCGGGGAATGGAGCACCATGGCTAACAGTGGTCGGCCTTTCTAGTTATAGACCGGGAAATTCAGGATGCCAAAATTACAATTCAACATTAAAAGTTGGAAAATCGGAAGTCCATATTTCAAATTCTGGAGTTTGCATTTTGCTCCAGACTTTGGCTTCGAGTTTTTGAAAGGGCAGCTGGAACCGTCCATGCCTGCGATGCCTCATGCAGTTTATTGGCGTATCAAATTAAAGACCATTGTGTGTGCTGAGTTTTGTCCATCCAGTTGATTGGTGTTATTGGCAAGGGCTCAGCCCTGGCAGTCTCATATTGACCTCTAACTGACTTCACCGCCCAGATGTCTGTCACCATAGCAGAGCTAACATGATTAGGGGCAGTGATGCTGTTCGACAGTACTTGCCACTACCAGCAATGTTTAAAACCACAATATCAGTTACAGACTTTTGGAGCGAGCTTGTTTTCAAACACATAAGGGAAATTATAAGAGAGTGCATTGCTTGGTTTTTGAAAGACATTTGTATCGAAGTATTGTCATTGCAATGATGTTAATTAGTCCATACAAAATTTTAATTTCTTTCAAAAGAAATGTTGGGCGTCTATGGTACGCTGACCTATTTGGATTTCACAAGCATTTTTATGTTCCAATATATTCATTTTGGTCATTATTTTAACAGCACATGAATTATATGTAACATATGTTTTAAAGTCGAATTCATTTCCTTTCATTGCTCGCATGAAAGGGTATGTTAGGTCACTCCTTTAATTGCATAAGCCCCACCTCTTTAAAGGTTTATTAGCTGTTTGGGATTTGAGGCTGCGGCAGACTTTTTTTAGGGTCTGTCCTAAAATATTGCATCACGACGCATTAGAGCCCCCTGCCCCAATTTCTAATCCGGCTTAAAGCACTGGTTATTGGGCATGCATGCACGCTCTTGGGGACCACTGGGGTGGTTTCTAGAAGTCAATGCAATTGACTGTGTTTCCAGCCCCATTTTATAAATAATCTTCTTCCTTTCATTTCAGCAGAGCTGCCGGCACCAGCGATCTCTCTGGACGAAGGCCGCCCCGACGTGGAGGGTCAGCCGGCAGCGGCGAGGATCCGGTGCACGGCACCCAGCAACTACCTGGAGGGCACCTTCTTCCTGTACAGAGAGGGCAAGTCCATGCCGGTCCAGGAGCTGGGCGCCCCTGAATCCAGGCACAGTGTCACCTTTGCATTGCCAGGAGCAGCGCCCGCAGGCCACTACCGGTGTCGCTACAATGCTTGGGTCTCAGACAAGCTGAGGGGGTCAGAGCTAAGCTCGCCTCTGTGGCTGAATATGACAGGTGAGTCAGTCACAATCCATACGGCGAGGAGGAACTATATCTTTCAACCTGTTTTGTTTCCATAAACTTTATTATGGGAGCTCCAACTTGCGGCTCCCTAGAAGTTGCGGACGACAGCTCCTGCCAACCCTAGCCACCGTTGTCAATGCTGAGGGATCCTGGTAAAACCCTCCTAAACAATGCATGCTAAACAACAATTACAAACACTTAAAATCTTAATGTAACACATGTCAGATGTAAACAGTCATTAAAGTCCATCAGAGAATATGAGCCTATCATAATTCAGTTCAACATTAGTGAAGTCTACGACATCATTAAAGTGCATGGAGGTCTTCTTTGAACATCATCCCTGAGATATTTCCCAACAGATGACCTATACTTCAACAGTATCACTTTAGCGAAGCTGTGTCGAGCATATAATTCCATGCATCCACAGGTAGCCAAAAGACCAACCGGTTTCGGCGTGAAATGCTGATGAATGCACGTCTTCATCAGGGTACAAAGCAACTACACATGAAGAGGAACCCAAGGTGGGACAAGTCCATAATCCTAGGACCAAATTCCAAAATATAAATACTCACAATGCAATAAAAGGGCCTAAAAAGGAAGGGAGAAACAGTACTCAATAAAGTGTTAGCGCTACAAAGATCCTTTTTTAGTTCAACCATTGAACACGTCACCTTGTCATATCGAGGTCCTTATTTTTATACATATGCATCAATTTAAAGTCATGAAAGTGGCAGGCAGCTATATAACATCTCCTCTCCATTACAGCTGAAATGGTGATTTATCCATATTGACCTTTGACCTTTGCTATACTCATCCCTATCTCCTGTGCTGTTTAACAATTACGTACAACCTCTGGATCCACTCCTGGACTCCATTTCTACTCCTTTGCTGAGGACAACCACTGGCTCTTCAGTCTAGGGGGAGAAACAAGGTCATTGGCTGTTTCTCTCCTGGAGAGATTATTGGTCATTCAATTATTGGTTTGAATTCAGTCTAAGCCTGACCTGGGTTTAGGGAGAAGTTATGGATAGGTTGGTGATGTTAGGGTAAGGTTTTCGACCACTGTGCATGCTTCCAGCGAGCTGTTACACAGCACTCATACAAACATACGTCCCTGCTCCTGATTCTACACACACATACAATATCACTATTGCAGTGTACAAAGGCACAGCAGCCTAATAAGCACAAATGAGGTAGTGCAGCACTTAGCTTAGGTTAGTTGTCGCCCAGAGTGTCCCTTGTTGTCTCCTGCTGATTCCGTTGTGCCAGGATGTGTCGTACTAGCTGTTCAAATGCTGCAAGAGAGTCCTACAATTCGTGCACATACGAAACACTGGCGCATGTGGCTGTTCATGTGCATGTACATATGCAGCAGGTTTAGCAAGGCTGCACGTAGCTACTGAACATGCACAGTAGGGGCTGCATGTGGCTCTGGTAAGTGGTAACATGTTGTTTGCTAATTTACCCACCTATTGACTGCCCAATGCCATGATAATCCTTATGGCCATTTCCACCTACTTCCTACCACTCCACGTCCAAAACACATGCTGCTGGGATCTCTTTCAACTAGCCTCATCAAGCCTTACCATCAAACCTTTTCCTCAAAAGTAGGCTTCTGAGAGTTAATGCTTTAATTGGTACCTGCTGCTCATGTAATAAAAATGTCTTTACCAGGTCTGGCTTCAGCCACTCGATTTAAGAGTATATTCCGTGTCCCTCACTGAAGTCCAGTTAAAAACAAGCACTGGCCAAGCCAATAGTTTTGGTTTGTGTCTAAGTCTTAGACATTTGCCAGGCACTTCTATTAGATGCCCAGGTACTTGCACCATGTTGCATCTGCTATCATGGATGGCCAGTTAATACCAGTACGGCAGTGCCTGGCAAATGCATTTCCCATCCCTACACAGAAGCCAAAAATGTTGGCATTGCCAATGCTTGTTTAAATTTTGTTGCACCCATGTGACAACCCCCAACGAGAGGGATTACCTTTGCTGTGTTTACCTTCAACGCAGTTTTCAGAAAGCTGAACCAACCTGCTGCGATATTCTGCACGCAAACAACACGCCTCGTGACATTTTAGCTATAGACATAAGCAGCTTGAAAACAGGATTTAACGAGTTGTGATGTGATTTTGTACGCACACGCTAATCAGCTCTGCTTAATTACTAAAAACTGCCATTCCCTCCAGATAAGCTTCATCGCTTCGCTTGCACTAAAAATGGTACTTTCCTGGCTATAAAGGTTGTTAACCCTGGGCCAGCAGGCTGGTGGATTTTTGCAAGGCTGAGCACGACTGCAAAAGATCCGTCTCGGAAGATAAACCTAACTTAAAGGGCAATACATGCACAATGAATATTTAAACTTGTCAGCTTCCTATATCTGGCATCACAGATTTTGTTTATCTTGGGCCGGCCACATCCTCCCGTAACCAATGACATTTGTAGAGATATCGCGAAAGCCCCGCTCTTGCGAGATCTCGCTCGCGCCATCAGCTCCGCCCCCGCGCGCTACGCGCGCATTACGGGACGAGCTGAGGACGCGGACAGCAGCGTCTTCCCGGCTCCTCCGAGCACGGGACTTATTAAAGGAGTTTTGCTGCATATTTGAGCCATAGCATCTAAACCCCATTTGGCCACGTTGGCCCATTAAATCCTGGACACTATCCATGCACTATCTGATCCAGAGATATTGGAAATAAAGTCCTGGTGAAATCCCTGCCTGGCTCCTGTCTTTCTTCAGGCACTAATTTACTACATAAATTGGCGACGAGGATCACCACAGGAAACCGCGCAGAAACATGCAGGGAGCCACACCGCCACCACCCTTTCTACAGACACCAGTTAGGCCTGCCATTCCTTGGCCACAATGGCAGCCCCTGTTCACGACGTATGTGGAGGCAATGGGTGGATCAGGATTTTGAGCGGTGAGACGCAGGGCCATGTTACTTAACGCCTTAGGGGTAGAAGGGCAAAGAATATTCGAGGGCCTTACCCCGATACCAGTAGATGACGACAATGATGATGTGTTCAAGGAAGCCGTTAGAAGAATCATTAAGAGGTTCGCCAGCAAAGAGAACACTGTACTCCATAGAATAAGGTTTTACACTCGAAAACAAGCGCAGTCCGAACCCGTCGATGACTACGTCATGAAATTAAGGGAACTAGCAGCCCTGTGTAACTTCGGCACCAATGCGGAAAACCGCATATGTGACATGCTAGTCGTCCATACCAACAGTCGCAAGGTCCAAGATAAGTTCATCCTCGAAAAAGAGCTACAGTTAGAAAAAGCCGTAGAAATTGCCAGAGCGGTAGAGGAAACCGCGGGGAGAAGGAAGGAGTTTACAGGGGCCCAAGTCCCCACTGAAATACAAGCAGTTGGATTCCGTCCAAGAAAGGAAAAGTTTTCACCAGACACGAGAGAGTCAAGAAACAGCAAGAGAGAACCCCTCAAGTGTCATAGGTGCTCCAGCACCAAACACCTGGCATTTGACAGAGAGTGCCCAGCCAGAGACAAGGAGTGTTCAGTCTGCAAACGCATAGGACACTTCTCGAAAGTATGTCGATGGAGGAACAAGAAAGTCACAAGCCTCACCACAGAACACGCAAAGGAAAGGGAATCCTCGTCAGATGAGGAGGGGAGACCCACAGTCATAATGGTGAACAGCACCCGAGCCAGGAGAGAGAAGCCTCACTGCGTGATCAAAATCGATGGAAGAGAGACACGGGTCATGGCAGATTCCGGGTCGGCCCTCACCATCCTACCCCTCCAGACATATAAAGACATGGTGGGTAAAGAGAAAGTGGAAGTGCTCACCACACGACACAAGCCCACGGTGTTTGGGGGGGCCTCAGTCGAACTCTTAGGGTATATCAACGGCAGAGTCGAATTCAAAGGAAGAGAAACCATCACCAGAGTCTACTTCAGCCATGAAGGGCCTGCAGTGTTGGGCTGGGATGATCAAGACAAGTTAAAAATCAGACTGGATCCCAGCACAGAAGATCAAGTCCTATCAGTCCATACGAGGAACGAATCTGTTGTCAAGAGCGATTACCCAACACTTTGCTCGGAGGAGCCGGGGCACATTAAAAATTTCATTCACAAGATCGTGCTCAAAAGAAATGCCGTCCCTGTCAAGCACCGGGTGAGACCGGTACCGGCCACAGCAAGGGACACCCTTAGACAACAGCTAGACAAAATGAAGATGGAAGGAGTGATAGAAGAAATTGAAGCGTCCGAGTGGCTGAGCCCAGTCGTCCTGATAAAGAAACCCCAGTCACAGGAATTAAGGGTGTGTATAGACCTGCGCAGCCTAAACTTAGAAGTTATCACGGACAACTACCCGCTCCCAAGCATAAACAAACTCATATTATTAATGAAAGAGGCCAAAATATTCTCAAAACTTGACATGAGAAATGCATATCATCAGATACAGCTCCACGAAGAATCGAAACCCCTTACAGCATTTATCACGCCATTTGGCACATTTCAATTCACTAAAATGCCTTTCGGGTTGTCGTCAGCCGCGTCGGCTTTTCAGCGCATGATGGACGTCCTACTAAGGAAAGTCAAAAATGTAGTATATTTTCAGGATGACATATTGGTTTATGCACAGGACAAGCAGACGCACGATACCACCCTCAAAGTGGTTCTCAACAAACTACAAGATGCAGGAGTGCGTTTACGTCACGAGAAATGCTCATTTGGAGTAAAAGAAGTTGAATATCTGGGCTACAAAATTTCGTAAAAGGGGATCAGCCCGAAAGAAAATCTTATGCAAGCCATCACCAAAGCTCCTGAACCTGCCACCAAAGAAGAGTTGAGGTCTTTTCTGGGATTGGCTGAGTACTACGCGAAATTTATACCAAAGTTTTCAGAAACCACGTCACCCCTACGCGATCTACTTAAAAAGGGGACAGAATTTTCGTGGAGTGAACCTCAGAAGAGGGCGATGGACACCATAAAGCAACACATCATGAAAGCTCCATGTCTGCAACCCTTTAACCCAGAGTGGGATACGGTCATTACCACTGACGCCAGTGCGTACGGATTAGGAGCAGTGCTAACGCAGAGGAGAGGTGACACCGAACATGTGGTGGCCTTTGCGTCGAAGGCACTATCAGAGGCGGAACAGAACTACTCTACGATTGAAAAAGAAATGCTAGCATGCGCATGGGCAGTCGAACATTTCAGAACATATGTGTGGGGCACAAAGTTCAAGCTGGTGACAGATCACAAGCCGCTCATCCACATGCTCAGACCGGGAGGCACCAAAACATCCACGCCCAGACTAGCTCGCATTGCAGCAAAACTCCAGGAATACACATTCGAAATCCATCACATCTCAGGATGGAAAAACTCGCAAGCCGACTGCATGTCGAGACTGCCCGAGAACAAGGAAAGGGCTACCACATTCCTACACGGAGAATGCATAGTCGCATCCATATCAGACATAAGGGCCCCAGACTACCTGGAACTCAGTGAGAGACACTGGGAAGAAGAAGACGGGAAGGACCCAATCATGGCCAAGATACGCAATTGGATCAAAGAAGGCTGGCCGAATGAGAAAATGCTGCCGGAGGGCATGAGAGCATATTGGAAGGTGCAAGATGAGTTGTCGGAAACGAGGGAATAATCATGAAAATGGATCAGATCATCCCCCCCACTGGAATGAGGCGCACCATACTCTGCAGGGCCCACGCGGGACACCTAGGGAACACGATGACTCGCCGCAGGGTGAGAGAAGCTTACTGGTGGCCGTCTATGGACCAGGAAATACGCGCCATGATAGAGCGCTGCCATGAATGCCTAAACAGTGACAAAAGACTGAAAGTTCGACAGGCGCCTCTCATTCCCACGGAGATACCAGAAGCAGTATGGTCCAAAGTGGGCATTGACTTCATAGGGCCCCTGGAGGCGATGGAAACGGAACACAAATATGGCATAGTGCTGGTCGACTACTTATCCAAGTGGGTCGAAGCCGAGTTTGTCCCGAACATAACCACAGAGACCGTCATAGAGGTACTCACTGAAATTTTCCAAAGGGAAGGCCTCCCCAAAGAAGTCGTCACAGACAATGGTGTGCAACTAGTTTCCAAAGATATGGAAGCATTTTTAAGAAAGAACCACATCAAACAAAAGAAAGCGGCCTTGTATCACCCCCAAGCAAATGGACTGGTGGAGAGGGCGAACAGGTTCATAAAAGGGGCCATCCAACTGGCAACAGCGTCAGGAATGAACCCCCTAAAAACTGCCAAAGAAGCCATAGCGGCTCACAGGCTCACACCAAATGGAATTACTCAAATATCCCCGTTCAAAATGTTGAGAGGGAGGAGTGCGGCATCCACCCTCATTCCACCATGGCTGGCGAAAGTAAGGGAAGATGAAGCAGTTGACATGACGGAAGTAGTATGGCGCATGGAGAGAAACAAGACACGCATGAAATTGTGGAGTGATGAGAGAAGAAGGACGAAGCAAGCGCCCAATATAAAAGAAGGGTCTGGGTCAAAATCAAACTGCCAAGAAAGGACCAAGCCACGGGATCCCGTTATAGTCGGCCCATAAAAGTAACTCACAAAGGAACCAATCACGTCCGCACGGAAGACGGGCGCTCGTGGAACTATGAAAGGGTAGCGCTATACCAGCGAAGGCAAGAAGAAGCGAGGACCCAAGAGACACCCCACTTAGAAACCGAAAGAGATAACTGGAGAAACGAGGAACGAGAAACAGAAGGAAGCGATGGAGAAAGAGATGAAACCGAAACGGAACGGGAAGAACCATGTGAAAGTCCAGAACCAGAGCAGCAGAGACCATGCCCCGTAACCAGTGAGAGGCCCCGAAGGGAGCACAGAAGACCGGTGAGATACAATGACTATGTGGTACAGTGAACTCGTTCTGCTTTTGGAAAAAGGGAGGTGTGTAGAGATATCGCGAGAGCCCCGCTCTCGCGAGATCTCGCTCGCGCCATCAGCTCCGCCCCCGCGCGCTACGCGCACATTACAGGACGAGCTGAGGACGCGGACAGCAGCGTCTTCCCGGCTCCTCCGAGCACGGGACTTATTAAAGGAGTTTTGCTGCATATTTGAGCCATAGCATCTAAACCCCATTTGGCCACGTTGGCCCATTAAATCCTGGACACTATCCATGCACTATCTTTCTTCAGGCACTAATTTACTACATAAATTGGCGACGAGGATCACCACAGGAAACCGCGCAGAAACATGCAGGGAGCCACACCGCCACCACCCTTTCTACAGACACCAGGTAGACCTGCCATTCCTTGGCCACAATGGCAGCCCCTGTTCACGACGTATGTGGAGGCAATGGGTGGATCAGGATTTTGAGCGGTGAGACGCAGGGCCATGTTACTTAACGCCTTAGGGGTAGAAGGGCAAAGAATATTCGAGGGCCTTACCCCGATACCAGTAGATGACGACAATGATGATGTGTTCAAGGAAGCCGTTAGAAGAATCATTAAGAGGTTCGCCAGCAAAGAGAACACTGTACTCCATAGAATAAGGTTTTACACTCGAAAACAAGCGCAGTCCGAACCCGTCGATGACTACGTCATGAAATTAAGGGAACTAGCAGCCCTGTGTAACTTCGGCACCAATGCGGAAAACCGCATATGTGACATGCTAGTCGTCCATACCAACAGTCGCAAGGTCCAAGATAAGTTCATCCTCGAAAAAGAGCTACAGTTAGAAAAAGCCGTAGAAATTGCCAGAGCGGTAGAGGAAACCGCGGGGAGAAGGAAGGAGTTTACAGGGGCCCAAGTCCCCACTGAAATACAAGCAGTTGGATTCCGTCCAAGAAAGGAAAAGTTTGCACCAGACACGAGAGAGTCAAGAAACAGCAAGAGAGAACCCCTCAAGTGTCATAGGTGCTCCAGCACCAAACACCTGGCATTTGACAGAGAGTGCCCAGCCAGAGACAAGGAGTGTTCAGTCTGCAAACGCATAGGACACTTCTCGAAAGTATGTCGATGGAGGAACAAGAAAGTCACAAGCCTCACCACAGAACACGCAAAGGAAAGGGAATCCTCGTCAGATGAGGAGGGGAGACCCACAGTCATAATGGTGAACAGCACCCGAGCCAGGAGAGAGAAGCCTCACTGCGTGATCAAAATCGATGGAAGAGAGACACGGGTCATGGCAGATTCCGGGTCGGCCCTCACCATCCTACCCCTCCAGACATATAAAGACATGGTGGGTAAAGAGAAAGTGGAAGTGCTCACCACACGACACAAGCCCACGGTGTTTGGGGGGGCCTCAGTCGAACTCTTAGGGTATATCAACGGCAGAGTCGAATTCAAAGGAAGAGAAACCATCACCAGAGTCTACTTCAGCCATGAAGGGCCTGCAGTGTTGGGCTGGGATGATCAAGACAAGTTAAAAATCAGACTGGATCCCAGCACAGAAGATCAAGTCCTATCAGTCCATACGAGGAACGAATCTGTTGTCAAGAGCGATTACCCAACACTTTTCTCGGAGGAGCCGGGGCACATTAAAAATTTCATTCACAAGATCGTGCTCAAAAGAAATGCCGTCCCTGTCAAGCACCGGGTGAGACCGGTACCGGCCACAGCAAGGGACACCCTTAGACAACAGCTAGACAAAATGAAGATGGAAGGAGTGATAGAAGAAATTGAAGCATCCGAGTGGCTGAGCCCAGTCGTCCTGATAAAGAAACCCCAGTCACAGGAATTAAGGGTGTGTATAGACCTGCCCAGCCTAAACTTAGAAGTTATCACGGACAACTAACCGCTCCCAAGCATAAACGAACTCATATTATTAATGAAAGAGGCCAAAATATTCTCAAAACTTGACATGAGAAATGCATATCATCAGATACAGCTCCACGAAGAATCGAAACCCCTTACAGCATTTATCACGCCATTTGGCACATTTCAATTCACTAAAATGCCTTTCGGGTTGTCGTCAGCCGCGTCGGCTTTTCAGCGCATGATGGACGTCCTACTAAGGAAAGTCAAAAATGTAGTATATTTTCAGGATGACATATTGGTTTATGCACAGGACAAGCAGACGCACGATACCACCCTCAAAGTGGTTCTCAACAAACTACAAGATGCAGGAGTGCGTTTACGTCACGAGAAATGCTCATTTGGAGTAAAAGAAGTTGAATATCTGGGCTACAAAATTTCGTAAAAGGGGATCAGCCCGAAAGAAAATCTTATGCAAGCCATCACCAAAGCTCCTGAACCTGCCACCAAAGAAGAGTTGAGGTCTTTTCTGGGATTGGCTGAGTACTACGCGAAATTTATACCAAAGTTTTCAGAAACCACGTCACCCCTACGCGATCTACTTAAAAAGGGGACAGAATTTTCGTGGAGTGAACCTCAGAAGAGGGCGATGGACACCATAAAGCAACACATCATGAAAGCTCCATGTCTGCAACCCTTTAACCCAGAGTGGGATACGGTCATTACCACTGACGCCAGTGCGTACGGATTAGGAGCAGTGCTAACGCAGAGGAGAGGTGACACCGAACATGTGGTGGCCTTTGCGTCGAAGGCACTATCAGAGGCGGAACAGAACTACTCTACGATTGAAAAAGAAATGCTAGCATGCGCATGGGCAGTCGAACATTTCAGAACATGTGTGGGGCACAAAGTTCAAGCTGGTGACAGATCACAAGCCGCTCATCCACATGCTCAGACCGGGAGGCACCAAAACATCCACGCCCAGACTAGCTCGCATTGCAGCAAAACTCCAGGAATACACATTCGAAATCCATCACATCTCAGGATGGAAAAACTCGCAAGCCGACTGCATGTCGAGACTGCCCGAGAACAAGGAAAGGGCTACCACATTCCTACACGGAGAATGCATAGTCGCATCCATATCAGACATAAGGGCCCCAGACTACCTGGAACTCAGTGAGAGACACTGGGAAGAAGAAGACTGGAAGGACCCAATCATGGCCAAGATACGCAATTGGATCAAAGAAGGCTGGCCGAATGAGAAAATGCTGCCGGAGGGCATGAGAGCATATTGGAAGGTGCAAGATGAGTTGTCGGAAACGAGGGAATAATCATGAAAATGGATCAGATCATCCCCCCCACTGGAATGAGGCGCACCATACTCTGCAGGGCCCACGCGGGACACCTAGGGAACACGATGACTCGCCGCAGGGTGAGAGAAGCTTACTGGTGGCCGTCTATGGACCAGGAAATACGCGCCATGATAGAGCGCTGCCATGAATGCCTAAACAGTGACAAAAGACTGAAAGTTCGACAGGCGCCTCTCATTCCCACGGAGATACCAGAAGCAGTATGGTCCAAAGTGGGCATTGACTTCATAGGGCCCCTGGAGGCGATGGAAACGGAACACAAATATGGCATAGTGCTGGTCGACTACTTATCCAAGTGGGTCGAAGCCGAGTTTGTCCCGAACATAACCACAGAGACGGTCATAGAGGTACTCACTGAATTTTTCCAAAGGGAAGGCCTCCCCAAAGAAGTCGTCACAGACAATGGTGTGCAACGAGTTTCCAAAGATATGGAAGCATTTTTAAGAAAGAACCACATCAAACAAAAGAAAGCGGCCTTGTATCACCCCCAAGCAAATGGACTGGTGGAGAGGGCGAACAGGTTCATAAAAGGGGCCATCCAACTGGCAACAGCGTCAGGAATGAACCCCCTAAAAACTGCCAAAGAAGCCATAGCGGCTCACAGGCTCACACCAAATGGAATTACTCAAATATCCCCGTTCAAAATGTTGAGAGGGAGGAGTGCGGCATCCACCCTCATTCCACCATGGCTGGCGAAAGTAAGGGAAGATGAAGCAGTTGACATGACGGAAGTAGTATGGCGCATGGAGAGAAACAAGACACGCATGAAATTGTGGAGTGATGAGAGAAGAAGGACGAAGCAAGCGCCCAATATAAAAGAAGGGTCTGGGTCAAAATCAAACTGCCAAGAAAGGACCAAGCCACGGGATCCCGTTATAGTCGGCCCATAAAAGTAACTCACAAAGGAACCAATCACGTCCGCACGGAAGACGGGCGCTCGTGGAACTATGAAAGGGTAGCGCTATACCAGCGAAGGCAAGAAGAAGCGAGGACCCAAGAGACACCCTACTTAGAAACCGAAAGAGATAACTGGAGAAACGAGGAACGAGAAACAGAAGGAAGCGATGGAGAAAGAGATGAAACCGAAACGGAACGGGAAGAACCATGTGAAAGTCCAGAACCAGAGCAGCAGAGACCATGCCCCGTAACCAGTGAGAGGCCCCGAAGGGAGCACAGAAGACCGGTGAGATACAATGACTATGTGGTACAGTGAACTCGTTCTGCTTTTGGAAAAAGGGAGGTGTGTAGAGATATCGCGAGAGCCCCGCTCTCGCGAGATCTCGCTCGCGCCATCAGCTCCGCCCCCGCGCGCTACGCGCGCATTAAGGGACGAGCTGAGGACGCGGACAGCAGCGTCTTCCCGGCTCCTCCGAGCACGGGACTTATTAAAGGAGTTTTGCTGCATATTTGAGCCATAGCATCTAAACCCCATTTGGCCACGTTGGCCCATTAAATCCTGGACACTATCCATGCACTATCTGATCCAGAGATATTGGAAATAAAGTCCTGGTGAAATCCCTGCCTGGCTCCTGTCTTTCTTCAGGCACTAATTTACTACAACATTTATGAACACTTCTCCTTTTTGTCCTCAGTAGACTGGTTCCTTGTTTCGAAACCATTGTCTAATCATAGTGTGTGTTAAAAATGTACACCCTATGATCACATTAAACCACTGTACTATGAATACTAGAATCCTTGCTTCATAGGGGTTTCTCCAGGTCTATGGCTGCACAACAGAGGCGATCCCCAGACAGGCCCAGCCAGAACCGAGCCGGCTGTCTGGCTTGTCCCCAAGAGCCAAATCACGAGCAGCGTAATTCACTGAAATTGCATGCTAACCAGGGGACTACGCGTGTTCTTAATTACATAAATGACAAACAATAACATGGTATAGTTACCGCCTTTATAGTAGATGCAGCCCAACATGTATTTCACAGTTGTCATTCCAATAGGAGGGGCCTCAAAAGATATCAAATTAAAGTAGCTTTCATTCACTATTATGTCAAATGCTTGTGACGTTTAGTATAAATACACAACTTGTGTCTGTGCTGCTGTACATTTATGGGCTGGGGTGTTTCCACAGGGCGAAACAGTATCTGGCCCAACACACACTCCAACACAGAAACACACCCAACAACAGAAATAAAACAATAAATAACGGCTCTGCCGCAGCCCCCTTGAATACCGTAAGCACATACACACTACCTCGCTACTACCAGTGTCCCAGACATTCCCGGCTGCAGTGTCGGCAGCCGATTCTCGATTGGCTGAATGGCTGCGCATGCCAGGCCCAGGCCCGTTTGATTTTCTACCATCACATGTAACATTCACGGGGGTGATTGGAGGAGCAATGAGAAACAACAGTTAAGGGAACCATCCCTTTAGAGTTAGGCCAGTCAGACATTACACCAACCCAGGAACCTTATGTAAGGGAGGCATGGCCAGTGCATTGCATGGGTGGTAATCCTTTCAGCCTAAAACCTCCTCTTCCTCAGCTAATTGTTTGTGTAGGAAAGGGGACGGGGGATCTGGGAAGTTGGAATATCCCATAAAATAGGATTGGATAGGGGTATTAGGAAAGGGGGGATACTGCGTCTCACCATCGGGTGTCTCTCCCAAGGGGATCCTCCCGCACTTGCCCAGCCCCAGGGTCTGGATCCAAAGGCGATGGTTGTGCCCTGGCACCTGATTACGGGATTGTTTGTACCTGGGGAGCAGAGACCACATAGGATCAGGGAAGTCAGGCTCTCTCCAGCCCCAAAGGACAGTGCTTTTGACCCGTCACAGATGTTGGGGTCTCTGTAGCTATTGCCCCTTTGAGGGGATTGAGGAGTGGCAGGTACAGAATAAACCACATCAGCTCCCCGTCCAGGTGCAAGAATACTCCTCTTAATCTTAATCTGAGAGCGGAAGAGAGGCACCCAAAGGAGGAAGGCAGTCAGCTCCCCATCCATCGCAGAATGCCAGCATTCCAATGCAGCTAAGAACAGATAGGCTAAGAGGGGGGTCTATCCCGGGGCCAGCTCCCCATCCATCGCAGAATGCCAGCATCCCAATGCAGCTAAGAACAGATAGGCTAAGAGGGGGGTCTATCCCGGGGCCAGCTCCCCATCCATCGCAGAATGCCAGCATCCCAATGCAGCTAAGAACAGATAGGCTAAGAGGGGGGTCTATCCCGGGGCCAGCTCCCCATCCATCGCAGAATGCCTGCATTCCAATGCAGCTAAGAACAGATAGGCTAAGAGGGGGGTCTATCCCGGGGCCAGCTCCCCATCCATCGCAGAATGCCAGCATTCCAATGCAGCTAAGAACAGATAGGCTAAGAGGGGGGTCTATCCCGGGGCCAGCTCCCCATCCATCGCAGAATGCCAGCATCCCAATGCAGCTAAGAACAGATAGGCTAAGAGGGGGGGTCTATCCCGGGGCCAGCTCCCCATCCATCGCAGAATGCCAGCATCCCAATGCAGCTAAGAACAGATAGGCTAAGAGGGAGGTCTATCCCGGGGCCAGCTCCCCATCCATCGCAGAATGCCAGCATCCCAATGCAGCTAAGAACAGATAGGCTAAGAGGGGGGTCTATCCCGGGGCCAGCTCCCCATCCATCGCAGAATGCCAGCATCCCAATGCAGCTAAGAACAGATAGGCTAAGAGGGGGGTCTATCCCGGGGCCAGCTCCCCATCCATCGCAGAATGCCAGCATCCCAATGCAGCTAAGAACAGATAGGCTAAGAGGGGGGTCTATCCCGGGGCCAGCTCCCCATCCATCGCAGAATGCCAGCATCCCAATGCAGCTAAGAACAGATAGGCTAAGAGGGGGGTCTATCCCGGGGCCAGCTCCCCATCCATCGCAGAATGCCAGCATCCCAATGCAGCTAAGAACAGATAGGCTAAGAGGGGGGTCTATCCCGGGGCCAGAGTAGAGCAAATAGATGACAACCAGATCGAGGACCACACAATAGGAGGGACTAGCCAACCCTAAATCCTGCATCATAAATGGGAGCCATCCTCTGTGGTGGTGGCGACCACTAGCCAATTCCATCACCTGCAACCTGAAGAGAGACAACTGAATTCCTTTAACCCAGAGAGAGGCTGGCAGGGATGCCCAAGTGGAGGGAATCCCTAATCCCGTATTCTGTCCCTAAAACACCCCAGGATGGTTTGGTGAATCCCATTTCCCCAGAGAGAGGACGGCACTATAAAAGCGTGCCGTCTCCGTCTGTCAGTGTAGGGGTTTGGAGAACAAGCTGGAGTCCAGCGCCAAGCGATAGAAGCGGGTTTGCAGAAGTCTGGGTGATGGAGCCAGCGGAGATCAGGAGCAGGAGTGCAAGCAGAAGGCAAGGGGCAGGGGAGAGGTGGCAAAGGTAGCAAAGATCAGGTATTGGAGGGAGGGGATTATCAGGGATGCATATGAACAGAGGTTTAAGAAGGAGGCCGGTGAGATTGCCATGGCAGAGGAGGCTAAACATCACAAGGAGGTTGGTGAGTTTAAGGAGGTTGCTGTAGTGGGACAAAAGGAGGTCAGTGAAGGAAAAGTAGGTTGGTGTCGTCGGACAGGAGGAGGTCAGAGAAGTAGATCAGGGCGAGGCTGGCAAGGCTGATCAGGAGGCAGGGAGAGGCGAACACCCACCGGGAGAATCAGGAGACAGGTACCCCGAGGCATTCAGCAAGGGCACGAGTTCAGAGGGGATTAAGAGGAACTGAGAATCGGGAGACGGGTACCCCGAGGCATCAAGAATGGGTAGGAGTTCAGAGAGGCTTAAGAGGAACTGAGAATCGGGAGACATGTGCCCGAGGCATGAAGAGGGGGTAGGAGTTCAGAGGGGCTTAAGAGGAACTGAGAATCAGGAGGCAGGTGCCCCGAGGCACGAAGAAGGGGTAGGAGATCAGAAGAGCTTAAAAGGAACTGAGAATCAGGAGGCAGGTGCCCCGAGGCATCAAGAATGGGTAGGAGTTCAGAGAGGCTTAAGAGGAACTGAGAATCGGGAGACATGTGCCCGAGGCATGAAGAGGGGGTAGGAGTTCAGAGGGGCTTAAGAGGAACTGAGAATCAGGAGGCAGGTGCCCTGAGGCATGAAGAAGGGGTAAGAGATCAGAAGGGCTTAAGAGGAACTGAGAATCAGGAGGCAGGTGCCTGAGGCATGAAGAAGGGGTAGGAGATCAGGAGAGCTTAAAAGGAACTGAGAATCAGGAGGCAGGTGCCCCGAGGCATCAAGAATGGGTAGGAGATCAGAAGGGCTTAAGAGGAACTGAGAATCAGGAGGCAGGTGCCCCAAGGCATGAAGAAGGGGTAGGAGTTCAGGAGGCTTAAGAGGAACTGAGAATCAGGAAGCATGTGCCCCGAGGCATCAAGAATGGGTAGGAGTTCAGGGAGGCTTAAGAGGAACTGAGACTCAGGAGGCAGTTGCCCTGATGCATGAAGAAGGGGTAGGAGTTCAGGGCGTCTTAAGAGGAACTGAGAATCAGGTGGCAGGTGCCTTGGGGCATGAAGAAGGGGTAGGAGATCAGAAGGGCTTAAGAGGAACTGAGAATCAGGAGGCAGGTGCCCGGAGGCACGAAGAAGGGGTACGAGTTCAGGGAGGCTTAAGAGGAACTGAGAATCAGGAGGCAGGTGCCCGAGGCATGAAGAAGGGGTAGGAGTTCAGGGAGGCTTAAGAGGAACTGAGACTCAGGAGGCAGTTGCCCTGATGCATGAAGAAGGGGTAGGAGTTCAGGGCGTCTTAAGAGGAACTGAGAATCAGGTGGCAGGTGCCCCGAGGCATGAAGAAGGGGTTGGAGTTCAGAGACTTAAGAGGAATTGAGAATCAGGAGGCAGGTGCCCGAGGCATGAAGAAGGGGTAGGAGTTCAGAGAGGCTTAAGAGGAACTGAGAATCGGGAGACATGTGCCCGAGGCATGAAGAGGGGGTAGGAGTTCAGAGGGGCTTAAGAGGAACTGAGAATCAGGAGGCAGGTGCCCTGAGGCATGAAGAAGGGGTAAGAGATCAGAAGGGCTTAAGAGGAACTGAGAATCAGGAGGCAGGTGCCCCGAGGCATCAAGAATGGGTAGGAGTTCAGAGAGGCTTAAGAGGAACTGAGAATCGGGAGACATGTGCCCGAGGCATGAAGAGGGGGTAGGAGTTCAGAGGGGCTTAAGAGGAACTGAGAATCAGGAGGCAGGTGCCCGAGGCATGAAGAATGGGTAGGAGTTCAGAGAGGCTTAAGAGGAACTGAGAATCGGGAGACATGTGCCCGAGGCATGAAGAGGGGGTAGGAGTTCAGAGGGGCTTAAGAGGAACTGAGAATCAGGAGGCAGGTGCCCCGAGGCACGAAGAAGGGGTAGAAGATCAGAAGGGTTTAAGAGGAACTGAGAATCAGGAGGCAGGTGCCCCGAAGCATCAAGAAGGGTAGGAGTTGAGAGAGAGTTAAGAGGAACTGAGAATCGGGAGGCAGGTGCCTCGGGGCATGAAGAAGGGGTAGGAGATCAGAAGGGCTTAAGAGGAACTGAGAATCAGGAGGCAGGTGCCCCGAAGCATCAAGAATGGGTAGGAGTTCAGAGAGGCTTAAGAGGAACTGAGAATCAGGAGGCAGGTGCCCGAGGCATGAAGAAGGGGTAGGAGATCAGAATAGCTTAAAAGGAACTGAGAATCAGGAGGCAGGTGCCCCGAGGCATCAATAATGGGTAGGAGTTCAGAGAGGATTAAGAGGAACTGAGAATCAGGAGGCAGGTGCCCCGGGGCATGAAGAAGGGGTAGGAGATCAGAAGGGTTTAAGAGGAACTGAGAATCAGGAGGCAGGTGCCCGAGGCATGAAGAAGGGGTAGGAGATCAGAAGGGTTTAAGAGGAACTCAGAATCGGGAGACATGTGCCCGAAGCATCAAGAATGGGTAGGAGTTCAGAGAGAATTAAGAGGAACTGAGAATCGGGAGGCAGGTGCCTCGGGGCATGAAGAAGGGGTAGGAAATCAGAAGGGCTTAAGAGGAACTGAGAATCAGGAGGCAGGTGCCCCGAGGCACGAAGAAGGGGTACGAGTTCAGGGAGGCTTAAGAGGAACTGAGAATCAGGAGGCAGGTGCCCGAGGCATGAAGAAGGGGTAGGAGTTCAGGGAGGCTTAAGAGGAACTGACAATATGGAGGCACGTGCCCCGAGGCATGAAGAAGGGGTAGAAGTTCAGAGAGGATTCAGAGGAACTGAGAATCAGGAGACAGGTGCCCCGGGGCATGAAGAAGGGGTAGGAGATCAGAAGGGCTTAAGAGGAACTGAGAATCAGGAGGCAGGTGCCCCGAGGCATGAATAGGAGTAGGAGTTCAGGGAGGCTTAAGAGGAACTGAGACTCAGGAGGCAGGTGCCCTGAGGCATGAAGAAGGGGTAGGAGTTCAGGGAGGATTAAGAGGAATTGAGAATCGGGAAGCAGGTGCCTCGGGGCATGAAGAAGGGGTAGGAGATCAGAAGGGCTTAAGAGGAACTGAGAATCAGGAGGCAGGTGCCCGGAGGCACGAAGAAGGGGTACGAGTTCAGGGAGGCTTAAGAGGAACTGAGAATCAGGAGGCAGGTGCCCGAGGCATGAAGAAGGGGTAGGAGTTCAGGGAGGCTTAAGAGGAACTGAGACTCAGGAGGCAGTTGCCCTGATGCATGAAGAAGGGGTAGGAGTTCAGGGCGTCTTAAGAGGAACTGAGAATCAGGTGGCAGGTGCCCCGAGGCATGAAGAAGGGGTAGGAGTTCAGAGAGGCTTAAGAGGAACTGAGAATCGGGAGACATGTGCCCGAGGCATGAAGAGGGGGTAGGAGTTCAGAGGGGCTTAAGAGGAACTGAGAATCAGGAGGCAGGTGCCCTGAGGCATGAAGAAGGGGTAAGAGATCAGAAGGGCTTAAGAGGAACTGAGAATCAGGAGGCAGGTGCCCGAGGCATGAAGAATGGGTAGGAGTTCAGAGAGGCTTAAGAGGAACTGAGAATCGGGAGACATGTGCCCGAGGCATGAAGAGGGGGTAGGAGTTCAGAGGGGCTTAAGAGGAACTGAGAATCAGGAGGCAGGTGCCCCGAAGCATCAAGAATGGGTAGGAGTTCAGAGAGGCTTAAGAGGAACTGAGAATCAGGAGGCAGGTGCCCGAGGCATGAAGAAGGGGTAGGAGATCAGAATAGCTTAAAAGGAACTGAGAATCAGGAGGCAGGTGCCCCGAGGCATCAATAATGGGTAGGAGTTCAGAGAGGATTAAGAGGAACTGAGAATCAGGAGGCAGGTGCCCCGGGGCATGAAGAATGGGTAGGAGTTCAGGGAGGCTTAAGAGGAACTGAGACTCAGGAGGCAGTTGCCCTGATGCATGAAGAAGGGGTAGGAGTTCAGGGCGTCTTAAGAGGAACTGAGAATCAGGTGGCAGGTGCCTCGGGGCATGAAGAAGGGGTAGGAGATCAGAAGGGCTTAAGAGGAACTGAGAATCAGGAGGCAGGTGCCCGGAGGCACGAAGAAGGGGTACGAGTTCAGGGAGGCTTAAGAGGAACTGAGAATCAGGAGGCAGGTGCCCGAGGCATGAAGAAGGGGTAGGAGTTCAGGGAGGCTTAAGAGGAACTGAGACTCAGGAGGCAGTTGCCCTGATGCATGAAGAAGGGGTAGGAGTTCAGGGCGTCTTAAGAGGAACTGAGAATCAGGTGGCAGGTGCCCCGAGGCATGAAGAAGGGGTTGGAGTTCAGAGACTTAAGAGGAATTGAGAATCAGGAGGCAGGTGCCCGAGGCATGAAGAAGGGGTAGGAGTTCAGAGAGGCTTAAGAGGAACTGAGAATCGGGAGACATGTGCCCGAGGCATGAAGAGGGGGTAGGAGTTCAGAGGGGCTTAAGAGGAACTGAGAATCAGGAGGCAGGTGCCCTGAGGCATGAAGAAGGGGTAAGAGATCAGAAGGGCTTAAGAGGAACTGAGAATCAGGAGGCAGGTGCCCCGAGGCATCAAGAATGGGTAGGAGTTCAGAGAGGCTTAAGAGGAACTGAGAATCGGGAGACATGTGCCCGAGGCATGAAGAGGGGGTAGGAGTTCAGAGGGGCTTAAGAGGAACTGAGAATCAGGAGGCAGGTGCCCGAGGCATGAAGAGGGGGTAGGAGTTCAGAGGGGCTTAAGAGGAACTGAGAATCAGGAGGCAGGTGCCCTGAGGCATGAAGAAGGGGTAAGAGATCAGAAGGGCTTAAGAGGAACTGAGAATCAGGAGGCAGGTGCCCCGAGGCATCAAGAATGGGTAGGAGTTCAGAGAGGCTTAAGAGGAACTGAGAATCGGGAGACATGTGCCCGAGGCATGAAGAGGGGGTAGGAGTTCAGAGGGGCTTAAGAGGAACTGAGAATCAGGAGGCAGGTGCCCGAGGCATGAAGAATGGGTAGGAGTTCAGAGAGGCTTAAGAGGAACTGAGAATCGGGAGACATGTGCCCGAGGCATGAAGAGGGGGTAGGAGTTCAGAGGGGCTTAAGAGGAACTGAGAATCAGGAGGCAGGTGCCCCGAGGCACGAAGAAGGGGTAGAAGATCAGAAGGGTTTAAGAGGAACTGAGAATCAGGAGGCAGGTGCCCCGAAGCATCAAGAAGGGTAGGAGTTGAGAGAGAGTTAAGAGGAACTGAGAATCGGGAGGCAGGTGCCTCGGGGCATGAAGAAGGGGTAGGAGATCAGAAGGGCTTAAGAGGAACTGAGAATCAGGAGGCAGGTGCCCCGAAGCATCAAGAATGGGTAGGAGTTCAGAGAGGCTTAAGAGGAACTGAGAATCAGGAGGCAGGTGCCCGAGGCATGAAGAAGGGGTAGGAGATCAGAATAGCTTAAAAGGAACTGAGAATCAGGAGGCAGGTGCCCCGAGGCATCAATAATGGGTAGGAGTTCAGAGAGGATTAAGAGGAACTGAGAATCAGGAGGCAGGTGCCCCGGGGCATGAAGAAGGGGTAGGAGATCAGAAGGGTTTAAGAGGAACTGAGAATCAGGAGGCAGGTGCCCGAGGCATGAAGAAGGGGTAGGAGATCAGAAGGGTTTAAGAGGAACTCAGAATCGGGAGACATGTGCCCGAAGCATCAAGAATGGGTAGGAGTTCAGAGAGAATTAAGAGGAACTGAGAATCGGGAGGCAGGTGCCTCGGGGCATGAAGAAGGGGTAGGAGATCAGAAGGGCTTAAGAGGAACTGAGAATCAGGAGGCAGGTGCCCCGAGGCACGAAGAAGGGGTACGAGTTCAGGGAGGCTTAAGAGGAACTGAGAATCAGGAGGCAGGTGCCCGAGGCATGAAGAAGGGGTAGGAGTTCAGGGAGGCTTAAGAGGAACTGACAATATGGAGGCACGTGCCCCGAGGCATGAAGAAGGGGTAGAAGTTCAGAGAGGATTCAGAGGAACTGAGAATCAGGAGACAGGTGCCCCGGGGCATGAAGAAGGGGTAGGAGATCAGAAGGGCTTAAGAGGAACTGAGAATCAGGAGGCAGGTGCCCCGAGGCATGAATAGGAGTAGGAGTTCAGGGAGGCTTAAGAGGAACTGAGACTCAGGAGGCAGGTGCCCTGAGGCATGAAGAAGGGGTAGGAGTTCAGGGAGGATTAAGAGGAATTGAGAATCGGGAGGCAGGTGCCTCGGGGCATGAAGAAGGGGTAGGAGATCAGAAGGGCTTAAGAGGAACTGAGAATCAGGAGGCAGGTGCCCGGAGGCACGAAGAAGGGGTACGAGTTCAGGGAGGCTTAAGAGGAACTGAGAATCAGGAGGCAGGTGCCCGAGGCATGAAGAAGGGGTAGGAGTTCAGGGAGGCTTAAGAGGAACTGAGACTCAGGAGGCAGTTGCCCTGATGCATGAAGAAGGGGTAGGAGTTCAGGGCGTCTTAAGAGGAACTGAGAATCAGGTGGCAGGTGCCCCGAGGCATGAAGAAGGGGTTGGAGTTCAGAGACTTAAGAGGAATTGAGAATCAGGAGGCAGGTGCCCGAGGCATGAAGAAGGGGTAGGAGTTCAGAGAGGCTTAAGAGGAACTGAGAATCGGGAGACATGTGCCCGAGGCATGAAGAGGGGGTAGGAGTTCAGAGGGGCTTAAGAGGAACTGAGAATCAGGAGGCAGGTGCCCTGAGGCATGAAGAAGGGGTAAGAGATCAGAAGGGCTTAAGAGGAACTGAGAATCAGGAGGCAGGTGCCCGAGGCATGAAGAATGGGTAGGAGTTCAGAGAGGCTTAAGAGGAACTGAGAATCGGGAGACATGTGCCCGAGGCATGAAGAGGGGGTAGGAGTTCAGAGGGGCTTAAGAGGAACTGAGAATCAGGAGGCAGGTGCCCCGAAGCATCAAGAATCGGTAGGAGTTCAGAGAGGCTTAAGAGGAACTGAGAATCAGGAGGCAGGTGCCCGAGGCATGAAGAAGGGGTAGGAGATCAGAATAGCTTAAAAGGAACTGAGAATCAGGAGGCAGGTGCCCCGAGGCATCAATAATGGGTAGGAGTTCAGAGAGGATTAAGAGGAACTGAGAATCAGGAGGCAGGTGCCCCGGGGCATGAAGAAGGGGTAGGAGATCAGAAGGGCTTAAGAGGAACTGAGAATCAGGAGGCAGGTGCCCCAAGGCATGAAGAAAGGGCAGGAGTACAGGAGGTTTAAGAGGAACTGAGAATCAGGAGGCAGGTGCCCGAGGCATGAAGAAGGGGTAGGAGATCAGAATAGCTTAAAAGGAACTGAGAATCAGGAGGCAGGTGCCCGAGGCATGAAGAATGGGTAGGAGTTCAGAGAGGCTTAAGAGGAACTGAGAATCGGGAGACATGTGGCCGAGGCATGAAGAGGGGGTAGGAGTTCAGAGGGGCTTAAGAGGAACTGAGAATCAGGAGGCAGGTGCCCGAGGCATGAAGAAGGGGTAGGAGATCAGAATATCTTAAAAGGAACTGAGAATCAGGAGGCAGGTGCCCCGAGGCATCAATAATGGGTAGGAGTTCAGAGAGGATTAAGAGGAACTGAGAATCAGGAGGCAGGTGCCCCGGGGCATGAAGAAGGGGTAGGAGATCAGAAGGGCTTAAGAGGAACTGAGAATCAGGAGGCAGGTGCCCCAAGGCATGAAGAAAGGGCAGGAGTACAGGAGGTTTAAGAGGAACTGAGAATCAGGAGGCATGTGCCCGAGGCATGAAGAAGGGGTAGGAGATCAGAATAGCTTAAAAGGAACTGAGAATCAGGAGGCAGGTGCCCTGAGGCATCAAGAATGGGTTGGAGTTCAGAGAGGATTAAGAGGAACTGAGAATCGGGAGGCAGGTGCCTCGGGGCATGAAGAAGGGGTAGGAGATCAGAAGGGTTTAAGCGGAACTGAGAATCAGGAGGCAGGTGCCCCGAAGCATCAAGAATGGGTAGGAGTTCAGAGAGGATTAAGAGGAACTGAGAATCGGGAGGCAGGTGCCTCGGGGCATGAAGAAGGGGTAGGAGATCAGAAGGGCTTAAGAGGAACTGAGAATCAGGAGGCAGGTGCCCCGAGGCACGAAGAAGGGGTACGAGTTCAGGGAGGCTTAAGAGGAACTGAGAATCAGGAGGCAGGTGCCCGAGGCATGAAGAAGGGGTAGGAGTTCAGGGAGGCTTAAGAGGAACTGACAATATGGAGGCACGTGCCCCGAGGCATGAAGAAGGGGTAGAAGTTCAGAGAGGATTCAGAGGAACTGAGAATCAGGAGACAGGTGCCCCGGGGCATGAAGAAGGGGTAGGAGATCAGAAGGGCTTAAGAGGAACTGAGAATCAGGAGGCAGGTGCCCCGAGGCATCAATAATGGGTAGGAGTTCAGAGAGGATTAAGAGGAACTGAGAATCAGGAGGCAGGTGCCCCGGGGCATGAAGAAGGGGTAGGAGATCAGAAGGGCTTAAGAGGAACTGAGAATCAGGAGGCAGGTGCCCCAAGGCATGAAGAAAGGGCAGGAGTACAGGAGGTTTAAGAGGAACTGAGAATCAGGAGGCATGTGCCCGAGGCATGAAGAAGGGGTAGGAGATCAGAATAGCTTAAAAGGAACTGAGAATCAGGAGGCAGGTGCCCTGAGGCATCAAGAATGGGTTGGAGTTCAGAGAGGATTAAGAGGAACTGAGAATCGGGAGGCAGGTGCCTCGGGGCATGAAGAAGGGGTAGGAGATCAGAAGGGTTTAAGCGGAACTGAGAATCAGGAGGCAGGTGCCCCGAAGCATCAAGAATGGGTAGGAGTTCAGAGAGGATTAAGAGGAACTGAGAATCGGGAGGCAGGTGCCTCGGGGCATGAAGAAGGGGTAGGAGATCAGAAGGGCTTAAGAGGAACTGAGAATCAGGAGGCAGGTGCCCCGAGGCACGAAGAAGGGGTACGAGTTCAGGGAGGCTTAAGAGGAACTGAGAATCAGGAGGCAGGTGCCCGAGGCATGAAGAAGGGGTAGGAGTTCAGGGAGGCTTAAGAGGAACTGACAATATGGAGGCACGTGCCCCGAGGCATGAAGAAGGGGTAGAAGTTCAGAGAGGATTCAGAGGAACTGAGAATCAGGAGACAGGTGCCCCGGGACATGAAGAAGGGGTAGGAGATCAGAAGGGCTTAAGAGGAACTGAGAATCAGGAGGCAGGTGCCCCGAGGCATGAATAGGAGTAGGAGTTCAGGGAGGCTTAAGAGGAACTGAGACTCAGGAGGCAGTTGCCCTGAGGCATGAAGAAGGGGTAGGAGTTCAGGGAGTCTTAAGAGGAACTGAGAATCAGGAGGCAGGTGCCCCGAGGCATGAAGAAGGGGTTGGAGTTCAGAGACTTAAGAGGAATTGAGAATCAGGAGGCAGGTGCCCCGAGGCATGAATAGGAGTAGGAGTTCAGGGAGGCTTAAGAGGAACTGAGACTCAGGAGGCAGTTGCCCTGAGGCATGAAGAAGGGGTAGGAGTTCAGGGAGTCTTAAGAGGAACTGAGAATCAGGAGGCAGGTGCCCCGAGGCATGAAGAAGGGGTTGGAGTTCAGAGACTTAAGAGGAATTGAGAATCAGGAGGCAGGTGCCTGAGGGTGTGAAGGATTTGAAGAGGTAAAGCTAGAGTTTTTGCTTGGAGCAGGTGTGGGTCCCAGGGGGGCAAAGATGGGGAAGGGTTGACAGAGCTGTTCAATGGCAGGTGTGTGGTGCCCTAGGTGGCAAAGAGGATGACAGGGACAAAAGAGACAGGAAAGGGGTACATTGGTAAAATAAGAGTGTCCAAAAGGGTGCAGTAGATGGACTAAAGAGGAGGGGAGTGATGTTGAAAGTGATGAGAAGTGGTTAAGGAAGAAGAGGGATCTAGAAAAGAGGCCGAGAGATTATGAAAGTACATGCATGGCTGGGTGGTGTACAATGCAACTGGAAGGGTAAGAAACATGTGGGAAAGGCAGAGGCAGTGAGTTGCTGAGCCCACGGAGACATCAAGAGGCATAGGGCTGGAGGGGGTAGTGCCGCACAGAGGCGTAGACAGGGTAGGGCCCAAGCAGACAAGCTCCACCCAAAATCTGTAAATTCCCACTCATCAGCGCTGTGTGGACCTTATGAGGGAGGAGGACAGAAGCACAAGGGGTTAAGCAATGAGAGGTGGGAAGAGGAAGAGGAGGACACTGCCGAGGGAAGTGGAAATGTCAGTTAAAAAATAAATGTTGAAAGAATAAGACGTGTCCTGTCGACCTTCCGTCCCGCATGAGGGACATTTCCTTACAACAACTGGTGACAATGATAAAAACGAGGAAAATCCTTGTTTCCTTCCACGCAGCACAACACCGTCCTTCTCGTGCGAGCCGCACTTACTGTACCGCCATCCGGCGTCTTTTGGCCCGCAGGGCCGTCCTTGAGGCTACCCAGCCAACCTTCCTTACGGCACACAAGCCGGCTCAAACATGAATGAAATGCTGGCACTGTTAGCACGCTGAGTGACAACATAGCTCTCAACTCACACGCTTTTGGCGGGTGTCACCCGCCTTGTAAAGGGCTGACTCACCCCCCAAGCCTCCTGCACGCCCATTCATTCCAATGGGCGTCTCACCCGCCAAAAACAAAATCGGGTGATTTCACCCGCCTTTACAACACAAATGGTTGAGAGCTATGTGACAAGCGTGCGAGCACACTGAAGCCCGCGAACAAGGGCAGAGCAGCAGGAGAGGATAGCCGGCACCGTTAGCATTTCGGCGGTAAGCCCGCCCACCATGGGCCTGGAGAGGAAAAAAAACACTGCAGCAGGAACACCGGCACCATTGTCAGCACGCTGATCCATCAAAGGAAAATACATTTGGAGGGGGGGTCGAACGCACGCAGAGCTGTCACCCCCAGCACTGATGACCGAGGAACAATGCAACACCGAGAGCATGTAGAAAAATAAAAAGCCACGCAAACAGGCAGGACAGCCAACTCCCACGCCACGCAGCGAGGGACAACCCTACCAACTCAGCAACTGCACAGCATCATACCGCTGGGGACCCACACAACCCAGCCCGGACTCCAACGGAGAACACTAGGTCAGGGGCCGAGCACCCGAGGCATGATCAGGTCCACAGGGGAAAACAGCCTGAAGGTGTCCAGCCTATGCGGCCCGAACTTCAGGGAGCATGATGGTCCAGGCAGATGGGCATGACGTACCCCTACGCACTGCAAGCAGCATAACCTTCCTACAGAAACCTACACCATACAGCCTCCAACCACAAGCAGACAGAGGGTCAAAGACTTCACCGGTTTCATCAAAGCAGCGGGGGAGGAAAAGTCTCCAGTGTTGAAAGACATCTTCACGAATCTGACTGGGACAGAGATAAACGGCATCATGAAGACCATCCTGCCAGAAGACAGGAACACCTACGAAACACTCCCTTCCCCCTACTCAAAAAACAAACCCCCTACTCAAAAAACAAACCGTTGATCCATCCATCCCAACTAACTATGGGCCCATCACCACCGTACCCTTCCTACTCAAAATCATCGACAGAGAAGCCTACCTCCAAATTCAAGACTACTTGGAAGCCAACCATTTATTAGGCTCTCGGTAATCGGGGCGTCCGCCCCCTCCATGGCACTGAAACAGCCTTGCTAGACCTTAAGACAAAAATTGAGCAGTTAAAGGATAGCGGAAAAGCAGCCTTGCTACTCTTACTGGACTTGTCAGCAGCCTTTGACTTGGTGGATCATGCAGTTTTATGCAACCACCTTAAGCTTGCGGCCAACTTCACAGGGGAAGCTATAGCCTGGGTCCAATCCTTTCTAGCCAACCGGACTATGAGAGTTTTCTCTACCTCCACCTGCGCTGATACTATCCAAATAACATGTGGAGTCCCACAGGGCTCCTGTGTCTCACCCACCATGTATAACATTTTCACCAACCCACTGTTTGACAAGTTGGACAGACTGGGCGTCACCTACACAAATTATGCAGATGACACCCAGATCCTCATACCCCTTTCGGGCAACTATGAAACGGACCTGGCTTTGGTGAATAAGATATACATCCTCATTCAGGCATGGATGGCCACCCATGGCCTCTGCCTGAACGACGATAAAACAGAAATTCTGCTCCTCGGATCTGAACATAACCTAAAAAAAACTCACCCCTAACTACGCATCCTTCAATATCGACAACAACATCATTAAGGTTATGCCTGAGGTAAAAACTCTGGGATTCTATTTGGACTCCTCTCTCACCCTTAATAAGCAAGTTAACTCCCTCTCCTCCACAACAACCTACACTTGCAAACTAATCTGAGCGGCTAGACCCTTCCTGTCCAGCGCCAGTTGTCTCACCTTGGGCAACGCTCTTATCATGTCTAGACTAGACTATTGCAACGCTGTATACTCAGGAGCCAACAAGCCTGTCACCGACAAACTTCAGAGATTACAAAATAACTCCCTAAGAGCAGCGTTGAACATCCCACGTAGAGAGCATATCTCTAAATACCGGACAGAAGCCCACTGGCTAGAAATAAAGGACAGAATCTTCCTCAAAACTATATCTCTCACTTCCAAATGCCTAAATAATCTAGCACCTCCGTACCTATCTGAATAATCACTAGAAGATCCTCAACCCTACTTACGAGATCCGCCAACATATTTATGCTTGAAATCCCTAGATATAAACTGACTACGGCGGGAGGAACTAGCTTCCCAGTCAAAGCTGCACAATCATGGAACACACTCCCATTTGATCTCAGACGCCCACTTCCTTACACCAGATTTAGAAGCAACGCTCTCAAATGGCTTCATACCAACTACCTGTAACCTCCCCACCCCCCATGGCCACTCTACCCTTTGACACTTCCCTGACCACTACGGCACCTAATATACGCAATGTTAAGTCTGATCCTGCTATGCATATGTTAAGATATCCCATCTATCTTTGACCCCTGGCTACTATCTGTACGGTATTACATATTGTAATTTACCTTGTATCTACATGCATGTATTAGCCTGTGGCAGACACTGTAATAAAGCTTCGAGACTTCTTGTACCGCTGCGCTCAGCTACACAAGTGCTTGGTGCGCATTATCAAATAAATAAACAAACAAAGTTGTGGCTGCACTTGACAGGTTACTCGTAATACAACCAAACCAGGACTATGAACGGTATGTCTTCAACCAGTGCCATCAAACTTCCCACGAAATGGTGGAGGAGTTAATTATGCGACTCCGTCAGAAAGTCATTAACTGACAATTTTCAGCCTTCTCAGACGATGAGGCGATCCGGCTTTGTGTGATGGAAGGATGTCTGTCATCCGTACTCCAGAAACAACTCCTAAAGAAACCTCTATCGATTGACGAGGAGATAGAGATGGCGAGGGTGCATGAGAGAGTGGAAACACAGGCCTCTGCCATCGAGACGCTGAAAAAGAGAAGAGACAGCAGCAGCATTCGACAGTGGTAGAGAAGGGGAGAGGAACACTGCAGGCCACCAGACCCCACCAAGAACGGCACAGAGAGAGGGATATGCCCAGCCGAGACCAGGCCTCCGACTCCAGAGGTTGTGTTACTGCTGTGACCAACCCTTTCTACACGCAGGACCATGCCCGGCAATGACGCAGAGGTGCTCCAGGTGCAGGAGAGAAGGGCACTTCCAGATTGTATGCCAGGAAGGGTGACCGTTCCCACCGACACGCCAGCTGCAGTCGACACAACTCAGCTGGAGAGGAATATAAGTGATCCGGCCGTGGCTGAATTTACCGCGGCCGGAACGTTCGCATGAGAAAGGTGCGAACTACCAAAAGTTCAAACCTTTCTCATGCGAACAGACATATATACTCACACCCACACACACAACACACCCACAACACACCTCCCACCCACACCCTCAGCACACCCCCACCCACACCCCCAACATAAACATACCCTACGTACCTTCTTCTTCACGCTGGTTTCCTGCGCTGCCAGTTTCACTTCTGTGATCGGGAACCGGCGCTGCAAGCTCCTTTTCTTTTCTTTTTTTTTTACGGGGTCTGTAGGGGTTTCCCCCGCAACCCCCCGCTCACTGTACTGTAAAGTATAGTGAGCGGGGTGTTGCGGGGGACACCCCCGCAGCCCCCTTTTTTTTTTCTTTTTTTCACGGGTGTGCTGCGGGGGTGTCCCCCGCAAAACCCTGCTCACTATACCACACAGTATAGTGAGCAGGGTGTTGCGGGGGACACCCCCGCAGCCTTCACAGTCTTTTTTTTTTATACTTACCTATAATGCTACCACCAAAACTTTGAACTTTTGGTGATTCGAACCTTTGGTGGTAGCATTTTTCGGACTTTTAATCCATGCAAACTTTTGGATGTGGTCCGTTCGACTGCATCCGCTGGAGAGTGCCATACTGACCAAGTCAATCATTCTCACAGTGGAGACAGAACCAATCCTTCATACAACCACCGAGGAGAATGATAAGGTCAATGAAACAAGGTGGGGAATACGGCGAAGCGCCCATGCACGAGGTACTATTCCAACATGACTACTACGAGGACACACAGGGCTACCCGGAAGACCAATACACCAATTTGGACGAGTTCACATATGGACTTGACCCGGAAATCCCAAATGAGTTTGTGAACCTCATCCAGGGGTCACACGAAGGCAGCGAGGAACCCAAAGTGCGAGTAATGATGGACACGGTTATGCACACATTCCTAATCGATACCGGCGCAACCGTCCACATCATGGGATGAACAAGAGTTCACACTTACAGGAAACACACAAGAATTGACACCGTCTAACGCAAGAACATTTCAGTGGGGAGCCAGCATACCTCCGCAGTCGATTGGACAATTTGAGAAATCATTCTCATTGAAAGGGAAAATGGTCAACGCCATCATCCAGGTGCTACGCAACCCCATCCAAGGAAAATGTCTCCTTAGCTACCGCACCGCGGAAGCACTGGGCCTGGTCGACATCCATTTCAATGAAGGAAAGATGGTGATATGCACCGGCAGCCAATCCAACCGTGGATCAATCTGACACCTAGCGGGATCTTTACTCACCAAATACTCGCTCAAGGGAATGTTTCTTGAACTTTTTCAAGTGCTGGGCAAACTAAAAGGGATGGTAATCAACCTCCACATCACTGACCAAATCAAACCCGTCCCTCAACACCCGCACAGAGTGGGTTTACACCTACAGGACGCTGTCTCACATGAACTACAACAGCTCCTGGAAAATGACATAATTGAACGAACGACAGGGCCCACACCATAGATCTCACTACTGGTAGTGGTGCCGAAGGAAGGCAACAGACTACGCCTCTGTGTCAACATGAGGGTGGCCAACACCTCCATAGAGAGAGAAAGACACCCAGGGCCCAGAATAGAGGACATGTGAACTGAATAACTCAGCCCTTTAAAATGAGTAGCAATTACCCTGGAGATGGATTGGGATTCAGATTCTTACTCATACATCAATAATCGAAACGCCTCAGGTAGTTTGGCAAAAGGATAACTGTTTTAATATCAATTATCTAAAACAGGGAGTACAACAAACATCAACGAACTCGCTCGATTATACATAAAACTTGTCATCATTGACGTTGACCTACATCACTACCAACGCCATCCTATGTGGCAAAACGACAAACCTATGAGTAACGGTGATAGGCTCTAAGTGAACATCTAAGAATATGTTCCATACTAGTCTAAGAGAGTGTAATTATGTGATTAGTTACTTAACATCAGGTGGGGCAACTAAGCCCTCCCCTTAGAATAACCATTATGAACGTCACTAAATATACAACGTCCCATTGGCTACCTAAACTATAGGACTCCTAATTACGTGGTCCCCTATGATTGTTTGGTTCTCTAACATTCGTCAGTACTTTTCCACCTACGTCTAGCAGCACGCAGGCTGGCCATCCAGGTGCTGGTGAGTTCATCTTATCCTTAGCTTCCCACCTATTAACATATCAATGCATCATCACTTCAGTGGTCTACTGTCAATTAAGCTTTGAGGCTCGGCCTTGAGAGTGTTCTTAGCTCTGGGAAATTCAGGGAGTGAAGGCACGCTCTGCCCTCATGTGTAGGTATGAACAACTGGTTCGTCCAACTTCATCCTTTGACATGACTGGAGACCATGAAATTGAGCTTCTGGTGTCCTTAAAATACAATTTTTTAATAGACCTGTGACGTCGTTGTTCTGCTCACGCCTTCTGAACAGGAGTTTTGTTCGTTCACACAATTTGTATCCAATTTCAGCATACTTCATTCTGATAAGACCTTGGCTCATCCAACCTTGCTTTTCCGAGATTCACTTTGCAATTTTGACTTTTGTTAACTGCGACACACTCAAAATTAGGCCTTTTTCTTAAGTCCAGCACTGCTATAACATGTAGTGGAAACATCCATCCTTTACGTGTCCATATACATATATGTACGATGGCGCTTGCCGCAATCTATTCACTATAAAGTCAGCCTCAAGAATACTTTGTCTGCTTGCGTTTCTTTTGCATCTGTACACGTGTAAAATAACTTGATATCTTCATCAATTCTGTAGCAGAAGCTTCTTCACCTTGATCCCAAGATGTCACTTATCTTCAATTCTTTCTTGATGCCTTATAGACTATCTTCATTCTCCTGTCTCTGCATCCTTTATATACTTCAATTCGACTCAGTTGTGACGTCACCATTCATCTTCGCCATTTATCTGCTCTATTTCTTCAGGAATCTTGTTCAAATGGCCATCATATTGTCTTGTATGCAGATATGGTTTTCTCAATGGGAACCTTGCCTCCAGAATTCTCTTAGGTATTGGTATACCCAATGGTACTACACGGTTTTCATACTCTGGCTCCCAACAGACAGGCAGTATGGGTGACATGGTTGAGGCGGGGGTACTTGGCTCCTCCTCTACACTCCCCCCCTCTGGGTGATTCATCGACCACTCTTTCATCATCCTTCACATCCAGACATCTTGGTCTGAAGAAGAGTTTCTTTAGAATCCATATCTTTATGACTCCCTTCAGACATCCTGCTGATTTGACATGTTTTACTTTGTTCAATGTCATAAGCATACACTGCCCACTTGGACTGCAATAGATCCATCTTCCCACATACTTCTTATGATTCTTTGGATACAGGAACTTTGTCCCCTCATGTGCATGGATACTGGCCTTCACAAAGTCTCTGATCCCTTCATAAATTAAGTCTTTAGCCTTCCATCCTGGTTCAACATCGATCATATCTCTTCATCCCTATGGCTTTCTTTGTTGTCTTCTTGCATTGTGGGATTATTATTTGGATCACACAAAATCCAAGCAATATCATTACTATTAGGGCTCCAAGAAACTTGAAAATGTCTGCCATCCATTGTGGAACCCAGGAAAAGAGTGATCCGAACCAACTGTCATCAGCAACATCTTCAACGTCATCTAAAATCTGGCCATGGAGCTTCGTCAGCATCCCTAGAGCCTCTGGCAAGGTCCCATTCTCATCATCATGAGATGGTATGAATGTGCAACATGATTCTCCAGTTTTTGCACAAACACCGCCATCCATCACTTTGATCATGTCCAAGACATATCTGTTCTGGAGAATCATCAGTCGTATGGCTCTCATCTCTTCTCTGATTGCATTGAATCCCTTTATAGTCGTGTTGATTGTCTGTAGCAATTCCCATCTGGTAATCTGCAACCGCTTAGTATTTGCTCAAACCTGGATTCTTGGCATGAAGATAGATCATTGTGTAAACTGATGAGGTCTGGCTGAACAGCCTGTGCTCATATGGAATGGAATCAAAATCTTCTATGGATTTTGCTGAGAAATAGTTCTATCTCTTCATACTTCTCATCATGCCCACATATCTCTTCTTCCTCAGGTGAGCATCTGCTTTCGGAAAACTGTCAAGGCTCAAGTCACTTTTAGGAATCACCAATGCTGGATCATGGACATTTACTAGTGAGCATTGTCCTCCCCAATCCTTGGGTAGCTTCATATAAGCTCTGGATCCACAAGCCCAGTAATAATCCATTATCACTGCTGTTCCAAGTTTCATTCCTGGTACATCAAAGATTCAACCACAGTTCTGGTTCTCTGTGACTTTTCTTGTGCCATTGTTTCTGAAGCACAACTTTGCATTTTCCAGAGGCACTATCTGCAATGGCCCTCCTCTATCTTCGACCCAGGTTAGTAGTCTAGCAAGTCTTGGCCATATAGGCTTGCATCCATTCTGTACTATGTCAATGACAGGCTGATAACAACCAATGATCACCCAGGCTCTGCAGATGACCACTCCTTCTTCCCATCCATCTGGTGATAGCACTGATAGATACCCAGATATGTATCTGTACTCTGTCCTTCCATCTACCAACTTCTTCTGCAGATTTTCCTGGACTGTCAAGTTTTCTATTCACCTCCAATCATATTCCAGCTCCTTTTACTCCAGGTTTCTCATACCTGATCACATGATTCTTGTCTTTGAGTCTTGCAAATAAACATCTTCATCTGATCTGTTCATTCAGTTGCCCTTTTGAGATAGGCATCTCGGCCCATGAACTGGCCTCTTGTACAGCAGAGTGCTATGTGTGATAGACACTGCGCTGTCTGGACGCCTATTTCAATAGCTATGAAGACTTCCCCATAAAATAAGGCAGGAGTGCACATACAAAGCATTCCTCCTTCGAGGTCCTTCTTCCTACTTCCTTCAAATGTTGGTACCATATGTTATTCCCCAAATGTGCTGTACTTTCCAGGTAATCATTTAACTCAAAGTCATCCTCCTTGGTGCTTCTTTTAGGTCTCATTCTTCTTTTGTGACCTTCCACCATCATTTTAAAAAGTATATCAGCATAACTTCTCCTAACTGGACCAATTATGGGAACACTTGTCAGGGGACTAGGTGTATTTGCATGCATTACCTGTGTAGGTTCACCCTTTAACAACCATTTCTTTTGCCTTTCTTGTAAAGCCTGTCTATGGCATCCAAAAATAACCTCTAAGACACTTTTTGCATGCGAGTGACTATTAGTAACATTAATTTCAGACTCAGACAACTTGTCATCTTTCTTTGGAACAGGAGTAACTACATAGGGTCTCGGCTGCCTAGTAGTTGCCACGATTGTACCTTCCTTCTATACAGGAAGATTCTCAGGAGTCTTAGCTCCATGTACATCTATATAATATGACATATGCACTGTGAGTGAAAGCAGTACTATGATGAACAGAATGCAAGCATAAATAATACAAAGGTAAGAGATTTTACAGCATCGATTTTGTGCACAACGTGGACGTCTCTCCAGATCTGGCATGACAATGTTGCTACTAATACTACCCATCTTTATTTTCTAAGGAAGGAAAAAATAAACTTTAATACAGTGTCATTATGTACTGCCCCTGGAAGCTGTTGGCTTGGCTCAACAATTGTACTCGACCAGCTGTCTGCCTACTGGATGAAAAGAACAAAACTCTCAGTGTACTCCTTGAATCAGTCTTTTACCAGATGAAATGTGGATGCCTCCCCGACAAGAAGAAAACAGCTAAGAACAAGTATACTCTAGACATCTATTCCGGAAAGTCTCATTTAGAATGTTCTCAGTCTACTTCAATTAGTCTAGATAACCTCAACAAAATGCACAAATTCGCAGTCGATGCCTCAAATCTGTCTTAAACCAGATGACATGATGAATTTCTTTCAGCATGAAACAAAAGTTTTTTCTGACCAGCAACCTCTCCATCTGTCCCTCAAAGGAATGTTTCAGTCGGTTCTCAAGGTTCGGTCGGAGTAAGCATTCACTTGAAATATGATATTTCTCAAAATTTCGTTTAGTGCTGCATTGTTTCTCTGGTCTCTTAGGAATGATTGGGCATCTGTGTGTCTATTCACAAGCTGTGGGCATTCTTCAATCAGATAATAGAACACTAAACTGACCAGTCTGTGTGCCTTATCAGCTGATAGGGGCATTTGAACTTTCCCCACTATACTCTGGTAGCTTCAGAACTTGCTCAATGATCGCTGTGAGCAATCATCTTTCAATCAGCCCTTTCTTAGGATCTTGCAGAAAAACATGAACACTAGTAGTTCTCCCAACGATTGCCGGATAAGTGCCCAATACAAACAAAAAAATGTCAAATATGATCCTAGAAATGTTGTCATTGGGTAACACGGTTCCATGTAATAATGTCCCCTCAAAAATATCGCCATGCGAAACAATCGCTGAAAATTGGCAGTTTTCTGAGCAGACATTGTTACATGCAACATGCGGGGGACAACCCTGCTACCCCCAACCCCCTTCTCCCTATATATATGGTGCCCTATATAATGTTGCCACAACCTTTTCCCAGTGATATTATATATTGCTACCATATATATAGGGATATTATTACCTGATACCGGTAACACCATATGTGCTTCCGAACAGGAACTCAGTGAGAAATGAATCAGGGTATTGTGCACTCTTGCAAATGTCAAAAATGAACTCATGATCTGGTATATTTCTCTTCTTATCAAGGCTTAAGCATGCCTCAGTCCAATGTCAACAAACTCCTGTGGCTTTAAGAACAAAGATCTTCCCTTAAAATGACTGCACCGAGTGTTCGAATCAACTTCCCTTAATTCTTTTATAAGTGACTGAAATGAGGGTCCCGAATCAAGCCACAGTCCAATGAACACTTTATCTTTCACTCAACAGCTTCTGCGTCCTTCTTCCTCGTCATAGACCTAGTCTGCACGTGCTGAGGTTCTTCCCTGATGCTTGCTTCCGATAGGTGTGGGGGTAGAGGGGTTTCTCCAGCATAAATCTTTACGCCTCCTAAAAAAGTTCAAGCACGTCTGCCTTGCACCTTGACTGCAGACAGCGTGATGTCCTCTACAATGAAAGGACCGTTGAAGCGAGGTTTGTCAGTCTTCTTCCTTGTAAGATTGCGAATTAGGACTGCATCTCTGGGGAATAGTTGGGGAACACGTTTTTCAAATTCACTTGTTGAAGCATCTCCTTCTGTGTTCTGTACTACCCCACACCCTTTTCGACATAGCTGACCTGAAATGACAGAGATACTTGAAGTCATACAAGTAAGATATTCACATAGCTCCATTCCTAACAGTTCTGAGGTTAGCTGGGCATCACTTCTAACTCTAGATGGAGTTGTGAGGGGTGTTCTCATTCGCCTCCCTGTCACTATTTCATGGGGGGTAAGATAGTGGTCCACACCTGGTTGGTTCCTTAATGCATATAATGCAAGTGGTAGGCAATGCAACCACCCTTTCATCAAGGCAAGCTTCAACTTGGCTATTATTCTTTAAGCAAGCCATTGAGCCTCTCACAGATCCCATTCCCTTGTGGATGATAATCCGAAGAAAACTTGGGCTTTATACCAAGCAACAAGCTAATCTGTTCAAATGTTTGGTTTACAAAATGAAGACCATTATCTGATCTTAACACTTCACATATTCCAAATCTTGTAAACACTTCTCGTACTAGAAATTTTGCTACACAAGTAGAGTCTGGGTGTGTACACGGACCAGCATCAATTCATCGTGAATAGGGACAAACCACTACAATCATGTATCTATAGCCATTACATACTTGCACCATATCGACATAGTCGATATGCAAATGCTGAAAAGGGCAATTAGGTCTCGGGATAACTCCCCTAACTGTGTGCAGTGTGTGCCCAGTCGTGAACGTTTGACACACGATGCAATTCACTACATAGAACGCAACGTGTTCTAACAGATTTGGTATGAACCAATCCTCTGTAATAGTTGCAGTGAGGTTCTCTCTAGTTGTGTGTGCAGAGTAGTGTAGCTGTTCTAGCACCACCCTTAATAAGGCTACAGTCATCACTGGGTAACCAGTGTTGTCTCGTCCTCACAGTGCTTCAGAGCGGTTTAAAGAACACCCTCTTCGCATCCACAGATCCTTCTCATCTTGAGGTGCTTCCCCCTGGACCTCTATTAATTGTGTCTTCAAAAGATTGCTATAAGCCTCAGTCACACTCCTCATCACCATTATTTCTTCATTTACACTAGGCGTGTCAAAAGACAGAACTTTTTCTGAACATGCAGCGAGTTTGGCTTCATCGTCTGCTGCTTGATTTCCACCTGAGATAAAATCTGCCCTTTTCATATGAGCTGCGCACTTAATGACTGCGATGGCTACTGGCAGTTGTAGTGCCCTAATAAGTCTGTCCAATAGAGCTGCATGCTGTACTGGAGTGCCATCCTCTCGGAGGTAGCCCCTCCTTTTCCAACATGCTAACCCTGCGTGTACTGTCGACATCACATAGGCGGAGTCACTGTACACTGTTACTTCCTGGTCTGCATGATTCTCAAGTGCGACTATCAGCACCACTAACTCTGCAGCCTGTGCTGAATAGTGAGACGGTAATCGTGCACTCACCAAGTTTTGAAACTCTCCATTGGCTGCGTGCTTTATTACTGTCCATCATTTTGATCGATTGGTGAAGAACCATCAATAAAAACAATCTCTCCACTTGCCAAATCTAATTTTCCTTTATCCTAGGGATTTCATCATAGAACTCTTCATAGTTCAAACAGTCATGCGCATGCTCATCCTCTGCCAGTGGTTCTGCTACAAACATGGCAGGATTTACTATTCTGCATCAGACTATTTTAATCTCTGGATATGACCACTTCCTAGGCAGAAGCCCTTTGCGAAGTCAATGTGCCATTCGGTTTCTCCAGAATGGCAAATAATGCATGCTCAACAAATAACGTCATTGAGCATCCAATCACCATGTTTACAGCTTTCTCAAAGGCGAACGTGGCGGCAGCCAAAGATTGTTCTCAAGGAAAATGACCTCTCATTACTGGGTCTAAAATCCCACCGTAATATACAAGGGGCTTGTACCCCAATGTGGTTCTCTGGGTAAGGAATGCTGTCATAACAGTACCATCCGTATGAGAAAATAAAAATAATTCCTCAGCATAATTGGGAATCCCTAAAACTGGAGCTGTGCAGATTGCATTTTTCAATTCCTCAAACTCTGTTTCCATTTCTTCAGTCCAGACAATTTTTTCCTGTGTTGCCTGTGCTTTCTTTAGAGCGTGCAATAAGGGCCTTATATATGAACTGTAGTAAAAAACCCATGGTCTAACATAGTTACATAGTCCCAAAAATCTTTGAATATGCTTTATCGTTTGTGGCTTTACTGATTTTAAAATAGCCTCAGCTCTTTCAGGGGTAACCTTCTTTCCTTTATGTGAAATCAACTGGCCTATATACCACACATCTTGTTGACAATACTGTAACTTCTCTTTGTCAACTTTATATCATTTGTCAACAAGTGTAATCATCAGCTGAACAGAATTGCATCTGCAACTCTTCCTCTGAAGTGCTGCAAACGAAAATGTCATCTTGCAAACTAAAATGTAATCTACGTTTTGCAACACAACACTTTCTAAATCAATATTGCTTAAATCCATCTGGAAGACACTATTGTAAATCGATGGAGACTCACAATACCATTGAGGTAAACAAGTGCTTTTCAGGTGAGTTTTTCTGAAAGTAAATGAGGTTAGATCCTGTGAGTCTTTGTGTAATGGGATTGAGAAAAAGGAATTTTTCAAGTCAATCACATTGAAATATCACGCCTCAACAGGTATCTTACATGAAATTGTTGCAGGATTAGGAACTAGAGGGAACTCGGCCTCTACAATCTGGTTTATCGGCCTCAAATCTTGAATTAGCCTCCACGACCCCCCTTTTCCTTTTTTCACAGGATAAATGGCTGTATTACACAGTGACTCTGAAATCACCAAGATGCCTTGATCCATCATGGCGTAAATGGTCTTAAAAATATCTTCATCTGCCTCTCGAGACATAGGATACTGTTGTGCTTTAGGTAAAATTGCTCCTGGTTTCAATTTAATCTTCAATTCTCCAACCCCCCTCAATAGGCCTACATCATAGGGGCCTGTGGACCACAATGAGACTGGCACCTTTGCCATATCCTCATCAAAATACTCAGGACGCCTTTTTGCTATCATCATTTTCTGGGGTACCTCTCGTCTGATTGCCCGTACCCAATAAGTAATCCTCATTTTGAACACTACTTCGTCATCAGATGGATTATCTCTAAAAAGGTCTTCATCAGTGAAGTCAGTTAATCTGTAACCTTCCCTGATGGCGATTACTGTGCACCATAGTCAGCCGTCATGATCATTTCCATCAAGCAAAGCCATTTCACCTCGCACTATGGCTGCTTGTAATTCTAAGGGAAAAACTTGTCCCTCTTCCTCATCCATGGGTATCTTTGGTCTAAATAGAAATTCATCATGTGTTCTCATAGTTCTGCCTACTAAACATGGTAACCATGTCAACAGATTGTGGACTCCATAATAAAAAACTTCAGGTTCCAACGGAACTGCTCGTATGGTCACTTGGCCTGCAAATGCCATGATAAATTCACTCACGTTTAAATAATGCATTCCTGCTGTTGAACACACTATGCCTTCATCAGTAAACAAGATTGTCATGTTCAACTTAGTCATTAGATCTCGCCCCAATATATTAACAGGTGTCTGCCTTGAATATAGCAATGGCACTGACAAGTCACATTCTCCTGTAGAGACTAGTAATTCTTCAGTTAAAGGAACACTGCTTGTAGCTCCTGTGAATCCTTGAGTATTTATGGCATTGCCAGACAGTGAAAATTTCCCATCTCGTATACATGAGCGTGTTGCACCCGTGTCTACTAAAAGTGAAAAACGTCTGCCTCCTATACTGACATCTACCCTCAGTTCCTTGTGAGGATTCGGTGTCACGGATAGCATTGAACACATCAAGTCTCTCAGTGAGCTGTCCTATTGTGGATACAGACTCATTCCTGTACCTGTAAAAGTGTTCCCTCTGTCCTGTGCTTGTGCATCTGTATCTGCATGGGTGAACGCTGCGACTGCCCTTGCGGTAGGTTCACCGTTGCTGTGTTTGCAAACCTTGCTGTATTCTCAGTGCTTGTGCCTGTTGCACTGTTTGATTCCTGGCAAACCCATCTCCACTCTGCTGTGAATACACTGGCGGGTTTGAAGTCTCCCATCTCAAAAATTGGCCATCTTGTACGAACCCTTGACTTCTACACATGCAAGTCAAATGCCCTGTCATTCCACATGTCCAACAAACAGGAAGCGGGAATATCCTACCCTGCCCATCGTGCATGTTTTGATCATCAGTCCGCATGTTTTGAACCCTATCCTGATTACTCTGGAAGTTTCCCTGATTATTCTGCCAATTTCCTTGATTATTTTAAATGCCTCTTCCTCGAAATCCTCCCCTTCCTCGTGGAGCAAAATCATAAATGTCCCGACAAAAGTTCTCACCTAACAGCACCCAATATCGCGAAAAGAGGAGACTCAAGAGGTAAAAAATGGTTAAAATTAATGGATTCCAGAAACCTCCACAACAGGGCACAGTTGTCATCAACAAAACCCCAAATTCCAACCTGGGAAAGAGCATCCCAAGCGGGAACAATTGATTATATATTTGCTTCAGAAGGCATGCTAGACCTCATAACTTCTTTTGAGGTTTTACGCACAGAGGAAAGCGACCATAACATCCTCCAAATAACATGGTCCACACAACGTCTGGACAAACACACAATGACGGAAGACGTGGAAGCATCAACCCAAGGCAACCGCTTAAGACTGACTGCTGAAAGGATAGAAGATTTGACACAAAACTACAAAAAGAAACTTGACAAAGAACCTGAAAGGTGCAAAATGGAACCAGACTACCAACCCCTGTTAATTCAATACCATGTAAATCCTTCAGCGCTTCAGAAAAAAGGCAAACCCCAAGGGCACCACCAGTACGACAAACTATTGGTAATTAGGCGCCGTGCACTAAGAAAACAAAAACGCCTTGCAGCCAAATCTAAATCGACACTTATGGAAAAAAGACAAAGAAGAAGTAGCAAAGTACAGAGCTTGGTTAAAATCCCACCGCATACAACTATACCAACAAGACTCAGAAGAAATGCTCAAAAAGGTAATGGGAAGAAACTCCAGAGACTTCTGGTCACTCATAAAAAAGACAGACAGCAACCAGGCCAATAAGCTAGCCAAGACAGTGAGTGAAGAAAGATGGACGACCCATTTCTCCACTCTATTCCAAAGCCCCAATGGTTTACATACACTAAACACCGCAAACGAAAACTCACACTGGGAAGATCTCTCTAACATAGAAGAAATAGAAGAAGTAATCCACAAACTAAAGTCAAGCCGTGCGCCAGGACCAGATGGAATAACAAACATAGACTTGAAAAACAATCCAAAAGAATGGGCTGAGTTTATAAGCCTTGTTTTCGAAACAGAAACAACCTCAAAATCGATACCTCGCTCATGGACAAGGGCCACGGTGGTCCCGATCTTTAAAAAAGGTGATAGAGCCGAACCTACCAACTACCGCCCTATCACATTATTAGACACTATCAGGAAAATCTTTGGCTCGCTGCTGCTAAAAGGCTTCCAAAGGTGGGCCATAAACTCACCCAGCTGGGATCCTTTCCAATCAGGCTTCACGAAGAACACTGGAACACAAGTAAACATCATGGTACTCAACATCATAAAGAACAAAACTCGTGGACAGCAATATAAGGTCTTCATAGCCTTTGTGGACCTAACACAGGCCTTTGACAAAATCGACCGTGACAGGCTATGGTCCAAACTAGAACAATGGAAATGCCCAACTCAATTACTAGAGCCTATAAAGGCACTGCACCGAGACATAGCAATGAGGGTAAAACTAAACCACGCTGGAACCCTATCAAAAGAAATTGCAACTAACAAAGGCGTAAAGCAAGGATGCCCATTAGCCCCAGCACTTTTTATGGCTTTTGTTGGGGATTACAATAACTCCGGAAAAGATCTCAGAACCTTCGCACCGAAACTGGGCGACATCCCAATTCCAAGGCTCCTCTACGCAGATGATATTATACTCCTTGATCAAACCCCCGTTGGGCTGCAACGCCAACTAAACAACTTAGCAAACTATATCTCAGAAAACAACCTCGAAATAAACAAGGAGAAAACAAAAATCTTGATCCTCGAGAAATCGGCTGCAAGAAAGAAAACACACCACTGGTCAATCGGGAATACCAAAATTGAAGTGGTAAAAGAGTTCAAATATCTTGGAGTACTAATTGACAGCTCAGGCAACGAAGCAAGAATGCAGCACAATCTTTGGGAAAAGACCAGAAAACTCGCAGCGCAGGGTCGAGCAATGGACAGGAAATTTGGCCGCTTCTCTTTGCTACCAATCATAAAGTTCTTCAAAGGTAAAGTGGTCCCAGTCCTGACATATGGGGGGAAGCCTTCCTGACAATCCCACAAGCCATCTGGGACAAGCTGGAGGGCCACTTTTGGCGAGAAGTAATGCGATTCCCTAAATCAACAGCGATAGTGGCAATCAGAAGAGAACTAGGACTATCCTCCATGAAAGCGACAGTGAACGCGAACAAAATGTCGTTATATAGGAAAATAATCATGCCAGACGCACCTAGTCAATACAAACTGATTAATCAAGAAATCCAGAGGAAACTGCAAATCACTATCAGCCTTGGCGACAAAAAGGGAAAATACCCTGAAAGAACTCAGTTTCACCAAAGAGGAGCTTTTCCTCACCCCCAACAAAATCAAAAAGAAAATGGATCTACAAGATTGGATACTTACGCAAGAAAAAGCAGCATCCAATAAACTCCTTGCCCATTTGCTGCAACACACCAAAAAACTGAACGACCACCCACTAATCGTTAGAAGATTCCCTGACAAAACCCTAAGGCAATCTTTCTTAAGGGCACGACTAAACCTCTTACCAACAAACGAAATCAGTGCATTGAGAGGTCTGACCAACGTGAGCACCTGCAGACTGTGCAAAGATCCCACACAAATTGAAACAATGCGCCATCTTCTAACACACTACACAAAAAACAACCAACCTAAGCAAGCCTTTTTACTCACGTTATTAAAGCCATTTGACTTACGAGAAGAAGAAGTCTGGTGGAACCGACTCATAAGTGGAAACAAAACCTCGTGGACAACTGCAGCAGCAAAGATCATAGACTCAGCTCTGGCAAAATGCCTTAAAGAAGAAAACATCTAGAAAACCTAATAGGTGAACAACCTCATACTGACACACAGCACCTGTAAGTCAAATGATTACATTCGTAGAGCAACAAGCATCCAGCATCAAAGAACAAAGAGCTTCCTCTCGTATAGACTTTGCAACATTTTGTAAAATCAAAGAAATTTGATAAACACAAAAAAAAAGATTATTACCCTGGTCAAACTGCCTTTGATTATTCATCTGCGGCATGTTTGCCCCTTGCTGTGAGTTCGATCCCTTTCCACTAGTTATCAATGCCCCTTTAATGGCGTAATTGGACAATTTCTTCTGCACTAACTTTGCCTCTTCGCCTTTCCGAATGTCAACTTTTTTGTGATTCTTTTCTTGCAAGAGTCTGCAATAGTGCACAATGGTCAGCTGAATTTCCGACCACGGTTTTGCTTACATACCCGCTAATTTCTTGAGCTGCTTCTGCACCTAATCTGGCATCCCTTTGCATAATATGTGGTAGAACACAGGTATAGATTTTCCCCAAGCTTCGCGTGTCTCCAAGGCCCACTGCTCTTCGAAATTCTGAATGTAAACAAGCGGGCCATCCCCTTCCTGCATCTTTTTTGTCATTATAGCTCCCATATCAGACGTGTCTGGATATAGTACTCTAAGCGCTTTCCAGACTTCCGCTCTGCAGTTATTGAACGGTGCTCCGTCATGAGCAGTGTTAATCGTAGTAAAACCAGCATACCCTGCTCTAGACCAAACATCATCAGCTCTCTTTCCAAGAATGGGAATCAGGAGACCCTTAATGTCCCCTATAGCCAATCTATTTCCTCCTGCCATCTTTTCTAATTCATGCATTCATTCCCCAGCGCCAGAAGTTAAACTCAGGAGTTTACACTTTAAATTGTCCTTGTCCATCTGGGGCCAAGGTATATATACTGTGGTCTGGCTCCCCCTTTCTCTATTGAAGGAAACTGTGAAGCCCCAAACTCCTAATTTCTCATCATCTGTCTGTCCACCGGAGGAACACTATTCCCACACTGCCTTCTTCCTGGCAGCGACGGTGGTCTGCTTTGAATGGTTTGTTAGATGCTGGTGATTTTGTTTTTGAAGTGGTCTGCAAGGTCATTGCATAGTTTCGTAGACGGAGTTGGTGTGTTGTTGCATCCAGGAGGATTTTTTATTTCATTTATGATTTTGAAGAGTTCTTTTTGGGTGTTTGGTGCTTCAAATATTTGTTGTCGTAGTTTTTTCTCTTTGTTTTTTGTGTTTCCTTTTTGTTTGCGTGGTTGTGTTGTATGAATTTCAGCTTGTTTGCAGTGTCGTTTTGTTTTCTCCAATCAAGTTCTAGTCTTCGGTTTTTCCTTTTCATGGTGCTGAGTAGTGGGGCGAACCATTTTGCCATTGCCCGTTTATGAGAAGGAGTGAAAGGCTTTTCCTTGGCGATGTTGTCTATAGTCGTTATAATCCAGGAATGGAGCAGGGCTACTTTTTTGTCCAGATCTTCTTCTTCCATAAATGTTGGGTGTGGTTTACTGAGCTCCAGGAGTTCAATTAGGTTGGAGTTTTTGATGGTTCTCCAGTTTCTTTTCATGGAATGGTCATTTTGATTACGAAGGGGCGATGAGGTGGTCGCTCCAGAGTATTTGAATCGGGGTGCCATGGTAACGAGTTTTTTGTTCGCGAAGATGGCGTCAAGTGTATGTCCTGTCGAGTGGGTTGCTCCTTTGACTAGTTATTGTAGATTCATTGCTTCTAATTGGCTGGTTAGCGATTTTTGTATGGTTGTGGTTTCTTCTTCGAACCAGATGTTGAAATCTCCGAGGACGATCAGATGATTGTGTTTGATGACTAGGATGGTTATTGCTTTTGTGAAGGTGTCTATGAAGGTGCATTATAGGTTGGTGGTATTTATATCAGTATGAATTTCAGGTTTGTTTTGAGGCTTACTGATAGACGTATGATTAAGGTTTCGCATTTATAGATGTTTAGTGGCTCTTCCAATTTGATATCCAGGTGTTCCTTGTGGATGATTGCCAGTCCCACTCTCCCCGCCCCCTCTTTTGGTTTCTCTGTATGCTTGGATGAATTTTAAGTATTCAGGCAGGCAGTTGTTGAGGGTGATCTTTTAGTTGTCTTCTTGCCATGTTTCTGATACAAATAGGATGTCGATCCCTCCGTCACAGAGCAGATCGTATATTTCGGTGGCATGTTTGGACATTGACCTTGCATTGATTAGGTTGCAGTGGATCGTAGTTTGTTTTGGTTTGCAGTAGTTTGGTTGCGGTGCATCTTTATTGGCGTTGATTGGGGAGGATGAGGATCAGCGAAGGCTGCATCTTCATTGAAGCAATCTGCTAGATTGAAAGCTTGGCTGTTCAATAGCGGTGCTTCTCTATTCATGCCGGTTCGGTGAAGATCTGCGGAGGCTTCTTCTTCAATGAATTGGTCAGTTAGGTTGATGTTTGGATTGTTGGTTGTTAGAGCTTTGTCGTTTTGTGCGGTGTGCCGTGGATGTTGATGGTGTCTTTTTGTTCTTGTGATGTATGAGGTGATGGGGTCGGAGTCTACCCATACTCTTCTTGGGTGCTCCGGTCTTTTTCCCGGTTGCCTCAGGCTGTTCGTGGTGTGTCTTGATGTATCTATGTCATTGGGGTATCCAGGTTCAGGGGTTGTTACGAGGCAAGGTGTGAGATATAAGGATGTTTCCCTTTGGAAGTTTGTTTTGGTCGTTTTGGTTTTTGGCAGTGTGTTTCCTCTATTTGCGGTTGTTGCTTTGGGGGTAGGTTGGATTTGTGCATCTGTGTCCCATGCGGCCTTGTCTTGTGATCTTTCTCGGTGCCCCTTCCAGGTCTGGGGAATTTTGGTGCTCACTGCGGTGATGCCAGTTGAGTGGTTGACTGCAGCGTCTTGTGATGGCAGTACGGGTGGTTTCTTCTTGTGTTGGTAAGCTTGGGTGCTTTTTGTGCTGTCTGTTCTTCAGGTGGGTTGGCTATGTATCCTTGCAGCGCTGTCCGGTGGGGTTGGGGTGCTGGGCGTACAGTTGTCAGGAGGTGTAGGACTAAGTTCGGTAGCTGTCTATGTGGGTCTCTGAGGTAATAGTGGGGGTTGATACTATACTATCACGGTCTAGTCCTTTCTAGGAGTGTGTTAAGTTGGTTTAGACTAAGTTATGGACTTGAGACTATGCCTAAATATGTTTGAGAATCCTGTATAGTAAGGGGGGGGACCACCCCCGACGGTGCAAATGAGCACAAGACCAGACACAGCTAGACTTGAGGGGCCGTTATAGTGGGAGAGAGGCCTACACCTTACAATGTAGTTTGAGTGCCAACCTAGACACAGCTAGATTTGAGAGTCCTGTCCAGTGGGAGAGAGGTCCACATCCAACAAGGCAACCTGAGTACCAATCTAGGCACAGTTAGGGCCTGACAATGCAATTTGAATGTCGACCCAAAATACAGCTAGACTTGAGAGTCCTGTACGGTGGGAGAGGGTCCTACACCCAGCAATGCAATTCTAGTATCAGTCTAAACACAGCTAGATTTGAGAGTCAATTGGAACAGTTGAGTAAACTCCTAGACACAGCTAGATTTGAGAATCCTGTATAGTGGGAGAGAGGCTTACACCTAGTAATGCAATTCTAGTATCAGTCTAAACACAGCTAGATTTGAGAATCCTGTATAGTGGGAGAGAGGCTTACACCTAGCAATGCAATTCTAGGTACAGCTTAAACACATCTGGATTTGAGAATCTTGTATAGTGGGAGAGAGGCCCATACCAAGCAATGCAATTCTAGTATCAGTCAAAACACAGCTGGATTTGAGAGTGTAGGAGAGAGGGTGGCAGTAGGATATAATCACAGTGTTTCAGATAGGCTTGCTAAGCGGCTAGGGTTCCACGGCAGAGTAATTTCTCTGCTCCTAATCCGGGCCACTCCTACTGTATTGGTCCTAGTAGTTGCTGGTTGACGACTGGCCACTGGCTTCCCCCGCAGACATCTGATGACACGATCTGGAGACGCCTCTCTTGGAGCTGCCCTTTGCCTCGGGCCCCTTAGCTGCAGGGGCTGCCGGGCAGAGGGCTGCCCTGCGAAGGTCACTTATGTTCCTGAGATTCCTCCAATCAGGAAAGCCACAGAGATTCCACCAATCAGGGCCGGTGGGCGGGAGGGAGGCGGGAATAGGGGAGAGAGCAGGAAGAGAGCCGCAGGGCTAGCGGTGGTGCAGGCACACGGGCCTGAGGCCAAAATGCAGAAAGAAACACGGCCAAATGGGGGCACAAGGACACTACACTCACCTGCCTTCTGATGTTAACAAGTTTGGTTTCTAAGTTTTTGTTGGTCTGTCTATTTTTTATGCCGTGAATGTATTTAAAATTGACAGGTGTTAGGCTTGACAAGTTGCACAATTGTGAATTTCAACATTCGAGACTTTTCATGTCCTCTTTTATAAATAATTGGATGAGGTTTTGAAAAAAAAAATTGCTTTGCATTTATGAATCGAAAGATGTGTCATTTGTACGATACTGTTTTTCTTTTTTGAAATGTGTATGCTGTTTTGTAAAGGTTTGATGTATGAACCATATGCAATTAAAACAAAAAAAGGCATCCTTGAGATAAAACACAATCTTGCCAATATTAGGAAAGAAATGGTCTTATAAAAAACGAAAAAAAAAGATTTGTAAAGTGAAATAAACTTTGAATGAACGTCTCTCATGATTGCACCGCAGTCACGCACAATCCTACAGGTTATTTAGCATCACGATTGAACCGCAGTCGCATACAGTCCTACAGGTTATTTAGTATCACAATTGCACGGCAGTCACATCCAGTCCTAAAGGTTATTTAGTATCACGATTGCTCCACAGTGGCATACAGTCCTACAGGTTATTTAGTATCATGATTGCTCCACAGTGGTATACAGTCCTACAAGTTATTTAGTATCATGTTTGCTCCACAATGGCATACAGTCCTACAGGTTATTTAGTATCATGATTCCTCCAAAGTGGCATACAGTCCTACAGGTTATTTAGTATCACAATTGCACCGCAGTCGCACGCAGTCCTACAGGTTATTTAGTATCATGATTGCTCCACAGTCGCATACAGTCCTACAGGTTATTTAGTATCACGATTGCTCCACAGTCGCATACAGTCCTACAGGTTATTTAGTATCACAATTGCACCACAGTCACATGCAGTCCTACAGGTTATTTAGTATCACAATTGCACCGCAGTCGCCTGCAGTCCTACAGGTTATTTAGTATCATGATTGCTCCACAGTCGCATACAGTCCTACAGGTAATTTAGTATCACGATTGCTCCACAGTCGCATACAGTCCTACAGGTTATTTAGTATCACAATTGCACCACAGTCGCATGCAGTCCTACAGGTTATTTAGTATCACAATTGCACCACAGTCACATGCAGTCCTAAAGGTTATTTAGTATCACAATTGCACCGCAGTCGCATGCAGTCCTACAGGTTATTTAGTATCATGATTGCTCCACAGTCGCATACAGTCCTACAGGTAATTTAGTATCACGATTGCTCCACAGTCGCATACAGTCCTACAGGTTATTTAGTATCACAATTGCACCACAGTCGCATGCAGTCCTACAGGTTATTTAGTATCACGATTGCTCCACAGTGGCATACAGTCTGACAGGTTATTTAGTATCACGATTGCACCGCAGTCGCATACAGTAGCAACATTAGGGATCCGCTAGAACAGGTATCAGGCCAACTAAAATGCCCAAAACAGCCTCAAGCCAACCCCTGCCTCGCCTGCAGAGTTGCACAGGCTTTGCTGTGAAATTATCACTTCTCCCCAACTTCAGGAACTATCTTTGGGGGGGGATGCTTCAGGGTCCAACAGCTGAGCACTAATAAGGATAACAAATAAAAGTGACTCCATAAATAAATATTGTATTAATAAAGACAATTCATACCAGATGTGGGCTATCAAAGCTTGAATAAGAGGCGGCTGTTAATAGTATCACTCAAAGCAACCATGGGCGATTAGGTTTTGTAATACTTTGGTCAAAACACAATGATGTTCTGCAAATGACTGTCGCTCTCTTTCCAGTTTGAACTGCGTTTCCGCTGCTGCCATAATGTGTATTTTGTAAAGCACAACAGCAACACACAATTCCACTCTTTATTTCTGCCTTTTTCCCTAGGATACGCTCTTTCCTCTTCGCCGGCTGCTCAGGGAAATGCATCCGAGGAGACAGGAGGTAAACGTGTATTCTTTCTTCTCCAAGGCCTAGGGGGTTTGGGAGTGCATTGAAGACCGGAAGTGTTTGATTGGGAATCTGCAGGGTGGGTGTGCAGAACATGTGCATCGAGTTCACACCGGATGAAATGCTGTATAAGAATGCACAGAAGGAGCCCCATAACATCTTCTTGGCATAAGTGCAATTATGCATGAAAAAGATACATATGTTTGCATTACACACAATTGGCAAAGGGCGACTCCTGTGCGTGAGTGTGCGCGCGTGTGTGTTGTGCATACATTTGGCCACATTTTTTGCACTGGAGCAAAGCAGGGGACGCCGCGCGCATCTCAGATTTGCTCCCGCTACCATACACCTTATGCACAAAGCCTGACATTGCCATATGCCAACAAAGAAAGAAAGAATGCCTCATTGGGGCAGATCCGCAGCTGCCTGGAGAATGTCTGAGATTAGCACAGGGCCATCTCAAAGAATCTTCAGGCCGCTTAAGGTTCGCGCTAGTTTTAGGTTTTGTGAATCAGGTGCGAGGTGTTGGGAGCAAATGCGTGCACTTCGTGATTTGCTCCAGTACGCATCTTTGTGAATCGGCCCATTATGGCTGCGTAACTTATTCTAGATCTGCCTGGGTCATGGTGATAATGGCAGGAAGCGGCAACCTGCATTGGTTACATGGTTATAACCACAAAAGGAATGCATAGCAGAAGACGCAACCCAACCTACGCGCACAGCATTAACTACGCAGAGTTCACAAATTCAGGTGTAAATGCTCTTTATTTTTTTTTACTGTGCTTTTCACTTTTTTGTAATGCTCTTTCAATTCCATGCACTCTTCCTGCCATGCTCATATTGCACACGGTTATTCCTGGTTACCATGCGCAGTCGCTATTTACGACTGTGCGTAGCCGTGGGGATTACCGAGATATAAACGAATCCGAAATTATCAAAGGCGAAAAAAGTAAAACTTGTTTTACCGAAAATAACTTTTGGTTTTCTCTCCCCTGAACATTTCGGACTATCCCCTCTCCCACCCTCCCCCTTTATTACCTGTGGGAGGTGTAGTGCCCTGCTCGGGAGACCCTGAACAGGACATAGAACTGCCGGAGGGATCCCTGGCAGGATCAGGAGTGCTGCGACCATGCAGCACTTAACACGGCAGGGGGTGCCCTGTTGGGGTCAGGATCACCTGACCCGACACTAATACTGGGATCACCAGTGTACTGGCTCCTCGGCGCTGTGAGCACACAGGCCAAGGATCCCACGCAGACCGTGAGCACACGGCTGACACCCCACCGAATTAGACATTGATACACTGTTGCCACTACCACGGTCTACTGCTGTAGTGCCTGCACGTGCGCACAGAGGCCCCTTTTTACTAACGCGTGTCATGACAAAGTGATGACTCGTTCCCTTAAATGGGCAACACACTCCAGTTAAAGGGGCCACACCACAATCCTCCTTTACCATAACCAAATGAAAATAACAGCAACACTGGCCCTGTAACTGAGCACCCCAACTTTGGTGTCTTCCAGTTGCACACCAATACTATGAACCACGTAACAAATCACAGCAAACTATGGGTGCATTCCAGTCCGCTCACCCACACAGTTAACTTTGTCATTGATCCCAACAACCCACTCGGCCCATAGCGATCCTATATGCCTGGATCAAATTGTTCGTCTCAGGGAACCATGCTCTGGTCCTCCCGCGTTTGCTGGAGATGCCCCTGGGCACTTGCCTAGTTGCAGGACAGGAAAATGCCTCCTCGTCGTCATAATCCTCGGCATAGTCAAAATTTTCTCTCTCTGGCTCTGCCAGCTGGACCACGGCTGTCTTGTGCGGTTTCTTTCCCATTGCTTGTCTCATGTCTTCCTTTGAGGCACTCCCTGCTGCTGGCGTAGCTGGGCTGGCTGGTGATGGGGCTGGGCAGACCCTTGCGAAATAGTCTTCTTTCCCATGCGTGTGTCCTTTAGCTGGGCACTCATGTGCGTGCAGCAGTCCCCATCCACGCTGTGGGCATACCGTTGAGCCTGTCTCCTTCCATGGCCACTCCCATTTTCTTTCCGGTTTACTTCCGAGGTTTGCCATGAAATGAGTCTAAGCTCTCCCCTTCTTCTTGTCTCGCACATTTCATCCTGAACCGTTCATGAACCGTTCATAGTCACGGTTGATCATGGGTATGAAGTATTCATTTAGTGTGGCAATGGCGACGGCATATGTTTGATCCCTGGCTGCAGAGTTTTGAACAACGTATGAACCACGAGCAAAGTTGGCTGTTTCGCCCTTTCCTCTCTCTGGCTCTGCCAGCTGGACCACGGCTGTCTTGTGCGGTTTCTTTCCCATTGCTTGTCTCATGTCTTCCTTTGAGGTACTCCCTGCTGCTGGCGTAGCTGGGCTGGCTGGTGATGGGGCTGGGTAGACCATTGCGAAATAGTCTTCTTTCCCGTGCATGTGTCCTTTAGCTGTGCACTCATGTGCGTGCAGCAGTCCCCATCCACTTCCGAGGTTTGCCATGAAATGAGTCTAAGCTCTCCCCTTCTTCTTGTCTCACACATTTCATCCTGAACCGTTCATGAACCGTTCATAGTCACGGTTGATCATGGGTATGAAGTATTCATTTAGTGTGGCAATGGCGACGGCATATGTTTGATCCCTGGCTGCAGAGTTTTGAACAACGTATGAACCGCGGGGCCGCTGAGTATAGCAAAGTTGGCTGTTTCGCCCTTTCCTTAATCTCCACTGCCTCAAAATAAAGTTTGAGGTTCTCCACCCACGCTGTCCATCGGGGCCCTAGACTGGCAGGTGCTCCTACTATATCAAAAGCATACATTGGCGCAAGCTGTCCGTGTTGCCGATATGCCCCACCAGCCCCTTGTGCGTCTTCCTCTCCATCCCCCATGGCAGGGTCCAGATGTTAGTGTGAACTGCGCACGTGCCAGCAGGTGTGCCACCTTAAATCACAATGTGTATTGTCAAGAGGCCGCACAAGCACTCAAAGGGAGTCGCAACCCTCTGGTGTCTACTTGCCACCTGCCAGAGCAAAATGTGTAGTCTATATCTCCACCCGGGAGGCTTACGGACTCTTGTGTTCCTCCCGTGTGACCACACTCCTTCTATAGAGGACACGTATAGGACACCTGCTACAGGTTTTGCAGAGTGCTTTAATGTTTTGTCCCCGGAGCCCTCTGCTGTCTTGATGAGATATTCCCAACCACGCATGCAGACCAGTACCTGTTCATTGCTTTATGCCTGCATCACCAAAGTTCCTTCTGTCCACCGCTAGACCCGGGACTTGCAGGGGGGCCCTTGTGTATCTGCATAGAAGCTCCAACACGAAGTGCATTCAAAACCACTGCTGCTCGGCCCGGGTATGGTGGGGGAGGAGCACAGGCAGCCACGCGGCTCCTCTTTACCCCGCTGCGCAGGGAGATGTCGGCAGCTGCAGGGTTTGACACAGAGCTCTCTTACAATCACTGCCGGTGGGCCCGCTATCCTCCAGACTACGCCGACACAGTTCCTCCCAGCACTGCGGGCAGGACGCTCTCCTTTGGTGGCAGATGCCACTTCCCCGCCTTCTCCACAGGTGAAGGGCAGCCTACAGGCTGCAATACTTCACTGTTGGGGCACGGGGTCTGGACTCCCTCGTCGCCAATGTAGTATCTTTGTTTGTTTGTTTGTTTGTTTATTATTTATAATGCGCGAGCGTACCCGAGGGTATCAGGGCGCAGCCTTTACAAGGATTTGCGAAGCTTTGTTACAGAAGTCATAGGGTATACAAAGAGACAGTAAGGTACACCGATATTATATACATATCAACAATGAGGTACATGGATATTATATACATATAAACAAGTGGGCACACGTGGTTACATTGTGTGTGGGTAGCATGAAAAGGGGACAGCCTGGCACTGGAGTATCTTTGACGGCCTACGTTTTCAGCCATGAAACTACCTTGGATCGGAAGTTCTGGTAGGGCAAGTCCACTCTGAGATTGGGTAAGGAGTTCCACAGTTTGGCTGCTTTCACTGGGAAGCTGTTGCCCCCTATAGTGGCACGTTTAAAGTTAGGGACAGAGAGGCAGTCTTTGTAGGCAGTTCTGGTGGGTCTCAGGGAGGACTGTCTATGGAATCTATTGATCAGGTAAGTAGGTGCAGCGTTATTGAGGGATTTGTGAGTGAGCAATGCAGTTTTTAAGAGAATTTTGTCGTTGATGGAGAGCCAGTTGTTCTGTTGACTAAGTCCTGAGATGTGCTCTCTTCTGGAGATGCCCAAGGCCGCTCTGAGAGCATTATTCTGAAGAGTTTGTAGTTTGCTGGTGGTGGCCTTGGAGGATCCTAGATAGAGGGCGTTACAATAGTCCAGGCGGGACAGTATAAGGGCTCTAGCGAGGGTAAGGCAACTAGTGTCAGACAGAAATGGTTTAGCTGTGCGGATTAATTTACACGTATAAGCCGTGGAGGAAGCCAGGGAGCTCACATGTCTTCTGAAGGAGAAATTACAGTCCAGGTAAAATCCCAAAGTTTTGACCTCTTGTCCAACCTTGATGTTGTTACCATCAATCATGAACGAGTTGTAGGCAGGGCCAAGTTTCTTTAAACTGTACGTAGTGCCTAGGATGATAAGTTCCGTTTTATCATCATTCAGGCATAGTCCATGTATGGCCATCCATGCCTGGATGATGATGCTCTCCTTTGGTGGCAGATGCCACTTCCCCGCCTTCTCCACAGGCGAAGGGCAGCCTACAGGCTGCTATACTTCACTGTTGGGGCACGGGGTCTGGACTCCCTCGTCGCCAATGTAGTATCTTTGTTTGTTTGTTTGTTTGTTTATTATTTATAATGCGCGAGCGTACCCGAGGGTATCAGGGCGCAGCCTTTACAAGGATTTGCGAAGCTTGGTTACAGAAGTCATAGGGTATACAAAGAGACAGTAAGGTACACCGATATTATATACATATCAACAATGAGGTACATGGATATTATACACATATAAACAAGTGGGCACACGTGGTTACATTGTATGCGGGTAGCATGAAAAGGGGACAGCCTGGCACCTATTTAGCAAGGCCAAATCCTTTCCATAATCTCCAGAAAGCGGAAGGATGATCTGGGTATCATCTGCATAGTTGGTGTAGGTGATACTGAGATGATCCAAATCATTGAAAAGGGGCTTGGTAAATATGTTGTATAATGTGGGGGAGACACAGGAGCCTTGTGGAACACCACAAGTGATGGGTATGGGGTCTGCCACCGCAGTAGGTGAGAAGACCCTCATGGTTCTACCGTTGAGAAAAGAGGTAATCCAGGTGATGGCCTCAGCAGAGAAATGAGCTGATGTGTGGAGATGTGTGCATAGGACAGAGTGATCGACCAGGTTGAAAGCTGCAGACAGATCGAGGAGGAGGAGTAGGGCAACTTGGCCGTTGTCTCTGAGTGTATCGATCTGAGCTTTCAAGTCAATGAGAGCAGTTTCGGTCCCATGTTGAGGGCGGAACCCTGATTGTCTGGAACCTAGTAGATGGTGTTCTTCCAGGTACTTCTGAATTTGTACATAGGCGACCTTGTCCAGGATTTTTAGTAGAAAGGGAACAGTCGTTATGGGTCTGTAATTTGTGGGCGTAGCTGGGTCAAGTGTGGGTTTTTTTAATAGTGGAAGTACCCAGGATTGTTTCAGATTGGTGGGGATGGAGCCAGAGGTAAAGGAGGCATTAATCAGTTTTGTGATGAAGGGGGAGAGGTCACGGGCGGCATCCTTAATGAGCTGTGCTGGGCACAGGTCTCCCTGACAGTTGGAGGGTTTCAGAGACAGGATGATTTTTTCTACTTCAAGAATCGTGACTTTAGAGAAGTTGAAGCGAGTGAGATCTGTAAGCATGGGTTTATCTGGTGTTTTTGAGGGGAGAGTGTCATTGAGGGATACTTTTTTACGGGCGATTTTACTTTGGAGGGTCCCAATTTTGTTTGCTAGGGCGCTTTGGATTTCTGAGCGCCAGTTTTTGTCTTTGGTACAGGTGTCCTGGGGTACTATGGGGGTTTCTACTTCTTTAAAGGGATGGTCTAGTAAACATTTTTATTTAAAAAATAGATAGGCAGCAAAAAAAAAATACTAGCATTCTCCGTTTTAAAACTTCCTATGTAAAATTTTAATATTCAAGCTCAAAATTCGCAAAAGCAAGCACATGGGCGCATCCATTTTGTGAAATGGAGGCCCTCCTGTGCTGGCTTTTGCTTTTGCAGCACTAATGAAGGAAAAGCCAGCCAGCTATAGTAAACAAAGGCTACCGCTGGGTGGCTTTCCCTTCATTAGTGCTGTAGGCGGAGGACGGGGACCGGAGACCAGAGCAGGAAAGCTGCAGCTGAATCTCGGTAAGTGCTATTTATTTATTTTTTTAAAATAAGCACTAGCTGCGGTTTTTTTTCTAGGTTTTCCGGGCTGGAGGAGCCCGGAAAACTTAGAAATAAAACCGCAGCTTTAAAAACGTTGTATTAATGTTTGCGGTCGCTTTTGAAGCGACCGCAAACATAAATGCAACGTTATTGTGTTGGAAAACGCTGCGGTTTTTCTTTCCAAGTTTCTCAGGCTCCTCCGGGAGCCTGAGAAACTTGGAAAGAAAAACCGCAGCGTTTTCCAACACAACCGCGTGTGTTTCTGCCTGCTGTGGCTATCACTTTGGGTCTCCGGTGCTCTCCAAGCCGGAGGAGCCTGAGAAACTTGGAAAGAAAAACCGCAGCGTTTTCCAACACAACCGTGTGTGTTTCTGCCTGCTGTGGCTATCACTTTGGGTCTCCGGTGCTCTCCGAGCCGGAGGAGCCTGAGAAACTTGGAAAGAAAAACTGCAGCGTTTTCCAACACAATAACGTTGTATTTATGTTTGCGGTCGCTTCAAAAGCGACCGCAAACATAAATACAACAATTTTAAAGCTGCGGTTTTATTTCTAAGTTTTCCGGGCTCCTCCAGCCCGGAAAACTTAGAAAAGAAAACGCAGCTAGTGCTTATTTTTTTTAAAAAAATAAATAGCACTTACCGAGATTCAGCTGCAGCTTTCCTGCTCTGGTCTCCGGTCCCCGTCCTCCGCCTACAGCACTAATGAAGGGAAAGCCACCCAGCGGTAGCCTTTGTTTACTACAGCTGGCTGGCTTTTCCTTCATTAGTGCCGCAAAAGCAAAAGCCAGCACAGGAGGGCCTCCATTTCACAAAATGGATGCGCCCATGTGCTTGCTTTTGCGAATTTTGAGTTTGAATAGCTCAAAATTTTACACAGGAAGTTTTAAAACGGAGAATGCTAGTATTTTTTTTTTGTGTTGCCTATCTATTTTTTAAATAAAAATGTTTACTTCATGTTTGATTTCGCTTAGGATATGCGAGAGTCATAGGAGGTTCGTTTAGCCAGGTAGATTTCTTTTTTGTAAAGTGTAGCTAGTTTGGAGAGTTTGAGTTTATTTGCGGCTGAGGGGGATTTTTTCCAAGTGGCCTCACAGTTCCTTTTTTGCTGCCTTAAATTTTTGAGGAATGGTGTGTACCATTTGTTTAGGTGCGTATTCGGTTTGCTTGGTCTCAGTTTAAGGGGGGCAATTTGGTCCAGTGAGGTGGCCATGATCTTGTTATATTCTTCGACCAAGGTCTCTGGGTCCAGGTTGTCTGGGAGTGTGTTGCGTGTCGGGAGTAGGTTCGGGATGAACTTGGGGGCCACCGAACAGGACGTAAAACTGCCAGAGGGCTCCCCGGCAGGATCAGGAGTGCTGCAACCACGCGGCACACAGGCCTAGGAACCTATGCAGGGCGTGAGCACACGGCGGACACCCCACAGAATTAGACACAGGGATGCCACTACCAGGGTCTACTGCTGCAGGGCCTGCACGTGCACACAAAGGCCCCTTTTTATTAACTCGAGTCATGACAAAAGTCCTGGCTCGTTCTCTTAAATGGGCAACACACCCCCCAGTTAAAGGGGCCACACCAGAGGCAGCACACCTTCTTGTGTGCCGCCGTCTCCAGCATCGCCCTGCAACGCCGGTTCCCTTCTCTTGCGTGGATGGGAAATGGGAACCGGCGCCTGCACTGTCCAGTTTTCTTTTCTAACTTTAAAAAAAACGTTATTGAGACGTAGGTGGGGGACACCCCTGCAAAACCGGCCCACCCTCCATCCCCCCTAACATTACACTGTAATGCAAACGAATAGGAGACTCGGTTGAGATTTTTCGTAATTTTCGTACAGCGGAAATTCGGTAAAATCTCCCATTCGTTTTTTTTCTCCCATTCGTTTTATTTTTCTTCCGATTACATGTACGGATTCCCGCAAGTGACACGTGGAGTAAACAATGAGAATCATTGGCCACTGTGCTTTTGTGTGTGAACTACTCGCTACGGTGAACGCATTCTCAAGCAGCGTTTCCTTAGGGTTTTACACAGTGCATTTCCCGCAGCTCCACAGCAAGTTCACGCAGCGCCGTATTCTTAAAGGATCACTGTGAGTTTTGCTTTTTAACTCACTATAAAATGCTCGCTGCACCTTCATAGCCGAGTACAAGGGCATTTTGTATGACTCGCGTGAAATTTTAAATATAACACACGATCATTAATTTTTAAAAAAAAGTTAATCAAAACTAAAGTAGAGTTGATGCTTCATTTGGTTAACCAACACTTTTGCCTCCGTTTGAGACCCCATCGGGCCTCTTAATCAGAAATTACATTTTCCAAAGAACATTTGCAATGGAACACCGTGGAGTCCGCATATTGCAAGGAGAGGACCCCCAAAGCAACACCATTGGGCTATTTGGGCGTCAGCCCCGCCCGCAAAGTCAGGGCTAGTGCCTAGAAGCCCTCACTCCTCTCTGACGCTGACATTTGTAGAGCAAGGATTCTGCTGACTCGGCACAGCAACTCGAGAAGGGCCAGGAAAATACTCTTTTAAAACATATTGTAGCTACGATCAAGGCAAACGGAATGATCCCTGATGCCGATGTTGGCACAGGAAGCGATAAACGAACCACCTTTCATTATAATTGGTTATTTATAACGCGCTTAATACCCAGAGGTTTCTAAGCGCAGACCCAGGGATCGAACCCGTGTTGCTCCTCTGCATTGACTTGCTTCCAGGGCGAGCGCGTTGTCCCTGGCTATCCTCCCGAAACTTGACAATGACAGGTGTGCTTAATGCGTGTAAATGATTAGTGATCTGAAAGGCCCCACACAGCTCCAGTTGCCTGGCAGTTCTGGGCATTCATCAATTAACATGACTCCCAACAGAAAACTCGTTTTTTGTAACTGTCAGGTTTTCTTATTTTACCAATAATACCAGATCGGGTAGGGTGACCAGATTTAAAAAGTAAGAAAACAGGATAGGGCAACTAACATAAACGTAGGACTTACTCTTGAAAGTGGCTATCAAGGCGCTTCACTGCAGTAGAGGTTGGAGGAGAAGGGGGTTTAAGGGTTACTGTTCAAATAAACACATAGCACTAATTTCACACAAACTAACACTATCTTAAGTTGTAAAATGCAGCATTTCTTCTCTGCGAGATTGTGCATTCTTGCCTGCCAGCTATGAAGACCTACTACAAAAAAACTGGGACCAATGCAGTTTCAAGTGGAAACATAATCTTGAGAAAGGGGGACAGAGCAACAAAAACCGGGACAGTCCCGGCAGAACTGGGACATCTGGTCACCCTAAGATCGGGTGACAACGGGCCGGGGTACAAGAGAGCCTTACCGATGGGCCACGATGCATACTACACGATCCACCGGGACGGATCAGGTATTATTGCTATTAGCACCCCGTGTTTGTTATCCGGAAACCCATGGTGCTAAGTATTTTGATTCAATTAACGTAAGGCCTCACGCCATAGCATTCATTGAATCAAAATACTTACTTAAGATGGCTGCCATGTATCAAGAAGTCGAGGCTTTGTACGAAGTCCCTTTTCCATTTCCATGGCAGACATGGAGCAGTAATAGCAGCAGCAGCAGTGAAGTGATCAGGTAAAGGGGATTGGGAGGGACAGACAATTTGAAGGGAAGGTAGGGTGGGGCGAAGAGATGGCAGGGGCAAGGGAAGCAGCCATCAGGTTGCATGGAACACAGGCTTGGATCGTTAGATTCAGCCCACGATCCAAGCAACCTGATTGATTGCTGCACCCCCGGGCCGGTTGCTCATTTTACTTAACTACATGCATAAGAACAAGCTATAAGCCTGTGCCAAATATGGTCTACAGGAAGGTGGCCTTCTTAAACACTGAAAGCACAGGGCTAATACAGAGGCATTTCTCAGGCTCAGGTTTACTTTCCACTGCCACTGTGGAACTGGAGAATAAAACTACAATCATACTGTTTTTTGCTTAAAATGCTTCAATAAGGATATATATATTTTGTAAGTCAATTTGTTGAGTGATTTGTTTTCTTTGCAACTATATAAAAGACTTCAATTTGGTAGCTCTTTAAAGAACTAAAACATGATAATTTTTCTAACAGGCAAGTATGTGGTCAAGTGCTTAAATTGTTGAGTTGTCACAAATCCTGTCACGGGCGCGGGGGCCACTTGGGGAAGGGCCGACATCAGCTGCACAGGCACGCTGCACTTAAATAACAGGAGGCCCTCACAGTACGACTGGCTTCAACTCCTTTATTAACTTAACCTTGGGCCTTCTGTGCCTCACGTCACTTCTCTAGAAACCGCCCACCCTAACTCCTGCCTCTCACATAAGGAGGCTGATTATCCAGCGGGACATCCCCCCTTTCTTTAAACAATCAGTTATAAGTCAACGCATCTCTTCTATTAGTCTTACATGTTTTATTCTTGCACTGACAGGTTGCCCCTCACTCTGCTGGCCTCAGCTTTTACTTGGTGAGTCATGTTCTTACGCCTCCCACTCTTCATCCGATGCCTCAATGCCTCCTTGATGTGACTCTTCAGAGCCCCACCCCCTTGCATCTCTTTTGGGCGTGTTCTATGCTTCGTTCACCTCCCGGGACTCTTTGTAGTGAGATACGTTTCTCTTATTCGTCCTCCCTTCCTCGTCCTCTGCCGTGATCATGGTGCCTTTTCTCTGCGTGATCGTGAGGATGTCCAGGGGAAACATGGGGTCTTCGTCCCAGTGTAGAGAAGGATCCAAGTGCCCTCACCTCAAGCAGCGCTCCCATGTTGCCTATATGTTGGGAACCAGAGTGTGAAACATGTGCAGTACCAGTGCACTGAAACACTTGTGTACGAGCGCGATAGAAATAAAATATCAATCAATCAATCAGTGAAGATACCAACACCAAGGAGAATCCTGGAAGCAAGGTTCCCATTGAGAAAACCATACCTGCATACACGACAATATGGTGGCCATTTGAAAGAAATCCCAGAAGTGGGAAAGACGAGCAAAAGAGCAGATTGGTGACGTCACACGAAGCAGGGCTGAGGCACCCAGAAGGGAAGAAGAGGCAAGAGAACATAAACAGTCTATAGGCATTATGAAAGTATCCAAGATAAGCAACATTTCCGCATCGAGCTAAAGATGTTGATGCTACAGAAACGATGAAGAAATCAAGTTCTTTTACATGTGTACAGATGCAAGAAACGCAAGCAGACAAAGTATTCTTGAGGCTAGCTATGTAGTGAATAGATTGCCGCAAGCGCCAACATATATATATGTAGAGGAGTGAACTATGGACGATTCCACTATGCATTTTAGCAGAGCTGGACCAGAAAAAAGAAGGCTTTTCCAGTGCGTCGCAGTTGAAAAGCAATTGAATTGCAGAGGTGAATCAAAGAAAGGCGAGGCTGGACCAACACCAAGAAGCCAGGCCACTCTGAGCCTGAATGATCAGACAGTGGTTACAAGTGTGTGAAAAGAACAAACTCCTGTTCAGAAGACGGGCAGGAGAACAATGAAGACGTCAGCGGTTCATTAAATAAGAGTATTTTAAATGCAGCAGAACTCTAAAACATGGTCTTCAGTCACGTGGATGAGTGAAAATAGATAATCATGACGTGCTATGCCAACTCCAGGAGACAGAGTATGCCATACTCCCACTTATTTCCGGGCACGAAGAACATACTCAAGGCCAATCTTGAAAGGGCGAAATGACTGCCAGACAGCAGAGTGATGATGGATAGTAGGCTAATTGGTGGGAAGCTATGGTCAAGACCAACCCACCAGCACGTGGATGCCAGCCTGCATGCTGCTGGCATATGTGGAAAAGTACTGACGGATAGAAGGGTGCCAACCAATTATAGAGGGCCACGTAGTAAAGAACCCTATAGTTTGTGTAACTAATGGAACGTCATGTATTTAACAGTGACCTGCACTAGAGGAGGGCTTAGTTGCCCCACCTGATGTTAGAGACCCAATCGATTTCCCTGACCATTATGGAACGTATACCTAGATGTTCCTTCTAACCCTATCCCTCAGAATCTTTGGGCTCAACAGGCTTGTTTGTGTGTTCAGTACGTGTCTCGCCTTCCCTCTCCTCACCTGAGGTCTCTGATGGTTTCTCGGACAGTTCCTCTGAAGATGTGGGTTTCTTTCTTCTTTTTCTTGATCCGGGTTTCTTCTTTGTTCCTTTCTTTTGGAAGCGGTAAGGACGTGCTTCCCCGGACACCACCTTGCCTTATCTGCAATTTGCCTGGCAGCACGGTCTCCGGGGAGCCCGCCCCAGTCGAGGGAAAAGCCGAGGCTAAAAAACCCTGATGTAGTCTGCAGGGATTTCTGGTCTTGAAGCTCCTGAAGGTGATGACGGCTGATGTCCCACGTGTGGAACACTCGTGGGAGATACTGAAATCAAGAGAACTCCTGTTCCCAGAATGCAGCAGTGAGGTGGTAAGAATACTGCAGGAGGACTGGCCCGCTGAGACAGGAATGCGAAGTATGACAGGCGAGAACAAGGAGGAGAAAGAAGGAGACCCAGGAAAGCTGTCCTTATCAGGAATACTGGAAGTTACCGAGACGAGACCCAGCGGAGCGAGACAAAGGTAGGAGCTGAGGGGGAGAGACAGAAGTGCGCGGGAAGCGTGGGATAGCAACACTGAGACAAGGGAGAGAAAGCTCAGGAAGAGCACGGAATACAAGGTAGGCAAAACTACACCGGGAATGGCACTAGCCTTAACCTTACCCGAATGGAAGGTTGCAATGCGCTGAGCCATTTCCCAGGTGTTCGGTAAATAGACAGCAGCGTCCATGTTGGTGGAAGGCTAGACAGCTAGTCTATGCTTCAGAAAGAATGTGATGGCCGTGCTAGGGTGCCCTCCAGCGATCCCAAACTTTCCAGGTCCGGAACGTGACACTATCACATTCTCAAATAGGTTTATGTAGTTTACTACGTAGGATGACGATAATAGTGATGAGCTGTTATTATGTAACCTGCTTTTTTTATTAAACTTGCTGAGCGAGAAGATCGAGAGAATTGTCGATGTTCGTTGTAACTCCATGTTTTAGACAATTGCAAATAAAACAGATGTGCTTTGCCAACTTCCTGAGTTAGTTTGATTATTGATGTTTGAGTATCTACTGCACCCCCATACATCTCAAAGTATTGCTATGTTGTCTTAAAGGGCTGGGTCGGTAAGCCCAGTTCACCTGTGTTTCGGTTGTTTCACCACCACCATCCTGTCCCCCACAGTAAAAGAGTCTTCCCAGACACCCGTTCTGCAATCCGCAATCAACTTCATCTTCTTCTTCTCTACCGTGTCTTTTTTGCTGACCCTTTGGTTATGGGCAGTCGGCTCACCTGATCCTCCTGCCAAATATGACATCTGCCAAGCACACACCCGTGGAGATGTGCGGCATGTATCGATAGTCCCTCAGGAGCTTGTATAATGCCTACTGAAATGGTTTGCCTGCAACTTTGGCCACTTGCGGTGCCCTTTTGACATTTCCCATAAAACGTTCCACCATGCCATTGACTCGTAAACAGTAGACCATAGTCCGACTCAATGGTTTTTGGGATGCCATAAGCAGTCAGGATGCAGTCCAATGCCGGTATGACCAATGTGGCTGCAGTGGAGGATATGAGTTTCAGTTCTGGTTATCTAGAATATTCGTCGATTATTACCAAGATGTATGAGCCATCCCTGACTGGGCCAAAGAAGTAAATCATTGGGTCTTCCCATATGCCCTCTGGCAGCAGGGACATCTGCATGGGTTTTGGCCTGGGGGCTGAGGCTACAACGCAGCAAGTAAACAGTTCTTCAGTGTCTCTCTCACTCTGTTGTACAACCGTGGGAATCATATCTTTTGTCTAAGCAGTTTCTTGGTGGACACGACTCCCCAATAACATTTGTGTGCCAGGTCGATGACTTGCTGGCGCAACTACATGGGTAGCACTACCAACTACCGCCAGGCTCTCCTTCTCTGTCTGTTAGTATTTTCTGCTCGGTGGCCGATAGACTGTGGCTTATGTATGACACGACCAGCTTGATGTGTGGTGCCCTTTTGCCATATGGCATCAAAATGGCGCCCAAACCCACTAGACTGGCGTCCACAATTACCTCAGTCTCTTTTGACGAGCTTAAGTGTGCCATGTCTGTGGCAGATGCAATGTTCGTACGCATGGTCTCAAAACATGCTTGGCATTCAGTGGTCCACTTGGACTCCTGCTTGTCCTTTGTGAGCTCTCATAGCGGAGCACTCACTGTGGCATATTTCTATAAATATTGTGAGCAGAACTGCTCAAACCTAAGAATGATCTCACGTCAGCTACGTTATTTGGTAGAGGGCCTCATTCAGGGCAACTACTTTGTCCGGGTCTGGCCGTAATGCATTGTTCTGAAAAGATATGGCCAAAGAATGTCAGTGTTTGTTTTTGGAATTCACATTTTTCTTTATTCAATGTCACTCTATCTGCCTCTAGTGTCAGGCAGATATGATGTAGTGTGCCATCATGATCACTCAGTTATTTGGCAAATATTAAAATGTCATCACTGTAGTTTAGACAATTAGGCATGATGACCTGCTGGATTTCCTCCTGGAATATCTCTGTCACAGAGGATATCCCAGTATTATGTATTTTATACCTGAATAGCCCCATGTGAATCACGAAGTTGGTGATGCAGCTTGACTCGGGGGCAAGCTATAGCTGGTGATAACCTTTGTTAAGGCCTAGCTTGGAGACTACTGTTGCCCGGTTGAGGAGATGGATCATATCTGTAATCCTGGAGGCCTGGTGTCCTCCTCTTTGGATAGCTTCATTTGGCCGGCACATATTTACACATAGCCTGATGGACCCCTCTGCCGACTTTTTTGGGATTGGCACTATCAGAGAAACACAGGGAGTGGGCCTGATCACTGGTTCGATGATGTTTTGATCTAAATGACGTCAAACTTCTTCCTCCACTTGCTTCTGGACGTTAATTGGTATTCCCCTATAGTGCTGTGCTATGGGTCTGACTATTGGATCAGTGTGCAGCCGCACTTTGCAGTTTCGTAACTTGCACAGACCCTTGAATAGGTTGGAAAACGCCTTCACTACAACACCATCTGGAGATATGCACTTGTGTGCCATAAACTGGTACATAATGTGCACTAACCTCATGTCAACAGCAGTCTTAAAGCTTAGTATGCACCCACTGTTTGTCTCGGTGGAGGGTACATGCAAATGTATGCGTGCTGTGTGAGATTTGTGGGAGCATACTGTGGTGTACATGGCTTTGCTGGGTAGTGGAGTGTTTGATCCACATGGAAAGATGTCCCCTGACAAAGGTTTTAGTTTTGGTGGGTGGGGATGCTGGGTGTATGAGTCTTCACTCATTACATTCACTGTTGCGCCATTGTCGATCAGGAATTCAGTCGATGTGTAGTTGCCCTGTGTAAGGAACTCTTGGTGGCAACATTAAAGACAGACACAAGTGATCACAGTTCAAGGATGTTTATTAAACTGTAAAATGGCTGAGGAAAACGCCTAATCTAAACCTAAATCTTAGATGTGAGCAAGCAGCGACCATCAAATAATAATAAGGCAGTCCTAGTGGCATCTTTTCAAATAAAAAGGGCCTATACAAAAAAACTATTGCCAATCCTTACAAAGTAGTGTGGGGTAATGTTCACAAGAAAAGAAAGAAGTGTTCACCAAATGATAAGTCAGGATAGTAGGGCTGGGTCTCCCTTCCCCATGTTTTTAGCACGGGACAAAGCAAGACCCTTTGAGCGCAGCACACTCCTGGGCCCCTCCAGCATGAGGTGGCAGTTCCTTTCAACGATGCCAGGACCTTCTGGGGTCAAGTCTCTTTCCTGCAAAGTCTCTTGCCTTGGAAGGCCTGCTGGACCATAAACAATAAACAAACAAGAGTTCCTTGAGTAATCTTTCACGTTTGCCCCTTTGGATCCCCCTCTGCCGGGCTCGGATCCTTTTTGCAATGTTAGCCTCCCCAATTGTCTACGACCTTTCACTCAAAATGTATCATCCAACAATCTCAATGTCCTTTTAAACAACTATCCATTGTGGACATCCCTCCGCCAGGTTCACACTTGTCATCACAACGTTCATGAGCATATCCCTGTTTACCCTCAATTCGCAGGCATCCCTCTGTCGGGTTCACATTTGCCAGTTTCACAGTTCAATCAATTTTCTCCAATGCGTCAAAGTCTTTCGAGTGTACGAGGGGTTTTGCTCGACCCTCGTAGGACCACTTTACACTTCACACTGGCCTCTCCTAAGGCCTCTTGGTTCCCGTAGTTTCAACAAACAGCCCAACCCACAAAGGCTTCCGTCAGAGTCCTTCGAATGAGCGCCTGACCACTCCGCTTCTGAACCCTCTACTAGGGTTTCTTTTAAAGTTCAAATACACTAGTTCATTGCTCAGCAAGGTTGCCGCCTGCAACCTTGGGCCCAGCACAGTTCGGTTTTACTATCTGTCTTCTCCGACTCAGCGGTTGTGCTGAACTGTTGGAGTTTCTTGTCTCGGGAATCATGGACGGCACCATGGCGGCAATCGCTTCTCCCCGCTTTGGCTATCAGTGTGGGAGGGCCCTCTGTGCCATTGATACCAGTCACACCACACGCCTGCTGGACTTCCAGGTCTTATGATTTCCCTTTCAGAAGCTTTGCGGGTCTGACTTGAAAAGAGGAAGGGCAGTTCCTCCCTCTTCGTCCCTCCGGGTCTCGTCGCCTTCCTCCTCCGTTTGAACTGCCGGTCCAGTGTAGCTGTTTTACTTGTGCGTTCAGCTTTGCTCAAAGTGTGCTCTCATGCTCTGCCTTTTATCCTTGTGGTAAAGGGAAATGGCCGTCAGGTGTGCGTAGTTATTGTCAATTGCCTGACTCCGCCTGACCCTTGTGTTGGGACATGTCAGATAAACAGCTCTGGTATTAGTCCGTTGTCTTTCACGGTGTAGGAAAGTGTTGTTTGTGTCAGAAAAAGGGGGGTAGAGCTTCTAAGTATCCCACGGGGTAGGATGGGGAAAATGGGTTAGAACGAAGAGGGTACCGCGTCTCGTCTGTCAGTGTCCCGCTTCCACTCCCCAAAGACCCCCCCATCCAGGTGATCCTCCCCCACTGGTCCACCCCTAGGAACTGGATCCAATAGCAATGGCCGTGTCCTGGCCACCTGGAATACAGATCTCCGGGGACTAGCGGGTGAGATACCTTCAGGTTTCTCCCACCTGTAATATGAGTGTGGGACTGTGTTCTTTGACAACCTTGTTTCCTAGTGCCAACACATAACCTCTTTTTCTCTGGTCATCCGGGGAGGAAGACAAGTCGCTCCCTGACGGAGACCGAATCTCTACTTATCTAACGTTCCTTCTCGTTTGATGCAAACCTCTTCTTTCTGGGAACCTGTAGGGTCTCCTCGCCTGAGATTACTTGCTTTCCCCTTCTGGTGGCTGGTACTTCCTGTATTCACGGCTCGGCTTCCAATCGTCTGAGTGGTATTTCGGGTGTCTTCTCCCACTTCTCAGAGATGTGCCCTGTGGTGCTATGGCAGTGGCGTTTTGACATACTGTTAAAAAATGATCGTCCCCTCCGCATGCTGCACCCTTTTCTCCTAATGCCAGGCACGTACCTTCATGAGGGAGTTCATACCCGCATTAGAAGCATGTTTTGCTTGTGGTCTTGGTACCCTCAGTTAGAGCCAGAACCAGTTTCTTGACGTATTGTTGTTCCTTTAAGGCTGGGGACAGTTTTACTCTGCCCATGTTGAGTGCTTGTTGTGTAATGGCCACGATCTCGCCTAGCAACCTTTGTTTTTGTAAAAGCTTTTTCCTAAATTCTGGAGATTCACAGCCCACTATGACCTGGGAGCGTAATGCTTCTTCATTGGAGTACCAGTGAAATCCACAGAGTTTTATGCGTATTCGAAGTCGCATGACGAAATTGTCCAGTGTCTCGCCTCTATGGTCATATGAAATACATGTCTCTCATAATCCACGTTGGTGTGTGGAGCAAAATACATTGACAGTGCTTCTTGAATCTCTCGAAATGTTGCCTTTTCCTCATCTACCAGCTCGTGTAGAATGTCTCGCACAGCGTTCCTTCCGCCAGCGTTAGTATGTTTTTCTTTCTCTCGCCATCCATGAGGCTCATGGCGCTGATGTATACCTTGAAATCTTTGTCCAGTAAATTCACTGCGGGCCCAAGTTACTCATGTCCATAAGATCAAATGCTGTGCAGGCAGTTGCCATGGTATATGCTCTCATTGCGCCATTTGAAACATGCTTGATGACGGCACTGACACAGTCACTGGCACTTTGTTTTCTAATATGGTTTTGTGTCTTCTACTCTGTAATCTTTTGCTGTGGGATCTCTACGCTTATTGGTTGGGTCATTCCTGCTAGCAGGTGGGTGCTGTTGTGTCTGGCCACACTCCAGCTCAGGCACCCTTTTAGTTAAGCGCTATCCACATTAGGGTTCTCTCAAATCATCTCTTAGCCCACTCACATCAAAGGACGCACACTGGATTGGATCAGTCACCACAACTGTGCTGTGCAAATCTCTGTAAACTCTCCTATTCCATGGTCTGTTCACCACTATATTCAATTTAACCTCAACACTAACAAAAAGCCTCCTAAACATATCCCCCCCTGTCCAGCGGCACTCACCAGAAGCTCACGTCAACTTACCACAGAAAATATTGCACCCTTCCTCATGGTACCTGCTCTCCAACCTCCGTTCTCCGAAGACCTTTCCACCCTCGCCAGTGCCTTTAAATTTACCATCACCCAATCTGTAGATGCCATCGCCCCTCTCACCCTAAAGAAAGCTAAGAAAGTCAAACATGCCAGCGCATGGTTCTCCCAGAAGCTGATGGAACTACGCTCTAAGGCTTAGTTCCATCAGCTTCTGATGTTCCCTTGACTTAGAGGCTTGCACTCTCAGCCTGGAAAATGAACCCCACTGACTCTTCAAGGAGGGCCTTTAAGGCCATCGCCAAAGATTACAAATCCAAAATAATCCAGGCTAAAGCCACCTCATTCAACTCCAGGGTTGACCACACCAAATCAGGGTCTAAAGAAATCTTCACCATCTTTAGAGAGTTGGAAAAACCGTCCACTCCGCCCTCCACGCTATTGAAGGACGAAAAGTGGTTCAATAGCATTCAATCTGCCATGCTAGACAAGCTTAACACCCTGCAAGCTAAAATCCCAGACTATCAAAAAGCCCTGATGCACCTCATAGCCAACCTGCATAGCAACTCATCCACGGCCCCTAAGCCAGATCCATCCATGTCTTTCGACTTTGAAGATATGACTGAAGTAAAAGTGACTGCCCTGCTCAAAGTAATGAAACATTCCAACTGCAAAGGGGATGCTTGTCCAGCCCAATTTATCAAAGACTCCGCTGCCATCCTTGTCACCTTCCTGACAGCTTTCATCAATGCATCCTTCCAGTCTGGCCATGTCCCAACTGGATTTAATGAAGCCTGGGTACGCCTGCTCCTTAAAAAACCGTCCCTTGACCCATCGGTTCCGGGGAACTACAGACCCATAACCACTGTCCCATTCCTACTAAAAATGTTGGACAAAGCAGCCTACATGCAAGCCCAAAAATTCCTAGAAGACAACCTTCTCCTCTGCCTTTGACAGTCTGGGTTCCACCCGCGACATGGCACAGAAATGGCTCTCTTAGACCTTAAAAACCAAATGGATGACCTGAGAGTCGCAGGAAAACCAGCGCTCTTACTCCTCGATTTATCTACAGCATTCGACCTGGTGGATCACAACACACTCTGCCACCATCTCTCTTCTGCGGCTAACTTCTCCCCCAAGGCTTGCGCCTGGATCACATCCTTTCTTCAAGAGAGGGCCATGAAAGTCTTCTCCGACTGAACGTGTGTCACGCCAAGCCATATCAAATGTGGAGTACGTCAGGGTTCTTGTATCGCACCCACTCTATATAACCTGTTCACGAGGCCCTTGTTCAGCATCCTTGATGCCCTGTGTATCTTAAACATCAACTGCGCCGACGACACACAGGTGCTTATCCCACTCACAGGTGACTACGATGCTGACATGAACAATCTCACCTCTATATACTCCACGATCCTGTCCTGGATGGCAGATAACTGGTTATGCCTCAACAGTGACAAAACCGAACTTCTGCTAATCGGGTCCCCCACCACCCTTAGCAATCTAGACAAGCAATACATGTCCTTCACCATTGACAATATACCTATCACGGTATCCAACAATGTCAAGACCCTGGGCGTCTACCTTGACTCGAACCTGACTATGGACAGACAGGTCAATGCCATTGCCTCCTCTTCGGCATATTACTCCAAAGTTCTCAATACAGCCAGGCCCTTCTTATCTCGACAGAATTGCCTCACCATTACTAGGGCAATAATCGGATCAAGAGTTGAATACTGCAATGCCTTCCTTGTAGGGACCTCCAACAAAAACTTGACTAAACTCCAACTCGTTCAGAATAACGCTCTCAGGGCAGCCACAGGAACCTCAAGAAAAGACCACATCTCTGAAGTGAGAAGGCAGGCTCACTGGCTCTCTGTCAAGGAGAGAATTGTGTTTAAAACCATATCCCTCACGCATAAATGCCTCCACGATCTGGCACCCCTATACTTGGCTCAAAGAATTGTCAAGCTTACTTCTTCCAGTCCCTTGAGGAAAGACTACATCAACTTGATCACCACGCCCAAGACACGAAGAATCTGTGCTGGTAGCTCCAACTTCCCCACTATGGCCGCTTCACACTTGAATGCTCTTCCCACTCACCTACGTATGATTGCCTCCCACTAAGCATTCCGCAAAGCTATCAAAACTACGCATTTTGTTTAGTGAGAATCACCCTCATTCAAGAATAGAATTTTGCCTAAATGCTTTCCATGTAATGCATCTGCACCTCTGTCTGCTCACCTATGTTTTGTAATCAAGCCTGTGGCCATTGTCTTTTGTCTCCATTGAATCAAGTCTACTTACAATTTCATGTAACTGCACCTCAATGCCTCTGGGCTGCAAGTGCGCTATACAAATGCAAATAAATAAAGGTGGGCCTCACGCGGCGCTGCACTGTATACCTCCTGGGCAGAGGACTTAGTTTCTTGCTGCTCCCTCATATTGACTGGCCTTTTTGTAGCTGCGGATGCTCAGGGTGCACCCTGCCGTCGGAAGCCACGCCCCCTTCCACCCCCTGCCTCGCGTTCATCTAAAGCTTATATAATGTGAATAGGGGTGTGGGGGCACCTGCTTCCTGCATTCAGCCAGGCGCCTTATAATTGGGTGTGGCCTTGTGAAAGAGCACGTTCTGGCATAGTCACCGCCGTCGCCCGGGTGACTGCCTGCGGCACACAGCGTCAGCTCCAGTCCACCACTTGCATATTGGGTTCCTTCATCTGCATTGTCAAAGGCGCGGGGGCCGCTTGGAGAAAGGCCGACATGAGCTGCACAGGCACATCGCACTTAAATAACAGGAGGCCCACACAGTACGACTGGCTTCAACTCCTTTATTAACTTAACTGAGGACCATCCGTCCTCTCACGTCACTTCCATAGAAACCGCCCAACCTACCTCCCGCCTCTCACATACGGAGGTTAATTAGGTATCCAATATCGTAAACTTCCTCATATACTTTGAGCAATGTGGGCGTCAAGATATCACCATATGATTTATAAAACTTCAGAGGGCACACGCCCCCCCACAGGTGTCCTCCCAGTTTTCAGGGACGCAATCACTCCTCCTCAGTTATGGGTGCATCCAACATGGCTGCCTGCTCTGCCGGCCCTTGGGGTAAGTCTATGTGGGACAATGTGAAGGCAACCTTATCCATATCAACTGTCCCATACACATCATATCGAAAATTCCGTTAATTTCAGTTTGGGACCTCCAGATTTCCCCAACATTAATCTCTGATCTCAGTGATCGCATGGCTGGGCCTCTCATTCCTGCAGAGCTACGCCAGCAGTCTACCTGACTTATCGCCCTCAGCATTCATTCTGGACAGGTACACACCGTGGTCAAACATTCTACGTTGCTCCCATGTCGCAGTGCATTATAGCCGAAGAGACACCAGGTAAGCCTTGCTACAGTCCTCCTGGGGACCTTCCCTTCCACATGTTGTACATTATCTTCTATCTGTCCTAGGTCCAACATCAAGGATTTCCGGATGCCACCAGCTCTGGCAATCGTCGCTCCTCTTACCCCAACCTTCAGCACTTCCCAGATGGTACCCCACTTATCTACACTCCCAACATTCTTATCAAGATATTCCACTATCGTGTCCATGAAAGACCTCATCAGACAAGACGATTGTGGGCATACGCCGCATCCGGATCAGAGGAGTCGCGCCTTACGGTGTGAAAGTAACAACCAGTGGGGAGTGATCAGAGATCGATCTACCAGCATATACAGCCTCTGAGAATTCCCTCAGGAATTCCCCTTCTGTGAACTAATAATCAGTCCTATTGTGGACTCCATGTGGCGCTGAGTAGTACGAGTAACACCTACTGTCCCCATTAATAGTCCTCCAGATATCTGCTAAGGAGAGGTATCCTAACAGATTGTTAAGGGTTTTGGCCGCCACAGAGGGCTGCTCAAATTTGTGGTCTGACCTGTCCAATCTGGGGTTCAATGTACAATTGATGTCACCCCCCCAAATCCAGAAAGACCCTCTGCAATGTGCCAATCGCCTATATAATAAGCGAAAGAAAGCAGAAGACGCAGCATGATTTGGGGCGTATGAATTTCCAATACATATCTCCCTGTGTTGGATATAGGCATGTACAATCACTAGCCTACCCTGGTCATCCGATTCCACTTTAATCAGTTTCAAAGGTACTGACCCGGCTATCCACACCAGAACTCCTCTTGCGTAAGTAGACTAATGAATGCCATACCCAAGCCCACCCCATTTAGCGACAATTCTGCCTAGTTTGTCTCCCACTGAATGTGTTTCTTGCAGGAGTGACAATTGCGATCTATGAAAGTTGACAACCAGATAGAGAATGTTTCCGTATGACACGGAACAACAAAGGTTCTATCCCTGGGTCCCGCATAGAAACCTCTGGGTATTAAGCCTGTCATAAATAACCAATTACAATTACAATTCCAGGTTAGGGAGCGCAGGTCCTCTCTCTGGGTCAATCCTTTGGAATATTTGAAGGTATGGAGCAAGTTCCGAGTGATCACATTACTTTGTGGGATAGAGAGAGGTTTGGAACTAACATTTCCAGAATAATGTTTGTTGTGAGGTCATGGCCCATATATTCTGGTCCCTGGAATCGCAAATGATGGGGGATGGGGATTTAAATAACACAATTTCTGTTTTGTATGAGTTAAGACAATGGGCCTCATTACACGGAAGGCGGTAAGGGTTAACGGTCACCGGTAATGCTACCGGTGACCGTTAACCCTTACCGCCATACTACGAGTTCCCTTTGCGGGACCCGACTTTAACAGCTGGTTTTACCAGCCGTTAAAGTAGGGTGCCGCAAAGGGACCTTGGTGCTAATTACGGTACCGCAATTTGCGGTACCGTAATTAGCGCCTTCCCCATTTCCATTATGCCCTATGGGGGCAAAAATGGGAATGGGGAAGGGCCTTGGTGAATGGGGAATTACCGCCCCCGCTCACCTTGGAGTAGGGCGGTAATTCCGCCATCCACCAAAGCGGACACGGTAAAATACCGGCGGCATCCATGGCGCTAATAGCGCCATGCTTACCGCCTACCGTGTAATGAGGCCCAATGTTTATTAACTACAATCCAATTATGATTTCCTCCTATGATTGAAGGAGATCTGAGTGTGACAGGGTCAGGGTCCAGAGCCTGTCAGATGGGAGCAGGGATCCCTCTAAACTGTTTGCACCTGCGGCAGCGTTGGTCCCGCCGGGGACCAAAAAGGGCGAGCCCGAGCAAATCCTTTGAAACTTCTCAGACTCAGTTACAACCCCATGGGGAAAACCTAGCAAGGGATTGGGTCTACAGGACAGGTGATGTGGAAAGCCAATGGGAGTCGGGAGGAGCAATAGAATGGGATTGGCAGGGCTATCAAAACTTTGCCAGGCCAGACCAAATCAAAGGGTGTTTCGGGGAAGTCATGGTGGAGTTGGAGGACCAAGAAACCAGGCGGTGGAGAGCAGACAGTGGGGAAGAGTGCTAGAGAGACTGTGAGTAAGGTATTGTATGTGAGAGGGTGGTACCAATTGGATAGTGTAGTGTGTTGGGTTGCGTGGATGTGATGGAGTGTATGGCTGGGGAGAGAGATAGAGAAAGAGAGAGAGAGAGAGAGAGAGAGAAGAGGGTTAGAGAGAGTGTAGATGCGCATGGAGAAGTGTCTACACTTGAGAGAGAGAGAGTAAGGAGGTTAGTAAGAGTAGAGGAAATGGTGCAATAACGAGAGGGGTGAGAGAGAGGAGATGGAGATCAGTAAGGCTTAGGTTTGAGGGACGCCTCTTTTGAGATGGGAAATCTCCAAGCTTCGCTTGAGCGACTTGATGCCGATCCAGGGGGGGGGGGGTTGGCGGTTCTGCCCATGGGAATTGTGGATCTTTTTAGGAGAGTGAGATGGTCGGCCTGGTTGTACTACGCCTAGCCCCATCTAGAAGTACTAATGCTGTGCGGGGGTTACTAGCCAGTGTCTGAAGTCGTTCTCCTCTCATGAAGACCAGAGCACCTTCCATGATTCTGAGGGGTCCGAACCCTCATTGATTAATCATGCAGGAGGCGATTGTCCTTGCTTACAGAAGTAATTTGATGGGAAATGATTTCTCCCATAATCTTCACCGTGCTTGATATAGGGCGCTACTTTGTTGGGTCATCGGGATTAGGAGTAGGTTTTTAGTGAGAGGCTGATGATCACTTTTTTGAGGATCTCTGTGTCTTGCTCGTAGTGGAAGATGAGTGGCACATGGTAGCGCCAGCCGGGCAACGGCGGGTATGAGCTCTTTCCACTTTTCAGAAGGGTCGGGGAACACATTTTCAGAGATGTCTTTAGGAGAGGTTTCGATGAAGGTAGAGAGGAGTGGGTGATCACTGGAACCACCGGCGGGTGGTGGTAATCTTCTTCGGGGCATCTATGCTTCTGGAAAGACTGATCTTAGTTTGTCATCTAGGACCTGGAGAGATAGAGACTCAGCGCTACCTTGCAAGGACGAGCGAAGATTCTGACAAAGTTTGCAAATCTCTGATGATTTCTGGGGAATCCCCGATATATGATTTTTTTAAATGGCTCATTTTCCTCCATATCTGCTTCACGGTGTCCTCTAGCCATTATTTTGAGAGCTCTTCCATTGCTAGTGGACTTACATTTTAATTGTGTTCATTAATTGTCAAACCATTTAATAGCTGTTTCTACGGGCTCTTCGTCTTTTCTCTTAACTTGGGGTAGGGGGAATAAATGCAGAGATCTGGTGATTTCTCTATTAAAGTACTTCTTGGATTTCTCTGTGGCAGTGAAGGGGGATCGTGCAGTGATTTTTGGTTGAAGAGTATTTAAAATGTACGCTACTTCTCTGGTCTAATTAGAGTAAGTTGCAGGGTTGATGGTTTCCGGAGAGGGCCAGGTTAGTATTTAATTAGGTGATACCCATTTGCCGATGATCAAAAGATCTTCAGACCAAGAGACCTGTAGCACTCCAGATACTTTGGCCTACAAATCCCATAATTCTTCACCTCTGACTATGCTAGCTAAACCTAATGTGAGTTGTAGACGAAAACCTCTGGATTAAGGAGCAGGATATTGAAGAAACATGTTATATCCAATGCATCACCTTTTTTTCCTTGTAGGATCATGAACCCAGGATTCCAAGCCTAGACAGGAAATCAGATGCAGACACTTCGATGCCATTTAGTTCTCCTTAGCATGAAGCCAGGTGTCAGTATCACCAAGGACCAGGAGGACCTTGTTGGAAACAATGAGGGGGCTTGTGAGAGAGTCAGCCCACTCTTCAAGAAGACTAGGGCAGCCCCATAGGGTGTCTTTAGGACACTGGCCATATTATGGAGGTGGCTGGGTCAAGCAGAAGGCTTTTGTGTCTACTCTCGCAGAGCAGATGGAGCCTGGCAGAGCCTGGCATATAGCTGTGCCTTGCGGTCGCCGGGGCAGACATGCCCAGACTCGCTAGTGTTCTTCTGCATGGAGAGGCTCTGTGAGTGGCTAGTTTCATCGCTAGCCTCAGTGCAAGGGGAGCCGTGGAGGACCCTTATTGGAAGAGGCAAGTGTGGGGTTGGCTGGGGTTGGCTTTGGGTGCCCAAGTAATCAGTGGCAATTGTGAGCTCTGCCTGTGACTGTGCAAACATTGCAATTAGTGGGTACAAGATAGCAATGAGTGTCATTGTATGATGCAGCACAGAGTGAGAGTATTAGTAATAACAATGGGCCTCATTACACAGTAGGCGCTAAGGGATTACCGGCACTGGTAAGGTCACCCGTGCCGGAAATCCCTTAGCGCCCTACTACGAGGTCCCTCAGCAGGTCCCATACTTAACGCATGGTCTGACCAGGCGTTAAGGACAGGACCCGCTGAGGGACTTCAGAGCTAATAACGGTACCGCAATTTGCGGTACCGTTATTAGCTCCTTCCCCATTCCCATTGAGCCCTATGGGGGCTCAAATGGGAATGGGGAATGGTATTTGGAATGGGGACTTACCGGGTCCTCCAGGGTCGGAATGACCCGGTAAGTCCCCATACCGCCTACCCGGACCGGGTACCCGGTAAGGGAGCTAATAACGGCATGGTTACCTCCTACCGTGTAATGAGGCCCAATATCTGGTTTCCGTATAGCGCTTCCACGAGCTTCTAAGTGCTGTAATAGTGGCAGTATGTATGTTACTATGTCAGCAATGCTGAGGTGAGTGCATGTTGTGAGAGATACAGTAGTGGGGTTGCGGCTAACTAATGTGGTAACTAGTGTTGGGTGCATGGGGGGTGGTTACGATGGCCCCTCTACACACTGGGCTAAGGATTGTGTTCAGGCGGGATTCTACCACCTGTGGCGTCCCCAGATGTTTGGACTACAACTCTCAGGATTCCTCACAATCGATGATGTAGCTGTGGTCTGATGGGAGCTGTAGTCCAAAGCGAGGCTTGCCGACCCCTGTGCTACGGTAAGGATGAAGGGTTTTTGGAGACCACCAGAGCAGCGCGTGGCTACTCATGGATTTCACCACATCACCACTCCCTGCCCTTCTTGAGACTGATCTGCTCCCCTTTTCCGCGCCTTTTTGCGTGTAGATCCCATGCTGCCAAGCGGCCCACCCCCCCCCTCCTTCCATTGGACCCCTGCTCTCTTTGCAGTGTCCTTCCCCCATGACTGTAAAGTTGCTCCCCGAAGGGAGTTCCTTGCTCAGTACCTACCTTAATACCAATATCCGCTGTGAGAATGGCGGACAAGAGGGCGGCTCCATTCTCCTGGTCCGATAGGTCTTTTTAGTTGTTCAGATGAAATAGGGGTTCATACCCCCACTGCAACGAGTGGTGAGATTCAAAGAACAAAAAAAACAAAAAAACGGGGCTTATATTTTTTATTTCTTTTTTATTTTATTGTTTGGTTCATCACAAATCTTTTACAATCCACTTGTGAACATACAAGAATAAAGCCATACTTTCCCTCCCCCATCATTAGCCATTTCATTTTCCATTTAAAAAATATTCTCTACCAATGTCATGCCTGCCAAAACCAAACATAATTGACCTCCCATTAAAAACTCGTCGCACCAGTCTCAGCTTCACGCAGGGCTCCCGGCATGAAGTTCTCTTCTCTACTAACGCTCTGTGTTCAACCACCGAGGGCCGCCATGATCCCTAGCACCCTTTTCTCTACAAAAGCTGCAGTCCAGGCCAGACACCAGCAGCTGAGCCCGAGAACACAATACCTCCTTAGCGGGACTCTGCGCGTAGGGCGGCACGCGCTGCAGCCTGCGTGATGGGCAATGCTGTAGGGCCTCCCAAAGCGAGGAAGGGTAACTGCTAGTACCATCCAGCAAGCCTGGGAGAGGGCCAGCTCCCCCCCCCCACTATCCAGACCTGGCCCCTCTCCACGCCACCACTTAGTCAGGAGACAGCAGTCTCCCTCCAGGACAAAGCAAAGGAAGGGTGAGGTGAGAAAACCACCTCACCCTTCCAATGAGCAGCAGGGTGCTAAGCGCCCCAAGGATCTAACATAGGCAGGCTGAGTGAGCAGGAACACCCCCGCCCCCGCCTGGGGGATAGACAGTCGGCTCTGCCCCCAACAAATACACTTCAAAGACCCAGGGCGGGTCTTATAAAAAAGAGCTTCCAGCTCTACAGAAAATCACAATGTTTGTAGACCCTGAACGGGGCCTCAAACAGGCGGGAGGTGCACTGTGAACTCAGTGTCTTCCATTTCTTCCTCCTTTTCCGCAAAACCCTCCCACCCTAGAAAAGAAGGGAGAACAACAAAGGAAAAAGAGGGCAATGTACGGTGTCCACAACAAGTCGTGGGACAAGAAAGGCAGCACGGGCCAGAGGGGCCTACCTATGGACCCGGTGCCCAAAAGTATGATATCATATGGATATGTGATTGTTGTTATTACTTCATAACCATATCTGTAACAATAAAATCCTACGGCCTTTTATTGCCAACACTTGCAAACTGTGTGGTCTAACTCCCTATGCGGGGTGGGTGGGTCAGTTATGGCATTTTGCATGCATATGGGTCCAGCAGTTATGACGGGGGCGCTTGCCGGAAGGGGCTGTTCTGCCTTGAGGTTTGACTCCCTTTTGTTTCTTCTGGGGAGGCAGCTTGTCACCTGTCAACCTCCTGCTGTGACTCTGGAGAAAGACACGCCCCCCCTTCCCAGCGGCCCAATCGGCGCTGCAGGACTCATAAGCACTGCTGATCACTTTCTTTCTTAAAGAAGAGCGCTTAAAGTGGGTGCAATTTACTATTGATGGCCTATTTAAGAGACCGTTGTTGAGTCAAGAAATGCAAAGGGACATTTTTATTTTAAAAGCAGCAGTTAGCTGCTGTAATCTGTGCCTTCCTCCAGCACAATTAAACATATTGCACAAAACCGTGTCAGCTATTTGCCTTATTTCCAGATGTTTAAATTTACCAAGCCAAAAAGCGTTTACGTATAGTACATTTTCCTCACATTATATATGACACATGCAAGTGAGCCATGAATATTTACCAAGGATGTGACGACAGAGGTTGTCATCCTGGAGACTGGAGGGGATATTTTCCCTGGTTCTGGCCCTGTACTGATTTTCAGGGCACAAGTCGATTCATGTGGGTGGACAGCGTGCGCCAACTTTTTTTCAACGGGTGGAGGGAGCCCCTGTTGTGAGTTTTTGAGCCCAGCGTTAAAAAAACATGTGCTTGCTCAAATGTTCAGCTACTAGGAGTTCACACCAGGTTGTCCTGTTTCCAATGCCAGCACTTACCCACTAGAACACATAGAAGTGCCATTAAAGCGCACATCTCATGTTTGGATTTTGTTTTCTTTGGAATAATTCATTATAAAATGTTGGACTTAAAAGCTGGCCACCTTTTATACTTTGCTAGTGTAGTTATTGGAAATTCTCCTCTCCGATTAGCATGTTTTTGCTGCTGCCTACATACGTAGTGGTCATTATCTTGTGATGCCACGTCCTGTGATGTCACTTCCTGTGATGCTATCACATGCAAATTAAGGGGCCCCTGCACTTAATTTGTTTGTTTGTTTATTTGCAATGCGCGAGCATACCCTAAGGTAACAGGGCGCAGCCTTTACATAGATATGCGAAGCTTAGTTACAAAATCGTAAAATATACATGAGCACAATAAAGAAAAACGAAATAATATATACATATATACAAGTAGGCACGGTTAGTTACAGTATGTGCGACAGGCATAGGTGGGACAAGCTAGGCGCCGGCCTATGTTTGAGTCTTACTTTTCATCCATAAGACTACCTTCGAGCGGAAGCTATGATAGGGCAAGTCTCTTCTGAGGGTTGGAGGTAGTGAGTTCCACAGCTTGGCAGCTTGCACTGGGAAACTGTTGCCCCCTATTGTAGAGCGTTTAAAGTTAGGGATAGAAAGGCAGTCCTTGTAAGCTGTTCTTGTCGGTCTCTAAGAAGACTGTTTATGAAATCTGTCTTTTAGGTAAGTCGGGGCAGCGTTGTTGAGGGATTTGTGAGTGAGGGACGCCGTTTTTAGGGTAATTTTATCTTTAATAGAAAGCCAGTTGTTCTGTTGGCTATGTCCTGCGATATGCTCTCTTCTAGAAATGCCTAGGGCTGCTCTAAGGGCATTATTCTGCAGAATTTGTAGTTTGCTAGTGGTGGCTTTGGAAGATCCCAGGTAAAGGGCGTTACAGTAGTCCGGGCGGGACAGAATAAGGGCTCTGGCGATGGTAAGGCAGCTAGCGTTGGACAGGAAAGGTTTGGCTGTATGGATCAATTTACATGTGTACGCCGTGGAGGAAGCTAGGGAATTTAACTGTCTGTTAAAGGAGAAATTAGAGTCCAGGTAAAAGCCCAGTGTTTTAACTTCTTGTCCCACTTTGATGCTGTTCCCATCAATCAGGAAGGAGCTATAGGCAGGGCTTAGTTTCTTTAGACTAGTGGTGGTTTGCAGCACTTGGTCTGCAAATCCTAGGGCCGGCCCTGCCCACGCCACTTAACCAGTCCTGCTGGGCTTCATGTGTGATGAGCAACACCGTCCTACGTTTGCTGAGGCAATCATGCACTGAACTGGAACGCATCCACCACATCTTTCCCGGCTGCTGCCTGCATCCTATGAAACACAACACTGAGTGTGCTGTGCTCTTTGCATTGGGAGTCTGAAATGAACTCCTGAATTATGAGTGAATTATCACTCGTGCCGAGTCCGGTGTGTTTCTGCACGGTCATTCGTGCAGTCAAAGGCGGTGCAGCGAGTATTACCGCCCCCTCCTTCACAATAAGGCTGGGTTTCATGCTCCAGGACCACAATTGCGCCCTCTGGTGTCCCTCTGCATCCTTTTTGCATCCTTTTTGCAGCAACCGCTTAGATTGCTCCGGCGCGGCTTCTTGCCTGAGGGACTTTATAATAATGCTATCCTGTTATTATATAGCGCCTTTATCCAAAGTGCTTTACATAGAACATATTTGCACGCATTATTTGCTTGAGTCAGAGGCACCTGCCAGTAACTGTTGTGTGTTTATCCATGGGCCATTGCAGTTCAGCGCCTCTCTGCATGGTGCAAAGACAGAGCTGGAGACACTATGCATGCCTGTTTTCTTTGGGCTTCTTTGCCAGATGGTGCTGGCGTCTCTCTCTCTGGGTGTTGTCATGTTATGAAGATGGTGTTTTATTCAGAGACAGTGGGCCTCATTACAAGGTTGGAGGTAGCCTTGCCGGTAAAACCGGCAAGGCGACCTCCAAACCGGCAAGAAAATCCGGCACCCGCATATGGGCAATTACCGGGGTATTCCAGCCCTGCCGGACCCGGTAATTGCCCTTTTCCGGGTGCCGGAGCCGGTATATCCCCGGGAATGGGGATGCTCGTAGCACTGGCACGGTTCGCTACTGTGCCTTTGCTACAGGCTTGCTGTGCTCGCGGGTGCCTTTCATTCCGCCAGGTCACACCTGGCCGAATGAAAGGCACCTACGGCACAACTCAGAGTTTGCCAGTCCGGATACAACGGTAAGCTTACCGGTACCGTTGTATCCGGACCGGCAACCTTGTAATGAGGCCCAGTGTTTCTGATTCATGACCCGTATGCTCTTCACGTGGTTGTGAGAACACATTCACACATTAGCCTGGTCTAGTCAGGTGATTAACCCGAGATTGGACACTAAACTCTCCCCTGGGCCATCTTCTGCCTTACCTTTTCTTAGTCTTCCATCTTCGTACTTTGCATTGTTTTTTAGTTTTGGCTATTAAGTGTCGATTGCACCAGCCGAAACTACTGCATTAGAGTACAGATAGGGAGGAATGGCATATGAGGGGGTCACACAGCCTGTAGGTCTTATTTGGTTATGTGCCTACCCATTGACTGCCAATGGCCATGCTAATCCCTATGGTCTTTCCCACCCAGTTCCTGACCCTCCCCGCCCAAAACACCTCCTCATGGGAGCTCTGTGAGCTCGCTTTAATTAAACCTTACCATCAAACTTTGCAGTGCAAGTTCCTGCCAATGTTTTTTCAAAGCAGCCTTCTGTGAGCTAAAGACTTAATTTGAGTTGTAAACGTGCTACTGGTGTAATAAAAATGTCTTACCATGTCTGCCTTCAGCCACTCGATTTATAAGCACTATGCGTGTCCTGTTAAAAACAAGCATTGGCAGGACCCGTCACAGACTCCTTCAACCACTTGCCGGGGTCCTCTGCAGAGCCCTCGCTTCAGGTCGAGTGCAGACTTTGAAACTCCTGGGTTCTCTGACAGGTGAGGAAGAAGAACTTGAGTCCTACTTCCCTTTCCTCTTTATAGGGCTTACTCCGCCCCAGTCAAACTGCAACACTTGTTGTCAATGGCTCCTTGGTATTCCTTGGTATTCCTTATGCCTCCTGTGAGCCTCCTCATCTCAGTACTAGTCATGTTTTCTGTGCTGTTTTAGTTGTACCCCGGGCACTACAGAAATACATTGGTTTACTTTCAATATAGTGGTCTGAAATGGAGGGAGGGGCTAAGGCATGTGGGGTCCGACGTTATGCAACAGGTTATACCCAAGGTGATCATATTTATCCCCAGAGGGGGAGTCTCTCCCCATGAGGTCCTCCCACATTAAACCACCTCTAGGGTGACTATTGGGTAGCGGCCGCACTTCCATAGTCTCATGGGAAAGACTCCCCCTTGGGGACAAGTAATGATATCTAGCAAATCATCACATGCTCTTCCCCTAATGCTGCTGGCTTCCTCATCTGAGATTGTCCAGGGGTCATGATTTTGCTGACCCTGCTTAGGACCATCTCTGGTGTTTTTGTACCATGGCCAGACAGGGGTATCAGCTTCAACTCCTTCTTCCTCCCAGGGATTAAAAGGAGAATATGTAACCGGTACCTTATTGATTTCCTCTATTAGCTCACCAAACCGAGGAACGTCAGTGCCAATATTGGTCTCTTCGGGGAGTCCGGACCAAACCGAGGAAAGTCAGTGCCAACAATGGTCTCCTCAGGGAGTCCGGACCAAACCGAGGAACGTCAGTGCCAATAATGGTCTCCTCAGGGAATCCGGACCAAACCGTGGAAAGTCTGTGCCAACAGTGGCCTCCTCAGGGAGTCCGGACCAAACCGAGGAAAGTCAGTGCCAATAATGGTCTCCTCAGGGAGTCCGGACCAAACTGAGGAAAGTCGGTGCCAATAGTGGTCTCCTCAGGGAGTCCGGACCAAACCGAGGAAAGTCAGTGCCAATAATGGTCTCCTCAGGGAGTCCGGATACTACAACTGTGGAAACATGGTTTCTTGACCCCTGCTGTTAACAGAGACAGGGGTGCTAGGGTCGATTTCTTGCTCTCCATGGACACATGTTATCCTGGTTGACTCTCCCATTTGCATTTCATCAGGATAGACCAGGTGCCGGAATCAATCAGAGCTAACACTGGCACTCCATTGACTATGACAGTCAATGGAGGGCCAGCTCTGACAGTCAATGGAGTGCCAGTGTTAGCTCTGATTGATTCCGGCAGCTGATAAACGGCAGTAAGAGCAGACCTGGTCTATCCTGATGAAATGCAAAGTCTCAATGGCTTTCAATGGGTTTATGGTCATTACCTAAAAAAGACACCACAACGAAAATTAACCCTTTACCACCTCCATACATGCATTCGATGTTAACATTTTCGATGCATTTTTTTCGATGGAAAGTGTTTCATTGGAAAATATTTCGATGCAATTACCAGATACCCTTTAAATGGGGTGGAGAGAGAGAGACAGTTGCTAAGGGTCTCAGTGTTGGTTTCTCTTTGTGGTTCTAGGTCTCCCTACTCCTCTCCAGCCATCCAACCTATTTCCATGGGTTCATCTTTCTGATTTCTAGGACATTGTCGGCCAGATGTCCCTGCTCCTCACACGAGTTCCACGCTATCATATACCCGGTATGGGGTTTTCCTTCCTCTAGTTTGAGCACTCCCTTCTCTTTTAAAGCAATATATTTTCTTTCGTCCTGTTTTTCTGTTTCCTTACTCCCTAATATGATGATTTCATCTGATTTTCTGGGCAGGGTTGGATTGGCCCCTCAGCTTTTCGGCCCGTGTCCAGGCCGAAATCGTCCCTGGGGTTTGGGGGCCGGTTTCTGGCCACACCTGGGCCGGATTGGAAAAAAAAATCACATTTTTTTTTTTCTTTTCAAAAAGCCTTTCATTCTTCTCAGGCTCATAAATGAGTACCAACACAGGTTGGGTGATATTGTATTCATATTTGTTCTATAAAAAAGAGCTTAAGCGTAAGTGCTATACGATAACATATTATCATTTGGCCTTGGGCGTCTGGTGCATTCACAGTAATTTGACAATATGGATCCATACACACAGATATTAATCATACATATGCTGATCCATTCTTGTATGAAATGTATATCACATCAGTGAAATCATAACCATATTTTTCATAGTGTACTTAGGAACAATGCTATTTGATGCCACTTCCTGTTTTGTCAAGGGATGAAAGGTCATGTTTCATTGCTTCCTAGGATGTCACTTTGGGGAGGGGGTCAAATGACATCACTTCTGGTGATGTCATCAGAGGTCAAGGGTCGTGAGGCGAGGGGTGGGCCTCTTTTATTTGGGTGACCGGGCCTATTTCTTGTCCCAGTCCGACCCTGTTTCCGGGATCTATGTCCATGGGGTTTATTTTAAATCCTCTCTGTGGTAGGTTTCTGTGGTTTATTTTTACGTCCTTCATCCCCTTTATGTAACGCCGTGAGTTGTTTTGCTGCCTCTACATGGGCTTTGGGCGGTTTCAATAGCGCTATTCTAGGTACTTTTGCTAAGATGTAAAACCGCCCATTTCAAGGATGGGAGATGACTTCATCATCTGTACTAACCCCAATGCCGCCATCACATCTGGCAGGGTCTTCAAGCCCATCCACTGCAACAGGGTATTCTGTATCCTGGCCCCTAACTCCAGCTGAGACCGCCCAAAGTTTATGACGGTAATAGCTTTCAGTTTATCCTACTCTCTGTAGGTAACCTTGTTTTATTTTGTCAAATGAGGCAGTTCCCAGGGGAGTAAGCATCTGATAAGACGCCTGGAGTTCACCCCTTAGCAGGGGAGCAAGGTAGCAGGTCTTAATCTCTTCACACCAGTGAAACTGTAGCACCAGTCTCTTGAAATCTAAAAATAAATTCCACAGGTCTTCACCTAGGCTGAAGAATCCCTTGCCCCCGGGCTGGTCATTGCTGGTTGGATACTATTTTGTCCAGCCCCTCCTGGAACCTTTTGTCAACCTGGATCTGATGGCTGACCAGGCGGTCGAGTAATGCCTCGATCGGATTCATTATGGGATTGGGAAATTGGGTAGGAGAGTCTGGTACTTTATTTTCTCTGAGGCTAGGCTTTTTCTGCTTGTCTCTCTTCCCCACTGTAGAGGAGCAGACAAATACATCATTGTTAAACTCCGCCTTCTCACCTCCGTCATGTTGGAACGACAATGAAAGAGTTGTATGTATGACACCAAGCATTGTTCTGATGCTGCAATTAGTCTGCGAGAGACGTTATGCACTTAGACAATCGTATCGAATATACCCTTGTACTGAGACAGTAGACGGATGTCGACATACCGCAATGAACATTGAAGAACTGTAAAGAAAATCTAAGAGCTGCAGAGTGACGTCTTGAAGTAAAGACACATGGACGCACTGAAACGATTTATAAATATTCCAAAGAATAAAAGATGTAACTGACGCAACAAGAGAAACATGTAATCAAGTCTGAAGAACTCATGAGTATCAAAGAAACAAGTCAGAAGAGGCAGAGTAAATGTATATAGGCAGAAATGCAAGGTAGAGGAGAAATTTAGATGTTTGCTGCAAAATAACCTATAATCTGACTAAAGCGGCCATGGGGAAAAGATGGATATCGGACTTGTATTGAATCTAACCGAGCTACCTCATACACAGACCAAGGCTGCAGAGACAGGAGACGCTGGAAAAACAGCTTTGTGTGAAGGATGGAGAAGAGCCTCTTCGCTTGGGATCAATGATGTGGATCATAGAATAATTGCAAGGCACAAAGGGAGCCAAGAGGATAAGCCATGGACATGACACATATTTCTCTTAGATTAAGCTAAGAAGAAAACATCCACAAGTGCCAAAATTGGATAATTAAAAATGCAGAAAGCATATGTGAGATGGAGTGATCAAGTCTCAATATGCGAAGAGGAGTAATAGCACCTAGCACAATTTAATCAAATAGCAGTAAATAAGAGGTCAAAATGGACATATTTGTGGTCTCCTCATACGTGACTCAGAGCGTGAAAACAAGGGGCATTCATTAAGCCCTGGTTGAAGATAAGGGTGTACCCATTCTCCCTCAAAGATCCCAGGGCAAACAACAAGCTGCAAGGTCAACTACAAAGGGGAAACTTTGGCTAAGGGCCTGATCGATCAGAGATGATGGACTAATTGGAGCAAGTGGGTAGTAGTCTGACGTTGTTCTCTGCACCTGGGTTTCGTTTAGCCTACGTGCTGCTAACAAGCCGAAAGTCCAAGGTTGGGAGAGAATGCCAACCAATCATATGGGTCCATGTAGCGACATGCTATACAAAGTTGCAAAGGCCAACCCGCTACTGTATTCTGTTATGATCAGTATTAAAAGTATTTAGAGGTAGTTCAAGGCGTGCCTACCTGATAAGAGGTAGCCAATGAAGTTATTAACACTTACATATACTATAAGTACATATGTTCTCTTAACTAACCCTTCCCTTCAATACGATTTAAGTTTACCACGTAGGATGGCGTCATAGCTGACACATATTGAGGTATAGGGCGTTTGTGTAATTAAAATCGTGTGAGTATGCAGACTACTGCTTGTGGTTCGCCAGATTGAACTGACAGTAAAGTAGTACTTTGCCATATTCTTTGGGCCTGTCCCGTTATTTGAGTCTGGGGTCATTTAGTATGGTAATTCCATTCTGCGCATAATAAACGCTATAAGGTGCTATTGCACACCTCTTTCTCTGCCCTAGAGTTTAGGGAGTCGGCTGAGGTTGTCATATCCTCCCAATCCCCTGAACTCTCTTTGTCTTCCCTTTCCCTTTCTGACTCGTCCAATGAGCTGGACAAAGGGGAAGTAAGGGGAAGTAAAGGGCTTCAGGGACTCAGAGTTTTTCCGGCTACTGGGAGGAAAGCCCTGTACCTCTACCTGGGTTGACCCTTTCTTGTTTTCTTCAGACTCCTCTGGGTATTGTGTCCTGTGGGAAGAGAGGGACTTTGAAGATTTGCTCTGGGGTCCTTAAATAATCAGAAGGACGGTCAGGGATTTATACAGGTGGTAGTTCTGCTTTTGATATTTCTGAGGACTCAGGTATTTCCCAGGGTCTTCTCCACTATCTGAGTTGTAGTTGTAGTTGGTGGTCATTTTAAACTGAGTTTTGTTCCAAGGGATCCTATGGGTGGTAAATCTTTTCTTGCTCTGGCCATGTACTTATCGGGGTTCCTCAATTCATATGAGTTGAGTCAGAATCCCAATCCTGACACCATATGTAAGGGTGTCGAAGAAGGAAGCTGACACAAGGGTGGCATGTTCGTTGTTATAGACTTTTATTGATAGTAAAAAGAATCCTCACTATGCCTATTCCCATGAGGGGTTTCTCTGCCTCAAACTAATTCTAAAGGGTCTGCTAGAATGTCTGTCCAAAAGAAACTCCACCGTCTTGTGTCACAACCTACTTCTATCCCTTACACCACAACTTAAGACTAATCAAATCCAACAGAAAGTCCCTTCTCCAGGAGACTCACTCCCTCCTCCTGGTATACAAGTGATGTTTCCAAAGTTTTCTGTTGCAAAAAAGGTGCCGGGGTGAATGTCTCCCTTACCCTGGCTTGTAGCAATCTAACAGAAAGCTATTTCCCTAGGAGAATAACTCCCTTCTCCTGGTATAGAGGTGGTGTTTCCCAAAATGTCAACTTGTAAACAAATGCCAGAGGGAAAGCCTCCCTTCCCCTGGCTGGTAGTTACAGCACTTTATACAGTCAACCTTCTGAGCCAGGCAAATGGCTCCCTGATCCTGGTACTGGTCTGCACTTTCAATACAGTTCAAAACAAGGTCAGGGGGAATGTCTCCCTTCTCCTAGTGTCGCAACAGTGTACCTAAAAGGATTCCATTTTCTCACCAGAAGAATGGCTCCTTTCTCCTGGTGTTTGAGAGTTCTCTCCTTAACTTGGGTTTTCTCTTAACACTCTTTCACTATATTGGCAAAGTCCCAAGTCCTACTTATATTGGTGTCCCAGGCCCTTCTCTGGTGGGCAGCGGACGTATACCTGCCACTGGGACAAGGAAGATTTCCTCAGATGCATGGCTCTCCTCTGTTCGGGTCCCAGACCCTTCTCTGGTGGTCAGTGAACTTATCTTTGCCACTGACATGAGGAAGATGTCCTCGGATGCACTTGTTATCTTGTTTTGGGTCCCAGACACATGATGGTCCTCTAAAAGGCCTCACGCAAGCGTCAACATTAATTGGAGACCTCTTTACTCCCCTCACATCCCTACCGGTCTGCCTGTGCTTCCCGTTACCTTTGAAGACTTGCTCGCACAGCGCTGGTCCCTCCAGGAACTGGGGTCAGGCTCCTTCCCACTTCCTGCAGCTGTCTGCTTCAATCACTGCTTCTAATGCAGCTCCACGTTTTGTGGCTTCTTGCAGTCTCGGCACCGTTCGGGGCCCGCACAGTCCTCCTCCTCCTGGAGGTCATGCCACTGCCTCCTATGCTTCCCGCTGGGCTTGGTCCTGCCGATACAGGACCCGTCACAGACTCCCTCAGCTACTTGCCAGCATCCACTGCAGAGCCCTCTCCTCGGGTCGAGTGCGGACATCAAAACACCCGGGTTCTGTAACGAGGGAGGAAGAAGACCTCAAGTCCTTCTTCTCTTTCCTCTGTATAGGGCTTATCCGCCCCAGCATAGCATCAACACCTGTTGTCAATGGCTCCTTGGTATTCCTCATGCCTCCTGTGAGCCACCTCATCTCAGTACTAGTGCAGTCATATTCTGTGCTCTTCTTCGTCTTAGTATTTTCTATCTTAGTTGTACTCCTGACACTACAGAAATATATCAGTGTACTTTCAATATAGTGGTCTGAAATGGAGGGGAGGGGATAAGGCATGTGGGGAAGTGAGTTTATACAATGGGTTGTAGCCAAGGTGATAATCCTTATCCCCGGTGGGGGGATTCCCTCCCCATGAGGTCCTTCTGCATTAAAACACCCCTTGGGAGGCTATTGGGTCGCGGCCGCACCTCCCTAGCCTCATGGGAAAGGACTCCTCTTGCGAAGAAGTGACAATACCTAGCAAATCATCACAATACATACATATAAAGGACGCTACCATGGTGGGAAAATCATCTTCACTGCCAGTGTCATAAACTCGAAGCTAGGCAGAAACATACTGGCATAACTTTCACATTTTTCCATGTCCCTGCATTGATCCAGACTCTTTATGTGGACACATAGTCTCTAAGAACCCCTGCTGTAGAGTTGACCACAGGAAACTGGAGACTCTGTCTTCACACCACTTTTCAAACAATGCCCAAATCCTGCTGTAGGCCTCAAACATTAACTGTTTAGACCTAGTTGCTGGAGGCCCCTCCTCCCAACAACTCCTCCTCCCGACTTCCAGACCAATAGTTGCAGAGAAGACCAACCCATTTCTACGAGGAGCAAATCCACTGGACGAACCACCCTGGGAAGTATCTGTTCCGTTTGCATAGCCATTAGTTTGAGCAGAGAAAGATAGAACCATAAACTGACAGAGAAGGGCCACATCTATTGCCTTCTAGTACCTTCTCTGTCCTGGACCTCATTAGGACTCTGGGAGTTATGGAAAAGGAATGAACACAAATAGAATTGTCTAGGGCCAGTGTACGGCTAACACATCTACGCCCATACTGCTGGGCCTGGGGGTCTAGTGTGGAACATGGGAATCAAAGAGGTCTACCACCGGCTGGGAGATTCTCAGAAACACTGATCTCCACCGCTTAACCACCCGTGAGCAAGGAAATCGGTAGTTCCATGAGTTCGCGTCTGTTTTCTACATCCATGGGATATAAACCACTGTCAGTGAGAAAAGACTACTTTCCTCCAGACCAGTCAGTTTTACTGTCAGCAGGTTGATTGAGTTTGATTGATATGGGGTATTTATCACGCACACACGACGGACTTAACCATATAAAGGCACAGCTGGTATCAGTGACTAATGACAAGAGAGAAAGATACACATACAACATCCCTCTTAATTATGTCCAGAGATAGCAGCTGATCCTGAGATCGTAATGTCCTGAGATAGCAGCTGATCCTGAGATCGTAATGTCCTGAGATAGCAGCTGATCCTGAGATCGTAATGTCCTGAGATAGCAGCTGATCCTGAGATCGTAATGTCCTGAGATAGCAGCTGATCCTGAGATCGTAATGTCCTGAGATAGCAGCTGATCCTGAGATCGTAATGTCCTTGGATAGCAGCTGATCCTGAGATCGTAATGTCCTGAGATAGCAGCTGATCCTGAGATCGTAATGTCCTGAGATAGCAGCTGATCCTGAGATCGTAATGTCCTGAGATAGCAGCTGATCCTGAGATCGTAATGTCCTGAAATAGCAGCTGATCCTGAGATCGTAATGTCCTGAGATAGCAGCTGATCCTGAGATCGTAATGTCCTTGGATAGCAGCTGATCCTGAGATCGTAATGTCCTGAGATAGCAGCTGATCCTGAGATCGTAATGTCCTGAGATAGCAGCTGATCCTGAGATCGTAATGTCCTTGGATAGCAGCTGATCCTGAGATCGTAATGTCCTGAGATAGCAGCTGATCCTGAGATCGGAATGTCCTGAGATAGCAGCTGATCCTGAGATCGGAATGTCCTGAAATAGCAGCTGATCCTGAGATCGTAATGTCCTGAGATAGCAGCTGATCCTGAGATCGTAATGTCCTGAGATAGCAGCTGATCCTGAGATCGTAATGTCCTGAGATAGCAGCTGATCCTGAGATCGTAATGTCCTGAGATAGCAGCTGATCCTGAGATCGTAATGTCCTTGGATAGCAGCTGATCCTGAGATCGTAATGTCCTGAGATAGCAGCTGATCCTGAGATCGGAATGTCCTGAGATAGCAGCTGATCCTGAGATCGGAATGTCCTGGTTGGCTTGTAACGGCAGATATTATTTCTCAGGTATTCCGGGGCCAGACCATGTAAACTTTTAAAAATTAAACACGCGACCTTGCATTTAATGCAATCTTCCACTCAACCAGTGTAAGGGACGGCGCAGATGGGATGCACGAGCTGTTCTACCTAAACGGGCGACCAATCGAACAGCCGCGTTCTGGGCCTTTTGAGTTACAATAGTCTCAGTGGGCACTCATCATAGCCCCCACCCCCACCGCCCACCACCAGGTTCAGTGCAGTGGAACCCTGGGGTGTTGCTAGGTCTGGAAAAGATCTGGAGCTACGTGACTGGTGGGACTCCGGGCTAGCTAGCCTTTTGGTTGTAGCCCCTGAGCTTCTATCCGGGGCTACAACAAAAAGACCCGGGGCTATAGCCCCCTCAGCCCTCCTCTAGCAACGCCTCTGGTGGAACCTACGTGCCCCTCCTCTTGACGTGCGCCATGGTTCGTTCTGACCTTGAGAACCTGACTCGAGATAGTGTGGGAAAGGTTTAGGAGAGCTCTCTCTCTTTTCTTTCTAGCAGCCAGGACCGCCTTGCACCCTCTCTTGTCCATTTCCCCTGGACCCTAAATGACATGCCTACCCACTTTATGGGAGCAGGCGAGCTAAAGGTTAACACTACAAAATCCAAGGAGATAATGAAAGGGCGCACGCTAGGAATCGTCTCCTTCCTGTAGGCATAATAATGTTAAAGTGCATTTCTTTAATTATCTGGGTGTGGTATTCTCAAACAAATGGCAGGGGAGGGACCCTCTACACAAACAAGCTCAGGCGATGCTCCAATCCAAGAAGGTGGGGCTATAGTACTGTACAATCTTTAGGGTGTCCGGCTATTGTAATAAGTCTGCAAATGTATAAGGCGATCCCGCTGTACAGATCTTCATTGTAGAGCTGTATAAAGAGAGAGTGCATAATAGGAGCCTCCGTGCCATGCCTTAGAATGACCTACTGTACAGATCTTCATTGTAGAGCTGTATAAAGAGAAAGTGCATAATAGGAGCCTCTGTGCCATGCCTTAGAATGATCTGCTGTACAGATCTTCATTGTAGAGCTGTATAAAGAGAAAGTGCATAATAGGAGCCTCTGTGCCATGCCTTAGAATTATCTGTGGTACAGATCTTCACTGTAGAGCTGTAGAACTGCATAGAGTGAGTGCATAATAGGAGCCTCCGTGCCATGCCTTAGAATGACCTGCTGTGCAGATCTTCATTGTAGAGCTGTATAAAGAGAGAGTGCATAATAGGAGCCTCCGTGCCATGCCTTAGAATTACTTACTGTACAGATCTTCATTGTAGAGCTGTATAAAGAGAGAGTGCATAATAGGATCCTCCGTGCCATGCCTTAGAATGATCTGCTGTACAGATCTTCATTGTAGAGCTGTATAAAGAGAAAGTGCATAATAGGAGCCTCTGTGCCATGCCTTAGAATTATCTGCGGTACAGATCTTCACTGTAGAGCTGTAGAACTGTATAGAGTGAGTGCATAATAGGAGCCTCCGTGCCATGCCTTAGAAGGATCTGCTGTACAGATCTTCACCGTAGAGCTGTATAAAGAGAGAGTGCATAATAGGAGCCTCTGTGCCATGCCTTAGAATTATTTGCTGTACACATCTTCATTGTAGAGCTGTATAAAGAGAGAGTGCATAATAGGAGCCTCCGTGCCATGTCTTAAAATTATCTGCTGTACAGATCTTCACCGTAGAGCTGTATAAAGACAGAGTGCATAATAGGAGCCTCTGTGCCATGCCTTAGAATGATCTGCTGTACAGATCTTCACCGTAGAGCTGTATAAAGACAGAGTGCATAATCAGAGCCTCCGTGCCATGCCTTAGAAGTATCTGCTATACAGATCTTCACTGTAGAGCTGTATAAAGAGAGAGTGCATAATAGGAGCCTCCGTGCCATGCCTTAGAATTATCTGCTGTACAGATCTTCACCGTAGAGCTGTATAGAGTGAGTGCATAATAGGAGCCTCTGTGCCATGCCTTAGAATTATCTGCGGTACAGATCTTCACTGTAGAGCTGTATAAAGAGTGAGTGCATAATAGGAGCCTCTGCGTCATGCCGTAGAATTATCTGCTGTACAGATCTTCACTGTAGCGCTATATAGAGTGAGTGCATAATAGGAGCCTCTGTGCCATGCCTTAGAATTATCTGCTGTGCAGATCTTCACCGTAGAGTTGTATAAAGAGAGAGTACATAATAGGAGCCTCCGTGCCATGCCTTAGAATTATCTGCTGTACAGATCTTCACCGTAGCGCTGTATAAAGAGAGAGTGCATAAAAGGAGCCTCCGTGCGATGCCTTAGAATTATCTGCTGTACACATCTTCATTGTAGAGCTGTATAAAGATAGAGTGCATAATAGAGCCTCCGTGCCATGCCTTAGCATTATCTGCTGTACAGATCTTCACCGTAGAGCTGTGTAGAGTGAGTGCATTATAGGAGCCTCCGTGCCATGCCTTAGAATTATCTGCGGTACAGATCTTCACCGTAGAGCTGTATAAAGAGTGAGTGCATAATAGCAGCCTCCATGCCATGCCTTAGCATGATCTGCTGTACACATCTTCACCGTAGAGCTGTATAGAGTGAGTGCATAATAGGAGCCTCCGTGCCATACCTTAGAATTATCTGCAGTACAGATATTCACCGTAGAGCTGTATAAAGAGTGAATGCATAATACGCACCTCCGTGCCATTCCTTATAATTATCTGTGGTACGGAGCTTTGCTGTAGAACTGTATAAAGAGTGAGTGCATAATAGGAGACTCTAAGCAATGTCTTTGACTTCTCCGCTGTACAGATCTTTGCTGTATACCTGTGTGGTGCCATGCCTTATAATTATCTGCAGTACAGATCTTCACTGTAGAGCTGTATAAAGAGTGAGTGCATAATAGGCGCCTCCGTGCCATGCCTTATAATTATCTGCAGTACAGAGCTTTGCTGTAGAGCTGTATAAAGAGAGTGTGCATAATAGGTGCCTCCGTGCCATGCCATAGAATTATCTGTGGTACAGATCTTCACTGTAGAGCTGTATAGAGAGCGAGTGCATAATTGGAGCCTCCGTACCATGCCTCAGAATTATCTGTATTACAGGTCTTTGCTGAAGAACTGTATAGAGAGTGAGTGCATAAAAGGAGCCTCCGTGCCATGCCTCTGAATTCTCCTCTGTGCATATCTTCATTGAAGAACTGTATGAAGACCGAGTGCATAATAGGAGCATCTGTGCCATGCCTTAGAATTATCTGTGGTACAGATCTTCACTGTAGAGCTGTATAGAGAGCGAGTGCATAATTGGAGCCTCCGTACCATGCCTCAGAATTATCTGCATTACAGGTCTTTGCTGAAGAACTGTATAGAGAGTGAGTGCATAATAGGAGCCTCCGTGCCATGCCTCTGAATTCTCCTCTGTGCATATCTTCATTGAAGAACTGTATGAAGACCGAGTGCATAATAGGAGCATCTGTGCCATGCCTTAGAATTATCTGTGGTACAGATCTTCGCTGAAGAATTGTATAAAGACTGAGTGCATAATAGGAGCCTCCGTGCCATGCCTCTGAATTCCCCTCTGTACAGATCTTCATTGAAGAACTGTATGAAGACCGAGTGCATAATAGAAGCCTCCGTGCCATGCCTTAGAATTGTCTGCGGTACAGATCTTCACTGAAAAACTGTATAGAGACTGAGTGCATAATAAGAGCCTCCGTGCCATGCCTCTGAATTCTACTTTGTACAGATCTTCATTGAAGAACTATATGAGCCTCCATGCCTCTGAATTCTCATCTCTACATATCTTCGCTGAAGAACTGTATGAAGACTGAGTGCATAATAGGAGCCTCCGTGCCATGCTTTAGAATTATCTGCGGTACAGATCTTCGCTGCCATGCCTTAGAATTCTCCTCTGCAGAGATATTCATTGAAAAACTGTATAAGGCAATTGCTCGACTCCAATATTAGAATGCTTCTTAGGTACTTGCACAGACGAGTACCAATGTTACTTTCCGTGCATGATTTCTGCGGCTACTCTGATGGTCTAGGGGTCATGGCAGGGTGGGAGGGGTCTTTTCTGATAGACTGTCTTCAAACGCCACTCACCCTCCCTTTACCCTGTTACTTCCATGTAGCTCGGGTTCTGTCGATGCTTTATCCCTGAGACATGCATTAGGGGTCTATGTGCTCTTGAAATGTTGATCACATGTATGTATGCATCGCACACACCTGGCTCTGACCTGTGCCCCTGATTCTCCCACAGCTCCTGCGTGGATTGTGCCACTTTCCGTGGGTGGCTCCATCGCCCTACTCCTCGTTATTGTGCTGGTTGCGGTGGTTGCGGTCAAATGCGGTGCGTTGAATTCCATTGTTTATCTTCGATTTGATGGCGCAGACACAAGTGCCCATGTAGGTCTTTTCACGCCAGATGCCACGCCATGTAAGCTAGCTCAGTGGGTCGTGCACCGGCAGCAGCCAGCTTTGCAGACCTGTAGGTCAGAGGTGTGAGTCTTTGTGTGACACCTGAGCTGGTTAATTCCCCAGCAGCAGTGACTTGGGCGTGATCTGCACTGCACACTGTCATTCAGTAGGGCGAACACTGATTGCAGGCGATTCATTGTGTAGTGTGCGATTTGCAATTACGTCATGGTGCATTTATTCCAACTGTAGGGCAAAAATGAAACCCCACTGCCCGTAGGAGACAGCCGGGGTACCAAAATACTAGGAGCCAAACAACCGGCTCGGGGGTTCTTCCTATTAAAACGACGTGGTTTCCTTTGGAGTGCAAAAGGGAGGCGTAGACGGCAAGCAAACCCATTTCCCTGGCATCCACGCATTTACGCCAGCATGAACATGTAATGCTGGCGCACATACTGGAGTATTTGCATGGAAGGAGGAGGCAGACATGCAAATCAGCTTCCGTGTCCCCTCTCCACCATTACAAATTAATGTGGCGTGAAATGCATGCCTACGGCTTTTTACGCATGCATTTTACGCCACGCCACCGGGAAAATGAGCTCCAGTGTATGTACTGTGCTCTGAAGCAGTTTTTTCACACAACTATGAGTTTTAAAACCAGATGTACTAAACAATTTGCAAAGGTTCTGTGCAAAGGAACAAGCCGTTCTGCATGTTTCTTTCTTGGATGGGGGAGTGGCTTCGTCAGGACACCCATTCTTTTTAATTCCCTTCAGTGATCACCAGCTCAGAGTAGAGGTCATTTGGTCACTGTGGATTGCTAATAATTGATCCTCTGTACAAACTTATTTACTAGGAAAAGCAATCTTATCCGATAAGCTGCCGAATCCTGGGAAGCAAACTGTGCGCAAGTTACCAAAGTAATCTACGTCAAGTATGCATAAAAAATGCATGCATCCTCTCCCCCATACAAATGTGCAAGCATGTATGCCCACGTGACATGTCCAGGCCGGCGCAATTGCTATGGAATCCTATGGAATCCACCTGCTTTTTAAACCAGCTACTGCAGGCACATTCTATAAGAACCCTCTGGAGAGCCGCTTGCCACGCATGAAAGGTTTAATTGCACTGTGGAGTGCAACACCAAAGGCACACCGGCCATTACGCCTGCATTTACACCTTGGTTTTGCACTTCCTACTGCAAATGACTAATAACCCATGGGTGCACCTAAGTGCAAACGTAGCAGCCCCCCCCCCCTCTCCATGCAATTTACGGTTTTGAAGGACATGAAGTCCGCATTATGCAGAACATACGTGCAGCATAACAGGCAGTAAGTAGCATGTTGAGTATTGTCATGTGCAGAGTATATGGCAAGGCCTTAACACTGGCCCCAGGTGCTAGCAGGTCTCAGCTTACTCGGATCGTGGCATTCAACGTGCCATACTCACTTTGCCTTGGGTCCCACAGCTCAGATGAGGCCCAACATTGCCGAAGCATGTCTGGTGTCGCATGTGTTATGGACGGAGAGGACGCAGCCCCTTTAAGAGGGAGGGACTGCCAAGGGAAGCAGGGAGCTGGGGGAAGGGGAGGGGACAAGAGGAGGACCGTTAGATAGAGTTTGGAGGAATAAAGAGAAAGACATGTACCTGATTGTCCTGTGCCCTTATTGTATGCACGTGTGGAGAAGGTGCAACAACTGGCGACAAGGCGCCACGACCCACTGTGCCCAAGCCACAGTGTGAGGAGGACCGCTTGACGGTGAGGCGTTGAAGGAGGTAGCCAGCACGAGGAGACGCGCTTGAAGGAAGTGGCCAGCACGAGGAGACGCGCTTGAAGGAAGTGGCCAGCACGAAGCTGCAACAAGCGCCAGCGACGTAGGAGGTTTGCACAGCAGTAGGATGGCTGGAAGCTGTCGGAAGATCGAGAAACCGCCAGCAAAGCAATTTGGCCGTGACCGTGCAGTGGAGTGCACGGCAGACAAGGAAGACAGTCCATCGAGACAACGTACAGCAACGACAGGGAGAACCATCTGAGGGGAGTGGCGGAGCGCGACCCATCAACACGTCGGCGGTAAGGAGGTCCATTCGGTGAGGGAGAAGGGATACGTGAGACAGCAGACCCAGTGAGAAGGTGCCGGGAAGGCGGAGGAGCCCAGCGAGCACAAGGGACACACCCGCCAACACCAGGCCGCGTGTCATGAACCACGCAGTCTTAGTCTATAAACCCAATAGAACGGAGGACTGAAAACAAAAGTGATTATATGGGCACCAATCCCATTATTAAGCACGAATCTGACTGCGGATGACAGGCAAACTACAACACGTGCGCTACAAACCCACTAGAATGTGAAGATTGGAAACAAAAGTAATCATACGGGCGCTAACTCTGTTACCACACAAAGATCAAAACTGAGGATGAGGAACTAATTATAACAAGAAATGAACAAAACAGAGAGCCCTGGGAAAGAAAAGCACCCGACGCACCTACACGCTTAAAGGGACACACACAGAAACACGTGCAACCCAGAAGCCACAAGGGAAAAGTACGATCCATAGCACCAGCAGGGACAAACCCTCCCACACGTGAGGATCAGCGAACCAAGGCAAGACCACGTGGAGGCCGAACTCACCCGCCACCACGCTCATAGGACCCCACTACACCTAAACAATGTCACAAGGTGCCCCAGCAGATGTAGGTGCACAAGTCGCTTCAAGGGTCAACCCTACAAACCCGGTGACCTTTCTACGACGCCACAACCCATTCACGCTAGAACCTCAAGAAGACCAGGGACAGAGATGGCAGGAGTGGATGGAAGAATTCAAAGAATTCTTGAGGGCGATAGGGTACCAAGATGCATTCAACAAAATAGACATTTTTCTATTTTTCTAACCTCGTAGAGAAGGAGATTAAAGGGATCATAAAAACCATCCCGCCCCAGGAGAAATCGACATATCAACTCCTCACATCTGCGATCAATGGGAAGCTAGTAGTCCTTCCCAACAGAGACTGCAAAAGGTACACCTTCAAACAGTGCACGCAAGTGCCCCACGAGACGATTGGCCAGTTCATACTCCGACTCCAGAGAAAGATAACATACTGTGACTTCGTAAACTTCAACAACGACAAAGCCATCCGGCTAAGAGTATTAGAAGGATGCATTTCCTCGCAGTTCAGAAAAAACCTGCTAAAGAAACCACTCCTGCTACAGGAGAAAGCAGATCTCGCAAGGGTGTATGAAAGAGTAGACGTACAAGCAGCAAACATGGAAAATCCCAAAAAGCTGATACAGTGGCTGCCATCGCCGCCAACCCACAAGGACAGACCAGATATCCTGGCACAACACTTCATCAAAAAGCATGGAACAACAACCGTTGGACCCCATCAGAGAGACAATATATAGGTGCAGCTTTGAATTTCCCCATAAGGGCCAGTGCCCAGCCATTGGGCAAATGTGCGTTAGGTGTGGCCAGGAGAATTATTTCCAAATCATGTCCCGGGAGAAATCACCACTGCTACCTGCATACAGGCCACCTCCACAGCCAAACCCTAACATAAGATATGACCCGCCGAGAACGCCCAACCCGTGGCCATACCTGGAGAGGGATAGCAGCAGAACCAACTCGAACAGGAACATAGCGGCATACTCCACCCATCTAGGTTTCATAAGAGCTGTCAAAAATTTGAACGTCTACCCGCCTGGTAGGCACTCTGAGACATCAGAATACCTCTTCCACACACAGCCACATCTGGTGGAAGACCAAAGATTTGCACATGAATACACCACAACCCATACGAAAATCCCCCAGTGGATCCAGAACCATCGACAACAGAGCCCTACTGTGAATACAACAGATATAGCAGAGAATATGTCTGGCTGCTATATGATACCTCAGATGACAGTGCAGCACTAAAAGTGACAATACAGATGGGGGGACTGCACACCCCATTCCTTATTGACACAGGAGCCACTGTGAATGTCATGAACGAAAGAACATACCAGAGCATCGCAAGCACCTACCCACTACAGCCGTTCCAAGCCAGCATCTTCCAGTGGGGAGCAACAGTGCCAATTCAATCCATAGGTCAATTCTGCTGTGACCTGGTACACAGAGGACAACACATTCCCGCCGTGACCCACGTTAAACACAGCCCTGTGGTGGGAAGATGTCTCCTCAGTTACAAGACATCCACTGCCTTGGCACTCACTAACATCCAATACGACCAATCTGAAACGGTGCAGGGCGTCCCACCAAACGCGCAGGCCCTAGATGCACTCTCGCAACGGGAGCTGGACATTGACGAATTGAAAGTCATGTTCCTGGAACTGTTCAAGGGAGTTGGAAACTTGAAAGACACCGTCATCAAACTCCAAATTGATCCAGCAGTGAGACCATTGTCGCAACACCCTCAGAGAATTAGGTTTCACTTACAAGCCCTGGTAACGCAGGAACTGTGCCTCCTCCTCATAAATGACATAATTGAGAGAGTTGATGGGCCGACCATGTGGGTATCCCCGCTAGTAGTGGTACCCAAATCCGACGGAGGCCTATGTCTCTGTGTAGACATGCAGATTCCCAACACCACAATTCAGAGGGAGAGACACCCAGGACCCAACATCGAAGATATGCTGGTAAGACTCAACCAGACCACCCGGATCTCCAGGTTAGACCTGAACCAAGGTTATCACCAGCTGGTTATCAACCCGGCCTCAAGATCGATAACCACATTCAGGACCCATGAAGGATTGTTCTGCTACAAGCGGCTGAACTTTGCAACATCATCGGCTGCTGAGATATTTCAGGAAACGATACGCAGATTGCTTGCACCCGTCACAAATGCCTTCACCGGGTTCCTGCCTGTCGCCTCTGCTTTTCAATTTGTATATTCGTCCACTACTGGAGCTTCTAAACAAGTTGGGTGTACAATATACAAACTACGCAGACAATACTCAGGTTGTCATTCAGCTCAGCGGCCACTATAAAAATGACGTGGAACCTATCAATAACATCTACAAAGCCTGCAACTCCCTGGCTCTGAATAATATCAAAACAGAGCTTATGTTAGTATCTACCAAGAACACCCGGTCCAAGCTAGCCACTGACTATGCAAATTTCACAATTACTGACACTGTCATCAGGGTCCAAAGGAAAGTAAAAACATTAGGCGTTGTTCTGGATGACAAACTATCCATGATGTCTCATGTCTCCAACATCTGGTCTAGCTGTGGACTTATTAACAAGCGAATACATTATATTCGCCCATTTATAACAACTGAAAATTGTGCACTTTTCTCCACAGCTTTGATAAACTTCAGACTGGATTACTGCAACAGCCTACTGTTCAGCACCATTGCTGCCAATATACAATCTCTTCAAGTGGCTCAGAATAACGCTGTGCGCACCATCTTTGAACAATTGCGCCGTACCCACATTTCCATCTACAGAAAGAAGCTACCATGGCTTCCGGTAAAACACAGAATAACACACAAGGTGTTGACAATAACACACAAGTGTGTATCTTTAAGTAGTCCCACCTACCTGTCAGAACGTATCAAAGTCAAGACAACTGGCAGGAACCTTCACTCTTCTACTGCTACAGTACTGGACCATCCAAGATCTAAGGTTGCTAGATTTGGAGGAACCAGTCATGACTCCCAGGGACCCCGGCTCTGGAATATACTCCCTGTTGCTATACGTCAAATACAAAACTATCATCTTTTTATAAAGGCTATAAAGACTCACCTTTTTAACACAGAGTAAACACCCACTCCCCTTTCATTCATCTGGCTAGTCTTTTTATGTTCTGTTTGTCTTGTTTTCGTTTTCTGTGCACCCTGAGGCCCACAGGCATGCAGCGCGTAACAAGAATGAAAAGAAATAAACTATAGCGATGACATTTTAGTTTTTGGATCACCCAGGAACAGCATGATGATGCCTTGAGGCAGGTGTGCAACACCCTACACAAAGCCGGCCTCACACTCAATGGATCAAAATGCACCATCAATAAACGCAGCCTATGTTTTTTCAGCCATATATTCTCTGACCAAGTCATCAGGGCCTACCCTGACAAGATCAGCGCCATCTTGAATCTGGGGGGCCTGAACGATGTAACAGAGATGCAGTCCTTCTTAGGCATGGTGGGAAACTGCACCCGCTACCTACCACACTATACAACACTCACCAACCCATTCTGCCAACTCCTTAAGGAGGATCTCCCCTTCGAATGGAATGAACACTGTCAAAGGGCCTTCGATACCATCAAGCAGGAACTAGCCAACAGCCGCCAGCTGGCCTACTTCAATCCCAACTGGAATACAGAGATCACCGTTGATGCTATACTTGCCCAGACGGACCCTAACAACAAAACCAGCACAAGGGTGGTTGCATACGCCAGCAGGGCACTCTCCACAATCAAACAAGCGTACTCCCAGGCGGAATGCAAAAGCCTGGTGGCAGTCTGGGTGCGTCAGAAATTCCACCACTTCCTCATCGGACGGACATTCGTCCTCATCACAGATCACCAAGCACTCCTCTCCCTGTTAGGGAATCCCAAGATCAAGATGCCACCATACATTGAACAGTGGGGCATCAGGCTACAAGAGTATGATTATACCATCACTCATAAACGCGGAGGCGAAGCCAACGCAGCTGACTACTCATCACGGCATCCCGGGGGACCGGTGGAGAACGTCATAGAACATGAAGCGGAAGCATACATCGCCTATCTGTCCCTCAACGCGCTACTCCCTGCCATCATGAGTAATCTCTTCGCTGACAGAAGCAATACAGACCCCACCATTCGAGCGGCAATCCAGCTGACCAATACTAACAGGTGGCGGCACCTGACGACGGAACCCTTTGCGTACATGGAGGTGGGCAGGAGGGACTGCAGAGAATGGCAAAGAACCACCAAGAACTCGCCACAACGTTCCAAGGGACACTCCTGCAAGGTAATCGCCTAGTGGCCCACAATAGTCTAAGGAAAGCCCTTATAATCATCGCCCATGAAGGCCACAGAGGGGTCGCCAACACAAAAAAGATACTGCGAAACCAGGTGTGATTCCCATACATGGACATGATAGTAGAGGACATACTAAAGCACTGCACACCATGCCAAGTAACAGCAACAAACAGACCCCCGTGCCCGCTCCAAACAATACCATTACCAGAAGGACCCTGGCAAAGTGTGGCAATGGACTTCTACAGGCCCCTAGAAGAAGGAGGCCATCTGCTAGTAACCATCGACAAATACTCTTGCTTTCCCCTGGTAAAGCATGTCCAAGCCACAGCGTTCCACCACATTGTGTCAGTAATAGATGAACTGTTCAGCCAATGAGGAGTCCCCAACACGGTAAAAACAGACAATGATCCACCGTTCCAGGGCCAAGACCTCTGGAAGTTTACAGCATACCCTGGGTTTCACCACCAGAGCATAACACCACTGTGGCCACAAGCCATCGGCATGGTGGAACAGTTTATGGCCACCATCAAAAGGACACGCCAGAAAGCAGCCGCGGACCTGATGTCGATGCCCTAAGCCAGATCTCAACTGTTGAGGAGCTATCGAAATACACCACACGAGACAACCGTACGGACACCCACAGAACCCATAATGAAATACAAACCGAGGACTCGGCTACCACATCTGGAAGACTACACCCTGGCACAGGATGCAGAGATCAGGGAACGAGAGGGCGAGAAAATAAGGAAGGCCAAAGATTGGACAGATCGGAAGAGAAAGGCAGAAGAACACCAACTCCTGGTGGGCAAAATAGTGCTCGTCACGCTGAAGCAATAAAGGAAAACAGACGCAAGGTACGGCCCCGAACCGCTCGTGGTCACCGATGTCAAAGGGCCGATGATCACAGCCCTGGGAGAAGATGGAGAGATAAGGAGAAATGCCATTCTTCCGCAAACTGTTCAAGAGGACTCTGAAAAGGACACACGAATGATCGAAGAAGGAGAAGACGAAGAACCCAGGATGGAACAGTCTGAGGATCTCCGGCCAAGAACATCGGAATGGGAGACCTGCAAATCACCTGGCTGTCCACAGCGGACAATACACAAACCACCCCGCCTCATTGAACAGATCTAGGCCACGAACTTCCTTGATAAGCAAGGTGGGGTGGTGTTACAGACGGAACGGACAAGGCCCCTTTAAGAGGGAGGGACTGCCAAGGGAAAAAGGGAGCTGTGGGGAAGGAGAGGAAGGGGAGGAGACAAGAGGAGTTTGGAGGAATAAAGAGAAAGACGTGATACCTGATTGTGCCGTGTCATTATTGTATGCACGTGTGGAGAAGGGGCAACAGCATGTGCTCTAGGGCAGGGGTATATGACTTGATAGTGTGACAATGCTGCTTCATTTGTGGATGGCATCAAGGCTGGTTTCTATTTGGGGTGCCCGCTTCTGTAATGGCACACAGCAATGTAAAATCGTGAAATGGAATGTGACCAAGTGGAGAGCCCAGTGTTTGGGAAACGTTGGCAAAGCACTTTTCCCATCACTTGTTGCTTTTGAAGACACCATCAGCCGTTTATATAACCAGGCTGCGAGGGACTAGTGGCCCCTGGAAGGAAGGTGAACTCTGTGACACTGGGGGGAGGTGGGTGAGTAGGGTACAGTGCTGTCAGGCTGAACACAAGTAAGACAGGCAGAGAAGAGGCAAAATACCCAAGGGGAATACACAAAGGCAGAGCAGGACATAGATGATGCAGGACCCAGGGTGCGCAGAGAAAAAGGAGAAAGCCAGAAAAGGTGTTGCTGCAGTTTACTTTGTCCTGCTCTGTTCACAGCTCAGTCTTTTTTTCCTTTCTACTAGTCAGAGCCGCAAGAAGACGGAAGGAAAGGTGAGCACAACTGCAGACATACATAGAAGTATGTGTTTTATGCTACATGGGGGGTGCGTGTACCGTCATAATGGCTCCAGATGACAGTAGGTATTGCAGCATCACCCAGTGGCCATGCATGGTACAGCTTCATCAAGGGCTCCCGGTGGATGCAGTAGGCGCTATTTCCGCTGTGCCTCCATTTGCCACATCACTGCATAAGGAACATGGGACAAACACAGTCTCAGGAAGTCTGTAATAGAATTGTCAAATGCTGGGCCTTCACTGGGGTGTGGGCTGTGCTATGCTATGCCGTGTTCTGCTATGCCATCTTATGGCATGCCACACTATGCAGGGTTCTGTTACACTGTGCTATGCTGTGCCATATTATGCTATGCCACACTATGATCTATAGGTATGTTATATTACTGCATGCCGCACTATGCCACACTACACAATGCTATGTTATGCCATGCTACATTATACCAGAATACACTATCTATCCTTTAATTATGCTATGGTATGCAATGCTGCCCTTTATAATGCTATGTTATAGCACTGGAAAGCTGCGGGGTCGAGAGTAAATGACGAACATTGCAAATGAAACCCCCTTCAATCGACCATGTCCTATTTTTAAGCATCACATAAACAGACAACAGGCATCAAAGCTATATATTTAGAAAATTATATGACCATTCAGATAATCCACATTCCAGGAGGTCTGAAAATCATTATTTAGAAAAATGTAACCCATTTAATGCTTGGAGACAAACAGAAACAAAGCACAGTGGTTCCCATGCAAATCCAACTCTTTTTGTATTGAAAAGAGAGCAGCCTGTTGGCGAATGTTTCGACTTAAGCACACTTACGTTTCGGCTTAATTGGCCACCTATTTATACGCCAGCCTTCTTCAGGACACCAATACATTTTTCAAGGTATGTGCTATTGTGGGATGAAGTTGATGCCATACAATGAATGCTCCATACGGATTCATCGACCCCTGAGAAAACCAGACAGGGGCTTCGTCATGATGACCCATCGTGCGTTTAAAAGTAGGCTTGTACTTTCCTAATGAGGCTTCCTCAATGGTGGTTTGTAATCTTCATAGCGTGCGCAATTTTTGCTGTCATGTTATTTCCCACAGATGCAGTGTGTCTGTATCAAACTGCTTGTCTTACATGCTGTGTTATGTAATATTAGGTTACATTTTTATGGTATTTATTTTTTCAACATTTCCAACTGTTTTTAACCATATCTGTCACTGATGGCGTTTGTGTCTGCCAATCGGGATGCATCAAACCGTGGTTGAATCTCACGATCTAGACCAGCTGCTGAGCAAGCCGTGAACTGAACACACCCGGCCGCCATCTTCCCTTACTCTCTCTGCTGCTTCTCCTGCCCTCTTGGTCTCCCCGCGCCACCCTCGCCAGCTCACACTTACCTCTCGCTGTCGCAGCGCCACTACACCGCACCTCGCCTCCTGATGTGGCCGCCATGGAAATGGACTATGGCTTCGCACAAAACACTGCTCTGCTTTTTCATGGCAGCCATGTTAGGTGAGGATTGCTTTGGCAAAAGCAACTGTTTGCACGCTCGTTGCAGTCCTTTATTTCTGCCACATTCATTGCTGTTTGCACCGTGCAGTTTTGCCTTGGGTTGCTAATAGCTGGCTTCACCAGCCGGCGCCGGAGCCCAGCGTTTACTCAAGCCTATAAGCTGGGCCCGGGCCATTACCACACAGTGAAGAGCCTGGAATAGGTTATTATTGGTATATTATTTGTTTGTATGAGAGATGAGCTGAGAGGCAATGTGTTTGTCTTGGAATACAACAGAGCTTCACAGGTTCCAACTCCAGTCCCGCACTCAGAGGCCGGTCTCTGGCATGAAGCGCAATATATATATAAGCCCAGTTTAATTTTCACATTTTCTTTTAAATATCTGTCTGCATCCACACTTATTTTTTGCTTTGTAAAATAGTAGGGTGCAAGTAGTCCTTTTTATATTAATCGAAATAAAATACGTAGTCCCTGGATGCCTGCAGTGGGACACTCACAATGTACTTGTATTTGTTTTGAAGAAAAAGATGTCAATATCGAACAGAAACGTCTTACAATAACACATTTACAGATGGCGGAAGCATTCCCAGGAAGGGGGCCTGTACACCAGCAGAAAGAAGCAAACAAGTGGAGAGCCAGTTTAAGGTGGCCTAAAAATTAGGACATATACCAGGGTCAAAACAAGCAGAAGCAAAATGTATAAACGAAAAACGCTGACTGAAACTAAGGAGGCTGGCGCTTCAAACCAAAGAGGAGTACTCATTAAATATACAAAATGACACTATCAAGCGTCACTTGAGGCATACGAAAGACAGATCCGTTTTCACCTTAACACGCTGGCTGCTCCTGCTGGCGCCGATGGCAAGTGCATCTTCAAAGGGAAATACTTTCCTTGTATAGCCTTTCCATGGTGTTACCCGCCCCCTCCCCCAGCCCCGCCTCGCCCCGGCATGAGTGACAACGTGGAATAACAAATAACTACTGAAACAGAGGGATTGTCGTGTGTGCATGCAAATCAGTAAAAACGAGAACCAGGGAGCCTGGGTACATGTCATTACATGTTCATGTTATCCCATGCCATGGAATGGCAGTTGCTCTTATGGGTTATGATGCCGTTTGTTGCCTTTACAAAGCGTGTGCTGCCTTAAGGCGTGGGTGGGATCGTGAGAGGGGTAGGGGAGGGCAGTAGGAAGCATACAAACATTCATCATTTAAGGAAGAATCCTAAATGTGTTACCTAATTATCCAGAAAGATATGAAAGCCTACAGTGGGTCTTGCAGTGAGCTGCACAAAGCATTGCACAGGTCCACGTTCAGTGTTGGCTGAGGTGAGTTCCATCACCTCTGGCGCTGTAACGCCAGGAGGCTGACCACGTGCCCAGGTCCACGGTTCAGTGTTGGGTGAGGTGGGTTCCATCACCACTGGGGAGATCATCCCAGAGGCTGACCATGTGCCCAGGTCCACGGTTCAGTGTTGGCTGAGGTGGGTTCCATCACCACTGGGGAGATCATCCCGGAGGCTGACCATGTGCCCAGGTCCACGGTTCAGTGTTGGCTGAGGTGGGTTCCATCACCACTGGGGAGATCATCCTGGAGGCTGACCACATGCCAAGTCCACGGTTCAGTGTTGGGTGAGGTGGGTTCCATCACCACTGGAGAGATCATCCTGGAGGCTGACCACATGCCAAGTCCACGGTTCAGTGTTGGGTGAAGTGAGTTCCATCCCCTCTGGGGAGACCATCCCAGAGGCTGACCACCTGCCAAGTCCACGGTTCAGTGTTGGGTGAAGTGAGTTCCATCCCCTTTGGGGAGACAATCCCAGAGGCTGACCACATGCCAAGTCCATGGTACAGTGTTGGGTGAAGTGGGTTCCATCACTGCTGGGGAGACCATCCTGGAGGCTGACCAATGCCAAGTCCATGGTACAGTATTGGGTGAAGTGACTTCCATCACCTCTGGCGATGGAACTCACTGAGGCTGACCACATGCCAAGTCCACGGTTCAGTATTGGGTGAAGTGACTTCCATCACCTCTGTCGATGGAACTCCAGAAGGTTGACCAGGTGCCAAGTCCACGATTCAGTGTTGGATGAAGTGAATTCCATCACCACTGGGGAGACCATCCCAGAGACTGACCACGTGCCAAGTCCACAGTTCAGTGTTGCCTGAACAGAGTTCCATCCCCTGTGGGGGACCATCGCAGAAGCTGACCACATGCGGTTCAGTGTTGGCTGAAGTCGGTTCTATCACCTCTGGGGAAACCATCCTGGAGGCTGACCACATGCCAAGTCCAGGGTACTGTGTTGGGTGAAGTGAGTACCATCACCTCTGGGGAGATCATCCCGGAGGCTGACCACATGCCAAGTCCAGGGTACAGTGTTGGGTGAAGTGTGTTCCATCACCTCTGGGAAGATCATCCTGGAGGCTGACCACATGCCAAGTCCAGGGTACAGTGTTGGGTGAAGTGAGTTCCATCACCTCTGGGGAGATAATCCTGAAGGCTGACAACGTGTCAAGTCCATGGTTTAGTGTTGGCTGAAGTGATCCCCATCACCTCTGGGGAGACCATCCCAGAGGCTGACCACGTGCCAAGTCCACGGTTCAGTGTTGGGTGAAGTGGGTTCCATCCCCACTGGGGAGGCCATCCCAGGGACTCACCACGTGCCCAGGTTCACGGTTCAGTGTTGGGTGAGGTGGGTTCCATCACCACTGGGGAGATCATCCTGGAGGCTGACCACATGCCAAGTCCACGGTTCAGTGTTGGGTGAAGTGAGTTCCATCCCCTCTGGGGGGACCATCCCAGAGGGTGACCACATGTCAAGTCCACGGTTCAGTGTTGGGTGAAGTGAGTTCCATCCCCTCTGGGGAGACCATCCCAGAGGCTGACCACATGCCAAGTCCATGGTACAGTATTGGGTGAAGTGACTTCCATCACCTCTGGCGATGGAACTCACTGAGGTTGACCACATGCCAATTCCACGGTTCAGTATTGGGTGAAGTGACTTCCATCACCTCTGGCGATGGAACTCCAGAAGGTTGACCAGGTGCCAAGTCCACGATTCAGTGTTGGATGAAGTGAATTCCATCACCACTGGGGAGACCATCCCAGAGACTGACCACGTGCCAAGTCCACAGTTCAGTGTTGCCTGAACAGAGTTCCATCCCCTCTGGGGAGACCATTGCAGAAGCTGACCACATGCAAAGTCCACGGTTCAGTGTTGGGTGATGTCACGCCGAGATTACTGCGATGTCTATGGACACCTCCGTCCCCAAGCACCGGTCTGGGAGAAATCAAAGAATGCTCCCTAACCAGTTATTGAGACCACAGGTGCACAAGAGGCAGGAGCGCGGGTACCAGGTAGCTGCAAGGGAAGCAGGTTAGGAAATCGTGAATACAAGGTCAATAATCACAAAGGGTAATAGTAGGAAGGAAGTAAGAACAGCACCTACCAATGTTGTAGTGAGAGGAGGGAGCGGGTAGCCCCCAGGTGGTGGAGACTAATAGAACACCCAGAGGAGGACGGGTAACCTGGTTCCCCTTGATGAAAGCACCTGAAGTAGTGCTCAGCGTTCAAAGGACAGAGTCCACAAAAGCAGAACGGTATCCAGAGGCAGTCCTAAGTCTGTGAGCCAAAGTTCCAAAACCCTGAGAAGCAAAAGTTCCAAAACACCAATTCTGAGGTACAAGCGAAGGCAGTCCATTAACACGAAGCACGAGGTCAAAAATCCAAGAAAACAGAGTTCCAAGCAACAAATCCAAGGGAAAAAACGAAAGCAGTCCAATTCCAAAACTCAAGGTCTAATAGCCAGAAGAACGGGATCCAAGCAAAACGAAACGCCACTCGAACACTGTAAAACAGCTGAGAAGCGGAGTAGTCCGTGATCAGGTCACATGGACGGCATGACGTGTCAAGTGATGCAGAGGAGCAGGAAGCGGCAACGGATTCGTTGGGCGAAATCTCCTAGTATCACGTGACCGGTATCGGATGTCACATGACCAGGAAGTGGTGCTGGCGTTTCGTGATGCACCCCATCGCCATCGGGGCTACAATCGCCAGGAGCCTGATTGATGTTTTCCCAGCACGGAACTCTGTGCGTGATGGATTCTAGGGATGCGAATCCACATGGAACGTCTGGAGCAGGTCTCAGGTGGGGTGGTCTGGATTGTACGTGTGTGTCGTGTGGGTGTCATGACAGAACCACCCCCAAGGGCCCACGACCGCGTGGGCAAGATGGATGATCCCGATGAAACCTAGCAACTAGGAGGGGGCATGTACATTAGAGGCGGGTTCCCAAGATCGTTCCTCAGGACCAAAACCGAGCCAATCCACCAGGTAATACAACACCCCTTTTCGGAGGCGTGAGCCCAGGATATTCTTGACTTCATATTCGGTAGAGGAACCCTGCAGGAGTGGAGAAGGTGGCAGAAGCGGTCTGGTATGAGGAAGGCAGGGCTTCAACAGGGAGGTGTGGAATACCGGGTGGATGCGCCATGAAGGGGGCAAAGACAAGCGGAAGGCCACCTGATTGATGACCCTGGTGATACGATAAGGGCCTACAAAACGAGGAAGAAGTTTACGACTACCCGGTATCCGTAAATGTCTAGAGGACAACCAGACCTTGTCACCAACCGAATACTTAGGGGCATCTGCACGCTTCTTATTGGCAGCGGAGCACATAGTGGCCTGTGCTTCTCTCAGATGAGTGAGGGTCTGTGCATGCACGTCTTCCAAGTCCCTGAGACAAGAGGCCGCGGCCAGAGCAAGCGCCATGGAAAAATCAGGTATGGGTAAAACCCGGGTATGTTGGCCGTACATGGAATAAAACGGGGAGAACCCAGTAGCAGTATGAGGTGCGTTATTGTATGCAAACTCTGCTAAGTGTAGTACTTGGTACCAGGTGTATTGATGCTGCAAAGAGAGACAGCTGAGATACTGCTCCAATGTTTGATTAACGCGCTCTGTTTGGCCATCAGTATCGGGGTGATAAGAGGATGAGTACCTGGCATCTATGCCCAAGAGACTGGTGAGGGTGCGCCAGAATCGGGAGGTGAATTGCGAACCTCTATCGGACACTATAACAGAGGGCAACCCAAAAAGACAAAAAATGGATCGAAAAAACAACCTGGCTAGTGTCGGGACGGTAGAGATACCGATACAAGGAATGAACCGCGCCCTCTTGGTGAATGCATCTACTACCACCCATATCGTATCATGGCCTTGGACCTTCGGTAAATCAGTGATGGAATCCATGGTAACCGTATGCCAGGGGCGCGGAGGTATGGGTAAAGGTTGTAGAAGTCCTAAGGGGCGTCCCTTCTTATTTTTACATTGTGCACAGATGGAACAGTTCGAGACATAGGTGGTTACATCTCTGCGCATGGTAGGCCACCAACACCATCTGTGCAACAATGCAAAAGTTCTTTTCTGCCCAGGATGTCCGTTAATTGGAGCATCGTGTGACCACTCAAGCGCCTGAATACGGGTGTCCTGGGTGGGAAGGTACAACCTGTCCTGCATGAAAGGTAATCCTTCATGAAACGTTAAGTCCCATTCGTTGGTGTCATGGTCATGAAGGAGTACCCACTGGCGGATGGATTCAAGAAGGTCGACAGGAGGGGTACAAAGACAGATCACATGTTTGTCAAGCAGAGTCTCAGGAAAAACAGGAAGGGATACACCACCCGGCAGACGCGACAAGGCATCCGCCTTGCCGTGACCTGTACCGGAACGGTGCCATATAATGAAATTGAAGGAAGAGAAGAACAAGTGCCAGCGGACTTGCCGACTGTTCACACATTTAAGACTCCCTGTAAATTACGGTGGTCAGAATACACTGTGATCTGGTGTTTGGCCCCTAATAAATGGTGTCTCCATACCTGGAATGCATCCTTGACTGCTAAAAGTTCCTTTTCGGTGACAGTATAGTGTTGTTCCGTAGCAGTGAATTTACGTGAGTGATAAGCAACAGGGTGCAGCAATCCCGTGGCAGGACAATTCTGGGACAGGACTGCTCCCAAAGCGAAAGAGGAAGCGTCTGCTTCCACCACAAAAGGTAGATCAGGGTTTGGGTGTTGCAAGATAGGGGCAGACATAAAGGCAGCTTTCAGTGTCTCGAATGCCTTGTCTTGTAATGGAGTCCAAATGTAGGGTGTTCGTGGACTAGTAAGGCTAGTCAGGGGGGCTGCGATGGAGGGAAATCCTGCAATGAATCTCCTATAAAAGTTTGCAAACCCAAGAAATGATTGTAAGGGTTTGACTGTTGTAGGTACTGGCCACTTCAGAACAGCATCGACTTTAGCTGAAGTCATAGAGAGACCCTTGGAAGTAATGTGGAACCCTAAGAATTCCACCTCTGTGACATGAAACAAACATTTCTCGGGTTTAGCAAACAGGGCATTGGTTCTGAGCCTGTGGAGTACTTCTTTGACATGGGATACATGAGTTGTGGGGGATGAAGAATAGATTAGGATATCATCCAGATATACTATAACATATGCATCCATAATATCATGAAATATGTCATTCATGAATCTCTGAAACGTTGCGGGGGCATTACAGAAACCAAATGGCATGACGGTGTATTCAAACAGTCCATGTCTGGTACAAAAGACCATCTTCCATTCATCCCCTTGTTTTATTCGTACTAGATTGTAGGCACCCCTGAGATCAAGCTTGGAAAAAATAACTGCATGAGTCAGGTTGTCCAGGAGTGGAGAAATAAGAGGAATTGGGTACCGATTCTTTATAGTGATTTGGTTAAGGCGACGATAGTCCACACATGGACGTAAATCGCCTTCCCTTTTGGGCACAAAAAAAATGGGACTCGCAGCGGGAGACTGGGATGGGCGAATGTGCCCGATCCTCAGGGCAGTATGAAGGTATTGTTTCAGGGCCTGGTCTTCCGTAGGGGAGAGGGAATAAATTCGACCACAAGGTATGGTAGCATCTGGAATGAGGTCGATGGGGCAGTCATACGACCGGTGTGGTGGGAGATGTTCAGCTCGTTTTTTATCAAAGACGTCAAGATGTTCCTGGTACTCTATAGGAATACTGGAAACAGTGGCCCCCACAACGTGGCCTTGAGGTTCGCAATCCATGGCTTGCTCGTCATTGAGCTGGAGATGGGCCAATGCACCTAATACCTGCGAAGGAGAGGTCACCGGATTAGTGGTCACCAGGCAGTGATTTTGGCAATAGTCAGACTCAAAAAACAATTTACCATGCGCCCAGTCAATGACAGGATTGTGAGTTCGTAGCCATGGGAGACCCAATATAAGCCCAAATTGTGGGGTAGTAATCAGGTCAAATGAAAGGGTTTCTCTATGTGTTTCTTTTATGACTAGAGTCAAAGGTGCGGTTTGTTGTTTTATTGGACCTGATATGAGTGAAGACCCATCAACAGCTTGCACAGGTTCCGGTCGTTGCTTGTTTAATAGAGGAAGATTGAGAGAAGCGGCCAATGTTATGTCTACATAGTTACCCGTAGCCCCAGAGTCGATGACTAAGCGTACTTGGTGATGAGTGCTGTCTACTGAAATCAGAAAGGGCCTGGATATGCAAGGGACCGACGAGTCCTGAGACTGTTTCCGAGGAGGGGAGAGAAGGTGAACCCGTCCGATCCCCCTCATTTAGGGACGGGCTCTCTGAAAAACCGATGACATAGGTTTGGGGTGTCGGGGGCATTCTCTGACATAGTGGCCCTTCAGGCCGCAATAGAAACATGCATTGGAGGACCTACATCGCTCTCTTTCTGAGGCTGTAATAGGGCTGCGAATACCACCTATTTGCATGGGTTCGCCCTGAGTATTGTTGGTTGGCAGGCTGGCTGAGAAGGGCATGGACTTCCCGGTCTTGTGTCTTCTCTCGGCCCTTCGGGCGTCCACTTGTAGGGATAAATCCACAAGTTCGGGTATTGGTCTGGTAAGGATGGTATTACAGCTAATGCATCTTTCATAGCATCATTGAGACCACGATAAAACACCACAGCCTTCTTGTTTTCTGGCCATGGTGTCTCTACCGACAACTGGTTGAAGCGGGTAATATAGTCAACCAGTGTTGTCTTACCCTGGCTCAATTCAAGCAGTTCTAAGTCCTGAGCCTGTGCTTTATGCCTGATATCAAAAACTCTGGTCATTTCCGTGATCAATAGGTCAAAATCATATAGCACAGGACTATTGGTCTCGAGTAGTGGGTTGGCCCAGGCGACAGCTATTCCCCCCAAGTGTGAAAGTGTAAATGCTGCCTTCGTAGTGGAGTCTGCGAAGGCCTGTGGGCGACACAGGAAGTGGAGCTTACACTGATTTATGAAAGTTCGGAACTTCCGGGGATCTCCCTGAAACTTCTCGGGAGGGGCCAAGGCAAAAGGAGTCGGGACATAAACAGGTGTAGGGTTTGGAGTAGGAACAGGTGGAACCCCCTGGGGGGGCGTCCCGAACTCGGGGTCAGGGGGAAGCGCATGACGTTCGCTCTGTATCGTGTCCAGCCGCTGATGGATGGCGGCTGTGGCGGCTGACATGTCTGCTCTAAGAACTGTAATGGCTTGGACCAAGGCAGCTACCTGATCCCCGGCGGCGGCGTCCATAGTCAAGGCAGAAAGGCTTCTCAGTCTGTCACGCTGAGATTACTGCGATGTCTATGGACATCTCCGTCCCCAAGCACCGGTCAGGGAAAAATCAAAGAATGCTCCCTAACCAGTTATTGAGACCACAGGTGCACAAGAGGCAGGAGCGCGGGTAACAGGTAGCTGCAAGGGAAGCAGGTTAGAAAATCGTGAATACAAGGTCAATAATCACAAAGGGTAATAGTAGGAAGGAAGTAAGAACAGCACCTACCAATGTTGTAGTGAGAGGAGGGAGCGGGTAGACCCCAGGTGGTGGAGAATAATAGAACACCCAGAGGAGGACGGGTAACCTGGTTCCCCTTGATGAAAGCACCTGAAGTAGTGCTCAGCGTTCAAAGGACAGAGTCCAAAAAAGCAGAACGGTATCCAGAGGCAGTACTAAGTCTGTTAGCCAAAGTTCCAAAATCCTGAGAAGCAAAAGTTCCAAAACACCAATTCCGAGGTATAAGCGAAGGCAGTCCAGTAACACGAAGCACGAGGTAAAAAATCCAAGAAAACAGAGTTCCAAGCAACAAATCCAAGGGAAAAAACGAAAGCAGTCCAATTCCAAAACTCAAGGTCTAATAGCCAGAAGAACGGGATCCAAGCAAAACGAAACGCCACTCGAACACTGTAAAACAGCAGAGAAGCGGAGTAGACCGTGATCAATGTTCCTTTATGCCGGAGACCAGATCATGTGACTGCTTCCCCATCGGGTCACATGGACGGCATGGCGTGTCACGTGATGCAGAGGAGCAGGAAGCGGCAACGGGATTCGTTGGGCGAAATCTCCTAGTATCACGTGACCGGTATCGGATGTCACGTGACCAGGAAGTGGTGCTGGCGTTTCGTGATGCACCCCATCGCCATCGGTGCCACAATCGCCAGGAGCCTGATTGATATTTTCCCAGCGCGGAACTCTGTGCGTGATGGATTCTAGGGAATGCGAATCCGCGTGGAACGTCTGGAGCTGGTTTCAGGTGGGGTGGTCTGGATTGTACGTGTGTGTCGTGTGGGTGTCATGACAGGTGAAGTGAGTTCCATCACCTCTGGGGAGAACATTCTGGAGGCTTACCACATGCCAAGTGTATGGTACAGTGTTGGGTATAGTGAGTTCCATCACCTCTGGGGAGAACATTCCGGAGGCTGACCAAATGCCACGTCCAGGGCACAGTGTTGGGTGAAGTGAGTTCCATCACCTCTGTCGATGGAACTCCAGAAGGTTGACCAGGTGCCAAGTCCACGATTCAGTGTTGGATGAAGTGAATTCCATCACCACTGGAGAGACCATCCCAGAGACTGACCACGTGCCAAGTCCACAGTTCAGTGTTGCCTGAACAGAGTTCCATCCCCTCTGGGGAGACCATCACAGAAGCTGACCACATGCAAAGTCCACGGTTCAGTGTTGGGTGAAGTGAGTTCCATCACCACTGGGGAGCTCATCCTGGAGGCTGACCACGTGCCAGGTCCACGTTCAGTGTTGGCTGAAGTCGGTTCTATCACCTCTGGGGAGACCATCCTGGAGGCTGACCACATGCTAAGTCCAGGGTACAGTGTTGGGTTAAGTGTGTTCCATCACCTCTGGGGAGATAATCCTGAAGGCTGACAACGTGTCAAGTCCATGGTTTAGTGTTGGCTGAAGTGAGCCCCATCACCTCTGGGGAGACCATCCCAGAGGCTGACCACGTGCCAAGTCCACGGTTCAGTGTTGGGTGAAGTGAGTTCCATCACCTCTGGGGAGACCATCTCAGAGGCTGACCACGTGCCAAGCACACGGTTCAGTGTTGGGTGTACAGAGTTCCAACCCCTCTGAGTAGACCATCGCAGAAGCTGACCACCTGCCCGACTCTCAGCCAGGGGGCTCCTGGGTTTCCCAGCTTGGGCAGGCATATCCCCATATTACACCTCTAGTGAGAGTGACCCGGCTATGCACGGGGAGTTGCTGATGACTGTATCTCCCTAAATGGTGCTTGTAGGGGCACGGGTTCATGCCGGAGAGTAAAAGCCATTCCTGCTGCAGGTGTTTGGAAGGAAAACACAGTAGAGGTTGACGAGAGCTTGGTTCTCCATTGTCCCTACTTCAATTAACCCTTTCCAGAAATCCAAGGAATCGCCGTCTCTGCTATGACCCCGCCATTGCATTATTTAAATGTTATCTAAAATAAAATGACATAAAGATCAATTTCATTGCAAGGTGAAAACATCCACATTTAAAAAAAAACACGTTCTTTTGATTCAGGAATTGCCCAAAGGTTAAAAAAAACAATAATGGGAGGACCTTCAAATCTAATCCCCTCCGCTCATTACCCTGTCAATTTCCTCCCAGCGTCACACCATCGTCTCCTCCCTGTGCATTCAAACCTCTCCAGTACATTAGGTGGTGGAGGGGGTGGGGGCTCCTTCATGGCGCACTGTCTCATCTGACACAGCCCCCCCCATCACCTTCAAATCCCGACCCTCTTAAACACCGCCCCCTACTTTTAAATGGAAATGTTTCAGAGGAAATTGCTCCATGTTACAGATGTAAAGTGGTGACAGATAAAACGGTGCAATTGCCTCCAAGAGGTTGTTGTTGATGAAATTGAAATGATGTCCCTGTATGCTGATGTGATCCTTGGATTCTGAGTCAGACAGTGCACCCCACCCCCACACTCTGCACCTACAGCACACAATAAGTAGCGAAAGACAACATTTAATTTAACCGGGAACTAGGAATCTTTGTCAGCCCCAGAACCTCCGCCTACCCCAAAACATATATCACCCCAAAACGTATATATTTGATTTCATGGTTTTGATTAAAGCGCAAACATAGCTCGAGAGCAGAAGAGCACTGTACGCAGTGTCGGTAGCCAGTGCGTCCATTAGGATTAGTTCATCGTCAGGTGTTGTTGAAAAAGCCATGTTAAGAGAGTTTAGCAAATTGGAGAATTGTGGCAGCATTCCGAGCCGCTACTAGGATTGAGTTCCAGAGTGTGGGTGTGTGACAATAGAAGGATTGTTGGCGGGTCCTCTCTTTGCAGGCGAGTTGTGATTCAAACTGGTTGCTTGATTTGCTGCGCGAGGAGAATGCGCCACCAGATATGTGGAGCTTAGTCGCCAGGTACGCTGATGTGATATATATATTTTTATAGCGTTGGTTTTAGCCAAAGCACTTTACATAGGACATATTTCCATACAATATCACCCAACCGAAGCTGGTGCTCATTTATCAATCACAGAAGGATGAAAGGCTAAGTTGGCCATGCCGGGATTCAAACCTCCGACCTGCAGATCACACACAGATGGCAGCAGTGAGTGCTCAACCCACTGAGCTACCTTTGGGGTGCTACTCATGACTGCTTTGTAATTGATAGATGCAGTCTTGAACAGTATCCTGGCCTGGAGAGTAAGCCAATGTACTCCACGTAGGACGGGGGGTGATTCGGGCAAATTTCTGTGCATCAGTAATAAGACGTGCTGCAGCATGGTAGACTGGTTTTAGGGGAGCCAAGTGAGCTGTTGGGAGCCTCATCAGGGGGGCATTCCCCCCGTTGATGTGCGAGACCACAAGGGCCTGCACCATGGTCTCGAAGGGCTCCGGTGAGATGAAGGGTTTGATTTTTCAGAGGGTGGAGATTTGGAGCCATGCCGTTTGGGCCTTCTTGGCTATGTGTCTGGTGTCTTCCTGAGAGGTAGAAGGTAAGCCAAGAATCCCATCCAGCAAGGAGGGCGTGAAGGATGCAGTGGTCGACAGTTTTGAATGGTGTTTTGAGTGCCGGTCACATGGGTAGCGTGATAGCATGCGGGTAATTAAGCGAGGGGATGGTCTAGGCGAGCCCTTTTTAACAGTTGTTAATAAAAAGCAAGGCCCCATCCAGGGTGCGGTCCTTGGTGCAAGACTCCATAAGTGGTCCTGGACACTGTCTGTGTGTGGTACTCACATGACTATGAGGTCCACAAGAACTGGCGGAATGGGTGGTTTTCTCACTACACACCTGCGCCAATGCGCCAATGCTCATTACACGCCGCTATCAGTGCTCTGGTGGATGCCCTCTGCTCTGGTACCTCAGCTACCAGTGTGCAGTGATCGCGCCCTCTCTCCTGACCCAGTCCAGATGGATCCGCGGGTCGATGCGGTGCTGTGGCAGCCTCTGCGTGAACTGCAGAGCATTCTACCTAAATATATGAAACAAATAACTGTAACGTGGTACATTTGAGTGACATCATTCCAAACAAACCTTCAGAGGAGAAGTAGGAGTTTAAGTGTAACCCAGGGGTTTACACTGAAGCATCAAAACCCCACCCTGTCGAGCTAACAGGTTTGCATCCCTGGCTGTAGGGTGCTCACGCCACCTTATCTGACTACCCTGAATATTGCACAGCCTTGAGGCCCAGTTCAAGGGTGTCTGTTTGTGCCAGCTGTAGGTTCTGAAATGCTTGGGCCAGCAATGGAGGGTGTCTGTGACTCAATACAGAACTACTGCTGAATACTGATGGCCATCCCAGGTGAGGAGAAGAAATTGGAGAATGGTGTTTGATCGTCCACATCAAGAAGTATGGGCGCTTCTGTTGCACCTCCACGCCAGGGTAATAGAGCCAGAATTCCTCCTTCATCCAGATGGAGAGGGCTATCATTTCAGAGTGTGCCGATCCCTGAGAAAGACACAACAGGGGACCCTACAGTCCTAGGCGCATCATGGAATGTGTGGGCTGAACGCCTTCAAACGTTATTGGCAGCGATCAGAGAGGAGAAAGGTTTTGCAAAAAAATTGATGGTACTTTTCTACACCGCTGGGGCAGTCCATGAAGTATTTAAGACTCTGAAGCGTGTGGATTGTTAGGCAGAAACCTGTGCAGTTCCCTCTGGGACCACTGCAAAAGATTTAGGACTACAGGTGTTTGGCAGTAAACCCACTTGGTAGCAGTCCGTACCACACAGATTCACTTGGTAGCTGTGGCTGAGCAGTCAGACTTCCCTCAAGAGGAGTTAGGCAGTATACAGAGTATTCACAATAGGTCAAGAGAACACAGTAGAACAAGTAAACACTGACCAGAGCTTGGTGTAAAAGAGATATAATTATTTATTTAAAACCACATCTAGAAAAACACACAGGCACTAATAGTAAGCAATTCAAAAACACGGTCACTAAAAGATATACACTCCCTTAAAAGAATATTAGACAAGTCTTAAGTAAAGCCCCACTTATTTTCAGACAGCGGTGAGCGCTTAACGTAGATGGCACTCTAATAATTCGTTTTAAAAAAAGGGAGAGAAAAGCAGAGAATCAAATGAAACAGATCCCAACACTTTTTCACGAACACAACAAGAGAGGAAGGCAAAGTAACACCGTGAATTCAGAGTTAGTAGGCCGGACCCGCTTTAAGAGGATCAAAACGAAATGTGTCCAAGGTCACACGGTTGCAGTGCACAAAAGTCTTGTAACGGTTCAAAAAGGAGTTGGACCAAAGAAAGGGACCAGTTAGAGGGTCAAGGCGGCCAGCCCAGTCCAGAAGGTTAAGGGGTTATTATTACCTTGTAGCAATCTTTAGAAAGGGAGGCCTGGCTGACACGGTACCTTAAAGTGGTGAGAATACTCCAGCGGGGGCAGTTGTTCCTGGCAGCGGATGCAAGTCGGTGCTTCGTCCGGGGGAAGAGAGGATGTCATTGGGGAGGAAGACAGGAGTCTGTTGCACTGCCAGAGAAGAAACCAGCCGCGGAGTTTCTCAGGTACAAGGAGCGGTCCGTTGGTTCGCGGTCCAGTGGTAAGTGGCTATCTGGCTGCCGGGGTGCTTGGCACGGGCAATTCGACCACAGACCGGTCTGGGTTGCGAAGAGAAGAAGGTAAACTGGTTGTGCCCACCAGTCAGGGAAAGAAGCCTCTCCAGCCGGGAGATCTTCTCTGTCGTCGGGAAGTGGTGAATCGGTTCTGCAGGGCTCCACCGGTGGTGTCGTCGTGGTAGGTCGGATCAGCTTCTCCCTCGTCGGATTCTCAGGTCCTGTGCCGACTTCTGAAGTTCCAGTCCTCAAATCCCTGCTTTTATGCAGCATACCCCCATTCACTCAGCCTAGCTGTCAATCAAACATGCTAAGTGGTGAATCACACAAGACTACCAAGGTAACTCAGTCCAGGGTGCCTAAACCCCCTCCAACACCCCCTGTGGTACCCAGACAGAGTGGCACCACTTTTGGAGGCTTCTGTGGAGAAGCCCGCCAAAAAGTGGAACAAGGGGCTCGACTTGGGTTGGAGTCACAGAAGAGAACATAAACGCCATTTTAGAATCGAGTCCTGGCAAAAAATACCAACCGGCGAATTAATATTAAATAAATAAACCGGCGGTATGTTCGAGGCTATGAGAATTAAATAATTAAAGTTGGCAGCCTCGAACAATGGGAAAATCCCATAGGGAAATATTTGCGGTCAAATATAAAAAGTAGTATCCACTGCCACCAGCCAAAACCCAATCAGGGGGGACGGAGACGTGCCCCCTCGACTAACAGACCCCGGGGCAATCGAACTGCCCCGACCAGTATGTCCACAATATGATGGTTTGTACTGGTTTCTGTTAATAATTTGGGACTAGTAAAGCCAATGGTGACTTTACATGCCCTGGGAAACAGTAGTCAGTCCCAGGGTATGGAGTCTATGGTGGGGGGTTACTATGACACCCCTGTGTTACTGCACGGAGGGTGCTGTGTAACACACATAGTAAAAACACATGAGACCCTATGGAGTAAAGGACCCCATAGCCCATAAAACACATTAACAGTCAAAGGAACACCATAAATCATGTCCAAGAGTGGGAGAAAAAAGAGTCTCACTCTTGGCAGGAGAAAAAAACAAACTCCAGAAATCCAGCAAAGCTGCTGGGGGACTCACTAGGTTAGGAAATTCAGCCTAAAGAGAGAATTCTCCCTAACACTCGCCCCCCCCCCCCAGACTAAGGGACAGGAGGATTTAATCCACTACTGGATGAATCTCATACCTCTAGTCGATGACATACATCTTAGAGAGACCATCAGCATTTTGGTGGTGACACCCTGACCTGTGCTCAATGGTGAAATCAAACCCTTGCAGGCAGATTGACCATCTCAATAGTTTTGGGTTTTCTCCTTTCATTTGCATTAATCATCTCAAGGGTTGGTGGTCAGTCTGAATGACAAAAGTAGAACCATACAAGTATGGCCTAAACTTCTTCAGAGCCCACACAATATTAAAACACTCTTGTTCAATGGTTGCCCACCTTGTTTCCGGATCCTTCAGTTTTCTACTGATGAAGCAAATGGGGTGCTCCCTACCTTTCCCATCCAGTTGACTGAGGACTGCACCTATTCCTACATTTGAAGCATCTGTTTGCACAATGAAAGTTTGGTGATAGTCAGGAGCTCTGAGTACTGGGGCTTGGCAAAGAGCCTTTTTCAGGGTTTCAAAGGCCTGATTGCATTCCTCATTCCACCTAACCTTTTTAGGGAATTTAGGAGAGGAGATGACATTCAGTGGAGAAGATATGGACCCATAGTTCTCAATGAAATTCCTGTAGTACCCAGTGAGACCTAAGAAGGCTCTCACCTGGGTCTGAGTAGTAGGTGTTGTCCAATTTTGCACAGCTTCAATCTTACTGGGCAAAGGCCTTATTTCTCCACCTCCTACCTCATGTCCTAGGTAGACCACTTTACTCTGTCCAATCTGGCATTTACTTGCCTTTATGGTCAGATTGGCCTTTCCAAGAGCCTGCAAAACATATCTCAGGTGGTCCACATGTTCTTCCCAGGAATTGCTGAACACTGCTATGTCATCCAAGTATGCCATGCAGAAGTCCTCCATCCCATTCAGAACCTGGTTTACCATCCTTTGAAAAGTAGCAGGTGCATTTTTCAATCCAAAAGGCATAACCTTAAACTGGTATAAGCCAACTGGGGTAGAAAATGCAGTTTTCTCCTCTGCATGGTCTGTCAGGGCTATTTGCCAATTGCCTGACGTCAAGTCAAATGTGCTGAGGAACTTAGCTGCACCAAGTCTATCCACCGACTCATCTGTCCTTGGCAAAGGGTGGGCATCAGTCTTAGTGACTGCATTAAGAGCTCTGTAATCCACACAGAATCTAAGTTCTTTAGATCCTGCCTTTGGTACTAACACAACTGGGCTAGACCATGGACTAGTAGAGGGCTCTATTACCCCGAGATCAAGCATCTTGTTGACCTCACCTTTGATGTGGGTTCTTACATTTTCTGACATTCGATATCCTCTGCTTTTGACTGGCAGACAGTCACCAGTGAGTATGTCATGCTGTCCCCAAGGGGTCAAGCCTGGTGAAAGTGAGAACAGAGAGGCAAACTGATTTAACATAGACTTGCACTCTTCCTGTTGCTCAGGTGTCAGATTTGAAGAGAGATTTACTCCTTCAATCTTTTCGTCTAAAGGTAAGCCTCTGAGAAGATCAGGAAGAGCCTCACTCTCTTCTTCTTCCTCTGATGATGCTAGAAGCACAGCTCCTACATCAGGTCTGGAGACATATGCTTTTAGTCTGTTGGTGTGGAAGACTGTTGGAGCCTCCTTGGGATTGCCCAAGTCCACCAGATAGTTGACCACTCCAAGTGTACCCACAACTTTGAAGGGTCCCATCCATTTGTCTTGCAAGGCCCTCTGCCTTGTGGGAATCATAACGAGAACTAGCTGGTCCTGAGTAAACTCAACCATGTTAGCCTTTTGGTCATGCCAGTGCTTGACCAATGCTTGTCCAGCTTTCAAGTTATCACTTGTTTCTGCCATCATTTGTGACATTCTCGTTCGGAGACCTATCACGTAGTCAGTCCCTCTGACTGGCTTGGGGGAAGGAGCACTCTCCAACCCCTCCTTGATCAGGGCCAATGGACCTCTGACCGGATGACCATAAAGAAGTTCAAAGGGAGAATAACCTACTCCCTCCTGAGGGACTTCTCTATAAGCAAAGAGAAGGCATGGCCGTAGAAGGTCCCACTTTCTTTTAAGGGGGTCCTCTAAAGCACCTATCATGCTCTTCATGGTTCTGTTGAACCTTTCAACCATCCCATTTGTCTGAGGGTGGTATGCGGTTGAGAACTTGTAAGTAACTCTGCAGGTTTTCCACATGGCTTTCATGTAGTGGGACATAAGATTCGACCCCATGTCAGAGATTACTTCCTTAGGAAACCCAACCCTGGTAAAAATACCAAGGAGGGCCTTAGCCACAGCCGGAGCTGTAACAGTCCTCATAGGAATTGCCTCAGGGTATCTAGTAGCATGGTCTACTACAACAAGTATAAACCTGTTGCCTGAGGAAGTTGGAGGATCAAGGGGACCAACAATGTCAATCCCTACTCTCTCAAATGGGACTCCCACTACAGGGAGAAGCACTAAAGGTGCCACATTCTTGGAGCCAACCTTACCAGAAGTCTGGCAGGTGTGGCAGCTCCTGCAGTATTTATCTACCTCAGCCCCCATCTTTGGCCAATAAAAGTAGAGTGAGAACCTTTCTTTAGTCTTCTTGAAACTAAAGTGACCAGCCAAAGGAATCTCATGGGCTAACTGCAAGAACTGTGGTCTGTTCTCTTGGGGTACTACAAGTCGTTTGTTGTCCCCAGGTGCAGACTCTGTTGGTTCACTGTAGCAGAGGCCATCTTCCCAGTGAAACCTATACTTCCCAGGCTCTTGCCCTTCAGCCTGAGCATCTGCCTGGTGGCGAAGACCTTCCAGAGTTGGACATTCTCTCTGTCCCTTACCGAAGTCTTCCCTGTTAGGTCCACCTTTTGCCAGTAAAGACTACAGCTCAGGGTGGTCAACAGGATCCAGATCTCCAATGAGTTCCTGGCCTTCCAATAGCTCTTCTTCAGAGTCTAGTTCAACCACACAGGGTTGTACCTCCCTCTCAGCCTCAGCTGGAGGGGGAGTTACTGGTGTAACTTTGGACAACCTAGGGGAAGTCCTTGTTGGCTGCACTGGAGTGCTGACTGCTGGTTTCTTGTTAGAGGTCTTAGGTTTCCCCTTGATTTCTTGTGGCTTAGAGACAGCAGATGACATCTCCAGTGGAGCAGGAGTGATCTCTTTCTTCATCATCTCCTTGGGAGTACCTCTCATGGTTCTCTCCCTTGCAGGTCTGGTGAGCTCCTGTAACCTTTTACTAGGAGGTCTGGGGGTATGTGACACTACTCCAAGAGCTTTCAAGTCATTACCCAGCAGAACCCTTCCTGGAACCTCACTTTGTATGCTGACAGGTATCTTCACAGTCATGCCATTACACTGGATGAGAACTGGTAATTGGGGAAGCATCTGCACAGGCCCTCCAGCTAACTTGGTGAGGCGTTTGGGTGCCTTAGCAACATCCTCAGCCTGAAAAAACGATTTGTCCACCACAGTTATGCTGGCCCCAGTGTCCCTAATGGCAGGAACCCCTGACCATTCACCTGGACACTGTCCTTATAATACTCTTTAGTATTATCTGGGATAGAATTATAGACATCTAAGTTCTGTTGTTCCCACAAACCCAGAGACACTAAAGAAACACTGGCTGAGACTCCAATGGGTTCATCAGCCAGTAATAGAAAGTTTCCACTTGCCATTTGTACTTCCTCCTCTGGAGCGAAAGCTAAGGAGACAAGCTGGACCCCTGAAGGTTTACCCTTACATCTGGGATCACCTTTCACATGGTCAGTAGAGCCACAAACAAAGCATTTACCAAATGCTTTTTGGAATGGTGGCTTGTTCTGACCTCCTTCTGGTTTGGCACCAGGAGGTACACTAGTCTGATTTGGTTTCCCTTGTGGCTTACCCTTTTGGTTTGGTTTGGGTCCCTCTTTGGAATTGGAATTATTAGAATTCTCTTTGGAGTCCTTTTTGGCTGTTTTCCCTCATCCTTTTTCTGAGTAGCCCCAGAATCCTTGTGAGTGGCCCTGTTGGCAACCCACAAGTCAGCAGCCTTAGCTAACTTCCCGGAATCTAATTCCTTTGAATCAGCCAAGTGCTGTCTGAGCTCAGGAGAGCAGGCATCATAAATTGACTCCAACATTGCAAGATTCTTCATTTCTTCATAAGTGTTAACTCTGTAACCCTTAATCCATCCCTCTAGGTTTTTCAAACTCTCACTCACCCAGGTAGCCCAAGGGGTACCATCATGCTTTTTGAGGGTCCTAAACCTCTTAAGGTACTGGGAAGGGGTCTTCCCGAATCTAGCTATCATAGCTAGTTTCACACATTCCTAATCCTTCTTATCCACCTCCCCCAACTCCATTACCACATCAGTCGCAACAGGGGGGAGCCTAGAGAAAACCTGGGAAGTAACTCATTCCCTGTGATGTCCTGGAGCCCATGTTCATACATACCCACTAATTCCTTAGGCATCCGGGGTCTTTTGGGACTTGAACTCCTAGAAGAACCAGAGGAGAGAGAAGCATTTTCCACAGACAACTTTTTCATTTCTAGTTCATGATTAAGCTCTATTTCTCTGAGTCTTAACTCAGCTTGCTTCTGCTCTGCTCAGCCTGGGCATTCATTCTTCTGAACTCTAGCTCTTGGTTTCTTTCAGATTGAGCAATAAAACGTTTGTACTCTAATTCAAGCTTCATTTTTTCAAGTTCAAAATAAGCAGGGTTACATGTAGGACCTGGGATAGGCCCAGTAGGTACAGTAGGTAAGGCAGACAGAGGCTCAGTGTGGCTAACTTCATTAGGTTCACTTTCCTCTTCTGACTCATTATCAAGACTTTGATTCAGATCAATACCATCACTGTTTTCTACATCTGCTGGGGGGTGGGGGGTAGATTCCTCTGTACCACCCAGACTTTGGTTTTCTAACAATCTTTCTATACGTTCCATTTTCTTGCCCTTCTCAGAGAGATTCTTATGTCTACACAATACTTTCAAGCAATCAGCAGTTTTGGCAGACAATGATTCTAGGGTATAACTCTCCATGGCAGACATAGTTAGAAAATCAGCTTTTTAGTGCTAAGCTCTGTGGTTAGATGTCCTAAAGTGTTCAAAAAGCACTCTAAAGTGTATACTTAATACAAATCCCACCGCTGTACACCAGTGTTAGGCAGAAACCTGTGCAGTTCCCTCTGGGACCACTGCAAAAGATTTAGGACTACAGGTGTTTGGCAGTAAACCCACTTGGTAGCAGTCCGTACCACACAGATTCATTTGGTAGCTGTGGCTGAGCAGTCAGACTTCCCTCAAGAAGAGTTAGGCAGTATACAGAGTATGCACAATAGGTCAAACGAACACAGTAGAACAAGTAAACACTGACCAGAGCTTGGTGTAAAAGAGATATAATTATTTATTTAAAACCACATCTAGAAAAACACACAGGCACTAATAGTAAGCAATTCAAAAACACAGCCACTAAAAGATATGCACTCCCTTAAAAGAATATTAGACAAGTCTTAAGTAAAGCCCCACTTATTTTCAGACAGCGGTGAGCGCTTAACGTAGATGGCACTCTAATAATTTGTTTTAAAAAAAGGGAGAGAAAAGCAGAGAATCAAATGAAACAGATCCCAACACTTTTTCACGAACACAACAAGAGAGGAAGGCAAAGTAACACTGTGAATTCAGAGTCAGTAGGCCGGACCCGCTTTAAGAGGATCAAAACGAAATGTGTCCAAGGTCACACGGTTGCAGTGCACAAAAGTCTTGTAACGGTTCAAAAAGGAGTTGGCCCAAAGAAAGGGACCAGTTAGAGGGTCAAGGCGGCCAGCCCAGTCCAGAAGGTTAAGGGGTTATTATTACCTTGTAGCAATCTTTAGAAAGGGAGGCCTGGCGGACACGGTACCTTAAAGTGGTGAGAATACTCCAGCGGGGGCAGTTGTTCCTGGCAGCGGATGCAAGTCGGTGCTTCATCCGGGGGAAGAGAGGATCTTGTCGGGGAGGAAGACAGGAGTCTGTTGCACTGCCAGGGAAGAAACCAGCCGCTGAGTTTCTCAGTTACAAGGAGCGGTCCGTTGGTTCGCGGTCCAGTGGTAAGTGGCTATCCGGCTGCCGGGGTGCTTGGCACGGGCAATTCGACCACAGACCGGTCTGGGTTGCGAAGAGAAGAAGGTAAACTGGTTGTGCCCACAAGTCAGGGAAAGAAGCCTCTCCACCCGGGAGATCTTCTCTGTCGTCGGGAAGTGGTGAGTCGGTTCCGCAGGGCTCCACCGGTGGTGTCGTCGTGGTAGGTCGGCTCAGCTTCTCCCCCGTCGGATTCTCAGGTCCTGTGGCGACTTCTGAAGTTCCAGTCCCCAAAGCCCTGCTTTTATGCAGCAAACCCCCATTCACTCAGCCTAGCTGTCAATCAAACATGCTAAGTGGTGAGCCGGCCGGCTCACCACTTGGGCCAATCACACAAGAGTGCGACTTGAGTTACCAAGGTAACTCAGTCCAGGGTGCCTAAACCCCCTCCCACACCCCCTGTGGTACCCAGACAGAGTGGCACCACTTTTGGAGGCTTCTGTGGAGAAGCCCGCCAAAAAGTGGAACAAAGGGCTCGACTTGGGTTGGAGTCACAGAAGAGAACACAAACGCCATTTTAGAATCGAGTCCTGGCAAAAAATACCAACCGGCGAATTAATATTAAATAAATAAACCGGCGGTATGTTCGAGGCTATGAGAATTAAATAATTAAAGTTGGTAGCCTCGAACAATGGGAAAATCCCATAGGGAAATATTTGCGGTCGAATATAAAAAGTAGTATCCACTGCCACCAGCCAAAACTCGATCAGGGGGGACGGAGACGTGCCCCCTCGACTAACAGACCTCGGGGCAATCAAATTGCCCCGACCAGTACATCCACAAAATGATGGTTTGTACTGGTTTCTGTTAATAATTTGGGACTAGTAAAGCCAATGGTGACTTTACATGCCCCGGGAGACAGTAGTCAGTCCCAGGGTATGGAGTCTATGGTGGGGGGTCACTATGACACCCCTGTGTTACTGCACGGAGGGTGCTGTGTAACACACATAGTAAAAACACATGATACCCTATGGAGTAAAGGACCCCATAGCCCATAAAACACATTAACAGTCAAAGGAACACCATAAATCATGTCCAAGAGTGGGAGAAAAAAGAGTCTCACTCTTGGCAGGAGAAAAAAACAAACTCCAGAAATCCAGCAAAGCTGCTGGGGGACTCACTAGGTTAGGAAATTCAACCTAAAGAGAGAATTCTCCCTAACATGGATGAATCCTATGAGGCTACCAAAGTAGCTCTCATGGCTTACTTTACACCTGCTGTCAACGCTGACTGTGAGAGGGTATAATTGTGTGAGGCACGCCGAAACGCTGATGAATCCTTGGACGCTTTCCATGCATGATTAAGACACTTGGCATTGACATACACCCTGACAGTTTACGGCACTCCTGATTTTAAATTGTTTTTCCGTAAGGTTGCGATGCCAAATCTTAAAAGAAACAGGGATATGTGTGTCGGGATACGGAGGGGGTGTAGCCCTCATCTTCCCTGAGTGGATCCCTGCCGCTGTCACCCCTACGCAGGTCTACTCATCTTTCGAATGCCTCGTCTGCAGGCTCTCTCTCTCTCCTGGCCAATCCCTAACTGTGGCTGCCATCTATCGTCCACCTGGTCAGATTTCCTCCTTTCTCTCTGATTGGGCGGACCTCCCCTCCTCTCTCCTGGCCTCGAGCACTCAACTCCTCCTTCTTGGAGACTTAAACATCCACCTGGATGCTTCCTGTCCTTCCTCTGGACTCATTTGCGACCTCTGAGACTCTCTCTCACTCTCTATCCTCCCCTGTCGCCTGACTCATTCGACAGGGCACACTCTGGATTTTCTGATCTCTTCAGACCTTCCCCTTTCAATCCCTCTCACCACACCTATCTCCTGGAGTGATCACTTTCTCCTGTCCTCCCATCTCACCCTCTCTACCCCTCAGGCCAAACCAACTCCAGCACTGCCACCTACCTTCTCGGTTTTCCGACCTATGAAGCGTCTGTCAGCTGAGGCTTTTGCCGCCACTTACTCTCCCCCTCCTCCCCATTTGGCTGACTCACACCCTGACACAGCCCTTTCCATGCTACATGTTAGGCAGAATCCTGCGCAGTGCCCTTAGGGACCACTACACAAGATTAAGACCACAGGTGGTAGTACAATTTCACCTTTGGAGCGGTAGCAGTAGCGGAGCAGCCGAACTTATCTCAAGAGCAAATGAACAGTAGTAGAGATTACACAAAGGACTACAATTACTGTGACTCAAGCAAACACTGACTCAAGGTTTTTGGTTAAAAGGTAAAAGTACATTTATTTTGAACCATCTGTTCACAAAACACTTCACTTCTATGAAATTAAAACCACACTTCAAATACACTACACACAACCAATTCCCCTTGTGCAGCACACTTCAAGGTAAGTACCTTTGGATTTGACAGACCGGTGTTGTGAAACAAAGACGTTACCGGGGATTATTACGCGATCACTTTTTGACAGTAATGACAGTTCGGTTTTACGAAAGAGAAGCGTACCCGCAAGCAGAAATGTTAGCATAGTCAAACACATTTAGCACATGAATTAACATAAGAGAGTTGGGGATAAAAATCATAGGCAATACTTTTGTCAAGGCCGATAGAATCAAGAGACACTTTCTAAAACGTAGATAAAAGTCAATAGGCCTGCACCAGTGTCAATAGGGCAAGGGTCCTGTTGTCGAGGATCAGAAGGTTAGAACAGTTCACGATTCGAGATTGCCAGGAGTACTAGGATATTGTCAAAAGGGAAGCAAAAGTTATAAGAGGGAAGGAAGATAAGGGCAAGTCTTTGGTGAGGGGAAAAGGGGTTCACCATAGTTCCTCGAAGTCAGACACAGTACCTTATTCGTATGAAGAAGAGATGGTGCCACGGCATTTGTTCCTCGTAGTTCCTGTAGACTCACGGTTCCTGAAGCTTCAGTCGTGGGGACAAGAAGAAGGAAATCTGGAGCGATCTGCACTACCCAGGGATGAAGACAGCAGCAGCAAAAGCAACAGTGAATAAAAGGTGTGCTCCTTTAAAATAGGAGAGGCTCTTCAGGTGGGTATCCGGACCACTACAGCTATGTGCAGCGATTTCGACCAAGAAGAGGATCCTCTGCCTGTGGAAGGTGAGCTGGTTGATCCCACCAGGCTCAAGGGAAGAAGACTCCGGACTGGATCTTCTCTTGTCGTGGAAGGGTAGATAGCTCAGGACTGCAGCAGGGCTTCACCGGGACTCAGGAGTTGCAGCAGCCGTCTTCTTCTCTGCTTCTCTTCGGTTCCTTGCAGTTTCAGTGGCGACTCTGACTTCCATCTGAAGAGACCTGCCTTTTATGCCAAAATCCCCCATTCACACAGCCTGGCTGTTAATCACTCAGCAGGGGGGTTGTCCGGCCCAGACAACCACCTCAGCCAATCATGACAAAGTGCAACATGGGTCTCCAAGGAGACCCTGTGCAGTAGGTGACTACACCCCTCCCTCACATTCAGCCCATCTAGACACCCAGACGCCAAAGGAGTGCTTCTGGGCCAAAGCCCACCAAAGGTCGGCGAAGAAAGGAGGCAAACCTGGTTTGCCGCGCACAGTAAAACACAAGAAGGACTTTAACAAAAAGAAATGGCGATAAAACCCAACAGGAGCTGAAATAAAAAGTATTTGGTCAAGCGGGTTTAAGTTCGAGGCTAATACAATAGCCTAAAACAGTACCACGTTTATATAGTATAATCGCGGTAGAAAAGTTAGGGTAGATACCACTGCCACCAGCCAAGTCTTAGTGTTAAGAGAGCAAAATATAGCTCAGAGAGGCGCAGACGAAAAGGGGTATGAATTAATCCTTTCCAGTACTCCATGTAAGATGGGGTGTACTGCGTCTGTGTCATGATGCCTACCCCCGGGCATCCGGACCCAGCCCAGCAGCCTCGGGAGCAGGCATCCAGACATTCATTGAGACCCCAGCAGCCCCGTCTGGGGGCTATCTGGGTTCAGTCCTGGCGCCTTAGGCACCAGGCTCATAATAGAAATCAGTCCTAGGGCCATAGGCGCCAGGCTCATAGGCATTACTTACCTCCTGCAGACCATGCTGCAAATGAATCAAAGCCCACGTGAGGCCTGGAGGGGACTATATTATTACAGGGACTATTTTTTACTCGGGTGTGGTTCTGGGGAACTTCTTACCTGGGACTACTTTGCAGGCTATTTAAACCACGCCCGAACAGCAGCACATGCTTCGCGTTATTCTGCACTTCAGCAGCGTGACGCTCACCGTGCCTGCAGCATCCAGTCCTCTGCCATGCCCGCCTCGAACCTGGACACCATCCTAGAAGAAAGAGAAATAAGAACAAGAACTTACCTTTTAATCTTCATCTGTTCCCGAATTTGCCGCACTTCAGAATTGGAAAAGACACGTTGGAAATAAAAGCATTGCATCGCTAGCAGGCGCGCCGCGCCATACTTACCAGTCTGCATCTCCACGGTTCAGCACTGCAGCCATCATTTCATCACTGCATCCGTGGAACCTGGAAGGGACAAAGAGAACAAGGTGAGTCGGGTGCTAACAAAGACAATCAAAGCAACCATATTCTACTCACCAGTTACTGCTCCCCTAGGCATCTTTCATCGGTGTTCCACCTCTTTAACGCTGCACCTGTGGGAGGAAAGAACACTTGTTAAAGACATTTATTTCACTTTTACCGGACAACGCTGGGTAATACAGACTCTTACCCACGCGCAACCTGCAGCACTTCAGGTGAACTCTTCTCGGATTAAGCGGCAATACAAAAGGGATAAAAACGAGTGAATAACAGACAATTGAACTCTATAGACATTATACTTACGGCTCCTTGCCATTTACCACGGAGTCCAACACGTCTGGAACTCGCCCAAAATCTTCAAACCAGTGAAGCAACTGGGATTCTACGCACCCCTGCGCTCGGTGCAGGATGGAGAGCTCATCATTACAAACAATAAGGTGAGACAACAAAAGGGGAATATCGGGGTGCTTAGAGGGAACAAATTAAACAAGTGTTTCCTTGCATCCACTGGGTGGCTAATTCCCCTCCTCCTGCTTTTAGGAAACTACTTTTACGAATCAAGCAGACAAAGCTAGGAAGGCCGGTCCAGTCAGCCATCTCTGCACTACAAATAACGCGGGTGGAGACCTTAGCAGTCCGGTTCCAATCGACGCCCCCGTGGGAATCAGGTGAGCATTACAGTCTGTAGTTTAAAGTGACTATATAAAGTTAATGGCAACTTTACCTGTTTCTAGAGGACATTAGTCAGTCCCAGAAAAATTGAGTCAGTGGGAAGTCTCAAAGACGACCCTGTGTTACTGCACTGAAGGTGCTGTGTAACACACACAAAAAAGGGGGGGCGCATGGAGTGGTGTAGCTCCAGAGCCCAAGATCACACAAACAGTAGAAATACACATGGCAAAACACATGTAAGAGTGGGAAAAAGGCTCACACTCTTACCAGGTGGAAAAAATAAACCCCAGAAATCCAGCAAAGCTGCTGAGGGACTCACTAGGTGAGGGAAATTAGCCATAAATGAGAATTCTCCCTAACACTCCACTCCTCTATCTCTGATACTCTTGATGTTCTTGCCCCTGTCATGAAGATCAGCTTGAAGCCCAAAGCCAAGTGCAACTCCTGGTATGGCTCAGACCTTGTCACCCTTAAACGCAAGTGCCGGGTGGCTGAGAGGAAATGGCGTTCTTCCAGTACATCCTCTACACAAACTAGCCTGCCGCCTGCTCCAAAAGCAATAGCTGCTGCTCTCTGTCTGCACCAAGAAGAGAGCCCACATCCAAGCCCACGTCTCAGCGGCATCCAACAACTCAGCCAAACTCTTTAAAATCTGCAAGGAGCTAGCCAATCCTGCTGAAGTGTCTACCTCTCCTGTCCCATCCCAGGCCCTCTGCACGGCCCTGGCTTCTCATTTCATCTCTAAAACTCAGGACATCCTGTCCTCTCTCTCTTCCTCTCCCCTCCTCCCTCTAATCTCTGCTCTTCCTCTGGCCCCTCTTTGGCCATCCCTCCTCCCTCCTTCTTTGCCTTTCCCCTGTTCTCCCCAGATGAGGTTTCTAGACAAGTCCGATCTATGCAAGTCTCATCAAAACTGGTTCTCCCCTGTTCCTCCAAAACCATCAAGGACCACATTAACACCCTGGCTCCTGCTCTGGCTGACTTCTGCAACCACTCTTTTGCCACTGGAGTCTTCCCTTGCCCCCTGAAGCACTTCCTTGTGCACCCTCTTCTTAAGAAACCCTCCTGCCCGCTAACTATTGACCGATCTCCATCACTCCTTTCCTGGGGAAACCTTTGAAAAAGCTGGCCATCTCCCAACTCAATTTTCACACTAAATCTGCTGGTTGCCTCCATGACCATCAGTCTGGCTTCATAGCCACTAGAAGCACGGAATTTGCTCTTCTGAACATCCATGAAGACCTGCTCTCTAACCTCGATTCTAATACCCCCTGTGTCCGCATCTTGCTTGATCTCTCTTCTGCCTTTGACACGGTCAACCATGCCATCCTGCTCAACCGTCTCCGTGATAACCTGGGTATCACCAACCAGGCACTGGCCTGGCTGTCCTCTTTCCTCTCTGATCGACCCTCCCACGTCCAACTTGGGTTGTTCCTCTCCTCTATCTCTCTCTCTACCTGTGGTGTTCCCCAGGGGTCTAACCTCTCTCCCTGGCTGTTCAACCAATACCTGGCACTTCTTGCCCACCGCATTGTTGCTCTCTGCCCCAACTTTCAGTGGTATGCGAATGACACTCAGCTCATTTTCAGGCTCCCCTCTGCCACCTCTTCTCCATCTCTCATTTCTGACTGTCTGTCTGCTATTCAGAAGTGGTTTGCCGCCAATGATCTCTGCCTTAATGCCAGTAAGACTGAGATTCTCCTCATCGTCACACCCGCTCCCTGCTTTCATGCCACTCTCTGGCCGGCCTCTCTTGGCCCTCTTCCTGCTCCCAACTGTGAGGCTAAAAACCTTGGGGTCATCTTCGACTCCACACTCTCCTTCTCTCCTCACATCTCCGACATCTCTAAGAAGTCACACTATCAACTGCACCTCCTCAGAGGTATTCTACCTTTTCTCTGTTTCCCCCAGAAGCTCAGTGTTTTCAGAGCTCTGGTTCTCTCTAGGCTGACTACTGCAACAGCCTCTTTCTAAATCCACCTGCTTCTACTCTCCGCCCTCTGCAACTCATTCAAAACAGGACTGCAAGACTTGTCCTTGGCCTCAAGCCCAGGGATCGTATCTCTCCAGGACTAAAATCTCTTCACTGGCTCCAAGTGGCTGCGAGGATTAAGTTAAAAACCCTCTGCATTGACCACAAGGCCTTCTGGGGGCTGCAGTCTCAATACCTTCAACTGCCTATTTGTAAATATCTTGCTTCTCGAGCCCTTCACTCCTCTGCCTCCAACTCCCTCGGGGTCAGTCGCTTCTCCCAGCAACAAGTTGGTGGTAGATCTCTTTCCTCAGCTGGGGCCTCCCTCTGGAACAGCCTCCCTGCCTCTCTGAAACTTGAGGAGCACCATCTCTGGTTCCGGAAGCACCTCAAGACCTTCCTCTTTGCTTCTGCTTTCTCTCTTCCTCTCCCCTGCTGAACTCCTGGTTGAAATTGAAACTGCACGGGTCACCTGGGTACCCTCTGATCTCGGGCCCAGGCCCCCTCCCCGCCAGTTGCACTCCTGCACTGGCTGCCCCCCTGGCAATCCTTGCACTCGGGGTCTGTTTCTGTATTCCTACAGTCCCCTACCAGCACTAGACACTTGATGTTTGCACTTACCCTTGCACTTGCCACCAGCTGGCCTCCCTTTTTATTTATTTGTATTTATTTGTTTTATTTGTTCTACTGTGTGATCCCATGTACTGCACTGTCCCCTCCCCTTTCCCCTCACACCTTTCCTCTCCCTCCATCCCCCTCCTCTGCACTTGCCCGATCTCAATGTCACCTGTCCTAGTAAGATCGGTGTCTGTCTTCCCTTTGTTCCCCCTCTATTGCCTCATCACACCTTGAGACACTTGTGTATAGGCGCATTATAAATCCCATATCATATCACTCCAGGATATCCTGGAGCTTGGCGCTCATGCAAGCAAACCTATGTGAGGGTGGATCACAGGGATGAAGTCCAACAATCTCTTCAGATTGCAGGAGACAAGTCCCTACGTAGAGGTTCTCCTATGGGCAGTGGACATGGAGGAAAAGGAGGACAATGCTACGAATCCCAAAACATGCGCATGGTCAGGCATGAAAGATGCCACTGCCACTATTGTGGTGGCGTGGTAGTTGTCCGGCATCAGTCTGATCTGCAGAAGGTGTCAAAAACACATCCACTTCATCAAGACGTGCAAGGCGAGTCATCCTGTCCTGGGACCATCCAAACCATCGGCGGCGCGTCCAACGGTGAAGCTCTCTCTACAAAAGAAGACTTGCAGCCTCAACCTAATGGTGATGATGAGGAAGAGCACGATGAAGAAGTCTTTTTCATTTCTACCACATGAAGCATGTGGGCAGGAAAATGTTGCAAGCTGAGTTAAGATTCTATCATCAAACATGCCAATCCTCATCGATAAGGGGGAATCAGTACAGTGTAATACTTAGTCTTCTGATGGCCAATTCCCAGTTTACGACTCTAAATCCCTGTCCATCGCTCACCCAACCAGGGTTAAGATCTACATGTAAGGGGTTCACCACCAATGCCAATAGGCATGTTTGTCACCAAAGTACAACATCATGCGTCAGAGGCAAGTTTTATGTGACAGGGAGAAGCAAAGGAAATGCCGCTCAGCTGAGCCACTGTGGAAGCCTTAGGGTGGGCGCACTTTGCATTTAGTGTATATCATGCAGATGTTGACAACCTACTGGACATGTACAGTGACATGGCTGGAGGGAGGGATCAGATGCCTTCATAATCAAGCTGTGCAGCCAACTTATTGCTGGCCCATTAGGTGGAAAGGGTTAAAACCCTCTATCAAAAAGTCCATGGCTTCTATGGGCAGTTCACTAAGAATGACCTATATTGATCTAGACCCATGGATCAAAGCCATTCAAATCCCCCTGCAACCAGCACACGGAATGTTGCTTGCATGGAAAATAAAAATATGTGTTGCAAGAAAAGGGTAAAACTGGTTCATTTCAGCCTCCAAAATATTGAAACAGTCAAATTAATGGAATTTGGAAAAAATAGCAGAGTGCCAATGTTTAACCCAATGGGCACTTTACTGTCTCAGTTGAACTTATACCTGTGTTCCCAAGTACCAGCCAAAGAGAAACAGCAAGAGACTCCCTAACCAGCCATTGGGACCATAGGTGGAACAGGAAGCTGCAGAAACGGCCCCGGTAGCAGAAAAGGAAACAATAGAATTAGGACCAATTCTACAACACCCAATATCTTTCGGAGCGTCACTGTTGCCCAATCACTGTGACACACCACTTGCCTAATTCAGGAGAAGACCAGCGCAGCAAGGAGACGATCCGGGTCCTGGAGTGAACCAGGAAAGGGGAACCTATCCCGGACAGCAGGAGGGCGCATCGAAGGGGGCGCAGAGCAGTTCGGGACTTGGTGCTGATTCCTCAGTTGGTTACAAAAAGTCACACAGTTCCAAATGAGGGCTCCAGGTAATACAAGCCAAGTTCAGAGTTAGAAAAATCCAGAAATGAAAACCAGTTCACCAAAACCCAGTAAGCATCCAAAAGCAATCCAAAAGCCAGTTTACCAAAGTACCAGGAATATGCAGGAGCAATCCAAAGGAAGTAGCCAATATTTAGTTCACCAAAACACAAGGAGCATCCAGAAGCAATCCAATGGAAAAGCCAAAGTCCAAAAAAGCCAGAAAGACGATCCACAGAAGCACCAAAAACGAAATTCCACTAGCAAGGAACGTTGTGAAGCACTGCCGTGTAGTTGTTAGTTCCTTAAATGCATGCTGCAGGCAGTTTCCTGATTGTCAGTGTCACTTGACTAGCACGTGTCATGTGACAGCTTAGCTAAATCACTGGGATCGGTGTGAGCTCTGTCGTACTCTGGCATCCCCCAGTCGCCTTAGCAACCCCCACCTATGACGACGGACCCGGTCAAAAGAAAATGGAGGCGCGGTCACCACATTCTGTGCACCGACTGACCATCACAGAAACGAATGGGACGCCGCTGTGCGGGCAAAAGTAAGTTCATGACGGAAGCCTTCTGAAAGCTGTTAGCTGCTTGTTTGCAAAGTTGTTGAGCTTTATAATGTAGCTTTGCCTTGCATCTTATTAAAGCAAGCATTAAAAATCAGAATTTGGAAAGATTGTCAAAGTACCACTTTTTTGCTCTTAGATAGCATAACAGTATCAGCCTAGTCACTTTAGTGTCTAGTTGCTTCTGTACCCAGGCAAGTCATATTCTTGTGGAATCATAGGTCTTCGGGTTCTGTCACCTTATGGTCTTCAGTGTTGTAGCCTTCGGTAAAATTTCAGAAGAGCACCCCAGCCTGCTAAAACAGCTGGCTTATAAAGGCTTAGTCACTCCACTGTTTCCCTGTTAGCCATTCCAATCCTGACAGATTATGTCATTCACGTAATCAGTAGACACTGACCATCATGTTATTTTACATTTGAAATAAAGCAAACTTGTCATTATCGACCATGTACATATAAACGGCATGTTTTGAACAAGAAGGACCTTTGCCAAAGGGTACGGTATGACAAGGCTTATCCAAAACATTTTCTGCTATCAGTTTGTCCTAATTAGGTGTTCTCACTTAGTTGGTGTTTTATTTAGACGTCTATAATTTTTGTTCATATAGCCTGCTTAATATGCATGTTTGTGTACAAAAAAACCTATCATGAATTGAAGTCCAATTGTTGTTCTGCAGTGTGCAATTAAATCATTTCAAAATACTTCGCTTGTTCAATAATTCCAGTTCTTAGGTTTTGAATTGCTGTGAGCTCCAGTGCTATGTTTTAATAACAATGCTCATATTATGACTGCATGATCAATATGGCACCAAGAGATATTTTGCTTTGAAAAGCAATTTGGAAACATGCTACAAATGAGGCCTTTTGCTTTGGCCATATCTATCTTGTGCTTTTCACATAGAAATGTCTTTTATTTAAACATGCCAAGCTTTTGTGGCCTGTCCGTGAACACAGTTCTAACCCAACCATGCAATCTAAATGGTTCAACAGTGTTCTGTACATTTTCAATTGTGCTTGAAAAGAGAAAGTGAGAAAGTGTAAACTCCAAAGTCTGTCAAAGTATCATCTTTGATTCAGGACAAATGTAGAGAGGTGGGGGCAATTGATCTATCTTCTATTGCCCCTATGTTTAAGGAGGTGGCAAATTTGGTAGCCCCTCTGAAACTTACCCAAGCTCAGAAATGTCCTTCCGAACCCTGGTTGACTGATCATATAAAGACCACCTGCCTCAAGGTAAGGCAGGCCAAGCGCAAATGACAATGCTCTTACAGCCTTTTAGAGAAAACAATATTTCAACAGCTCACGAGAGGGTACCATCAAGATATTCGCCTTGCAAAACACATTTTTGATACTTATAATGTCGAACGGGCTATCAATCAGCACAAATAACTGTTTTTTTGTGGTTAAATCGCTATCTTTGACAACTTGCTTCTCTTCTGCGGTCCTCCCTTCCCAGGTCTGTTGTGACTCCTTGTCTGATTTCTTTCCATACTAAAGTAGCTGACATCGGGAAGAATATCGCCAATGGGGAAAGATATGAGGCCACTCCATTCCTTTTAGAAGATGGAGAACCACAGCAGAATATTTGGTTGCAATTTCCCGCTTTTTGAGAGTGTGAAGTTCACTGGCAGTTGACCGTTTAAAATCAGCAGCCCCCTCAGATCCTATTCCTCTGCCCATCCTCAAAACAATTATGCCTTCGCTGATTTCTTGGGACACTAAAGCATTGAATGATTTCTGTTTGACAGGTACAATTCCTGCCAAATTGAAGCAGGCTACTGCGATCCCTATCCTGAAGAAGCCCTCCCTGGATCCTTTGGAGTTGGCTAACTTTTGTCCTATTTCACCTCTTCCCTTTCTTATGATGCCTTGTGAATCTTTAGTTGCCCCTCTACTTTCATCTTTTCTGGAAACTTCTAGATTTCCTGATCCTTTTCAATCTGGCTTTCAGCCAGGGCGAGTCACAGAGAGTGTCTTGGTAGCAGTGGTTGACGATCTGACCACGCTGGTGGACCAGGGTGGAGTGGGGGCTCTGATCCTGTTAGATTTGTCAGCTGCTTTTGATACAGTTGACCACTCCATTCTGCTCTCCCAGCAAGCTGCTGCAGGCCTCTCGGGGCATGCCCAGCACTGGGTCACCTCATTTTTTTCTTTTATTGATTTAGTTGAAATGAATCAACCTTTCAATATGATACATCATAGAAAGATAAGAAAACATTTAAATACATATACAAATTGTTGTTTCCATAAAAACTCAAACTGAGCAACACATAAAATCATGCAATACATTTCATACTATAACCTACAAAACAACATAATCGTAAAGGTAATTAAAGAAAAATTAAGAAAACAATAACTAAGACAAATCAAAATGCAGTTATGAATAATCGAATGCCATCCGCCCACCTTAACAATTTTCAATGGTGTTTGATACCAGTTGGAGACTCTCCAAAAAGTTTACCGTGGCTTTTTGAATTGGCAGATGAGTACAATCCAAAATTATAGACCAACACATGTTCCACTCAAGACTCCCCAGATATTTATCATTGTCTAGCAAAATGTATTTGTCTACGATCCCTTAAATCAGGGCACTGAGTTATCAGATGTTCTAGAGTCTCTGAGATCCCTATTTTAGTACAAAATCGACAAATATCTCAGGGTAGCAACAAATGCCGCTTCACAAGGACCTCTTTTGTGAGCCATAAATCAAAGCGTAGACGTAAGATTGCAAATCTATATTTCGTTGTAGGAACTCTCTCTAAATAGGGAGGTAATGTGCGCAATTTCTTTGGAGGGAATCTACAAGTGTCACCACCCTCGTATTGCAAACATGCTTCACAAATATTAATCCAAACATTACAATATAGTTTCTCTTTAGCCTTGTTAGGATTGGAAATAAGCAATTCAATGGTTATATCAGAAGCAGCCAGAATTTGGCAGACCTTATTTACCCAAGTGGACATGAAACAATGTTTAGTTGCAAACATATAAGCAGATAGTGATCATAAAATAATGTCGACGTTGGTGGAAATGAGACACTTTCTGAATAGAGAACAAAGTCTACAATTATAGAGCACGTGGAGAGACACAGACCCAGCTCATACCTGATCCAGGCATGGGGAACACATACTGGTAGATGGAGAATGTGTCTCCAGAATTTAGCTTCCCATTGGCCAAATTGGAAACGGGTGTTAATAGGAAGAGTTTCCATTCCATATAGTAGGGCTGGAGTTGCCTTCTGGTTCCAATGAGACCATGCTGGCTTGATCGAGAATTTGCCATATTTGTACATAATTAATTTGGATTGTGCTATAGCCATGTCTAGTTTCTTCTCCACCCACTCAAGTTGGCTCTTTGAATTAGTTGAGCCCTCAAAACACATAACAAGGTAAGTATATTGGGTGACTATGTGTAATTCTACATGATTAATTGACCATTGAAAACGTCTAGGTCCAGTCCTCATGGGTGCATATATAACAATCTGCGTATTCTGCGTATTGACTCTGAGTTCATTTTGGTGAATATAGATTTGGAAAGGCTGTCAATAGATTTTGAAGGCCCATCTGGGTTTTGGACATTAAAACAAGGTCATCTGCGTACATCAAAGCCTTAATATGGTGAATACTCAATTTAGGAGAGTCTGAAATTACTTTGTCAAATGTATATTTGAGATCATGTATACAATAATTAAAGACAGAGGATGCCAGCAGACAACCATGTTACAACCCCCGGACCGTCTGGATGGGAGTAGACAGCACCCCATCTAGTGACAGCCAGACACGGATGGATGTGTCAGAATGCAATGCACGAATAATCTCGAACAAAGTTGCCGGGCACTGATCTCTTGATAATTTGTCCAATGACAGTATCCGAGAAATAGAATCGAATGCAGAGCATAGGTCTACAAAAGCAAAATACGTCGGTTGCTTCATGTCCTGACACTGTGCCTTAATTGCGTTCAAACATATTAGGTTGATGTGAGTGCCCATACCCGGTACAAAACCAGTTTGGGTTGAATCACGCAGATGTTTAGCCTGAGTCCAGGCATTGAAGTCAGGAAGCACCAATTTTGTAAAGATCTTGCCTGGTGCGTCCAACAAAGCGATGGGCTGATCATTTTGGGCTGATAATTTTTGGGGAGCAAACAATCTCCCTTTTTAAAGATTGGAATGATCACAGACATTTTCCAAGAAGCAGGGACCATGCAGGTTTTCACTATCACTTGGAAAATCTGATCCAATATTAGGGCCCATTCGACAATGTTTGATTTTAAAATGACATTAGTAATGCTGTCAGGGCCAGCAGCCCTGGAAGTACTGGCCTGTCGTATAAGATCTTCAATGATTGTAGGGGAAAAGTCCAGCGACCATCTCCCTGGTAAAGAATGAGCAACTTGTGCTTCAACAAAACATGGGTCAGCATATAGTTTGGTAAAATATTCTACCGATTTGTCTTCATTTACGCCCATTAATTGTGCATCAGCTTGTAAATTACAGAGTTGGTTGTTTAGTAGAATCCACATCTGCGACAAATTTCTATTCGCCATTGCACGTCCCATATCTTCACTGTCATGTTGGAACATGATGTCTTTCCTTGATTTGACCCAGTTTTTGTAATGACAGCGTTATTTAGCTCTTGTTGGCATGATATGACTCCTGGTGATAGGATAGCCCTTCTTTTTCTACGAAAGGCAGCACGCGTTATTTGTAAATCATAGTCAAAAACATGCTTATGCTTCAAACAGGGTTTAGAAGGAACAGCGACCGTGTTAAAAAAAGGCAGCAAAAGTTCTGTATAGTGTACTGTCCTGGAGGCCTTTGCATTTAGGCTGACACCCTTGCATCGGACCATTTTAAACGGTTCTTTGCAGAGTTAATGGCCAGAAGCTGGTTTGTACAGAACCTTCTGGACTGAACATGGTCTCCTGCAATAGACAGTGATAGGAGCTTGTGGTCACTATGAGGTGATTCGTGAAACTCTAAGTTCTGAAGCTGCTGAAATAAAAGAACTTGATCCACATATATGTAATCGATTGTACTTGTGCTAGCATTTCAGAACCATGTTGTGTGCGCAGGACTATCACCACTAACGGCCCCCTTTACCATGTGGAGTTGTCTTTCTGCCATAAACGCCGTCCATTTTCGGACATCTTTTGACTGGCGGGTTGTATCCAACAATCTAAATTTAGATCTCCCAGGATGATAGTGCAGGTTATATTTTTTTCCGATGTTGGTTAAGTGGAAAATGCGATTCAAGGCGGCGTAAAAGGCCTCCTCTGACATCGCCACAGGTTTGCGATATAAATTGACTAAAGCTATTGTTCGAGAGCCGGCAGTCATTTTTACCAGCAGGATGTAGGCATTTTATGCTGCCCAAGCATTAATAGTCAGGCCCAGTTTTAGGTTGACCGCAGCCAGCAAGCCTGATGAAGTTCTCCCTCCTGTAGGTAAAGCAGGGAGTAAAATAATGCCATATCCATCTCAGGCTGGTGTATTGGTCAACCAGGTTTCTTGTAGGGCAATGATCCGGAATGCTTGCGGGAGCTTTTGTAGCGAGGTTTGGAGATGGGAATGACCTCTTGAGTTCCAGCTCGCAATGTTCAGAGTTTTTGCTGGAACCACCAATTGTTGTTACTTGTGCGCTCCAAGAGGTGCAAACCCATCTCTGATCTCACTGCTGTGAATTCTTTGGGAGATGTTTGACATGGGAACTGAGCTTTGCAATTGTGTAATTGCACGCTCGAGATCCTCAGCTAGCAGAAAACCCATGTCGAAAAGCCTAATTTTTTCCTTGCCATATTAAGTTAGCCACAACTCCAGCCGGAATCCACAATCTGATTATTGAATTGGAAATATCCAAAATGAATTCAATTTGTTCAATGTCATGTGAGCACACGCTTGGAGGGCTCTCACGTCGCTAAAATATTGAGGACACTTCTTCGAATAAGCATGTGGCAAGGAAAGTTACCACCCCTACATTTCAGAATGAAGGAGTCTAAATTTCCCAGTTTTTTGCTGTACTGGTTTAGGTACAGAGGACAAATGGGGAGCCATAGAGGCATTATGCTGTCGAGGAGTCTGCATGTGGGGTATCACCTTATTATTCATGTACCCTGGGCCAGTGACGCTCGCAAAGGACAATGAGAGAGGGGGATTAGCTGATCCACTCGCTCCTCGTTTGTCTTGACCACCTGGTGTCCATTGTGGTGCCGGTAGAACTGGTGTCGTTGTGCGTTCTGATAGATAGGCGTCTATCATTCCTTTGATGGATGCAACCATACTCTGGGACTGAACACCGCAGGCAACTGCGGCCGGACCATCAGACTGTTGGACACTGACAATTTTTTTAGTGGTGGGTTCGGTAATAATCCTCCGTTCAGAGGCTTTCCCTGCTCAAGAGAGTCTACAAGTTGAATCAAAGGTGAGTGGGCAGGGGGAATGGAAGGAGGAACATCTGATGTCCCTGCAACATTAGGGAAGTGAACAGATCGATTCTTTGATTCCGTCACTTTAGAATTCGGCCCAATTGTTAGACCACAGGAAGTTGCTGTATGAGCAATTGGTGGTAGGCCTGAACCGCTGATTGCTTGAAAAAATGCGTTCAGGGTGTGTTTTGGACCTCTGACCCCTGGCATATTCTTTGATTTCTTTGAGATGGCGTGAGGTCCCTTTATCTTGGTGCGAATAGTTTTTTTCCTTTGGGCTATATGGCCAGCATTCTGCTTGGTTACAGGGATGTGCTCCGGGGCCATGCCTTCATCAGCAAGCTGGTCTGTGTCAGACGATAGGTCAATATAAGAAGTATCTTTACCTACAAGTAGGCTCTCGACCAATGCAGGTACCCCGTCAGGGGGAATAATGTCCACTATAACTGGCAAAACGGGCACATGCGCCACTGCAGGGGCCACCGCATGCATGTCAAAACTAGGCCCCTCAGGACTGAAGTGCTAATGGCTCTTAGTGCCAATTCCGTCATGGCTGCCTTAGATAGAGTGGGATCTTGAGTTGGGGGCGCCAATGAAGTGATTCTGCATGCCCTTGGTGTGGGCTGCACAAAAGAAAGCGAGGCAGAGCGAGAAAGTGAGAGGGTGGCGGACATAGCCTCCACAGCGCCCTTAAACACTTCCATTTCTTCCATGATGGAAATAGGGGACTGGCACTGGCTAGTGTATATCGAAATGCCCGTGCTGTCTCAGGAATGGGTTGGAAAAGGTATAGGAGACAATGCAAGTGGAGTATAAATGGCGTGTTTGATGCAGTTTGCTTTGATTGATTCAAGGATGGTTTGATCAGACACAGTGCGTTCACTGCACACCTTGGGTGTAAGTAATTCTTGTTGTGCTGCAGTTGCGATTGTATGAGCCATTGTATGTGTAAGCCTAGGCGGTTGTAGTGGGAAAGGGCAGTCTCTATTTGGAATCGACGAAAAGCAGCACGTAGAGTGTGTGTCAGGGAGGGGAGGTAAACTCTCCAAGTTCTACCCTTGCGCTGAAGAGCGTACGCTAAAGGGTGTTAGTGTAATTGTAGTGTGCAAAGAGTGGGACACCTTCAATTGTGGCACGAATGAAACAGCATTTGAGATATCCACAGGCATACAGGATTTCAAGGTATACGTTTAGACACTTAGCTCTTACAAAGGTAACACCAGGTAAACAATTGATCGCAATCAGGATTTCAAACCTTGGAACCGGGGCGGATACCAACGCCAAAGGAAGCAAAGAAGTTATGTGCCAAAGAAGACGCCACTCGCCGCGCCGCCACGGCAAAGCGGCAAAGTGGTACTTAGTCGAGTACCTGCTCGAGGGCGCTCGCGCTGTGCGCGTGCGTGCACGTTATATAGGCAGTTCCAAAATGAGCCAATCGCCAACAATCTGAGGTGGGACAAGGCAGGCAAGTTGTCAATCACTGCAACAAAGAGAGATAGAAGGCATCAACAAGGCGTCAACAGTTGGTTCACTGTGACACAACACGAAGCACCAAGCAGGACTCCCTCAATAGTTCACTTGCACAGCACGGCCACCAAAGAGCCAAAGTCACCTTACTGAAACTGCAGACAGCAGCTATGGGAAAGTGCCAGATCCAGCAGCGAAGTCAGCGGGCAAAGTGGTACTTAGTCGAGTACTTGCTTGGGTGCGCCTCATTTCTGACAGACAGGAGCCAAATGCTTTCCTTACCTCCTTTTTCCTCACCTCACTCTTCACTAACTTGTGGTGTTTCTCAGGGCTCCACCCTGTCCCCTATGTTGTTTAACATATGTTCAGTCATTGGTTCACCTCATCCGCTCATATAGCTTTCGTTGTTATTCCTATGCCGACGACACTCAGAACCTTATCGTCTAGATCTTGGCCAGGCTACGGAGTCTTTCTGACTCCAGGAGTGTCGATCGGTGGTGGATGCGTGGATGAGTGCGAACTGGCTCAAACTGAATGGAGACAAGACTGAGGTCCTGATGCTGGGTACTTCTGCTAGCAATGTTTTATGGACTTCTTTCTTTTGGCCTGACACCTGGGTGCTCTTCCAATCCCGGTCAGGGTGGTCAGGAATCTTGGATCCTTCTATCCTCTTCATTGTCAATGTCCCCGCAAAGTAGCGTTGTGTGTAAAACTGGGCATTTCTTGCTCAAAGTGCTGCGTAAAGTACTTCCTTTTTTACCTAAACAATTACAACCTTTGGTGGGTGCATCACTAAGCACCAGACGTATTGATTTTTGCAAGCACTTAGGCCCACCCTGCAGGATCTATACATTGCCTGCAGCTGCCTGAAAATCGAGCAGCTATGGTGGCTTCTAATTCTCCCTACGCAGCACATATTAGCCCTGTACTCCGTGCCCTGCATTGGCTTCTGTTAGATCAAAGGATGATCAAATTCAAATCTATGTGCTTAGTACATCAAGCTTATTATCGCCAGGGAGCTTTATTTATGTAAGATAAATGTTGTCCGTATGCCCCAGGCTGATCACTCACCTCTGATAGCACAAATCTGGTGACTATTCCCAAGGTACGGCTTGTCCAGATTGAAGGACGGGCGTCCTCTTTCGCAGCTGGTAAGCTGTGGAATAGTTTGCCATTTGACCTTAGAAGCATGACCAACCATCTCCAGTTTAGGTGTGCGCTGAAAATGCTTTTGTTCTAAATGTGCTTTTAGGGAGGTTGCTGTCCTTCGAATTTCCGCGCCAAGATACCTTCGGGTGGAAGTGCACGGTATAAATACGCATAACATAACAAAGTCAGTAGGAATGGTCCAGACTGCATGCTTGTGTGGCTTAGTTTTGAGTTAGAGCTTTTCAAGCTATGGCTATATGTGTAATTTAGGGCTATGAAAGGACTGTGCATAGGAGTGGGCCAGCAATGAGCAGTTGCTGTTTCAACAGAGAAAACAGGCTTATCGGTGGACACCACTATGGCGTTCTTCAGTCTATCCTACAGAAGTTCTGGTTGATGCCAGCCCGTCATGCCTGGGAGTGGAACTTGTTCAGGTGAACTATAAAAGGCAAAGGGGAACACCACCAAATAGCCTTTACCAGCAGAGCGCTTAACGGCACCATTTCCATCTTTATCTAAATTTAATTTTAATTTTAATGTATTGGGTATTTATAATGCGCCTATACACAATGTGTCTTGAGGCACAACAAGACAAGAGGGTGGGGGAACAGGGATAACAAAACAAAAGAAGCATATGGAAGGAGCAAGTGTCGTAGTCAAAGACAACAAACTTCTACTATCCATAATGAATGGCACAACTCCACGTACTCCAACATGGATAGAAAGCTGGCTCCTCCAGTTGCAGGAGCTTGGGTGTCACCGGGATTTAGTGCCGACAACCCAGCTGACTATCTTGCCAGATACCCAGCAAACAGCCCCAGTTTACATGGAGTACAGAAAACATGGGCTGAAGAACACAATCACATGATCGGATGAGAATTCTTTTCCAGACCATGCCACGAGAAGACGTAGCCGTGGCAAGTTAAGATGAACGTCTACAAGATGTGCTAACATGTCTTTCTTCAGGAAAATGGAAAGAATTGTTGGGTGGATTGGCAAAGAACACAGAGGAAGCATAAGTCTTTAAAAGTCTATGGACGATGCGCTCTGAGTTGTCCATGACTGATGATGTAATTCTGATGCAGTGAACCAGGGGTGTCGCCAATCAGCACTGATGGAAAAAGTAATACATTTGGCACATCTGGGAGCTGTGGAAACAAAGTAAAGGTTAAGTAAAAGCTTGGTTCCCGGATCTTGAAAAAGTTCATACAGAGCTGTCAATGCTGCCACGCGACAGCATCAATAGCATCCATAGGCCCACCAGCAAATTCACTGCCCTGTGGAAAGAAATCAGCATTCATTTTGGCACCATTCTGATTGTTACCTGGTGTTAACAGCTTAAAACTAATGATACCAGGAAGTGGAACCTAGTTCCACCACAGCTGCGCATACAGGAATACCAGTCGATATGAAGATCTCTGCAGTCCATGGCATACTAGACGCTTATAAATCTCACAATGGGCCCGCATTCCAGAGTTCTGGAATCTGGCAATTCATGGAGGAATATCGTGTACAAAATAAACTTGCTGGCTTCGAGCAAACAAGAATCTGAGAGACTCATGTATGTGAACAACAATGATTATTGTCTGTGAGTTCTTCATGAACTTCAGTTAGATAGTTGCACAACCTGTCCTATTTCCCAGCCGCAACCTGCCTTTTAATAGCCTCCTAACAGAACCAGGCCCCATAGCCAACCATAATAGCCATTGCCCTAGCTAGGCTAATCGGAGGTGTCGAACAGCTACTCACCTGAACCCACACAAAAACCCAGCCACCTAAATGAGCAGAAACTACACCCGGTGAATCACCAACTTGGAACCCTCCGAACAGGACCGAGTTGACCCTACAACATCAACCAAAGGACCCCTAAGATAAACACCAAAAACCACATTGGAGCCACAAAGTTAATACCAGTAAATGGCCAAACCGCTAGGGTTTACAACCACTGGTTCGACAACCACAACCCAAGGACCCTCAAAATAAACACCAAAAACCACATCAGAGGCACAAAGGAAATACCAGTAAATAACCAAACTGAGAGGGTTAAAACCCCTGGTTCAACAACCTCACCAACTACAAGCAACAACTAACCACAGCCAGCGAAGACTGAATCCTAAGGACCAGGAAACATACCAATCCAAAGAGGGCGCCCACTCAAAGGAATCCAACCCACAACCCAAACACCATGCCTCGCCATAAGAAAGACAACAGAAATAATAAGGAATCCTCAGCCGCGCTGGAATGTGCCGACCAGCAAGATGACAACTCCAAAAAACTGGGTGAATAAAAAGCCAGACGGCCCGAGGACACATACAACGAACAGAGCAAGACAGACTACATCACTTGCTACCTATCCACATATGATTGCTTGGTAAGTAAAGACGGTCACCAACCGCAAACCCATGGCCAAGAAGCAAAAAAGATACAGACCCCACCGAAATGCCAAATGCAACACGACAATTGATAAACCACCGCAACCCGACCTACACCATTGACAATACTCCAACTAGAAGCATGGACAAATTGTAATCCATTAGCTGCTACACATCCCACATCACTAAAGACTGGAACAAAGGATGGGCCCCAACACAACTCACCAGCCGGAACAAACCAAAACCAACGAACCCTGCCATCAACCTAGTAACCAGCAACGGAAACTCAACCGACAACACACCAAACTGAACCAACAATACAAACAGCAACCCAAAAGGAAAATCAAACAAACTACAATGCAGCCTTCTCAACGTTAGATCCATGGCAAACACTCAATAGAGATCCAAGTGAAGGAGGCACAGACGTGCTCTTTATTACAGGCACTTGGTTATCGGACAACTACAAAGAATTGCGAACTAAGCCACACAACTTTAAATTAATACACTCCAACAGAGAATACCAAAGAGGAGGAGGAATCACAATCATACACAAAGAACACATCCAAGTGTGTCAACTCAAGCCAACTGATGTAGAAGCCTGTGAATCCCTCCTCATCAAGACCGAACTCAACGACCAAACCAACTTAGTATTCTTCCTGACCACCATCTTACAACCACAACTTTGCCATTTTATCAACCTACCATGACAACCTAGTCATGCTGGAGGCTTCAACACCTTTTATTTATTTATGTATTTATTTATTTATTTATTTATTTATATAGCGCTCCTTACCCAAAGGTATCTAGGCGCAAGCTTACAAGTTACAATTAAAGTGTAGGTGGTTTCATATACATTTAAACAAAGTACATATGGCAATGAAAGTGACAGATTATAATACAACAGAGTAATACAGATATGATAAGAGGTATGTTTATGTTACAATGCTAAGCATGCGTCCAGAGCAGAGGTATGTTCCGTTCCCTGCATGTGTCTATAATCTTGCACTTGAACCATTCTTATTCTTGTAAGAATAGCCATGTTTTCAGTCTTTTTCGGAAAGGCCCAGTAGGCTGGCCGGTTCTGAGCTCTGATGGCAAGGCACTCCATAGTTTGGAAGCTAAAATTGGGAAGCTCTTACCCCCTGCTTTTTCTAGTTTGTGTCTAGGTATCATAAGTTGGTTGACCCGAGAAGCTCTAGTAGGTCTGTTAGATTGGTTCTTAAATAACTTGCAGTTTAGGTATTTAGGGGCTTTCTTTGCAAGGCACTTGTGGGTTACTGATAATGTTTTGAAGGCGATCCTGTTCTTCACTGAGAGCCAAGGGACCTTTTGTCTAGTAGCGGTAATGTGGCTTGCTTTAGGAATGTTAAGAGCAGCTCTTAAAACATTGTTCTGTAACACTTGTAGTCTGTTTAGGTTAAGGCAACTAGTGCCAATATATAAGGCATTGCAGTAGTCCAATCTCAATAATATAAGGGCTCTAGCCAGGGTGATGCAACTATAAGCAGATAGGAATGGCCTGCAAGCGGTAATACATTTTGCTGTATAGGGCACCGAAGAAAGAAAACTAAACTACAGCGGACTCCTGGAAACATTGCATTTCAAGCAAATAGTAAATGAATAAACCCACAACGCCGGACACTCCTTGAACAAAATGTTCTGCAAAGAAGGACTGTGCGCCTCTGTGCCACCTACACCGATGGTATGGAGAGACCATTACTTGATACCATTCTACATCACACTCCAAACCCGCCCACCGGCCGGAAAAGCAGTACTCCTTGTCAACAAGAAAAGAAACTGGAAGAACCTCGACCTGAAGGCCTTAACAAACTTACTAGACTCAACCCTTCCAAGCAGTACCGAACCCACCAAAACAACCGTAGACGCAGCAGAAACCACACTCAACACCTGGATCACCAAGGCCATAGACCACCTGGCACCAGCAAAACAATTCAAAGAAACACCAAAACAAAAACTGCCAGCAAAATGGTTCACAGAAGAACTGAAAGAACTAACAACCGCAAAATGGAAAAAAGAATGGAGAGAACAATACAACCGACAAGACAAAATAAAATACCAAAGACAGCTCAAACTATATAAATCAACTGTCCTCAAAGCAAAAAAATACTATTACGCAACAAGAATAGAATCGACAAACAATCCAAAGAAAGAACCTTTCAAAATCATCAAAGAGATAAAAAAAAACGAATCTTGCAAGAATTCCAGCATCTCGACACAAGCACTTTGTGACAACATCATCAACCACCTGAGATCAAAAAAAGATACAATCCAGCAGACCATCAACACAACCCAAGCTAATACAACCACAAACGCAGAACCACAGACACCGGGCGACACAGACTACAGAAAAACTCACCTGCCTAGAACCAATCACAGAAGAAACCTTTGCCACACTGATCAAGGACACCAACCTTGCAGGATCCCCAAGGGACCACCAACATCTTCAAAGGAATCCTCAACCACAGAACCCTGGCGACACACTTTCGGAACCTAATGAATCTATCACTCAAAAGAGGAATCATACCCTCCGCCTTCAAATCAGCATGCACCAAACCACTGATAAAAGGGAATCAGAAAGCCCAGAAGACCCGAGCAAATGCAGACCGGCATCCAATCTTCCCTACCCAGTGAAGATCCTGGAGAACCATGTGTACAAGATCCTACTTAAATACGTCAAAACAAACAGAATACTCGACCGGTCACAAGTTGGCTTCAGACCAATGAGGGGAACAGAATCAGCGCTCCTATCGATATGGGACGACCTGAAAATAAACAAAGGCGACACTGCCCAATCGACCCTCATACTATTGGACATATCAGCGGCTGTCGACACATTCAGCCACGCAACACTTATAAAAAGACTAATGGAATGTCGCATACAGGAATCCGAATTGGCTAACCCTATTCCCAAGAAACCGAACCAAAAGAACCTACCTACCACCTTTCACCTAAAACACCCAAAATATATCCTGCATAGTCCCTCTGGGATCCAGCCTCTCCTCTGCTTTTCAACATCGACATGTGCCCACTGATGAAAATCATTCAAACCAACGGACTGACTGCCTAAAACTACGCAGATGACACACAACTGATTGTGAAAACAAACAGAACCCAGGAACAAAAGAACAAAAGAACTGCCTCAACAACTGCCTCACAGACATCTACAACTGCATGACAACGAACAACCTTGATCTGAACTCGGCAAAAACTGATTTTAGTTTTACTATTTATTTCGGAGTTCGGAGACAAGTTTAGTCTCCCGCAGAACTCCTTGTGTTTGGACCCCTGTGAGGAGCTGCTGCTACGGTTCTTGTTTCTGCGTGCTGTTCCTTTAATTCCTTGGACCAGCCTACAAAAACTACGTGCAAGCGCGGAGCGTGGCGCAGAGTTCGAAGATGAGTTCAGTCTCACGCAGTCCACTGCACGTCTGCCAGAGCCGCCTGCACGCCAGGCCGCCTCTGTTAACAGCCCGAGCCGCTGATTAATCAGTGCAATATGGTGACTGTGACTGTGAAGGAGGGCCCGCAGACTCGGCATAAATCATTGCTATCCTGAAGGAAGCTGCCTCAGAGACTATCTAAGGAGGTAAGCTTGGTCGACTTGTCTGTTCCAAATGACTCAATTGTTTCTATTGACAATATAGATAACATAGACAATACGGGTGACTTGGAGGCTGCCAGTCGATCATTGAGAGGCATAGTGCCTTCGCTAGCCTCTTTGTCCCAGACAGCATTGGGTCACCTTTCCATGGGAAATATACACACTGGAAAGGAATGCAGTTTAATTCATCAACGTGTGTGCTCTGAAAGCTCTGAAAGCCGCCCAGTTGAACTGGATACTGTATTTTCACCTTTGGTGTACATTGATGCCAGTGAGGTCGCCTTAATTTCCCCCTTTGAATTAACTGACTCCGACCTTTTAGCAATCAACATTCCAAACATCTTATCTCAGACAAAAGTGCTGTTGCTTCCCCCCCGGTTGAAAAAAGAAGCCTCGGAGCGCAGTTTGCATCTTCATCTCGAATGCCTTCCAACGCAAAAATAAAAACACGCTGGTGCCTCTAACCGCACATGGCACAAAGAAGGCTGGCAGTCTTAAATCTGGGGGGGGAAGTGTACCGACTCCTTGCCGACTCTAAGTGCAGTTGAAAATGCCTCAGTTGAGGGAAAAGACTCTAGCCAAACGGCTCTACCTGAAACAGACGCAACAAATGCCTTATACACCCTGCCGCTCCAAAAGTTGCAGGATACTCCCAAAAGTATGACATTGATTGAAACTGCTTCTACCGAACTTTCAGGGCGTGAAGCGAGGTTGGCTGCAAGGTTAAAAGCCAACTTTTTGGCAACCTATGAACGTCTAAATGACAGTTTTCGGCAAAATCAAACGGCACACACAAACAGAAAGGAAGCCGCCGATTACAACTCATTAGGGAACTTAGCCTGTAAAATATCAAATAGATCTGAGGGATCGACGTCAGTCTTGAACAACTCTATACATCAAAGATCTTATGGAAATTTGGAGTCTTTAGGCACTAAGGACGTAGAGACGAGGGCCGTAATGAGTAACTCGAAGCTGGCTGGCCTGCCAAAGGAAAAGAGTGCCTCCGCCAGAGCGAAACAGGTGGCCGCAGAAGAAGAAAGACATGAACATCCCTCTAAAAGCTCCCTTTCCACGGCAGCAGGAATTCAAATCCATAATAATGTTTTGGCTGCAACATCGATTGCCTTACTGCCATTTATGAAACTGTATGAATCTCTGCATGACGCCGTGTGTGACCAGATGTCTCTTTTGGCTGCTGTAAACGCAAAGATCTCAACGCTTGAATCCTTCTCGCAAGCAATTGTTCACAGATTAGATAGCGAAGCCGAGACATCCTTAAAATGGCAAAGTAGATTATGTGATCTTGCTCGTCAGGTAAATGGAGATAAATCGTCTCTAACTGATGCAGTAATTGAGTGCACAAAATGGATGCGTCATAATATTCCAACAAAAATAAGAATGGGAAGCGGAGGGCTTGACGATCTGCCCAGGAAAATACCAATGCCAGAAGTAACAACTGGAAAGTCTGGTCCGGTCCCAAAATCCTCCCTTGTGCCTACAGGATTGATTGGCTGTAGTACGGTCCCAGTGTGTCCAGTTGATGGGCCAACGGAAACCGAAAAGAACGTCCTTGTAGTACGGGACACGGGCATGAAGACATGCGAAGCAAGCGAGAGCCAAATGCCGCGTGCACAGAACACCTCCTTGTTCCAGCAGGAAGCACCCGACCATATCAGCAATGGCATTGAGCTGGCAGCAACGTCGGAGCCAGAGCAAATACTTGGGGGTCGGCCACTAGTGCAAGGGGTGGCGAAAGTTGTCTCAGGTAATCTAACAGAGATACTTTCGTTTGGGATATTCAACAAATCCACAACGACAGAGAAAGTGAGTGAAAATCAACCCCTGAAAAAAAAGAGCGGTGAAAAAAAAAATCTCAGACACGTCCGATCCAGAGGCAAGTAGCCAAACGTGCTCGTACAACGGGCAGTAAAAAATTCATACGGAATCTTTCAACGCCGCCACATCCGTCCATGTTGCTCCGTTCTGCGAAGTCAAAGGAGGCTCCAAGTAATTCCAAACATGAAGCTGAAACATTGACGGCGCGTCATCACTGCCTAAAGAGAGCAAGGGCAAGTTCAGAGTGTGACGACGACGAAATATCTGAGTCATCCATCAATTTATGTGAATTTTCAACATATTCAATTGACGATGAAGAGGCAAATGCAGTTGCTGTTTTCAGGTGTCTTGGGAAAGGCCAAAGATTCTCATCCCCGGTTGGATGCTCCGAGGACGATCCCATCACAAGCAAGTGGTACAGCAATCAAAAAAAACAAAAAAAAAAATAAAGATGTTCCTACCTTTGTCCACAAACAAGGAAAAAAATGAGCGGACTAGTAAATTGCCAGTTGCTTCTGCTCGGCTAAATACCATATGTGGCAAACTAAATCCGAAATTAACAAGAGCGCAAGCCGAAAAACAGAACAGAGTTTCTAAAATGAAGATCACAAAATCAAATGCCTCAACTGACAAAGGTCCTTGGAAAATACAAATCAAAAATGCTTTGCCAGAACAAAAAGAGGGAAATCTGAACCAACGGAACATATTAAAACTTTTACAGTGCATCCCAACTCTGCGAGCTACCAAATCAGATGACATAGCGGTAGTTGAGTACATGTCTGAGGACCATCTGGATTGGGTCAACTTACACCTCAAATCGAGAACGCTAAGGTTAGCCGTAAAGGATGCTGCTGATGACTTTCTGTTCTTCGGTTTTGAAGTATTGAGTGCCAACGACCATGACGAAGAAAGCACACCCTCCCCATTTGTGGAACAAACCGAGAATGAAAAACGAAGAAAAGAACTGTGTGCTCAGATGAGGATAAAGCGCTCACCATGCCCAAAGGACGATAGTCAAGCTGGTCAATAGCTCAGCGTTGATCGCTCGGATGGCAATAATCAGTTATTATCATGGAACACCCAAGGTTTTTCCCACCTTTTTGATGAAAAATGGAAATTAGCAGACCAAACCTCTATCATATGTCTACAAGAAACATGGCTGCGTGAATGTCCGGCGTGTGATGGCTATACAGTTCTTCTCAACCCGGCTGGAAAGAATGTATATGCCCGCCCTTTCTCTGGTTTGATAACAATGATAAAAAACACAGATGAATGGAAGATCCTATCGACCAAGAATCCAAACATGTTTGTACAAGTAACGACAATTCAAAATTGTAGGACTACAAACCCTTGCTGCCATGTGATATTGATAGTCAACATTTATTGGAACCCTGCAATGATCTCACAATCAACATTCATTGCAGTGGTTGTGTCTGCAGTTGACGAATGTGTACTATCATATAATGATCCTGTAATTCTAATATGTGGAGACTTTAACTATGCCTGGGTGAACAGGCCAGTGATAAAAAGTATAACATCTGGATCAAGGAGCAATGTTCAGATACAGGACCGTGGTGCACGATGGTCCAAGGAGATGGCCCTTAGAGACTGCTCTATGCTGAATGGTTGTATACGTGGAGACATCCCCCCAGGTTTTACCTGGAAGCGAGGCGAATCCATGAAGACACTCAATTACATCTGGGTGTCTAGGAACTTTTTAGCCCAAGTAACAGCCCTAAAAGTCATAAAGACAGAAAAGAGCGACCACGACGCCTTGATGTTATACTGGCTGAAAACTCCAAAAAAAGCTTCGATAAAATACTCAGAGAGGATCACCATAAACAATGGAGCAAACAGATTACGCCTGAATGCACCTCAGTTGGCACTGATGAAAACTAGCTTTGCCAATGCAAACTTAACTACTTCGAGGATAAACTATACACTGTTACTACATCAATTCAAAGTGAGGAGCAAAACCAGAATGGGGAACGATGTCGAAGCAAAACATACTTTTAATCCGATAATAAGACGAGAAAAGAAAAAACTTCGGAATGACATAAGGCTCCTAAAAAAAGATATCTCTCCTAGTGCCAGCAAGCAAATCCAAAAACGAAGACAGCGCTACCGAAACTGGATGAAATCCTTTAATTTGAGTCGGGTACAAGACCAAGCCGAACATATGCTTAAACTAATCTTGCAAAAAGATAGCAGACATATATGGGAGATCATCAATACCGGTAGCATCAAACAACCCTACTCAATGTCAAATGGAGTAACCGGGGCAAGCTGGGTGGAGCATTTTATGAATATATTTGACAACCACAACTGTATTGAGGTTTCCCCATTATCTCTAACTGATGGAAGATGGAATGTGGCAGACTCAGAGGAAGATATTGAACGAGCGATTCAGAAGTTAAAGTCCTCAAGGGCAGCTGGTCCTGATGGTATATCAAATATCATGTTGAAAACTCACAGCTCCGATTGGGCCAACCTGATGAGCATCCTTTTTGAAAGAATTGCACTGGAAAGAAAAATGCCTGAATCCTGGTCTAAGGCAGTAGTCGTACCGATATTTAAAAAGGGTAATCGGGATGATCCCAACAACTATCGCCCGATTGCCCTTTTGGATACTATTGGAAAGGTATTTGGTTCCTTTCTCCAGAAACGACTTGCCCGCTGGGCCGAAGAGGTCGCAGCGGTTGACCAACGACAAACCGGCTTTACAAAAGGAGTGGGGGTTGAGCTCAATTTGGTCCTTCTGAATTGCCTAAAACTAGACACGTTGAGGTGGAAAATAAAACTGTACATCGCCTTCATTGATCTGAGTCAGGCATTCGACAGTATCAACCGTAACCTTTTGTGGAAGAAACTGCACGGTTGGAATTGTCCAAGTGAGTTGCTGTCTCCACTGATTGCGTTACACTCTAAGACATCCATCAGAGTTCGGCTAAATGAGCAAGGCGAATTATCTGATGAGATTCTCATAAAACGAGGAGTGAAGCAGGGTTGCCCTTTAGCAGCCCAACCATTTAAGCTCTTTATCTCTGACCTGCCACTATCATTAAACAATCTAAGGATTTTCCCCCTGTAGTAAATGGGCAAAAGATAAGTTGGGCTATCTACGCCGATGACATCGTTCTTATGGATTTCACTCCAATTGGATTGCAGCGACTGCTGAATGCGCTACAACATTATTGTATGCAAAATGACCTACAAATCAATATCAAACAGTCAAAAATTGTTGTGGTTGGTCAAAGCAAACTAAAGAGATGAAGAAAATTTGCCTGGAAGATAAACGATGAACTTCTCGAGACAACAGAGAGTATTCGATACTTAGGTGTTTTGTTTAACACCTCAATACGAGAGTGGGATTGGTCACAAGACCTGGTGGCCCGTATGAAAATGTTTGCATTGCAAGGGGCAAAACTGCATGCAGCATATGGAAAATTTACTTTGAAGCCAGTCCTAACATTTTATCTTCAAAAAGTAGTTCCTGCAATAACCTTTGGAAGCGAAACAAGCTGGAACATGCCACAAGATCTGTGGGACAAGCTTGAAGGGAAATTCTGGCGCAAAGTCTTGAGATTACCAAACAGCTCTCCAATGGTGGCGATAAGTTATGTTATGTATAGAGTCCCTTTACGGATCCGTTTTGTGGAAATCAATTTCCATCTTAAGGAAAATGCAGCTGGAGACAGCAGTAAAACCATATGAAATTTTGCCTCAGCACCAGAGCATCCATCTACCTTTCTATTGAAGGGATGGGAGAAAAAACTTCTTCTCTTACTAGACAATGCTGGCGTTTCTTTTGAGACAGTACTATTACGACCTCAAGTTGCAAAAAAGAAAATCCGACTACAAAATTGGATAAGAAATGAAGAATGCCGAAACAAACTGGCATCCTCTTTGGACCTTGGAAGCACTTTAAACAAACTTGACGCAATTCCCAAATACTTGGAGAAATTTCCATCATGCTATCATCGGAACATGTTCCTGCGACTGCGACTCAACCTATATAAAACAAGGGAGATACAGCTGCTGAGGCGCGATCCGCTTACACAGTGCCGGTTCTGTAAGCATGGGTCAGAATCTGTGAAGCATCTAATCCTGGATTGCAAAGCAATCACAACACAGCGTAGTTTACATCTAGCACGCTTTGCACCCTTGTCGGGAAACATTATTATATTAAAAAAAGACAGTTACAAGGGCGCATGGTGGTGTTACCTGATTGCAGGATACAACACTCAGTTGACTTGTGCAATAATAAACTTTATGGATGCCCTGAAGATAAACATCACGGAGTGACATTTTTGATCTCATCTAACGAAGGAAGGAATTGGAATTGTAAATGTAACAAAATGTTTTTCTTTCTTTTTAATCAAACTAGTGTTACAATAAAAATAAAAAAATAAAAATAAAAATAAATTTATTTAACTTTTATTACTTTTTTAATGGTCAAAAAAAGATCTTTTACACTATTAATAAAACATTAATGAATACATAGGAAATACATAGCAAAATAAAATATCATGGAATACAAACATTTCGAATAATAATATCATAAAATCAATTAGGATATAAATTCATACTTACGTTTCACCTAGGACTGTACATTTACATACTTCTTCCCTCCACAATGTGACAGCTATGGATATCAGCTATGGATATCAGCTGTGGATATCAGCTATGTATAGCAGCTATAGATATCAGTCTGAGAGTCCATTCTCGTTTTTTTCACTCGCGCCATATGTGATACGCTGCAGAAGTCACTACCAGTGACTCAGCTCCATAGATGGTACTCCAAAACTGATCAGTGCGATATGTAGCAAATTTGGGGTAACCCTTCTCGTATGCTTCAACATATTTAGGACAGTGGGTCCATAAGTGACGCGAAGATGCAATTCCCCTTTTACAAAAATGACAAAGACGCTCTTCCTGTCTTATACCAGTGAAAGCCCCCCTATTTTCTAATACCGGAAAGATTTCTAAGCGCAGGGATACAATAAATTGAACCAAAGTAGGAGAGAGCGATTTAATTAAATCATTCCGCGGAGCGTCTGAGAACATTTCTTGGCAAGAAGAGAGGGCATATTTACGAGTCATTGCCAGGTAAGCTAGAGACTAGATGCAATTGTAATGTTTCGACTTCCTTTCAAGGCCAGATGTGTATAGTGTTTTCGGGCAATCCTCCCAAACCAATATTCAATCAATGACTTTCAGCCAGTTTCTCCATTTCCCCGTAGCAGATACTGCGAGAGCATCAATGCTTATGGCGTAGTGCGATGCTCAATAGGTTACCTTTATCGGGATCGCTAAAGCATATTGAGGCCCACAATGTACACACAGCCACTCCCCATAATGAACTTAGTGATTGCAATGCTAGTTCCAATCTAATGGCCTCAATTGGTACAGCTTTCGGAAGACCAAGTAGAGAGCGCAATATTTTATCCGCTGTTAAGATGCGGGTTGCAAAGGATACACTTGGTCTGTAGGTTAGTTCATGTGGTTTATTCAAGTACATCAGGTCATCAGGTTCCTTCAGGTTACATCAAAGGAGCTAGGAAGATCTTGTGGAAAGCGCACTGGATCCCGCCAGCCAGGCTACATCTTCATCTGGATCAGAACTCCACCCACACAACATTCTTCTCAGGCACACATGGTTCACGCTGACAATCCACGATGACATCATCACTCACATGGACATGCATACAGGGACCAGGACCAGACATAACACACCTCCCTCTGATCACCATGTGAAATACAGAAAAATGAGCACCATTCAACCAACTCCAAGACTGAATATTCCTCACCCAGAGATAGAAGCACCCAACCACACGTAAGTAACTTGCTACAGTGGGCAGCACCACAACCAATACATTCCAAACTATCAAGAATAGCATGACTCCTCCCATCTATTCCTGCCACAAATGGACATCTAGGTTGCCACCTTAGAGAACTAACCTGCCCCTCATTAGCTACCAAACAGCGTTCCTACACCACCTGTAACATACAAGACACCTTCCATCCATCTCTGCCATTGATGGACCTCCAGACTGCCACTCCGGGGCACTACCTTGCCCCTAAATGGGCTGGCACGCTGGCCCTTCTGTGCCATCAAGGTACTAAGCTAATTTGCAGAGGCAACAACTATCTCCATCCTACTCAACTGACACAAAACTCGAGGCTACCACAATCACTCATACATACACACATGTGCAATCAGCCGAATGGGAGCAGCTACAGTGGGGACTACTACCACACAGCGCAAAGCCTACTTACAACCAATCTTAATTTGCTGGCCAGCCAATATTAAGACCCATCAAAAGCAAAAACAGGTACCAACCCAAACTCCCATAGGAAGATGTGAAAAGAGTCACAAGAGATCGAACTGTGCACACAGAACCCAGATAATGGGATGGCACGGTGTATCTTATTGTCCAATGAAAGAATTTTACAAGGCAACCCATGACTTAACTCCTCAAACACTTCATAATCACCAAATCACCTCCAAAAGTCATGAAACACCTTCAAATCCATAACTCTAAAACTGGCAGGCGGGTGTCAACTCTGAGTTACCTACTTCAACACATCACATCTTCTCTAATTTGTGTGAAACTCCATACATTCAATAATGCACCACATGAAGCTGCAACTTTGCTATTAACTCTGAATTGCGTACTTCACAACATCCACACTGCATATCCCTCCATGACTTCAACCTAATGAAGATATTGTGTTGAACACTACTTATCACCCACACAACATTGTACTAATCCCTCGCATCTGTGTGATGCATTGTAATATAACCTCACAACACTCAAAAAAGAATAAAATATGATGCTTGATATTAATTCAATCATGTTGTACAACCGTTATTTGCTTTAGAGGTTGTTTGTATTAGGTGACCTTGTTTATCTTAAGGGTACACATGTGAATGTTGTGAGGTTATATAGGTCCTTCCTTTATTGTTGATGGAATGTATTGTATACCCACTCAATAGGAAGGATCAACACCGCAATGCGGGGCTACCCCTTGTAGAAATGCATTGTAATATTTACACAGTGTCATAACAATAAATGAAAGTCCCCAAAAGTAATTTATGATATGATAGGTTATTTACAACGTGCCCGGGAATCAAACCTGTGTTGTTCTGTGTGGTTTTGCTTTCAAGGCGAGCATGTTGCCCCTGTGCTATCCTCCTGAGACAATTCCTGCAATTCCTCAAAAGGTAAAGTCTAAAGCCTCTCACTTGATATCCTGCTGGCAAGTAACATAAAACAAAATCACTAACCAGCCAGTACCGTACCAGTACATCTAATTGATTGTCCAATACTCCCTTATTGCAGCTGCTTAGTAGGGAGGTTCCTCAAATTTCTCAGCGGTGAACTCTAAATGCGCACATTGCTATACTATCACAAGGGAATTTACTTAACCTCCCCTGCTGCAGACACCACACACGACTTTGCTGCAGCGTTCACTTGACAATAGACAATCTTAACAAGTCACTCTACACACACAACAACGCACCAGTCACTTCCACACGCTTCTGTTACTACTGCCATTCACACAATTGAATAACTGTTTGTTTAGACATGGGGGTATCATTTAACATTTCCGTACGACCTCCTCCCGGCATCCTACTAAAACAACCTGCGTATACATCGATAAACATTATCTAATCCTGAACAGCTTCCCAGGTATATTGCAATAAGCATGACCACTTGTATTATGCATTCCAATGGGATCTTATGATGAAGACAGCTAGTGCCAGAGCTAAATCTCTGCGTTAAACAAATGCTGCCACTAGTTACACATCTGGAGGCGCTTCTCTGACATTGAAACCCTGCCTTCGTTATACATGCAATCTCGTAGTATCAGCTTCAATTTGTTTTTCTTAAGAGCCGACATGTTGTCATGATGCTCACTACACACGCCAGGGTCCGTTACTCTGAAGACCTCGACGCCTGCATGCATCAAGGTCCCTTACTCAGCAGACCTTTTATCATAACTGTTCGCAATGTCATCCGTCTCACCAGGAATATGAATGATGGAGGGGTTCTGACTCCACCAACCCCTACACCACCACGCTGATGTCACCATTGTGGTAAAGGACGTGGCGGGGGAAGAAACCTCCAGGCGCCAACCGCCGCAATGGTTGACGTGGCAACCCTGGGCAAAATCTAGTCCTGTGACACACTCAGCAACCCTGGCCCAAATCCTGTCCTGTGAAACACTCAGCAACCCTGGGACAAATCCAGTCCTGTGACACACTCAGCAACCCTTAGCCATATACAGTCCTGTGAAGCACTCAGCAACCCTGGGCTAAATCCAATCCTGTAAAACACTCAGCAACCCTTGGGACAAATCCAGTCCTGTGCCACACTCTGCAACCCTGGGCCAAATCCACTCCTGTGACACACTCAGCAACCGTGGGCCAAATCCAGTCCTGTGTCACACTCAGCTACCCTGGGCCAAATGCAGTCCTGTGACCCACTCAGCAACCCAGGGCCAAATCCAGTCCTGTGACACACTCAGCAACCCTGGGCCAAATCCAGTCCTGTGACACACTCAGCTATCCTGGGCCAAATCCAGTCCTGTGACACACTCAGCAGCCCTGGGACAAATCCACTCCTGTGACACGCTCAGCAACCGTGGGCCAAATCCAGTCCTGTGTCACACACAGCTACCCTGGGCCAAATCCAGTCCTGTGACCCACTCAGCAACCCAGGGCCAAATCCAGTCCTGTAACACACTCAGCAACCCTGGGACAAATCCAGTCCTGTGACACACTCAGCAACCCTGGGCCAAATCCAGTCCTGAGACACACTCAGCAACCCTGGGCCAAATCCAGTCCTGAGACACACTCAGCAACCCTGGGACAAATCCAGTCCTGTGACACACTCAGCAACCCTGGGCCAAATCCAGTCCTGTCAAACACTCAGCAACCCTGGGACAAATCCGGTCCTGTGACAGACTCAGCAACCCTGGGCCAAATACAGTCCTGTGACACACTCAGCAACCCTGGGCCAAATCCAGTCCTGAGACACACTCAGCAACCCTGGGACAAATCCGGTCCTGTGACTCACTCAGCAACCCTGGGCCAAATACAGTCCTGTGACACACTCAGCAACCCTGGGCCAAATCCAGTCCTGTGACCCACTCTGCAACCCTGGGCCAAATCCACTCCTGTGACACACTCAGCAACCCAGGGCCTAATCCAGTCCCTTGACACACTCAGCAACCCAGGGCCTAATCCAGTCCTGTGACGCACTCAGGAACTCTGGGCCAAATCCAGTCCTGTGACACACTCAGCAGCCCTGGGACAAATCCACTCCTGTGACACACTCAGCAACCATGGGCCAAATCCAGTCCTGTGTCACACTCAGCTACCCTGGGCCAAATCCAGTCCTGTGACCCACTCAGCAACCCAGGGCCAAATCCAGTCCTGTAACACACTCAGCAACCCTGGGACAAATCCAGTCCTGTGACACACTCAGCAACCCTGGGCCAAATCCAGTCCTGAGACACACTCAGCAACCCTGGGCCAAATCCAGTCCTGAGACACACTCAGCAACCCTGGGACAAATCCGGTCCTGTGACACACTCAGCAACCCTGGGCCAAATCCAGTCCTGTCAAACACTCAGCAACCCTGGGACAAATCCGGTCCTGTGACACACTCAGCAACCCTGGGCCAAATACAGTCCTGTGACACACTCAGCAACCCTGGGCCAAATCCAGTCCTGAGACACACTCAGCAACCCTGGGCCAAATCCAGTCCTGTCAAACACTCAGCAACCCTGGGACAAATCCGGTCCTGTGACACACTCAGCAACCCTGGGCCAAATCCAGTCCTATCAAACACTCAGCAACCCTAGGACAAATCCGGTCCTGTGACACACTCAGCAACCCTGGGCCAAATACAGTCCTGTGACACACTCAGCAACCCTGGGCCAAATCCAGTCCTGTGACCCACTCTGCAACCCTGGGCCAAATCCACTCCTGTGACACACTCAGCAACCCACGGCCTAATCCAGTCCCTTGAAACACTCAGCAACCCAGGGCCTAATCCAGTCCTGTGACGCACTCAGGAACTCTGGGCCAAATCCAGTCCTGTGAAACACTCAGCAACCCTGGGACAAATCCAGTCCTGTGACACACTCAGCAACCCTGGGCCAAATCCAGTCCTGTGACACACTCAGCAACCATGAGCCAAACCCAGTCCTGTGTCACACTCAGCTACCCTGGGCCAAATCCAGTCCTGTGACCCACTCAGCAACCCAGGGCCAAATCCAGTCCTGTAACACACTCAGCAACCCAGGGCCAAATCCAGTCCTGTGACACGCTCAGCAACCCTGGGCCAAATCCAGTCCTGTGACACACTCAGCTACCCTGGGCCAAATCCAGTCCTGTGACCCACTCAGCAACCCAGGGCCAAATCCAGTCCTGTAACACACTCAGCAACCCAGGGCCAAATCCAGTCCTGTGACACACTCAGCAACCCTGGGCCAAATCCATTCCTGTGACACACTCAGCAACCCTGGCCCAAATCCAGGCCTGTGACCCACTCTGCTCCAGGGACCTGCAGCCTTGCAGAAACGAGCCTCAGGACCTCACTCCAAGAATTCTACAAGGCAACCCATGAGTTAACTCCTCAAACACTTCATAATCACCAAATCACCTCCAAATGTCATGAAACACCTTCAAATCCATAACTCTAAAATTGGCAGGCGAGTGTCCCCAACCAAACCAAAACAACTCTCAAACTGACATGTGGACAGCGTCCTGCCCACACCCAGTTGACACTACTGACGACTTTGTCAACGCAGTCATTGCACTTGCGCATAACCACTGAGTCCTCCTTTGACATCAGTGTGCAACTGGCGTCTTATCCAAAACTCCAGACTTCAACCAGGGAAAGCATCCTCGCTGGATTGTGTGCAACTCCTTGAGTTCATATGACCAAGTCACTCTATGCACACAACAACGCACCGCAACTCCACCTTACAAACCACACATTTCACACACACTGCGTGTAACAACAACTTTGCTATTAACTCTGAATTGCGTACTTCACAACATCCACACTGCATATCCCTCCATGACTTCAACCTAATGAAGATATTGTGTTGAACACTACTTATCACCCACACAACATTGTACTAATCCCTCGCATCTGTGTGATGCATTGTAATATAACCTCACAACACTCAAAAAAGAATAAAATATGATGCTTGATATTAATTCAATCATGTTGTACAACCGTTATTTGCTTTAGAGGTTGTTTGTATTAGGTGACCTTGTTTATCTTAAGGGTACACATGTGAATGTTGTGAGGTTATATAGGTCCTTCCTTTATTGTTGATGGAATGTATTGTATACCCACTCAATAGGAAAGATCAACACCGCAGTGTGGGGCTACCCCTTGTAGAAATGCATTGTAATATTTACACAGTGTCATAACAATAAATGAAAGTCCCCAAAAGTAATTTATGATATGATAGTTTATTTACAACGTGCCCGGGAATCAAACCTGTGTTGTTCTGTGTGGTTTTGCTTCCAAGGCGAGCACGTTGCCCCTGTGCTATCCTCCTGAGACAATTCCTGCAATTCCTCAAAAGGTAAAGTCTAAAGCCTCTCACTTGATATCCCGCTGGCAAGTAACATAAAACAAAATCACTAACCAGCCAGTACCGTACCAGTACATCTAATTGATTGTCCAATACTCCCTTATTGCAGCTGCTTAGTAGGGAGGTTCCTCAAATTTCTCAGCGGTGAACTCTAAATGCGCACATTGCTATACTATCACAAGGGAATTTACTTAACCTCCCCTGCTGCAGACACCACACACGACTTCGCTGCAGCGTTCACTTGACAATAGACAATCTTCACAAGTCACTCTACACACACAACAACGCACCAGTCACTTCCACGCGCTTCTGTTACTACTGCCATTCACACAATTGAATAACTGTGTGTTTAGACATGGGGGTATCATTTAACATTTCCGTACGACCTCCTCCCGGCATCCTACTAAAAAAACCTGCGTATACATCGATAAACATTATCTAATCCTGAACAGCTTCCCAGGTATATTGCAATAAGCATGACCACTTGTATTATGCATTCCAATGGGATCTTATGATGAAGACAGCAAGTGCCAGAGCTAAATCTCTGCGTTAAACAAATGCTGCCACTAGTTACACATCTGGAGGCGCTTCTCTGACATTGAAACCCTGCCTTCGTTATACATGCCATCTCGTAGTATCAGCTTCAATTTGTTTTGCTTAAGAGCCGACATGTTGTCATGATGCTCACTACACACGCCAGGGTCCGTTACTCTGAAGACCTCAACGCCTTTCTGAGGCAGTCCTGCTCGTTACTGTCAATTGCAAGTGGCGCCTCTGATAACGTTACATCCATTTCCCAAGACATTCAAGCTTGCACTGGGTTTCTCTTCCAGTCCTCTCTCTCTCAGCTTAGCTCCTCCCCCTGGGTGGTGGGATTCAACTCTGGGGGGCAGTGGGTCTCCCTCTTCCATTCTACAGTCATCAAGCTCCATTACTGAACCCCCTGCAGCAGTCATTACCATTTCACGCTCACTGATGCATTTACATGTGCCTGTTTCTCTTCATAGTTCATCCATGGGGTCCATATCTGAGACCAACTTGTCGCCACTGTTAAGATGCGGGTTGCAAAGGATACACTTGGTCTGTAGGTTAGTTCATGTGGTTTATGCAAGTACATCAGGTCATCTGGTTACATCAAAGGAGCTACGAAGATCTTGCGGAGGGCCCACTGGCTCCCACCACCTAAGCTACATCTTCATCAACTGCCTGGATCAGAACTCCAACCACACAACATTCTTCTCAGGCACACATTCCACAATGACATCACCACTCACCAAGACATGCATACAGGGACCACGACCAGACATAACAACCGCCCTCTTGGGTAGCACCTCCAGAGCATACATAGTGCCTGGCACCATTGATAATTTATATGCATTTATCTTATCCCTGATTGAACGTCCACCCTACCAATCGATTATGTTTTTCATCGCCAGCCATTTTGACCAGGCCTTAGGGGGAACCACATGAGCAAAGTCTGAAAGAGTTGGGGTAACCATCATTTGCATTCCAATGTATCTATATTCAGTCACTTGTTCCAAGCATGTACCACCCATTCACCATGTGAACTTCGAGCCCCCATATGCCCACCTGCCCACAGTCATAATCTTTGTCTTATTTATGTTGACGTGCACTCCAGTTAGGCTGGCATACTGATACAGCGCATCCAAACAATGCTCTCAACTGCAGAAATCGATGTAGGCAATCCACAACTGGACTGGCCGGCCGGCATGGGAATGCAACCGACGTAGTAAATAACCTAGGAATACTCATTCACAACAGACTATCCCTGGAACCGCAAGACAATGCAATCACCAAAAAATGGTTCTTCCTCCTAAGGCTGCTCAGAGGATTACTTCCCTACCTCTCCTTCCCTCACAGAACCTTCAAAATCATATCCATATACTCACAAGAATTGACTACACAAACAGCCTCTACATAGGAATGCCGGAAAGACTCACCAAGAAACTCCACAGAGTGCAAAATACAGCAGCCAGAATTCTATTAAGACTAAATAGAAGAGACCACATCACTCCAGCACCAAACGTCCTATACTGGTTACCAGTAAAATAAATGCACTAAATTCAAAGCACTCTGCATCGCCCTCATAGCCTTGCACAAACAAGGAGCTGAGTTCCTCCAAGAAAAGATCAGCTGGTAGAAGGGACCTAAGATCGAGCAACAACCTACAAATAGAGACCAAACATTACAAAAGAAGAAAATTCGTCAGAACAGCGTTCTTACGTCTAATCTCAAACCTCTAGAACAGCATGCCCAAAGAGTATTCAACAGATGCCGGAAGCAATAACGCCACCCCACCTCCTGCTCAGATCAATTCTATGTCACAACAACTAGACAGGGCAGCAAAAGACTGCAGACCACCCAAAATAAACATTGTAGGGATCACACCAAGCCCCATTATACAAATGGGAAATTCAGACAAGTAAACCACAAAATCTTAGTACCCCAACCGGCCCACCCACATCCAGGGCAACCGTAACCCATAACCATGGGCTGCCCGACAGAGCACCCCCCCCACTACACTTACAACTCCTGCTGCACAACCCTCAGGGAACTGAACAGACATCAGTTCTGCACCCTATTACCACAGCAAACTAGTTTCAACCACCAACCTAGGACCGTAACCACATGGGAAGTCAGCCCGGACCTGGAGAGGAGGCGTGATGGGTCGACAAATTACAACCAAGAACGTGGGTTGACACCATCAAGCGGTAACCAAAGAGTCACAACAGAGGCTCCACCAAACGGACCGACCTACTAACTCATTTCCCCTTCCTGTTCCTCCAAAATAACCAACACCGCTACACTAGACCTAGACTGGAAGGGCACACTACACATAAACACACCAAGAATCAATTCAATGTTCACACCCCACCAGCTCTCTTAGATTCTGGAAGCACACCTACAGTGAACCACCCTCCACATAGTCCATAAATGAGTCAATGACACAAGTACACAGATTGGGTAGATTTGATCAAAAAAATGTTACCTAATGGAGAAGAGACCGAATTTATTTGACTGAAAATCGAAATTTACTTTTTACTTTTTAAACCTTTTTTTTATTTGGAGGGCGACCCCTTGCTGCCTCCTTACCCCTCCCTACCCTAAATTTGACCCTTATCCCATACCCCACCTATTATGCACTACACATATACAACATTACCTACCATTTTCAGTCAAGTAAATTCGGTCACTTCTCCTTAGGTAAAATTACATTCGGTTAAATCTACGGTATTGAAAGTACACACCAAGAGACCAGATAGGCATACAGCAACATCCACCCGTGACTCTGGACCTCTTATGGATACAATCTAACCAGTGCGCACAACCCCAACCCACCCAACAACACATGACACACTAACACCAACACAAACACTGGCACAAACCCAAAACACTGTATCTTACCCAGACGGTTACAACGCACAAGGCCTCCCGGACCAACTCCTACCTGCAAACAACACTCACAGTTTCCAGTTCCTCCTGGTTTTAAACCTATTCTCCCTTCCTATCCTCACTTACCCCTCATCCCCCTATCTTGCAGAACCACACAAGCGCCTGGAGACTGCCCGTGGGTGGTAGGGTGCGCGGTATGAATCAACATAACATAACATGACGTATCGCACCACCCCGCACTCATCTATAGACGGATCAACGGCATAGGCATTTTGGGTTGCAAGGCAAGAGCAGTAATTGCGGACCATCCATCAACAGCATTATCAGTAGTTGACAATGGCAAGGTCAGGGGGATGTAGAGGACATGCAACCAGAACGAGATTGAGAGGCACCGACTGGATGACAAATGTGAAGAAGTGGGTGATGGTTTTAGAAGTGTGTGATGGTTTCCTGATACAAAATAGGCATCTGTTGCACATGTCAAACATGCGATACAAAGTCCTGCCATGGGAGATAATGGACACCAAAGGCTCCCCAGTTACAGTCGTGGGCAACTCCGTCTGTTTTAGAAAGTTCAGACGAAGCACCGAAATGCAGAAGGGTGAGATTAAAGAGAGATCTATAAAAAAGAAATCAATTTGCGAATACAACCAAATGGACATGAGAGGAATAAGTTGCTCGTCTGAGTCCCTGCCCTGAGGACAATTCCAGGATGCTAAGGTACCCTTAAAGGGCCAAATATCGAAAGAGAGACAAAGCTATAGTGTAGATGCCAGAAATACAGAACAACAAGGATAGGTGTGCTCTGACAAGGGGACCAGTCACAGTTAAAAGATAAGTATAAAGTTTTATTAGTAAATTACAAGGGTAAAAACAACCAATTAAATATTGTGGTCCACAGTACAAAACTTAAGATATACGATAAAAGACGAACTAGAACAGGGGTTACGTGACAAGCTGGATAGCTAGTAAAAAACACTGTATCAACATGAACACAAATGGGTACATATAAGACAAATAGTGTAGTACCCTACTTCAATTAGGATCAATGTGTCAAAAATGTGTAACTCTGGTTATCATACAGAGTGATATCTCGACATGTTTCTGTTCCTCAAGGTAAGTATGGAACATTCATCAGGAGGTACAGTTGTGACAACGTAACAAAGTTACAATTGGAGGGCAACAATTAACAGTGAAAATTTCATAGCATCTGTGAAGTAAAAAAACAGAAAGGCAGAGAGTCAGCTCATAAGTAGCAAATTACATCAGAAAGTTTCAAATTTCATGAACAGTGGCATCACAAAAAGAGGGGACAAGTACCTCAATTTATGCCTGTGGGTGCTCTCTACTGAAAGATAGTAGGAGGTAGAAGACCGCTGGGTCAATCCTACAAAAGATAGAAATATCTATTTAAGCGCCATAGGTAGCTTAAAGAGAAGCAGAAGATGTACCCACAACATAGCAAGTGGAGAGACAGACATGCAGACAAAGTACTCTGCACGGTAGGAGTCAAAAAGACACTATCTAAATGTGGAACTAGGGGTGGCCTGTAAGGGTGAGGCAGCAAGCGTGCTGGTAACCCCAGAAGAACTACACCAGGGACAACGTGCAGTGAGAAACCTCTCAAGGGTAACATCAGCCCAGATAGAAGATGGAGGGGAAGGCACGGGATAGCAGAATGGTGGGTAACTCGTGTCTACAGGTGGGGGGGGAGAGTGAAAGTGTGTGTATAGCGGTCACTAAATATCACCCCAACCAAGATGATAACCTCACCCAGCGACGAGTCGCCGTGGGATGCGCTCAACACAATCATACCTGCGGTCTGCCGGGCCTCCGAAGGTCCAAAGGTAGAGCAGGCAAGGCGGCTCAAATCGAAGGGTAACTTTCGTATAGCACTAAAAGGAGAAATAGAGTAGGCCGATCAAATAGTACCTGGCCATTCGTCAATATTCAGAAAAATACTGTGATCGCGTGTGTTTGGAAAAGCTGCTTACCCAGTGCTGAAAAAGTCAGCAGGAGGAAGAGTGCTCCGTGTAAATAGGAACTGACTCCGCGAGTGAATCAGAAGGCAGTGCTGAGAAAGTCCGCAGGGGGAAGAGTGCTCCGTGTAAATCGGGACTGACTCCGCGAGTGAATCAGAAGGCCCATCGCGGCCGATGCAGAGCAGGTAGTCATAGTAACTAGGAAGTCCTATTACTATGTTTGGTTAACATCGGGCGAGTGCAAGGGTAAAACACGGCGGCCATATTAGAATAACGGGTGATTGCCTGGAACACAGATATCCAATGTAACACTGTGGCGACAGGGGGAGAATCAACAAAAGATAGGACACCCTGTCAGCACTCATAATAAAGAAGAGCCCAAAGTAGTGCAAAGAGAGGCCGGTGGACTACAGAATAGAAAGTACAGAGAGGTACTGAAGTAACCTAAACAACCGGGAAGTGGGATAAACCGGTGAGCAGCGTGGAACCGGTCATAAAGAAGGAGAGAGACAGAGACATGGGAGTGGCTAGAGATTGTGCCACTCAATAGATTCATTGAGACCCATTACATCACTGTGCAAAGTGTATATCATTTTCTGCTCCATCTTCAACAGTTTCTTCTTGCGTGTTGCATAGTTAGTCCCTTTCAGGGCCATTAGTATAGTCCATTTAAAATCCTCATGGTTATGCTTGAGCAGGTTGAAATGTTTCACCATGGGAGCATTTTCAGTTCTATTCTTCAAGCAGCTCCGATGTTCCATGATTCGGGTTTTAGCTTTGCGGGTGGTCTTGCCCACATAATGCAGGCCACATATACAAGTCATCAGATAAACCACAAATTCAGTATTACAATTCGTCAGATTCTTTTGGGTCCAGAGCTTTGAAAGGCCAAGATAAATAACTTTAGTTTTGGAAGTTAATTTGCAGACACCACAAGAGCCACAGGGGTAATGCCCGGTGGCTTCAGGAAGACCCCATAGAGTAGTTAATCTAGGTTCAGGGATGTTGAGACATTTGAGTTTGCTGTTGCTAACTCTATTGCCTACAGTGATGCTCCTTTTTATACGCAAAGATAGGCAATGCCATCGCTTGGGTACTGGTTTTTAAGATTTTCCAGTTTTTCTTGATAATGTTGGTGATTTCAAAACTCTGGTCAGTAAAAGTGTTGACACAAACAATGCGATCATCTTTATGTTTGACAGGTTTGGGTTCAAGTAAAGCTTCACGATTGTTGTTAAAGGCCCTTTTTGCCGATTTTTTCACCAATTTTTTAGGGTAGCCTCTTTGTCTAAGTTTTTTACTGAGAGTAGTAGCCTCAGTATCGTATGTTTCTTTATCAGTGCTGGCCAAATGGAAGGTTATCACGTAAGTGTTTAATGTGGTGGCTAGAGTAATCCAGAAGGGAATTTTTGTCAGTAGGCTTGTGGTACGGTTTGATTTTGAGGACCCCGTTAGCATGAAAAATAGTGAGGTCTAAAAAATTGGTAGATTCGTTACTTGCAGTCATGGTGAACTGCAGGTGTGGGTTGAGATTATTAAGCCAAGTGAAAAAATTGTTAGCCTCATCTACAGTGCCTTTCCACAGTACCAAGATGTCGTCAATGTAGCAACTCCATTTAGCAATGTTGGTGCTGAAAGGGTTAAGGTTGCTGTAAATGTGGGATTTCTCAAAGGTCTCGACATAAAGATTGGCTACACTAGGAACCATGGTGGCCCCCATTGCTGTGCCCTCAATTTGCTGGTAGAATTTACCATTGAACTCGAAGTAGTTGCGTTTCAGAGCAAGTTCCACGCACCAGAGAATGAACGAGGTGGGCACCGGATCGCTATCGCCGCGAGATAAAAGTATTTCTTTGATGCCGTCTAGAGAGGCTTGTTGAGGAATGTTGGTGTAAAGTGAGACAATATCTAAGCCCAACAACAGCTGGGTAGTCGGGTCAAAGTCAAGATTTTCATGACTGTTAATGACATCCCGAGAGTCTTTTAGATAGGATTGCATAGCTTGAACATGTTCTTTCAAATAATGATCAGCAAAGGTAGAGAGAGGTTCAAGGACTGAGTTGATCCCTGCCACAATAGGCCGTCCGGGAGGATTGATGAGGGTTTTGTGCACCTTGGGTAAGCTGTAGAACGTAGGGACACTCGGTTTTTTGTTGGTAAGGAAGTCTGCTTCCTGTTTAGAAATCCACTCACGATCTTTAGCCTTGGAAACTTTGTCGGCGACGAGAAGTTGTAGTTCTAGAGTGGGATCTTGCGTGAGATAGCGATAGTAATGAGTATTGCTAAGTTGTCTTTCGCATTCTTTAATATAATCACAGCGATTAAGGATCATGATCCCTCCACTTTTATCCGCCTTCTTGATGACAATAAGCGGATTCTTAGCTAAGGATTCAAGGGCTTTGCGTTCCACATTAGAAAGGTTCTGGAAGGGTCTCTGGTGTTTATTTAAAGGGCCACCAGAAGAATTCTGATAATGCAACAGGACTATGTGGTAGATGAATAGCCTATCGCGGGTTCCGAAACTAATGATGTTAGTTGTTTACGGTTATCATTATGTTTTTGGAGAGATGCTCAGTGCCAGTCACGTGGATAACATGATGGTACACAGGTTATCTATTGAAAGCAAGAAAACACTCTAGGCGTACCCCACAAGACTGCTGTTAATAAAAGGCAAGGTGCTGCCCTTGGTACAAGACTCCATAACTGCATCCTCAATTCTGAAGGTGTGTACTCCTGTGACCATGAGGGTCACATAACTTATTCTCCATTATGCATCTATACTGTTGTATATGTGAAGAGTCAGGAATGAAACTCAGACACATGCGATTCATTATTTTGGCCATAAACGTTTATTAAACAAAAATGGGTGTGGAAAATGCCTCTCTGTCCAGGCTCTGGAGGTATTTTACCTACCAAAAACAAAACAAATTGGTCGGTCCTTTGTCGGGATGTCCAGGGCAAACTGTCCTGTGTCCAAATAACTATTCTAACCCTCACATTCTAAAAATCAACTATAAGGTGAAAAGGGACATGTCTTTGGGCTGGAAGGTGTACAAATGTTCAAAAAGTAAAATGCTTAACTCCAACTTAAATCCAGAGAGAGGTACCCTTACCCTGGATTTCCCTTCACTTAGCTTTATAATAGTTTCTTTAAGTTCCTTTAGATTAAAGATGTTTACTATACAAAACAGCTTGGCGGACAGTCTGATTCTTGACAGACGACATGGTGTGCTCTCCTGCCAGGTTTCTTCTTACTCCTTGATATCTCTCAATCACAATCTTTAGTTACTTCCTGGTGTATCCTTCTCAGGACTTTCTCATGCAATGTATTTTATGAATTGTCCAATTTGATTCTACCTTCTATACTCTCCTGCCAGGTTTATTTCATTTGAAAACATTTCTTCTCATCATCTACCAACACTTGTGACTTGCAATGCTTTGTATACTCTCCTGCCAGGACTTTTCTCATATGTATACTTCTGCACCTTGGATCTGCCGCGTATACTCTCCTGCCAGGGCTTTTCTTAAATGCAAACACGTGTTCTCTTGTACAAAACACGTATAACTTGAAATACCTGCTATACTCCTTTGTCAGGGCTTTCTCATATGTGCATAACACTTCTTCACATACACAAAACAGTTGCTATTTGAAATGCCTAGTATACTCTCCTGCCAGGGCTTTCTGATATGCGCATTGCGCACACTTGCAAACGTAACAAGTTCTTATCTTTGTTCTGCTTTGTTTCTTTAAGTAATATGTCACTTTTCATTCTTTCTCAATTACTTCATTTGCTTCTATTCGCTTTTAGTCCCATTGACGAATGCCCAGTGTCCCATCCTTCCTCAGGTGGACTCACCAGTATGCTGTAGTGGGAATGATTTCTCCTGCTGTGAACCTGCAATGGCTAGTTGGCGTCTCACTTCCTTCCTTAAGGCTCGCCGCCTCTGGTTCATGGTTCCCGTCCTTCCCGCGACTTTGGTTTGCCTATTCTGCGATGCCCTGGGCTCCAACAACCGCGAAAGCTGTTCTTTGGTACAGCTACATGCCAGGAAGCTGTCTTCCGTTCTTTGGCGCTCCTGCGGCGTAACCGTCTCTGCAGTCTCACTCTCTTGGTTTCTTCCATGAGCCGGTTGGCTCCACGGACCTCAGATTCACCTAGCAGTCCCTCAGTCAGCACTGAGAAGAATTGACCTCTCCAGCCAGGTCCTCCCTGTAAGCTGGCTTTGCTGTTTAAACGTCCCACTGCACAGTATGTGCTCACAACAACTGGAGCACGGCTTATGCTCTGGGTCTTCACTGATCTTCACAACTCGGCTCAGCTTCCTCGTGGCAGTACTTGCATCCTTAGAAGAAGGGAAGTCCATTTGTGATAACTTAAAAGAAGAATCTGGGAAGGCGTTCTTAGCAGTTTTAAATGTCCAGTTTGATGACTTTTATGTACAATTTGAAGAGGTAGTTTCAGTAGTTTGGGAGAGGGAATGAGGAGAGCTATAACAGTAGGCAATAAAGGCATGGGGAATGAAAGGGGTATCCTCAAGAGGAAAAGTGGAATACCAGGTCTCATCCAAGGCTGGCATGGCATTCCCCTGTGGGTTACCTCCCCAGATGTGGTCCTACCACCTATAGCCACCCCTATGGCCAAGATCAGGTAGCAGCTGCTGTCCCCAGGCTACATGTGGGAAGCCACCACTGGAAAAGGACTGATGTCACCATCAAATTCATCACATATACCTCTGTAATGCGCTCCATTGTGTATTTGTGTTATTGTATACCTCTGTAAAGCTCTGCATTGCTTCTCAAAGCGATGTCTGCACTCAATAAATATAATAAATATAATATTAATAATAATAATAATAATAATAATAATGTGAGTGGTTCGCTCATCGAGAGTCCGCACCTACACTCATTACACACCACTGTTAGTGCTGCAGTGGGTGCACTCTGCTTCAGTGATTCAGCTACAGGTGCACAGTGATTGCTCTCTCCGGCCCATCCCCACCTACATGGATCAGTGAATCGATGATGCAGTCATGGCCTCTGTGTGTCCCTCAGAGAGTTATACCTAAACACATAAAAAGACAGGGGGTCTGACAGTGTTTCAGGTGTTAATGTTGGCAAAAATGGTGAAAAAGTGGGCGAAATAGACTGGCATGAGGAACCCCTAACCAAGAGTGGGACTGCTGGTACAGTGCAGCCAATTGTCATATCATAAATATAGGGTCTGGTGTTCCTTCCTCTGCAGTGTTGTGGACGGTTCTTCTAGTCTTATATGGAGTGTTGTGTCCATTTCCAATGCCCCGCCCTGTATTGTTGTGTCCAGTTTTAGACTCCTCTTCTGGAGTGCTGTCTCCAGTTCTAGAGCCTGCCTCTGGAGTGTTGTGTCTTTCTTCCTTTGGAGTGCTAAGTCCACTTCTTGAAGCCTCATCTGGAGTGCTGTTTCCAGTTTTAGAGCTCTGCTCTGGAGTGTTGTGTCTAGTTGTAGAGCCCTCCTTTGGATTGTTGTGCCATTTCTGTATCTGAAGTGTTGCCTCTAGTTTGTGATACCTCGTTTGAAGTGTTGTTTCCAGTTCCAAAACCACCTTCTGGAGGCTTTTGTTCAGTTTCAGAGGCTTCCTCTGGAGTGTTGTGGGACGTTTTCAATCTCTTCCATTGAGTATTGTGCCAAATCTGGGGTGTTGTGTCTGGAATGTTACATTGAACTCTGAGACACACATATGGATAACTATGCTCAATTCTGAGATCAACATATGGAGCGAGTTGCATCATGTTCTGGGCTATGTATGGATGCAGAAGTACGAGTCTGGCACAGTGGTGGCATGTTTGTTGGCAAAGACTTTTATTCAAAGATTTAAAAGAAAGGAAAAAAAAAACACCTAGCCTTATTTTCTATGAGGGGTGCCCTAGCTCAACAAAAAGGCAGGATTCTGTTAGGATGTCTAGTCAAATAATAAGTCCACCGTCCTGTGTCAAAACCTATTTCTGTCCCTTACACTCTAGGTTAACAAAGGGAAACTGGGTGTCTCATATATCCAAAGGGAGGCTCCTTTCCATCTGGATATTAGGTCAAATGTTCAGTTCTTTGTAAAAATGCACAACAAGTGTTCCTTTGACTTAAAAGTTCTTAATGTTGGATGCTCCTCCAAAAGAAAAACACAACAGGATTACTGGGGAATCGTCTTCCCTTCTCTTTTTCCACAGGTTGTCCTACTTCATAAAACCGAATTTCCGAGTATCAAAAAGGGGTTATATTCCCCTCCTCTTTCCACAAGTCTGGTATACTCTCCTGCCAGACCTGACTGTAGAGGTTCTTCTTTCACAAACACAGTTCTAAAGTATCAGGAGGGAGCCTCTTCTCACATTCTCTTTCTTTCAGATCACAGATGCAATGTCAAGTCTGGTTCTCTAGCCTGTCAGACTTGACTGAAATAATAATGAAATGATATTTTATTTATATCGTGATCATACAAAAGTGTACCAGAGCGCGACTAGGCAAAGGGAGGGGAACAGGGAGAACAAAAACAAGGATCTTACTAGGCCCAGCGACATTAAGAGCGTGCAAGTGCATGGGAAAGGGGAAAGGGGGAAGTGCATGGAAGGGGGGAGAAGTGGAAAGTGCGGAACAGAGGAGACAACAGAATAAGTAATAATAAGTAAAATAAATAAATTAATAAAGGTGGTAAACAGTGGTAGTGCAGCCAGCAAGTGGCAAAGTGCTAGGTTAGTCAGATAGGGTGTATCTGATAAGTGCAGCAGAAAAGTGGTTGGGGGACTGTATGGGTACAAATACAGACCCCGGTGCAAGGGGTGGCCCAGAGGCATTGCAGAAGGGAGGCAGAGTGAGCAGGTACCTGGGCCCAAAGAAAAGAGGGTGTCCAGGTGCACGGTGCCGGGAGAGAAAGCAGATCAGCAGGGGAAAAGAGGGGCAAAGACAGAAGCGAAGAGGATGGTCTTGAACTGCTTCCGGAACCGGAGATGGTTCTCCTCTAGTTTCAAGATGGCAGGGAGGCTTTTCCAAAGGGAGGCCCCAGCCGAAGACAGAGATCTACCCCCAGCTCATTTTTTTGAAAAGTGACTGAGCCTGAGGGAGTTAGAAGAAGAGGAGCAAAGGACTTGAGAGGGGAGGTATTTACAGAGGGATAGTTGAAGGTATTTTGGACATCAGGCCCCAGAAACCTTGTGGAAAATGTATAGGGTTTTAAATTTAATCCTGGAATACACTGGGAGCCAATGAAGGGATTTCAGAGCTGGAGAGATACGATTTCAGGCAGGTAGATTTAGAAAGAGGCTGTTACAGTAGTCCAGCCTGGAGAGAACCAGAGCTTGAAAGACAGTGAGCTTCTGGGGGAAGGAGAAAACAGAGTACCTCTAAGGAGATGCAGTAAGAAGTTTGACTTTTTTAGAGACATCAGAGATGTGTGTGGAGAAGGAAAGTGTGGAGTCAAAGACGACCCCAAGGCTCCTAGCCTTGCAGGTAGGGGTAGGAGGCTGGCCAAGGGAGGCTGGCCAGAGTGTGAGGGGGACAGGATGGTGAAGGTGTAACAATGAGGAGGATCTCAGTCTTGTTGGCATTTAGACAAAGATTTTTGGCGGCACACCAATTCTGAATGGCGATTAGGCAATCAGAGATGAGGGAAGGAGAGGAGGTGGCTCTGGTACCACAGGTAGAGAGGGAGATAAAAGATAGGAAGGACCCAAGTTGTACCTGGGAGGGATGATCAGAGAGGAAAGAGGTCAGCCAGGCCAGAGCCTAATCGGTGATACCCAGGTTGTCACGACGATTGAGCAGGGTGGTATGGTTGACCGCTTCGAAAGCAGAGGAGAGATCAAGTAGGATGAGGACAGAGAAAATGTTAGTCAAAGTTGAAGAGCAGGTCTTCATGGATGTTCAGGAGAGCGGTTTCTGTGCTTCTGGCAGCTCTGAAGCCAGATTGGTGGTAATGGAGAGAGCCAACATAATCGGAATGTAGATTAGGCTGAGAGATGGCCAGCTTTTCCAGGAGCTTTCCGAAAAAGGGAGGAATGGAAATTGGGTGATAGTTAGCCAGACACGAAGGATCAGCTGTGGGATTCTTGAGGAGAGGATGCACAAGAGAGTGCTTCAGAAAGGGCTGGAGTGAGGGTATTGACATGGTCCTTAATGGTTTTCTAGGAACAGGAATGGACCTGTTTTGAGGAGGCTCTCATAGATCTGACTTGTCTAGCGACCTCATCAGTGGAGAAAAGAGGAACGGAGGAGAAAGAGGGTGGTACGGGGTAGGTGAAGGAGGGTATGCAGGCAAGGAAGAAGGGGAAGAGGAGGGAGAGTTGAACTGAGGGTGGACAAGATGTCCTGGGTTTTAGAGATAAAGTGAGAGACAAGGGCATTGCAAAGAGCCTGGGAGGTGAGAGGAGGGGTGGAGACTTCAGCAGGTTTGGCCAGCTCCTTACAGATTTTGAAGAGTTCGGCTGAATTCTTAGTTGCTGCAGAGACGCGGGCTTGAATGTGGATTCTCTTCTTGGTGTGGACAGAGAGTCGGTATTGCCTTTGGAGCAGGCGGCAGGCCAGTTTGTCAAAGGATGAGCGAGAAGCCCTCCATTTACTTGCGACCGACCTACACTTACGTTTAAGTGTAGCTAGGTCAGAATCAAACCAGGAATTTCACTTGGCTTTGGACTTCAAGCGGATCCTCATGACAGGGGCAAGAGCATGAAGAGTAGCAGTAATAGAGGAGTAGAGCAGAGACAGGGCTGCAAATCTTATGATTCCATAAAATATTTCTCCTTATGGCATTGGGTCCTCGACCCCTTATCTTCCCTTCTTGTATGCCTCTCTCTCGCATGTGGGGTTCAGGCCCCTCTAACTTGTCTCAGGGTCTCCCCGACTTGCTGTGCACTCTCACTCTCCTTTTCATGGGTCCCACACCCCTCTGTGTTTTCCCGATTTGTTGTGGGCCCTAACCCCTTCTTTGCGTGTTCCCTTGGTTCTTGTGGGTCCCAGACCCCTTTGTTTTGCTTTTGCAGGGCTTCCACGACTATGTATGGGTCCCAGACCCTGGTGTCCTGCTTTTGAAGGGGGCTCCCCGGCTTTGTTAGGGTCGCAGACCCTAGTGTCCTGCTTCCGCAGGGCTTCCCCAACTTCTTATGGGTCCCGGACCATGCTCTCTGGTTTCTCGCATTTTGCACCCAAGCCCGGTTTACTAATCTGCCAGGCACTGGTTTTCATCTATTTTCTTCTTACTTTCTCACAGGTATTGGCACAAAGGGAATGGGGTCCTCTGCCTTCCCGTACCCCCTCCTTGGCTCTCTCTTTCCTCCACCACCCGTTATGGTAACCCGAGTACTTTTTGTGTTGCTCGGGTAGCTTCTTGATATGATATTATGATATGGCATTTATAACACGCCTATACACAAGTGTTTCAAGGCGCGACGAGGCAAGGGAGGGGGGAACAGAGGGAAGACAGACAACGATCTTACTAGGCCAGGTGTCATTCAGATCACGCAAGTGCAAGGGAAGGGGTAAAGGGAAAAGTGCGTACAGGAAGGGAGAGGGGAAAGTGCAGCTCATGGGATAGTAGAATAAATAAGATAATCGAACGGCCAGATGGTGGCAAGTGCAAAGTAAGAGCAGACATAAGTGCTGGTAGGGGACTGAAGGAATAAAGAACAACAGTCCCCAGGTGCGGGGGTTGCCAGGGAGGCAGTGCAGGTGTGCAATTGGCATGGCCTGGACCTGAGATCAGAAAGGGTGGTCAGGTAACCAGTGCAGTTTCAACCAGGAATTCAGCAGGGGAGAGGAGGAGCGAAAGCAGAAGCAAAGAAGAAGGTTTTAAGGTGCTTCCGGAACCGGAGATGGTTCTCCTCAAGTTTCAGGGAGACAGAAAGGCTGTTCCATAGGGAGACCCCTGCCGATGAGAGCGATCTACCACCAACTCATTGCTTGGAGAAGCAACTGACCCTGAGGGAGTTGGAGGCAGATGAGCGAAGAGCACGAGAAGGAAGATAATTGGGAAGTGAGAGTTGAAGGTATTGCGGCCCCGGGCCCCAGAAGGCCTTGTGCACAATGCAAAGGGTTTTGAACTTAATCCTCGCAGCCACTAGGAGCCAGTGCAGATATTTCAGTCCTGGAGACATATGATTGCTGGGCTTGAGGCCAAGGACAAGTCTCGCCAACTCTGTCTGCCTTGACCTCTCCATGCCCCCTGCTTCAGGGCTCACCTGCTACCGTTGCTGTGCCGAGCCTATGCAAATCAGAGGTTTACGACCCCCACTAACAAAACAAGAGCGAGATAAAAGGAGACAACAACAACTATGTCTGGAAAGTCAGGGCATTTCCTGAAGGACTGCCCAGTGAAACCTCCGAGGAAGATCGTTGGAGCCACGGAAAAAGATGAAGAGAAGGAGTGTCAGTCGGGAAACTACCCTGCTCGGCAAACGTAGAGGTCAGTTTGTCGAGTGAAGAGACAGAAGCGCCAGAGGAAGAGCAGGGGATGGAGGGAGGGAGGTGATAGGAGAGTGAGGACAGGGTGTCCTTAGTTTTTGAAATGAAGTGAGAAGCCAGTGCCGTGCAGAGGGCCTGGGAAGGTACAGGAGAGGTAGAGACGGCGGCAGGATTGGCTAGTTCCTTGCAGATTTTAAAGAGTTCACCCGAGTTGTTAGATGCTGCAGAGATACAGGCTTGGATATGTGTTCTCTTCTTGGTGAGGACGGAGAGCCGGTATTGCCTTTGCAGCAGGCGTCAGGCCAGTTTGTCAGAGGATGAACATGAAGCACGCCATTTCCTCTCGGCCACCCTGCACTTCCGTTTTAGGGTGACGAGATCTGAGTCATACCAGGAGTTACACTTGGCTTTGGGCTTCAGACGGATTCTCATGACAGGGGCAGGGATATCAAGAGTATCAGATATAGAAGAGTGGAGCAAGGAGAGGGCTCCGTCAGGGTGAGAGTCAGCCAAAGGAAGAGGAGGGGGTGAGAAGGTTGTGGCGAAAGCCTCAACTGACACACGGTTCATGGGTCAGATGACCAAGAAGGTGGTTGGCAGTGATGGAGGTGGCTTGGCCTGGGGGGTAGGGAGGGTGAGCTGGGAGGATGGGAGAAAGTGATCACTCCAGGAAGGAAGTGGAGAGAGGGACAGAGAGGGGAAGGTCAGAGAGATCAGAACATCGATAGTGAGAATGGTGAGTGAGAGAGAGTCTCAGAGGTCGCGAAAGAGTCCAGAGGGGGGCCAGGAGGCATCCAGGTGGATGTTGAAGTCTCCAAGAAGGAGGAGTTGAGTGGTTGAGGCCAGGAGTGAGGATGAGAGGTCAGCCCACTCAGAGAGGAAGGAAGAAATCTGACCAGGTGGCCGATAGATAGTAGCCACAGGAAGGGAATGACTTGCAGAGAGAGAGAGCCGGCAGATGAGGCATTCAAAAGAGGAGTAGGTCTGCGTAGGGTGACAGAGGCAGGAATCCACTCAGGGAAGATAAGGGCTACACCCCCACCAGATCTGTTTGGCCTGGGCGCAGAGAGGATCTTGTAGCTGTCAGGAAGGAGCGTGTCAAAGCTGGTGACAGAGCTGGCCGCGACTCATGTCTCAGTGAGACCGAGGACATCAAGGTCAAGTTCTTCAAGAAGGCGGCAGATTTCAGAGGAATGTTTGACTGCAGAGCAAGAGTTAAGAGTGGCAATGTGGAGAAGGTTGCCATCCTAGAAGGACTTCCGGGGAGGGGTACAGATCAGAGATTCACCCTGCAGAGGTGTAGAAGGAGCCCGAAAGGGGGCAGAGAGGGAGGGGGAGGTCAAGGTAGCCGAGGAAAGGGGAGGGGGACAGCAGGAGAAGAAAGGAAGTTGATGAGGCGCAGGAAGCGTCTATCAAAGAGGTGAAGGTTGGCCTGAGGGCCTTGGACTAAGACAGTCCCATTAGAGTAAACATTAATGATGACCTTAGAGGAGTGGAAGGCAGCCAAGAGGACATCCCAACGGGTGCCACCATTAATGGGAGAAGAGGAGAAGGGAGAGAGCACAGAGACCATATGAAGGGTCCATAAGTAAGGTGAAGGCACGACAAAGAGGATGTCGGTTAGAGTTTCCTTGGAGGAGGCACTGGTGTAGGTGTCAGCGATAGGGAGGCACTATCGTACAGCTTCTTCTTGCATAGCTTCTTCCCACTGCAGGCTCCTGCATGCCTGTCAGCGGTCTCTGTGTCTCCTCGCAGCGTTTCCAGGTCTGGTCCCTCCCGGATTCAGCTTCTAGGTCTGACTGGGTAGTCCGAATCCCGGTCTCTGCTGGGCCTCCGATTCTCCAGTCTGGGCATCTGACAACACAGCGTGTGTTCGGCAAGGCTCCGACAGCCTTTTCTGCTCTCCACAGCGAGCCTCCTGCCAGCTCTCGGTTCATCCAGGGAGGAGCTGTCTCAAAGCATAGTGTGTCTTATTTTTTTATGTTTGGCTTAGACCCTGGATGACTGTACCGCATAGGTTGGTTTTGATGGCTTAGAGGAAAGAGGGGGAAGAGATGGGGTTTCTATATACGCGTTCCCTCCTGATGGTCGCCCTAATCCCACAGTGGGGCTCCCTGCCCATGTGATCCTACCCCTGTGTACCACCCCCAGGGCGACTGTTGGACTGTGGCTGCACCGCCCTGGCCACGTAAGAAGGGGCTCCCTTCTAGGGAAGAAGAGACGACATCCGAAGATTCATCGCAGCTATTTTGTTCTGTTTTGGTGGCCAGTCCTGGAGTGTTGTGCCCAGTTGTTACGCCCCATATCTGGAATAATTTCTCGGCTTCAGTGCATCAGATTGGGAGTGTTGTGTTTGAAGTGCTTCAGAGGCTGTGTCTGAAAAGCTATTTCCAGCACTGTAGACCGCATCTACAGTGTTATGTGCACCTCTAGAGGATTCAACTGGAGGACTAAGCCCAGTGATCAAGGTCACATCATCTGCAGTATTATGTTCATTCTGAAGGCTACATCAAGCACGTCGACTCCTGTTTTGGACGTTTCCTTTATTGTAGTATAGCCACCCCTGGGTATTAATTTTATTTTATGTATTTATGGAGCGCTAACATAGCTTTGAGAATCGTCACATCACTCTGCTACAATGGGTTAATAGGAATTCAAGTAAGGGGCAACAGTTACAGCAGGGCAGTAGTAATTAGGCCGACTATGGTCAGCCAGTGGGTGGGATTGCGTGTGTCTATAATGCATGAGACAATGGGGCTCATTACGACTATGCCAGTCCAGAAACAACGGTGCCACTAAGCTTACTGGCACCGTTGTTTTCGGACTGGCATATTACAGGTCTGCCTGCCGGAAGCCGCTGTGCCCAACAGGTCGGACCCTGCTGAGCACATCAGCTACGGTAGGCAGACCGTTATGGAAGCACTGGCACCGTTAATAACGTTGCCAGTGCTTGCGTGTTCCCCATTCTCATATGGGACTCTATGGGAATGAGAATTTACAATTTACTGGCACTTCACTTTCCGGACAGCCGAGGTTGTAATCCCCCGGTGTTACCGGCAAGTCAGGCGCTGGTAAATCATTACGGGTCTGGTGGCAACCTGCCGGCAGTAACGGCCTGGTTACCGGCGGACTCGTAATTGTATCCTGTTGTGGACGTTGCTCAGGGAAGGGTAAAGTGGAGAGAGGAGAGGATCACACATGCCGATATGTGTGTACACTGTAGCATTTCGGTGCGGGCGCCTTTGTGAGTGGGACCAGACTGATAGGCAAATGGATTTGTCTCCTCTGTGACGGGTACAGTGAGCTAAAACGTGGTTGTAGACCCCCCTGAGTCGAAGTAATTCCATAGAACAGGATATATGACTTGTGTTCGTTCTCAGTAGAGGGGCTCCCACACTCCTTTGTAATACTGTACCTAAGGAGGGCGGGAGGGTTGTGAGAGACATCCACCTACCAAAAGGGAAGAAACACACAGTAAGTGGCTGCATTCTTCAGTAAGCACATTCCTTCAACTGGAAATCCCAATTTCAGATTTGTGAGACTGGCATTGTATCAGAAATGACACAGACAACAGATGTAACCGTTTTGAAAACCTTTATTAAACTGTCAGGATGGATGTAATGCCTAACTTGCCTTACAGTTATGGTGGGAATAACCCTTCCTAAAGAAACAAAGGAAACGTCTACGTCTGTAATTTCAACTCAAAAGTCTGTCTGTATCAAAACCTATGCTTGCCCGCACATCTAATACAGAAATGTAGTGCAGGGATATTCTACTTAAATAGTGTTCAACATAAAGTCTGGAGTAGTCTCTAGCCCCCTTCACAAGTTCAGGATGCAGTTTTAACCACAAAGTTCAAAAAGGTGCCTAGGGTTCCCTTCCCCAAGTTTAAGCACTGCTTAACCAAATCAACAAGGTTCCAGGGGAGCTCAGGGATTCCCTTCCCCAAGCTATGAATACTGATGCTCAAAACACCACCATTCAGCATTCGTGTCTTTCAAGGTGGCTTTCACACAAATCTGTTTCGCATTCTCAAAACGCCAATGTTGTATATTACCGTATTTCAAAGTTGCTTTCACACTTCTTCTTGTTGGGGTGTCCTGGTCTAGGCACAGGTAAAAGGCCGCACGGCCCACTCATTACAGGTCACGCAACCAGTTCCCCTTTTCCAACTTATTAACACTGTGGCAGATTACATAGTTTCCCCAGTTCTTAGATTCGGGGTTGCCTTTCTTTAAACTGCTTTGGTTCTCCTTTTCATAATGTGGTTGGTTTATTTTCAAATAGTTTTATTTTTGCCCGATCAGCATTTTTCTTGCACTTGACTGGCTCCCCTCGGGTTACTCGTTCTTCACTTTCCGCGTGTTTCACTCTGAAACAATATTTCTGCAAGTTTCACTTCAAGTACTGCATTTGCTTTGATTTGATCCCTTAGGTCACTAATAGGCTTTCGAGAAGGTGCGGACCGCACACGACCACTCCACTACAATGTAATCCTTTCACTTCCATACTGGCGCCGGGTTTCCTTGCATTCCCTTGAAACTCACCTGCTGCGATGTACCTTTCTTCAGTTTCTTCAACCAGATGCTTTCTGGGATTTGAGGTCAGGGTCTCCACAGCTTCCACTCAGACACCCCTGGATGGTTGCTGCATTCAGGGGAACAAGCTGTTCTTGGCCACAGTAAAAAGGACCAGTATCTTCCATGGTACCCTTCTTCTGGCTTCTTGGAGACACGGCTCCCTCGCCACGCAATGAACGCTTCTCTTTCTCTGCAGTCCTTCAGCGTCCTGGCGTCCTGTTCTCCTCTGCCTTCCTGCAGACTGCAATGGCTCTCCTGCTGCTCTCTCCAACTCCCTCCAACTCTCTCTTACTCTCTGTGGTCGAACCCCAATCAGTCCAATTAACAGGACATGCCTGACCTTAAGTTCTATAGCTTTCAGGCTCCCCTTTCTACGTCCAAGTACTATAGTGGTGTTTCCTATGGGTAATCTTCATTACTCTTGGGGTTTGTTTCTTCTTCTCAGTACTTGGTCTGACTTCAGGGGGTAAAGTAGGTTCTGTGTAACAATATCCTACAAAGGCTGAGGGAGGGTAAGGTAAATCACTGTCAGGAACTGGGGGATACCATGTCTCACCCTCTGGCACCCTTTCCCAAATCCCCAAACCCAAAGGACCCTCCACCCAAGTGATCCCCCCTCGCTAGTCCAACCCCAAGGTCGGGATCCAAAAGCGATGGCCCTTCCCTGGCCACTCATGTTCACTGGGCCCAGTAATGCCAGTTTTACCACTGTAAGATAACATTATCATGCTGGTTGTATCACTATGTGCCATCATTGCCACTGTAAGAAATGTGACAATGTTCCCTGCTTTTCCATTGGGGATCACCATGGTTGGTATTGCCAAATGGTCGGGGTGTTACCACATGGGCTGTGATGTTGGGCCTGGGGTCAGAGTAGAGAGGATGCCATGACCTACCCCACCAACGGGAGGCAAGGGCTCTCTAAACAATACAATAGAACGGTGAGGACACTTTAAGAGGAGGGACATCAGTCCACCAAAATGCCCTGGGTATCAGTAATGACTTTACACATCCAATGACCCCAGAAGAAGTTACTTAACACATCCTTCGCTAACACCATAGGAAGTGGCATCGGAGATTTAAAGACATATAAAGAAAATGGTTAAGACAGACGAAAAGCAATTGTAATTACTGTCTTTATGTTAAATAGGGTGCCTTGAAATCCCATGGGTGCACTCATAATATGCTAAACTCACCCTGTAGAGACATCATATCACAGTGCAGTGCGTTTCAGTGCAAATCACATGGAGACAAAACAGTTCATTTACTGTCTACAACTGTAGCATTCGCTAAGCAAACACTGCCTTTAATTAAAAAAGGGCAACACATTTCTAAACAGGATACAGTTGGCATGCTACCAACTTCAGTTACAGCATGGCATCACACCAGAAAGGCATACACACCTAACTCCAGCTCTGAGTAAACACTGCTTAAACTCTACTCTGGGAAAGAGTAGTTCGGGTCACTAGATCTAGGGCTTGAAAAGTATATAACATTTCTATAGGTGAAAGACACAGTACTATACGTGAAGGACTGGGAACAAAAGAGACACCTTGAGGTCCATTGCTTGCCATGCACTTCACTGCTTCTACATACCTTTCACAACACATTTCACAATAATACAGGGGAAAGGCTGCAAGATGAGTGATGCAGGACTCATGGTAGGGCAGTACATGAATGACACTGGGACTCAGGTAGGACAGTGCATGAGTGATGCAGGGACTCAGGGTAGGGCAGTGTCATCCGCAACCGCTACCGCGGATGGCGGCTCCTTCCACGTTGGAGGCTCTCCGGCAGGTAGAGCCATTTAGTCCTTTCTTTGTATCTAGTACCTACCACCACCAATCACAGCACTGCCGGCAGTTTATCTGTCATCCAAGCCCGACAGTCGCTGCGTTTCAACCGTTGCTGGCGCTCTCTCCAGCGGCTCGTGTTTTTGCGCTCTCCAGCGTTGCCCTCTGCTAGCCTCGACTTGCAGCGGGTCTCCTTTGCTTGCTCACTCCTCATTTTTGGTATAGGAGTTCTTTTCCTCTTACCTATTTCGCTGTTTGATTACAGCGGCAGTTTTTTGCTTTTTGCAGCATTTTGTACTTGCCGATCCTTCGGCTCTTCTTCGTTTTTTCTCTTTCTAGACTCGCCGCTCCGGCGGCGGGCGTGCTATTTTTTTCCTTTCGCTTTGCCGCTCTTTTCTCTCGCGGCTCTCCAGTTTTCCTTTTTTCTCTGTCCATCAGTTTTCTTTTCTCTTTCTCTCACCGCTCCCAACTTATCCGTGGCCTGGTTCCTTCCACCATTCTTTGGAGCATTGGATATCCCTCCTGAGTTCTAACCAGTGGATCACGCATCAGCTTCCAGTTCGATTCGTCCCACTCCTCTTTACCAGAACTTCCTAAGGGTTTTTTCCCACTTGTGGGTTTTTCCCTTTCTTGTCCGGCCTGTTCCCGGTCAAGGGGTCCCAGGACGGCTGTCCAGTCAGCGGTCACTGTGGCTTCTCACCGAGACAGGCAAGTGCTACCTAAAAAACAACGGGATTACCTGAGCCGGCGAAACCTACAGAACACCGGTGACTCTGAGGACTCAGGTGAGGAGAGTGTGGAGGGAAGAAAAGAGAAAGGGGAGACACAGCTTTCACAGCCACGTAAATCACAGATTGAAACGCCATCTAGGACCAAGATGTCTGCCGAAGAACAAGTCCAAGAATTATGGAAGGCTTTTCAGGCCATGTCACTGGAATTACAGGGGGTAAAGTCGGAGAATGCCCTTCTAAAGCAAATGGTAGCGGTCCGGGAACCCTCACATCCTCCGGAATTGCCTCCTATGACTCTTTCGTCAGGAAGATTTGATGGCTCACCTAAAAGGGTGAAGGAATTCCTGGAAGCCTGCAATGTATATTTTACCTTCAGACCACACACCTTCTCTACAGATCAAGCCAGAGTAGGTTTCATGATCTCCAATATGACAGGGAATGCTTTAGCCTGGGCTACTCCGCTAGTTACGAGCAGCAATGCTATTCTACAGGATTGCTCAGGTTTCCAGAACCTATTGAAACAGACTTTCGAGCGACCTGAACTATCTTTTACTGCAGGTGAGGACCTGCTGGATGCACGACAGGGTGCACTGGATGTGCTGTCATATATTTCCTCTTTTAAGACACTGGCGGCAGGAGCAGGATGGTCCGAACAAGCACAATACGCTGTATTCCGAAGAGGGTTGAGAGAGGAGATCAAAGATGAGTTAGCCAGATCTCCACGCTCTCCCACATTTCCAGACTTACTTGCTGCCGCGCTCCACATTGAATACCGTCTCCAAGAGAGAAGGACAGAACGCAGGAAACAAAGAGGACCAGGAAATCTCATGAACCCTCCTTCACACTCTCCTTCTGGACGATTCACCTCTACTCCAAGCGAAGAACCGATGCAGATCGGAGCTACCAGAGCACCTCTATCGTCAGCGGAGAGAAGGCGAAGAAGAGAAAATGGGTTGTGCGCCTATTGTGGTTCCGATCAACATGTACTGAAGGACTGCTCTGAAGTACCGGAGAAGAAGGTGGGAAACGATTACCCTCGGCGCCAATAGGGACGGGCAGCCGGGGGTATTCAGATCTTTTTCAGCGTCCCTATGTCACACTTTCGGTATCAGCGTCAGAATCCCAAGAGGATTCCAGACTGATGGTACTATCTGTTACCTTGAATTTGAATGGAAGACTGGTAGAAACATTAGCCTTATTGGATTGTGGAGCGGCCGGAAACTTCGTGGACACTCTGTGGGCAGACAAGATGGGGCTCACACGGATAGTACGGAAGGTGGGTCAGAAGGTAGAAGGAGTGGACGGTACACCTTTGTCATCCGGATTAATCACTCATACCACTGAACAACTCTCCATGGTCATCAACCAACACACAGAAAACCTGCAGTTCGACATCATTAGAGCCGCACATTTCCCCATAATCTTAGGCATTCCCTGGCTACGCAGGCATAATCCGTATATCGACTGGACGGAAAATCGACTAAGCTTTTGCTCTACTTACTGTTCGGTACACTGTTTTCCTCCCGATACCAGGGCGGATCAACAGTCTATCAGAGTTCTCTCCAAGGATCATATAGGTATTCACGCGCTTCCTAGTTTCTGTGCAAGATATTTCGGGGTATTTCAAGAGAACCTTCACGCTCAGCTACCTCCCCATAGACCAGAAGACTGTGCAATCGATCTCGAACCTAATGCACTGGTACCATTTGGGCGCATGTTCTCTCTCTCTCAGGCCGAGAAGAAGGCATTAAGAGTCTATCTAGATACCAACTTGGAGAACGGTCTTATTAGACCTTCGAAGTCGCCTGCTGGCGCCTCCCTGTTCTTCATTAAGAAAAAAGACTCGACTGATCTTCGACCCTGTATCGATTACCGGGGCCTCAATAAGGTTACAATCCGTGACCGGTATCCCATGCCACTCATAACCGACATTATTGAGGCAGTACAAGGGGCTCGAATATTTACAAAATTGGATCTCCGAAATGCGTATCATTTGCTTCGCATCACCGAGGGGGACGAATGGAAGACGGCTTTTCGAACTCCATTCGGTTTGTTTGAGTACAGAGTAATGCCGTTCGGCCTAGTGAATGCACCGGCTATATTCCAAAGGTTCATGGACAGGCTATTCTCTGATCTGCTGTCAGTCTCAGTCATCATCTACCTCGATGACATTCTGGTTTTCTCCCCTACCCAGGAGGAACACGTTCAACATGTCACACAAGTACTGTCTCGCCTTCAGAAAAATCAGTTGCTAGTCAAGAGCGGGAAGTGTAAATTTGCAGTATCCTCAGTTCACTATCTCGGATTCATTCTTTCAGAGGAAGGGGTGGCCATGGACCAAACCAAGGTGGATGCGATTCTGGATTGGCCAGCTCCTACTTCAGTCCGAGAAGTCCAGAGATTCCTAGGACTAGCCAACTACTACCGCAGATTCATTTCAGACTTTTCAGAGGTAGTATACCCGATTACGCGCTTACTCAAGAAGGAGGCTATTCCTTTTTTTTGGTCTGAGGAAGCAGAGAAAAGCTTCAACTTTCTCAAAAGATTGTTCTGTACTGCTCCCATTCTCCAGCATCCGGATCAATCAAAACCTTTTGTTCTGGAAACGGACGCGTCTGCGGTAGCTGTAGGAGCGGTGCTTCTCCAGTTTATCCAAGGAGCGGAACACCCCGTAGCCTACATGTCAAAGACCCTTTCTCCCAGCCAGCTCAACTATTCGGTACTGGAGAAAGAACTTCTGGCCATGAAACTAGCCTGCGAAGAGTGGCGCCATCTCCTGCTAGGAGCCAGACATCCTTTTCTGATTAGGACCGATCACAAGAACCTCAAGGTATTACAAGAATTGGAATGTTCAAATTCCAGACAGGCCAGGTGGGCACATCACTTCGCACAGTTTGAATTCCAAGTCTCGTATATCCCGGGATCCCAGAACAGTCTGGCGGATGCCTTATCCCGCAAAGACTCTACCAAGGAACACTTGGAAGTAAAGAGGGAATCCATGTTCAAACGCAACCAAATTCTGGCCTTGGTTGGTTCTTTCCTCAAAGAAGTGAAGACTGCCCTCACTCAGGAAAGACTTCAAATACCCCTACGTAACACCTCTCCTTTTCAACAAAGAGGTGACTGGTTATTCTACAAACAGAAATTTTACATCCCCACGGGTCCTCTTCGTTCGAGAATTCTAAAGTGGAGTCACGACTCTCGCTCGGCCGGCCATAGAGGACCTGAGAGTACTTTGGAACTTCTCTCTAGAACATTTCTTTGGCCAAATGCTAGAAAGGAGACATACGAGTATGTCAACACTTGTCCAATTTGTGCCAGAGCCAAGTACCGCCTAGGAAAACCATTGGGTCTGCTCACTCAGGTCAAACTTCCAACGCGCCCTTGGGGTCTTATATCGACCGATTTCATAGTTGATTTGCCTGTTTCGGAATCCTGTACCTGCATCATGGTCACAGTAGACGCTTTTTCAAAGTTGGCTCATTTTTCTCCCCTTCCTGGTCTGCCCACTGCTGCTAAGATGGCGGAGGTTTTCTCTCGAGATATATTCAAGCTACATGGTCTTCCCGATAAGATAATCTCGGATCGGGGAAGTCAGTATATCTCAAAGTTTTGGACCGCCTTCTGCCACCGTTTGGGCATTGAAAGAGCTCTGTCTTCAGGTTTTCACCCAGAGACCAATGGTCAGACGGAACGCCTTAATGCAACACTGGAACAATACTTAAGGTGTTATATTTCTCAACATCAGGACAACTGGGTATCGCTGCTTCCCACAGCGGAATTCTCATACAACAATACTAGACATTCCTCGACAGAACTCTCTCCTTTCTACTGCACTTACGGGGTTCACCCTCGTGCAGTATTTCCGGAGGTTCCCAGTTATACTAACTCCCCTACAGTGGAAGAGGTATTAGGAAATATCAAGGAGGCCCAAACCTCTGCTATGCGGAGTTTAGAGATTAGCAGAAGACGGACGAAATCCAGTGCCGATCAACATCGGAAAGAATGTCCTGTTTGGAAGCCAGGGGATCAGGTGTGGTTATCCACCAAGTTTCTACCTAGATGGACAAGGCCTTCTAAACTGTCTCCTCGTTTTCTGGGACCTTTCACTATTCTCTCTAAAGTGAATCCTGTAGCTTTCCGCCTTCGGCTTCCTTCCTCTCTTCACCGCATTCACCCGGTCTTTCATTCCTCTCTTCTCAAACCTTACCATCCCGATCTTCACCAGAGAACTATCCCCAGATCTATACTAGCAAAGTCCTCGGAGCCTGAGGAATATGAGGTATCTAAGATCCGTGATTCCAGGTATTATCGTGGACGTCTTGAGTACCTTCTGTCCTGGAAGGGATACCCGGAGTCGGAGGACTCATGGGAACCGGCTTCTCAGGTTCATGCACCAAGGTTATTGGCTACTTTTCACCGCCGCTATCCGGGGAAGCCTGGGGCGGTTAGGTGGGGAGGGGGTCATACTGTCATCCGCAACCGCTACCGCGGATGGCGGCTCCTTCCACGTTGGAGGCTCTCCGGCAGGTAGAGCCATTTAGTCCTTTCTTTGTATCTAGTACCTACCACCACCAATCACAGCACTGCCGGCAGTTTATCTGTCATCCAAGCCCGACAGTCGCTGCGTTTCAACCGTTGCTGGCGCTCTCTCCAGCGGCTCGTGTTTTTGCGCTCTCCAGCGTTGCCCTCTGCTAGCCTCGACTTGCAGCGGGTCTCCTTTGCTTGCTCACTCCTCATTTTTGGTATAGGAGTTCTTTTCCTCTTACCTATTTCGCTGTTTGATTACAGCGGCAGTTTTTTGCTTTTTGCAGCATTTTGTACTTGCCGATCCTTCGGCTCTTCTTCGTTTTTTCTCTTTCTAGACTCGCCGCTCCGGCGGCGGGCGTGCTATTTTTTTCCTTTCGCTTTGCCGCTCTTTTCTCTCGCGGCTCTCCAGTTTTCCTTTTTTCTCTGTCCATCAGTTTTCTTTTCTCTTTCTCTCACCGCTCCCAACTTATCCGTGGCCTGGTTCCTTCCACCATTCTTTGGAGCATTGGATATCCCTCCTGAGTTCTAACCAGTGGATCACGCATCAGCTTCCAGTTCGATTCGTCCCACTCCTCTTTACCAGAACTTCCTAAGGGTTTTTTCCCACTTGTGGGTTTTTCCCTTTCTTGTCCGGCCTGTTCCCGGTCAAGGGGTCCCAGGACGGCTGTCCAGTCAGCGGTCACTGTGGCTTCTCACCGAGACAGGCAAGTGCTACCTAAAAAACAACGGGATTACCTGAGCCGGCGAAACCTACAGAACACCGGTGACTCTGAGGACTCAGGTGAGGAGAGTGTGGAGGGAAGAAAAGAGAAAGGGGAGACACAGCTTTCACAGCCACGTAAATCACAGGCAGTGCATGAGTGATGCAGGGACTCTGGGTAGGGCAGTGCATGAGTGACGCAGGGACTCAGGGTAGGGCAGCGCATGAGTGACGCAGCGACTCAGGGTAGGGCAGCGCATGAGTGAAGCAGGGACTCAGGGTAGGACAGTGCATGAGTGATGTAGTGACTCAGGGAATGGCTGTGCATGAGTGATACAGGGACTCAGGGTAGGGCTGTGCACGAGTGAAGCATGGACTCAGGGGAGGGCAGTGCATGAGTGACGCAGGGACTCAGGGTAGGGCAGTGCATGAGTGACGAAGGGACTCAGGGTAGGGCAGCACATGCATGACGCTGGGACTCAGGATAGGGCAGTGCATGAGTGATGCAGGGACTCTGGGTAGGGCAGTGCATGAGTGACACAGGGACTCAGGGTAGGGCAGTGCATGAGTGATGCAGGGACTCAGGGTAGGGCAGTGCATGAGTGACGCAGGGACTCAGGGTAGGGCAGCGCATGCATGACGCTGGGACTCAGGATAGGGCAGTGCATGAGTGATGCAGGGACTCTGGGTAGGGCAGTGCATGAGTGATGCAGGGACTCAGGGTAGGGAAGTGCATGAATGATGCAGGGACTCAGCGTATGGCAGTGCACGAGTGACGCTGGGACTTAGGGTGGGGCAGTGCATGAGTGATGCAGGGTCTTTGGGTGTGGCAGTGCATGAGTGACACAGGGACTCAGGGTAGAGCAGTGTATGAGTGATGCAGGGAATGAGGGTAGGGCAGTGCATGAGTGACGCTGGGACTCGGGGTAGGGCAGTGCATGAGTGATGCAGGGACTCGGTGTAGGGCATTCCAAGAGTGACACAGGGACTCAGGGTAGGACAGTGCATGAGTGATGCAGGGACACAGGGTCGGCTAGTACATGAGTGACGCAAGGACTCAGGGTAGGGCAGTGTGTGAGAGATGCTGGGACTCAGGATAGGGCAGTGCATGAGTGAAGCAGGGTCTCAGGGTAGGGCAGTGCATGAGTGACGCAGGGACTCAGGGTAGGGCAGTGCATGAGTGAAGCAGGGACTCGGGGTAGGGCAGTGCATGAGTGACGCAGGGACTCAGGGTAAGGCAGTGCATGAGTGATGCAGGGACTCAGAGTAGGGCAGTGCGTGAGTGACACAGGGACGCAGGGTAGTGTAGTGCATGAGTGATGCAGGGACTCAGGGTAGGGCAGTGCATGAGTGATGCAGTGACTCTGGGTTGGGCAGTACATGAGTGATGCAGGGACGCAGGGTAGTGCAGTGCATGAGTGACGCAGGAACTCAGGGTAGGGCAGCGGATGAGTGACACAAGGACTCAGGGTAGGGCACTGCATGAGTGACGCCAGGACTCAGGATAGGGCAGTGCATGAGTGACGCAAGGACTCAGGGTAGGGCAGCGCATGCATGACGCTGGGACTCAGGATAGGGCTGTGCATGAGTGACGCAGGGACTCAGGGTAGGGCAGCGCATGAGTGAAGCAGGGACTCAGGGTAAGACAGTGCATGAGTGATGCAGTAACTCAGGGTATGGCAGCACATGAGTGACGCGAGGACTCAGGGTAGGGCTGTGCATGAGTGAAGCAGGGACTCAGGGTAGGACAGTGCATGAGTGACGTAGGGACTCAGGGTAGGGGTGTGCATGAGTGACGCAGGGATTCAGGGCAGGGCAGCACGTGAGTGATGCTGGGACTCAGGATAGGGCAGTGCATGAGTGATGCAGGGACTGAGGGTAGGGCAGCGCATGAGTGAAGCAGGGACTCAGTGTAGGACAGTGCATGAGCGATGCAGGGACTCTGGGTAGGGCAGTGCATGAGTGACGCAGGGTCTTTGGGTATGGCAGTGCATGAGTGACACAGGGACTCAGGGTAGAGCAGTGTATGAGTGATGCAGGGAATGAGGGTAGGGCAGTGCATGAGTGACGCTGGGACTCGGGGTAGGGCAGTGCATGAGTGATGCAGGGACTCGGTGTAGGGCATTCCAAGAGTGACACAGGGACTCAGGGTAGGACAGTGCATGAGTGATGCAGGGACACAGGGTCGGCTAGCACATGAGTGACGCAAGGACTCAGGGTAGGGCAGTGTGTGAGAGATGCTGGGACTCAGGATAGGGCAGTGCATGAGTGATGCAGTGACTCAGGGTTGGGCAGTACATGAGTGATGCAGGGACGCAGGGTAGTGCAGTGCATGAGTGACACAGGAACTCAGGGTAGGGCAGCGGATGAGTGACACAAGGACTCAGGGTAGGGCACTGCATGAGTGACGCCAGGAGTCAGGATAGGGCAGTGCATGAGTGACGCAAGGACACAGGGTAGGGCAGCGCATGCATGACGCTGGGACTCAGGATAGGGCTGTGCATGAGTGACGCAGGGACTCAGGGTAGGGCAGCGCATGAGTGAAGCAGGGACTCAGGGTAAGACAGTGCATGAGTGATGCAGTAACTCAGGGTATGGCAGCGCATGAGTGACGCAAGGACTCAGGGTAGGGCTGTGCATGAGTGAAGCAGGGACTCAGGGTAGGACAGTGCATGAGTGACGTAGGGACTCAGGGTAGGGCTGTGCATGAGTGACGCAGGGATTCAGGGCAGGGCAGCACGTGAGTGATGCTGGGACTCAGGATAGGGCAGTGCATGAGTGATGCAGGGACTGAGGGTAGGGCAGCGCATGAGTGAAGCAGGGACTCAGTGTAGGACAGTGCATGAGCGATGCAGGGACTCTGGGTAGGGCAGTGCATGAGTGACGCAGGGACTCAGGGTAGGGCAGCGCATGCGTGACGCTGGGACTCAGGATAGGGCAGTGCATGAGTGATGCAGGGACTCTGGGTAGGGCAGTGCATGAGTGACGCAGGGACTCAGGATAGGGCAGTGCATGAGTGACGCAGGGACTCAGGATAGGGCAGTACATGAATGACATGGGACTCAGCTAGGACAGTGCATGAGTGATGCAGTGACTCAGGGTAGGGCAGTGATTGAGCGATGCAGGGACTCTGGGTAGGGCAGTGCACGAGTGACGCAGGGACTCAGGGTAGGGCAGCGCATGCATGACGCTGGGACTCAGGATAGGGCAGTGCATGAGTGATGCAGGGACTCTGGGTAGGGCAGTGCAAGAGTGACGCAGGGACTCAGGGTAGGGCAATGCATGCGTGACGCTGGGACTCAGGATAGGGCAGTGCATGAGTGATGCATGGACTTAGGGTAGGGAAGTGGAAGAGTAATGCAGTGACTCAGGGTTGCACAGTGCATGAGTGACGCAGGGAGACAGGGTAGGGCAGTGCATGAGTGATGGAGGGACTCAGGGTAGGGCAGTGCACGGGTGACGCAGGGACTCTGGGTAGGGTAGTGCATGATTGATGCAGGGACTCAGGGTAGGGCAGTGCATGAGTGATGCAGGGACTCAGGGTAGGGCAGTGCATGAGCGATGCAGGGACTCTGGGTAGAGCAGTGCATGAGTGACGCAGGGACTCAGGGTAGGGCAGCGCATGCATGACGCTGGGACTCAGGATAGGGCAGTGCATGAGTGATGCAGGGACTCAGGGTAGGGCAGTGCATGAGTGACGCAGGGACTCAGGGTAGGGCAGCGCATGAGTGAAGCAGGGACTCAGTGTAGGACAGTGCATGAGTGATGCAGTGACTCAGGGTACGGCAGCGCATCAGTGACGCAAGGACTCAGTGTAGGGCAGTGTGTGAGCGATGCAGGGACTCTGGGTAGGGCAGTGCATGAGTGATGCAGTGACTCAGGGTAGTGCAGTGCATGAGTGAAACAGGGACTCAGGGTAGGGCAGCGGATGAGTGACACAGGGACTCAGGGTAGGGCAGTGCATGAGTGACACTGGGACTCAGGATAGGGCAGTGCATGAGTGACGCAAGGACTCATGGTAGGGCAGCACATGCGTGACGCTGGCACTCAGGATAGGGCTGTGCATGAGTAACGCAGGGACTCAGGGTAGGGCAGCGCATGAGTGAAGCAGGGACTCAGGGTAGGACAGTGCATGAGTGATGCAGTGACTCAGGGTACGGCAGCGCATGAGTGACGCAAGGACTCAGTGTAGGGCAGTGTGTGAGTGATGCTGGGACTCAGGATAGGGCAGTGCATGAGTGACATAGGGACTCCGGTTAGGGCAGTGCATGAGTGATGCAGGGACTCTGGGTAGGGCAGTGCATGAGTGATGCAGGGACTCAGCGTATAGCAGTGCATGAGTGACGCTGGGACTTAGGGTGGGGCAGTGCATTAGTGATGCAGGGAATGAGGGTAGGGCATTCCAAGAGTGACACAGGGACTCGGGGTAGGACAGTGCATGAGTGATGCAGGGACACAGGGTAGGGCAGTGTGTGAGTGATGCTGGGACTCAGGATAGGGCAGTGCATTAGTGACATAGGGACTCTGGTTAGGGCAGTGCATGAGTGATGCTGGGACTCAGGATATGCAGTGCATGAGTGACACAGGGACTCAGGGTAGGGCAGTGCATGAGCGAAGCAGGGTCTCAGGGTAGGGCAGTGCATGAGTGACGCAGGGACTCAGGGTAGGGCAGTGCATGAGTGAAGCAGGGACTCGGGGTAGGGCAGTGCATGAGTGACGCAGGGACTCAGGGTAGGGCAGTGCATGAGTGATGCAGGGACTCAGAGTAGGGCAGTGCGTGAGTGACGCAGGGACTCAGGGTAGGGCAGTGCATGAGTGACGCAGTGACTCAGGGTAGGGCAGTACATGAGTGATGCAGGGACTCAGGGTAGGGAAGTGCATGAGTGAAGCAGAGTCTCAGGATAGGGCAGTGCATGAGTGACACAGGGACTCAGGGTAGGGCAGTGCATGAGTGAAGCAGGGACTCAGGGTAGGACAGTGCATGAGTGACGCAGGGACTCAGGGTAGGGCAGTGCATGAGTGACGCAGGGATTCAGGGTAGGGCAGCACGTGGGTGACCCTGGACTCAGGATAAGGCAGTGCATGAGTGATGCAGGGACTCTGGGTAGGGCAGTGCATGAGTGATGCAGGGACTCAGGATAGGGCAGTGCATGAGTGATGCAGGGACCAAGGGTAGTGTAGTACATGAATGACACTGGGACTCAGGTAGGACAGTGCATGAGTGATGCAGGGACTCAGGGTAGGGCAGTGCATGAGCGATGCAGGGACTCTGGGTAGGGCAGTGCATGAGTGATGCAGGGACTCAGGGTAGGGCAGCGCATGCATGACGCTGGGACTCAGGATAGGGCAGTGCATGAGTGATGCAGGGACCCTGGGTAGGGCAGTGCATGAGTGACGCAGGGACTCAGGGTAGGGCAGCGCATGCGTGAAGCTGGGACTCAGGATAGGGCAGTGCATGAGTGATGCAGGGACTCAGGGTGGGGCAGTGCATGAGTGATGCAGGGTCTTTGGGTATGGCAGTGCATGAGCGACACAGGGACTCAGGGTAGAGCAGTGTATGAGTGATGCAGGGAATGAGGGTAGGGCATTCCAAGAGTGAGACAGGGACTCAGGGTAGGACAGTGCATGAGTGATGCAGGGACACGGGGTAGGCTAGTGCATGAGTGACACAAGGACTCAGGGTAGGGCAGTGTGTGAGTGATGCTGGGACTCAGGATAGGGCAGTGCATTAGTGACATAGGGACTCTGGTTAGGGCAGTGCATGAGTGACGCTGGGACTCAGGATACGCAGTGCATGAGTGACACAGGGACTCAGGGTAGGGCAGTGCATGAGTGAAGCAGAGTCTCAGGGTAGGGCAGTGCATGAGTGACGCAGGGACTCAGGGTAGGGCAGTGCATGAGTGAAGCAGGGACTCGGGGTAGGGCAGTGCATGAGTGACGCAGGGACTCAGGGTAGGGCAGTGCATGAGTGATGCAGGGACTCAGAGTAGGGCAGTGCGTGAGTGACACAGGGACTCAGGGTAGGGCAGTGCATGAGTGACGCAGTGACTCAGGGTAGGGCAGTACATGAGTGATGCAGGGACTCAGGATAGTGCAGTGCATGAGTGACGCAGGGACGCAGGGTAGTGCAGTGCATGAGTGACACAGGGACTCAGGGTAGGGCAGCGGATGAGTGACACAGGGACTCAGGGTAGGGCAGTGCATGAGTGACATTGGGACTCAGGATAGGGCAGTGCATGAGTGACGCAAGGACTCATGGTAGGGCAGCGCATGCGTGACGCTGGCACTCAGGATAGGGCTGTGCATGAGTGACGCAGGGACTCAGGGTAGTGCAGCGCATGAGTGAAGCAGGGACTCAGGGTAGGACAGTGCATGAGTGATGCAGTGACTCAGGGTACGGCAGCGCATGAGTGACGCAAGGACTCAGGGTAGGGCTGTGCATGAGTGAAGCAGGGACTCAGGGTAGGACAGTGCATGAGTGACGCAGAGAACTCAGGGTAGGTCAGTGCATGAGTGACGCAGGGATTCAGGGTAGAGCAGCACGTGAGTGATGCTGGGACTCAGGATAGGGCAGTGCATGAGTGACGCAGGGACTCAGTGTAGGGCAGCGCATGAGTGAAGCAGGGACTCAGTGTAGGACAGTACATGAGTGATGCAGTGACTCAGGGTATGGCAGCGCATGAGTGATGCAGGGACTCAGGGATGGGCTGTGCATGATTGAAGCAGGGACTCAGGGTAGGACAGTGCATGAGTGATGCAGGGACTCAGGGTAGGGCAGTGCATGAGTGACGCAGGGACTCAGGGTAGGGTTGTGCATGAGTGGAGCAGGGACTCAGAGTAGGACAGTGCATGAGTGACGCAGGGACTCAGGGTAGGGCTGTGAATGAGTGAAGCAGGGACTCAGGGTAGGGCAGTGCATGAGTGATGGAGGGACTCAGGGTAGGGCAGTGCACGAGTGACGCAGGGACTCTGGGTAGGGTAGTGCATGATTGATGCAGGGACTCAGGGTAGGGCAGTGCATGAGTGATGCAGGGACTCAGGGTAGGGCAGTGCATGAGCGATGCAGGGACTCTGGGTAGGGCAGTGCATGAGTGACGCAGGGACTCAGGGTAGGGCAGCGCATGCATGACGCTGGGACTCAGGATAGGGCAGTGCATGAGTGATGCAGGGACTCAGGGTAGGGCAGTGCATGAGTGACGCAGGGACTCAGGGTAGGGCAGCGCATGAGTGAAGCAGGGACTCAGTGTAGGACAGTGCATGAGTGATGCAGTGACTCAGGGTAAGGCAGCGCATCAGTGACGCAAGGACTCAGTGTAGGGCAGTGTGTGAGCGATGCAGGGACTCTGGGTAGGGCAGTGCATGAGTGATGCAGTGACTCAGGATAGTGCAGTGCATGAGTGACACAGGGACTCAGGGTAGGGCAGCGGATGAGTGACACAGGGACTCAGGGTAGGGCAGTGCATGAGTGACACTGGGACTCAGGATAGGGCAGTGCATGAGTGACGCAAGGACTCATGGTAGGGCAGCACATGCGTGACGCTGGCACTCAGGATAGGGCTGTGCATGAGTAACGCAGGGACTCAGGGTAGGGCAGCGCATGAGTGAAGCAGGGACTCAGGGTAGGACAGTGCATGAGTGATGCAGTGACTCAGGGTACGGCAGCGCATGAGTGACGCAAGGACTCAGTGTAGGGCAGTGTGTGAGTGATGCTGGGACTCAGGATAGGGCAGTGCATGAGTGACATAGGGACTCCGGTTAGGGCAGTGCATGAGTGATGCAGGGACTCTGGGTAGGGCAGTGCATGAGTGATGCAGGGACTCAGCGTATAGCAGTGCATGAGTGACGCTGGGACTTAGGGTGGGGCAGTGCATTAGTGATGCAGGGAATGAGGGTAGGGCATTCCAAGAGTGACACAGGGACTCAGGGTAGGACAGTGCATGAGTGATGCAGGGACACAGGGTAGGGCAGTGTGTGAGTGATGCTGGGACTCAGGATAGGGCAGTGCATTAGTGACATAGGGACTCTGGTTAGGGCAGTGCATGAGTGACGCTGGGACTCAGGATATGCAGTGCATGAGTGACACAGGGACTCAGGGTAGGGCAGTGCATGAGTGAAGCAGGGTCTCAGGGTAGGGCAGTGCATGAGTGACGCAGGGACTCAGGGTAGGGCAGTGCATGAGTGAAGCAGGGACTCGGGGTAGGGCAGTGCATGAGTGACGCAGGGACTCACGGTAGGGCAGTGCAGGAGTGATGCAGGGACTCAGAGTAGGGCAGTGCGTGAGTGACGCAGGGACTCAGGGTAGGGCAGTGCATGAGTGACGCAGTGACTCAGGGTAGGGCAGTACATGAGTGATGCAGGGACTCAGGGTAGGGAAGTGCATGAGTGAAGCAGAGTCTCAGGATAGGGCAGTGCATGAGTGACACAGGGACTCAGGGTAGGGCAGTGCATGAGTGAAGCAGGGACTCAGGGTAGGACATTGCATGAGTGACGCAGGGACTCAGGGTAGGGCAGTGCATGAGTGACGCAGGGATTCAGGGTAGGGCAGCACGTGGGTGACCCTGGACTCAGGATAAGGCAGTGCATGAGTGATGCAGGGACTCTGGGTAGGGCAGTGCATGAGTGACGCAGGGACTCAGGATAGGGCAGTGCATGAGTGATACAGGGACCAGGGGTAGTGTAGTACATGAATGACACTGGGACTCAGGTAGGACAGTGCATGAGTGATGCAGGGACTCAGGGTAGGGCAGTGCATGAGCGATGCAGGGACTCTGGGTAGGGCAGTGCATGAGTGACGCAGGGACTCAGGGTAGGGCAGCGCATGCATGACGCTGGGACTCAGGATAGGGCAGTGCATGAGTGATTCAGGGACCCTGGGTAGGGCAGTGCATGAGTGACGCAGGGACTCAGGGTAGGGCAGCGCATGCGTGAAGCTGGGACTCAGGATAGGGCAGTGCATGAGTGATGCAGGGACTCAGGGTGGGGCAGTGCATGAGTGATGCAGGGTCTTTGGGTATGGCAGTGCATGAGTGACACAGGGACTCAGGGTAGAGCAGTGTATGAGTGATGCAGGGAATGAGGGTAGGGCATTCCAAGAGTGAGACAGGGACTCAGGGTAGGACAGTGCATGAGTGATGCAGGGACACGGGGTAGGCTAGTGCATGAGTGACACAAGGACTCAGGGTAGGGCAGTGTGTGAGTGATGCTGGGACTCAGGATAGGGCAGTGCATTAGTGACATAGGGACTCTGGTTAGGGCAGTGCATGAGTGACGCTGGGACTCGGGATACGCAGTGCATGAGTGACACAGGGACTCAGGGTAGGGCAGTGCATGAGTGAAGCAGAGTCTCAGGGTAGGGCAGTGCATGAGTGACGCAGGGACTCAGGGTAGGGCAGTGCATGAGTGAAGCAGGGACTCGGGGTAGGGCAGTGCATGAGTGACGCAGGGACTCAGGGTAGGGCAGTGCATGAGTGATGCAGGGACTCAGAGTAGGGCAGTGCGTGAGTGACACAGGGACTCAGGGTAGGGCAGTGCATGAGTGACGCAGTGACTCAGGGTAGGGCTGTACATGAGTGATGCAGGGACTCAGGATAGTGCAGTGCATGAGTGATGCAGGGACGCAGGGTAGTGCAGTGCATGAGTGACACAGGGACTCAGGGTAGGGCAGCGGATGAGTGACACAGGGACTCAGGGTAGGGCAGTGCATGAGTGACACTGGGACTCAGGATAGGGCAGTGCATGAGTGATGCAAGGACTCATGGTAGGGCAGCGCATGCGTGACGCTGGCACTCAGGATAGGGCTGTGCATGAGTGACGCAGGGACTCAGGGTAGTGCAGCGCATGAGTGAAGCAGGGACTCAGGGTAGGACAGTGCATGAGTGATGCAGTGACTCAGGGTACGGCAGCACATGAGGGACGCAAGGACTCAGGGTAGGGCTGTGCATGAGTGAAGCAGGGACTCAGGGTAGGACAGTGCATGAGTGACGCAGAGAACTCAGGGTAGGTCAGTGCATGAGTGACGCAGGGATTCAGGGTAGAGCAGCACGTGAGTGATGCTGGGACTCAGGATAGGGCAGTGCATGAGTGACGCAGGGACTCAGTGTAGGGCAGCGCATGAGTGAAGCAGGGACTCAGTGTAGGACAGTACATGAGTGATGCAGTGACTCAGGGTATGGCAGCGCATGAGTGATGCAGGGACTCAGGGATGGGCTGTGCATGATTGAAGCAGGGACTCAGGGTAGGACAGTGCATGAGTGATGCAGGGACTCAGGGTAGGGTTGTGCATGAGTGGAGCAGGGACTCAGGGTAGGACAGTGCATGAGTGATGCAGGGACTCAGGGTAGGGCTGTGAATGAGTGAAGCAGGGACTCAGGGTAGGGCAGTGCATGAGTGACGCAGGGACTCAGGGTAGGGCAGCGCATGCATGACACATGGACTCAGGGTAGGGCTGTGCATGAGTGGCGCAGAGACTCAGGGTAGGGCAGTGGATGAGTGACGCAGGGACTCAGGGTAGGATGTGCATGATTGAAGCAGGGACTCAGGGTAGGGCAGTGCATGAGTGACTCAGGGACTCAGGGTAGGGCAGTGCATGAGTGATGCAGGGACTCAGGGTAGGGCTGTGCATGAGTGAAGCGGGGACTCAGGGTAGGAGAGTGCATGAGTGATGCAGGGACTCAGGGTAGGGCAGTGCATGAGTGATGCAGGGACTCAGGGTAGGGCAGTGCATGAGTGACGCAGGGACTCAGGGTAGGCTGTGCATGAGTGAAGCAGGGACTCAGGGTAAGGCAGTGCATGAGTGACTCACGGACTCAGGATAGGGCAGTGCATCAGTGATGCAGGGACTCAGGGTAGGGCTGTGCATGAGTGAAGCAGGGACTCAGGGTAGGACAGTGCATGAGTGAAGCAGGGACTCAGGGTAGGACAGTGTATGAGTGACGCAGTGACTCAGGGTAGGGCTGTGCATGAGTGAAGCAGGGACTCAGGGTAGGACAGTGCATGAGTGAAGCAGGGACTCAGGGTAGGGCAGTGCATGAGTGACACTGGGACTCAGGATAGGGCAGTGCATGAGTGACGCAAGGACTCATGGTAGGGCAGCGCATGCGTGACGCTGGCACTCAGGATAGGGCTGTGCATGAGTGACGCAGGGACTCAGGGTAGTGCAGCGCATGAGTGAAGCAGGGACTCAGGGTAGGACAGTGCATGAGTGAGGCAGTGACTCAGGGTACGGCAGCGCATGAGTGACGCAAGGACTCAGGGTAGGGCTGTGCATGAGTGAAGCAGGGACTCAGGGTAGGACAGTGCATGCGTGACGCAGAGAACTCAGGGTAGGTCAGTGCATGAGTGACGCAGGGATTCAGGGTAGAGCAGCACGTGAGTGATGCTGGGACTCAGGATAGGGCAGTGCATGAGTGACGCAGGGACTCAGTGTAGGGCAGCGCATGAGTGAAGCAGGGACTCAGTGTAGGACAGTACATGAGTGATGCAGTGACTCAGGGTATGGCAGCGCATGAGTGATGCAGGGACTCAGGGATGGGCTGTGCATGATTGAAGCAGGGACTCAGGGTAGGACAGTGCATGAGTGATGCAGGGACTCAGGGTAGGGCAGTGCATGAGTGACGCAGGGACTCAGGGTAGGGTTGTGCATGAGTGGAGCAGGGACTCAGGGTAGGACAGTGCATGAGTGACGCAGGGACTCAGGGTAGGGCTGTGAATGAGTGAAGCAGGGACTCAGGGTAGGGCAGTGCATGAGTGACGCAGGGACTCAGGGTAGGGCAGCGCATGCATGACACATGGACTCAGGGTAGGGCTGTGCATGAGTGGCGCAGGGACTCAGGGTAGGGCAGTGGATGAGTGACGCAGGGACTCAGGGTAGGATGTGCATGAGTGAAGCAGGGACTCAGGGTAGGGCAGTGCATGAGTGACTCAGGGACTCAGGATAGGGCAGTGCATCAGTGATGCAGGGACTCAGGGTAGGGCTGTGCATGAGTGAAGCAGGGACTCAGGGTAGGACAGTGCATGAGTGAAGCAGGGACTCAGGGTAGGACAGTGTATGAGTGACGCAGTGACTCAGGGTAGGGCTGTGCATGAGTGAAGCAGGGACTCAGGGTAGGACAGTGCATGAGTGAAGCAGGGACTCAGGGTAGGGCAGTGCATGAGTGACACTGGGACTCAGGATAGGGCAGTGCATGAGTGACGCAAGGACTCATGGTAGGGCAGCGCATGCGTGACGCTGGCACTCAGGATAGGGCTGTGCATGAGTGACGCAGGGACTCAGGGTAGTGCAGCGCATGAGTGAAGCAGGGACTCAGGGTAGGACAGTGCATGAGTGAGGCAGTGACTCAGGGTACGGCAGCGCATGAGTGACGCAAGGACTCAGGGTAGGGCTGTGCATGAGTGAAGCAGGGACTCAGGGTAGGACAGTGCATGCGTGACGCAGAGAACTCAGGGTAGGTCAGTGCATGAGTGACGCAGGGATTCAGGGTAGAGCAGCACGTGAGTGATGCTGGGACTCAGGATAGGGCAGTGCATGAGTGACGCAGGGACTCAGTGTAGGGCAGCGCATGAGTGAAGCAGGGACTCAGTGTAGGACAGTACATGAGTGATGCAGTGACTCAGGGTATGGCAGCGCATGAGTGATGCAGGGACTCAGGGATGGGCTGTGCATGATTGAAGCAGGGACTCAGGGTAGGACAGTGCATGAGTGATGCAGGGACTCAGGGTAGGGCAGTGCATGAGTGACGCAGGGACTCAGGGTAGGGTTGTGCATGAGTGGAGCAGGGACTCAGGGTAGGACAGTGCATGAGTGACGCAGGGACTCAGGGTAGGGCTGTGAATGAGTGAAGCAGGGACTCAGGGTAGGGCAGTGCATGAGTGACGCAGGGACTCAGGGTAGGGCAGCGCATGCATGACACATGGACTCAGGGTAGGGCTGTGCATGAGTGGCGCAGGGACTCAGGGTAGGGCAGTGGATGAGTGACGCAGGGACTCAGGGTAGGATGTGCATGAGTGAAGCAGGGACTCAGGGTAGGGCAGTGCATGAGTGACTCAGGGACTCAGGGTAGGGCAGTGCATGAGTGATGCAGGGACTCAGGGTAGGGCTGTGCATGAGTGAAGCAGGGACTCAGGGTAGGAGAGTGCATGAGTGATGCAGGGACTCAGGGTAGGGCAGTGCATGAGTGATGCAGGGACTCAGGGTAGGGCAGTGCATGAGTGACGCAGGGACTCAGGGTAGGCTGTGCATGAGTGAAGCAGGGACTCAGGGTAAGGCAGTGCATGAGTGACTCAGGGACTCAGGATAGGGCAGTGCATCAGTGATGCTGGGACTCAGGGTAGGGCTGTGCATGAGTGAAGCAGGGACTCAGGGTAGGACAGTGCATGAGTGAAGCAGGGACTCAGGGTAGGACAGTGTATGAGTGACGCAGTGACTCAGGGTAGGGCTGTGCATGAGTGAAGCAGGGACTCAGGGTAGGACAGTGCATGAGTGAAGCAGGGACTCAGGGTAGGACAGTGTATGAGTGACGCAGTGACTCAGGGTAGAGCTGTGCATGAATGACACAGGGATTCAGGATAGGGCAGCGCATGAGTGACGCTGGGACTCAGGATAGGGCAGCGCATGAGTGACGCAGGGACTCAGGGTAGGGTAGTGCATGAGTGACGCAGGGACTCAGGGTAGGCTGTGCATGAGTGAAGCAGGGACTCAGGGTAGGGAAGTGCATGAGTGACGCAGGGACTCAGGGTAGGGCAGTGCATGAGTGGCGCAGGGACTCAGGGTAGGCTGTGCATGAGTGAAGCAGGGACTCAGGGTGGGACAGTGCATGAGTGAAGCAGGGACTCAGGGTAGGACAGTGCATGAGTGATGCAGTGACTCAGGGTACGGGAGCGCATGAGTGACGCAAGGACTCAGGGTAGGGCAGTGTGTGAGTGATGCTGGGACTCAGGATAGGGAAGTGCATGAGTGACATAGGGACTCCGGTTAGGGCAGTGCATGAGTGACGCTGGGACTCAGGGTAGGACAGTGCATGAGTGACACAGGGACTCAGGGTAGGGCAGTGCATGAGTGAAGCAGGGTCTCAAGGTAGGGCAGTGCATGAGTGACACAGGGACTCAGGGTAGGGCAGTGCATGAGTGAAGCAGGGACTCGGGGTATGGCAGCGCATGAGTGACGCAAGGACTCAGGGTAGGGCAGTGTGTGAGTGATGCTGGGACTCTGGATAGGGAAGTGCATGAGTGACATAGGGACTCCGGTTAGGGCAGTGCATGAGTGACGCTGGGACTCAGGATACGCAGTGCATGAGTGACACAGGGACTCAGGGTAGGGCAGTCCATGAGTGAAGCAGGGTCTCAAGGTAGGGCAGTGCATGAGTGACACAGGGACTCAGGGTAGGGCAGAGCATGAGTGAAGCAGGGACTCGGGGTATGGCAGCGCATGAGTGACGCAAGGACTCAGGGTAGGGCAGTGCATGAGTGAAGCAGGGACTCAGGGTAGGGCAGTGTGTGAGTGATGCTGGGACTCAGGGTAGGACAGTGCATGAGTGACATAGGGACTCAGGATAGGGCAGTGCATGAGTGAAGCAGGGTCTCAAGGTAGGGCAGTGCATGAGTGACACAGGGACTCAGGGTAGGGCAGTGCATGAGTGAAGCAGGGACTCGGGGTATGGCAGCGCATGAGTGATGCAAAGACTCAGGGTAGGGCAGTGCATGAGTGAAGCAGGGACTCAGGGTAGGGCAGTGTGTGAGTGATGCTGGGACTCAGGGTAGGACAGTGCATGAGTGACACAGGGACTCAGGGTAGGGCAGTGCATGAGTGAAGCAGGGTCTCAAGGTAGGGCAGTGCATGAGTGACACAGGGACTCAGGGTAGGGCAGTGCATGAGTGAAGCAGGGACTCGGGGTATGGCAGCGCATGAGTGACGCAAGGACTCAGGGTAGGGCAGTGTGTGAGTGATGCTGGGACTCAGGATAGGGAAGTGCATGAGTGACATAGGGACTCCGGTTAGGGCAGTGCATGAGTGACGCTGGGACTCAGGATACGCAGTGCATGAGTGACACAGGGACTCAGGGTAGGGCAGTGCATGAGTGAAGCAGGGTCTCAAGGTAGGGCAGTGCATGAGTGACACAGGGACTCAGGGTAGGGTAGTGCATGAGTGAAGCAGGGACTCGGGGTATGGCAGCGCATGAGTGACGCAAGGACTCAGGGTAGGGCAGTGCATGAGTGAAGCAGGGACTCAGGGTAGGGCAGTGTGTGAGTGATGCTGGGACTCAGGGTAGGACAGTGCATGAGTGACACAGGGACTCAGGGTAGGGCAGTGCATGAGTGAAGCAGGGTCTCAAGGTAGGGCAGTGCATGAGTGACACAGGGACTCAGGGTAGGGTAGTGCATGAGTGAAGCAGGGACTCGGGGTATGGCAGCGCATGAGTGACGCAAGGACTCAGGGTAGGGCAGTGCATGAGTGAAGCAGGGACTCAGGGTAGGGCAGTGTGTGAGTGATGCTGGGACTCAGGGTAGGACAGTGCATGAGTGACACAGGGACTCAGGGTAGAGCAGTGCATGAGTGAAGCAGGGACTCGGGGTATGGCAGCGCATGAGTGACGCAAGGACTCAGGGTAGGGCAGTGCATGAGTGAAGCAGGGACTCAGGGTAGGACAGTGCAGGAGCGACGCAGGGACTCTGGGTAGGGCAGTGCATGAGTGACGCAGGGACTCAGGGTAGGGCAGCGCATGCGTGATGCTGGGACTCAGGATAGGGCAGTGCATGAGTGATGCAGGGACTCTGGGTAGGGCAGTGCATGAGTGATGCAGGGACTCAGGATAGGACAGTGCATGAGTGACACAGGGACTCAGGGTAGGGCAGTGCATGAGTGAAGCAGGGTCTCAAGGTAGGGCAGTGCATGAGTGACACAGGGACTCAGGGTAGGGCTGTGCATGAGTGAAGCAGGGACTCGGGGTATGGCAGCGCATGAGTGACGCAAGGACTCAGGGTAGGGCAGTGTGTGAGTGATGCTGGGACTCAGGATAGGGAAGTGCATGAGTGACATAGGGACTCCGGTTAGGGCAGTGCATGAGTGACGCTGGGACTCAGGATAGGGCAGTGCATGAGTGATGCAGGGACTCTGGGTAGGGCAGTGCATGAGTGACGCAGGGACTCAGGGTAGTGCAGCGCATGAGTGAAGCAGGGACTCAGGGTAGGACAGTGCATGAGTGATGCAGTGACTCAGGGTACGGCAGCGCATGAGTGACGCAAGGACTCAGGGTAGGGCTGTGCATGAGTGACGCAGAGAACTCAGGGTAGGTCAGTGCATGAGTGACGCAGGGATTCAGGGTAGAGCAGCACGTGAGTGATGCTGGGACTCAGGATAGGGCAGTGCATGAGTGACGCAGGGACTCAGTGTAGGGCAGCGCATGAGTGAAGCAGGGACTCAGTGTAGGACAGTACATGAGTGATGCAGTGACTCAGGGTATGGCAGCGCATGAGTGATGCAGGGACTCAGGGATGGGCTGTGCATGATTGAAGCAGGGACTCAGGGTAGGAAAGTGCATGAGTGATGCAGGGACTCAGGGTAGGGCAGTGCATGAGTGACGCAGGGACTCAGGGTAGGGTTGTGCATGAGTGGAGCAGGGACTCAGGGTAGGACAGTGCATGAGTGACGCAGGGACTCAGGGTAGGGCTGTGAATGAGTGAAGCAGGGACTCAGGGTAGGGCAGTGCATGAGTGACGCAGGGACTCATGGTAGGGCAGCGCATGCATGACACATGGACTCAGGGTAGGGCTGTGCATGAGTGGCGCAGAGACTCAGGGTAGGGCAGTGGATGAGTGACGCAGGGACTCAGGGTAGGATGTGCATGATTGAAGCAGGGACTCAGGGTAGGGCAGTGCATGAGTGACTCAGGGACTCAGGGTAGGGCAGTGCATGAGTGATGCAGGGACTCAGGGTAGGGCTGTGCATGAGTGAAGCGGGGACTCAGGGTAGGAAAGTGCATGAGTGATGCAGGGACTCAGGGTAGGGCAGTGCATGAGTGATGCAGGGACTCAGGGTAGGGCAGTGCATGAGTGACGCAGGGACTCAGGGTAGGCTGTGCATGAGTGAAGCAGGGACTCAGGGTAAGGCAGTGCATGAGTGACTCAGGGACTCAGGATAGGGCAGTGCATCAGTGATGCAGGGACTCAGGGTAGGGCTGTGCATGAGTGAAGCAGGGACTCAGGGTAGGACAGTGCATGAGTGAAGCAGGGACTCAGGGTAGGACAGTGTATGAGTGACGCAGTGACTCAGGGTAGGGCTGTGCATGAGTGAAGCAGGGACTCAGGGTAGGACAGTGCATGAGTGAAGCAGGGACTCAGGGTAGGGCAGTGCATGAGTGACACTGGGACTCAGGATAGGGCAGTGCATGAGTGACGCAAGGACTCATGGTAGGGCAGCGCATGCGTGACGCTGGCACTCAGGATAGGGCTGTGCATGAGTGACGCAGGGACTCAGGGTAGTGCAGCGCATGAGTGAAGCAGGGACTCAGGGTAGGACAGTGCATGAGTGAGGCAGTGACTCAGGGTACGGCAGCGCATGAGTGACGCAAGGACTCAGGGTAGGGCTGTGCATGAGTGAAGCAGGGACTCAGGGTAGGACAGTGCATGCGTGACGCAGAGAACTCAGGGTAGGTCAGTGCATGAGTGACGCAGGGATTCAGGGTAGAGCAGCACGTGAGTGATGCTGGGACTCAGGATAGGGCAGTGCATGAGTGACGCAGGGACTCAGTGTAGGGCAGCGCATGAGTGAAGCAGGGACTCAGTGTAGGACAGTACATGAGTGATGCAGTGACTCAGGGTATGGCAGCGCATGAGTGATGCAGGGACTCAGGGATGGGCTGTGCATGATTGAAGCAGGGACTCAGGGTAGGACAGTGCATGAGTGATGCAGGGATTCAGGGTAGGGCAGTGCATGAGTGACGCAGGGACTCAGGGTAGGGTTGTGCATGAGTGGAGCAGGGGGGTAGGACAGTGCATGAGTGACGCAGGGACGTAGGGTAGGGCTGTGAATGAGTGAAGCAGGGACTCAGGGTAGGGCAGTTCATGAGTGACGCAGGGACTCAGGGTAGGGCAGCGCATGCATGACACATGGACTCAGGGTAGGGCTGTGCATGAGTGGCGCAGGGACTCAGGGTAGGGCAGTGGATGAGTGACGCAGGGACTCAGGGTAGGATGTGCATGAGTGAAGCAGGGACTCAGGGTAGGGCAGTGCATGAGTGACTCAGGGGCTCTGTAGGGCAGTGCATGAGTGATGCAGGGACTCAGGGTAGGGCTGTGCATGAGTGAAGCAGGGACTCAGGGTAGGAGAGTGCATGAGTGATGCAGGGACTCAGGGTAGGGCAGTGCATGAGTGATGCAGGGACTCAGGGTAGGGCAGTGCATGAGTGACACAGGGACTCAGGGTAGGCTGTGCATGAGTGAAGCAGGGACTCAGGGTAAGGCAGTGCATGAGTGACTCAGGGACTCAGGATAGGGCAGTGCATCAGTGATGCAGGGACTCAGGGTAGGGCTGTGCATGAGTGAAGCAGGGACTCAGGGTAGGACAGTGCATGAGTGAAGCAGGGACTCAGGGTAGGACAGTGTATGAGTGACGCAGTGACTCAGGGTAGGGCTGTGCATGAGTGAAGCAGGGACTCAGGGTAGGACAGTGCATGAGTGAAGCAGGGACTCAGGGTTGGACAGTGTATGAGTGACGCAGTGACTCAGGGTAGGGCTGTGCATGAGTGACACAGGGATTCAGGATAGGGCAGCGCATGAGTGACGCTGGGACTCAGGATAGGGCAGTGCATGAGTGACGCAGGGACTCAGGGTAGGGTAGTGCATGAGTGACGCAGGGACTCAGGGTAGGCTGTGCATGAGTGAAGCAGGGACTCAGGGTAGGGAAGTGCATGAGTGACGCAGGGACTCAGGGTAGGGCAGTGCATGAGTGACGCAGGGACTCAGGGTAGGCTGTGCATGAGTGAAGCAGGGACTCAGGGTGGGACAGTGCATGAGTGAAGCAGGGACTCAGGGTAGGACAGTGCATGAGTGATGCAGTGACTCAGGGTACGGGAGCGCATGAGTGACGCAAGGACTCAGGGTAGGGCAGTGTGTGAGTGATGCTGGGACTCAGGATAGGGAAGTGCATGAGTGACATAGGGACTCCGGTTAGGGCAGTGCATGAGTGACGCTGGGACTCAGGGTAGGACAGTGCATGAGTGACACAGGGACTCAGGGTAGGGCAGTGCATGAGTGAAGCAGGGTCTCAAGGTAGGGCAGTGCATGAGTGACACAGAGACTCAGGGTAGGGCAGTGCATGAGTGAAGCAGGGACTCGGGGTATGGCAGCGCATGAGTGACGCAAGGACTCAGGGTAGGGCAGTGTGTGAGTGATGCTGGGACTCAGGATAGGGAAGTGCATGAGTGACATAGGGACTCCGGTTAGGGCAGTGCATGAGTGATGCTGGGACTCAGGATACGCAGTGCATGAGTGACACAGGGACTCAGGGTAGGGCAGTCCATGAGTGAAGCAGGGTCTCAAGGTAGGGCAGTGCATGAGTGACACAGGGACTCAGGGTAGGGCATTGCATGAGTGAAGCAGGGACTCGGGGTATGGCAGCGCATGAGTGACGCAAGGACTCAGTGTAGGACAGTGCATGAGTGATGCAGTGACTCAGGGTACGGCAGCGCATCAGTGACGCAAGGACTCAGTGTAGGGCAGTGTGTGAGCGATGCAGGGACTCTGGGTAGGGCAGTGCATGAGTGATGCAGTGACTCAGGGTAGTGCAGTGCATGAGTGAAACAGGGACTCAGGGTAGGGCAGCGGATGAGTGACACAGGGACTCAGGGTAGGGCAGTGCATGAGTGACACTGGGACTCAGGATAGGGCAGTGCATGAGTGACGCAAGGACTCATGGTAGGGCAGCACATGCGTGACGCTGGCACTCAGGATAGGGCTGTGCATGAGTAACGCAGGGACTCAGGGTAGGGCAGCGCATGAGTGAAGCAGGGACTCAGGATAGGGCAGTGCATGAGTGACGCAAGGACTCATGGTAGGGCAGCACATGCGTGACGCTGGCACTCAGGATAGGGCTGTGCATGAGTAACGGAGGGACTCAGGGTAGGGCAGCGCATGAGTGAAGCAGGGACTCAGGGTAGGACAGTGCATGAGTGATGCAGGGACTCAGCGTATAGCAGTGCATGAGTGACGCTGGGACTTAGGGTGGGGCAGTGCATTAGTGATGCAGGGAATGAGGGTAGGGCATTCCAAGAGTGACACAGGGACTCAGGGTAGGACAGTGCATGAGTGATGCAGGGACACAGGGTAGGGCAGTGTGTGAGTGATGCTGGGACTCAGGATAGGGCAGTGCATTAGTGACATAGGGACTCCGGTTAGGGCAGTGCATGAGTGACGCTGGGTCTCAGGATATGCAGTGCATGAGTGACACAGGGACTCAGGGTAGGGCAGTGCATGAGCGAAGCAGGGTCTCAGGGTAGGGCAGTGCATGAGTGACGCAGGGACTCAGGGTAGGGCAGTGCATGAGTGAAGCAGGGACTCGGGGTAGGGCAGTGCATGAGTGACGCAGGGACTCAGGGTAGGGCAGTGCATGAGTGATGCAGGGACTCAGAGTAGGGCAGTGCGTGAGTGACGCAGGGACTCAGGGTAGGGCAGTGCATGAGTGACGCAGTGACTCAGGGTAGGGCAGTACATGAGTGATGCAGGGACTCAGGGTAGGGAAGTGCATGAGTGAAGCAGAGTCTCAGGATAGGGCAGTGCATGAGTGACACAGGGACTCAGGGTAGGGCAGTGCATGAGTGAAGCAGGGACTCAGGGTAGGACAGTGCATGAGTGACGCAGGGACTCAGGGTAGGGCAGTGCATGAGTGACGCAGGGATTCAGGGTAGGGCAGCACGTGGGTGACCCTGGACTCAGGATAAGGCAGTGCATGAGTGATGCAGGGACTCTGGGTAGGGCAGTGCATGAGTGAAGCAGGGACTCAGGGTAGGACAGTGCATGAGTGAAGCAGGGACTCAGGGTTGGACAGTGTATGAGTGACGCAGTGACTCAGGGTAGGGCTGTGCATGAGTGACACAGGGATTCAGGATAGGGCAGCGCATGAGTGACGCTGGGACTCAGGATAGGGCAGTGCATGAGTGACGCAGGGACTCAGGGTAGGGTAGTGCATGAGTGACGCAGGGACTCAGGGTAGGCTGTGCATGAGTGAAGCAGGGACTCAGGGTAGGGAAGTGCATGAGTGACGCAGGGACTCAGGGTAGGGCAGTGCATGAGTGACGCAGGGACTCAGGGTAGGCTGTGCATGAGTGAAGCAGGGACTCAGGGTGGGACAGTGCATGAGTGAAGCAGGGACTCAGGGTAGGACAGTGCATGAGTGATGCAGTGACTCAGGGTACGGGAGCGCATGAGTGACGCAAGGACTCAGGGTAGGGCAGTGTGTGAGTGATGCTGGGACTCAGGATAGGGAAGTGCATGAGTGACATAGGGACTCCGGTTAGGGCAGTGCATGAGTGACGCTGGGACTCAGGGTAGGACAGTGCATGAGTGACACAGGGACTCAGGGTAGGGCAGTGCATGAGTGAAGCAGGGTCTCAAGGTAGGGCAGTGCATGAGTGACACAGAGACTCAGGGTAGGGCAGTGCATGAGTGAAGCAGGGACTCGGGGTATGGCAGCGCATGAGTGACGCAAGGACTCAGGGTAGGGCAGTGTGTGAGTGATGCTGGGACTCAGGATAGGGAAGTGCATGAGTGACATAGGGACTCCGGTTAGGGCAGTGCATGAGTGATGCTGGGACTCAGGATACGCAGTGCATGAGTGACACAGGGACTCAGGGTAGGGCAGTCCATGAGTGAAGCAGGGTCTCAAGGTAGGGCAGTGCATGAGTGACACAGGGACTCAGGGTAGGGCAGTGCATGAGTGAAGCAGGGACTCGGGGTATGGCAGCGCATGAGTGACGCAAGGACTCAGTGTAGGACAGTGCATGAGTGATGCAGTGACTCAGGGTACGGCAGCGCATCAGTGACGCAAGGACTCAGTGTAAGGCAGTGTGTGAGCGATGCAGGGACTCTGGGTAGGGCAGTGCATGAGTGTTGCAGTGACTCAGGGTAGTGCAGTGCATAAGTGAAACAGGGACTCAGGGTAGGGCAGCGGATGAGTGACACAGGGACTCAGGGTAGGGCAGTGCATGAGTGACACTGGGACTCAGGATAGGGCAGTGCATGAGTGACGCAAGGACTCATGGTAGGGCAGCACATGCGTGACGCTGGCACTCAGGATAGGGCTGTGCATGAGTAACGCAGGGACTCAGGGTAGGGCAGCGCATGAGTGAAGCAGGGACTCAGGGTAGGACAGTGCATGAGTGATGCAGTGACTCAGGGTACGGCAGCGCATGAGTGACGCAAGGACTCAGTGTAGGGCAGTGTGTGAGTGATGCTGGGACTCAGGATAGGGCAGTGCATGAGTGACATAGGGACTCCGGTTAGGGCAGTGCATGAGTGATGCAGGGACTCTGGGTAGGGCAGTGCATGAGTGATGCAGGGACTCAGCGTATAGCAGTGCATGAGTGACGCTGGGACTTAGGGTGGGGCAGTGCATTAGTGATGCAGGGAATGAGGGTAGGGCATTCCAAGAGTGACACAGGGACTCAGGGTAGGACAGTGCATGAGTGATGCAGGGACACAGGGTAGGGCAGTGTGTGAGTGATGCTGGGACTCAGGATAGGGCAGTGCATTAGTGACATAGGGACTCCGGTTAGGGCAGTGCATGAGTGACGCTGGGACTCAGGATATGCAGTGCATGAGTGACACAGGGACTCAGGGTAGGGCAGTGCATGAGCGAAGCAGGGTCTCAGGGTAGGGCAGTGCATGAGTGACGCAGGGACTCAGGGTAGGGCAGTGCATGAGTGAAGCAGGGACTCGGGGTAGGGCAGTGCATGAGTGACGCAGGGACTCAGGGTAGGGCAGTGCATGAGTGATGCAGGGACTCAGAGTAGGGCAGTGCGTGAGTGACGCAGGGACTCAGGGTAGGGCAGTGCATGAGTGACGCAGTGACTCAGGGTAGGGCAGTACATGAGTGATGCAGGGACTCAGGGTAGGGAAGTGCATGAGTGAAGCAGAGTCTCAGGATAGGGCAGTGCATGAGTGACACAGGGACTCAGGGTAGGGCAGTGCATGAGTGAAGCAGGGACTCAGGGTAGGACAGTGCATGAGTGACGCAGGGACTCAGGGTAGGGCAGTGCATGAGTGACGCAGGGATTCAGGGTAGGGCAGCACGTGGGTGACCCTGGACTCAGGATAAGGCAGTGCATGAGTGATGCAGGGACTCTGGGTAGGGCAGTGCATGAGTGATGCAGGGACTCAGGATAGGGCAGTGCATGAGTGATGCAGGGACCAAGGGTAGTGTAGTACATGAATGACACTGGGACTCAGGTAGGACAGTGCATGAGTGATGCAGGGACTCAGGGTAGGGCAGTGGATGAGCGATGCAGGGACTCTGGGTAGGGCAGTGCATGAGTGATGCAGGGACTCAGGGTAGGGCAGCGCATGCATGACGCTGGGACTCAGGATAGGGCAGTGCATGAGTGATGCAGGGACCCTGGGTAGGGCAGTGCATGAGTGACGCAGGGACTCAGGGTAGGGCAGCGCATGCGTGAAGCTGGGACTCAGGATAGGGCAGTGCATGAGTGATGCAGGGACTCAGGGTGGGGCAGTGCATGAGTGATGCAGGGTCTTTGGGTATGGCAGTGCATGAGCGACACAGGGACTCAGGGTAGAGCAGTGTATGAGTGATGCAGGGAATGAGGGTAGGGCATTCCAAGAGTGAGACAGGGACTCAGGGTAGGACAGTGCATGAGTGATGCAGGGACACGGGGTAGGCTAGTGCATGAGTGACACAAGGACTCAGGGTAGGGCAGTGTGTGAGTGATGCTGGGACTCAGGATAGGGCAGTGCATTAGTGACATAGGGACTCTGGTTAGGGCAGTGCATGAGTGACGCTGGGACTCAGGATACGCAGTGCATGAGTGACACAGGGACTCAGGGTAGGGCAGTGCATGAGTGAAGCAGAGTCTCAGGGTAGGGCAGTGCATGAGTGACGCAGGGACTCAGGGTAGGGCAGTGCATGAGTGAAGCAGGGACTCGGGGTAGGGCAGTGCATGAGTGACGCAGGGACTCAGGGTAGGGCAGTGCATGAGTGATGCAGGGACTCAGAGTAGGGCAGTGCGTGAGTGACACAGGGACTCAGGGTAGGGCAGTGCATGAGTGACGCAGTGACTCAGGGTAGGGCAGTACATGAGTGATGCAGGGACTCAGGATAGTGCAGTGCATGAGTGACGCAGGGACGCAGGGTAGTGCAGTGCATGAGTGACACAGGGACTCAGGGTAGGGCAGCGGATGAGTGACACAGGGACTCAGGGTAGGGCAGTGCATGAGTGACACTGGGACTCAGGATAGGGCAGTGCATGAGTGACGCAAGGACTCATGGTAGGGCAGCGCATGCGTGACGCTGGCACTCAGGATAGGGCTGTGCATGAGTGACGCAGGGACTCAGGGTAGTGCAGCGCATGAGTGAAGCAGGGACTCAGGGTAGGACAGTGCATGAGTGATGCAGTGACTCAGGGTACGGCAGCGCATGAGTGACGCAAGGACTCAGGGTAGGGCTGTGCATGAGTGAAGCAGGGACTCAGGGTAGGACAGTGCATGAGTGACGCAGAGAACTCAGGGTAGGTCAGTGCATGAGTGACGCAGGGATTCAGGGTAGAGCAGCACGTGAGTGATGCTGGGACTCAGGATAGGGCAGTGCATGAGTGACGCAGGGACTCAGTGTAGGGCAGCGCATGAGTGAAGCAGGGACTCAGTGTAGGACAGTACATGAGTGATGCAGTGACTCAGGGTATGGCAGCGCATGAGTGATGCAGGGACTCAGGGATGGGCTGTGCATGATTGAAGCAGGGACTCAGGGTAGGACAGTGCATGAGTGATGCAGGGACTCAGGGTAGGGCAGTGCATGAGTGACGCAGGGACTCAGGGTAGGGTTGTGCATGAGTGGAGCAGGGACTCAGGGTAGGACAGTGCATGAGTGACGCAGGGACTCAGGGTAGGGCTGTGAATGAGTGAAGCAGGGACTCAGGGTAGGGCAGTGCATGAGTGATGGAGGGACTCAGGGTAGGGCAGTGCACGAGTGACGCAGGGACTCTGGGTAGGGTAGTGCATGATTGATGCAGGGACTCAGGGTAGGGCAGTGCATGAGTGATGCAGGGACTCAGGGTAGGGCAGTGCATGAGCGATGCAGGGACTCTGGGTAGGGCAGTGCATGAGTGACGCAGGGACTCAGGGTAGGGCAGCGCATGCATGACGCTGGGACTCAGGATAGGGCAGTGCATGAGTGATGCAGGGACTCAGGGTAGGGCAGTGCATGAGTGACGCAGGGACTCAGGGTAGGGCAGCGCATGAGTGAAGCAGGGACTCAGTGTAGGACAGTGCATGAGTGATGCAGTGACTCAGGGTACGGCAGCGCATCAGTGACGCAAGGACTCAGTGTAGGGCAGTGTGTGAGCGATGCAGGGACTCTGGGTAGGGCAGTGCATGAGTGATGCAGTGACTCAGGATAGTGCAGTGCATGAGTGACACAGGGACTCAGGGTAGGGCAGCGGATGAGTGACACAGGGACTCAGGGTAGGGCAGTGCATGAGTGACACTGGGACTCAGGATAGGGCATTGCATGAGTGACGCAAGGACTCATGGTAGGGCAGCACATGCGTGACGCTGGCACTCAGGATAGGGCTGTGCATGAGTAACGCAGGGACTCAGGGTAGGGCAGCGCATGAGTGAAGCAGGGACTCAGGGTAGGACAGTGCATGAGTGATGCAGTGACTCAGGGTACGGCAGCGCATGAGTGACGCAAGGACTCAGTGTAGGGCAGTGTGTGAGTGATGCTGGGACTCAGGATAGGGCAGTGCATGAGTGACATAGGGACTCCGGTTAGGGCAGTGCATGAGTGATGCAGGGACTCTGGGTAGGGCAGTGCATGAGTGATGCAGGGACTCAGCGTATAGCAGTGCATGAGTGACGCTGGGACTTAGGGTGGGGCAGTGCATTAGTGATGCAGGGAATGAGGGTAGGGCATTCCAAGAGTGACACAGGGACTCAGGGTAGGACAGTGCATGAGTGATGCAGGGACACAGGGTAGGGCAGTGTGTGAGTGATGCTGGGACTCAGGATAGGGCAGTGCATTAGTGACATAGGGACTCCGGTTAGGGCAGTGCATGAGTGACGCTGGGACTCAGGATATGCAGTGCATGAGTGACACAGGGACTCAGGGTAGGGCAGTGCATGAGTGAAGCAGGGTCTCAGGGTAGGGCAGTGCATGAGTGACGCAGGGACTCAGGGTAGGGCAGTGCATGAGTGAAGCAGGGACTCGGGGTAGGGCAGTGCATGAGTGACGCAGGGACTCAGGGTAGGGCAGTGCATGAGTGATGCAGGGACTCAGAGTAGGGCAGTGCGTGAGTGACGCAGGGACTCAGGGTAGGGCAGTGCATGAGTGACGCAGTGACTCAGGGTAGGGCAGTACATGAGTGATGCAGGGACTCAGGGTAGGGAAGTGCATGAGTGAAGCAGAGTCTCAGGATAGGGCAGTGCATGAGTGACACAGGGACTCAGGGTAGGGCAGTGCATGAGTGAAGCAGGGACTCAGGGTAGGACAGTGCATGAGTGACGCAGGGACTCAGGGTAGGGCAGTGCATGAGTGACGCAGGGATTCAGGGTAGGGCAGCACGTGGGTGACCCTGGACTCAGGATAAGGCAGTGCATGAGTGATGCAGGGACTCTGGGTAGGGCAGTGCATGAGTGACGCAGGGACTCAGGATAGGGCAGTGCATGAGTGATACAGGGACCAGGGGTAGTGTAGTACATGAATGACACTGGGACTCAGGTAGGACAGTGCATGAGTGATGCAGGGACTCAGGGTAGGGCAGTGCATGAGCGATGCAGGGACTCTGGGTAGGGCAGTGCATGAGTGACGCAGGGACTCAGGGTAGGGCAGCGCATGCATGACGCTGGGACTCAGGATAGGGCAGTGCATGAGTGATGCAGGGACCCTGGGTAGGGCAGTGCATGAGTGACGCAGGGACTCAGGGTAGGGCAGCGCATGCGTGAAGCTGGGACTCAGGATATGGCAGTGCATGAGTGATGCAGGGACTCAGGGTGGGGCAGTGCATGAGTGATGCAGGGTCTTTGGGTATGGCAGTGCATGAGTGACACAGGGACTCAGGGTAGAGCAGTGTATGAGTGATGCAGGGAATGAGGGTAGGGCATTCCAAGAGTGAGACAGGGACTCAGGGTAGGACAGTGCATGAGTGATGCAGGGACACGGGGTAGGCTAGTGCATGAGTGACACAAGGACTCAGGGTAGGGCAGTGTGTGAGTGATGCTGGGACTCAGGATAGGGCAGTGCATTAGTGACATAGGGACTCTGGTTAGGGCAGTGCATGAGTGACGCTGGGACTCGGGATACGCAGTGCATGAGTGACACAGGGACTCAGGGTAGGGCAGTGCATGAGTGAAGCAGAGTCTCAGGGTAGGGCAGTGCATGAGTGACGCAGGGACTCAGGGTAGGGCAGTGCATGAGTGAAGCAGGGACTCGGGGTAGGGCAGTGCATGAGAGACGCAGGGACTCAGGGTAGGGCAGTGCATGAGTGATGCAGGGACTCAGAGTAGGGCAGTGCCTGAGTGACACATGGACTCAGGGTAGGGCAGTGCATGAGTGACGCAGTGACTCAGGGTAGGGCAGTACATGAGTGATGCAGGGACTCAGGATAGTGCAGTGCATGAGTGATGCAGGGACGCAGGGTAGTGCAGTGCATGAGTGACACAGGGACTCAGGGTAGGGCAGCGGATGAGTGACACAGGGACTCAGGGTAGGGCAGTGCATGAGTGACACTGGGACTCAGGATAGGGCAGTGCATGAGTGATGCAAGGACTCATGGTAGGGCAGCGTATGCGTGACGCTGGCACTCAGGATAGGGCTGTGCATGAGTGACGCAGGGACTCAGGGTAGTGCAGCGCATGAGTGAAGCAGGGACTCAGGGTAGGACAGTGCATGAGTGATGCAGTGACTCAGGGTACGGCAGCACATGAGGGACGCAAGGACTCAGGGTAGGGCTGTGCATGAGTGAAGCAGGGACTCAGGGTAGGACAGTGCATGAGTGACGCAGAGAACTCAGGGTAGGTCAGTGCATGAGTGACGCAGGGATTCAGGGTAGAGCAGCACGTGAGTGATGCTGGGACTCAGGATAGGGCAGTGCATGAGTGACGCAGGGACTCAGTGTAGGGCAGCGCATGAGTGAAGCAGGGACTCAGTGTAGGACAGTACATGAGTGATGCAGTGACTTAGGGTATGGCAGCGCATGAGTGATGCAGGGACTCAGGGATGGGCTGTGCATGATTGAAGCAGGGACTCAGGGTAGGACAGTGCATGAGTGATGCAGGGACTCAGGGTAGGGCAGTGCATGAGTGACGCAGGGACTCAGGGTAGGGTTGTGCATGAGTGGAGCAGGGACTCAGGGTAGGACAGTGCATGAGTGACGCAGGGACTCAGGGTAGGGCTGTGAATGAGTGAAGCAGGGACTCAGGGTAGGGCAGTGCATGAGTGACGCAGGGACTCAGGGTAGGGCAGCGCATGCATGACACATGGACTCAGGGTAGGGCTGTGCATGAGTGGCGCAGAGACTCAGGGTAGGGCAGTGGATGAGTGACGCAGGGACTCAGGGTAGGATGTGCATGATTGAAGCAGGGACTCAGGGTAGGGCAGTGCATGAGTGACTCAGGGACTCAGGGTAGGGCAGTGCATGAGTGATGCAGGGACTCAGGGTAGGGCTGTGCATGAGTGAAGCGGGGACTCAGGGTAGGAGAGTGCATGAGTGATGCAGGGACTCAGGGTAGGGCAGTGCATGAGTGATGCAGGGACTCAGGGTAGGGCAGTGCATGAGTGACGCAGGGACTCAGGGTAGGCTGTGCATGAGTGAAGCAGGGACTCAGGGTAAGGCAGTGCATGAGTGACTCAGGGACTCAGGATAGGGCAGTGCATCAGTGATGCAGGGACTCAGGGTAGGGCTGTGCATGAGTGAAGCAGGGACTCAGGGTAGGACAGTGCATGAGTGAAGCAGGGACTCAGGGTAGGACAGTGTATGAGTGACGCAGTGACTCAGGGTAGGGCTGTGCATGAGTGAAGCAGGGACTCAGGGTAGGACAGTGCATGAGTGAAGCAGGGACTCAGGGTAGGGCAGTGCATGAGTGACACTGGGACTCAGGATAGGGCAGTGCATGAGTGACGCAAGGACTCATGGTAGGGCAGCGCATGCGTGACGCTGGCACTCAGGATAGGGCTGTGCATGAGTGACGCAGGGACTCAGGGTAGTGCAGCGCATGAGTGAAGCAGGGACTCAGGGTAGGACAGTGCATGAGTGAGGCAGTGACTCAGGGTACGGCAGCGCATGAGTGACGCAAGGACTCAGGGTAGGGCTGTGCATGAGTGAAGCAGGGACTCAGGGTAGGACAGTGCATGCGTGACGCAGAGAACTCAGGGTAGGTCAGTGCATGAGTGACGCAGGGATTCAGGGTAGAGCAGCACGTGAGTGATGCTGGGACTCAGGATAGGGCAGTGCATGAGTGACGCAGGGACTCAGTGTAGGGCAGCGCATGAGTGAAGCAGGGACTCAGTGTAGGACAGTACATGAGTGATGCAGTGACTCAGGGTATGGCAGCGCATGAGTGATGCAGGGACTCAGGGATGGGCTGTGCATGATTGAAGCAGGGACTCAGGGTAGGACAGTGCATGAGTGATGCAGGGACTCAGGGTAGGGCAGTGCATGAGTGACGCAGGGACTCAGGGTAGGGTTGTGCATGAGTGGAGCAGGGACTCAGGGTAGGACAGTGCATGAGTGACGCAGGGACTCAGGGTAGGGCTGTGAATGAGTGAAGCAGGGACTCAGGGTAGGGCAGTGCATGAGTGACGCAGGGACTCAGGGTAGGGCAGCGCATGCATGACACATGGACTCAGGGTAGGGCTGTGCATGAGTGGCGCAGGGACTCAGGGTAGGGCAGTGGATGAGTGACGCAGGGACTCAGGGTAGGATGTGCATGAGTGAAGCAGGGACTCAGGGTAGGGCAGTGCATGAGTGACTCAGGGACTCAGGGTAGGGCAGTGCATGAGTGACACTGGGACTCAGGATAGGGCAGTGCATGAGTGACGCAAGGACTCATGGTAGGGCAGCACATGCGTGACGCTGGCACTCAGGATAGGGCTGTGCATGAGTAACGCAGGGACTCAGGGTAGGGCAGCGCATGAGTGAAGCAGGGACTCAGGGTAGGACAGTGCATGAGTGATGCAGTGACTCAGGGTACGGCAGCGCATGAGTGACGCAAGGACTCAGTGTAGGGCAGTGTGTGAGTGATGCTGGGACTCAGGATAGGGCAGTGCATGAGTGACATAGGGACTCCGGTTAGGGCAGTGCATGAGTGATGCAGGGACTCTGGGTAGGGCAGTGCATGAGTGATGCAGGGACTCAGCGTATAGCAGTGCATGAGTGACGCTGGGACTTAGGGTGGGGCAGTGCATTAGTGATGCAGGGAATGAGGGTAGGGCATTCCAAGAGTGACACAGGGACTCGGGGTAGGACAGTGCATGAGTGATGCAGGGACACAGGGTAGGGCAGTGTGTGAGTGATGCTGGGACTCAGGATAGGGCAGTGCATTAGTGACATAGGGACTCTGGTTAGGGCAGTGCATGAGTGATGCTGGGACTCAGGATATGCAGTGCATGAGTGACACAGGGACTCAGGGTAGGGCAGTGCATGAGCGAAGCAGGGTCTCAGGGTAGGGCAGTGCATGAGTGACGCAGGGACTCAGGGTAGGGCAGTGCATGAGTGAAGCAGGGACTCGGGGTAGGGCAGTGCATGAGTGACGCAGGGACTCAGGGTAGGGCAGTGCATGAGTGATGCAGGGACTCAGAGTAGGGCAGTGCGTGAGTGACGCAGGGACTCAGGGTAGGGCAGTGCATGAGTGACGCAGTGACTCAGGGTAGGGCAGTACATGAGTGATGCAGGGACTCAGGGTAGGGAAGTGCATGAGTGAAGCAGAGTCTCAGGATAGGGCAGTGCATGAGTGACACAGGGACTCAGGGTAGGGCAGTGCATGAGTGAAGCAGGGACTCAGGGTAGGACAGTGCATGAGTGACGCAGGGACTCAGGGTAGGGCAGTGCATGAGTGACGCAGGGATTCAGGGTAGGGCAGCACGTGGGTGACCCTGGACTCAGGATAAGGCAGTGCATGAGTGATGCAGGGACTCTGGGTAGGGCAGTGCATGAGTGATGCAGGGACTCAGGATAGGGCAGTGCATGAGTGATGCAGGGACCAAGGGTAGTGTAGTACATGAATGACACTGGGACTCAGGTAGGACAGTGCATGAGTGATGCAGGGACTCAGGGTAGGGCAGTGCATGAGCGATGCAGGGACTCTGGGTAGGGCAGTGCATGAGTGATGCAGGGACTCAGGGTAGGGCAGCGCATGCATGACGCTGGGACTCAGGATAGGGCAGTGCATGAGTGATGCAGGGACCCTGGGTAGGGCAGTGCATGAGTGACGCAGGGACTCAGGGTAGGGCAGCGCATGCGTGAAGCTGGGACTCAGGATAGGGCAGTGCATGAGTGATGCAGGGACTCAGGGTGGGGCAGTGCATGAGTGATGCAGGGTCTTTGGGTATGGCAGTGCATGAGCGACACAGGGACTCAGGGTAGAGCAGTGTATGAGTGATGCAGGGAATGAGGGTAGGGCATTCCAAGAGTGAGACAGGGACTCAGGGTAGGACAGTGCATGAGTGATGCAGGGACACGGGGTAGGCTAGTGCATGAGTGACACAAGGACTCAGGGTAGGGCAGTGTGTGAGTGATGCTGGGACTCAGGATAGGGCAGTGCATTAGTGACATAGGGACTCTGGTTAGGGCAGTGCATGAGTGACGCTGGGACTCAGGATACGCAGTGCATGAGTGACACAGGGACTCAGGGTAGGGCAGTGCATGAGTGAAGCAGAGTCTCAGGGTAGGGCAGTGCATGAGTGACGCAGGGACTCAGGGTAGGGCAGTGCATGAGTGAAGCAGGGACTCGGGGTAGGGCAGTGCATGAGTGACGCAGGGACTCAGGGTAGGGCAGTGCATGAGTGATGCAGGGACTCAGAGTAGGGCAGTGCGTGAGTGACACAGGGACTCAGGGTAGGGCAGTGCATGAGTGACGCAGTGACTCAGGGTAGGGCAGTACATGAGTGATGCAGGGACTCAGGATAGTGCAGTGCATGAGTGACGCAGGGACGCAGGGTAGTGCAGTGCATGAGTGACACAGGGACTCAGGGTAGGGCAGCGGATGAGTGACACAAGGACTCAGGGTAGGGCAGTGCATGAGTGACATTGGGACTCAGGATAGGGCAGTGCATGAGTGACGCAAGGACTCATGGTAGGGCAGCGCATGCGTGACGCTGGCACTCAGGATAGGGCTGTGCATGAGTGACGCAGGGACTCAGGGTAGTGCAGCGCATGAGTGAAGCAGGGACTCAGGGTAGGACAGTGCATGAGTGATGCAGTGACTCAGGGTACGGCAGCGCATGAGTGACGCAAGGACTCAGGGTAGGGCTGTGCATGAGTGAAGCAGGGACTCAGGGTAGGACAGTGCATGAGTGACGCAGAGAACTCAGGGTAGGTCAGTGCATGAGTGACGCAGGGATTCAGGGTAGAGCAGCACATGAGTGATGCTGGGACTCAGGATAGGGCAGTGCATGAGTGACGCAGGGACTCAGTGTAGGGCAGCGCATGAGTGAAGCAGGGACTCAGTGTAGGACAGTACATGAGTGATGCAGTGACTCAGGGTATGGCAGCGCATGAGTGATGCAGGGACTCAGGGATGGGCTGTGCATGATTGAAGCAGGGACTCAGGGTAGGACAGTGCATGAGTGATGCAGGGACTCAGGGTAGGGCAGTGCATGAGTGACGCAGGGACTCAGGGTAGGGTTGTGCATGAGTGGAGCAGGGACTCAGAGTAGGACAGTGCATGAGTGACGCAGGGACTCAGGGTAGGGCTGTGAATGAGTGAAGCAGGGACTCAGGGTAGGGCAGTGCATGAGTGATGGAGGGACTCAGGGTAGGGCAGTGCACGAGTGACGCAGGGACTCTGGGTAGGGTAGTGCATGATTGATGCAGGGACTCAGGGTAGGGCAGTGCATGAGTGATGCAGGGACTCAGGGTAGGGCAGTGCATGAGCGATGCAGGGACTCTGGGTAGGGCAGTGCATGAGTGACGCAGGGACTCAGGGTAGGGCAGCGCATGCATGACGCTGGGACTCAGGATAGGGCAGTGCATGAGTGATGCAGGGACTCAGGGTAGGGCAGTGCATGAGTGACGCAGGGACTCAGGGTAGGGCAGCGCATGAGTGAAGCAGGGACTCAGTGTAGGACAGTGCATGAGTGATGCAGTGACTCAGGGTAAGGCAGCGCATCAGTGACGCAAGGACTCAGTGTAGGGCAGTGTGTGAGCGATGCAGGGACTCTGGGTAGGGCAGTGCATGAGTGATGCAGTGACTCAGGATAGTGCAGTGCATGAGTGACACAGGGACTCAGGGTAGGGCAGCGGATGAGTGACACAGGGACTCAGGGTAGGGCAGTGCATGAGTGACACTGGGACTCAGGATAGGGCAGTGCATGAGTGACGCAAGGACTCATGGTAGGGCAGCACATGCGTGACGCTGGCACTCAGGATAGGGCTGTGCATGAGTAACGCAGGGACTCAGGGTAGGGCAGCGCATGAGTGAAGCAGGGACTCAGGGTAGGACAGTGCATGAGTGATGCAGTGACTCAGGGTACGGCAGCGCATGAGTGACGCAAGGACTCAGTGTAGGGCAGTGTGTGAGTGATGCTGGGACTCAGGATAGGGCAGTGCATGAGTGACATAGGGACTCCGGTTAGGGCAGTGCATGAGTGATGCAGGGACTCTGGGTAGGGCAGTGCATGAGTGATGCAGGGACTCAGCGTATAGCAGTGCATGAGTGACGCTGGGACTTAGGGTGGGGCAGTGCATTAGTGATGCAGGGAATGAGGGTAGGGCATTCCAAGAGTGACACAGGGACTCAGGGTAGGACAGTGCATGAGTGATGCAGGGACACAGGGTAGGGCAGTGTGTGAGTGATGCTGGGACTCAGGATAGGGCAGTGCATTAGTGACATAGGGACTCTGGTTAGGGCAGTGCATGAGTGACGCTGGGACTCAGGATATGCAGTGCATGAGTGACACAGGGACTCAGGGTAGGGCAGTGCATGAGTGAAGCAGGGTCTCAGGGTAGGGCAGTGCATGAGTGACGCAGGGACTCAGGGTAGGGCAGTGCATGAGTGAAGCAGGGACTCGGGGTAGGGCAGTGCATGAGTGACGCAGGGACTCACGGTAGGGCAGTGCAGGAGTGATGCAGGGACTCAGAGTAGGGCAGTGCGTGAGTGACGCAGGGACTCAGGGTAGGGCAGTGCATGAGTGACGCAGTGACTCAGGGTAGGGCAGTACATGAGTGATGCAGGGACTCAGGGTAGGGAAGTGCATGAGTGAAGCAGAGTCTCAGGATAGGGCAGTGCATGAGTGACACAGGGACTCAGGGTAGGGCAGTGCATGAGTGAAGCAGGGACTCAGGGTAGGACATTGCATGAGTGACGCAGGGACTCAGGGTAGGGCAGTGCATGAGTGACGCAGGGATTCAGGGTAGGGCAGCACGTGGGTGACCCTGGACTCAGGATAAGGCAGTGCATGAGTGATGCAGGGACTCTGGGTAGGGCAGTGCATGAGTGACGCAGGGACTCAGGATAGGGCAGTGCATGAGTGATACAGGGACCAGGGGTAGTGTAGTACATGAATGACACTGGGACTCAGGTAGGACAGTGCATGAGTGATGCAGGGACTCAGGGTAGGGCAGTGCATGAGCGATGCAGGGACTCTGGGTAGGGCAGTGCATGAGTGACGCAGGGACTCAGGGTAGGGCAGCGCATGCATGACGCTGGGACTCAGGATAGGGCAGTGCATGAGTGATTCAGGGACCCTGGGTAGGGCAGTGCATGAGTGACGCAGGGACTCAGGGTAGGGCAGCGCATGCGTGAAGCTGGGACTCAGGATAGGGCAGTGCATGAGTGATGCAGGGACTCAGGGTGGGGCAGTGCATGAGTGATGCAGGGTCTTTGGGTATGGCAGTGCATGAGTGACACAGGGACTCAGGGTAGAGCAGTGTATGAGTGATGCAGGGAATGAGGGTAGGGCATTCCAAGAGTGAGACAGGGACTCAGGGTAGGACAGTGCATGAGTGATGCAGGGACACGGGGTAGGCTAGTGCATGAGTGACACAAGGACTCAGGGTAGGGCAGTGTGTGAGTGATGCTGGGACTCAGGATAGGGCAGTGCATTAGTGACATAGGGACTCTGGTTAGGGCAGTGCATGAGTGACGCTGGGACTCGGGATACGCAGTGCATGAGTGACACAGGGACTCAGGGTAGGGCAGTGCATGAGTGAAGCAGAGTCTCAGGGTAGGGCAGTGCATGAGTGACGCAGGGACTCAGGGTAGGGCAGTGCATGAGTGAAGCAGGGACTCGGGGTAGGGCAGTGCATGAGTGACGCAGGGACTCAGGGTAGGGCAGTGCATGAGTGATGCAGGGACTCAGAGTAGGGCAGTGCGTGAGTGACACAGGGACTCAGAGTAGGGCAGTGCATGAGTGACGCAGTGACTCAGGGTAGGGCTGTACATGAGTGATGCAGGGACTCAGGATAGTGCAGTGCATGAGTGATGCAGGGACGCAGGGTAGTGCAGTGCATGAGTGACACAGGGACTCAGGGTAGGGCAGCGGATGAGTGACACAGGGACTCAGGGTAGGGCAGTGCATGAGTGACACTGGGACTCAGGATAGGGCAGTGCATGAGTGATGCAAGGACTCATGGTAGGGCAGCGCATGCGTGACGCTGGCACTCAGGATAGGGCTGTGCATGAGTGACGCAGGGACTCAGGGTAGTGCAGCGCATGAGTGAAGCAGGGACTCAGGGTAGGACAGTGCATGAGTGATGCAGTGACTCAGGGTACGGCAGCACATGAGGGACGCAAGGACTCAGGGTAGGGCTGTGCATGAGTGAAGCAGGGACTCAGGGTAGGACAGTGCATGAGTGACGCAGAGAACTCAGGGTAGGTCAGTGCATGAGTGACGCAGGGATTCAGGGTAGAGCAGCACGTGAGTGATGCTGGGACTCAGGATAGGGCAGTGCATGAGTGACGCAGGGACTCAGTGTAGGGCAGCGCATGAGTGAAGCAGGGACTCAGTGTAGGACAGTACATGAGTGATGCAGTGACTCAGGGTATGGCAGCGCATGAGTGATGCAGGGACTCAGGGATGGGCTGTGCATGATTGAAGCAGGGACTCAGGGTAGGACAGTGCATGAGTGATGCAGGGACTCAGGGTAGGGTTGTGCATGAGTGGAGCAGGGACTCAGGGTAGGACAGTGCATGAGTGATGCAGGGACTCAGGGTAGGGCTGTGAATGAGTGAAGCAGGGACTCAGGGTAGGGCAGTGCATGAGTGACGCAGGGACTCAGGGTAGGGCAGCGCATGCATGACACATGGACTCAGGGTAGGGCTGTGCATGAGTGGCGCAGAGACTCAGGGTAGGGCAGTGGATGAGTGACGCAGGGACTCAGGGTAGGATGTGCATGATTGAAGCAGGGACTCAGGGTAGGGCAGTGCATGAGTGACTCAGGGACTCAGGGTAGGGCAGTGCATGAGTGATGCAGGGACTCAGGGTAGGGCTGTGCATGAGTGAAGCGGGGACTCAGGGTAGGAGAGTGCATGAGTGATGCAGGGACTCAGGGTAGGGCAGTGCATGAGTGATGCAGGGACTCAGGGTAGGGCAGTGCATGAGTGACGCAGGGACTCAGGGTAGGCTGTGCATGAGTGAAGCAGGGACTCAGGGTAAGGCAGTGCATGAGTGACTCACGGACTCAGGATAGGGCAGTGCATCAGTGATGCAGGGACTCAGGGTAGGGCTGTGCATGAGTGAAGCAGGGACTCAGGGTAGGACAGTGCATGAGTGAAGCAGGGACTCAGGGTAGGACAGTGTATGAGTGACGCAGTGACTCAGGGTAGGGCTGTGCATGAGTGAAGCAGGGACTCAGGGTAGGACAGTGCATGAGTGAAGCAGGGACTCAGGGTAGGGCAGTGCATGAGTGACACTGGGACTCAGGATAGGGCAGTGCATGAGTGACGCAAGGACTCATGGTAGGGCAGCGCATGCGTGACGCTGGCACTCAGGATAGGGCTGTGCATGAGTGACGCAGGGACTCAGGGTAGTGCAGCGCATGAGTGAAGCAGGGACTCAGGGTAGGACAGTGCATGAGTGAGGCAGTGACTCAGGGTACGGCAGCGCATGAGTGACGCAAGGACTCAGGGTAGGGCTGTGCATGAGTGAAGCAGGGACTCAGGGTAGGACAGTGCATGCGTGACGCAGAGAACTCAGGGTAGGTCAGTGCATGAGTGACGCAGGGATTCAGGGTAGAGCAGCACGTGAGTGATGCTGGGACTCAGGATAGGGCAGTGCATGAGTGACGCAGGGACTCAGTGTAGGGCAGCGCATGAGTGAAGCAGGGACTCAGTGTAGGACAGTACATGAGTGATGCAGTGACTCAGGGTATGGCAGCGCATGAGTGATGCAGGGACTCAGGGATGGGCTGTGCATGATTGAAGCAGGGACTCAGGGTAGGACAGTGCATGAGTGATGCAGGGACTCAGGGTAGGGCAGTGCATGAGTGACGCAGGGACTCAGGGTAGGGTTGTGCATGAGTGGAGCAGGGACTCAGGGTAGGACAGTGCATGAGTGACGCAGGGACTCAGGGTAGGGCTGTGAATGAGTGAAGCAGGGACTCAGGGTAGGGCAGTGCATGAGTGACGCAGGGACTCAGGGTAGGGCAGCGCATGCATGACACATGGACTCAGGGTAGGGCTGTGCATGAGTGGCGCAGGGACTCAGGGTAGGGCAGTGGATGAGTGACGCAGGGACTCAGGGTAGGATGTGCATGAGTGAAGCAGGGACTCAGGGTAGGGCAGTGCATGAGTGACTCAGGGACTCAGGATAGGGCAGTGCATCAGTGATGCAGGGACTCAGGGTAGGGCTGTGCATGAGTGAAGCAGGGACTCAGGGTAGGACAGTGCATGAGTGAAGCAGGGACTCAGGGTAGGACAGTGTATGAGTGACGCAGTGACTCAGGGTAGGGCTGTGCATGAGTGAAGCAGGGACTCAGGGTAGGACAGTGCATGAGTGAAGCAGGGACTCAGGGTAGGGCAGTGCATGAGTGACACTGGGACTCAGGATAGGGCAGTGCATGAGTGACGCAAGGACTCATGGTAGGGCAGCGCATGCGTGACGCTGGCACTCAGGATAGGGCTGTGCATGAGTGACGCAGGGACTCAGGGTAGTGCAGCGCATGAGTGAAGCAGGGACTCAGGGTAGGACAGTGCATGAGTGAGGCAGTGACTCAGGGTACGGCAGCGCATGAGTGACGCAAGGACTCAGGGTAGGGCTGTGCATGAGTGAAGCAGGGACTCAGGGTAGGACAGTGCATGCGTGACGCAGAGAACTCAGGGTAGGTCAGTGCATGAGTGACGCAGGGATTCAGGGTAGAGCGGCACGTGAGTGATGCTGGGACTCAGGATAGGGCAGTGCATGAGTGACGCAGGGACTCAGTGTAGGGCAGCGCATGAGTGAAGCAGGGACTCAGTGTAGGACAGTACATGAGTGATGCAGTGACTCAGGGTATGGCAGCGCATGAGTGATGCAGGGACTCAGGGATGGGCTGTGCATGATTGAAGCAGGGACTCAGGGTAGGACAGTGCATGAGTGATGCAGGGACTCAGGGTAGGGCAGTGCATGAGTGACGCAGGGACTCAGGGTAGGGTTGTGCATGAGTGGAGCAGGGACTCAGGGTAGGACAGTGCATGAGTGACGCAGGGACTCAGGGTAGGGCTGTGAATGAGTGAAGCAGGGACTCAGGGTAGGGCAGTGCATGAGTGACGCAGGGACTCAGGGTAGGGCAGCGCATGCATGACACATGGACTCAGGGTAGGGCTGTGCATGAGTGGCGCAGGGACTCAGGGTAGGGCAGTGGATGAGTGACGCAGGGACTCAGGGTAGGATGTGCATGAGTGAAGCAGGGACTCAGGGTAGGGCAGTGCATGAGTGACTCAGGGACTCAGGGTAGGGCAGTGCATGAGTGATGCAGGGACTCAGGGTAGGGCTGTGCATGAGTGAAGCAGGGACTCAGGGTAGGAGAGTGCATGAGTGATGCAGGGACTCAGGGTAGGGCAGTGCATGAGTGATGCAGGGACTCAGGGTAGGGCAGTGCATGAGTGACGCAGGGACTCAGGGTAGGCTGTGCATGAGTGAAGCAGGGACTCAGGGTAAGGCAGTGCATGAGTGACTCAGGGACTCAGGATAGGGCAGTGCATCAGTGATGCTGGGACTCAGGGTAGGGCTGTGCATGAGTGAAGCAGGGACTCAGGGTAGGACAGTGCATGAGTGAAGCAGGGACTCAGGGTAGGACAGTGTATGAGTGACGCAGTGACTCAGGGTAGGGCTGTGCATGAGTGAAGCAGGGACTCAGGGTAGGACAGTGCATGAGTGAAGCAGGGACTCAGGGTAGGACAGTGTATGAGTGACGCAGTGACTCAGGGTAGAGCTGTGCATGAATGACACAGGGATTCAGGATAGGGCAGCGCATGAGTGACGCTGGGACTCAGGATAGGGCAGCGCATGAGTGACGCAGGGACTCAGGGTAGGGTAGTGCATGAGTGACGCAGGGACTCAGGGTAGGCTGTGCATGAGTGAAGCAGGGACTCAGGGTAGGGAAGTGCATGAGTGACGCAGGGACTCAGGGTAGGGCAGTGCATGAGTGGCGCAGGGACTCAGGGTAGGCTGTGCATGAGTGAAGCAGGGACTCAGGGTGGGACAGTGCATGAGTGAAGCAGGGACTCAGGGTAGGACAGTGCATGAGTGATGCAGTGACTCAGGGTACGGGAGCGCATGAGTGACGCAAGGACTCAGGGTAGGGCAGTGTGTGAGTGATGCTGGGACTCAGGATAGGGAAGTGCATGAGTGACATAGGGACTCCGGTTAGGGCAGTGCATGAGTGACGCTGGGACTCAGGGTAGGACAGTGCATGAGTGACACAGGGACTCAGGGTAGGGCAGTGCATGAGTGAAGCAGGGTCTCAAGGTAGGGCAGTGCATGAGTGACACAGGGACTCAGGGTAGGGCAGTGCATGAGTGAAGCAGGGACTCGGGGTATGGCAGCGCATGAGTGACGCAAGGACTCAGGGTAGGGCAGTGTGTGAGTGATGCTGGGACTCTGGATAGGGAAGTGCATGAGTGACATAGGGACTCCGGTTAGGGCAGTGCATGAGTGACGCTGGGACTCAGGATACGCAGTGCATGAGTGACACAGGGACTCAGGGTAGGGCAGTCCATGAGTGAAGCAGGGTCTCAAGGTAGGGCAGTGCATGAGTGACACAGGGACTCAGGGTAGGGCAGAGCATGAGTGAAGCAGGGACTCGGGGTATGGCAGCGCATGAGTGACGCAAGGACTCAGGGTAGGGCAGTGCATGAGTGAAGCAGGGACTCAGGGTAGGGCAGTGTGTGAGTGATGCTGGGACTCAGGGTAGGACAGTGCATGAGTGACATAGGGACTCAGGATAGGGCAGTGCATGAGTGAAGCAGGGTCTCAAGGTAGGGCAGTGCATGAGTGACACAGGGACTCAGGGTAGGGCAGTGCATGAGTGAAGCAGGGACTCGGGGTATGGCAGCGCATGAGTGATGCAAAGACTCAGGGTAGGGCAGTGCATGAGTGAAGCAGGGACTCAGGGTAGGGCAGTGTGTGAGTGATGCTGGGACTCAGGGTAGGACAGTGCATGAGTGACACAGGGACTCAGGGTAGGGCAGTGCATGAGTGAAGCAGGGTCTCAAGGTAGGGCAGTGCATGAGTGACACAGGGACTCAGGGTAGGGCAGTGCATGAGTGAAGCAGGGACTCGGGGTATGGCAGCGCATGAGTGACGCAAGGACTCAGGGTAGGGCAGTGTGTGAGTGATGCTGGGACTCAGGATAGGGAAGTGCATGAGTGACATAGGGACTCCGGTTAGGGCAGTGCATGAGTGACGCTGGGACTCAGGATACGCAGTGCATGAGTGACACAGGGACTCAGGGTAGGGCAGTGCATGAGTGAAGCAGGGTCTCAAGGTAGGGCAGTGCATGAGTGACACAGGGACTCAGGGTAGGGTAGTGCATGAGTGAAGCAGGGACTCGGGGTATGGCAGCGCATGAGTGACGCAAGGACTCAGGGTAGGGCAGTGCATGAGTGAAGCAGGGACTCAGGGTAGGGCAGTGTGTGAGTGATGCTGGGACTCAGGGTAGGACAGTGCATGAGTGACACAGGGACTCAGGGTAGGGCAGTGCATGAGTGAAGCAGGGTCTCAAGGTAGGGCAGTGCATGAGTGACACAGGGACTCAGGGTAGGGTAGTGCATGAGTGAAGCAGGGACTCGGGGTATGGCAGCGCATGAGTGACGCAAGGACTCAGGGTAGGGCAGTGCATGAGTGAAGCAGGGACTCAGGGTAGGGCAGTGTGTGAGTGATGCTGGGACTCAGGGTAGGACAGTGCATGAGTGACACAGGGACTCAGGGTAGAGCAGTGCATGAGTGAAGCAGGGACTCGGGGTATGGCAGCGCATGAGTGACGCAAGGACTCAGGGTAGGGCAGTGCATGAGTGAAGCAGGGACTCAGGGTAGGACAGTGCAGGAGCGACGCAGGGACTCTGGGTAGGGCAGTGCATGAGTGACGCAGGGACTCAGGGTAGGGCAGCGCATGCGTGATGCTGGGACTCAGGATAGGGCAGTGCATGAGTGATGCAGGGACTCTGGGTAGGGCAGTGCATGAGTGATGCAGGGACTCAGGATAGGACAGTGCATGAGTGACACAGGGACTCAGGGTAGGGCAGTGCATGAGTGAAGCAGGGTCTCAAGGTAGGGCAGTGCATGAGTGACACAGGGACTCAGGGTAGGGCTGTGCATGAGTGAAGCAGGGACTCGGGGTATGGCAGCGCATGAGTGACGCAAGGACTCAGGGTAGGGCAGTGTGTGAGTGATGCTGGGACTCAGGATAGGGAAGTGCATGAGTGACATAGGGACTCCGGTTAGGGCAGTGCATGAGTGACGCTGGGACTCAGGATAGGGCAGTGCATGAGTGATGCAGGGACTCTGGGTAGGGCAGTGCATGAGTGACGCAGGGACTCAGGGTAGTGCAGCGCATGAGTGAAGCAGGGACTCAGGGTAGGACAGTGCATGAGTGATGCAGTGACTCAGGGTACGGCAGCGCATGAGTGACGCAAGGACTCAGGGTAGGGCTGTGCATGAGTGACGCAGAGAACTCAGGGTAGGTCAGTGCATGAGTGACGCAGGGATTCAGGGTAGAGCAGCACGTGAGTGATGCTGGGACTCAGGATAGGGCAGTGCATGAGTGACGCAGGGACTCAGTGTAGGGCAGCGCATGAGTGAAGCAGGGACTCAGTGTAGGACAGTACATGAGTGATGCAGTGACTCAGGGTATGGCAGCGCATGAGTGATGCAGGGACTCAGGGATGGGCTGTGCATGATTGAAGCAGGGACTCAGGGTAGGAAAGTGCATGAGTGATGCAGGGACTCAGGGTAGGGCAGTGCATGAGTGACGCAGGGACTCAGGGTAGGGTTGTGCATGAGTGGAGCAGGGACTCAGGGTAGGACAGTGCATGAGTGACGCAGGGACTCAGGGTAGGGCTGTGAATGAGTGAAGCAGGGACTCAGGGTAGGGCAGTGCATGAGTGACGCAGGGACTCATGGTAGGGCAGCGCATGCATGACACATGGACTCAGGGTAGGGCTGTGCATGAGTGGCGCAGAGACTCAGGGTAGGGCAGTGGATGAGTGACGCAGGGACTCAGGGTAGGATGTGCATGATTGAAGCAGGGACTCAGGGTAGGGCAGTGCATGAGTGACTCAGGGACTCAGGGTAGGGCAGTGCATGAGTGATGCAGGGACTCAGGGTAGGGCTGTGCATGAGTGAAGCGGGGACTCAGGGTAGGAAAGTGCATGAGTGATGCAGGGACTCAGGGTAGGGCAGTGCATGAGTGATGCAGGGACTCAGGGTAGGGCAGTGCATGAGTGATGCAGGGACTCAGGGTAGGCTGTGCATGAGTGAAGCAGGGACTCAGGGTAAGGCAGTGCATGAGTGACTCAGGGACTCAGGATAGGGCAGTGCATCAGTGATGCAGGGACTCAGGGTAGGGCTGTGCATGAGTGAAGCAGGGACTCAGGGTAGGACAGTGCATGAGTGAAGCAGGGACTCAGGGTAGGACAGTGTATGAGTGACGCAGTGACTCAGGGTAGGGCTGTGCATGAGTGAAGCAGGGACTCAGGGTAGGACAGTGCATGAGTGAAGCAGGGACTCAGGGTAGGGCAGTGCATGAGTGACACTGGGACTCAGGATAGGGCAGTGCATGAGTGACGCAAGGACTCATGGTAGGGCAGCGCATGCGTGACGCTGGCACTCAGGATAGGGCTGTGCATGAGTGACGCAGGGACTCAGGGTAGTGCAGCGCATGAGTGAAGCAGGGACTCAGGGTAGGACAGTGCATGAGTGAGGCAGTGACTCAGGGTACGGCAGCGCATGAGTGACGCAAGGACTCAGGGTAGGGCTGTGCATGAGTGAAGCAGGGACTCAGGGTAGGACAGTGCATGCGTGACGCAGAGAACTCAGGGTAGGTCAGTGCATGAGTGACGCAGGGATTCAGGGTAGAGCAGCACGTGAGTGATGCTGGGACTCAGGATAGGGCAGTGCATGAGTGACGCAGGGACTCAGTGTAGGGCAGCGCATGAGTGAAGCAGGGACTCAGTGTAGGACAGTACATGAGTGATGCAGTGACTCAGGGTATGGCAGCGCATGAGTGATGCAGGGACTCAGGGATGGGCTGTGCATGATTGAAGCAGGGACTCAGGGTAGGACAGTGCATGAGTGATGCAGGGATTCAGGGTAGGGCAGTGCATGAGTGACGCAGGGACTCAGGGTAGGGTTGTGCATGAGTGGAGCAGGGGGGTAGGACAGTGCATGAGTGACGCAGGGACGTAGGGTAGGGCTGTGAATGAGTGAAGCAGGGACTCAGGGTAGGGCAGTTCATGAGTGACGCAGGGACTCAGGGTAGGGCAGCGCATGCATGACACATGGACTCAGGGTAGGGCTGTGCATGAGTGGCGCAGGGACTCAGGGTAGGGAAGTGGATGAGTGACGCAGGGACTCAGGGTAGGATGTGCATGAGTGAAGCAGGGACTCAGGGTAGGGCAGTGCATGAGTGACTCAGGGGCTCTGTAGGGCAGTGCATGAGTGATGCAGGGACTCAGGGTAGGGCTGTGCATGAGTGAAGCAGGGACTCAGGGTAGGAGAGTGCATGAGTGATGCAGGGACTCAGGGTAGGGCAGTGCATGAGTGATGCAGGGACTCAGGGTAGGGCAGTGCATGAGTGACACAGGGACTCAGGGTAGGCTGTGCATGAGTGAAGCAGGGACTCAGGGTAAGGCAGTGCATGAGTGACTCAGGGACTCAGGATAGGGCAGTGCATCAGTGATGCAGGGACTCAGGGTAGGGCTGTGCATGAGTGAAGCAGGGACTCAGGGTAGGACAGTGCATGAGTGAAGCAGGGACTCAGGGTAGGACAGTGTATGAGTGACGCAGTGACTCAGGGTAGGGCTGTGCATGAGTGAAGCAGGGACTCAGGGTAGGACAGTGCATGAGTGAAGCAGGGACTCAGGGTTGGACAGTGTATGAGTGACGCAGTGACTCAGGGTAGGGCTGTGCATGAGTGACACAGGGATTCAGGATAGGGCAGCGCATGAGTGACGCTGGGACTCAGGATAGGGCAGTGCATGAGTGACGCAGGGACTCAGGGTAGGGTAGTGCATGAGTGACGCAGGGACTCAGGGTAGGCTGTGCATGAGTGAAGCAGGGACTCAGGGTAGGGAAGTGCATGAGTGACGCAGGGACTCAGGGTAGGGCAGTGCATGAGTGACGCAGGGACTCAGGGTAGGCTGTGCATGAGTGAAGCAGGGACTCAGGGTGGGACAGTGCATGAGTGAAGCAGGGACTCAGGGTAGGACAGTGCATGAGTGATGCAGTGACTCAGGGTACGGGAGCGCATGAGTGACGCAAGGACTCAGGGTAGGGCAGTGTGTGAGTGATGCTGGGACTCAGGATAGGGAAGTGCATGAGTGACATAGGGACTCCGGTTAGGGCAGTGCATGAGTGACGCTGGGACTCAGGGTAGGACAGTGCATGAGTGACACAGGGACTCAGGGTAGGGCAGTGCATGAGTGAAGCAGGGTCTCAAGGTAGGGCAGTGCATGAGTGACACAGAGACTCAGGGTAGGGCAGTGCATGAGTGAAGCAGGGACTCGGGGTATGGCAGCGCATGAGTGACGCAAGGACTCAGGGTAGGGCAGTGTGTGAGTGATGCTGGGACTCAGGATAGGGAAGTGCATGAGTGACATAGGGACTCCGGTTAGGGCAGTGCATGAGTGATGCTGGGACTCAGGATACGCAGTGCATGAGTGACACAGGGACTCAGGGTAGGGCAGTCCATGAGTGAAGCAGGGTCTCAAGGTAGGGCAGTGCATGAGTGACACAGGGACTCAGGGTAGGGCATTGCATGAGTGAAGCAGGGACTCGGGGTATGGCAGCGCATGAGTGACGCAAGGACTCAGTGTAGGACAGTGCATGAGTGATGCAGTGACTCAGGGTACGGCAGCGCATCAGTGACGCAAGGACTCAGTGTAGGGCAGTGTGTGAGCGATGCAGGGACTCTGGGTAGGGCAGTGCATGAGTGATGCAGTGACTCAGGGTAGTGCAGTGCATGAGTGAAACAGGGACTCAGGGTAGGGCAGCGGATGAGTGACACAGGGACTCAGGGTAGGGCAGTGCATGAGTGACACTGGGACTCAGGATAGGGCAGTGCATGAGTGACGCAAGGACTCATGGTAGGGCAGCACATGCGTGACGCTGGCACTCAGGATAGGGCTGTGCATGAGTAACGCAGGGACTCAGGGTAGGGCAGCGCATGAGTGAAGCAGGGACTCAGGATAGGGCAGTGCATGAGTGACGCAAGGACTCATGGTAGGGCAGCACATGCGTGACGCTGGCACTCAGGATAGGGCTGTGCATGAGTAACGGAGGGACTCAGGGTAGGGCAGCGCATGAGTGAAGCAGGGACTCAGGGTAGGACAGTGCATGAGTGATGCAGGGACTCAGCGTATAGCAGTGCATGAGTGACGCTGGGACTTAGGGTGGGGCAGTGCATTAGTGATGCAGGGAATGAGGGTAGGGCATTCCAAGAGTGACACAGGGACTCAGGGTAGGACAGTGCATGAGTGATGCAGGGACACAGGGTAGGGCAGTGTGTGAGTGATGCTGGGACTCAGGATAGGGCAGTGCATTAGTGACATAGGGACTCCGGTTAGGGCAGTGCATGAGTGACGCTGGGTCTCAGGATATGCAGTGCATGAGTGACACAGGGACTCAGGGTAGGGCAGTGCATGAGCGAAGCAGGGTCTCAGGGTAGGGCAGTGCATGAGTGACGCAGGGACTCAGGGTAGGGCAGTGCATGAGTGAAGCAGGGACTCGGGGTAGGGCAGTGCATGAGTGACGCAGGGACTCAGGGTAGGGCAGTGCATGAGTGATGCAGGGACTCAGAGTAGGGCAGTGCGTGAGTGACGCAGGGACTCAGGGTAGGGCAGTGCATGAGTGACGCAGTGACTCAGGGTAGGGCAGTACATGAGTGATGCAGGGACTCAGGGTAGGGAAGTGCATGAGTGAAGCAGAGTCTCAGGATAGGGCAGTGCATGAGTGACACAGGGACTCAGGGTAGGGCAGTGCATGAGTGAAGCAGGGACTCAGGGTAGGACAGTGCATGAGTGACGCAGGGACTCAGGGTAGGGCAGTGCATGAGTGACGCAGGGATTCAGGGTAGGGCAGCACGTGGGTGACCCTGGACTCAGGATAAGGCAGTGCATGAGTGATGCAGGGACTCTGGGTAGGGCAGTGCATGAGTGAAGCAGGGACTCAGGGTAGGACAGTGCATGAGTGAAGCAGGGACTCAGGGTTGGACAGTGTATGAGTGACGCAGTGACTCAGGGTAGGGCTGTGCATGAGTGACACAGGGATTCAGGATAGGGCAGCGCATGAGTGACGCTGGGACTCAGGATAGGGCAGTGCATGAGTGACGCAGGGACTCAGGGTAGGGTAGTGCATGAGTGACGCAGGGACTCAGGGTAGGCTGTGCATGAGTGAAGCAGGGACTCAGGGTAGGGAAGTGCATGAGTGACGCAGGGACTCAGGGTAGGGCAGTGCATGAGTGACGCAGGGACTCAGGGTAGGCTGTGCATGAGTGAAGCAGGGACTCAGGGTGGGACAGTGCATGAGTGAAGCAGGGACTCAGGGTAGGACAGTGCATGAGTGATGCAGTGACTCAGGGTACGGGAGCGCATGAGTGACGCAAGGACTCAGGGTAGGGCAGTGTGTGAGTGATGCTGGGACTCAGGATAGGGAAGTGCATGAGTGACATAGGGACTCCGGTTAGGGCAGTGCATGAGTGACGCTGGGACTCAGGGTAGGACAGTGCATGAGTGACACAGGGACTCAGGGTAGGGCAGTGCATGAGTGAAGCAGGGTCTCAAGGTAGGGCAGTGCATGAGTGACACAGAGACTCAGGGTAGGGCAGTGCATGAGTGAAGCAGGGACTCGGGGTATGGCAGCGCATGAGTGACGCAAGGACTCAGGGTAGGGCAGTGTGTGAGTGATGCTGGGACTCAGGATAGGGAAGTGCATGAGTGACATAGGGACTCCGGTTAGGGCAGTGCATGAGTGATGCTGGGACTCAGGATACGCAGTGCATGAGTGACACAGGGACTCAGGGTAGGGCAGTCCATGAGTGAAGCAGGGTCTCAAGGTAGGGCAGTGCATGAGTGACACAGGGACTCAGGGTAGGGCAGTGCATGAGTGAAGCAGGGACTCGGGGTATGGCAGCGCATGAGTGACGCAAGGACTCAGTGTAGGACAGTGCATGAGTGATGCAGTGACTCAGGGTACGGCAGCGCATCAGTGACGCAAGGACTCAGTGTAAGGCAGTGTGTGAGCGATGCAGGGACTCTGGGTAGGGCAGTGCATGAGTGTTGCAGTGACTCAGGGTAGTGCAGTGCATAAGTGAAACAGGGACTCAGGGTAGGGCAGCGGATGAGTGACACAGGGACTCAGGGTAGGGCAGTGCATGAGTGACACTGGGACTCAGGATAGGGCAGTGCATGAGTGACGCAAGGACTCATGGTAGGGCAGCACATGCGTGACGCTGGCACTCAGGATAGGGCTGTGCATGAGTAACGCAGGGACTCAGGGTAGGGCAGCGCATGAGTGAAGCAGGGACTCAGGGTAGGACAGTGCATGAGTGATGCAGTGACTCAGGGTACGGCAGCGCATGAGTGACGCAAGGACTCAGTGTAGGGCAGTGTGTGAGTGATGCTGGGACTCAGGATAGGGCAGTGCATGAGTGACATAGGGACTCCGGTTAGGGCAGTGCATGAGTGATGCAGGGACTCTGGGTAGGGCAGTGCATGAGTGATGCAGGGACTCAGCGTATAGCAGTGCATGAGTGACGCTGGGACTTAGGGTGGGGCAGTGCATTAGTGATGCAGGGAATGAGGGTAGGGCATTCCAAGAGTGACACAGGGACTCAGGGTAGGACAGTGCATGAGTGATGCAGGGACACAGGGTAGGGCAGTGTGTGAGTGATGCTGGGACTCAGGATAGGGCAGTGCATTAGTGACATAGGGACTCCGGTTAGGGCAGTGCATGAGTGACGCTGGGACTCAGGATATGCAGTGCATGAGTGACACAGGGACTCAGGGTAGGGCAGTGCATGAGCGAAGCAGGGTCTCAGGGTAGGGCAGTGCATGAGTGACGCAGGGACTCAGGGTAGGGCAGTGCATGAGTGAAGCAGGGACTCGGGGTAGGGCAGTGCATGAGTGACGCAGGGACTCAGGGTAGGGCAGTGCATGAGTGATGCAGGGACTCAGAGTAGGGCAGTGCGTGAGTGACGCAGGGACTCAGGGTAGGGCAGTGCATGAGTGACGCAGTGACTCAGGGTAGGGCAGTACATGAGTGATGCAGGGACTCAGGGTAGGGAAGTGCATGAGTGAAGCAGAGTCTCAGGATAGGGCAGTGCATGAGTGACACAGGGACTCAGGGTAGGGCAGTGCATGAGTGAAGCAGGGACTCAGGGTAGGACAGTGCATGAGTGACGCAGGGACTCAGGGTAGGGCAGTGCATGAGTGACGCAGGGATTCAGGGTAGGGCAGCACGTGGGTGACCCTGGACTCAGGATAAGGCAGTGCATGAGTGATGCAGGGACTCTGGGTAGGGCAGTGCATGAGTGATGCAGGGACTCAGGATAGGGCAGTGCATGAGTGATGCAGGGACCAAGGGTAGTGTAGTACATGAATGACACTGGGACTCAGGTAGGACAGTGCATGAGTGATGCAGGGACTCAGGGTAGGGCAGTGGATGAGCGATGCAGGGACTCTGGGTAGGGCAGTGCATGAGTGATGCAGGGACTCAGGGTAGGGCAGCGCATGCATGACGCTGGGACTCAGGATAGGGCAGTGCATGAGTGATGCAGGGACCCTGGGTAGGGCAGTGCATGAGTGACGCAGGGACTCAGGGTAGGGCAGCGCATGCGTGAAGCTGGGACTCAGGATAGGGCAGTGCATGAGTGATGCAGGGACTCAGGGTGGGGCAGTGCATGAGTGATGCAGGGTCTTTGGGTATGGCAGTGCATGAGCGACACAGGGACTCAGGGTAGAGCAGTGTATGAGTGATGCAGGGAATGAGGGTAGGGCATTCCAAGAGTGAGACAGGGACTCAGGGTAGGACAGTGCATGAGTGATGCAGGGACACGGGGTAGGCTAGTGCATGAGTGACACAAGGACTCAGGGTAGGGCAGTGTGTGAGTGATGCTGGGACTCAGGATAGGGCAGTGCATTAGTGACATAGGGACTCTGGTTAGGGCAGTGCATGAGTGACGCTGGGACTCAGGATACGCAGTGCATGAGTGACACAGGGACTCAGGGTAGGGCAGTGCATGAGTGAAGCAGAGTCTCAGGGTAGGGCAGTGCATGAGTGACGCAGGGACTCAGGGTAGGGCAGTGCATGAGTGAAGCAGGGACTCGGGGTAGGGCAGTGCATGAGTGACGCAGGGACTCAGGGTAGGGCAGTGCATGAGTGATGCAGGGACTCAGAGTAGGGCAGTGCGTGAGTGACACAGGGACTCAGGGTAGGGCAGTGCATGAGTGACGCAGTGACTCAGGGTAGGGCAGTACATGAGTGATGCAGGGACTCAGGATAGTGCAGTGCATGAGTGACGCAGGGACGCAGGGTAGTGCAGTGCATGAGTGACACAGGGACTCAGGGTAGGGCAGCGGATGAGTGACACAGGGACTCAGGGTAGGGCAGTGCATGAGTGACACTGGGACTCAGGATAGGGCAGTGCATGAGTGACGCAAGGACTCATGGTAGGGCAGCGCATGCGTGACGCTGGCACTCAGGATAGGGCTGTGCATGAGTGACGCAGGGACTCAGGGTAGTGCAGCGCATGAGTGAAGCAGGGACTCAGGGTAGGACAGTGCATGAGTGATGCAGTGACTCAGGGTACGGCAGCGCATGAGTGACGCAAGGACTCAGGGTAGGGCTGTGCATGAGTGAAGCAGGGACTCAGGGTAGGACAGTGCATGAGTGACGCAGAGAACTCAGGGTAGGTCAGTGCATGAGTGACGCAGGGATTCAGGGTAGAGCAGCACGTGAGTGATGCTGGGACTCAGGATAGGGCAGTGCATGAGTGACGCAGGGACTCAGTGTAGGGCAGCGCATGAGTGAAGCAGGGACTCAGTGTAGGACAGTACATGAGTGATGCAGTGACTCAGGGTATGGCAGCGCATGAGTGATGCAGGGACTCAGGGATGGGCTGTGCATGATTGAAGCAGGGACTCAGGGTAGGACAGTGCATGAGTGATGCAGGGACTCAGGGTAGGGCAGTGCATGAGTGACGCAGGGACTCAGGGTAGGGTTGTGCATGAGTGGAGCAGGGACTCAGGGTAGGACAGTGCATGAGTGACGCAGGGACTCAGGGTAGGGCTGTGAATGAGTGAAGCAGGGACTCAGGGTAGGGCAGTGCATGAGTGATGGAGGGACTCAGGGTAGGGCAGTGCACGAGTGACGCAGGGACTCTGGGTAGGGTAGTGCATGATTGATGCAGGGACTCAGGGTAGGGCAGTGCATGAGTGATGCAGGGACTCAGGGTAGGGCAGTGCATGAGCGATGCAGGGACTCTGGGTAGGGCAGTGCATGAGTGACGCAGGGACTCAGGGTAGGGCAGCGCATGCATGACGCTGGGACTCAGGATAGGGCAGTGCATGAGTGATGCAGGGACTCAGGGTAGGGCAGTGCATGAGTGACGCAGGGACTCAGGGTAGGGCAGCGCATGAGTGAAGCAGGGACTCAGTGTAGGACAGTGCATGAGTGATGCAGTGACTCAGGGTACGGCAGCGCATCAGTGACGCAAGGACTCAGTGTAGGGCAGTGTGTGAGCGATGCAGGGACTCTGGGTAGGGCAGTGCATGAGTGATGCAGTGACTCAGGATAGTGCAGTGCATGAGTGACACAGGGACTCAGGGTAGGGCAGCGGATGAGTGACACAGGGACTCAGGGTAGGGCAGTGCATGAGTGACACTGGGACTCAGGATAGGGCATTGCATGAGTGACGCAAGGACTCATGGTAGGGCAGCACATGCGTGACGCTGGCACTCAGGATAGGGCTGTGCATGAGTAACGCAGGGACTCAGGGTAGGGCAGCGCATGAGTGAAGCAGGGACTCAGGGTAGGACAGTGCATGAGTGATGCAGTGACTCAGGGTACGGCAGCGCATGAGTGACGCAAGGACTCAGTGTAGGGCAGTGTGTGAGTGATGCTGGGACTCAGGATAGGGCAGTGCATGAGTGACATAGGGACTCCGGTTAGGGCAGTGCATGAGTGATGCAGGGACTCTGGGTAGGGCAGTGCATGAGTGATGCAGGGACTCAGCGTATAGCAGTGCATGAGTGACGCTGGGACTTAGGGTGGGGCAGTGCATTAGTGATGCAGGGAATGAGGGTAGGGCATTCCAAGAGTGACACAGGGACTCAGGGTAGGACAGTGCATGAGTGATGCAGGGACACAGGGTAGGGCAGTGTGTGAGTGATGCTGGGACTCAGGATAGGGCAGTGCATTAGTGACATAGGGACTCCGGTTAGGGCAGTGCATGAGTGACGCTGGGACTCAGGATATGCAGTGCATGAGTGACACAGGGACTCAGGGTAGGGCAGTGCATGAGTGAAGCAGGGTCTCAGGGTAGGGCAGTGCATGAGTGACGCAGGGACTCAGGGTAGGGCAGTGCATGAGTGAAGCAGGGACTCGGGGTAGGGCAGTGCATGAGGGACGCAGGGACTCAGGGTAGGGCAGTGCATGAGTGATGCAGGGACTCAGAGTAGGGCAGTGCGTGAGTGACGCAGGGACTCAGGGTAGGGCAGTGCATGAGTGACGCAGTGACTCAGGGTAGGGCAGTACATGAGTGATGCAGGGACTCAGGGTAGGGAAGTGCATGAGTGAAGCAGAGTCTCAGGATAGGGCAGTGCATGAGTGACACAGGGACTCAGGGTAGGGCAGTGCATGAGTGAAGCAGGGACTCAGGGTAGGACAGTGCATGAGTGACGCAGGGACTCAGGGTAGGGCAGTGCATGAGTGACGCAGGGATTCAGGGTAGGGCAGCACGTGGGTGACCCTGGACTCAGGATAAGGCAGTGCATGAGTGATGCAGGGACTCTGGGTAGGGCAGTGCATGAGTGACGCAGGGACTCAGGATAGGGCAGTGCATGAGTGATACAGGGACCAGGGGTAGTGTAGTACATGAATGACACTGGGACTCAGGTAGGACAGTGCATGAGTGATGCAGGGACTCAGGGTAGGGCAGTGCATGAGCGATGCAGGGACTCTGGGTAGGGCAGTGCATGAGTGACGCAGGGACTCAGGGTAGGGCAGCGCATGCATGACGCTGGGACTCAGGATAGGGCAGTGCATGAGTGATGCAGGGACCCTGGGTAGGGCAGTGCATGAGTGACGCAGGGACTCAGGGTAGGGCAGCGCATGCGTGAAGCTGGGACTCAGGATATGGCAGTGCATGAGTGATGCAGGGACTCAGGGTGGGGCAGTGCATGAGTGATGCAGGGTCTTTGGGTATGGCAGTGCATGAGTGACACAGGGACTCAGGGTAGAGCAGTGTATGAGTGATGCAGGGAATGAGGGTAGGGCATTCCAAGAGTGAGACAGGGACTCAGGGTAGGACAGTGCATGAGTGATGCAGGGACACGGGGTAGGCTAGTGCATGAGTGACACAAGGACTCAGGGTAGGGCAGTGTGTGAGTGATGCTGGGACTCAGGATAGGGCAGTGCATTAGTGACATAGGGACTCTGGTTAGGGCAGTGCATGAGTGACGCTGGGACTCGGGATACGCAGTGCATGAGTGACACAGGGACTCAGGGTAGGGCAGTGCATGAGTGAAGCAGAGTCTCAGGGTAGGGCAGTGCATGAGTGACGCAGGGACTCAGGGTAGGGCAGTGCATGAGTGAAGCAGGGACTCGGGGTAGGGCAGTGCATGAGAGACGCAGGGACTCAGGGTAGGGCAGTGCATGAGTGATGCAGGGACTCAGAGTAGGGCAGTGCGTGAGTGACACATGGACTCAGGGTAGGGCAGTGCATGAGTGACGCAGTGACTCAGGGTAGGGCAGTACATGAGTGATGCAGGGACTCAGGATAGTGCAGTGCATGAGTGATGCAGGGACGCAGGGTAGTGCAGTGCATGAGTGACACAGGGACTCAGGGTAGGGCAGCGGATGAGTGACACAGGGACTCAGGGTAGGGCAGTGCATGAGTGACACTGGGACTCAGGATAGGGCAGTGCATGAGTGATGCAAGGACTCATGGTAGGGCAGCGTATGCGTGACGCTGGCACTCAGGATAGGGCTGTGCATGAGTGACGCAGGGACTCAGGGTAGTGCAGCGCATGAGTGAAGCAGGGACTCAGGGTAGGACAGTGCATGAGTGATGCAGTGACTCAGGGTACGGCAGCACATGAGGGACGCAAGGACTCAGGGTAGGGCTGTGCATGAGTGAAGCAGGGACTCAGGGTAGGACAGTGCATGAGTGACGCAGAGAACTCAGGGTAGGTCAGTGCATGAGTGACGCAGGGATTCAGGGTAGAGCAGCACGTGAGTGATGCTGGGACTCAGGATAGGGCAGTGCATGAGTGACGCAGGGACTCAGTGTAGGGCAGCGCATGAGTGAAGCAGGGACTCAGTGTAGGACAGTACATGAGTGATGCAGTGACTTAGGGTATGGCAGCGCATGAGTGATGCAGGGACTCAGGGATGGGCTGTGCATGATTGAAGCAGGGACTCAGGGTAGGACAGTGCATGAGTGATGCAGGGACTCAGGGTAGGGCAGTGCATGAGTGACGCAGGGACTCAGGGTAGGGTTGTGCATGAGTGGAGCAGGGACTCAGGGTAGGACAGTGCATGAGTGACGCAGGGACTCAGGGTAGGGCTGTGAATGAGTGAAGCAGGGACTCAGGGTAGGGCAGTGCATGAGTGACGCAGGGACTCAGGGTAGGGCAGCGCATGCATGACACATGGACTCAGGGTAGGGCTGTGCATGAGTGGCGCAGAGACTCAGGGTAGGGCAGTGGATGAGTGACGCAGGGACTCAGGGTAGGATGTGCATGATTGAAGCAGGGACTCAGGGTAGGGCAGTGCATGAGTGACTCAGGGACTCAGGGTAGGGCAGTGCATGAGTGATGCAGGGACTCAGGGTAGGGCTGTGCATGAGTGAAGCGGGGACTCAGGGTAGGAGAGTGCATGAGTGATGCAGGGACTCAGGGTAGGGCAGTGCATGAGTGATGCAGGGACTCAGGGTAGGGCAGTGCATGAGTGACGCAGGGACTCAGGGTAGGCTGTGCATGAGTGAAGCAGGGACTCAGGGTAAGGCAGTGCATGAGTGACTCAGGGACTCAGGATAGGGCAGTGCATCAGTGATGCAGGGACTCAGGGTAGGGCTGTGCATGAGTGAAGCAGGGACTCAGGGTAGGACAGTGCATGAGTGAAGCAGGGACTCAGGGTAGGACAGTGTATGAGTGACGCAGTGACTCAGGGTAGGGCTGTGCATGAGTGAAGCAGGGACTCAGGGTAGGACAGTGCATGAGTGAAGCAGGGACTCAGGGTAGGGCAGTGCATGAGTGACACTGGGACTCAGGATAGGGCAGTGCATGAGTGACGCAAGGACTCATGGTAGGGCAGCGCATGCGTGACGCTGGCACTCAGGATAGGGCTGTGCATGAGTGACGCAGGGACTCAGGGTAGTGCAGCGCATGAGTGAAGCAGGGACTCAGGGTAGGACAGTGCATGAGTGAGGCAGTGACTCAGGGTACGGCAGCGCATGAGTGACGCAAGGACTCAGGGTAGGGCTGTGCATGAGTGAAGCAGGGACTCAGGGTAGGACAGTGCATGCGTGACGCAGAGAACTCAGGGTAGGTCAGTGCATGAGTGACGCAGGGATTCAGGGTAGAGCAGCACGTGAGTGATGCTGGGACTCAGGATAGGGCAGTGCATGAGTGACGCAGGGACTCAGTGTAGGGCAGCGCATGAGTGAAGCAGGGACTCAGTGTAGGACAGTACATGAGTGATGCAGTGACTCAGGGTATGGCAGCGCATGAGTGATGCAGGGACTCAGGGATGGGCTGTGCATGATTGAAGCAGGGACTCAGGGTAGGACAGTGCATGAGTGATGCAGGGACTCAGGGTAGGGCAGTGCATGAGTGACGCAGGGACTCAGGGTAGGGTTGTGCATGAGTGGAGCAGGGACTCAGGGTAGGACAGTGCATGAGTGACGCAGGGACTCAGGGTAGGGCTGTGAATGAGTGAAGCAGGGACTCAGGGTAGGGCAGTGCATGAGTGACGCAGGGACTCAGGGTAGGGCAGCGCATGCATGACACATGGACTCAGGGTAGGGCTGTGCATGAGTGGCGCAGGGACTCAGGGTAGGGCAGTGGATGAGTGACGCAGGGACTCAGGGTAGGATGTGCATGAGTGAAGCAGGGACTCAGGGTAGGGCAGTGCATGAGTGACTCAGGGACTCAGGGTAGGGCAGTGCATGAGTGATGCAGGGACTCAGGGTAGGGCTGTGCATGAGTGAAGCAGGGACTCAGGGTAGGAGAGTGCATGAGTGATGCAGGGACTCAGGGTAGGGCAGTGCATGAGTGATGCAGGGACTCAGGGTAGGGCAGTGCATGAGTGACGCAGGGACTCAGGGTAGGCTGTGCATGAGTGAAGCAGGGACTCAGGGTAAGGCAGTGCATGAGTGACTCAGGGACTCAGGATAGGGCAGTGCATCAGTGATGAAGGGACTCAGGGTAGGGCTGTGCATGAGTGAAGCAGGGACTCAGGGTAGGACAGTGCATGAGTGAAGCAGGGACTCAGGGTAGGACAGTGTATGAGTGACGCAGTGACTCAGGGTAGGGCTGTGCATGAGTGAAGCAGGGACTCAGGGTAGGACAGTGCATGAGTGAAGCAGGGACTCAGGGTAGGACAGTGTATGAGTGACGCAGTGACTCAGGGTAGGGCTGTGCATGAGTGACACAGGGATTCAGGATAGGGCAGCGCATGAGTGACGCTGGGACTCAGGATAGGGCAGCGCATGAGTGACGCAGGGACTCAGGGTAGGGTAGTGCATGAGTGACGCAGGGACTCAGGGTAGGCTGTGCATGAGTGAAGCAGGGACTCAGGGTAGGGAAGTGCATGAGTGACGCAGGGACTCAGGGTAGGGCAGTGCATGAGTGACGCAGGGACTCAGGGTAGGCTGTGCATGAGTGAAGCAGGGACTCAGGGTGGGACAGTGCATGAGTGAAGCAGGGACTCAGGGTAGGACAGTGCATGAGTGATGCAGTGACTCAGGGTACGGGAGCGCATGAGTGACGCAAGGACTCAGGGTAGGGCAGTGTGTGAGTGATGCTGGGACTCAGGATAGGGAAGTGCATGAGTGACATAGGGACTCCGGTTAGGGCAGTGCATGAGTGACGCTGGGACTCAGGGTAGGACAGTGCATGAGTGACACAGGGACTCAGGGTAGGGCAGTGCATGAGTGAAGCAGGGTCTCAAGGTAGGGCAGTGCATGAGTGACACAGGGACTCAGGGTAGGGCAGTGCATGAGTGAAGCAGGGACTCGGGGTATGGCAGCGCATGAGTGACGCAAGGACTCAGGGTAGGGCAGTGTGTGAGTGATGCTGGGACTCAGGATAGGGAAGTGCATGAGTGACATAGGGACTCCGGTTAGGGCAGTGCATGAGTGACGCTGGGACTCAGGATACGCAGTGCATGAGTGACACAGGGACTCAGGGTAGGGCAGTCCATGAGTGAAGCAGGGTCTCAAGGTAGGGCAGTGCATGAGTGACACAGGGACTCAGGGTAGGGCAGTGCATGAGTGAAGCAGGGACTCGGGGTATGGCAGCGCATGAGTGACGCAAGGACTCAGGGTAGGGCAGTGCATGAGTGAAGCAGGGACTCAGGGTAGGGCAGTGTGTGAGTGATGCTGGGACTCAGGGTAGGACAGTGCATGAGTGACATAGGGACTCAGGATAGGGCAGTGCATGAGTGAAGCAGGGTCTCAAGGTAGGGCAGTGCATGAGTGACACAGGGACTCAGGGTAGGGCAGTGCATGAGTGAAGCAGGGACTCGGGGTATGGCAGCGCATGAGTGATGCAAAGACTCAGGGTAGGGCAGTGCATGAGTGAAGCAGGGACTCAGGGTAGGGCAGTGTGTGAGTGATGCTGGGACTCAGGGTAGGACAGTGCATGAGTGACACAGGGACTCAGGGTAGGGCAGTGCATGAGTGAAGCAGGGTCTCAAGGTAGGGCAGTGCATGAGTGACACAGGGACTCAGGGTAGGGCAGTGCATGAGTGAAGCAGGGACTCGGGGTATGGCAGCGCATGAGTGACGCAAGGACTCAGGGTAGGGCAGTGTGTGAGTGATGCTGGGACTCAGGATAGGGAAGTGCATGAGTGACATAGGGACTCCGGTTAGGGCAGTGCATGAGTGACGCTGGGACTCAGGATACGCAGTGCATGAGTGACACAGGGACTCAGGGTAGGGCAGTGCATGAGTGAAGCAGGGTCTCAAGGTAGGGCAGTGCATGAGTGACACAGGGACTCAGGGTAGGGTAGTGCATGAGTGAAGCAGGGACTCGGGGTATGGCAGCGCATGAGTGACGCAAGGACTCAGGGTAGGGCAGTGCATGAGTGAAGCAGGGACTCAGGGTAGGGCAGTGTGTGAGTGATGCTGGGACTCAGGGTAGGACAGTGCATGAGTGACACAGGGACTCAGGGTAGGGCAGTGCATGAGTGAAGCAGGGTCTCAAGGTAGGGCAGTGCATGAGTGACACAGGGACTCAGGGTAGAGCAGTGCATGAGTGAAGCAGGGACTCGGGGTATGGCAGCGCATGAGTGACGCAAGGACTCAGGGTAGGGCAGTGCATGAGTGAAGCAGGGACTCAGGGTAGGACAGTGCAGGAGCGACGCAGGGACTTTGGGTAGGGCAGTGCATGAGTGACGCAGGGACTCAGGGTAGGGCAGCGCATGCGTGATGCTGGGACTCAGGATAGGGCAGTGCATGAGTGATGCAGGGACTCTGGGTAGGGCAGTGCATGAGTGATGCAGGGACTCAGGATAGGACAGTGCATGAGTGACACAGGGACTCAGGGTAGGGCAGTGCATGAGTGAAGCAGGGTCTCAAGGTAGGGCAGTGCATGAGTGACACAGGGACTCAGGGTAGGGCTGTGCATGAGTGAAGCAGGGGCTCGGGGTATGGCAGCGCATGAGTGACGCAAGGACTCAGGGTAGGGCAGTGTGTGAGTGATGCTGGGACTCAGGATAGGGAAGTGCATGAGTGACATAGGGACTCCGGTTAGGGCAGTGCATGAGTGACGCTGGGACTCAGGATAGGGCAGTGCATGAGTGATGCAGGGACTCTCGGTAGGGCAGTGCATGAGTGACGCAGGGACTCAGGGTAGTGCAGCGCATGAGTGAAGCAGGGACTCAGGGTAGGACAGTGCATGAGTGATGCAGTGACTCAGGGTACGGCAGCGCATGAGTGACGCAAGGACTCAGGGTAGGGCTGTGCATGAGTGAAGCAGGGACTCAGGGTAGGACAGTGCATGAGTGACGCAGAGAACTCAGGGTAGGTCAGTGCATGAGTGACGCAGGGATTCAGGGTAGAGCAGCACGTGAGTGATGCTGGGACTCAGGATAGGGCAGTGCATGAGTGACGCAGGGACTCAGTGTAGGGCAGCGCATGAGTGAAGCAGGGACTCAGTGTAGGACAGTACATGAGTGATGCAGTGACTCAGGGTATGGCAGCGCATGAGTGATGCAGGGACTCAGGGATGGGCTGTGCATGATTGAAGCAGGGACTCAGGGTAGGACAGTGCATGAGTGATGCAGGGACTCAGGGTAGGGCAGTGCATGAGTGACGCAGGGACTCAGGGTAGGGTTGTGCATGAGTGGAGCAGGGACTCAGGGTAGGACAGTGCATGAGTGACGCAGGGACTCAGGGTAGGGCTGTGAATGAGTGAAGCAGGGACTCAGGGTAAGGCAGTGCATGAGTGACGCAGGGACTCAGGGTAGGGCTGTGCATGAGTGGCGCAGAGACTCAGGGTAGGGCAGTGGATGAGTGACGCAGGGACTCAGGGTAGGATGTGCATGATTGAAGCAGGGACTCAGGGTAGGGCAGTGCATGAGTGACTCAGGGACTCAGGGTAGGGCAGTGCATGAGTGATGCAGGGACTCAGGGTAGGGCTGTGCATGAGTGAAGCGGGGACTCAGGGTAGGAGAGTGCATGAGTGATGCAGGGACTCAGGGTAGGGCAGTGCATGAGTGATGCAGGGACTCAGGGTAGGGCAGTGCATGAGTGACGCAGGGACTCAGGGTAGGCTGTGCATGAGTGAAGCAGGGACTCAGGGTAAGGCAGTGCATGAGTGACTCAGGGACTCAGGATAGGGCAGTGCATCAGTGATGCAGGGACTCAGGGTAGGGCTGTGCATGAGTGAAGCAGGGACTCAGGGTAGGACAGTGCATGAGTGAAGCAGGGACTCAGGGTAGGACAGTGTATGAGTGACGCAGTGACTCAGGGTAGGGCTGTGCATGAGTGAAGCAGGGACTCAGGGTAGGACAGTGCATGAGTGAAGCAGGGACTCAGGGTAGGGCAGTGCATGAGTGACACTGGGACTCAGGATAGGGCAGTGCATGAGTGACGCAAGGACTCATGGTAGGGCAGCGCATGCGTGACGCTGGCACTCAGGATAGGGCTGTGCATGAGTGACGCAGGGACTCAGGGTAGTGCAGCGCATGAGTGAAGCAGGGACTCAGGGTAGGACAGTGCATGAGTGAGGCAGTGACTCAGGGTACGGCAGCGCATGAGTGACGCAAGGACTCAGGGTAGGGCTGTGCATGAGTGAAGCAGGGACTCAGGGTAGGACAGTGCATGCGTGACGCAGAGAACTCAGGGTAGGTCAGTGCATGAGTGACGCAGGGATTCAGGGTAGAGCAGCACGTGAGTGATGCTGGGACTCAGGATAGGGCAGTGCATGAGTGACGCAGGGACTCAGTGTAGGGCAGCGCATGAGTGAAGCAGGGACTCAGTGTAGGACAGTACATGAGTGATGCAGTGACTCAGGGTATGGCAGCGCATGAGTGATGCAGGGACTCAGGGATGGGCTGTGCATGATTGAAGCAGGGACTCAGGGTAGGACAGTGCATGAGTGATGCAGGGATTCAGGGTAGGGCAGTGCATGAGTGACGCAGGGACTCAGGGTAGGGTTGTGCATGAGTGGAGCAGGGACTCAGGGTAGGACAGTGCATGAGTGACGCAGGGACTCAGGGTAGGGCTGTGAATGAGTGAAGCAGGGACTCAGGGTAGGGCAGTGCATGAGTGACGCAGGGACTCAGGGTAGGGCAGCGCATGCATGACACATGGACTCAGGGTAGGGCTGTGCATGAGTGGCGCAGGGACTCAGGGTAGGGCAGTGGATGAGTGACGCAGGGACTCAGGGTAGGATGTGCATGAGTGAAGCAGGGACTCAGGGTAGGGCAGTGCATGAGTGACTCAGGGACTCTGTAGGGCAGTGCATGAGTGATGCAGGGACTCAGGGTAGGGCTGTGCATGAGTGAAGCAGGGACTCAGGGTAGGAGAGTGCATGAGTGATGCAGGGACTCAGGGTAGGGCAGTGCATGAGTGATGCAGGGACTCAGGGTAGGGCAGTGCATGAGTGACGCAGGGACTCAGGGTAGGCTGTGCATGAGTGAAGCAGGGACTCAGGGTAAGGCAGTGCATGAGTGACTCAGGGACTCAGGATAGGGCAGTGCATCAGTGATGCAGGGACTCAGGGTAGGGCTGTGCATGAGTGAAGCAGGGACTCAGGGTAGGACAGTGCATGAGTGAAGCAGGGACTCAGGGTAGGACAGTGTATGAGTGACGCAGTGACTCAGGGTAGGGCTGTGCATGAGTGAAGCAGGGACTCAGGGTAGGACAGTGCATGAGTGAAGCAGGGACTCAGGGTAGGACAGTGTATGAGTGACGCAGTGACTCAGGGTAGGGCTGTGCATGAGTGACACAGGGATTCAGGATAGGGCAGCGCATGAGTGACGCTGGGACTCAGGATAGGGCAGCGCATGAGTGACGCAGGGACTCAGGGTAGGGTAGTGCATGAGTGACGCAGGGACTCAGGGTAGGCTGTGCATGAGTGAAGCAGGGACTCAGGGTAGGGAAGTGCATGAGTGACGCAGGGACTCAGGGTAGGGCAGTGCATGAGTGACGCAGGGACTCAGGGTAGGCTGTGCATGAATGAAGCAGGGACTCAGGGTGGGACAGTGCATGAGTGAAGCAGGGACTCAGGGTAGGACAGTGCATGAGTGATGCAGTGACTCAGGGTACGGGAGCGCATGAGTGACGCAAGGACTCAGGGTAGGGCAGTGTGTGAGTGATGCTGGGACTCAGGATAGGGAAGTGCATGAGTGACATAGGGACTCCGGTTAGGGCAGTGCATGAGTGACGCTGGGACTCAGGGTACGACAGTGCATGAGTGACACAGGGACTCAGGGTAGGGCAGTGCATGAGTGAAGCAGGGTCTCAAGGTAGGGCAGTGCATGAGTGACACAGAGACTCAGGGTAGGGCAGTGCATGAGTGAAGCAGGGACTCGGGGTATGGCAGCGCATGAGTGACGCAAGGACTCAGGGTAGGGCAGTGTGTGAGTGATGCTGGGACTCAGGATAGGGAAGTGCATGAGTGACATAGGGACTCCGGTTAGGGCAGTGCATGAGTGATGCTGGGACTCAGGATACGCAGTGCATGAGTGACACAGGGACTCAGGGTAGGGCAGTCCATGAGTGAAGCAGGGTCTCAAGGTAGGGCAGTGCATGAGTGACACAGGGACTCAGGGTAGGGCAGTGCATGAGTGAAGCAGGGACTCGGGGTATGGCAGTGCATGAGTGACGCAAGGACTCAGGGTAGGGCAGTGCATGAGTGAAGCAGGGACTCAGGGTAGGGCAGTGTGTGAGTGATGCTGGGACTCAGGGTAGGACAGTGCATGAGTGACACAGGGACTCAGGATAGGGCAGTGCATGAGTGAAGCAGGGTCTCAAGGTAGGGCAGTGCATGAGTGACACAGGGACTCAGGGTAGGGCAGTGCATGAGTGAAGCAGGGACTCGGGGTATGGCAGCGCATGAGTGACGCAAGGACTCAGGGTAGGGCAGTGCATGAGTGAAGCAGGGACTCAGGGTAGGGCAGTGTGTGAATGATGCTGGGACTCAGGGTAGGACAGTGCATGAGTGACACAGGGACTCAGGGTAGGGCAGTGCATGAGTGAAGCAGGGTCTCAAGGTAGGGCAGTGCATGAGTGACACAGGGACTCAGGGTAGGGCAGTGCATGAGTGAAGCAGGGACTCGGGGTATGGCAGCGCATGAGTGACGCAAGGACTCAGGGTAGGGCAGTGTGTGAGTGATGCTGGGACTCAGGATAGGGAAGTGCATGAGTGACATAGGGACTCCGGTTAGGGCAGTGCATGAGTGACGCTGGGACTCAGGATACGCAGTGCATGAGTGACACAGGGACTCAGGGTAGGGCAGTGCATGAGTGAAGCAGGGTCTCAAGGTAGGGCAGTGCATGAGTGACACAGGGACTCAGGGTAGGGCAGTGTGTGAGTGATGCTGGGACTCAGGATAGGGAAGTGCATGAGTGACATAGGGACTCCGGTTAGGGCAGTGTGTGAGTGATGCTGGGACTCAGGGTAGGACAGTGCATGAGTGACACAGGGACTCAGGGTAGGGCAGTGCATGAGTGAAGCAGGGTCTCAAGGTAGGGCAGTGCATGAGTGACACAGAGACTCAGGGTAGGGCAGTGCATGAGTGAAGCAGGGACTCGGGGTATGGCAGCGCATGAGTGACGCAAGGACTCAGGGTAGGGCAGTGTGTGAGTGATATTGGGACTCAGGATAGGGAAGTGCATGAGTGACATAGGGACTCCGGTTAGGGCAGTGCATGAGTGATGCTGGGACTCAGGATACGCAGTGCATGAGTGACACAGGGACTCAGGGTAGGGCAGTCCATGAGTGAAGCAGGGTCTCAAGGTAGGGCAGTGCATGAGTGACACAGGGACTCAGGGTAGGGCAGTGCATGAGTGAAGCAGGGACTCGGGGTATGGCAGTGCATGAGTGACGCAAGGACTCAGGGTAGGGCAGTGCATGAGTGAAGCAGGGACTCAGGGTAGGGCAGTGTGTGAGTGATGCTGGGACTCAGGGTAGGACAGTGCATGAGTGACACAGGGACTCAGGATAGGGCAGTGCATGAGTGAAGCAGGGTCTCAAGGTAGGGCAGTGCATGAGTGACACAGGGACTCAGGGTAGGGCAGTGCATGAGTGAAGCAGGGACTCGGGGTATGGCAGCGCATGAGTGACGCAAGGACTCAGGGTAGGGCAGTGCATGAGTGAAGCAGGGACTCAGGGTAGGGCAGTGTGTGAGTGATGCTGGGACTCAGGGTAGGACAGTGCATGAGTGACACAGGGACTCAGGGTAGGGCAGTGCATGAGTGAAGCAGGGTCTCAAGGTAGGGCAGTGCATGAGTGACACAGGGACTCAGGGTAGGGCAGTGCATGAGTGAAGCAGGGACTCGGGGTATGGCAGCGCATGAGTGACGCAAGGACTCAGGGTAGGGCAGTGTGTGAGTGATGCTGGGACTCAGGATAGGGAAGTGCATGAGTGACATAGGGACTCCGGTTAGGGCAGTGCATGAGTGACGCTGGGACTCAGGATACGCAGTGCATGAGTGACACAGGGACTCAGGGTAGGGCAGTGCATGAGTGAAGCAGGGTCTCAAGGTAGGGCAGTGCATGAGTGACACAGGGACTCAGGGTAGGGCAGTGTATGAGTGAAGCAGGGACTCGGGGTATGGCAGCGCATGAGTGACGCAAGGACTCAGGGTAGGGCAGTGCATGAGTGAAGCAGGGACTCAGGGTAGGGCAGTGTGTGAGTGATGCTGGGACTCAGGGTAGGACAGTGCATGAGTGACACAGGGACTCAGGGTAGGGCAGTGCATGAGTGAAGCAGGGTCTCAAGGTAGGGCAGTGCATGAGTGACACAGGGACTCAGGGTAGGGCAGTGCATGAGTGAAGCAGGGACTCGGGGTATGGCAGCGCATGAGTGACGCAAGGACTCAGGGTAGGGCAGTGCATGAGTGAAGCAGGGACTCAGGGTAGGACAGTGCCGGAGCGACGCAGGGACTCTGGGTAGGGCAGTGCATGAGTGACGCAGGGACTCAGGGTAGGGCAGCGCATGCGTGACGCTGGGACTCAGGATAGGGCAGTGCATGAGTGATGCAGGGACTGTGGGTAGGGCAGTGCATGAGTGACGCAGGGACTCAGGATAGGACAGTGCATGAGTGACACAGGGACTCAGGGTAGGCAGTGCATGAGTGAAGCAGGGTCTCAAGGTAGGGCAGTGCATGAGTGACACAGGGACTCAGGGTAGGGCTGTGCATGAGTGAAGCAGGGACTCGGGGTATGGCAGCGCATGAGTGACGCAAGGACTCAGGGTAGGGCAGTGTGTGAGTGATGCTGGGACTCAGGATAGGGAAGTGCATGAGTGACATAGGGACTCCGGTTAGGGCAGAGCATGAGTGACGCTGGGACTCAGGATACGCAGTGCATGAGTGACACAGGGACTCAGGGTAGGGCAGTGCATGAGTGAAGCAGGGACTCGGGGTATGGCAGCGCATGAGTGACGCAAGGACTCAGGGTAGGGCAGTGCATGAGTGAAGCAGGGACTCGGGGTAGGGCAGTGTGTGAGTGATGCTGGGACTCAGGGTAGGACAGTGCATGAGTGACACAGGGACTCAGGATAGGGCAGTGCATGAGTGAAGCAGGGTCTCAAGGTAGGGCAGTGCATGAGTGACAAAGGGACTCATGGTAGGGCAGTGCATGAGTGAAGCAGGGACTCGGGGTATGGCAGCGCATGAGTGACGCAAGGACTCAGGGTAGGGCAGTGCATGAGGGAAGCAGGGACTCAGGGTAGGGCAGTGTGTGAGTGATGCTGGGACTCAGGGTAGGACAGTGCATGAGTGACACAGGGACTCAGGGTAGGGCAGTGCATGAGTGAAGCAGGGTCTCAAGGTAGGGCAGTGCATGAGTGACACAGGGACTCAGGGTAGGGCAGTGCATGAGTGAAGCAGGGACTCGGGGTATGGCAGCGCATGAGTGACGCAAGGACTCAGGGTAGGGCAGTGTGTGAGTGATGCTGGGACTCAGGATAGGGAAGTGCATGAGTGACATAGGGACTCCGGTTAGGGCAGTGCATGAGTGACGCTGGGACTCAGGATACGCAGTGCATGAGTGACACAGGGACTCAGGGTAGGGCAGTGCATGAGTGAAGCAGGGTCTCAAGGTAGGGCAGTGCATGAGTGACACAGGGACTCAGGGTAGGGCAGTGCATGAGTGATGCAGGGACTGAGGGTAGGGCAGCGCATGAGTGAAGCAGGGACTCAGTGTAGGACAGTGCATGAGCGATGCAGGGACTCTGGGTAGGGCAGTGCATGAGTGACGCAGGGTCTTTGGGTATGGCAGTGCATGAGTGACACAGGGACTCAGGGTAGAGCAGTGTATGAGTGATGCAGGGAATGAGGGTAGGGCAGTGCATGAGTGACGCTGGGACTCGGGGTAGGGCAGTGCATGAGTGAAGCAGGGACTCGGTGTAGGGCATTCCAAGAGTGACACAGGGACTCAGGGTAGGACAGTGCATGAGTGATGCAGGGACACAGGGTCGGCTAGTACATGAGTGACGCAAGGACTCAGGGTAGGGCAGTGTGTGAGAGATGCTGGGACTCAGGATAGGGCAGTGCATGAGTGATGCAGTGACTCAGGGTTGGGCAGTACATGAGTGATGCAGGGACGCAGGGTAGTGCAGTGCATGAGTGACACAGGAACTCAGGGTAGGGCAGCGGATGAGTGACACAAGGACTCAGGGTAGGGCACTGCATGAGTGACGCCAGGACTCAGGATAGGGCAGTGCATGAGTGACGCAAGGACACAGGGTAGGGCAGCGCATGCATGACGCTGGGACTCAGGATAGGGCTGTGCATGAGTGACGCAGGGACTCAGGGTAGGGCAGCACATGAGTGAAGCAGGGACTCAGGGTAAGACAGTGCATGAGGGATGCAGTAACTCAGGGTATGGCAGCGCATGAGTGACGCAAGGACTCAGGGTAGGGCTGTGCATGAGTGAAGCAGGGACTCAGGGTAGGACAGTGCATGAGTGACGTAGGGACTCAGGGTAGGGCTGTGCATGAGTGACGCAAGGACTCAGGGTAGGGCAGTGCATGAGTGAAGCAGGGACTCAGGGTAGGGCAGTGTGTGAGTGATGCTGGGACTCAGGGTAGGACAGTGCATGAGTGACACAGGGACTCAGAGTAGGGCAGTGCATGAGTGAAGCAGGGTCTCAAGGTAGGGCAGTGCATGAGTGACACAGGGACTCAGGGTAGGGCAGTGCATGAGTGAAGCAGGGACTCGGGGTATGGCAGCGCATGAGTGATGCAAGGACTCAGGGTAGGGCAGTGCATGAGTGAAGCAGGGACTCAGGGTAGGACAGTGCATGAGCGACGCAGGGACTCTGGGTAGGGCAGTGCATGAGTGACGCAGGGACTCAGGGTAGGGCAGCGCATGCGTGACGCTGGGACTCAGGATAGGGCAGTGCATGAATGATGCAGGGACTCTGGGTAGGGCAGTGCATGAGTGACGCAGGGACTCAGGATAGGGCAGTGCATGAGTTATGCAAGGACCAAGGGTAGGGCAGCGCATGAGCGATGCAAGGACTCAGGGTAGGGCAGCGCATGCATGACACTGGGACTCAGGTAGGACAGTGCATGAGTGATGCAGGGACTCAGGGTAGGGCAGTGCATGAGCGATGCAGGGACTCTGGGTAGGGCAGTGCATGAGTGACGCAGGGACTCAGGGTAGGGCAGCGCATGCATGACGCTGGGACTCAGGATAGGGCAGTGCATGAGTGATGCAGGGACTCTGGGTAGGGCAGTGCATGAGTGACGCAGGGACTCAGGGTAGGGCAGCGCATGCATGACGCTGGGACTCAGGATAGGGCAGTGCATGAGTGATGCAGGGGCTCAGGGTAGGGAAGTGTATGAGTGATGCAGGGACTCAGCGTATAGCAGTGCATGAGTGACGCTGGGACTTAGGGTGGGACAGTGCATGAGTGATGCAGGGACTTTGGGTATGGCAGTGCATGAGTGACACAGGGACTCAGGGTAGAGCAGTGTATGAGTGATGCAGGGAATGAGGGTAGGGCATTCCAAGAGTGACACAGGGACTCAGGGTAGGGCAGTGCATGAGTGATGCAGGGACTCAGGGTAGGGCTGTGCATGAGTGAAGCAGGGACTCAGGGTAGGACAGTGCATGAGTGAAGCAGGGACTCAGGGTAGGACAGTGTATGAGTGACGCAGTGACTCAGGGTAGGGCTGTGCATGAGTGACGCAGGGATTCAGGGTAGGGCAGCGCATGAGTGACGCTGGGACTCAGGATAGGGCAGTGCATGAGTGACGCAAGGACTCAGGGTAGGGCAGCGCATGCGTGACGCTGGGACTCAGGATAGGGCTGTGCATGAGTGACGCAGGGACTCGGGGAAGCCGGGCAGCGCATGAGTGAAGCAGGGACTCAGGGTAGGACAGTGCATGAGTGATGCAGTGACTCAGGGTATGGCAGCGCATGAGTGACGCAGGGACTCAGGGTAGGGCTGTGCATCAGTGAAGCAGAGACTCAGGGTAGGACAGTCCATGAGTGATGCAGGGACTCATGGTAGGGCAGTGCATGAGTGACGCAGGGACTCAGGGTAGGGCTGTGCATGAGTGAAGCAAGGACTCAGGGTAGGACAGTGCATGAGTGACGCAGGGACTCAGTAGGGCAGTGCATGAGTGACACAGGGACTCAGGGTAGAGCAGTGCATGAGTGACACAGGGACTCAGGGTAGGGCAGTGCATGAGTGACGCAGGGACTCAGGGTAGAGCTGTGCATGAGTGAAGGAGGGACTCAGGGTAGGAGAGTGCATGAGTGATGCAGGGACTCAGGGTAGGGCAGTGCATGAGTGACGCAGGGACTCAGGGTAGGGCAGTGCATGAGTGACGCAGGGATTCAGGGTAGGGCAGCACATGAGTGACACTGGGAATCAGGATAGGCCAGTGCATGAGTGACGCAGGGACTCAGGGTAGGGCAGCGCATGCGTGACGCTGGGACTCAGGATTGGGCTGTGCATGAGTGATGCAGGGACTCAGGGTAGGGCAGCGCATGAGTGAAGGAGGGACTCAGGGTAGGACAGTGCATGAATGATGCAGTGACTCAGGGTATGGCAGCGCATGAGTGACGCAGGGACTCAGGGTAGGGCTGTGCATGAGTGGCGCAGGGACTCAGGGTAGGGCAGTGGATGAGTGACGCAGGGACTCAGGGTAGGATGTGCATGAGTGAAGCAGGGACTCAGGGTAGGGCAGTGCATGAGTGACTCAGGGACTCAGGGTAGGGCAGTGCATGAGTGATGCAGGGACTCAGGGTAGGGCTGTGCATGAGTGAAGCAGGGACTCAGGGTAGGAGAGTGCATGAGTGATGCAGGGACTCAGGGTAGGGCAGTGCATGAGTGATGCAGGGACTCAGGGTAGGGCAGTGCATGAGTGACGCAGGGACTCAGGGTAGGCTGTGCATGAGTGAAGCAGGGACTCAGGGTAAGGCAGTGCATGAGTGACTCAGGGACTCAGGATAGGGCAGTGCATCAGTGATGAAGGGACTCAGGGTAGGGCTGTGCATGAGTGAAGCAGGGACTCAGGGTAGGACAGTGCATGAGTGAAGCAGGGACTCAGGGTAGGACAGTGTATGAGTGACGCAGTGACTCAGGGTAGGGCTGTGCATGAGTGAAGCAGGGACTCAGGGTAGGACAGTGCATGAGTGAAGCAGGGACTCAGGGTAGGACAGTGTATGAGTGACGCAGTGACTCAGGGTAGGGCTGTGCATGAGTGACACAGGGATTCAGGATAGGGCAGCGCATGAGTGACGCTGGGACTCAGGATAGGGCAGCGCATGAGTGACGCAGGGACTCAGGGTAGGGTAGTGCATGAGTGACGCAGGGACTCAGGGTAGGCTGTGCATGAGTGAAGCAGGGACTCAGGGTAGGGAAGTGCATGAGTGACGCAGGGACTCAGGGTAGGGCAGTGCATGAGTGACGCAGGGACTCAGGGTAGGCTGTGCATGAGTGAAGCAGGGACTCAGGGTGGGACAGTGCATGAGTGAAGCAGGGACTCAGGGTAGGACAGTGCATGAGTGATGCAGTGACTCAGGGTACGGGAGCGCATGAGTGACGCAAGGACTCAGGGTAGGGCAGTGTGTGAGTGATGCTGGGACTCAGGATAGGGAAGTGCATGAGTGACATAGGGACTCCGGTTAGGGCAGTGCATGAGTGACGCTGGGACTCAGGGTAGGACAGTGCATGAGTGACACAGGGACTCAGGGTAGGGCAGTGCATGAGTGAAGCAGGGTCTCAAGGTAGGGCAGTGCATGAGTGACACAGGGACTCAGGGTAGGGCAGTGCATGAGTGAAGCAGGGACTCGGGGTATGGCAGCGCATGAGTGACGCAAGGACTCAGGGTAGGGCAGTGTGTGAGTGATGCTGGGACTCAGGATAGGGAAGTGCATGAGTGACATAGGGACTCCGGTTAGGGCAGTGCATGAGTGACGCTGGGACTCAGGATACGCAGTGCATGAGTGACACAGGGACTCAGGGTAGGGCAGTCCATGAGTGAAGCAGGGTCTCAAGGTAGGGCAGTGCATGAGTGACACAGGGACTCAGGGTAGGGCAGTGCATGAGTGAAGCAGGGACTCGGGGTATGGCAGCGCATGAGTGACGCAAGGACTCAGGGTAGGGCAGTGCATGAGTGAAGCAGGGACTCAGGGTAGGGCAGTGTGTGAGTGATGCTGGGACTCAGGGTAGGACAGTGCATGAGTGACATAGGGACTCAGGATAGGGCAGTGCATGAGTGAAGCAGGGTCTCAAGGTAGGGCAGTGCATGAGTGACACAGGGACTCAGGGTAGGGCAGTGCATGAGTGAAGCAGGGACTCGGGGTATGGCAGCGCATGAGTGATGCAAAGACTCAGGGTAGGGCAGTGCATGAGTGAAGCAGGGACTCAGGGTAGGGCAGTGTGTGAGTGATGCTGGGACTCAGGGTAGGACAGTGCATGAGTGACACAGGGACTCAGGGTAGGGCAGTGCATGAGTGAAGCAGGGTCTCAAGGTAGGGCAGTGCATGAGTGACACAGGGACTCAGGGTAGGGCAGTGCATGAGTGAAGCAGGGACTCGGGGTATGGCAGCGCATGAGTGACGCAAGGACTCAGGGTAGGGCAGTGTGTGAGTGATGCTGGGACTCAGGATAGGGAAGTGCATGAGTGACATAGGGACTCCGGTTAGGGCAGTGCATGAGTGACGCTGGGACTCAGGATACGCAGTGCATGAGTGACACAGGGACTCAGGGTAGGGCAGTGCATGAGTGAAGCAGGGTCTCAAGGTAGGGCAGTGCATGAGTGACACAGGGACTCAGGGTAGGGTAGTGCATGAGTGAAGCAGGGACTCGGGGTATGGCAGCGCATGAGTGACGCAAGGACTCAGGGTAGGGCAGTGCATGAGTGAAGCAGGGACTCAGGGTAGGGCAGTGTGTGAGTGATGCTGGGACTCAGGGTAGGACAGTGCATGAGTGACACAGGGACTCAGGGTAGGGCAGTGCATGAGTGAAGCAGGGTCTCAAGGTAGGGCAGTGCATGAGTGACACAGGGACTCAGGGTAGAGCAGTGCATGAGTGAAGCAGGGACTCGGGGTATGGCAGCGCATGAGTGACGCAAGGACTCAGGGTAGGGCAGTGCATGAGTGAAGCAGGGACTCAGGGTAGGACAGTGCAGGAGCGACGCAGGGACTCTGGGTAGGGCAGTGCATGAGTGACGCAGGGACTCAGGGTAGGGCAGCGCATGCGTGATGCTGGGACTCAGGATAGGGCAGTGCATGAGTGATGCAGGGACTCTGGGTAGGGCAGTGCATGAGTGATGCAGGGACTCAGGATAGGACAGTGCATGAGTGACACAGGGACTCAGGGTAGGGCAGTGCATGAGTGAAGCAGGGTCTCAAGGTAGGGCAGTGCATGAGTGACACAGGGACTCAGGGTAGGGCTGTGCATGAGTGAAGCAGGGGCTCGGGGTATGGCAGCGCATGAGTGACGCAAGGACTCAGGGTAGGGCAGTGTGTGAGTGATGCTGGGACTCAGGATAGGGAAGTGCATGAGTGACATAGGGACTCCGGTTAGGGCAGTGCATGAGTGACGCTGGGACTCAGGATAGGGCAGTGCATGAGTGATGCAGGGACTCTCGGTAGGGCAGTGCATGAGTGACGCAGGGACTCAGGGTAGTGCAGCGCATGAGTGAAGCAGGGACTCAGGGTAGGACAGTGCATGAGTGATGCAGTGACTCAGGGTACGGCAGCGCATGAGTGACGCAAGGACTCAGGGTAGGGCTGTGCATGAGTGAAGCAGGGACTCAGGGTAGGACAGTGCATGAGTGACGCAGAGAACTCAGGGTAGGTCAGTGCATGAGTGACGCAGGGATTCAGGGTAGAGCAGCACGTGAGTGATGCTGGGACTCAGGATAGGGCAGTGCATGAGTGACGCAGGGACTCAGTGTAGGGCAGCGCATGAGTGAAGCAGGGACTCAGTGTAGGACAGTACATGAGTGATGCAGTGACTCAGGGTATGGCAGCGCATGAGTGATGCAGGGACTCAGGGATGGGCTGTGCATGATTGAAGCAGGGACTCAGGGTAGGACAGTGCATGAGTGATGCAGGGACTCAGGGTAGGGCAGTGCATGAGTGACGCAGGGACTCAGGGTAGGGTTGTGCATGAGTGGAGCAGGGACTCAGGGTAGGACAGTGCATGAGTGACGCAGGGACTCAGGGTAGGGCTGTGAATGAGTGAAGCAGGGACTCAGGGTAAGGCAGTGCATGAGTGACGCAGGGACTCATGGTAGGGCAGCGCATGCATGACACATGGACTCAGGGTAGGGCTGTGCATGAGTGGCGCAGAGACTCAGGGTAGGGCAGTGGATGAGTGACGCAGGGACTCAGGGTAGGATGTGCATGATTGAAGCAGGGACTCAGGGTAGGGCAGTGCATGAGTGACTCAGGGACTCAGGGTAGGGCAGTGCATGAGTGATGCAGGGACTCAGGGTAGGGCTGTGCATGAGTGAAGCGGGGACTCAGGGTAGGAGAGTGCATGAGTGATGCAGGGACTCAGGGTAGGGCAGTGCATGAGTGATGCAGGGACTCAGGGTAGGGCAGTGCATGAGTGACGCAGGGACTCAGGGTAGGCTGTGCATGAGTGAAGCAGGGACTCAGGGTAAGGCAGTGCATGAGTGACTCAGGGACTCAGGATAGGGCAGTGCATCAGTGATGCAGGGACTCAGGGTAGGGCTGTGCATGAGTGAAGCAGGGACTCAGGGTAGGACAGTGCATGAGTGAAGCAGGGACTCAGGGTAGGACAGTGTATGAGTGACGCAGTGACTCAGGGTAGGGCTGTGCATGAGTGAAGCAGGGACTCAGGGTAGGACAGTGCATGAGTGAAGCAGGGACTCAGGGTAGGGCAGTGCATGAGTGACACTGGGACTCAGGATAGGGCAGTGCATGAGTGACGCAAGGACTCATGGTAGGGCAGCGCATGCGTGACGCGGGCACTCAGGATAGGGCTGTGCATGAGTGACGCAGGGACTCAGGGTAGTGCAGCGCATGAGTGAAGCAGGGACTCAGGGTAGGACAGTGCATGAGTGAGGCAGTGACTCAGGGTACGGCAGCGCATGAGTGACGCAAGGACTCAGGGTAGGGCTGTGCATGAGTGAAGCAGGGACTCAGGGTAGGACAGTGCATGCGTGACGCAGAGAACTCAGGGTAGGTCAGTGCATGAGTGACGCAGGGATTCAGGGTAGAGCAGCACGTGAGTGATGCTGGGACTCAGGATAGGGCAGTGCATGAGTGACGCAGGGACTCAGTGTAGGGCAGCGCATGAGTGAAGCAGGGACTCAGTGTAGGACAGTACATGAGTGATGCAGTGACTCAGGGTATGGCAGCGCATGAGTGATGCAGGGACTCAGGGATGGGCTGTGCATGATTGAAGCAGGGACTCAGGGTAGGACAGTGCATGAGTGATGCAGGGATTCAGGGTAGGGCAGTGCATGAGTGACGCAGGGACTCAGGGTAGGGTTGTGCATGAGTGGAGCAGGGACTCAGGGTAGGACAGTGCATGAGTGACGCAGGGACTCAGGGTAGGGCTGTGAATGAGTGAAGCAGGGACTCAGGGTAGGGCAGTGCATGAGTGACGCAGGGACTCAGGGTAGGGCAGCGCATGCATGACACATGGACTCAGGGTAGGGCTGTGCATGAGTGGCGCAGGGACTCAGGGTAGGGCAGTGGATGAGTGACGCAGGGACTCAGGGTAGGATGTGCATGAGTGAAGCAGGGACTCAGGGTAGGGCAGTGCATGAGTGACTCAGGGACTCTGTAGGGCAGTGCATGAGTGATGCAGGGACTCAGGGTAGGGCTGTGCATGAGTGAAGCAGGGACTCAGGGTAGGAGAGTGCATGAGTGATGCAGGGACTCAGGGTAGGGCAGTGCATGAGTGATGCAGGGACTCAGGGTAGGGCAGTGCATGAGTGACGCAGGGACTCAGGGTAGGCTGTGCATGAGTGAAGCAGGGACTCAGGGTAAGGCAGTGCATGAGTGACTCAGGGACTCAGGATAGGGCAGTGCATCAGTGATGCAGGGACTCAGGGTAGGGCTGTGCATGAGTGAAGCAGGGACTCAGGGTAGGACAGTGCATGAGTGAAGCAGGGACTCAGGGTAGGACAGTGTATGAGTGACGCAGTGACTCAGGGTAGGGCTGTGCATGAGTGAAGCAGGGACTCAGGGTAGGACAGTGCATGAGTGAAGCAGGGACTCAGGGTAGGACAGTGTATGAGTGACGCAGTGACTCAGGGTAGGGCTGTGCATGAGTGACACAGGGATTCAGGATAGGGCAGCGCATGAGTGACGCTGGGACTCAGGATAGGGCAGCGCATGAGTGACGCAGGGACTCAGGGTAGGGTAGTGCATGAGTGACGCAGGGACTCAGGGTAGGCTGTGCATGAGTGAAGCAGGGACTCAGGGTAGGGAAGTGCATGAGTGACGCAGGGACTCAGGGTAGGGCAGTGCATGAGTGACGCAGGGACTCAGGGTAGGCTGTGCATGAATGAAGCAGGGACTCAGGGTGGGACAGTGCATGAGTGAAGCAGGGACTCAGGGTAGGACAGTGCATGAGTGATGCAGTGACTCAGGGTACGGGAGCGCATGAGTGACGCAAGGACTCAGGGTAGGGCAGTGTGTGAGTGATGCTGGGACTCAGGATAGGGAAGTGCATGAGTGACATAGGGACTCCGGTTAGGGCAGTGCATGAGTGACGCTGGGACTCAGGGTAGGACAGTGCATGAGTGACACAGGGACTCAGGGTAGGGCAGTGCATGAGTGAAGCAGGGTCTCAAGGTAGGGCAGTGCATGAGTGACACAGAGACTCAGGGTAGGGCAGTGCATGAGTGAAGCAGGGACTCGGGGTATGGCAGCGCATGAGTGACGCAAGGACTCAGGGTAGGGCAGTGTGTGAGTGATGCTGGGACTCAGGATAGGGAAGTGCATGAGTGACATAGGGACTCCGGTTAGGGCAGTGCATGAGTGATGCTGGGACTCAGGATACGCAGTGCATGAGTGACACAGGGACTCAGGGTAGGGCAGTCCATGAGTGAAGCAGGGTCTCAAGGTAGGGCAGTGCATGAGTGACACAGGGACTCAGGGTAGGGCAGTGCATGAGTGAAGCAGGGACTCGGGGTATGGCAGTGCATGAGTGACGCAAGGACTCAGGGTAGGGCAGTGCATGAGTGAAGCAGGGACTCAGGGTAGGGCAGTGTGTGAGTGATGCTGGGACTCAGGGTAGGACAGTGCATGAGTGACACAGGGACTCAGGATAGGGCAGTGCATGAGTGAAGCAGGGTCTCAAGGTAGGGCAGTGCATGAGTGACACAGGGACTCAGGGTAGGGCAGTGCATGAGTGAAGCAGGGACTCGGGGTATGGCAGCGCATGAGTGACGCAAGGACTCAGGGTAGGGCAGTGCATGAGTGAAGCAGGGACTCAGGGTAGGGCAGTGTGTGAATGATGCTGGGACTCAGGGTAGGACAGTGCATGAGTGACACAGGGACTCAGGGTAGGGCAGTGCATGAGTGAAGCAGGGTCTCAAGGTAGGGCAGTGCATGAGTGACACAGGGACTCAGGGTAGGGCAGTGCATGAGTGAAGCAGGGACTCGGGGTATGGCAGCGCATGAGTGACGCAAGGACTCAGGGTAGGGCAGTGTGTGAGTGATGCTGGGACTCAGGATAGGGAAGTGCATGAGTGACATAGGGACTCCGGTTAGGGCAGTGCATGAGTGACGCTGGGACTCAGGATACGCAGTGCATGAGTGACACAGGGACTCAGGGTAGGGCAGTGCATGAGTGAAGCAGGGTCTCAAGGTAGGGCAGTGCATGAGTGACACAGGGACTCAGGGTAGGGCAGTGTGTGAGTGATGCTGGGACTCAGGATAGGGAAGTGCATGAGTGACATAGGGACTCCGGTTAGGGCAGTGTGTGAGTGATGCTGGGACTCAGGGTAGGACAGTGCATGAGTGACACAGGGACTCAGGGTAGGGCAGTGCATGAGTGAAGCAGGGTCTCAAGGTAGGGCAGTGCATGAGTGACACAGAGACTCAGGGTAGGGCAGTGCATGAGTGAAGCAGGGACTCGGGGTATGGCAGCGCATGAGTGACGCAAGGACTCAGGGTAGGGCAGTGTGTGAGTGATGCTGGGACTCAGGATAGGGAAGTGCATGAGTGACATAGGGACTCCGGTTAGGGCAGTGCATGAGTGATGCTGGGACTCAGGATACGCAGTGCATGAGTGACACAGGGACTCAGGGTAGGGCAGTCCATGAGTGAAGCAGGGTCTCAAGGTAGGGCAGTGCATGAGTGACACAGGGACTCAGGGTAGGGCAGTGCATGAGTGAAGCAGGGACTCGGGGTATGGCAGTGCATGAGTGACGCAAGGACTCAGGGTAGGGCAGTGCATGAGTGAAGCAGGGACTCAGGGTAGGGCAGTGTGTGAGTGATGCTGGGACTCAGGGTAGGACAGTGCATGAGTGACACAGGGACTCAGGATAGGGCAGTGCATGAGTGAAGCAGGGTCTCAAGGTAGGGCAGTGCATGAGTGACACAGGGACTCAGGGTAGGGCAGTGCATGAGTGAAGCAGGGACTCGGGGTATGGCAGCGCATGAGTGACGCAAGGACTCAGGGTAGGGCAGTGCATGAGTGAAGCAGGGACTCAGGGTAGGGCAGTGTGTGAGTGATGCTGGGACTCAGGGTAGGACAGTGCATGAGTGACACAGGGACTCAGGGTAGGGCAGTGCATGAGTGAAGCAGGGTCTCAAGGTAGGGCAGTGCATGAGTGACACAGGGACTCAGGGTAGGGCAGTGCATGAGTGAAGCAGGGACTCGGGGTATGGCAGCGCATGAGTGACGCAAGGACTCAGGGTAGGGCAGTGTGTGAGTGATGCTGGGACTCAGGATAGGGAAGTGCATGAGTGACATAGGGACTCCGGTTAGGGCAGTGCATGAGTGACGCTGGGACTCAGGATACGCAGTGCATGAGTGACACAGGGACTCAGGGTAGGGCAGTGCATGAGTGAAGCAGGGTCTCAAGGTAGGGCAGTGCATGAGTGACACAGGGACTCAGGGTAGGGCAGTGTATGAGTGAAGCAGGGACTCGGGGTATGGCAGCGCATGAGTGACGCAAGGACTCAGGGTAGGGCAGTGCATGAGTGAAGCAGGGACTCAGGGTAGGGCAGTGTGTGAGTGATGTTGGGACTCAGGGTAGGACAGTGCATGAGTGACACAGGGACTCAGGGTAGGGCAGTGCATGAGTGAAGCAGGGTCTCAAGGTAGGGCAGTGCATGAGTGACACAGGGACTCAGGGTAGGGCAGTGCATGAGTGAAGCAGGGACTCGGGGTATGGCAGCGCATGAGTGACGCAAGGACTCAGGGTAGGGCAGTGCATGAGTGAAGCAGGGACTCAGGGTAGGACAGTGCCGGAGCGACGCAGGGACTCTGGGTAGGGCAGTGCATGAGTGACGCAGGGACTCAGGGTAGGGCAGCGCATGCGTGACGCTGGGACTCAGGATAGGGCAGTGCATGAGTGATGCAGGGACTGTGGGTAGGGCAGTGCATGAGTGACGCAGGGACTCAGGATAGGACAGTGCATGAGTGACACAGGGACTCAGGGTAGGCAGTGCATGAGTGAAGCAGGGTCTCAAGGTAGGGCAGTGCATGAGTGACACAGGGACTCAGGGTAGGGCTGTGCATGAGTGAAGCAGGGACTCGGGGTATGGCAGCGCATGAGTGACGCAAGGACTCAGGGTAGGGCAGTGTGTGAGTGATGCTGGGACTCAGGATAGGGAAGTGCATGAGTGACATAGGGACTCCGGTTAGGGCAGAGCATGAGTGACGCTGGGACTCAGGATACGCAGTGCATGAGTGACACAGGGACTCAGGGTAGGGCAGTGCATGAGTGAAGCAGGGACTCGGGGTATGGCAGCGCATGAGTGACGCAAGGACTCAGGGTAGGGCAGTGCATGAGTGAAGCAGGGACTCGGGGTAGGGCAGTGTGTGAGTGATGCTGGGACTCAGGGTAGGACAGTGCATGAGTGACACAGGGACTCAGGATAGGGCAGTGCATGAGTGAAGCAGGGTCTCAAGGTAGGGCAGTGCATGAGTGACAAAGGGACTCATGGTAGGGCAGTGCATGAGTGAAGCAGGGACTCGGGGTATGGCAGCGCATGAGTGACGCAAGGACTCAGGGTAGGGCAGTGCATGAGGGAAGCAGGGACTCAGGGTAGGGCAGTGTGTGAGTGATGCTGGGACTCAGGGTAGGACAGTGCATGAGTGACACAGGGACTCAGGGTAGGGCAGTGCATGAGTGAAGCAGGGTCTCAAGGTAGGGCAGTGCATGAGTGACACAGGGACTCAGGGTAGGGCAGTGCATGAGTGAAGCAGGGACTCGGGGTATGGCAGCGCATGAGTGACGCAAGGACTCAGGGTAGGGCAGTGTGTGAGTGATGCTGGGACTCAGGATAGGGAAGTGCATGAGTGACATAGGGACTCCGGTTAGGGCAGTGCATGAGTGACGCTGGGACTCAGGATACGCAGTGCATGAGTGACACAGGGACTCAGGGTAGGGCAGTGCATGAGTGAAGCAGGGTCTCAAGGTAGGGCAGTGCATGAGTGACACAGGGACTCAGGGTAGGGCAGTGCATGAGTGATGCAGGGACTGAGGGTAGGGCAGCGCATGAGTGAAGCAGGGACTCAGTGTAGGACAGTGCATGAGCGATGCAGGGACTCTGGGTAGGGCAGTGCATGAGTGACGCAGGGTCTTTGGGTATGGCAGTGCATGAGTGACACAGGGACTCAGGGTAGAGCAGTGTATGAGTGATGCAGGGAATGAGGGTAGGGCAGTGCATGAGTGACGCTGGGACTCGGGGTAGGGCAGTGCATGAGTGAAGCAGGGACTCGGTGTAGGGCATTCCAAGAGTGACACAGGGACTCAGGGTAGGACAGTGCATGAGTGATGCAGGGACACAGGGTCGGCTAGTACATGAGTGACGCAAGGACTCAGGGTAGGGCAGTGTGTGAGAGATGCTGGGACTCAGGATAGGGCAGTGCATGAGTGATGCAGTGACTCAGGGTTGGGCAGTACATGAGTGATGCAGGGACGCAGGGTAGTGCAGTGCATGAGTGACACAGGAACTCAGGGTAGGGCAGCGGATGAGTGACACAAGGACTCAGGGTAGGGCACTGCATGAGTGACGCCAGGACTCAGGATAGGGCAGTGCATGAGTGACGCAAGGACACAGGGTAGGGCAGCGCATGCATGACGCTGGGACTCAGGATAGGGCTGTGCATGAGTGACGCAGGGACTCAGGGTAGGGCAGCACATGAGTGAAGCAGGGACTCAGGGTAAGACAGTGCATGAGTGATGCAGTAACTCAGGGTATGGCAGCGCATGAGTGACGCAAGGACTCAGGGTAGGGCTGTGCATGAGTGAAGCAGGGACTCAGGGTAGGACAGTGCATGAGTGACGTAGGGACTCAGGGTAGGGCTGTGCATGAGTGACGCAAGGACTCAGGGTAGGGCAGTGCATGAGTGAAGCAGGGACTCAGGGTAGGGCAGTGTGTGAGTGATGCTGGGACTCAGGGTAGGACAGTGCATGAGTGACACAGGGACTCAGAGTAGGGCAGTGCATGAGTGAAGCAGGGTCTCAAGGTAGGGCAGTGCATGAGTGACACAGGGACTCAGGGTAGGGCAGTGCATGAGTGAAGCAGGGACTCGGGGTATGGCAGCGCATGAGTGATGCAAGGACTCAGGGTAGGGCAGTGCATGAGTGAAGCAGGGACTCAGGGTAGGACAGTGCATGAGCGACGCAGGGACTCTGGGTAGGGCAGTGCATGAGTGACGCAGGGACTCAGGGTAGGGCAGCGCATGCGTGACGCTGGGACTCAGGATAGGGCAGTGCATGAATGATGCAGGGACTCTGGGTAGGGCAGTGCATGAGTGACGCAGGGACTCAGGATAGGGCAGTGCATGAGTTATGCAAGGACCAAGGGTAGGGCAGCGCATGAGCGATGCAAGGACTCAGGGTAGGGCAGCGCATGCATGACACTGGGACTCAGGTAGGACAGTGCATGAGTGATGCAGGGACTCAGGGTAGGGCAGTGCATGAGCGATGCAGGGACTCTGGGTAGGGCAGTGCATGAGTGACGCAGGGACTCAGGGTAGGGCAGCGCATGCATGACGCTGGGACTCAGGATAGGGCAGTGCATGAGTGATGCAGGGACTCTGGGTAGGGCAGTGCATGAGTGACGCAGGGACTCAGGGTAGGGCAGCGCATGCATGACGCTGGGACTCAGGATAGGGCAGTGCATGAGTGATGCAGGGGCTCAGGGTAGGGAAGTGTATGAGTGATGCAGGGACTCAGCGTATAGCAGTGCATGAGTGACGCTGGGACTTAGGGTGGGACAGTGCATGAGTGATGCAGGGACTTTGGGTATGGCAGTGCATGAGTGACACAGGGACTCAGGGTAGAGCAGTGTATGAGTGATGCAGGGAATGAGGGTAGGGCATTCCAAGAGTGACACAGGGACTCAGGGTAGGGCAGTGCATGAGTGATGCAGGGACTCAGGGTAGGGCTGTGCATGAGTGAAGCAGGGACTCAGGGTAGGACAGTGCATGAGTGAAGCAGGGACTCAGGGTAGGACAGTGTATGAGTGACGCAGTGACTCAGGGTAGGGCTGTGCATGAGTGACGCAGGGATTCAGGGTAGGGCAGCGCATGAGTGACGCTGGGACTCAGGATAGGGCAGTGCATGAGTGACGCAAGGACTCAGGGTAGGGCAGCGCATGCGTGACGCTGGGACTCAGGATAGGGCTGTGCATGAGTGACGCAGGGACTCGGGGAAGCCGGGCAGCGCATGAGTGAAGCAGGGACTCAGGGTAGGACAGTGCATGAGTGATGCAGTGACTCAGGGTATGGCAGCGCATGAGTGACGCAGGGACTCAGGGTAGGGCTGTGCATCAGTGAAGCAGAGACTCAGGGTAGGACAGTCCATGAGTGATGCAGGGACTCATGGTAGGGCAGTGCATGAGTGACGCAGGGACTCAGGGTAGGGCTGTGCATGAGTGAATCAAGGACTCAGGGTAGGACAGTGCATGAGTGACGCAGGGACTCAGTAGGGCAGTGCATGAGTGACACAGGGACTCAGGGTAGAGCAGTGCATGAGTGACACAGGGACTCAGGGTAGGGCAGTGCATGAGTGACGCAGGGACTCAGGGTAGAGCTGTGCATGAGTGAAGGAGGGACTCAGGGTAGGAGAGTGCATGAGTGATGCAGGGACTCAGGGTAGGGCAGTGCATGAGTGACGCAGGGACTCAGGGTAGGGCAGTGCATGAGTGACGCAGGGATTCAGGGTAGGGCAGCACATGAGTGACACTGGGAATCAGGATAGGCCAGTGCATGAGTGACGCAGGGACTCAGGGTAGGGCAGCGCATGCGTGACGCTGGGACTCAGGATTGGGCTGTGCATGAGTGATGCAGGGACTCAGGGTAGGGCAGCGCATGAGTGAAGGAGGGACTCAGGGTAGGACAGTGCATGAATGATGCAGTGACTCAGGGTATGGCAGCGCATGAGTGACGCAGGGACTCAGGGTAGGGCTGTGCATGAGTGACACAGGGACTCAGGGTAGGGCAGTGCATGAGTGACGCAGGGGCTCAGGGTAGGAGAGTGCATGAGTGATGCAGGGACTCAGGATAGGGCTGTGCATGAGTGATGTAGGGACTCAGGGTAGGGCAGCGCATGAGTGAAGCAGGGACTCAGGGTAGGACAGTGCATGAGTGATGCAGTGACTCAGGGTATGGCAGCGCATAAGTGACGCAGGGACTCAGGGTAGGGCTGTGCATGAGTGACACAGGGACTCAGGGTAGGGCAGTGCATGAGTGACGCAGGGACTCAGGGTAGGGCAGTGCATTCATTCAGATCCTGCATGGGCTTGGCAGGCTGGGGGCCTGGGACGGAATCAGTCCAGAGATGCATTGTGGTTCTGCAAGTCTTGGATTTTACGATTATAAATATTTATATGGTAAAAGTTACTGTATTGCACAGAGCAGCAGTGCCTGGGCTACTTCATAACATCTTTAATTCTAGTGCATAACTGATTGGGGGGTTTCTTTTGTGCGTAAACATGTTTTAATAAAGATATGCACAAGCAGCCCTGCAGATAAAGGGTGTATTTGCCACTTTTACTCCATAAAAATAGGCAAATGCTCCCAAAAAATAAAAATAGTGAGTACAAATACGCCCACCAAAAATGGGAAATAGACACATGGGAGGCTGCCCCCTGTTTTCACCCACACAGACACATGGGAGGCTGTCCATGGTGTTCACCCACACAGACACATGGGAGGCTGCCCCCTGTTTCCACCCAAACAGACACGTGGGAGGCTGCCCCCTGTTTTCACCCACTCAGACACATGGGAGGCTGCCCCCTGTGTTCACCCACACAGACACATGGGAGGCTGCCCCCTGTTTTCACACACACAGACACATGGGAGGCTGTCCCCGGTGTTCACCCACACAGACACATGGGAGGCTGTACCTGGTGTTCACCCACACAGACACATGGGAGGCTGCCCCCTGTTTCCACCCAAACAGACACATGGGAGGCTGCCCCCTGTTTTCACCCACTCAGACACATGAGGCTCCCCCCTGTTTTCACCCACCCAGACACATGGGAGGCTGCCCCCTGTTTTCATACACACAGTCACATTTGAGGCTGTCCCCGGTGTTCACCCACACAGACACATGGGAGGCTGTCCCCGGTGTTCACCCACACAGACACATGGGAGGCTGTCCCCGGTGTTCCCCCACACAGACACGTGGGAGGCTGCCCCCTGTTTTCACCCACACAGACACATGGAAGGCTGCCCCCTGTTTTCACCCACACAGACACATGGGAGGCTGCCCCCTGTTTTCACACACACAGACACATTTGAGGCTGTCTCCGTTGATCACCCACACAGACACATGGGAGGCTTTCCCCGGTGTTCACCCATACAGACACGTGGGAGGCTTCCCCCTGTTTACACCCACACAGACACGTGGGAGGCTGCCACCTGTTTTCACCCACATAGACACATGAAGGGCTGTCCCCGGTGTTCACCCACACAGACACGTGGGAGGCTGTACCTGGTGTTCACCCACACAGACACATGGGAGGCTGCTCCCTGTTTCCACCCAAACAGACACATGGGAGGCTGCCCCCTGTTTTCACCCACTCAGACACATGAGGCTCCCCCCTGTTTTCACCCACCCAGACACATGGGAGGCTGCCCCCTGTTTTCATACACACAGTCACATTTGAGGCTGTCCCCGGTGTTCACCCACACAGACACATGGGAGGCTGTCCCCGGTGTTCACCCACACAGACACATGGGAGGCTGTCCCCGGTGTTCACCCACACAGACACGTGGGAGGCTGCCCCCTGTTTTCACCCACACAGACACATGGAAGGCTGCCCCCTGTTTTCACCCACACAGACACATGGGAGGCTGCCCCCTGTTTTCACACACACAGACACATTTGAGGCTGTCTCCGGTGATCACCCACACAGACACATGGGAGGCTTTCCCCGGTGTTCACCCATACAGACACGTGGGAGGCTGCCCCCTGTTTCCACCCACACAGACACGTGGGAGGCTGCCACCTGTTTTCACCCACATAGACACATGAAGGGCTGTCCCCGGTGTTCACCCACACACACACGTGGGAGGCTGCCCCCTGTTTCCACCCACACAGTCACATGGGAGGCTGCCCCCTGTTTTCACCCACACAGACACATGGGAGGCTGCCCCCTGTTTTCACACACACAGACACATTTGAGGCTGTCTCCGGTGATCACCCACACAGACACATGGGAGGCTTTCCCCGGTGTTCACCCACACAGACACGTGGAAGGCTGCCCCCTGTTTCCACCCACACAGACACGTGGGAGGCTGCCACCTGTTTTCACCCACACAGACACATGGGGGGCTATCCCCGGTGTTCACCCACACAGACACATGGGAGGCTGCCCCCTGTTTTCACCCACACAGACACGCGGGAGGCTGCCCCCTGTTTCAACCCACACAGACACATGGGAGGCTGCCACCTGTTTTCACCCACACAGACACGTGGGAGGCTGCCCTCTGTTTTCACACACACAGACACATTTGAGGCTGTCCCCGGTGTTCACCCACAAAGACACATGGGAGGCTGTCCCCGGTGTTCACCCACACAGACACGTGGGAGGCTGCCCCCTGTTTTCACCCACACAGACACATGGGAGGCTGCCCCCTGTTTTCACACACACAGACACATTTGAGGCTGTCTCCGGTGTTCACCCACACAAACATGTGGGAGGCTGCCCCCTGTTTTCACACACAGAGACACATGGGAGGCTGTCCCCGGTGTTCACCCACACAGACACGTGGGAGGCTGCCCCCTGTTTTCACCCACACAGACACATGGGAGGCTGCCCCCTGTTTTCACCCACACAAACACATGGGAGGCTGCCCCCTGTTTTCACCCACACAGACACATGGGAGGCTTTCCCTGGTGTTCACCCACACAAACATGTGGGAGGCTGCCCCCTGTTTCCACCCACACAGACACGTGGGAGGCTGCCACCTGTTTTCACCCACACAGACACATGGGAGGCTGTCCCCGGTGTTCACTCACACAGACACATGGGAGGCTGTCCCCTGTTTCCACCCACACAGACACATGGGAGGCTGCCCCCTGTTTCCACCCAAACAGACACATGGGTGGCTGCCCCCTGTTTTCACCCACTCAGACACATGAAGCTCCCCCCTGTTTTCACCCACCCAGACACATGGGAGGCTGCCCCCTGTTTTCATACACACAGTCACATTTGAGGCTGTCCCCGGTGTTCACCCACACAGACACATGGGAGGCTGTCCCCGGTGTTCACCCACACAGACACATGGGAGGCTGTCCCCGGTGTTCACCCACACAGACACGTGGGAGGCTGCCCCCTGTTTTCACCCACACAGACACATGGAAGGCTGCCCCCTGTTTTCACCCACACAGACACATGGGAGGCTGCCCCCTGTTTTCACACACACAGACACATTTGAGGCTGTCTCCGGTGATCACCCACACAGACACATGGGAGACTTTCCCCGGTGTTCACCCATACAGACACGTGGGAGGCTGCCCCCTGTTTCCACCCACACAGACACGTGGGAGGCTGCCACCTGTTTTCACCCACATAGACACATGAAGGGCTGTCCCCGGTGTTCACCCACACAATCACGTGGGAGGCTGCCCCCTGTTTCCACCCACACAGACACATGGGAGGCTGCCCCCTGTTTTCACCCACACAGACACATGGGAGGCTGCCCCCTGTTTTCACACACACAGACACATTTGAGGCTGTCTCCGGTGATCACCCACACAGACACATGGGAGGCTTTCCCCGGTGTTCACCCACACAGACACGTGGGAGGCTGCCCCCTGTTTCCACCCACACAGACACGTGGGAGGCTGCCACCTGTTTTCACCCACACAGACACATGAGGGGCTATCCCCGGTGTTCACCCACACAGACACATGGGAGGCTGCCCCCTGTTTTCACCCACACAGACACGCGGGAGGCTGCCCCCTGTTTCAACCCACACAGACACATGGGAGGCTGCCACCTGTTTTCACCCACACAGACACGTGGGAGGCTGCCCCCTGTTTTCACACACACAGACACATTTGAGGCTGTCCCCGGTGTTCACCCACAAAGACACATGGGAGGCTGTCCCCAGTGTTCACCCACACAGACACGTGGGAGGCTGCCCCCTGTTTTCACCCACACAGGCACATGGGAGGCTGCCCCCTGTTTCCACCCACACAGACACGTGGGAGGCTGCCCCCTGTTCTCACCCACACAGACACGTGGGAGGCTGCCCCTGTTTCCACCCACACAGACACATGGGCGGCTGCCCCCTGTTTGCACACACACAGGCACATGGGAGGCTGCCCCCTGTTTCCCCCCACACAGACGCGTGGGAGGCTGCCCCCTGTTTTCACCCACACAGGCACATGGGAGGCAGCCCCCTTTTTCCACCCACACAGACACATGGGCGGCTGCCCCCTGTTTTCACACACACAGACACATGGGAGGCTGTCCCTGGTGTTCACCCACACAGACACGTGGGAGGCTGCCCCCTGTTTTCACCCACACAGACACATGGGAGGCTGCCCCCTGTTTTCATCCACACAGACACATGGAAAGCTGTCCCCGGTTTTCACCCACACAGAAACGTGGGAGGCTGTCCCCTGTTTCCACACACACAGACACATGGGAGGCTATCCCCTGTTTTCACCCACAAAGACACATGGGAGGCTGTCCCTGGTGTTCACCCACACAGACACATGGGAGGCTGCCCCGTTTTCACCCACTGTCCCCTGTTTCCACCCACGCAGACACATGGGAGGCTGTCCCCTGTTTCCACCCACGCAGACACATGGGAGGCTGCCCCCTGTTTCCACCCACACAGACACATGGGAGGCTGCCCCCTGTTTCCACCCACACAGACACGGGAGGCTGTCCCCTGTTTTCACCCACTCAGACACATGGGAGGCTGCCCCCTGTTTTCACACACACAGACACATGGGAGGCTGTCCCCGGTGTCCACCCACACAGACACATGGGAGGCTGCCCCCTGTTTTCACCCACACGGACACATGGGAGGCTGTCCCCGGTGTTCACCCACACAGACACATGGGAGGCTGCCCCCTGTTTCCACCCACACAGACACGTGGGCGGCTGCCCCCTGTTTTCAACCAAACAGAAACGTTGGCGGCTGCCCCCTGTTTTCACCCACACAGACACATTTGAGGCTGCCCCCTGTTTTCACCCACACAGACACATGGGAGGCTGTCCCCGGTGTTCACTCACACAGACACATGGGAGGCTGTCCCCTGTTTCCACCCACACAGACACATGGGAGGCTGCCCCCTGTTTCCACCCAAACAGACACATGGGTGGCTGCCCCCTGTTTTCACCCACTCAGACACATGAGGCTCCCCCCTGTTTTCACCCACCCAGACACATGGGAGGCTGCCCCCTGTTTTCATACACACAGTCACATTTGAGGCTGTCCCCGGTGTTCACCCACACAGACACATGGGAGGCTGTCCCCGGTGTTCACCCACACAGACACATGGGAGGCTGTCCCCGGTGTTCACCCACACAGACACGTGGGAGGCTGCCCCCTGTTTTCACCCACACAGACACATGGAAGGCTGCCCCCTGTTTTCACCCACACAGACACATGGGAGGCTGCCCCCTGTTTTCACACACACAGACACATTTGAGGCTGTCTCCGGTGATCACCCACACAGACACATGGGAGGCTTTCTCCGGTGTTCACCCATACAGACACGTGGGAGGCTGCCCCCTGTTTCCACCCACACAGACACGTGGGAGGCTGCCCCCTGTTTCCACCCACACAGACACATGGGCGGCTGCCCCCTGTTTTCACACACACAGACACATGGGAGGCTGTCCCTGGTGTTCACCCACACAGACACGTGGGAGGCTGCCCCCTGTTTTCACCCACACAGACACATGGGAGGCTGCCCCCTGTTTTCATCCACACAGACACATGGAAAGCTGTCCCCGGTTTTCACCCACACAGACACGTGGGAGGCTGTCCCCTGTTTCCACACACACAGACACATGGGAGGCTATCCCCTGTTTTCACCCACAAAGACACATGGGAGGCTGTCCCTGGTGTTCACTCACACAGACACATGGGAGGCTGTCCCCTGTTTCCACCCACACAGACACATGGGAGGCTGCCCCCTGTTTCCACCCAAACAGACACATGGGTGGCTGCCCCCTGTTTTCACCCACTCAGACACATGAGGCTCCCCCCTGTTTTCACCCACCCAGACACATGGGAGGCTGCCCCCTGTTTTCATACACACAGTCACATTTGAGGCTGTCCCCGGTGTTCACCCACACAGACACATGGGAGGCTGTCCCCGGTGTTCACCCACACAGACACATGGGAGGCTGTCCCCGGTGTTCACCCACACAGACACGTGGGAGGCTGCCCCCTGTTTTCACCCACACAGACACATGGAAGGCTGCCCCCTGTTTTCACCCACACAGACACATGGGAGGCTGCCCCCTGTTTTCACACACACAGACACATTTGAGGCTGTCTCCGGTGATCACCCACACAGACACATGGGAGGCTTTCCCCGGTGTTCACCCATACAGACACGTGGGAGGCTGTCCCCTGTTTCCACCCACACAGACACGTGGGAGGCTGCCACCTGTTTTCACCCACATAGACACATGAAGGGCTGTCCCCGGTGTTCACCCACACAATCACGTGGGAGGCTGCCCCCTGTTTCCACCCACACAGACACATGGGAGGCTGCCCCCTGTTTTCACCCACACAGACACATGGGAGGCTGCCCCCTGTTTTCACACACACAGACACATTTGAGGCTGTCTCCGGTGATCACCCACACAGACACATGGGAGGCTTTCCCCGGTGTTCACCCACACAGACACGTGGGAGGCTGCCCCCTGTTTCCACCCACACAGACACGTGGGAGGCTGCCACCTGTTTTCACCCACACAGACACATGAGGGGCTATCCCCGGTGTTCACCCACACAGACACATGGGAGGCTGCCCCCTGTTTTCACCCACACAGACACGCGGGAGGCTGCCCCCTGTTTCAACCCACACAGACACATGGGAGGCTGCCACCTGTTTTCACCCACACAGACACGTGGGAGGCTGCCCCCTGTTTTCACACACACATACACATTTGAGGCTGTCCCCGGTGTTCACCCACAAAGACACAAGGGAGGCTGTCCCCAGTGTTCACCCACACAGACACGTGGGAGGCTGCCCCCTGTTTTCACCCACACAGGCACATGGGAGGCTGCCCCCTGTTTCCACCCACACAGACACGTGGGAGGCTGCCCCCTGTTCTCACCCACACAGACACGTGGGAGGCTGCCCCTGTTTCCACCCACACAGACACATGGGCGGCTGCCCCCTGTTTGCACACACACAGGCACATGGGAGGCTGCCCCCTGTTTCCCCCCACACAGACGCGTGGGAGGCTGCCCCCTGTTTTCACCCACACAGGCACATGGGAGGCTGCCCCCTGTTTCCACCCACACAGACACATGGGCGGCTGCCCCCTGTTTTCACACACACAGACACATGGGAGGCTGTCCCTGGTGTTCACCCACACAGACACGTGGGAGGCTGCCCCCTGTTTTCACCCACACAGACACATGGGAGGCTGCCCCCTGTTTTCATCCACACAGACACATGGAAAGCTGTCCCCGGTTTTCACCCACACAGAAACGTGGGAGGCTGTCCCCTGTTTCCACACACACAGACACATGGGAGGCTATCCCCTGTTTTCACCCACAAAGACACATGGGAGGCTGTCCCTGGTGTTCACCCACACAGACACATGGGAGGCTGCCCCGTTTTCACCCACTGTCCCCTGTTTCCACCCACGCAGACACATGGGAGGCTGTCCCCTGTTTCCACCCACGCAGACACATGGGAGGCTGCCCCCTGTTTCCACCCACACAGACACATGGGAGGCTGCCCCCTGTTTCCACCCACACAGACACGGGAGGCTGTCCCCTGTTTTCACCCACTCAGACACATGGGAGGCTGCCCCCTGTTTTCACACACACAGACACATGGGAGGCTGTCCCCGGTGTCCACCCACACAGACACATGGGAGGCTGCCCCCTGTTTTCACCCACACGGACACATGGGAGGCTGTCCCCGGTGTTCACCCACACAGACACATGGGAGGCTGCCCCCTGTTTCCACCCACACAGACACGTGGGCGGCTGCCCCCTGTTTTCAACCAAACAGAAACGTTGGCGGCTGCCCCCTGTTTTCACCCACACAGACACATTTGAGGCTGCCCCCTGTTTTCACCCACACAGACACATGGGAGGCTGTCCCCGGTGTTCACTCACACAGACACATGGGAGGCTGTCCCCTGTTTCCACCCACACAGACACATGGGAGGCTGCCCCCTGTTTCCACCCAAACAGACACATGGGTGGCTGCCCCCTGTTTTCACCCACTCAGACACATGAGGCTCCCCCCTGTTTTCACCCACCCAGACACATGGGAGGCTGCCCCCTGTTTTCATACACACAGTCACATTTGAGTCTGTCCCCAGTGTTCACCCACACAGACACATGGGAGGCTGTCCCCGGTGTTCACCCACACAGACACATGGGAGGCTGTCCCCGGTGTTCACCCACACAGACACGTGGGAGGCTGCCCCCTGTTTTCACCCACACAGACACATGGAAGGCTGCCCCCTGTTTTCACCCACACAGACACATGGGAGGCTGCCCCCTGTTTTCACAAACACAGACACATTTGAGGCTGTCTCCGGTGATCACCCACACAGACACATGGGAGGCTTTCTCCGGTGTTCACCCATACAGACACGTGGGAGGCTGCCCCCTGTTTCCACCCACACAGACACGTGGGAGGCTGCCCCCTGTTTCCACCCACACAGACACATGGGCGGCTGCCCCCTGTTTTCACACACACAGACACATGGGAGGCTGTCCCTGGTGTTCACCCACACAGACACGTGGGAGGCTGCCCCCTGTTTTCACCCACACAGACACATGGGAGGCTGCCCCCTGTTTTCATCCACACAGACACATGGAAAGCTGTCCCCGGTTTTCACCCACACAGACACGTGGGAGGCTGTCCCCTGTTTCCACACACACAGACACATGGGAGGCTATCCCCTGTTTTCACCCACAAAGACACATGGGAGGCTGTCCCTGGTGTTCACCCACACAGACACATGGGAGGCTGCCCCGTTTTCACCCACTGTCCCCTGTTTCCACCCACGCAGACACATGGGAGGCTGTCCCCTGTTTCCACCCACGCAGACACATGGGAGGCTGCCCCCTGTTTCCACCCACACAGACACATGGGAGGCTGCCCCCTGTTTCCACCCACACAGACACGGGAGGCTGTCCCCTGTTTTCACCCACTCAGACACATGGGAGGCGGCCCCCTGTTTTCACACACACAGACACATGGGAGGCTGTCCCCGGTGTCCACCCACACAGACACATGGGAGGCTGCCCCCTGTTTTCACCCACACGGACACATGGGAGGCTGTCCCCGGTGTTCACCCACACAGACACATGGGAGGCTGCCCCCTGTTTCCACCCACACAGACACGTGGGCGGCTGCCCCCTGTTTTCAACCAAACAGAAACGTGGGCGGCTGCCCCCTGTTTTCACCCACACAGACACATTTGAGGCTGCCCCCTGTTTTCACCCACACAGACACATGGGAGGCTGTCCCCGGTGTTCACTCACACAGACACATGGGAGGCTGTCGCCTGTTTCCACCCACACAGACACATGGGAGGCTGCCCCCTGTTTCCACCCAAACAGACACATGGGTGGCTGTCCCCTGTTTCCATGCACACAGACACATGGGAGGCTGTCTCCTGTTTCCACCCACACAGACACATGGGCGGCTGTCCCCTGGTTCCATGCACACAACACATGGGAGGCTGCCCCCTGTTTTCACCCACACAGACACAACTGGGAGGCTGCCCCCTGTTTCCACCCACACAGACACATGGGAGACTGCCCCCTGTTTCCACCCACACAGACACATGGGCGGCTGTCCCCTGTTTCCATGCACACAGACACATGGGAGGCTGTCTCCTGTTTCTACCCACACAGAGACATGAGAGGCTGCCCCCTGTTTCCACCCACACAGACACATGGGAGGCTGCCCCCTGTTTCCACCCACACAGACACATGGGAGGCTGCCCCCTGTTTTCACCCACACAGACACATGGGCGGCTGTCCCCTGGTTCCATGCACACAACACATGGGAGGCTGCCCCCTGTTTCCACCCACACAGACACAACTGGGAGGCTGCCCCCTGTTTCCACCCACACAGACACATGGGAGACTGCCCCCTGTTTCCACCCACACAGACACATGGGCGGCTGTCCCCTGTTTCCATGCACACAGACACATGGGAGGCTGTCTCCTGTTTCTACCCACACAGACACGTGGGAGGCTGCCCCCTGTTTCCACCCACACAGACACATGGGAGGCTGCCCCCTGTTTCCACCCACACAGACACATGGGAGGCTGCCCCCTGTTTTCACCCACACAGACACATGGGAGGCTGTCCCCGGTGTTCACTCACACAGACACGTGGGAGGCTGCCCCCTGTTTCCACCCACACAGACACATGGGAGGCTGCCCCCTGTTTCCACCCACACAGACACATGGGAGGCTGCCCCCTGTTTCCACCCACACAGACACATGGGAGGCTGCCCCCTGTTTTCACCCACACAGACACATGGGAGGCTGTCCCCGGTGTTCACTCACACAGACACATGGGAAGCTGCCCCCTGTTTCCTCCCACACAGGCACATTTGAGGCTGTCCCCGGTGTTCACCCACACAGACACATGGGAGGCTGCCCCCTCTTTCCACGCACACAGCTGCAGGGATATGCCTGAACCATTAGCACACTCAGCGCCTCAGGGATAAAGCCTTCTAGTCTTGCTGTCTGATCTGAAGAAGAGCAAATTCATCTGTGAATGTGATGAGTAATAGGGAGCACAATACTCCCACTCTAAAATCTTATCTGGAGCACGGTGCACACGTATGCAACCAATGAGCTGTAAACTGATAAGCTTAGTTTGGCCATCTAGAAATACGAATATTTTAGAAGTAACGTATTCCATCTAATGTAATTTTTTGGCTTACATATGAATAGGTTTAAGCTGCCAGAGGGTCCATACTTGAGTGTAAAGTTCCTCTCATTGGTGTTGGCAGTTGGGTGGGTGCTGGGAGCTGCTTTTGCTGCAGCGGAAATAGCGAGCTGCAACTTCCAGCTGACTGTACACAAGGAAAGAAACCAACCCTCAGTGTTCCTCAAGCATGCAGCACTGAGTCAGCGCCCACCACACTCCACAGTGGCGACCCCTGCCTGCCCCCATTGCCTCGTGCTATCTGAGACTCAGGGGCTGCAATGGGCAGATCCAGGGGTACTACAGGGGAAGCCAGGGGTACCCCTGTGCAAGCCAGGGGGACCACCGGGGAAGCCAGGGGTACCACCGGAGAAGCCAGGGGGACCACCAGAGAAGCCAGGGATACCACTGGGGAAGCCAGGGGGGAGCACTGGGGAAGCCAGGGGAAGCCCCAGGGAAGCGGGGGTAGCACCGGGGAAGCCAGGGGGAGCAACGGAGTAGCCAGGGGTAGCACCGGGGAAGCCAGGGGTAGCACTGGGGAAGCCTGTGGTAGCACTGGGGAAGCCTGTGGTAGCACCGGGGAAAGCCAGGGGTAGCACCGGGGAAGCCAGGGGTACCACCGGCAAATCCAAGGGTACCACCGGGGAAGCCAGGGGTACCCCCGGCCAGGCCAGGGGTACCACCGGGGCAGCCAGGGGTAGCCCCGGGAAAGCCAGGGGTACAACCGGGGAAGCCAGGGGGAGACCCGGAGTAGCCAGGGGTACCACTGGGGAAGCCAGAGGTAGCACCAGGGAAGCCAGGGTTAGCACCGGGGATGAGCCATGGGTACCACCGGGGAAGCCAGGGGTAGCCTGGAGAAGCCTGGGGTAGCACCGGGGAAGCTAGGGGTACCACCGGAAAATCCAAGGGTAGCACCGGGGAAGCCAGGGGTAGCACTGCGGAAGCCTGGGGTAGCACCGGGGAAGCCACGGGTAGCACCGGGGAAGAGCTAGGGGTACCGCTGGGGAAGCCAGGGGTAGCGCTGGGCAAGCCAGGGGTAGCACCGGGGAAGCTAGGGGTACCACCGGCAAATCCAAGGGTAGCACCGGGGAAGCCAGGGGTACCCCCGGCCATGCCAGGCCAGGGGTACCACCGGGGAAGCCAGGGATACCACCAGGAAAGCCAGGAGTAGCACCGGAGAAACCATGGGTAGCACTGGGGAAGCTAGGGGTACCACCGGCCAATCCAGGGGTACCACCAGGGAAGCCAGTGGTTCCACCAGAGAAGCCAGGGGTACCACCGGGGAAGCCAGGGGGATCACTGGTGAAGCCAAGGCTACCACCGGGGAAGCCAGGGGTCGCAACTGCTTCCTTTGCTGACTCCTGAATCAAGTCCCTGTTTAAGAGACCTATGTAAAGCCAAGACTGCAATGTGCACTATAGCCCAACCGGAGAGCCTTAGCCGTATATATGTGTCATTAGGGAGAAGCGACCATTGGGAGCCTTAGAAACGTTGAGTAGCGACCACTCAGAAGAGCCAAGGAATGGCAAGGAAGAGAGAGATTATTAGAGAGAGAAAGAATGTGCCAGGGGGAAAGGGCGCATCAGGCCCAGAGAAAGCCACCACTCGCGTGGAGTTGGGCAGACCTTGAAGGGTGAGCCTGGCACAGGTGGAGGACGGAGCACCTGGTGAGGCACAGGGGACAGAGCAGAAGAGAAAGTGGAACTGCTGGAGGTTCTCCTCAGGGATAAGCAGACGGAGAGACCTCCAGGCGGCTAGTGAACGGTAGAGAGAGGGCCCTGGGTGGGGGCCCTACAGAACCGCCAGTGTAGACAATACAGAGGGTACTGTTTCCTGGAGCGTCTGGCCCCTATGAAAGGTGGGCCCAAGTCCAACGTCCTGCACAGCCCCACCTCGGGAATCCCAGCCCAGACCACAGGGCAGGGGAGAGGATCTGCCCATCGTAGGCCTGAGGCAACGATGGGCAGGAAAAAGCAGAAACGAGCAAGAGAGAAGGTCAGAGACCCCTCAAGCCCAGTACTGCATGGCCCGGCACCAGCTAGAACCCTGGGACATTTGGTACCCGTTAAACAGAACGTTCCCCTGTATTTCGCCCTGCGCTGCGGCCTGTTCCTCTGTCTCTAGTGGTTGAATTCCCAGCGGCATTACAGTAAGAAAGTGGGGAAAGGTGATTTAATTGGCTCTTTGGGTCCCTTGAGAGCCAATCAAATCAACAAAACGTAACTTGCACTTTATTTCCAGGAAGATTAAAAGACAGATTGAAATGCAGACAAAATGGCCCCGCCTGGCTCTGAGCAGTCAGCACAGCAGGAGAACGCCTGACTGATGACATTACCAGTTCACCCCTCCAGGCACTGTGTGATTTCTCAGCCCAGCAGGAGAACGCCTGACTGATGACATTACCAGTCTACCCCTCCAGGCACTGTGTGATTTTTTCAGCCCAGCAGGAGAACGCCTGACTGATGACATTACCAGTTCACCCCTCCAGGCACTGTGTGATTTCTTTAGCCCAGCTGGAGAACGCTTGACTGTTGACATTACCAGTCCACCCCTTGCACTGTGTGATTTCTCAGCCCAGCTGGAGAACGCTTGACTGTTGACATTACCAGTCCACCCCTTGCACTGTGTGATTTCTCAGCCCAGCTGGAGAACGCTTGACTGATGACATTGCCAGTCCACCTGTGGCACTGTGTGATTTCTCAGCCCAGCTGGAGAACGCCTGTCTGATGACATTACCAGTCTACCCCTCCAGGCACTGTGTGATTTTTCAGCCCAGCTGGAGAACGCTAGAACGCTTTACTGATAACATTACCAGTCTACCCCTCCTGGCACTGTGTGATTTCTCAGCCCAGCTGGAGAACGCTTGACTGATGACATTACCAGTCCACCCCTGGCACTGTGTGATTTCTCAGCCCAGCTGGAGAACGCTTGACTGTTGACATTACCAGTCCACCCCTGGCACTGTGTGATTTCTCAGCCCAGCTGGAGAAAGCTTGACTGGTGACATTACCAGTCCACCCCTGGCACTGTGTGATTTCTCAGCCCAGCTGGAGAACGCTTGACTGGTGACATTACCAGTCCACCCCTGGCACTGTGTGATTTCTCAGCCCAGCTGGAGAACGCTTGACTGGTGACATTACCAGTCCACCCCTGGCACTGTGTGATTTCTCAGCCCAGCTGGAGAACGCTTGACTGGTGACATTACCAGTCCACCCCTGGCACTGTGTGATTTCTCAGCCCAGCTGGAGAACGCTTGACTGGTGACATTACCAGTCCACCCCTGGCACTGTGTGATTTCTCAGCCCAGCTGGAGAACGCTTGACTGGTGACATTACCAGTCCACCCCTGGCACTGTGTGATTTCTCAGCCCAGCTGGAGAACGCTTGACTGGTGACATTACCAGTCCACCCCTGGCACTGTGTGATTTCTCAGCTCAGCTGGAGAATGCTTGAATGATGACATTACCAGTCTACCCCTCCAGGCACTGTGTGATTTTTCAGCCCAGCTGGAGAACGCTTGACTGATGACATTACCAGTCCACCCCGGCACAGTGTGATTTCTCAGCCCAGCTGGAGAACGCTTGACTGATGACATTACCAGTCCACCCCGGCACAGTGTGATTTCTCAGCCCAGCTGGAGAACGCTTGACTGATGACATTACCAGTCTACCCCTCCAGGCACTGTGTGATTTTTCAGCCCAGCTGGAGAACGCTAGAACGCTTGACTGATGACATTACCAGTCCACCCCTGGCACTGTGTGATTTCTCAGCTCAGCTGGAGAACGCTTGACTGATGACATTACCAGTCTACCCCTCCAGGCACTGTGTGATTTTTCAGCCCAGCTGGAGAACGCTAGAACGCTTGACTGATAACATTACCAGTCTACCTCTCCAGGCACTGTGTGATTTTTCAGCCCAGCTGGAGAATGCTTGACTGATGACATTACCAGTCCACCCCTGGCACTGTTTGATTTTTCAGCCCAGCTGGAGAATGCTTGACTGATGACATTACCAGCCCACCCCTGGCACTGTGTGATTTCTCAGCTCATCTGGAGAACGCTTGACTGATGACATTACCAGTCTACCCCTCCAGGCACCGTGTGATTTTTCAGCCCAGCTGGAGAACACTAGAACGCTTGACTGATAACATTACCAGTCTACCCCTCCTGGCACTGTGTGATTTCTCAGCCCAGCTGGAGAACGCTTGACTGATGACATTACCAGTCCACCCCGGCACAGTGTGATTTCTCAGCCCAGCTGGAGAACGCTTGACTGATGACATTACCAGTCAACCCCGGCACAGTGTGATTTCTCAGCCCAGCTGGAGAACGCTTGACTGATGACATTACCAGTCTACCCCTCCAGACACTGTGATTTTTCAGCCCAGCTGGAGAACGCTAGAACCCTTGACTGATAACATTACCAGTCTACCCCTCCTGGCACTGTGTGATTTCTCAGCCCAGCTGGAGAACGCTTGACTGATAACATTGCCATTTCATGGCTTTTACGTTAAGTAACCTGGAGGTGGGTGGTCACATCTGCAGGTAATAGTTGGCGTGCAGGGTCCTTCAAAGTGTTCATACACCCGTGAGATGTTAGGGGGCCCTTCTCTGGGCAGGGTGGCAAGTAGGTGGAAAGACTCCTCGTTGGTCGTGTGTTGGAGGCCCTAACATCTCCGCATTACTGTAGGAAGTGACCAGCAAGTCATCAATAGTAAGCTGTGCAAGATGGCATACCGCGCGAGGGACTGGTGCAGAAGCTAGTGCAAAGTGTGTGTGTGGGCTTACCTGGTGATTAGTGACTGCCTCTGCACTGGTGGGCGGGCCACTGTTTGCAAGTCGCAAGCTCTACCCTTCTCGGCTGCAGCTTCTCCTTTAAGACTGCAGGTAATAATTCAGCTACTGTTGCACAGCTGCTGACAAGTATAGTTAATGCCCAAGGTATCACGAATGTCATACAGTGCCCCACTCCCCACACAGCCCCCATTCATGTCTCTTGCTTTGGAAGCAGGCCAAGACTTGGTGAGGGGTGCCAGCGGAGCATGCCCCAGGAGTGGTGCCTCTGGCAAAAGCGATAGCGTTATGGAAGAGGAAGGAGGGGGGCAGGGGTGAGAGGCCTCAATATCGAATGAGAGGGAAAGGCCCAGAAAGAAAGGTCACAGTATGAAGCAGGAGGGAGATGCCCAGGAGCAAGAGGGGCCATATATAAAGCAGGAAGGGAGTCTCTGGAAAAAGAGGCCCCGATATGTCTTCTATACACATCCTTTGGGACGTCTCTATCGCTACCCTTCTCTCCATCTCACTCTCCAGGATCTTGGGTTTCACAAATCTGCTCCTACTTGGATCACCTCCTCTGAACCCCACCCCTGCCCTGTTGGCATCCCCCAGCAATCCGTTTTTGGGCCTCCTCTAGGACAGTGGTCTTCAAACTTTTTTGGCTTTGGACCCCCCTTGAGCAAAATTTGGGCAGGCTGGACGCCCCAAAAATGCCAAATGGACCATATGTACAAATGGCTATGAGCTATTGCGTGCCGTCACCGCACCCCACTCCCAGTATAGTCACTGGGCTCCCCCACCTGCTCCCATCACACACCCTAGGGTCTCCCCACCCTGCTCCCGCCACTATCCCGTGGCTCCTGCCCATCCTGCTCCCACCACAGTCCCTGGGCTTCCCCCACTCCATCACACACCCTGGGGTCTCCCCACCCTGCTCCCGCCACTATCCCGTGGCTCCTGCCCATCCTGCTCCCACTACAGTCCCTGGGCTTCCCCCACTCCATCACACACCCTGGGGTCTCCCCACCCTGCTCCCGCCACTATCCCATTGCTCCTGCCATCCTGCTCCCACCACAGTCCCTGGGCTTCCCCCACCCCATCACACACCCTGGGGTCTCCCCACCCTGCTCCCGCCACTATCCCATGGCTCCTGCCCATCCTGCTCCCACCACAGTCCCTGGGCTTCCCCCACCCCATCAGACACCCTGGGGTCTCCCCACCCTGCTCCCGCCACTATCTCATGGCTCCTGCCCATCCTGCTCCCACCACAGTCCCTGGGCTTCCCCCACCCCATCACACACCCTGGGGTCTCCCCACCCTGCTCCCGCCACTATCCCATGGCTCCTGCCCATCCTGCTCCCACCACAGTCCCTGGGCTTCCCCCACCCCATCACACACCCTGGGGTCTCCCCACCCTGCTCCCGCCACTATCCCATGGCTCCTGCCCATCCTGCTCCCACCACAGTCCCTGGGCTTCCCCCACCCCATCACACGCCCTGGGGTCTCCCCATCCTGCTCCCGCCACTATCCCAGGGCTCCTGCCCATCCTGCTCCCACCACAGTCCCTGGGCTCTCCCCACCCCATCACACGCCCTGGGGTCTCCCCACCCTGCTCCTGCCACTATCCCATGGCTCCTGCCCATCCTGCTCCCACCACAGTCCCTGGGCTTCCCCCACTCCATCACACGCCCTGGGGTATCCCCATCCTGCTCCCGCCACTATCCCAGTGCTCCTGCCCATCCTGCTCCCACCACAGTCCCTGGGCTCTCCCCACTCCATCACACACCCTGGGGTCTCCCCATCCTGCTCCCGCCACTATCCCATGGCTCCTGCCCATCCTGCTCCCACCACAGTCCCTGGGCTTCCCCCACCCCATCACACACCCTGGGGTCTCCCCACCCTGCTCCCGCCACTATCCCATGGCTCCTGCCCATCCTGCTCCCACCACAGTCCCTGGGCTTCCCCCACCCCATCACACACCCTGGGGTCTCCCCATCCAGCTCCCACCACTATCCCAGTGCTCCTGCCCATCCTGCTCCCACCACAGTCCCTGGGCTCTCCCCACCCCATCACACACCCTGGGGTCTCCCCACCCTGCTCCCGCCACTATCCCAGTGCTCCTGCCCATCCTGCTCCCACCACAGTCCCTGGGCTTCCCCCACTCCGTTCCCAACACAGTGCGAGGGCCAGTGGTAGCTGGTGAGTTTTTTAAGTGGAGGGGCATACATATTTTCCCCAATAATGCCATAGCGACCGAACGCAGCGAGGGACCCCAAACCAATCCAAGGAGGTTAGTGGGGGGTTTTACGCCTGTGTAGTTATTTTTAAATAATGGGTTAAAATGTTGCATTTTAGAGCATACTTAAAAAAGAAAATTGGTAAAAAGCCAAATAGTTTGCAATTGGCGCTGGGGGGCCAAGGGGGAAAGCATGGTATTTTTGACAGGACATTTATGATAGAAATCCAGTAAAATAAATACCATGCCTGTCCCCTGGGCTCCACAGCGCCTCAGAAGGAGAGCTAATCATGGCAGGTGGGCAGGGGGATTGTGCAACAAAGGCATACAACCCTCCTTGCCCCCACTGTCCCCACAAGCCAAAATCAGCTCAACAGACCAAAACAAACACACACACATTCACACAGCAATCAATCTATCATTCATACGAGCACCCATCACATACACTCACTCATAACACAAGCATACACGCATCCATACACATATATAAATAAAAAAGTAATTAACATAAACATACCTTCTGCAGGTGCTGGCCTGCGCTTGGGTGCTGGAATGCCCCGCTCCAGGTTGCTCTGTCCGTATGTGCGAGGAGGCCCAGGAGCTCCCCCTTGCACATACAAACACGCAGTGCCCCTGCCAGCATTTCCAATGAGCTATGCAAGGCTGGAGAAGCAAAACGACCCCAGCGTTGAATGGCTCAGTGAGCATGTGCGGCTGGGGAACTGAACTGTCAAAGGGAAACAATGTTTCACTGGGCTGGCTCCTCGGCTTCGCCATAATGGGTGAGGGGGCCACTGGGTGGACGCCCTCACCCATTATGGATAAGCCTCCAGGCTCAGACTGGCCTATAGGGCAATAGGGCAATGCCTGTACCAAAATGCAAAATGCTATTGTAGGCCAGTCAAAATGGGCCCCTTTATTGGCCAATGTGGGCCAGTTTGATGAGTTACTACTCTATGCAGCTAGTAGTTTTGACCAGTGTTGCAGAATAAATATTCTTTAAATATCACAATTTGGCCCCCACCCCCATGGGTTGCCACAATCATTTCTATCATCCGGCAGGTGTTCTCCGCTCTGCTAATCAATGTCTGCTAGTTGTGTGCACACCCTGGTGCACATCTAGATGAGAGGCTATCAGACACAAGGCCTACACCTCACGTTGAATAAATGCTTAGAAACTCATTTCCATTGATTTGTCTTCCGGTCTGGCAAGCACCCTCATTTCACCGCTCCAACCACGCTAACACACATGGCTAGGTACAACCCCACCTACAAAATTGCTCAGAAATCTTTCATCTCACGAATCCACTTGGAAACCTCACCCACCTGCCAAAACATCCTGACAAGTCAAACACCTGAGGTCTCCCACCTGGACACGACATGCCTCGGAGTACAAATTACTATCCACCTAGAAAACAGACCATACAAACGCTAGTCGCCCCTAGTTCTACACATACCTACAGTTAACCACAATTCCTTGACTGTTGCCTCTTCTCCCCTAACCATGGCCCCCCACTTTCCCTTTCAGATCCATTTGAGTGCCTGGAGACCATGCAAATGGTAGCCATGTGCGGTGTAACCCGCAATAACAGCATAATTATGACACACCTTGGTTTAATGATAGCATGATCCTCTGGCCAGGCAAGGCCCCTGAGACCAGGAAGTTTCTTTGATTGTGCTACCCCTCACAAACCTGCTCCTAGGTCTACTTTCCACCTTACTGTTCACACTGCGGCCCTCTCACCTCAGACAGCAGTGGAACATCTGATAGTATTCCACACCCCCTGCTACCCCCATACTATTCCAACTCTGCACATCTAAAAGCAGCCTACCATACACAGTACGCAAGCAACCCTATCCTTCCTCGCTTTCAAGGCAGACCACAGTATTAGCGAACCAAGCCAGGACACCTACAGGGGGGGGGGGATCCCCTTTATATGCACATACCCATCACCACACCTCTGCAAGAAACATACAGACACACAGAAGGCATTCCCTTTTCCCACTTCTCTTACAGAACTTAGTAGCAAGAGGCCAACAAAATAATTGAAGTTGCACTGTGCAAAACCACATTACATTGCATTCGCAAAAGGCCGGGAGGATAGCTCAGGGCGAACACTGGTTCGAAGCCCGGGTCCGTGCTTAGAAACCTCTTGGTTATTAAGCGCGTTATTAATAACCAAATACAATTGTTTAAGTGCTCCTGATAAGACTCTGTTCTTATTCTTATATCAGATCCCTGCCAAACTCACTCCATCCCTGAAGCTGCACTATCTCTTTGCATATCCTTTCCCATCCACATTGTTATGTTATGTTAAAGGGGTTTTATAGAGTGCAACTAATTACCCAGGGCGGTTTTAGTGCCGTAGAACGTGGTGGACGCAATCATCGTAAGCTGGGAACTAAGATCAAGTTCAATTCATTCAAAAAGGAAGGTTTTAAGATGTTTCCAAAAGATCAGCCAATTAGGTTCCTTACGAAGTCATAATGGAGTGAGTTTCAGATTCTGGTCACTTGAACTGTAAAGTTGCGACCACTATGCATTTCCTTCCGATATTGAGGGGTGTTGAGGTTCCCATCCTTATTCTATCTCAGAAGGCAAGGAGTTGAGAAAAGGCTTAATTCTGAGGCCAGAAGGGTAGAATTAGGGTATTGGAGAATTTTATGAAGGAGGCACATGCTTTTAAAGATGATCCGGTTTTTAGCGGGAGGTAATGCAGGGTACGCAGTGCTGAAGTTGCACGACGATGTTTCTTCGGTTTCAGAAGGATTCTGGCTGCAACGTTCCGCACTCTCTGTAGATGTTAGATCTTGTAATTAGGGAGTCCCAGGTCAATTCGATTAGCAAAGTGCAAACAAGAGGACACAAGGGAGTTCATTACTAGACCCTGGTCGTCGAACGAAAGAAAAGGAAGGATGTGCTTTAGTTTCCCCATCAGAAAGAACCAGGATTTAGTAACAGTTATTATTTGACTGTTTAAAGCACTCTTATTCTCTTTGATAATACCTAGGTTCTGGACTTTGGGTTTTAGCTAAGGGCAAAACCCAAAGGAGATTGGCCAACAAATAGACAACCAGGTATTAGGTTTTTCTTTCACTACAAACAGTTCTGTTTTGTCAGGATTTATTTTGAGAAAATGTACGTCTACCCAACCGTATATGGATACTAGGCAGTCTCATCTTTTTCCTGACAGGTTGTCACCCCTTCCTTAAGATCAACCAGAATCTCAGTGTCCTCTGCATAATTGAAAAGGGTAACACCAGATTGATGAGGGTTCTCCATCAGGGGACAGAGGCATATGTTAAACAAAATAGATCAGAGGGCTGAGCGCTGTGGGACCCTGCATTTCAAAGGAAGGGGCTGAGAGAAGAATCAATTTAGGTGTATTTGTTGGGACCAGTCAGCAAGACAAAACTGAATTCATTTACGTACACCGTCTTGAATTCCCAACGTATGAAGCCAAACAAGTAGAATTAAATATTCGCCGGTGACAAACGCCGCCGACAGGTCGAGCAAAAAAAGTGCAATCTTGCAAACGCTGCACTCTATCTCTTAAATAGTATTCCAGGACAGATGCGGTAATTAGTTCAGTGCTGCGTAATTGCCTAAAACTCATCTGGCCACACAAATGTGAGGTGTTCCACATTAATCATTCATTGGCCTAGAGATATGTGGAAATCCAAGGCAAGCCAACAACACACATCTCCTATGCCACATTAAATTGAGGTCGTTACACTGTCAATAGTGACCATTCAATAATTACTTACAAAGGTATGCATTTTTTTAATTTTTTCAAAATTGGTTAATAAAGAGGACAATTATTACAGAAAAAATAACGTAATCATTGTCCTCCTTATTAACCAAAAAGTAAGGCCCATGGAATGTGTCTCTTGCCTGAAAGAAAATGGTGGCATACAGAGGTCTGCTCAGATCGGACGGCCTTGACCATCTCACAAAACACTCCTCCGTAAGACTGGGGGTGGCTTCTTCAGAGAGAGGATCCATGCAGCGTTCAACACTTGGTAACTAACCATTAGCCTCTGATAATCCCTTGTTTCACCCCATGGAGTCATCATTGACTGGAAAAGCTGCTAACTATGTCTTCATTATTTAGTGATGAAATGTCCAGCATAAATACTGATACCACAGCATCCACCTACAGCAACTCCCTGCTCTTTCCTCTCCCCATCCTCCACCTTCCTGTTCTCCTACTGCACTCATCGGAATAATGCCACATTGTTTTTCATCATTGAGAACCATAACCCTTCTTATTCCGCCTACGCCTTCCCGACCAGGTCCACGAAGATGCTTTACATTGCCACGATTCTCCCGAAACTCGACCTCTTGACCAAATATCAGTCCCCACCGTTTTAAAAATTGCCCAAGCCACCACCGTCCCCCACAAATCCAATTAACTCACAGGCATAGCTGATGCTTTAAGACACTGTGCAGAATCATAGAGAAAGCATCAGCGTCTCAACATTCAAAAACACATTTTCCCTCATAACCGCATGGTCCTTAACAGTTCAGCGTTAGGCAACATTTCAGAAGGGAGAGTGTGACCCTCCTCACCGTGGATGACGCCATTATAATCAAAACTGTTAATAATATTAAATAGGTATGCACATTAAAGCAAAAACATAGCCAAAAATAAACACTGTTCTTCCAAGCCTGAGATATCTGGGACTCTTCCTATTAAATTGATACAAAAGGTACACATAATGACACCCTGGCTCTCTTGTAGCCTTGGGCACTGCCTCTTTCCTTCAATACGCCAGTCTTACATCCTCCAGTCAATATAAAATGTGCCGCAAAAATGCCACCATAAATAACGTTTTGTGCTGCAAAAATTGTCATTTCATGCCACAATATCCTGGAGGGTCAACGCAGTATCTGTGATGATGGCAACTTTTGACTCCTGATGCTTCTGTACCCATGAAAGGCATTCGATACAGTGAACCACAAGTTTCTAAGGTCAAACTTGATCTTACGGATGGGTTGATATGGGAAGATAATTGAATGATGTTCCTTCTTCCTCTCTAGAAGATCTCGCTTAGGACAAGGCTAGATCCCATTGTCCATAATGCTCCATTTTTACATAGCCTTAGTGGGATTCATGGTTTTGGAGGGGGGAGCTGTGATTTGGCGGTAAGCAAATAATACTCTACTTGAGGACCATGTGCAGGGTTGGCAGCACATGTTGAAGACCTGCCTATCGAGAAAAAATAATTCAATGTATCTGGCCTTCTGGAACTTAACCCATCAAAGACTAAGTTCCTCCTGCTTCACCGAAAAGGAAGCTTAAATTCACATCCTGAATTGGCTATGCCCAGCAGCCACACGCGGAACCTTGCCAACGGTGCCCGCCAACGCTGAATCCTTAGGATCTCTGCTTGCCCCATTGCTCACTATGAAAATACATGGCTTAAATAAATATCCAATCAGCCGCACCTTCTCCAGACTCCCCTTATCCCAACCTGTGGTTTTCGCTCTGCAAACCAATCCCATATTATGTCCCGATCGATGAAGGAAACACAATACTCAGCCGACCACCCAAAACCACAAACACCTCTTCCAGTTGAAGTCCAAAAGTCTCCAACTCTGCCAGAACTGTATTTATACCACAAAGTAACATCTCCCATCTATCGTCTACCATATGTGTGCAACAGTGGTATTTAAAGGTATATTATGACCTCTCTGACATATTTATACCCATGTGGTATTTAACTCTCAGATCATATCTCCCCGACGCCCCCCTATTTTATTTATACCAATGCATAGGATGCATATGCAATATGAAAGTAATTGTACGTCTGATTTTATATTTGCATGAGGTTTGTGTGATATAAAAATCATGTTTTATCATAAATTGCTAACATGTAGTCTTCTGGGTGTCTTATGTCTCCGCCTAGAGCAAAAGAATCATGCTGGACACAAAATACAGACATCAGCAAAACCAGTAAGTATCAACTTCAGGTCACACTTGCGCCGGATAGCTCAGTCGGTTGAGCGCAGGCTTCAGATGTCTCTGTGCGCAACACTCAGGTTACAAATTCAAGTGCTGATCAGATAGCTTAGTGGGTTAATGTGTCTACTGCAGGGAATTGATGTGTATGCTGCCTGTAGGTCTCGGGCTCCAGTCCTTGTGATAGTCAGGGCTCGGGCACATGAAAGAGGATGGGCCATTGATATAAGATGTCTACCAGCCTTCCACTAGGCTTGCACAAGCAGCTGCTTGTAATCTTCTGAGTCGTGCTGGCGCTCAGACCCTCTCAGAGTCTCCCCCTGCAAAACAATAAGACTGCATCTACAGCAATAACCAACTCAAACATTAAACGTCCAGAGAGCACCTTATTTATTTATTTATTTATTTATTGGTCATTTGTGTGGCGCCTCAAGTGTTTACCTTATGCATTTTCCGAAGTTGATTTGAACCCGAGCCTCGTTGAAGGGTAGCATCTAGTTGACTGGCAGTAACAGCCTAATATGTTGTGAGACAGCTCCTAATATAAACAGTTATCTTTACGACTTTCCAAAAGTGACAAATAATTTACTATCAATGTAGGAAACGCCACAATGTCAGGAATAGCAGCGCAGCATTCAGCAGGATGCAGCCAGAACAAACATTGACTCCATGTTGGAATGGGAAAGTAGGCAGTCAGTCCCTCCTTTTATAGTTCATGACCTGGAAGTACTTGATAAAGCATCCGGGACCCTACATTGTACATACTCTCCTCTCACTGTTTCCACAGAGCCGCCTTTTAAGGCAACTTCTCTGCACGTGGGAAAGGAAACAAAGCACGGCCATCTTGCTGAGCAACACGTTTTTACTTCTTGAGAAGTTGTTTCTATAGCAATTGTGAGCATATGATAGCATCATTGCTCAGAGCGACTGTGGCCTTCAGTGCCACGGGCTTGAAGCTTGTGCTCCTCATTTACACTGGTATTCAAACATTTTTATACTGAGCCCCCCTTGAGTAAAGATATTGTTTCCGGGTCCGCCCTGAAGATAAAATAGCTTCAATTTTCTATCCAATGCTTATATTTTCAATTAAAAGCAGTCACCATAATCCCTTCTTAAAGAGCCTTTTACCAATCTCCCTCTGCCTCCCACGGGTTTCCTTCAGACCCCACAGTTTGAAGACACCACTGATCTATGGCAAGCAGAAAGTCTCAGAGTAAGACAGCTCAATGGGTCAATTGCAGGAATCCATTTGACGCATTAATCCTGGTAAGAGACCGCAGTGGGCTAATGCACCTACTCCGGCAACCAATCACCGACTCAGTCACTCATCCTGAAAAATCCATAGCATGTACCAGTCAGATGAGTGAAACACCTATTGTTTTATTGTGTTGTGTGCTTCAGAAATGATCAAACCAAGCAAGTAAACGGCTCTCCCTTTCCCTTATAGATCTGGCCTACACTAGCTCTGTGTTTGAAGTCTGCATGGTAAGTTTTTCTCACATTGTGCCCCATTTACCCTCGACCTACCTGGCTACGCCAAGGGTGGCTCCGTAGAGTAGCAGCATCATTGGTGGTGATTTTCACGACATTCCATTTTACTTTTAAACATGAATATTTGTTATACTATTTTGGAATGTTTATTGATAGATGTCTAATGGGTTTTCTCAAATAACCCTATATATTGATTGTGGCTGATCGCTTATGCTTTTTTATGCATACACACTGCTACACATCTCACTTAATCTGGCAGGAAGAAACTCAAGAAGAACACACTAGGTTCCAACCCAGGCCTACCTATCGCTGACACCTACGTCAGTGCTTCCACCAGAGAGACTCTCACGGACATCCTCTTTGTCGTTCCTTCTCCTGACCTCTGGACTCTCCATATGGTCGCTCTGGTTTCTCCTTACTCTTCCTCACACATAAATGGTGGCACGCGTTGGGCGGTTCTTCTTGCCTCCCTTTCCACCTCAAGGGTCATCATAAATGTCTATTGAAATGGTATCATCCTGGTACAAGATCCTCAACCCAACCTTTTATATTTTGATAGGCTTCTTCCCCGCCTTATCAACTTTCCTCTTTCTTCCTCATGGGCTCCCTTGCCACCTGTTCCTACGGCTGCATCTGGGACTCCCTTGCCTTCTGCGGCCCCTCCCACACTAGCTCCATTGCCATCTACCACTGTCCTGGCACCCTTGCCTGCCTTCTCCCCACTGGCATCCTTGTCATCCTTGCCTCCTCCTACCTCTATCTCTCAGGCACTCTTGCCGCCTACTGGGAGATCGCTGTCCCCAGCATCCCCCCCCCCGTAAGTCCTTCAAAAGTGGCAATCTGCTCCATGTCTCCACACTAGACTCTCGCTCCGCTGTCAAGCACTCCACCTCCTTGAACTCCTGGATCTTGATGTTTTGCTCTTACTGAGACATGGTTTAAGGAAAGCTGTGGCACGAGTTTTGACACACTTCTTCCTGAAGGCTACAAAATCCTCTCTATGCCCAGGCCCAACAGACCAGGAGGTGGAGTAGCCCTGATCTTCCCTGAGTGGATCCCTATTTCCATAGTTCCCACTCAGGTCTTCCCCTCCTTTGAATGTCTGGTCTGCAGGCTCTCTCTCTCAACTGTCTCCTCTCTTACTCTGACCTCATTCTTTCGGCCACTGGGCCAATCCACCTTCTTCCTCTCGGAATGGGCTGACCTGGCCTCTTCTCTCCTTTCCTTCTCTTCCCAACTCCTCCTAGCTGGGAGATCTTAACATCCATCTTGACACTCCTGACTCTTCAGGACCTTTCCGCAGCGTATGCGACTCCCTTTCTCTTTCCATTCTACCTTCTGGTTCAGCGCACACCGCTGGCCATACCTTGGATGCCCGCATTTCCACAGACATCCCACTCTCTACTCCTCTCACTACCTCACTCACCTGGACTGATCATTCTCTTCTCTCACTTGAAGCTCTCTTCTCCTTTAGCACTGGCACACCCTGCACCCCCTCCTGCCTTCAAGGTCCTGAGTGTCAGTGTTGGCCTTTGCCTCCACCTACTGTCCTCCCTTTACTCCTGCAGCTGACTCCCACCCTGACACCGCCCTCTCTAACTTTCGCAGTTCCATCTCTTGCCCCAGTTATGAGGGACTGACTGAAGCCTGCCAAAAAGTGCAACTCTTGGTACGACCCCGATCTGGCTGCCCTTAAACTTAAGTACAGAGCAGCGGAATGGAAATGGGGATCTTCAGGTTGACCCTCTGACAAACTGGCCTGCCGCCTTTTTCAAAGACAATATAGACTCTGCGTCCGCTCTAAGAAAAGAGTCGATATTCAAGCCTGTATCTCTGCAGCATCTAACAACACGGCTGAAATCTTGAAAATCTGCAAGGAACTGGCCAACCCTACTGCGTCGGCATCCTTTACTGTACCCACCCAACCTACACCCTTCACCACCAAAACACAGGACACCCTGTCCCCTCTCTCTTCTACACCCACTCATGCACCAACATCTCTTGGGCCCCACTTAACTGCCCCCACCTCTCCCCCTCTTCTTCTCTTCTTCCTCTCCCCTGTCACTCCAGATGGGGTTTCTAGACAAGTCCAGTTTATGAAAGACTCTTCCAAACAGGTGGATCCCTGCCCTTCCATAACCATCAAGGACAATATTGACACTCTCTCTCCAGCCTTGGACAATCTCTGTAACCTCTCCTTAGCCACAGGAGTTTCCCCTATCCTCTCAAGCACTCTCTTGTGCACCCTCTGCTCCAAAAACACTCCGTCGTCAAATCTATTCCGACAAACTATTGTCCGATCTCCATCACTCCTTTCCTGGGTAAACCTCTGGAAATGCTGGCTATCACTCAGCTTACCCTACACACTGAATCTGTTGGTTGTCTCTATGACCATCAGTCTGGCTTTAGAGCATCCAGGGGCACAGAAACTGCACTTCTGAACACCCACGAAGACCTGTTCTCAAACCTTGACTCTAACTCTCCTTCTGTCCTAATTTTCCTCGACCTCTCGTCTGCTTTCGATACGGTAAACCACAACATCCTGATCTACCGTTTACAGAATACCCTGGGCATCACAGACGAGGGCTTTGCGTGGCTCGCATCCTTCCTCTGACCGTCCTTCCCAGGTGGAACTTTCAGTGTTATGTGGATGACACACAGCTCTCTTTCAGGTTACTGCCGGCCTCCTCCTCCTCCTCGCTCAACCCTGTCTGTCCGAAATTCATTTATTGCTAACAATCAATGCCTGAATGCCAGTAAGACAGAGATCGTCCTCACTGGGACCCCTGCTCCCACTTTCCCACTTTCATTCTGGCCTCCCTTTCAACCTCAAGGGTCATTTCACTCTGGCCGGCCTCTTTTGGCCTGGCACCCACACCTACTAACGAGGCAATAATTCTAGGGATCATCTTCGACTCCACTCTCTCCTTTTCTTCTCACATCTGGGACATCTCTAAAAAGTCCAACTACCTGTTGCACCACCTCACTTTCCCCAAGAGGCTCACCATCTCAAGAGCCCTGGTTCTCTCTAGGCTGGACTATTGCAACTGTTTCTTCCTCAATCTTCCTTCATCTACTCTCCGTTCTCCACAACTCATCCAGAACAGAATCGCAAGACTTATGATTGGCCTCAAGCCCAGGGACTGCATCTCTCTGGCACTAAAATCCCTTCATTGGCCCCCTGTGGCTGCTAGGGACAAGTTCAAGACCCTCTGTATAATGCACAAGGCTTTCTGGGGCCGGAGCCCACACTACCTACAACGCTCTCTTCCTCTGAAGAGTCCTCCGCTCATCCTCCTCCAACTCTTGTCATGAACCATCAAACTCGCCACTTCTGGACCTCCTGGTCCCTGACACGTCGAGCCTTACACTCCATAATACTACCAACATGGCGGCAAGATCAGAACGCTGCTCGCCAGTCTACACGTTCTACGCAGCGTCCTCTATAAAGAAGCCACACCCCCGCAGCCCTGCGCGTCGCAACGCTGCTACTAGCTGTGATCGGACGTGTGCTCCGAACCTTCTCTAGTGCTACTTGCTATCCCCTGGCCCCTGGATGTTAAGGATGAATTAGCCAGAGTAGCACGTCCTAGTTCTTACCAGGCACTTATGGATCTTGCTCTACAGATTGACTTCCGCATCCAGGAAAGAAGGGCAGAGAAAAGGAAGACCAAGTCAACCATCCAAAAAAATCCTCTTGTGGGCCCTTCAAAATCCGAAGATTCTCCTGTTCCTACAAATCCCGAACCCATGCAGCTAGGGGCCTTCCGTGGACCCATATCCCCTCAAGAAAGGCTGAGAAGGATCCATACTGGCTTATGCATGTACTGTGCCTCGGACAAACATTTAGTCAGAGAATGTCCCTTAGCCCCTCCACGGTGTTCAGGAAACGCCAGCTCCTGATCCTAGATGGAGCTCAGTTTCGGGAGAGAGATGCAGTCTCCACATCAATACCATCCTTGAACTCTCCTGGACAAAACTCCCTGGTAGTCTTACAGGCCTTTCTATCGTCATCCAAGAAGGAATCCTACCCCATTCTGGCACTAGTGGACTTTGGGGCCATGGGAATATTCATAGATCAGAAATGGGTCCTTAAACATCATATTCCTTACGAATCCCAGAACGTCCAGCAACCTGTAGAAGCAATTGATGGAAGACCTCTTTCTTCTGGACCCATATCCCTTCAGACTAAGGAAATTGAGCTTGCTATAAACCATCACCGAGGAAGGATAAAGTTTGACATCATAAAATCTGCCCATTACCCAATGGTATTGGGAATGCCCTGGCTACAAAAACACAACCCATACATCAATTGGACAGCTGGTTCCCTGTTCCTAGGTTCCGAATTTTGCATGTCCCATTGTCTGCTCCAGGATCCTTTACCGACAACATCAGAAGAACGTTCAACAACTCAGCAAGATTCTCTTATGGTCTCCAACATCATCCAGGTTCCTAAAACCTACCAGGAGTACGCCGATGTGTTCTCTTCTGCTATTGTCCAAGCCCTACCACCCCATAGGCCTGAGGGCTGTGCTATTAAAACCGAACCTTCAGCCGTGATTCCCTTTGGAGGGATGTTTATCCTGTCTGAACCAGAGAAAAAGGCCCTTCGTGAATACCTAGATACTAACCTAAAAAACGGCACCATACGCCCATCGAAGTCTCCGGCTGGAGCCTCATTATTTTTTGTTCCTAAAAAAGACACCAAGGAACTCAGACCTTGTCTTGATTATCGAGGTCTTAATCAGTGCACCCTTAAGGATCGTTATCCATTACCCTTGATTTCAGATATCCTGGAAGCCGTAAGAGGAGCCGTAATATTCACCAAATTGGATCTCAGGGGTGCTTATCACTTGATTCGTATTAGAGAGGGTGACAAATGGAAGACAGACTCCAGAACATCCTTTGTTCATTACGAATACTTGGTCATGCCCTTTGGACTCTCTAATGCTCCGGCAATCTTCCAACGCTTTATGGACCAGGTGTTTTCGGATATGCTGTTTCTTTTCGTCATCGTCTACTTGGACGATATTTTGATATTCTCAAAGGATCCTCTCAAGCATGAAGAACAGGTTAGATCAGTGTTACAACGGCTACGTGAACACAAGCTTCTAGCAAAACCCGAGAAATGCCCTTTTCATGTTTCCACTGTTCATTATCTAGGATTTGTCCTTAGCCCAGATGGCATAGGCATGGATCAATCCAAGGTTAAGGCCATACTATCCTGGCCAACTCCGACCTCCGTAAAACAGATCCAATCTTTCCTGGGCTTGGCCAATTTCTATCGGAAGTTTATACCATCCTTCTCCGAGATTGTTCAACCGATCATCTCCTTGTTGAAGAAAGATACTCCCTATCATTCGACCCCAGCCCAGGAGAAGGCCTTCCAACGCCTGAAAACAGAATTTACGCAAGCCCCCATCCTGGTTCAACCTGATATAAACCGACCATTCCTAGTGGAAACAGATGCCTCTAACTATGCCATCGGAGCAGTTCTGAAACAGGAACTCGATGATGGGCTAGAACATCCTATTGCCTATCTTTCACGGACATTGACCTCCAGTGAAACTCATTACTTAGTCTTAGAAAAGGAACTTCTAGCCATCCGTCAAGCCTTCACCGAGTGGCATCATTTACTTCTAGGAGCTAAACATCCTGTCCAGGTCTGGACGGACCATCGAAATCTCCAAGTGTTACAGGCCCTGGAATGCAGAAACAGCCGTCAGGCCCGTTGGGCATTCTTCTTTGCCCAATACCAGTTCCAGATTCACCATGTTCCGGGAACACAAAACGTAATTGCTGATGCGTTGTCTCGGCGCCCTGACTATGAACCTCCTGATGACTGAACATTTCCCAAGATGTTTCCCCACACAATAATTGTAGCTCAGACGACCAGCCTCCTTGATGAAGTCCGCATTCAGACTCAATCCTCGGAACTGTGGAAAGATATCTCGGACAAGAACCAGTGGAAACTGAAAAGCAAAAATGGATACTTGTTCAAAGACAATGCCTTGGTCATCCCAACACTAAAACTACAGCAAAGGATAATAAATCTCTGCCACGATACTCTTTACTCCGGGCATCGTGGTATTTCCAATTCCCTCCGATTAATACAAAGGCAATTTTGGTGGCCTGGAGTGAAAGCTGATGTACAAAGGTATATCCAGGCATGCTCTGTCTGTAACCAAAACAAACATGGCAACAAGAGACCAGCGGGTTTATTGCAGCAACCTCCACTTCCAACAAGGCCTTGGGAATTCATAGCAACAGACTTCATTGTGGAATTACCACCTTTCAGGGGATACACAACCATCATGGTCACCATTGATTTGTTCACCCATGTGGCCCATTTTACACCTCTCTTTAAACTGCCATCCTCATCAGAACTTGCTGAAATTTTCCTGGAACATATATTCCGACTTCATGGACTTCCTTCCAAGATCATATCAGACAGAGGGCCCCAATACATTTCTCAGTTCTGGAAACATATTTGCCAAATACTAGGAATCCAACACGCTCTTTCCTCAGGATATCATCCCCAAACCAATGGAGCCACAGAGCGCGTAAACCAAACCTTGGAACAATAACTTCGTTGCTTCGCTACCAAGGTCCAGGATGATTGGTCCCTTTTAATACCAGTGGCTGAATTCGCCTATAATAATTCAGAACACTCTGCTATTAAGACCAGTCCCTTTTTCTGTAGCCAAGGACTCCACCCTTCGGTTCTACCTTCTATCCTTCCTCATCCTACACCAGTTCCAACAGTCGATTCCTGGGTTGAAATGCTCATTAATGTTCAAAGAGAAGCCAAAGAGCAATTAGAAAAGGCCAGGACCCAGACCAAACTGTATGCGGACTCCAAACGAAGACCAAGCCCCTCCTACACAATAGGGGATACGGTTTGGCTGTCCTCGAAACTGCTACCACGGCATTTGCGACCAAATAAATTGGCTCCTCTATATTATGGGCCATTCCTTATAAAGGAAATCATCAACCCAGTGGCCTACCGACTCAAGCTTCCAGACTCCTTGAAGAAAATCCACCCAGTCTTTCACACGTCCTTAATGAAGCCATATGTTCAGACTTCTCGAACTAACCTTCGGCCCAAACCAGTACTCATCAATGACCAACTGGAGTATGAGGTCTCCAGGATTTGCGATTCTAGATATAGACGTGGCAAACTCCAGTACCTGGTGGAATGGAAAGGATATCCCCCCAGTGAACGCACTTGGGAACCTACCTCAAATCTAAATACCCCCAGGTTACTCAGAAGGTTCCATCTGATACACCCGGGCAAACCCGGTGGAACGAGTTTCCGGAGGAGGCATGCTGTCATGAACCATCAAACTCGCCCCTTCTGGACCTCCTGGTCCCTGACACGTCGGGCCTTACACTCCATAATACTACCAACATGGCGGCAAGATCAGAATGCTGCTCGCCAGTCTTCACGTTCTATGCAGCGTCCTCTATAAAGAAGCCACACCCTTGCGGCCTCGCGCGTCTCAACACTGCTACTAGCTGTGATCGGACGTGTGCTCCGAAACTTCTCTAGTGCTACTTGCTATCCACTGGCCCCTGGATTCCCTTCTCCCGACTTCTTCCCTCTTTCCTAACTTCCCGGAATCCTGCGTCGCTTCCGCTTGCCCCCTACTCCTTCTTGAATATTCCCAGAGTTTTCCTGTGATCCTGGACATCAAAGCTGAACGTAATCTGGAAGCCGAGGACGGCCGAATGGGCTTATTTAAGTCCCGAACCATACGAAAGAAGACTCCACCCAAAGAGGACATCAGGCAACATAGACAGGTGAGAAGGGGGGAAACCTGTGACAACTCTTTGCGGGTGAGCTGTTTCTCCAAACATAGATTTGGGGGTAGATCTTTATCCTCTGCAGGTGTCTTCCTCTGGAACAGCCTCCCTGCCTCATTCTGTCATGAGCCTTAGCACCTTAAATTGTGGAAACTCTTCAAGACCTCCATCTTCTCTTCCTCCTCCTCTCTCCTACTCCCCTGCTAACCTACGTTCTCTCTCTTCAACCTCTTTCCTTCTTCTCCTCCCTAACTCAGCTCAGTTCTGCTGACTGGTTGTCTGGTTCACCTCCAGAGCCATACGGGTCCCAGGCCCTACACCAGTCTCTTGCACCTGCCTCCGGGCCATTGCACTATGTTCATCATTCCTGCACTTTCAGGTTACACTCCGTGAGTGTGCAACCTCTCTGCACTTAACCCAGGGCCCGCTGGACTGGGGGCACTTATCCCCTCTCCTATCCCTGCTTCCTTGCATCCTGTCTGTACGCATACATGATCTGAAGGTACTTGGAATAGTGAGTTTGTTTGTCTTGTCCCCCCCTTTTTTTGTCTCCCCTCCCTAGCATGTTAGCGACTGTAACACTTCATTCACTTGCACTAGCAGAAACGCTGTCAGGCCTAGTATGCTAGTTTTTATGTCTGATCATTTAGAAACGTTAAGGCCTAAAAATGATTACTGTATTCCCTTGTTCCTGTCCTGCCTTGAAGCGCTTTGAAGCACTCCTATTAGTGTATAAGCACTATATAAATAAACAATTACAATTACATGTAAGCTTAGCACATAAGAAATCTTCTGTCTTCCGTTAACTTACACAATGTATACCACAGATCACACCCTGCGTCAAGGGGCAGAGACATAACTTTCATGTACAATTTCTTCGGGGAAACGCACACTCAGTGGTTTGGTCTGGGTTGCGAAGCTTTTCAGCGCTATGGCAGAGGTTGGATTTCAATATATGTATTTATTTTACTGTGCATTTGTAAGGCTTATACATCAAGTAAATTGTGTTCCAAATCACCCACAGGGAAACAGGGAGGGAACAAGGGAATTAAATCAAATATAACAATGAAAGATAGAGGTGGACCTACTAGGCCTTGTGAGCATTCAGAACATGCAAGTGCAGGGAGAAGGGAAGGGATGATGGTGTGGGGTTGGGGGAGGTAAGTGCTAGGTATACCCAGAGAGAAGTGCTAGGGCGTGAGCAGGTGAGAGGGGTTAGCTGCCAATAAATAAGTTAGTGCAGCTAGTGGTGACATCGGCCAGTTGGTGCCAAGGCAAGTGCTGGGAGCGGACAGTGTCTGGAGGCGATTGGGTGTGGGAGGCCAGGACCCAAGAGGACACCCAAGGGTCCTGGTCACCAATCTCAGCAACAGCAGGGTTTGGCACAGGAGGGAGAAAGGGAAGCAGGAGGTGCAAAGGATGTCTTAAGGAGCCTACGGAATATGAGGGGATCCGACTCAAGACGAAGAAGAATGGGGAGGCTGTTCCATAGAAGCGAGCCTGCTGAGGAGAGAGATCGTCCACCAGCTCGCTGTTTAGTGAAGCGCTTGACACACAAGGAGTTGGTGCACAGATCTGGAGGGAGAGGGTGTGCAGTCAAAATTTCGAAACAAAAATATCGAAAGTCATAATATCGAGAAAAAAAAAAGTCGAAAAAAAAGTCAAATTCCTTTTTTTTAATTATATATTTATTTTGGGGTCCGGGAAAAAAATATGGGTAAAACAAAAAGTAAATAAAAAAGGGGGGTTTCCCCCCCCATTTCGAATAAAAAACGTAATAAAATAAAATGCAACTTTTTTTTCCACATTTTTTTTTCGATATTTTGACTTTCGACCTTTTTGTTTTCGATTTTATCACTATAAACTGAGGGAGAGTACTTAGTGAGAGTAGGTTGTACATAGTGTGGTCCCTGACCCCAGACAGCCTTATGGATGATGAAGAGGGATTTGCATTTGTTCCTTGCAGCAGCCGGGAGCCAGTGGAGAGATTTTAGGGCTGGATAGGTGCAGTCTCTGGGCTTGAGGCTAGGAATAAGTCTTGCTAACCTATTCTGGATTAGGTAGAGAGGTCGTAGAAAGGAAGAGGGTAGATTGAGGAAACAGCTATTGCAGTAGTCTAGCCTAGAGAGAACCAGAGCTCTAAAGTCATTGAGCTTCTGGGGGAAAGTGAGGAAAGGAAGAATTCCTTTTAGGAGGTGGAGTTGTAAGTGGGCCTTCTTGGCAAGGTCCTGAATCTGAGGGAGGAAGGAAAGAGAGGAGTCGAAGATGACTCCAAGGTATCTGGCTTTAGATGAGGGAGAGCCCATAGAAGATGGCCAGAGTGAGGGGCAGAAAGAGGCAGCAGGAGTCCCAATAGGAAGGATCTCAGTCTTGCTGGCATTAAGGCAGAGATCATTGAAAGTACACCAGGACTGGATGGCTGATGGGCAGTCAGGAATGATGGAGGAAGTAAGGAGAGAGTCAGAGGGAAGTTTGAAGAAGAGTTGTGTAGCATCTGCATAGCACTGGAGGTTTGGGGAGAAGGTGGAAATGAGGTGTGCAAGCAGAGCAAGATAGGTGTTAAAGAGCCAGGGAGAAGGGTTGGAGCCCTAGAGGACCCCACAGGTGGGGAGAGAGGTGGGAGAGTAAAACAGCCTAGAGTAACCTGGGACAGACGGTCACTGAGGAAGGAGGTCGGCCAGTCCAGTGTCTGCTCCAAGATGACTAGGGTTTCGTGGAGAAGCTTTATGATGGTGGCATGGTTGACCATCTCAAAAGCAGAGGAGAGATCAAGTAGAATGAGAACAGCTGGACAGTTGGAATCAAGAGATGCTAGCAGTTCCTCATGGGTGTTTAAAATTGCAGCTTCTGTGCCTCTGGATGCTCAGAATCCAGACTGATGGTCGTGGAGGCATCCAACAAGTTCAGTGTTCTGGGTCAGTTAGGAGAAGACCAGTTTCTCCAAGAGTTTCCCAAACATGAGGTGATAGATATGGGGCGGTAGTTGGCTGGACAGGACAGGTCTGCAAAAGGTTTTTTCAGGACGGGGCACACAAGGGAGTGCTTGAGGGAGGAGGGGAAACATCCAGTAGAAAAAGATTGGTTGCAGAAATCAGCGAGTGCAGGGGCAAGAGAGCAAATATTGTCCTTAATGGTTCTGGAGGAGCAGGGGAAACCTGTTCGAATTAGACCTTCATGGAGCAGAAAACTCTGGTGACCTTGTCAGGTGTGCTAGGAGAGAAGGAGGAGAGAGAGAGACAGAGGGAGGATGGGAGGCTTTAGGAGGCAGGGGGTAGGGTAAGAGGAGGGGGAGAGGGATGCAAGGGTGCCCAGGATGTCCAGAGTTTTTTAATTGAAGTGTGTGGCTAGTGCATCGCAGAGGGCCTGGGTGGGAAGAGGTGGGGAGGAGCCTGCGGAAGGGGTGGCTAGTTCCCTGCAGATTTTAAAGAGTTCAGCCATGTGTTGAATGCACCAGAGACGCAAGCCTGGATGTGGGCCCTTTTCTCAGTGTAAATGGAGAGTCTGTATTGCCTTTGGAGGAGACGACAGGCCAGTTTATCAGAGGGTGAGCCTGAGGTCTGCCACTTCCGTTCCACAGCTCTGCACTTGCGTTTCAATGCTGCATGTTCGGATTCAAACCAGGTCTTACGCTTGGAGGCATGTTTTCAGGCAGATCCTAATGAGTGGGGCAAGAATGTTACGGGTATTAGTGATGGCAAGAAGGAGGTTGCTGAGAGCAGAGTCAGAGGTAGAGTCTGCAGTGGCGGCGTGGGAGGGATGAAGGTAGATACGAAGGCAGCAGCTGACACTCGTTTCATCAGATAGATGTTCATGAAGGAGTTGGGCAGGGCTGGAGGAGTTGAAGTCAGCGGCTCGATAGGACCCAGGTGTGTGGAGAGGAGAGAATGATCTGACCATTATAGTGGGGTGATGATTGGGGGGGTTGTGAAAGAACTGTGTGGATGAAGGCATCAAGAGTGTGTCCAGCCGAGTGGGTAGCACCAGAAAGTAGAAGAGGGAGAGCGATGTACAGAGATCACGGAAGAGAGTCCATGCTGTGGTGGACGAGTCAAGGTGGACATTGAAATCGCCGATGCGAAAGAGTTTAGAGGTGGTTCTGAGTAGAGAAGAAATTCGCCCATCCAAAGAGGAACAGGGTAGTAGAGCCAGGTGGCCTGTAGATAGTGGCAATGGTCAGAGAGGAGGTGGGAGAGATGACCAGCTTGCAGATGAGGCTCTCGAAGGAAGGGTACGGCTGGGTTGGTATGAGGGAAGAAGGAACCCACTCAGGGAAGATCAGAACAGCCCCACCGCCTGCACGGTCAGGCCGAGGCTTGGAAATGATCGTATAGCCATCAGGGAGAAAGGAGTAAAAAACAGTGACTGAGCTGGACTTGAACCATGTCTCGGTAAGAGCAAAGATATTGAGGTCAAGAATTTTAAGGAGGCAGATATTGGCAGCTGTTTGAAGGCAGAGCAAGCATTAAGCATGGCTAGATGCAAGAGGTCTTTGATAGTTACACTTGTAATCTGTGTGAAATAACTTGAGGTTCTCAGTTGGCACGTGGCCTCAGTCTCTTCTCAGTGGCCAATCTATACGGATGCTGGTAGCATAGCATAACGTCCCCCATGGGAGGAGGATGTCAGAGAAGGCCAATAGCTTCCTGTCTTTCTAGGACTCTTACAGAAATGCTTACCTATTATGGTTGGCCCACACTGAAGGATGGTGTGATGAGGTGGGCAAGCTGCACGTAATGTACCAACCATCTTTTAACAAGACATAATCGAGCCCATTGTCGTATCTTATTTTTCTCCTGGGTAGGAATCAGACGGGCAGGAGCTTCCCTGCCCTCAAGACCCAGCGGACCTTCTGGAGGCAGATCACGCAGCAAGGAAGCGTCTACCCTCCAGCTCACATTTCAGCACATTCAGGACCTGATGCCAGATGCTCTGCTTGGATTATTGACTCTTGCCTGCCACATCATAATTATGTTCTGAGATTGTGTCTATCTGAAGAGCCAAGGCCTTCTGTCGCCTGCAGTTAAATTTCAAAACGAAAGTACCCCATCTTCAATGATGGTGGCTGGCATTGACAGTCATGTTTGTAAATGGAAATAGTTGATTTTCTTCATAACAAATGTGAAAATTGGTAACCTGCACTGTACATTTTCTTTTGTGATTACCAAAAAATACCCATGAGTATGCAGCCTATTCTAATAGTGCACATTGTACAAGGTCCCAAATGATGATGACTCCTGGGGAAGGATTGTAAGGCAAGTGACATGCAAGTGACATAAATTGGTAGCATCCTAGGTCATCTATGGGTTGAGAGCCTGCTTCATAGATCTGTGTATAACCTTGCAGATCCAAGTACCAACTCACGTTTTCATCTTTCAAAGATTGATACGGTAAATACGGACCAGTGAGTTGGGTAATAACCCCTGGAAAAGAAATAACCTTACAAACAATACATACAATATGGAAACCTTGTCACAGTGCTAATCTTATTGCATTAAAGATACAGTCGGTTCATTTATCGAAGACATCTCATAAATGAGAAGGATTTAGACCAGGATTAGAAAAGCCAAGGGCACAGTCAAGGGCTAATGGGTAAGAGGTGCATAAGGATTATCCACTGTTATATTTGATGCCCATCCAAGATATATCATACTACCGATATATGGTCAATATCTCTACTTAATATGACAGCGGCTGTTCGCTGTCACAAAGTGCTGATATATGCCCAGTGCTATCAGTGGACGCCGACCACATCAAAGACGTACAGTATGGATTCAATGCCAGACAGGCTATGTTCGATTTCCGAACAAGTCCTAGACCATTTTCTAGGCCGATTCACCCAACCCAGGACTGGTATTTGCTAAGCGAGTCCTCCAGTTGTGCAATTTTGGTGGGGATTTAGCTTTCCAATTGGACAAGATCACCTTGCGGGCTGTAAAAAGCATGATATGTGTAATCATTACCCTTGGGGCTTCATCATACACTTGCCACACTCAGGTGTACTCCCATGCATCCCTGTTTATATTAGACAACACACCTCTCCAGACAGGGAGTAAGAGAGGGCCGGCCCAAAGCATGTGACCAAGCGCCATCATCTGCTCACAGTCCCACCAGAAGTAAGAGTCAGTCCATAAGCCCATGGTAAACATTTTACAAGGTGTGTAGCAAATGTGCTGTATAATTTTAAATTGTATTTCCCTGTTCTTTATGTTAAAGGAGACACGATTGATCATTGAAAACAAGGAATAAACGTCTTCATGATCAATTTGTATGTCTAAATTATCGGACCATCATTTAGCCAATGTGTTTTTTCGTAGTAGATTGTTTGAAATGCCAGGTAGGTCTAAATCTCTTAATCTTGGAAAGGAATCTTCATTCTCCATCACTTTGTTTTCCACCGGTGTCATGTGTGTCAACTGAGGTGATCTTCTTTGCGTGTGAGATCAGAGATCTGCAGGACAGCCACTCCCCTGGGAGGAAAGCTAGGCCATTCCTCATTTTCTCTAAAGGGTCTTGGTACAAAGTTTACAAACAGATGCGCGATTGGAATATCTCTACATATCTCCTCCTGTCTATATGTTATTGATCTTTTAGGGAGTAGCATATTATTATTATGATCATTATTATTAGTATTATTAGGGTATTTATTGAGGGTGGACATAGCTTTGGGAAGCAATGGAGCACTTTACAATCATAGGGGAAAGAGCACAGTGAGGGAAGCAGAGAAAAAAAGGAGCAGGGAGCTAGCAGGGGAGGATAAGGGTGGGAAATGGGCAGCAAGGGATCTACTAGCAAATAGAGGGGGGGCAGTGGGGAGCAGATAGGTAGGATGGGGGTGCAGGGTGTGTGGACCTAGGTGTTAAGGTCTGGAGTTGAGCTCTATCCTGAAATGTGGAAGTGATGGGGCAAGTCTGATGTTGACGGAGAACAGGTTCAAGAGTCTTGTGGCATAGACAGAGAAGGCCTGTCTTCTGGTTCTTTCCTTCCTGCACTGTTGTAATTCAAGTGTGCACCTCTCCTTACGTCTGGTGGATCACAGGCCTCCAGAGATGCTGTGTTTCACAGTGAGGTAGCTTTGGGACTCCAGGATATGATATGATATTTGTATTGTATCGTGCTCATACACAAGTGTTTCAGAGCACAACGAGGCAAGGGAGGGGAACAAGGGAGGACAAAACAACGATCTTACTAGGTCCAGTGACATTGAGAATGCGCAGGTGCAGGGGAGAGAGAAGGGGGAAGTGCAAGGGAGATGGGAGAAATGGAAAGTGCTGAGCAAGGGATAAAAACAACAAAAGATAGTGCAGCCAGAAAGGTGGCAAGTGCAGGTTTAGATCGCAGAAAAGGGGTTTCTGATATGTGCAGGTAAGGGGACTGTATGGCTACAGATACAGACCCAGGTGCAAGGGTTGCCAAGAGGAAGTTCAGGTGTGTGGCTGGGTGGGCAGGGAGCTGGGCCCATAATCAGAGGGTAAACCAGGTGTGCAGTGCCGAAGCAGACAGATCAGCTGTCATGATCTCTGCTTCCAAAAGATCAGGACTTGCCCGACTCCCTTGGAAGCAGACCCATAGTCCCGGTTCCGAGTGCCAGCCAGTCCCAATTGGGACCTTTTGGACCCTGTCCTGGCGCCAGTGGCACCAGGCTCATAAAGATGCCCAGTCCCAGCGCTGGAAGCGCCGGGCTCATAATGCTTGGGTGGACTTACCTGCAGCAGACCATGCTGCTTACTTACCTGCCAGTTGAACCCCTGATCCTCTTCTGTTTGGGACTACTTTTCCTGTTGGGTGGGGCAGGAGCCACTCCCTAGGTTCAGAACACTGGAACTCTTCTGGAAAGCAGGAACTCTTTTCTTACCTAGGCGTGGCTGTGGAAGGAGACACCTAAGCACTACAGGAGGCTATTTAAACCACACCCGATGGATGAATCTTGCTTTGTGTTATTCTGCATTCTCTGCAGCAGAACGCTCATCGTGTCTTCTGCTTCTGATCCTGGGCCTAAGGGAACAAAGGCTTACCATCCTGGAATCCAGTCTTCAGCAGCACCTGTAAAGACAAAGAAAGAACAGGTTAGCACTACGGTCTTCAGTGGCAGCGCATCTCTTACCTGGTCCATCGGCTGTCACCAACGCCTCGTGCTGCATTCCGGCATCTGAAAGACAAAGGCTTACCTACTCTTCGCATGCTCCGGAGGTCTTCGCACTGCATTCCGGCATCTGAAAGACAAAAGCTTACCAGCTCTTCGCACACTCCGGAGGCCTTCGGCGCTGCATCCCGCATCTGAAAGACAAAAGAAAGTGCGTTTAAAGACATTGGGCAACTTTATTACTCACGTGCCATTACTCCTTCCCACGCCAAATCCAGTGGGTATTCCAGCACCCTTCAGCTTCTCTAAAGCTCCGAACTTGTACCTGCAAGATAAAAGGGACAGTTAGTGCGCATCGTGAAGCAGGCTACAAGCGCTTACTTACGTGCTTCCAGGCGCTTCTATTCCTCACGCGGGTTCGATCCTCAACTCTCATCAGCCCGCCATCCGCCATCGCCGGAACCCTGCAAAACAAGAGATATCATTACAAAAGACTTTTAAGACATTTGAAGTGCCCAGAACTTACCGTTCGTGCAGTTAACGACGGACAGCAGTCCTCTGAGGTCAAGAGGCCTGCACCCTTATCCAGTGAAGAAACTGGTTACGGCACCCTGCCCCGAGGCAGATGGAGAGCTCGGCGTTCACTTACCTAAGGTGAGGGCGTTAACCTTTGGGGTTCTACAGGAGAAGAGAAAGGGAAGAGGAGAGAGGCACCCAATAACCCCAGTTCATTAATCCCATATTTTCTATCTGCAGACATCTTACTCTTCGAGTCAGACATACAGTGCACAGAGGTCCAGCCCAAAGAGCCAACCGTGTGTTACACATCACCTTTGAAGATACGGCATTCACCCAGTCAAGACCGGCGCCTCTGCGGGAATCAGGTGAGCGTTACAGAACACAAAGCCTACCGCAAAACTCCCACCCAGGCGCTATGGAAACCTCGGATACCGACCAGCTAGCCCAGTTACTTGGGGAACTAAGAGCAGAAGTGCATGCAGCCCGTCAGGAAACGAATGCTCTAAGAAGGGAACTGATTATTTCCAAGGAGCGAACAGACGATCTCGCTAGACAATTGCTACAGTCACAAGCCGGACAAACTCCGTTACCCGCATCAGGGGCAAATCTTCCTTCAACATCCTCTACGAACCCAGTGCAGATCAACCTACCTGGGAATGTACCTCTGGCTCCGCCCGAACGATTTTCTGGTGACCCAAAGAGGTTTGCAGTATTTATTAATCAGTGCCGGTTGCACTTCTTATGCCGGCCAGCAGCCTTTCCAACTGATCAAGCTAAGGTAGCTTTCGTGCTTTCGTACCTTAGTGGCAATGCGGCAGACTGGTCGATCCCTCTAGTTAATCAAGATGATCCGGTTCTCCATGATTTTCAAGCTTTTCAGCTCAGTATGGAAAAACTGTTTGCAAGACATTCACAGGGGCAGGCCTTGGACAATGAGCTCCTTTCATTGCGACAGGGTAATCAAGACCTTTTGGCTTATATTGCGTCTTTCAACAGACTGATAGTGGAAACTCGATGGCCTGAGGACAAAAGGATTACGCTGTTTTATAGAGGTCTACGTGGAGAGCTCAAAGATGTGTTAGCCCAAGTAGTGAATCCCCCGCAAGACTGTTCGGACTATATTGACTTAGTCGTTCAAATTGACCACAGACTGCAGAACAGGAAGGCCGATCGTTCCAAGTCTGATGCTCGAGTATTTTCCAAACCACCAACTCCTACCAAAGGAGTAGACTCCGGGGAACCCATGCAAATAGGGGGCCTGAAAGGACCACTAACACAAAAGGAGCGGGAAAGGAGAAAACAGCTGCAATTATGCCTCTATTGCGGAAACTCGGGCACTTTCTTCGAGACTGTCCGGTGAAACCAGCCAAGAAGGCAGTAGGAGCCGCAGTTACCAGGGTCACAAACTCTGAGCAGGGAAACGACCTCGCCCGACAAGAATAGAGGTCCTCTTGCCGAGCGTTAAAACCAGTTCCGTGACCTCGCATTTCGTGATACCTATGGTCCTCATTAGCCCTGAACATCCGGATCGATTACATGCGATTGAAGCTTACGTCGACAGCGGTGCCATCGGCAATTATGTGGATCATGAAATGGTTTTGAGGATGAATCTGACTCTTTGTCCAAAGGCTGTAAAGGACGTCATTACTACGGTGGATGGTACGGAGATAGCCTCCGGACCAGTAACGCATACCACCCAAGAAGTGACGCTAGTAAGTGAAGATGGACACCATGAGAAGATCGTGTTCGATGTGATCAAGGCCCCTCAGTTCCAGATTATTCTAGGAATTCCTTGGTTAGAGAAGCACAATCCTCAGATCGATTGGCGAGCAAGAACGGTTCAGTTTCCAGAGTGTGTCTCTACTTGTCACCCTCGACCTGGTGTTGCACTGGCAGCAATTTCCTCTGAGGCTCCCCAGTTACCTCCTGAATACCTAAAATTCCAAGATGTTTTCCGGAAGGATCAGGCTAACTCTCTACCTCCTCATAGGTCTTATGACTGCCAGATAGACCTGATACCTGGATCTACTCCTCCTTGTAGTAGAATTTATGCCCTCACCGAGCCTGAGAATCTTCACCTCCGACAATACCTGGATCAATACCTAGCGAATGGGTTTATTCGTCCTTCCAAGCCCCCTGCTTCCTCAGCTTTGTTCTTCGTTCCAAAAAAAGAAGGGGACCTTAGATCTTGTATAGATTATCGCGCCCTGAACCAGATCACCGTTAAGAATAGATATCCGTTACCTTTGATCCCTGAACTCCTGGACCAAGTCAGAAAAGCATGCATATATACAAAGCTGGATCTTAGAGGAGCCTACCACTTGGTACGAGTAAAAGAGGGGGATGAATGGAAGACGGCCTTCCGCACCAAGTATGGGCTATTTGAATATCAGGTCATGCCCTTCGGACTTTGCAATGCCCCGGCCGCCTTTCAATATTTTATGAACGATGTCCTCAGAGAGCTCATAGATGTGTGTGTTGTTGTTTACATTGACGACATCCTCGTTTATTCTTCATCGGAAACTGAACATCGGAAACACGTGAAAATGGTCCTCGAGAGATTGCGTCAACACAAACTTTTCGCTAAGTTGGAAAAATGTGTTTTCAACGTGACTGAAGTTGAATTCTTGGGATTCATATTATCACCTAGCGGAGTGCGTATGGATTCAAAGAAGGTCGATGCAATTCTCAAATGGCCATCGCCATCCTCCGTAAAAGGTGTTCAAAGCATGTTAGGCTTCGCTAACTTTTACCGCAGGTTTATCCCCGAATTCTCTCGAATAGTCCAACCCATCACCGCCTTGTTAAAGAAAAACAAACGTTTTGAATGGTCTACCGAGGCGGAACAAGCTTTCCAGAATTTGAAGACTAGATTTATCTCTGCACCGATCTTAAAACATCCTCGCCCAGAACTCCCCTACATCGTTGAAACTGATGCTTCGAGCCTTGCCATGGGGGCAGTTCTATCACAAAAGGACCCAGTAACCAATCAGTTGCATCCCGTGGCATTTTGGTCCCGCAAATTCTCGCCTCCTGAAATCAATTACACTATTACGGATAAGGAACTTCTAACTATCAAGTCCGCTTTTAAGGCTTGGCGGCATTATCTTCTGGGGGCCCGACACACCGTTACTGTGATTACAGATCACCGAAACCTGCAATATTTGAAAATCGCAAAAGCTCAATCCTCTAGGCAACTCCGTTGGGCACTATTCTTTGCCGAGTTTGACTTCATAATTACCTATCGACCTGGTACAAAAAACGGTAAAGCTGATGCCCTTTCTTGGATGGGAGTGGAAGAACATTTGATCAATCCTAAACCTGTACCTATCATTCCCGAACAAAGAATTCTAGGTGTAATCGCCACACAATCCATAGAGGAAGTTAAGGATAAAGCCAGGCTACTGGTAACTCCAGCAGACATACAGAATTGGCATCTGCAGGGAAAGGACTTTACGGTGAAGGACAACCTATTATATTTCCAAGAACGGTTATACCTGCCCAGCACAGATTTACAGAAAAAGGTAATCTCTTGTTATCACGATTCTTTAATGGAAGGACATCCCGGTATGACCAAGACCTCGGAAAAGATCAAGCGTTACTTCTGGTGGCCGTCTTGGAAAAAAGATATCAGAGACTTTATAATGTCCTGTGGAGTATGCGCCCAAAACAAGAGTCAAAAGGAAAAACCAGCCGGCCTCTTACGCCCTATTGACATCCCGCCTCGCCCTTGGCATACGCTTTCTATGGACTTCATCACCGATCTACCTCCATGCTCCGGATACAATACGATCCTAGTAATCGTGGACCTATTCTCCAAGATGGCGCATTTCATTCCACTCAAAGGCTTACCAACAGCAGCAACTCTGGCCCGAGAATTTCTCGAAAACATCGTCCGACTGCACGGTTTTCCTTCAGTTCTAATTTCGGATCGAGGTAGTCAATTTATTTCTGATTTTTGGCGAAGTTGCTGTCGGTCGGCTCAAATTGATGTGAGACTTTCGACCAGCCACCACCCTCAAACCGACGGACAAACCGAGAGGACCAATCAAACTCTGGAACAGTATTTGCGCTGCATGCTACAACAAACTGAAAAAACTTGGAAAGATATTCTTTGGATAGCCGAATATGCCTACAATAACTCTGTATACTCGGGAACTGGGAAGACCCCGTTTTTTCTTTTATACGGTAGTCACCCTCGAACCTCGGAGTTGGATCCACTCCAAGATCTTGGAACACCAGCAGTAGACCACCTGCATTCTACAATCACCCAAGCCTTTAAGGAAGCCGTTTCTCACCTTCGAAGGGCTAAAGAACAATACAAGAAAGGAGCAGACCAACATCGGAAGGAAGCCCCCCAATATCAAGTAGGAGATCAAGTCTGGTTATCCACCAAATATCTACCTCTAAAAGGACCACGCACATTCAACCCAAGATACCTTGGTCCCTATTCCATCACTACCATAGTAAATCCAGTAGCGGTCAAGTTGGACTTGCCCCCTCACATGAAGATACATCCGGTCTTCCACGTCTCTCTATTAAAACCTGTGCAACCTCAAACCCGACTAACTACATCTCCAAAACCTATTCTAGTTGATGGAGAACTCGAGTTTGAAGTCAAAAGCATCCTGGATTCCAAGATCTCCAAATCTAAACTATTTTACCTGATTGACTGGAAAGGCTACGGTCCCCAAGAAAGATCCTGGGAACCTGCAGAATATGTCCACGCGCCTCGTCTAATCAAAAGATTTCATCGAACATTTCCTAACAAGCCCAAACCCCCGGAGAAGCCTGGTTTGGGAGGGGCCTTGAGGGGGGGTGCTGTCATGATCTCTGCTTCCAAAAGATCAGGACTTGCCCGACTCCCTTGGAAGCAGACCCATAACCCCGGTTCCGAGTGCCAGCCAGTCCCAATTGGGACCTTTTGGACCCTGTCCTGGCGCCAGTGGCACCAGGCTCATAAAGATGCCCAGTCCCAGCGCTGGAAGCGCCGGGCTCATAATGCTTGGGTGGACTTACCTGCAGCAGACCATGCTGCTTACTTACCTGCCAGTTGAACCCCTGATCCTCTTCTGTTTGGGACTACTTTTCCTGTTGGGTGGGGCAGGAGCCACTCCCTAGGTTCAGAACACTGGAACTCTTCTGGAAAGCAGGAACTCTTTTCTTACCTAGGCGTGGCTGTGGAAGGAGACACCTAAGCACTACAGGAGGCTATTTAAACCACACCCGATGGATGAATCTTGCTTTGTGTTATTCTGCATTCTCTGCAGCAGAACGCTCATCGTGTCTTCTGCTTCTGATCCTGGGCCTAAGGGAACAAAGGCTTACCATCCTGGAATCCAGTCTTCAGCAGCACCTGTAAAGACAAAGAAAGAACAGGTTAGCACTACGGTCTTCAGTGGCAGCGCATCTCTTACCTGGTCCATCGGCTGTCACCAACGCCTCGTGCTGCATTCCGGCATCTGAAAGACAAAGGCTTACCTACTCTTCGCATGCTCCGGAGGTCTTCGCACTGCATTCCGGCATCTGAAAGACAAAAGCTTACCAGCTCTTCGCACGCTCCGGAGGCCTTCGGCGCTGCATCCCGCATCTGAAAGGCAAAAGAAGGTGCGTTTAAAGACATTGGGCAACTTTATTACTCACGTGCCATTACTCCTTCCCACGCCGAATCCAGTGGGTATTCCAGCACCCTTCAGCTTCTCTTAAGCTCCGAACTTGTACCTGCAAGATAAAAGGGACAGTTAGTGCGCATCGTGAAGCAGGCTACAAGCGCTTACTTACGTGCTTCCAGGCGCTTCTATTCCTCACGCGGGTTCAATCCTCAACTCTCATCAGCACGCCATCCGCCATCGCCGGAACCCTGCAAAACAAGAGATATCATTACAAAAGACTTTTAAGACATTTGAAGTGCCCAGAACTTACCGTTCGTGCAGTTAACGACGGACAGCAGTCCTCTGAGGTCAAGAGGCCAGCACCCTTATCCAGTGAAGAAACTGGTTACGGCACCCTGCCCCGAGGCAGATGGAGAGCTCGGCGTTCACTTACCTAAGGTGAGGGCGTTAACCTTTGGGGTTCTACAGGAGAAGAGAAAGGGAAGAGGAGAGAGGCACCCAATAACCCCAGTTCATTAATCCCATATTTTCTATCTGCAGACATCTTACTCTTCGAGTCAGACATACAGTGCACAGAGGTCCAGCCCAAAGAGCCAACCGTGTGTTACACATCACCTTTGAAGATACGGCATTCACCCAGTCAAGACCGGCGCCTCTGCGGGAATCAGGTGAGCGTTACATCAGCAGGGGAGAGGAAGAGAGAAGGCAGAAGCAAAGAGGAAGGTCTTGAGGTGCTTTCGGAACCCAGAGATGGTTCTCCTCAAGCTTCAGAGAGGCAGGGAGGCTGTTCCAGAGGGAGGCCCCAGCCAAGGATAAAGATCTACCACAAACTTGTTGCTTGGAGAAGCGACTGTCCCTGAGGGAGTTGGAGGTGGTATTTTGGACCCAGGCCCCAGAAGACCTTGTGGACAATGCAAAGCGTCTTGAATGTAATCCTTGCAGCCACTGGGAGTCAATGAAGAGATTTCAGGGCTGGAGAGATACGGTCCCAGGCTTGAGGCCAAGGACAAGTCTTGCAGTCCTGTTCTGGATGAGTTGCAGTGGGGAGAGAGTAGAAGCAGGAAGATTTAGAAAGAGGCTGTTGCAGTAGTCCAGCCTGGAGAGAACCAGAGCTCCAAAGACAGTTAGCTTCTGTGGGAAGGAGAGGAAAGGAGGAATGCCTGTGAGGAGGTGCAGTTGGTAGTGTGACTTCTTAGAGACGTCAGAGATGTGAGCAGAAAAGGAGAAAAGGGGAGTGTGAAGTGGAAGATGACCCGAGGTTCTTAGCCTCACAGGTGGGAGCAGGAAGAGGGCCATGGGAGGACGGCCAGAGAGTGACATGAAAGGAGGGTGCAGGTGTGCCGATGAGGAGAATCTCAGTTTTACTGGCATTAAGGCAGAGATCATTGGAGGCACACCACTCCTGGATAGCAGATAGACATTCGGAGATGAGAGAAGGAGAAGAGGTGGCAGAGGAAAGCATGAAAACAAGCTGAGTGTCATCCGCATAGCACTGAAAGTTGGAGCAGAGAGCGGCAATGCGGTGGGCAAGTGATAACAGTCGTGTAGATGATGCAACAGGAGTTGAAGAAGATATGGGTTTGCAGTGGGAGCCAGTGCAATTTGATGAGGGTCCGGGTGCTGTGGTTGAATTTGCAGAGTCCTTTAATGAGTTTTGCTGCAGCATGCATGACACATTTCAGGGGTGCCAGGGTAGTTGCCGGAAGGTCTTCCAAACGGGCATTGCTACCATCTAGGTGGGAGAGGACCAAGGCTTGGACAGTGGATCTGAAGCTGTTTTCTGGGGTGAAGGGCTTGATTTTCCACAGGAAAGAAAGTTGGTACTAGGCCGTTTGTGTCTTCCTTGCTATGTGCTGTTTGAATGGGAGGTGTCTGTCAATGTTGAAGCCGAGGGACTTGAGACAGGTGGCCAGTTGGTGTGTGAAGCCCTTTAGTTTCATAGCACAGAGCCAGGTGATTGTCCGAGTGTTTGATGTTGCTGGTCACCAGTAGGAATCCAGTCTTGGAAGGGTTGAGATTCAGGTAAGCACTGGACTTACAGGATTGGATCAATGTAAGTCAGGACTTGAGCCTGTGGATGTCTTTCAATGAAGGATATCTTGAGGTGGATCTGAGTGTTATCTTTGTATTGGTGAATGTGGATGTTGTGTGGAGCAAGGAGGATTCAGAGCGGTTCCTTGTAAAGACTGAAGATCACTGGGATAGGATGGATCCTTGTGGGACTCAACAGGTGATGGGTAGAGTTGGTGATCTGATCTTCAATGTGTTGTAGGAGTTGCATGGCTACTGCTTTCTCAAGGATCTTACCTAGGAAGGGAAGATGGGTGATGAGGCAGTAGTTGCTGTAATCTTCAGGTCCAGTGTTGGTTTCTTAAGAAGCAGGAGGATTTGTCTGTTCTTGAGTGTCGAGGGGAAGGTGCCTTGAGTTAGTGGGCTGTTGATGATTGTCAGGTAAGGGAGGAGTGCTTCAGTCAGCAGGGTCTTCAGCATGGAGGCAGGGAGAATGTCATCCGCATACAGTGTGGCCTTGAGGGATGCTAGGGTGGCAGTGAGGTCTTCCGTAGTGAATGTCTTCAAAGTTGTCCAGGTAGTTGTGGTTTTGCAGATGTGTAGTGTGCTGTCAGTTGTAGCATTGGTGTCTATCTGTTGGCAAATCATGCTGATCTTGCTGACAAAGAAAGAGTTGATGGCAGTGTATATTTCGATGGCGTGGACTACGGGTGGTTCGGGTAGACTGTTGATGCAGTGATTGATGGCTTTGAAGAGGGCTCTGCTTTCCTTGTTGGCCTTGGCTATGGTGTTTTGGTAGTAGTTGGCCTTGACAGTTTTGATGAATTGACTGAGTGTAGCACTGAGTTCCTTGAGCAGGGCGAGGTCGGATGCGCTGCAGTATTTTCACCAACCCTTTTCTTGTTTTCTGATGTTTTTTTTTTAGTTTGAGTACTTGAGTCTGCCAAGGTATTTAAGGTTTAGGCTTGAGGGTGCGCCGTTTCACTGGGCTATTGTGGTTCGTGTTGTTTGTGAGGGTGGTGTTGAGTTCTTGGAGAAGGGAGTTGCAGTCCTGGTTCATCAGATGTATACCAGCCCATTTGAGGTGGAGTTTGGTAAAGTCTTCTGTGAGAGCCTCCACTGGGAAGTTCTTGAAGGATCCGAAGGCTTGATTGCTTGGTTTGCAATGGGTTTGCTTGAAAGGTGTGGTGTGACTGCTTTCAAATAGGACTGCCATGTGGTCCAACCAGTCGAGTGGAATAGGAAAGCTGTGATGGAGGGTGGGCAGTACAGTGATGATGAGGTTGAGGATATTACCTTTCCTTCCTGTGACTTGGTTCTTTTATGTGCTGTGTATCGAGTAGGCAGTGGAGAACTTCCTTCATTTACTTGGTTGCTGGTTTCCGGGGATGTGTCAGGAAAGGAAGAAGGCGATGGATATGGCAGGGGAAATGTGCACAAAATACACAGTAAACAACCTTGAATATAACAACGTGCATTCAATACCCAAGACTCGTGTATACCACTATAAGAAAAGGAATGTAGGTTAAGCACTTAGAACCTCCTTATGACTGAAAGGAAAGTCGGCAAACTCCTTACCCACTATGCTATTACAGATACTGACAGCGCTAAGCCCACGTAGAGGGCAAGCAGGGACAGAATCTGTAAGCTGACACTCTAGACGGTACTGGATAAGGAATTTGGAAACAGTACTCACAAGGACCGGAATGACCACATGAATGCCAGTACTCACGAAGACCGGAAAGACCACTTGGATGTCCGTATTCACGAGGACCGGAAAGACCACTCAAAAGTCAGTACTAACCCACAACCCTGTAAATCAAACAAGAACCCAGAAGGCAGTAAAGGCAAAGAGTAAGGATGACTAAATACCTAAACCCAAGTCAAGAGGCAAGAAGGAATAATACAGTGTGGAAAACAAAAGATAATCACACAGGAGCTAGTTACAACAGCTTCCCACACCTAATAATAAAATAGGAAATAAATGTAAAAGTGTAAAGGAAAACATGGCATGGATCCCAATAGAAGGCAAGGATCAGGAGCAGTGAAAACGATTTCAAAAGGGAAACTTTCCCACCCATCCAAGGTGAAAAGGCAGGAAACTAAACCTGTAAAGGAAAGATTAATGCAACAAGTCTTTCAGTAGCAAAGGGCAATTTCTAGGAAACAGTGAACACAGGCAATTGGGCTACAGCAAAAGGAAAGCTCAGAGAAAGGCTGCCTGCAGACAGAGAAAGGGAGAAAGGGATTTCCAAAAGGCAGAAATCAATTAGGCATACAAATACGAATTCCAGGACAAGGAACAAGAAACACTAACTAGAACTGGGCACAAAAACTAGGAACCAGGAACAAGGGACCAGTCACGACAGGAACGCTGCAACAATGACCAGCGCTGGACTGAAGCAGACTGAGGCTTTTAAAGCTGCTTAACGAGCACACCCCTCAGGCGTGTCGCCTGCTGCACCTGCAGCCACAGGTGTTGCCTATCCTCCACCCAGCCTTGTCCTGCAAGGGAGGAGGTGAGGCAGTGAGCCAGGCATTCTGGGAAGCATAGTCATTTGATTATAGTAGCAGTAGCATGCTGGCTGCCAAAAACCTGGGATGGATCCGGAAGGGAAGTAATTTTGGAAATAAGGTTTTAGCGCTCCCAATTCATCAGGACACTGTAGCATAAGGTTCGGAGGAAATGTCCAGTAGGGAAGAAACCCCAAAACATGCCCCCAAGTGGTGGGAACGGGAGCGAAGGGAGCGAGCCGTGACAGGATGTTAGACTTGCCAAGGAAGATGTTTTTGGCATGCCTGAGAGACATGGCAGTGAGCAAGTCTGGGAAGTCTTCCATGAATGAGGTGTTGAACTTGGGGAGTCTGAAGGTGAGATGAAAAGTGACAGTGCCCATTTGGAAGAGCGGGAAGTAGCAGGACAGGTTTTCAAAAGAGCCAATGGTGGCAATGTCCGGTTGGGTGCTTGTCCATGATGCCTTGTGAATGATAGTGAGGCCTCTGCCAATCTTGCATGGACGGTCTCATTGTAGAATTCTGTAGCCATTGGGGGTGATGATATCTAGGATGTGGGTGGAGGTGGTTGTCATCCAGGTCTTAGTAATGAAGTTGACATCCAAGTCATGTGTGGTGATGAGGTTGGCGATGTCAACTGCGTGGTTGATTGCTGAGTGGACTTTGCAAGCCTCGATTTTTGTATAATGGTGGATGATGGAGTGGTGATGGGGTGTATGGTGAAATGGATGAGGTTTCTGCGATGCAGGGTCCATGATGTTGCTGGTGAGCAGCGTGGCTGGCGATGAGTGGTGATAGTAGGAATGGGCTGTTGGGAGACAGAGGTGAAACACATATTTGAGAGAGTTTACCTACTGTCAGAGCAGCAGGAATTCTGGGTCCTTCTGATCCAAACAGGTTCAAACAGGAATTGTCCTTTTCTTCGTCTGACCTTCACTTCAGACTCCCGGGCAAGAGACGCCCTTGATCTAAGAGTTAAGAAAAGAAAAGAAGAGGCAGGGCTAAGAAGGTGGGTGGGGCTTAGGCGACGTGACCTAGATCCACGTGCACCTGCTCACCAACTGCAAAGGAAAATACGCTGGAGGGCTGCTTAAGTAGGGGAAAAGGGCGACAAAACAAGAAGGCACCAACAGATTAGCAGTGATTGACAGGAGGGTGGGGTTTATGCCATGTGACCTAGATCCACTTGCACCTACTCACCAACTGCAAAGGAAAAGAGGATGGGGGGATGCTTAAGTAGGAAAAAAGGGCGGCAAAGCAGGAAGACACCAACAGATTAGAAGTGATTGACAGGTGGGTGGGGTTTAGGTCACATAACCTAGATCCACTTGCACCGCTCACCATCTGCAAAGGAAAAGAGGCTAAAGGGCTGATTTAGTAGGAAAAAGGGTGACAAAACAAGAAGGCACTAACAGATTAGCAGTGCCCGCAGGTGGGTGGGGTTTAGGCCACGAGACCTAGTTCCACTTGCACTGCCCATCAACTGCAAAAGAAAAGAGGCTGAAGGGCTGCAGAAGTAGGGAAAAAGGACTGAAAAATAAGAAGGCACCAACAGATTAGCAGTGATTGACAGGTGGATGGGGCTTAGGTCAAGTGACATAGGGTCTGATTCTAAGGTGCATATTATATTTATAATGGAAAGTGCCATGTCTGAATTTAAAGACACTTTTCCATGAAGATGTGTATTCTGATGTAATCCGACAGTGGCGGCAATAAACAAAGTCCGCCACTCCTGCAACGCTGTGATTTACGGCATGGCAACAGCCTTGCCAATGACCTCACATGTAAGGGCTGGCAAGGACTGTATTCAGAGGCCGGAACACCCTTCTTGCACCAGCCTAAAGAGGCGTTCATTAATGGTACCCTGGGAGATGCCGTTAAACTCCACAGCACACTTTTCCCCATAATGAACATAGCATTTCTCAGACTGCAGGACCACTTTAAGAAAACGTTCTCGAATTAGAAAAGTGGCAGTCTTTTGGGAAATGCTTGCAATGCCACTGGAGCACATTTCCCCTCACAATGTGTGATTTTAGCAGCTTTTGTTGCTGGAATGCACAACATTTCCCATCCAATATTAACACCCATCTCAGAATGATGGTGCTGGAAGGGGAGAATGGCGGCTTCCTCGCTATATTTAGCACTAGCTCAGAATCAGGCCCCCAGATCCTCTTGCACCTGTTCCCCAACTGCGAAGGAAAAGAGGCTGGAGTCATTAAGTAGGGAAAAGGGCAGCAAAACAAGATGTCAGAGCCCCAGTTAAAGACAATGAGAACCCACTTACCTCCTGCCTTGAATGGCATGAAGGCGGTGGATGATTGGGAACCAAAGTAGCTGTACTTGTTCGGGACTCTGGATAGAGAAAACATGCCTGATACAAGGACCTGACGGTGGAACCAAGAGGGAAAAGGCAAGGCCAGAAAACCCTCTCTGTACTTCAGGTTCAAAAGGCAAACAGTTCCAGACGATGGATGGACAATGAGAATAACAAATAAAAGAAAAACAAAAAAGGAAAATTCAGAAGGTATTGATTGAAGAAGGAAAACTATCAGCATGGAAGAATGTCAAGTCTTGACAAACAGAACACGGAAGGCAGAAGGAAACAAACAGAATTTTCAAGGACACATTGAAAGCAGGAAGAAACGAAGGGACAAACAACTGGTAACAATCACAAAGCGCGGTACTCACAGAGTTGTTCCCCCATCTCTTTTCCCGATATATACCTTAATTCATATTGCTGAAAGGCGCCATCTTGGAGGAGGACTAGACCGATAACGCTGAGCCCGCCGGTACGTGAAGTAACAGTACGCCAGGAAAAGAGCCATAGCAACCAGCGCGGCATTCTAACAGTATGCCTCCTCCCAAGACTTATTGGTCTGGGCTTCCAAAGGTGGAGCTGATGAAATTTCCCTGCTAATTTAGTAGCATGTACAATATGTTTCGGGTTCCCATGATCAATCTGTGGCATCATATCCGGCCCAATCCACTAGATATTGGAGTGTGCCCCTGTAATAACACAAATCAAAGGTGTTATTAAATACGTATGCAAGAACACCATCAACGATGACCAGGGGAGGAGTAGCTTTGGATCGCCTTGGACCGGACAAGCCGACCAGTTTAAGAAGGGAAGTGTGAAACACAGAGTGTATTCTTTTCCATGAAGAAGGTAAGATCAGTTTGTAGGCAACTGTATTTATAACCTTTTTGATATGGAAGGGTCCCATATACGATGGCGAAGGTTTGGAGGGTCTCATCCTTCTTGCTTAATGCTTAGTGGACAGCCAAACCAAGTCACCTACTGAATAAAACGGTTGAAGAGTCCGGTGTTTATCAGCATATCTTTTAACTTGTTCTCATGTTTTCTATAGTTGTTCAAGGGCTACTTTGTGTCCTTCCTGTATGGCAGAGATATGCTGGTTTACTGATGGTATGTGATGTTACAGCAATCACAGGTACAGGAAAGGCTGTTGGGTGGAAACCATAGGTACAAAAGAAAGGCAAACTGTTCAGAGAAGAGTGTAATGTGTTGTTGTAAGCAAATTCAGCTGTTGGTAATAGTGACACCCAATCTTCTTGTACAAACATAGAGAAACAGCATAGATATTGTTCCATGGTTTGGTTTATCCTTTCTGTGAGTCCATTAACCAGAAGGGACTGTATGTAGTGTGTTCCAAGCGCATAGTCCCTACTTTGGGTGGGATATCTTGTTTCCCTGACATCTGGGAGGTACTAATGGACAGTCTCTGAGTAAATGAGTTGCTGATGCACAATACATACAAAGGCAATTTGCGCTTCTTCGTTTTTTTTCCTTATCTGTGAGAGGACCTCTAGCAGCTCCTGCTTGCATAGGTTCAGTGTCTAAGGCACGTTGTTCACTAATTGGTGTCTGCTGCCAAGAGGAGCACGATTTCTGCCTCTCAGACTTTCTTTCTTGCATAGGGTAATCAATTTGCTTTAAAAGCACCAATAGTTGAGAGAAGGAATCCAGACGTGGTCCACGTGCCAACTCGTCCTTTATTTAATTGTTGAGCCCCCTTCTGAATAGTGTGAATTGGGAAGACTCTGGCCAGCCAGCAATGTGTTTGAATTTGGTGATATTGAACATTACATCGGCAGACCCTTGAGAAATATCGAAAAGAGACTCTTGATCAGTACATGTCAATTTGGCTCTACAGAACATTTCCTCAAATGATTGAAGAAAGTTAGCATAATCTCTGGTAACAGGGCTGTTGGTGGTGACCAATGTAGTGGCCCAGGCTAAAGCACTTTTGGTTAGGTTGAAAACAATGCATCCAATTTTTGCTCCGTCTGATGAAAAGGACAGAGGACGAAAGGCAAAATATACGGAACAGGCATTAAGGAATTCATGCATTTTATTTTCGTTCCCATCAAATGTTTCCATGTTAGGAGAAGATGAGGGAGGTTCGAGTAAATTGTGAAATATCTATGTGTGGGGTGTATAGTTTGCCATGCATCTTGAGTCCAAGGTCTGTCAACGACCCAGGAGACTTTCCATGTGTAAAGGGGAGTACCTGAGTGCCCGTCCAGAGTGCATGAGAGTTTGGCATTAAAGTCACCCCAACCCTATCCTCTTGCCACTATTACCAAATGAGGATTTAGCAAGGAAACGATTATGCGAATTAGTCATGCCGAGGCATTGGGCGCCTCTTCAGGTATATATGTTACAGTGGTCTCCATCTGTATAACAAATGGCATTACTGACAAACGCAATTACTGAAGCTGAGTGGATACAACATTTCTCGAAGCTATACAGTAAAAGAACAACTGCAGTAGAGACACCATCATCTACCTTAGAAAAATGGAAGTTAGAATTTGATAAAAACGACATTGAGGAGATAATAAAAAGAGCTAGCTCCTCTAGAGCACCAGGTCCGGACGGTCTAACAAACCACACAATCAAAGGAAATCCAGAGCTGTGGGCAGAGCTATGCCACACGATGTTCAAAAGAATAGCAGCTAATTGCAAAAGCCCGGATTCATGGAAATGCGCAATAATCATTCCAATTTTCAAGAAAGGGAATCGATCTGTCCCAACAAGCTACCGACCCATTGCGCTGCTAGATGTGTTAGGCAAAGTGTACGCGACTCTCTTACAACAACAACTTGTGAAATGGGCAGCTGATTCAAAACATCTGGACCCACATCAGACTGGCTTTGTCAAGGGTGTAGGCTGCTCCTTGAATCTCCTCTTAATCAACCTCCTTAAAATGGAAGCCATAAGAACAAGAACCCAGGTGTACCTCGCACTGATAGACTTCTCACATGCCTTCGACAGCATAGATAGAGAGCTACTATGGGAGAAAATGAAGACGTGGGAATGTCCGGAAGATCTGATAGCGGCCATCAAAGAGCTCCACACTGGCACAAGCATCAAAATCCACCTGGATCAAAAAGGCACCCTGTCCAAAGCGATAAACACCTTTCGCGGGGTTAAACAGGGTTGCCCACTGGCTGCTATAATATTCAACCTATTTTTATCGGACATTGGAGGAGCAATTGACAGCGCACGCTCCTTCTCTCCAAAAATACACGGAGTCCCATTAAGCTGGATGCTATATGCTGATGACCTAATATTGCTAGATGTAACACCTATAGGCCTACAGCGAAAGATCGATGCAGTAGACCTATATGCGAGAGCTAATGGCCTACAAATCAACAAAAAAAAGTGTGAGGTGCTAACACTGCAAAATCTGAAAACAACAAAGCACAAAAAACCTAAATGGCACCTGGGAAAAGAGTGGCTAAACAACACAACAAACACAAGATACTTAGGCATGCAAATTAATTCAAGCCTGAACGACAGTCAATGGGAACAGGTAGCCAAAACCAAATGCCGGCAATTTGCATGCCAAGCTAGCGTATTACACAAGAAATACGGAAAATTTTCTATAAAACCGGTAAGGAACTTTTACTGCCAAAAGGTAGTGCCGGCCCTGATCTTTGGCGCAGAAAATGCCCTCGGATGCTCCGCGGATGTCTGGTCTACCCTAGAAAACATCTTCTGGGTAAGAGTTTTGCAACTACCAAAGGGTACATCAACTGCATGTATCAGATACGAGCTAAATTTAACATCAATTAATGCTCGAGTTAGTTAGAACCTGTTGAGCCTCTTCAGAAAGCTGACCATGAAGAAAGTGGCCTTGCAATTTGAAATACTACAAAATCCTAGCAAAGGAAATCCCAACTGTCTGCTATCAATGTGGTACAAACGATGCGAGGAAATTTTGCCTTTTTACGACATCGACCTAAAAACCCTGCACGACAATCCGGACGCTGCAAAAAATAAGATCTGGCGATTGGACTGGATCATGACTGGGAACTTAAGATCAGCTAACAACTTAATGAAGGAGGTGCCGTGCGAAGCGAGAAATCTAAACACCCTACAGCCTTATATTGATCTGTACCCAGACAATGGCAGCAGAGCTTTGTTTCTATACTTCAGACTAAACGCATTTAAAACAAGAGAGTGGTCCAGAGAGCACCGCAAAACAGAAGAACTTAATGCAGCCTGTAGATTTTGCAACCAGAAGGAAGAAACTTTAAAACATCTAACACTCCATTGCAAAAGACTACATCGGGAGAGAACACTGACATTAGGGCCACATCTAACGAAATTTCAAACGCCAAGTGCGGATGACTGGTGGCAAGCTCTGTTCGACAGTCGGGAGAAACACCTGAATTACGCGTTAATTTGCTTTCTGAGCCTGTTGAAAAAACTACTGACATAACACCTAAAACAAGGGCAAAACTGCGAGATCGCATAAAAGAGGCTCTTAACTGGCGAAGGATCGAATGTGATTTACAAACTTATGATATTAAGGTGTCAATAGACGAGACCTACCCGGCCACTTAAGGAGAGAAGAGTGAATAAACTGTAGTGTAATATTTGCTCTCGTTTTTAAAGGCTTTTTATGCCAATAAAAAAAAAAATAAAAAAAAAAAATAACAAACATTAAACTATGAACCATGAGAAATAAAAACATGAAAGTCAGTGTAACATTGAGTGTCAAAGACCAGACCACAAAAAGGAAGGCCACAAATCAATGTGAGAATAAAGTATGTTCATCAGGCTGCTGTCCAAGTCGTTAAACCACATAAACCTATGAAAAAACACATGGAACTCGACCAACTTGTGGTGAAAAATGATAATAAAATTGGGATGTAAAAGATAGACCAGCGGCTCCTGTAGAATCAGAAGGACCGTAGATCTCCTTGTGGCTGCATAGGAACACCTTAGCGTCCTCGGGAATCCTCGCGTATAGTGGCAGACCTTGGGAGCCATGTTATCTTTTCAATCTGTAGCGCCTCTTTGTTGCCTTTATAGAGGAGTGAACTTGAGAGCAGAGGTCCATGGTATACACGTGTCTTGCTTCAGTATTTTCTACATGACAGGTGTAGTTCTGGATTATTGCACTTTGCCCTGACTGTCCGCCTTTGTAGGGTGTTTTTTTTCACAGGGCATCAGGGGCCAGTATTCTTGGAGCGTTGCGGTGCAGTTCAGTTCGCTTAGCCCCAACTTTCTTCCATTCTTACTGGAGGCCCATTGGCCACATCTGCTCTGGGAGGCCTTCTTCAGGCTTTGGGTCATCATGGATTGCCTGGATCAGAAGCTCTTGCAAGACGTTATCTTGGAGCAAATATCTCCACGCATCCTGAGGCGTTTCAAAGGGATGTCATTGCTTCTGATGTTGGTAGCACCATACAGCAGGGGTCCACAGATGGTATCTGTGGTCAATGTTCTGCAGCGCACAAAACAGAGGGTTCAATTCTCTTCCTCTTCTCGATACCTCCATAGAAAAGTCATTGAAGAGCCTAACTGTAGCTCCACCCAATGTCATGGGGCCCTTAGCTCGATAAGGCCTCATTACTGCCCCTTAATGCTGAAGATTAGGAAGCATACTGTGACCAATCTAGGCCTCTCACCTTGATTGGGTTTGCTTATCGGAGCCCTGTGTGCTCTTTCAATCAGTTGTTCCCTTGCATTCAGCACCTCTAAGCCATCTCAGAGATTTTTTCACATTATTTCTCCTTGATCGATTCTCTTGATCATCTATGTGCATGGTAAGCCGCTGTATTTCTTTAAAGCAGAGTCCAATTCTCAGATAAGGGTACCATGCTTGTGTACCTCTCTGCTTGCATATTTATGCAAACGTTGATATCTTTTAATTCTTACATTATGTCTTGAACTGTGGTGTTAGTCATCTATGTTCGTTGATTCTGCTTTTCATGGTCCAGCCACCGGCTGCTTTCAGTGCTCTGTGGCCTGCGCCACTCGTACACAGAGCTTTCTCTGCTCCAAAGGCCTGCCACCGGAGACAGCCTTACTGTGGGGAAAGCTTTCCAAACTTTTGCTTTCTGCTGCACAGCCTCTGCATTTCAGGTCTCCAGGGGGAAAGCTTCCATCTCCAATGCTTCCCGCTGCGCAACCTCTGCGAAGCTACTGGAGGCAAAGACCCTCTCAGGACTGGCAACTGCTTGACACTCTGCAGTGGTACCGGCGTCTTCTCTCTCTTCCAGTTTATGCTTCTGCTGCAATGTGGAGAGAACACAACTCCTCCACCTATGACTACTGCTCTGCTCCTTCTTCTTCGTACTCACGACCTGCACCCGAGGAGGCCTTTTAAGCCTCCCTGTCTCCTTCAGGTCTTGGTAATTTCTATGAACAAACTGCCCTTTGCAGTTTCTTGCCTCTTCAGCTTCTTCTTCGCCTTAGTACTTTACTTTGGGATTTATGGGACTTGGAGCCCATAATGTAGAAATCAGCTTTTCTAACTTTTTCTATTTTACAATAAGCCATTAGAAGGGTGGGATCTTGTGAAAGTTGGATAAAGAGTTTTCCCATTCCTCCTGACCTGCTCCCTCTCTAACATGATCCTCCCGCAGTACACCAATCCCAGGGTCAGGATCAGGAAGCATCTGCCTTTCCCAGACCACATGAGAAGGGTCCCAAGCCAGGTTTTCAGGGGGAATCATCTGTCACGGATGGCACTCTGTAAAGAGTGGCACAGGACACCCAGGAAGGGTTTTGGATGGTTGTGCCGAAATAAGGTGGACAGATAAGTACACACACAGCTGAAAGTACTCAGAACGAAGACTAAGCAAGTGTAGCAAGGAAATAAGGTACAACAGAATGGATTGCCTCTAGGGATGTATGCAGATATAGGAAAAGAGTATTCCACGGACCTTAGGAAAACTCTAGCCTTCTGCACAGTTTGCTATAACAGAGGACCACGCTAATTGCTCATGGCTTGGAACAACAGCCATGGGTGTCTGTAACACAGAAACGAGACAAGGGAAAAGGGCAGAGGTTGCCTGACGGAAACCAACAAACAAGATCTGTACAAGGGGTCTACAAACAGAACAAGAGAAGACACTAACAGACAAATCCAGGAAAAAGGAAGTCGATAGCAAACTAGCAGAAGGAAATGAAGGGAAAGTCGTATAACAGGATTGGATTGGAATAAAGAATAGAGGGTTGAAAAACAAGATAGCAAGGGAGCAGCAGTCAGGAAACAGGGAGACTGCAATAACTGAAAGTAAATAATGTAGGTAAACTGTTGTGGATAGCAGAGGACGGTAGGGTACATGGTTGAGAGCTCAGAAGAGCAGGAAAGCAATGAGCAAGCCCAAAGGAGCAGGGCTGCAAGGAAGGGAGCCCAGAGGGAAAGGGCTTAGAGCAGCGGAGTAAAGCAGGCTGCACGGCAAGGAGCCCAGAAGGACCGGCAGCAAGGAGTGAGCCCAGGGGAGCAGGGCCGCTGACTGTAGAAGGCTGCAGAGTACTGTAGAGGGCTGCTAGACTGAGAACCCAGCGGACAAAGGCTGTAGGTAGCAAGCAGCGGAGCGTGATCGGCTGCAAGGTAGGAAGCCCCGAGTACAAGGGTTGTTGGCAGCAGAGAGAAGCAGGCTGCGCGGCAAGGAGCCAGAAGGACCGGCAGCAAGGAGTAAGCCCAGAGGAACAGGGCCGCTGACTGTAGAAGGCTGCAAAGGACTGTAGAGGACTGCTAGGCTGGAAACCCAGCAGACGAAGGCTGTAGGTTGAAGGCAGCGGAGCGTGATCGGCTGCAAGGCAGGAGCCTGGAAAACAATGGCGGAAGGTAGCAGCGGAGCGTGATCGGCTGCAAGGCAGATGTCCGGAAGGGCAAAGGCGGAGGCTGGAGAGCAGCAGAGCATGATCGGCTGCAAGGCAGGAGCCTGGAAGACAAATGCTGAAGGTAGCAGCGAGGCGTGATCGGCTGCAAGGCAGGAGCCTGGAAGACAAGGACAGAAGGTAGCAGCGGAGCATGATCGGCTGCAAGGCAGAAGCCCGGAAGGGCAAAGGCGGAGACTGGGAAGCAGCAGAGCGTGATCTGCTGCAAAGCAGAGAGCCCAGCAGGGCACTGGATCCAAAGCCGGAGTAGGGAGGAACCGCATACAGAGATCCGTAGCTCGAAGCAAAAAGGTGCAGGAAGGACTCTAAATGCAAGAGACTGATCCCCTGCAGGCAGCAGCTTTTATACCGCCCTGCCCAGCACAGAGACAGGCTAATTGGTTGCACCTGGATCAGCACACCTGTATAAAATCTGCCTCCTCCCTCTCTGTTCCTGAGCTGGTGGAAGCAGAGCTGATCCCTAGGGCTTCTGGGAATTGTAGTTCCGATGATGACAAATAGGAATGGCCAGGAATAGATAGTTATAGCCAAGTGCATTGTGGTAAGTGTAGTTTGTTGGGAAAAATAGAAAAGCACCAAAGTCTCGCAAATGGGAAACAAAGTCCAAAAAGTGAACAACGGTTGATCCAAGAGTTCTCTGCAGATAAATGAATAACAATTAGTCCATATTGATTGCCAATAAATGCACCCATGGCGCAGGCATGACATCATCTCTGAATCATCACAATACCCATTAATTTTTTTAATTTGTTTTTAATTTGTTTTGGTTACACAGTAACCTTTACAAAAAAATACATATTGACTACAAGAGAAAATACATGTGCATATACTTACACATCAAATTCAAGCATACAGCAGAAGACAGAAAAGAATACAAATCCTGAATATCTAAAAAAAAACGTAAAACCATACATAAAATTTGAGTTCATAATTCAAGGCTTTTGATCCAGACAGCGAAACAGTTCATTCATAACCCAATGAGGTTCTACCAGATGTCACCATCACAATCCACAATTCGTCTTTAGAAACTGAAGAACTGCTAGCTGTGGCCTGACTCGATTCCCATGTAACATGTCCAGCCATAGAGCTTTAAGAACAACACATTCAGTATTTGGTACAAATTCTGAAAAAAATGTAATACGATCTGGCCTTGAACCAGCACATTCAGTCAAAATATGTTCCAATGTTTCAACCTGGGCCTCATTTTTACAAAATCTGCATTGAAGGATTGTAAAGGGATCGCCTGACCTAATATTCAATATCATTCCTGTCTCCAAAACATTAAACCGGAATCTCAAAAAGTCTTGTCTCCACACTTTACCAGGAAATTTAAGTAGATAAGGTTCAGTGGTGCCCAATTTTTTATTTTTGGATACCAATTGGCAGTAGAGTTTCTTATGCAGAACTTCAGTGACCGTGGTGTTCCAATCGCCATGCTGCATAAACCTTCATTGGATTCGAAATCAATAGATCCCGGGACACCCCTACTTTTCCAAGTGATTCCGATAACTCCTTTTCCAGATCCAGCAGGACATTGGATATGGCGTTACCTTTGACAAGCCCCCTGCCCATAATTCCATACAAATTGGTATCATTACCCACCATCAATTTCCTATATATAGCGCCTCGTCGCCACTCGATTGTACATGATATAGAAAAAATAACCCCAATTCATATCGAATAGCAGTGGCTGGTACACATTTTGGAAGACACCAAACAATGGATCTTAAAAATCGGGCATCATATTTAACAATTTCGTTCCTGTGCCAGACCAGAGCAAATTCAAGCCCAAAGCTAAACTGTGCCACAGTAGTTTTATGTCTATACATATGAAGGCACGGTAGTAGGGAACATTTCCCATACTTATTATCTATTTTACGCAACTGAGAAATCAAAGGACTGATTTTTTTTTCCAAATAGTCATGGAAATTAGCCCTTTTTGTATCCTCAAAGATGGGATAGCCCAGATATCTAAAGGCGTGACACACTGTTAGTTTCACATGATCAAGAAACCATGAAAGCCTAATAGGGCTTTTCCGATAACTTAAATGTAATATGGCAGTTTTGGTAATTACTAGTGAGTTGGCCTGAGTATAGTTCTTAAAAGAGGACAATAAACGTTGCAAGCCAATGGGATTGTGATCATACAAAATAACATTGTCTGCATAAGCTGACCAGACGACCTTAACTCCCTCTACTTTTGGTGCTGCGAAGGAAGTTCCTTCCAAATGGGAGCCCACGTCTGAAAGATACAAATTAAATACAGTGGGAGCAAAGATGCAGCCCTGTCTAAGGCCATTACCGGCCTTAATTTCCTCTGACAAGGATCCACTGATGCTCAATCGCACCTTTATTTTTTTTTCTACATGAAGATGGTAAAGTATAGATAGCAACGGCGCAGGCATACCCATTGCATACAATTTGCCCCATAGTATGGTTCTATTCACTAAATCAAACGAGGACGTCAAATCGATCGACGCCAAATAAATGGGAGTGCTTCCCAAAATCCGAGCCTGTTGCTGCATGATATTTATCAGAAGCCCACCTGGATCCATGCCCACATGCTTTCTGGATCCAAATTGAAAGGGGGAAAGGATCCTGTGAGCCCCAATCCAGTCCTGTATATACTCCAAAATAAGAGAAGCAAAGATTTTTGAATCGGCATCCAGCAGAGCAATTGGACTATAGCTGGAAGGGTAGGCCCTGTCACCAGTTTTATAAATAGGCACTACATAAGACATGTGCCAGCTCTTCGGGAATACCCTAGTAATTAAAATATCTTTAAATAAGAAAACCAGAATTCTTGCCCACAAATTTGGATTTCCCTTAAAAACTGCATTAGCAAATTAGGACCCGGTGCCTGAGATGCCGAGCAGCGAGCAATCATTCTCTGAATATCAGTCAATACAAAGGGGATGGTCCATTGACATGACCAGATATCCTGCGGCACCTTCCAGTTAATATCTGGGGAGCTATAAAGAGTGCCAAAATGCCCTTCCCAAACCTCGGAGGAGATACAGACTCTTTGTGCTCTGACTTGAACGTCCTCTCTCTTATTTATTAGAGTCCAGAAATTCCGAGTATTTACATGAGAGAGAGCCTGCAGCATATTGTCAGCATCCTTTTGATAGAGTGAGGCTCTAAGAATTCTGGCTCTGATTTTCCGTTTGTTTTTTGCCCTCTTTAAGCTACCACTGAGTAAATGAATACCAGGCATTTTTTATAGTGAACGGATCTCACGGTTCCTCTCTTTCTTATGTTTGTGCATAGATGGATTAAATACATGCTTGTGGGTGTGCCGAGCTGCCATGGATCTCTTAATCCCCGAGGGTCCCAATATGACACCTTTTACATACCTCTCAAAGTCATCATGTGTATAGATTATCAGTTTTTTATCAAAACCATTCATTTCAAAATCTTGCAAAAAAGCCTTATTGACTTTCGAGATATTATTGGTGTGCTAGTTGATTCTATTATAAGCTTTGTTAAGCTCCAGCAATTGCACGAAAGTCCCCTTATGGGGAGCTTGAGGAGCTTGTATGGAAACTTTAAGCAATCTATTATCACTATCATCTGTGGGTATTATACAGAAGTCTGAAATTATATTAAATAAGGTCATGTTTGCAAAAACATAATCAATGGTGGAGCACTCAGTCCGATTTGTCCATGTATTGCAATCCGTATCAGCCCCCAAGAGCTCATTTACGCAATGAAGACCCCAATCAGAGAAAAAATTATACCACAAGGCTCCCTGCACTTTTTTTCGAGATGAGCTGTACTCTACAGGATTGGTGCTTTGTCCCTCATATGCACCAAATTTCCCTGGACCTACTTCAGCATTGAAGTCCCTGTAGTAATAATATTAAGAGTTTTACATAGCACTTGATATTCCCGTATAATACCGTCAATCATCTCTATAAATTCATTCAACTCAAGATCGGGGCACCAATGCACATTGATAATCAGTAGATAACCCAGGGGATCAGGATGGAAAGAATTTAAGAGCATAGCAATACACCCCCTGTGAATCGTGAAAAGCTTAATACATTTAAATGATAAGGTATGTATTACTGCAATAAGCAGGCCTCCTGAAGGTCTGCCTTTACATTTTTTTACAGCAAGCACTTGATGCACAAAAAATCCATCCAACGCCAACGGGAAAAGAGCCCAGGTTTCCTGCAAGCAGAAAATGCTTGCATCATGTAAGAACGCAGCGCTAGATGAGGTCTGCTGAAGTGCACGATTACCACTAGAGTTCCATGATATAAGAATATGTGAGGAGACGATCTATGACTTTTCTTTTAATGCTTGAATTTTTGCAAGAGACTGTCTGAGTGTCTGAGTGAGCCACATCAGGTATGTCTCTGATGTTGAAATCTGTGGGTTGTCCCACTCATTCTCATTTTGCTGTGGAGCCAAGTTGGAATCTTTTTATCTCCTCCCCTGTACCTCTACCCCTAGCCTATAAAAGCTATCGTTGAAGAGTTCAAGATCAAAGCCAAAGCGATGCAAAGCATCAATTTCCGAAAAAACATGTTCCATAATAGTTTGCGAATAAAAGACCTACCTAACATAATTAAACCTAAAAGGATGAATGTAATCAACCAATTTGATATCTCCAAAGGAGATCAGTGATAATCTTGGCACCTCACTGAATAGGGACGAAATTCTCTCACGATTTAGAGACTCCGGACCACCTTGAGGGAGCATAAAATTTAGCATAACACTAGGGAAGTCCAGAAAATGAGGGGGCCTCCATTCCACTCTGTTGTAGGATTCACTTAATTGTGACCGTTCTCCATAAGTGTGGAGTATATTATTGCCACCATCAATCGCTCGCTCTTTGCAGGGACCCTCTTCCCACTCCTTGTATTGGGAGTAATTCTTGCCCCTTTCAGGTGACCATCTCCCATTTTGTTGATCAACTCTGGTGGATCGTAATTCTCCATAGGATTTATAAAATAATGAGCTAGGTTGATTTAGCATTGACTCAGGTCGTTTGGGTTTGGCGCATGGTTTCCAAGTTATTGGCAGACCAGGCTTCACTCAATCCCCCATGCCTTAATGGGATACATGATTTAGAAACCAGAGCAGTCAATTTAGTTTCCAGCTCTGTCATGGGTATAGAATCAGTAAGAGGTCTTTCTGTCACATCAGTATTACCTGACGGCATAATCTTTTACTGAACCCAGTTTATGTGTGCCGTAAATTGTGAACCGTGCTTTCTTGAATCTTCTAATAGATTCGTCAAGGCCTGTTGGACTAGTATTTGAATATCCTCACTCGGGACGAGAGTTGAGTTGGAAGGTTTTGTGGGCTCCCCCCCCATCCGTCCTATGGGTATATTGTTGGTTTGTTCCCCCATAGGTGTTGCAGGGGCAATTTGAATGTATATGCGTAGAGGGGATCATTTGTATTTTTGGCGAGGCCTGCCTTTGCTCTTCTAATGAAGTAATAGTTGGCAGTGCCTTAGGTTTAGGTGTAAAACATTGCTTAATGCCAGGGCTATCAGTTGAGCCCTCAGTTTTTAAGTTTTCTAGAATCAAGGTCACCCCCTTTTTTTTTGAGAGAGGATTTTTTTGTGACTTTTGTATATCTGTAAAAGGCTTTATGCCCCGTTGTGGCATTATCACCCATTAATTGTTTATGTGCACCTTGCATTGTTGTGGCTTTGTCCATTTACTCCATAACTTTTGATATATTTTGTGTATATAAAGAAGTCCTCATCATCGCTGGACTTGTGTGTGTTGGCTATTGTCTCCTCAACAACAGACGGTTCCACCATTCTAACACTGGATCTCTGGGCATCCTGCATTTTTGTATCTGCTTACTTTGGAGAAGTGGTTCTGCTTTTTACAGATTTGGCAGCCGCATCTTGTAGTCAGGCATATCGTGTGGGCTGCCACCATAGTGAAAACAAATGCCATGGGAACCTGGTGTGTCGGTTCTTTGTCCCGAGGATGGCTGCGTGAGCAGTCAGGAAGGTATGTCTTAGCTGAGCATGAGGATTTCCCTTGCTGGATGGCTTGCCTGCGATCTACGACATGTGCATGATTTGTCGTCAGCCTGTCGAACAACCTGTCTATGGCCATGGCAGTTGACCAGGCTGTGGTATCACTCCATTTCGAGAAGCTTTTGTAGCAAGATGCGCAGCTCTGTGTGGTGAAGCTTCGTCGATGCATAGCCTTCGATTGGTTGTACTCGGATCCGATTTTTGCATCAACTAGTTCACAGGACTTGGCAAGAAAGTGTACTCTGGTGTGAAATGCATCAAGTGTCTCGCCCGTTCTCTGGGTCATTTGGCGCAGGCCAAATCTTTCATAATTACGTTTAATTTGAGGCTGAAAAGTTCAGAAATGGTGGTCATCGCAGCCATGTAGTCATCATCATCTTCTGCATTCGGACATGATGTGAATAGGCCATGGACACCATTGCTAATGATGTGAAGTAATTTTGACGTCTGTAAGACCATATATGGAATATAGGCACAATAACCATATACTAATGACACGCCAGTCGCGAGGTTCGTTTCCCAAACAAGGCTGGTTTATTTTCAGAGTATTTCAGTCGGCCGCCCGGGTCTCAACACATCATGATGTGTGCTCTCAAACACTGTGAGAGGAGAGACAGCGAGCCTTCGGTAAAGCAGTAACATATATACATAACACATCATCGTTGTACAGCATTATTCGGTCCGCCCATATACATGACATACAAGCTAGGGTTCAGTAATTGACAGTTATGCATGTAACTTAATTCAGTCTAAACCTTCAGTATTTCTAGCCGAGGCTGTAGAGACAGCTTACTGTTTTGGGGAACACGGGGCACAGGCACGGGGAAGGATATCATGTTCTAGCAGGGAGACATTCAAACAATGTTATCTATTTGCTGCAGTCATGGGCTAAGGGTCAGACAGTTCTGAAGCTAGTTTAGCCTTATCCTTTTTTGCACATATGCATTATTTATTGCTGTTTAATTCATCTTGAAGTTTTATATTTACTTCAAATGATTGCCAGCCTTGATTTGCCTTTATTATTCTGACACGCTGCTGCAAAGTGTATATATTGTTTTTCTGTTTTTTTTTTATTTTGTTGCACTGTACATGTTTTGTTTTCTCACAGTGTTTCAGTCTTTTTTGTTAAGCCTTTACCTCTGCTGGTTTGTTGGGAAATGAGTCCACTATTTTATGCTTAACATTTTGCATTAAAGATTGTCTCCTAACCTTGAACGACTTTCCCGATATTTCTTTCAGGAAATAGACATTATTGATCTGCTCACAAAATTTGGGTCGTTCGTGGTGATGTCACTCCTGTCTAAGCATGCAGGCCTTCATCAGGACTAAAAAAGTGGAAACACTAACAATGGCATGCATGGCTTCAGCAGCAAAATAGAACTCTACTTTGCTAATCCTATTGGTTCATAGTCATACAGTCAAATCTTCTTCTGTCCTGAAGAAGGCAGGGCCGTCTATACATCACACAAGCCCATGCAGCCAAAACCCTTACATACCATCTTTCATGGAATAGCACCGTTAGTTGCATACAATTCTTATTTAACTGCTCTCTACAATAGCGTTTGCAATACAGGCTGGCTCCTGGGTTGCTGATTAATCACTGCTTGTGTACAACTTCAAGGTTTCGCAGACTGAGAAAACAATGTATTTCTGCAGGGTTTCACATTCCTGCCTACACTAGCATTAAGAGTTCAAGCTGTGGCCTCGCACCGTGTGTAGACCTGAAGCACAGAATATATTTGCAAAAGGCGTTCAAGAAAGAAAATGTCAGGCAATTACAAAATGGACTCCCAATGGTCACGTTCAGGTTATCATGGTTTGCAATGTTTGTCACATGATGCGATTTGCTTATGGCCAACATACAAAACATACCATTCGGGTTGCGCAATTGCATTACAGTTTCACACGTCTTCACACCCGGATCATTATCACTCAGAGCCCTTAAGTAATTATTCAGGTATCGCAACCATCTGGTCCACTTGGGCCTTAGTGATGCTGCATGATTGGCCAAGTCAAATGGCGGCAGAGTTGGGATTCTACTGTTATTAGGTTGTGTCAATAAGGCTATTCCTGCAGTTGCAGAGGCATTACCTCCAAGGACCTCCACTTATAGACAGCGTGGGAAGAGAGGGTAAATTATGCACCAGTACTGTAATAATTGACTCACTTTTGTAAACGTGTCGAAATCACTGTGCCACTGTACAATGGTGAGTGGAGAATCTCTAATCACCATTGTGAGCTTGTCAGGCATTTATAGCCGAAACAAGCTTACTGCAGGAGATAGGCCACAGCGCATCCTGCACAGTATGCTGAATAGCACGAGGTTGCATGCTGCAGTTACCTGTGAGGGGTCAGACTCAGACCTTTTATTTAACACAAAATGGGTTGGAATAACGCCTCTCTAACCCTGACCTAAAGAATAAAGGTTCTCTGCTGAGGAAACTAGAACTAAGAATCGAGCTATGTCAAGTAGTTAGTAACTTAGAAAAAACCTCAGTGTGTCCAAAATAGTCTAAACTGACCCTCACACTAGAAACAAACAAATAAGGGTGCAATGAAATGTCTCTGACTTATGTTCAAAGTAAAGTGTTAATAATCAAAATATAAGAATAAATACAAAAGTGTTTCATGAGAAGAATCCTTGGATTCAGGGGATGGTTCCCTTTCCCTGGATTGTCAGGTAGGATGGAAAAGTGTCTCATTTAAACAATATTTTCCCTGTATCATAAAAATGGCTCTTTATCCAACAGTTCCTTGAGGCTTTTACATTGAAATAAAAAAGTTCTTATTCAACCAATAAGTTCCATACTTAAGCAATACGCCCCGAGCAGGGGGGTGGGGGGTATAACCACTTCAGGTAATGCCCGGGTCCCATAGTTACAGGCCTGAGCAAAGCAAGGGGCTTATTGCTATTAGTACCCCAGCCCGTAAGACTGGGTACTAAAAGATTTTCTATTCTGTTCCAAAACGCTTTCGGAACAGAAAACAAAATAATTTTTTTTAAAGCCTCCAGAGAAGGGAAAACAAAGTCCTTTCTCCCTTTGCATGGTGGCCATTGAAAAAATAGGAAGAAAAGTAAACACAAAAAATGACCACCTTGGAAAGGAAGAAGGGACTACATCTAGTCCCTTCTTCCTTTCCATGACAGCCTGTCGCGGATCGGGAGCGGACACACTGGGGACAGAAGTGTTCGAAATGGAGAGATAGGAAGGTAAGTGGGGGTGGGAGGGCATCAAGGGAAATCTGGGGGATGGAAAGACTTACCTCATTCCCTGTCGAGGGGAGATGATAGCCGCCAGCCCTGAGGAGGCTGAGGGCGGCGGGCACCGTCTGGTAACGCCCGCGTTCTGAGTCCCCCCATCGGCTGGGAGGCCATCACACCCCCCTCGCCGGGTACTAATATCCAATAATGTCTTTGTAACAAAAGTGGTTATTTTGTACAACAGTTTCTTTATATTGGATTCACATGGTTCTTGTTCTGTAAAGTTGAAGGATTACAGTTGGAATGCTCCTTTACCAAAGACCCTCGTATGGGTTTTTTAAACTTCCTGGTAAAGTCTTGATACCAGCTTGGTGCCTTTACCTGTTAGAACTTCTTTCATATTCTTTTCATATTCCCTGGTATACTTCCCTGACAGGTATTATGTATTGCTGTTAGACTTTCTTTTACAACTCTGGTGGATTACCTTGTATACTTCCTTGCCAGGAAACTTATCTGGGTTCTTTAGATCCCCTGGTATACTTCCCTGCCAGGTATCTTCCCACAATGTTAAAAAATGCCCAGTAGACCTAGCTGCCAAGACCTCGTCCAGAAACTCCTTCTCTGATGGACTCCTGATCTACTCCTTTGTCAGGAATCCCTTTCATGGGGCTCTTAAGATTCCCTGGTATACTTGCCTGCCAGGTAGCTTCCCCGAATGTTCAAGTCTTTGCACAACTTTGATGACTTGCCTGGTATAGTCTCCTGCCAGGAATCCCTCTGGGGTTTTACAGATCCCCTGGTATACTTTCTTGCCAGGTATTCCCCCCTCAAATCTCAGCTGTTCTGTTTACCAGGACTTCTTATTAATTGTCACTGTCCCTTTCAATATATCACATTAGTAGCTTCTTTGTTCTGTTCAATATATTTACTTAGGATAATACTTGTTTCCATTCTCCCCCACATTTACATCTCATGCAGAGGTATTTGTTCAACTTTTGTTGTTCCCCTTTTTCTTGTCGGTATTCAAAATGCTTTCCTCTCAAGCGTCAATTTAACATTAGGTTTTGTTTATATTTAAATTGCCTTTTAGCATTGTCCGTAATAGAAATATCATGCACTTTATTCAATGGATGTCGGTATTCCCCCGGGGTCCCCAATGGCTCTGGGCAGACTCACCGGTTGTTTGTGGCAACTACGTCCTATGGCGTGCCTCTGCAGTGAAGCATTCTCTCTGGTCTGGCTTCTGACACAATGCAGATGTCTCCCAAGCATTTCCTGCGGCTACGCATTCACTCGTCAGCTTGTCTCTGTGGTCTGGACAGGAGAATGTGGTCTCCCGGCACGACCGTACCTCCAGGAGCCTCTCTGCATCTCTCAGAGCTTCCACGGTCCTTCGGGTATATCTGCTGCATGGCTCCTTCCGTCACGCCATGCCGGTGAGTGTGACTCGCGTTTGCGAGCTGCCACACAGATGTGTCCATCTTCTCCCTGTTGGCTTTCTCCTTCACAGTTCTCTCCCGCACTGCCTCTCTTGATATTGCGGATGCCATTTTTAAAGGTCCTGCGCACTTTGGTTTTCACAGAACAACTAGTCTGCACGTCAGTCTTTAGGCTTGACTTGGTTTGAATTAACTCTTCTCTCCTCTTCTTAGTTGCAGTACTTGAGGCTTTATGGGACTTGAAGTCCATAGATATATTTGGATTTCTAAACTGCTGTTGTTCAAGAAATTTACGTAAGGAATTGTCAGAGACAAAAGATGTTTTATGTGTGTTGTGTTCATGGAGTTTTGTCTCGAGTGACAGAAGGAAAGGGAATTCTGTTTTTCCCAATAAGGGGCATTTGTGGGGTGACAACAAGTCACTAAAGACTTAAATATTAAAAGGTCTTTGTCAGGGAAAAGGGGGGAATACTGTGTCTCATCCAATGGAGTCATCCCCTCTCCCCGGTAGATGTACCCTCCCATGTTATCCTCCCTCATATGTCCAGGGTCAGGATCAGGTAGTGGCTGCCATCCCCTGGCAACATGAGAGGAGGTTTCCTCTGGGGAATTCAGTGATGAGTCCATCGGATTGATCACATACTGTGAAGGCATCATGAAGCACAACACAGACAACAGATTCAAAAGTTAAACTCAAAAACTTAGAAATAGGTTGGAGTAAGGCTTAACTTGCCTAATGCTAAGGTGTGATTTCTCTACTTAAAGAAAGGATAGTCTGTATCAGGATGTCCAACTTAAGTCCCTGTGTCCAAGACCTATGTTTGCCCTCACAACTAAATGTATACCCCTCCAACAAATGTTTGTCTTCTCCTCCTCCCTTTTACTTGTCCCTCTCCCCCCAGCACTATCTGAAATGTCGTCAGGCCTAGTAGGATAGCCATTTGTTTTGTTCCTCTCCCTCCTTTCTCCCCCCCCCCACCTCTTGTTAATATCCGGCTCCACCAGAAATGTTGCCAGGCCTAGTACGGTAATTGCCTGTCCGTTTCCCATTTCCTTCCTATCTGTGTTTTAGCTCTTGCACTATCTGAAATGTAGTCAGGCCAAGTGTAATAGTTAATTTCACATTCTTGTTGTTCATGGCCTGTAGAAATGTAATTGTATTTTCCCTTGTTCACTCCCTTGCCGTGAAGCGCTTTGAAACACATTGGCCCTCATTACGACCCTGGCGGAAAGTAACTGACCTGACCGCCATAGCGTAAATAGCGTTTCCGCCATTGCACGATGGAGTAAAGTGCGGCTAATTCTAACCCATCGGGCACGAGCATTACGCCATGGCGGAAGTGCAAAGTCCGCGATGGCGGAAATGTCCCCAAAACGCCCCTCACCGCCGTCGTACGGCGCCCTAGGTGCAATTCCGCCACCCATCATAGCGGTCCCCGTAATGAGCGGTAATCGCTAAATACGGTGACCGTAAATATACGGAAACGGAAGCCAAAACATGGGGCCGGAACGGGAAACAGCACGCCGTACACCTATAAAATGAGAATCCCAACACAACCATTAAAAATCCGACCCTGAGACACATCCCAACCCGTTAGCCACCCTAGTGAAAACAATCAAAATGGGAAAAGTTGCTAAAAAAGCGTGCGACCGCAAGCGGCAGGTCCACTTCTCCCATGAGGAACTCACCGTGCTCACAGAGACCCTCCAGGAGAATGCTGCCTTCGTCTTCTCGACGCAAATGACCAGGACGGCACTTGCGAACAAGAAGGCCATATGGGCCCTGGTGGCACAGCGGGTAAGTGCGGTGGGGACCGCACCCCGCAACCCACAGCAATGCAGAAAGCGATGGGACGACTTGCGTATACGCGTACGGAGCATACTATCAGCCAACCGTAACATTGCCACAGCTACTGGGGGAGGATCGGAATCACCCATCAAGTTGACCCCCTGGGAAGAAATCTGTGCCTCCACCATTGGAACGGAGAGTATAGAGGGAGTCGGAGGGATGGAGAAAGGAGTGCAGACATCCGAAGAATCAGGTAGGTGGGCCAAATAAAACAATGCTAAATCCACAATGTCCAATCATGTGAAGTACCATGTGTCCACATAGTGCAACAAAAACACATGTCCAGGAGAACGTCCACATACATTGGCCTGATAGCGCACTTTAAAAGTCACATTAAATAAATAAAAAATTTTAAATCCTAAAATCACACTCTACACGTGCAGCATGCACACCCTAACTGCAGGCTGCAAAACAACTGCATCCTCAATCCACACAAAAATGAAACCACCTCCAAGGCCCTGACCCAAATCACCCTCAGGTACCACCCCAATGCATGTGATACATTGCCATTCCAATTTCCAGAGACCCATAAATAACGCTCGCCCTCCTTTACTCCACCACAGGGTCCGATTCAAACGACGAGCTTCAGGACACCCCTACCAGCACACCTGCAAAGAGGGCCAAGACCAACGGCCAAAGACCCTCCACCTCAGCTGCACGGATCAAGACATGGCAGCAGCACAAATCAAGTGGCAGCACACAGGCGGGGACTTCAACAGGCACCCCAGCAGCCAGCATGCCCACAACAGCAGCACCACAGGTCCCCCCAATGGATGCCACAGAAGGCACTGCTTCTGGTGGCAGCAGCACCATAGGTGACACTGCATTAATGGCAGCATGCTCCGACACAGAAAACGGTGCTGTCGATGTAGGACCCATCCATGACCTGTCTCAATCCCCTTGTTTGTTTCATCCCGTACACCATGAGGATACCACGCAGGGGCACCCACAAGACGACGACTGGCCATCCCCCACAAGCCCTGTGGCAAGGCAACATGAGGTGATCAGCCCCTCTGTGACACCACCGCAAATGGGCATGGCCCAGCAGAGGCAACAGTCCCTCGACCAGGTGATCGTGCAACAGCAGCAACTGGCCACGCTCCTCAAGGAGCATGCTGATGAATGTGGGGGTTCTAAGGCAGCCATAGAAACATCTACTGAGACACTTAGGGCAGAAATGGAGCGAAGTACAGAGACACTAAGGGTACAAATGGAGAGAAGTACAGAGACACTAAGGGTACAAATGGAGAGAAGCACCGAGAGCCTGAGGGGGGAACTGCATGCGACGTCCAAAGACGTATGTGGTGAACTTGCCGCTGTGCGCCGTGTGCTCACTGAGCTCTCACAAACCCTTAGGGACATGCATGGACGTGAGCAGGCAGAGACATCATCCGTTGCAAGTTCCGTCCAGGGCAGCCCCCAACGTAGATCTGGGAGGAACCTGCGCTCCACAGGCAGGGGTGCCCCTGATACCCGGAGAGGGGGCTTGCAATAGCGTCTGCCCACTGACAATGAGCATCTTTGGGCACTGGTGTTTGGGGGGGAGGTAGGAGGGTGGAGGGGGGGTGTTGGGCTTTCTTGGGTGGCGGGTCGATGGGGTGTGTAATATAATTTCACATATGCTATAAACATTTCATAATCATCCAATGAGATGTGTGGACATTGATCTTTGTGTACGAGTCCTTTATAGGTGTACAGTCCACATTGTGCATGTTCCAGACACACACAGTGCCACAAGTCCCGTGTCCATGTATCAGCCACCAGGCGTGAGTGCTAGAAGCATGAATCTATGATATTCTGACGAATTTCACGGGCCTCCTGTGCCTCGCGGACTCCTTGAGGTGCTGCCACATCCCCACCCTCATCATGACCATCTTCAGGTGCTTGCAGTTCTGCGTCAGGGGGCATGGGCACATTTCTACGTACGCACATGTTGTGTAGCATGACACATGCCATGACCATCTTTGCAACCTTCTCATGGCGGTACAGGAGTGCCCCGCCAGACCTGCTGAGGCAGCGGAAACGAGCCTTCAGTAGGCCGAATGCCTGTTCTATGACTACACGGGTACGTGAGTGGGCATGGTTGTAGTCCTCCTCATGCTGGTTCTGTGGGTTCCGGAGTGGTGTAAGGAGCCATCTCTTCAGTGGATACCCGGCATCACCTGTATGTGGACAATAAAGGATGTTTGTGGAATGACATTGCTATGTACGCATCCCCCCCCCTTCCTGCCATGTCATTGCCGCATCACATACCCCACATTATCATGCATGAAATGAGACTCACCGAGTAGCCAGGATCTGTTCCCTGCGTGTCGCTCCATGTAGCGTGGTATTGTAGAGTTCCTCAAGACCATAGAATCATGGGTTGATCCAGGAAATCGGGCACAACAATGTGTAAAGATCCTGTTGGAGTCACACACCATTTGTATATTAAGAGAATGATATTGTTTCCGGTTGCGGTACTGGACCTCCATGGCATGTGGGACAACCAATTCCACATGGGTGCAGTCGATGGCACCAATGCAACCCGGTATGCCGGCAAGTGCATGGAATCCCACTTTTGTGTTTGTAATCTCCTGCTCCGAGCGTGGTAAAGAGATGTAGTCGTCTGCGTGCTTCAGGAGGGCATCGAGCACTTGCAACAGTGTCCGTGACAACAGTGGCTGTGAAATGCCATGCAACTGTCCGACTGTGTGCTGGTATGTGCCTGTGGCCAGGAAGTGGAGTACAGACACCACCTTCAGTATGGGTGGGATGGCGGTTGGGCTATCTATCATGCTGACAAGGTCAGCGTGTGTCATGTTCACAATGGCGGTTATGGTGTCCCGGTCCAAACGGTAGAGGGTGTGGATCTGCTCAGCAGTGAGGTTGAATGGATGAGCTCGGAGGCGTGGGATTGCGGGCTGCCTGCGTGGTGGTAGTGGCTGTGCTGGTGGGCCTTGCTGGCCCTGCCTTGCCCTCCTCCTCCTCCTGCGTCTCCTCTGTGCGGCCGGTTGTTGTAGTTGTTGGTGTTCGTCTTCTTCTTGAAGTTGGAGTACTTGCAGTGCTATCAGGTCCCCCAGGGCCAACATCGCTAGTCCTGCCGGTAGCATTTTGGAGTGGGTGTGGTTGTGGGAGGGGGTTGGGTGTGCTATTTATGTGTTTTCAGGCTGTATAGCCTCCACCTGTGGTGATTCATTCCACCTGTGCCAGCTGCAATCCCCTTTGGGCGAGCACGTCCCGCACGCAACGCTGCAATTTGACGCATGGCATCTTGCTATTACAATCATGCATTTAATCCCGATGGCAGTGAAATATTGGTTTATATGTTCATTCTGCTATGGTCCCATTGTTTCACATACTATCTTTGCAGTCGCGAACAAACTTGTGAAGGGTCAGTGGAATGTAGTACTCGATTAACGGTGGACCCTCATGCAGCACTGTACCGAGGTTCACCGACGGGCGGGGCGTCCCATTTGTGAGTGAAGCCAGTTGCCATTTTCACACACTGCCGCACTACATGGATGAATTTGTGATTTCTAGCGGTCACAGATGCCTTTTCGATGTGATGTTGCAAATGAGGAATTCGAAGGACAGCGCTTTCGGTTTTCAGCTAGCGGCGAGGAGACGCCCACAGGTCTGACTGCAAATATAACGTTCTATTGTTTAATGTCCTTGGGACAGGGGCCATGGCGAGAATGCAATGATTGATATGAATAGTATGGGATGCGCAATAGCGTAGTAGACGATAAGGCAGGACGTTCCCGAATACATGTTACTTCACAACACTAGAATTCCGGGCTGGAGCACAGTGGATTTTGCAGACTGCATTACGCACAGACTCAATGGAAATTTCAAATGTTATGTGAGTAAATAATCAGGCGTTTTTATACCGGGATGAGGGAATGATGTATGGATGCATGGACAGATGATTTAATTGAGAGTTTGCCATGTACATGGCTTTTTGGAATCTATCCCCTTCCCCTGCGCTATGTGATGCAGAGCTGCCATAGTGGGACCATCGTCTATCTGCCCTTGTTGAACCCTCCCTGTCTCGACGCGCCTTCAAACACTTGTGTCTATGCATGTTACTAATCCCATCTAATGGATTCTGTTTTAACAGACGCATGCACACAAACACTCGTTTGTAATAGTGTTTTCACCTCGATTTATATAGTTATGATTCGCAAGTGATTTTTGGGTGGAAAAAATCCTTTTGAGTGGGCTAGCATGCATATGGCTGTAGATTTAGTGTGATCATTGAAGTGAGTAATACAAATGAAGTTCTGATGCCCATACTATTCTTTTTCATTTCATTTGGGTGACAGGTATCTCCTCCCCTTTTGCCGCTGCCATCTGTATGCCACTCCTGCAGATGGCTTTTACTCCCGACACCTGATGCTTCGAGTTAATCAGTGGAGCACCATTACGATCTTATGGGACGATCGCCAATGGGCCACATGCCCTTACGCAGTACTAGTGGCTAGGAGCAACATATCAACCTTTCAGCTGGACTAGTGCCTACCTAATGGGACGGCCCTGCGGTTCTAGGCGCTTCCATGTTGCCTTTTTGAACGTGAATGTAGCCCCTGTGTACCATGAAGGAACAGGGCGTCACACAAGAAGAAGCTGGTCATTTATTGCGGATGCAGCCCACAGTAATCAAAAATATTTTGGAGTTTATGACCTAATAGCTGTATGGGCTTGGAGAATTTGATGTGCATTAAATTTTTATTCTGATATTTACCGTGTAGCGTTATTCTTTGCAAGTAATGTAGCATATTCCTATTTGTGGAGCAATGTATTGTGAGAAGATCTGCATTGGGTTCCGGCTTCTGAGTATAGTTGCGTGGTACTGTACTGGCCGCGTTTGCCTACGAAGCCCAGTAAGGTCAGGGATAGGGGCTGCCATTATGACTGTTTTAATGATGTCATGCTCAGGGGCGGGGGATTAGCTTTTGTGTAACAGATGCCGGTCATCCAGGTGGATTGGTGGAATGATGTGATTATCAGAAAATGGCTGGTCACAGGTGCCTGTGTTTGCGTGCGTTTCTTGGAGGGAGACTGAGGTCATGTCCGTTGGAATAGCTTCTGTATTCGTGCCATCTGTGCCCTGCAGCTCCCATTGGCCCCTCTTGAGATGAGCCTGGCTGCTCAGTCACTCTGCCAACTTGTGTGGTACATGCTTATGCTGATGGTTGGTTTGTTTACTGGCACGAGTACAGGGCTGGTGCAGTCTCCCTCAGGATACTGCTTTGAATGTTGCCTTACACTGGTGTCAAGCGATGGGGGCCTGTTGTTGTTTTGTCTCATATTTCAGTTCATATTGCTGTACTTGAACCTTCACATGCCTGTGCTGCATCAGTACGGCAATGGTGACATGCCAAATATGGATGGCCACTCACAAGGCACTTGGAGCCGCTACATTCATTTGTTCGTTGGCATGCATGGGTGACTTGTACATTTCACTGGTTGCATTGTGTAACTTCATTGCACCTACGAGGAGTTGTGCAATGTGGGCAGGGAGTGGTGTACAGGAACTCAGTAGGGCCATTTACGGTTGGTTCACGATGCCGTAATTCTCACCATGGCGGAATGGTACTTTCCGCCATGCTAGATGGCGTTAAGTAAATGTCCGCTAAGGTCAGAATTCGCGTACCGTTGCGCCATGGTGGTAATTACGGTTTTGCATGGCGCGCGTGCGCGTACTTGGTGCAGTTAGCGTTGGCGTTCACTACGGTGTCGCTAATGGCATCGTACTTTACGGTGACGGGTCATAATCGCACCGAGCGGTATTCGATGGCGGTGTTACATTTCCGCCATTGTTTTTCGATTTCCGCCAGGGTCGTAATGAGGGCCATTGTGTATAGCCGCTATATAAATAAACTATCATATGATATCATACAATGTGTAGGGATGTTGGTCTCAAAAGAATATTGTTCAAAAGAAAGTTCAGAGCTTCTTCCAGCTTTTGGCTTAGGATAAGCTTCCCCTTCCCCAAGTTCAAAATTGTTCTCAAAACAGTGGGATTCCCTTCCCCAACTGTTTATGTCTTCTTGCTTCCAAAATAACACAGTTCCTTGGGATACCTCCAAAGTCAGGGTTTCCTTTCCCCAAAAGTTCAAACTTTCAGCTTTCAAAATCAACACGATTCCTTGGGACACCCCCGAAGTCGGGGATTCCGTCCCCACGAATTCCGAATGTTCAACTTCCAAATTGCACACAATCCCCTGGGACTTCTTTGGTCAGACGCTCAACATTTGCAAGTTCGCAAAGATGATGCATTTCTTGCTTGTTTTTCCTCTTCTGTTTCTATGGGAAAGAAATGTAGCAACACATAAACTTGACTCCCTGATATGTTTTCATTGACTTTTCAAGATTAACACAGTCTTGTTTCTCAATTTTAGTTTCTTAAACCAAAATGTAGCCACACGTAATCTTGACTGTAAATGTACTTTCATTGGCTTTTTCCAAATGGGGCACTCGGTATAGGCGCAGTTGTTGGACCACACGGTCCATCCATCACAGGTCACACAACCGATACCCTTTCTCACTGTTTCCATCAAAACGTAGCAACTGCTTCCATCTGACAGTGTTGCCTATTTGATTCCTCAGTGTCCCATGTCTGCTTCAACCACCATGCACTTTATTATTCTTGGTTGTATCTCTCTTGCACTTGTCAACACAACTCTCTTTCAATTTACCATGCCTGGGCCCCTCTGGACGTTGGCCCATTTTACATTTCCATCTTTGTATCTCCTTAGTACTCTCTTGGCTTTTGTTCTTGCGCGACTGTGCCTCCTGAGAATTCAACTGACTTTGGACGGTATACACAACTGTTTCCAACACCTTTTTACTCTGGGCGGTATTCATAATTGTTTTCAATACTTTTTCACTCTGTTCAATATTCACAAATGCTTTGCATTCACTTTTACTCTGTTCAGTATTCACTGGTGCCTTTAACTGCTTGCCCTTCATTCAACAGTTTAATAATATTTGGTTAGGCATTCACAAGCACGTGCAGTCACGCTGCCTTGCCCTTGGCAGAAGCAAAGAACTTTACAGAACTTTACCAGGGTGCCCCAGTCAGACTGTATAATGGCTCTAAACGCACACTGGCCACGTCCGGCAGCGTTCTTCTTTCCAGCGTCCTTGGCAACGGGCTTCTCCAGGCATCAGATTCTTCCCTGCTTCTCCCGGCTCAACTTTCCTCTCGCGGTCAGCACCGCATGCACTGCGCGCTTTCCGGACTTCTCACAGCAGCGGCTGTGGTCCTGGGGAGCTCTACAGCTTATCCCCTCCAGACCCGCTACGGCGGATAGCAGGACTTCGGGACCATCGCACAGCCGATCACAGCTACGGCGTCCTCGTCTCCTGCGCAGCATTGTTCTGGTCTCCTGCTTCTCTAGATTCCTTTGCTCCAGCCCGTTCTCCTTCCTTCAAAATGGCAGGCACTTTTATATTTTTCAGGTGTGTTAAATGGCCCCAGGTGTGGGTCATTGTGCTCTCGTAGCTGACTCTGGAGGACTCCATTATGCAGACATGCCTGGTTGTTCCTCTGGTATGCCTCCATAGTCCTCTTCTTCATCTCAGTACCCAAAGGGTGTTTGAGGTTGTCAGATTTGATAAAGGAAACCTTGTCACCTCTGTTTGGTCTCTGATATATATATATATATATATATATATATATATATATATATATATATATATATATATATATATATATATATATATATGTTCATGAAATGAGCATGTGTCCTCTTAGTTGGCCTCCTGTTTGTCCCAATACTACAATGTTGTTTCTGGGGAGCAGATTAAAAGGAGGTGAAGGGAAAAGATTGACAATATCCCAGCAAGGCTTTAGGGATAGAGGGCTCATTGTGAAAGGTAAAGGGGGGATACTGTGTCTCACCCAAGGGTGTCCTGTCTCCTGTCCCCAAGTTACCTCCACCCAGGTGATCCTCCCTCACATTTCCACCCCCAGGTTGGGGATCCAAAAGTGGTGGCCTTTCCATGGCCACCTGAGAGGAGGTTTCTGTGGAAAAAGAGGTGAGGGTGTCCTTGGGTTCCTCACAATACCGATACAAATATTGCTTGATTACACTACTCAAACAAATTCCACTCTCTGGTGGTGGAAGTTGTTCTTTGACTTTTATTTAATTAAGTAATTAAATTCACCAACACCTGGCATATAACAAATGAGACAGCAGTTTGAGGGGATAGCTAACAGCTCGTAGCTTGCTCTCTGTGCCTCTGCCGTCTGTGCCTCACCTGTGCTTCTCTGCACTCTGTGTCACCAATGATGTGATGAGGCGGGGCTGAATTGGCGCATCAATACATCATCCCCAATTGTTACTAATATAATTGTTACTAATAAACTTCATACTGACTGAATCGCTGCTTGCACAATTTCTCCATTCTCACCATGGGCTTTATCATGAGCAGGCACGTCTTTCTGGTCACCTCTGTTGCGCTGCTACTGTGCGTTCCCTGCTACAGCAACACATTTTGCACTTCTTTGATACCTTGCTACTCTGGCCATGTTCCATTTCTTGTCCAGTGGTGATCATGTCTCAATTTGTTTCCGTGACTAATGGACTGTTGTATTTTGAGGAAGTTTCCTTGCCTTATTGGAACATTTGTACCTTGACGAGATCCACAACATTGATGTGGCAGCATTCCTGTTATCGAATGTCTCCCTCTGATGTCGCTGACCCTTTGATACTTTTCTTCCAATTATTGTAATGGCTAGCTCTTGACTCCCACCTCAGGGCTTTGTCCATGCTGCATTTCGCTTGGTGTTGGTCTCTATACTACCGCTCAACTAGTGCATGAGGGTGTCCACATAGCAGGTAGCTGAGCGAGTGGACCACATGCACAAATGGAGGTGTACCCACTCGCATGAGGACCTGGAACTCTACCTCTCTGCCCTAAACTCTCTCAAGTCCTCTCTTAATAGAGCAAAAACAGATTTCTACTGTACCCACACTCCAACCCACCTTGCTAGCTACATGGCACCCTAAACTCACGCCTCACAAGTCTATGACTATCAACTCCACACTCACTACTCATTATTATGTTGCCTAGCAACTGAGAAGCTCAATTGACCAATCCTTTCCGCCGGTAGGCGGAAGTGCCGGCGGCCACGAAAAGGCCAGAAAAAGGCCCTGTTTGCCCCTGTTTGCCCGTGGGAGCCGTGGATAATCTAGACTTATCCCAATACGTAAAGCATCCAGTGAGCCAAGCAACCGTAAGTACTGTTGTCCCCCATATTCGCTTAACTTCGTGCCCAGATCCAATAAGTGTGGAACGATGCGTACGCTATTTAATCAGACTATCTGTATAGAACCCATCATACTTCACAGTGTTATGTTGCCGGTTAACTTAACTAGGTTAATGCCCTTTATGACAATTGCATTGTTGTTGTTCATGCCTGCAAACTGCATTTTCAACATACTTCACTCCTACATAAGTAATGCACTCTGTATGTCGCCACTTTCTACAAGCCCTGCCCATATGGTCTTCAATGATGTACTATACTAGCCTCTGATACTGCACTGTACTAGCCTGGCCCTATAGCCTCTTGTTGCTGCACTGTACTAGCCTGGCCCTATGGTCTTTTGCCCCTGCACTGTACTAGCCTGGCCCTATGGTCTTTTGCCACTGTACTGTACTAGCCTGGCCCTATGGTCTTTTGCCACTGCACTGTACTAGCCTGGCCCCATAGCCTCTTGTCGCTGCATTGTACTAGCCTAGCCCTATGATCGTTTGTTGCTGTACTGCACTATGGCCCTATAGCCTCTTGTCGCTGCACTGTACTATCCTAGCCCTATGGTCTTTTGTTGCTGCACTGTACTAGCCAGGCCACATGGTTTTTGATGCCACACAGTACTACTCTATTTGTATGCACTCTAGCCAAATTGAATCTGCCTATTTTTAAGCACCCTTTCCATAATCGAATCTGCCTATTGTGCGCATTCTAACCCAACCTTCAAGTTAAACACCACTACTGCACACCAACAGATCCCTACCATGCTCACCTGGCTTACCCTCATCGTGTTCCCGTTTTGTGTCATGCCAGATAGTATACCTTGCAGCAGAAACAACTACACAGTTTTCAACAATGGCCTTGTCAAACCCGCATGCCCAAGACACTTCCCCATTCCCTGCCCCACACCGTTCCTGCCCACTACACCACCCTTCCCACCTAGCTACTACCAAAGCTACACTACCAGTGACAACCTCGGTGACACTTTAGCCAACCTCATTACTGATACTGACAAAACCTCATGTCACCAGCCTAAACCCAGCCTACTGTGCCAGGTTGGTGGCGCCAATCCCATTCACCCCAAACCTATCTCTAAGTCTTCTAGAACTAATCACCTTGGCAACATAGTCACCATCAACCCGAACCTCACAGACTGTAACATTAGACTAGGCACTAGACTCCCCCATAGGAATAGTAACCCATCAGCCAAATTCTCTACTAAGTCCAATAAAAATAGCACCATCTCCAACAATTCCAATCCATTCCAATTAAAAGGAGCACTTCTAAATGTCAGGTCCCTTGTGGCCCATCCCACAGAGATCGCTGATATCATCCTGACCAACAACCATGACCTCCTAGCCATAACAGAAACCTGACTAAATGAGGCAGCAGGACCATATTTAACCCTAGCTATCCCTGACAACTATTCCATCCTCAGAGCTGATAGACCCAATGCTCGTGGAGGAGGCGTAGCTATCATCTTTAAATCTTCTATTGACCTTAGATCGGTCACCTCCTCCCCGCTAAAATCTTGTGAACATCTCACAATCAAGCTACAGACTTCTCCCAAAAGTACAATCTCCAATCACCTAATATATAGGCCCCCAGGTCATCCCGGCTCCTTTGAAGAAGATATCACTTCTCTAATAGCTGAGAATTCTAAACCATCAGCACAAACCATCATCCTTGGAGACTTTAATCTTGGGTACAATGACCCCAACGACCTTCCAGCCTCCTCCCTATCCAACGCCTTCGCTGAGCATGGCTTCATACAACTTAGCGCTCAACCCACTCATCAGAAAGGCAGAATTATTGACTGGGTTGCTGTGCTAAATTGTAGCACCACCTGTATGGCTGCCCCACCTCTCGCATGGACTGACCATTATCTCATCTCACTAGATATTAATATCAATAACCGAGAACCACCCTTAACGCACTTCCGGCCACGGCTGACCTGAATTTACTGGTCAACACCTATAATGACTCCATGGCCAAAGCCATTGACACTATCGCCCCACTGAAAGTGCGCAAAGGTAAACCCAGAGCACATTTGAACTCTTGGTATTGAGGAAAAAGAAAGCCAAACTAGAAACACTCTGGAAAACGACACCTTCCACTGAAATTAAAACGAATCTCATTAACACCACGTCCTTATATAAAAGTGAGATAATAGGTGCTAAGAAAGAAGCCTACAACGTTAGGATAAACCAGGCAGGTTCCAGCACCAGAGAATTATTCAACATTCTAAAGGAATTAGAAAACCCTCATCCGCCAGTAGATACCTGTACGAAGGACAAACCGTGGTGCACTAGCATCTAGAATGCCCTAGCCAATAAAATCACTGGGCTCCAAACCAAAATAGAGTCCAAACGACAACAACTTACTTGTAGCAAGGCCACCAGCCCCGGCACTCATCCTACCACCGACACTAATTCAGGCTTCACATTCAAGAAGGTAACTATACCTGAAGTACAAAAAATTATAGCCTCTCTGAAACCTTCCAACTGTAAAGGAGATAGTTGCTCGGCCCAGATTATAAAAGATGCAGCCAGAGATCTATCCCCTTTCATCACTAAACTTATAAACCTATCTTTTTCTACCAACTCAGTCCCTAGCAATCTGAAACAATCTTGGGTTCTCCCACTTCTAAAAAAACAAACATTAGACCCAGCCATACCCACTAACTACAGACCCATCACCACCGTCCCATTCCTGCTAAAAATCCTAGATAGAGTTGCTTATCTGCAAATTCAAGATTATCTACAGACCAACCAACTACTGGGAATTCGTCAATCTGGCTTCAGACCCCAACATGGAACCGAAACAGCCCTTGTTGACCTCAAAAGTCAGATTGATGAACTTAATGATAAAGGCAAGGCTACCATCCTACTTCTGTTAGACCTCTCAGCAGCCTTCAACCTGGTTGACCACGAAATCCTCTGCAACCACCTATCATCAGCAGCTCACTTCTCCTCCTCTGCTGTCACGTGGATTCAATCCTTCCTCATTAACAGAACCATGAGGGTCTTCTCACCTGAAGCTGCAGCTGACCCTATCCCCATCACATGTGGTGTCCCACAAGGCTCCTATGTTTCACCCACTTTGTATAACATATTTACAAAGCCTCTATTTGACAAACTGGACCATCCCGGTGTCACCTACACCAATTATGCAGATGACACCCAGATACTCCTGACCTTATCAGGTAACTACAACGCTGACATCACCGGGATCAACAAAATCTTCACTATCATTCAGGCATGGATGGCCACACACGGGCTCTGCCTGAACGATGAGAAAACTGAACTCCTCCTTGTCGGCTCTCCCAACAACCTGCTGAGACTCAGCCCTAATTACACTAGTATCATCATTGATGGAAACACTATTCCCATTGTTAAAAGCGTAAAAACTCTAGGTTTCTACCTTGATGCCAACACCAACCTCTCTAAACAAATCAACATAACTGCCTCAGCCACTGCCTACACAGGTAAGCTGATCAGAGCGTGTAGACCTTTCTTGTCCTCCAATAGTTGCCTCATACTGGCTAGGGCCCTTATACAGTCCAGACTGGACTATTGCAACAGTCTTTACCTAGGTGCGAACCAATCCATAATCAACAAACTGCAGGTACTCCAGACAACGCTTTACGAGCGGCATTAAACATTCCCAGGCGAGAGCACATCTCTACCATTAGAAAATCATGCAAATGGCTCTCCATACAACAACAAAAAATCGACCTAAAAACTATCTGCCTCATATATAAAGCCTTGTACCACCAAGCCCCCCCCCCTCATCTCACCAACAAGTTTACCTTGAAACCTGCCACGAGAACCACAAGATCCACTAACACCCTATGCCTAGTGGTGTCCAGATTCACTCTAAAAAGAGCGGGAGGAACTAGCTTCACGGTCCTTGCCTCCCAACTTTGGAACACTTTACCATTGAAAATCAAATCCATATCTACCTTTCAATCATTCAGAAAACACGTCATCTCATGGCTACTGAATAAAGACCAACACTTCTCTGCCATATCCCCCTTTTCCCTCCTCCACTGGACAGTCTTGCCCTGTATTTTAAATGTGATGTATAACTTGTAAAATGTACCTTGAACTTGTTGTAGAACCTGCAAAATGTATAAAATGTATTCTGTAACCGCCTACCTATGCGCCCTCTAACCTCTGGGTCTGGAGCGCTATATAAATAAAATAAACAAACAAACAAACTCACAGCTAATGACCTAGTTGAATTCTTTGCTGCAAACATTTCCAAAATGAGAGACTCTCTCCTGACCTTCCTCACACTCCCTCCTCCTACATATTTTACTCTGCCTACTCTACCATCCTCCTATGCCTTTATCTCCTACTTTAGTCACACTAAAACTGAAGAACGATCTCTACTGATGAATGAAGGCTAACCTCTTGTGCCCCTTCAGACCCTCTCGCTTCTCAGCTAGTCAAGCCTAATGCCACTTTAGTGGCCTCTCACCTAGCTGAACTCTTCAACTTGCCCTTTGACTCTGCTTGCTTTCCCTCTATTTTCAAAACGCCCCTGGTCATCTCACTACTAAAAAGGAAGAGGCTGACCCAAATCTACCAGCAAAATTTCACCCGGTGTCTCTCCTGCACTACTCTAAAATGCTTGAAAGGGTTGTGTTCAACAGTCTTACCAATTTCTTAGAGATACACAACCTTCGAGACCCCCTACAATCAGGTTTCTGATCCGGTCATTCCACAGACACTGCTCTCATGAATATCTCCAACTTCATCTCCTCTTCTAAGAACTTCAACATATCCTCTATCCTAATTCTTCTCGACCTGTCCGCTGCCTTTGACACTGTTGATCACTCTGCTCTCCTTAATACTCTGTTTCTTCTTGGGAAATGGGATCAAGCCCTTGCCTGGATTGAATCCTACCTTGCACCTCGTCATTTCTCTGTTGTCTGGAGCAACAACACCTCTGAACTCCCTTCTCTAACGGTTGGTGTTCCACAAGGCTCTGTCTTGGGTCCTCTCCTCTTCACACTCTACACCTCTGCTCTTAGGGCACAAATCTCCTCCTTTGGATTCTCGTACCAACTCTTCATTGGTGACACACAAACCGTCTTCTCTTTTCCTGAACTCTCCTCTGATCCCTCTATCAAAATTTCTCTCTACCATTAAATATTGGATTGCGTCCCACTATGTGATGTTAACCTCACCCAAATTAGAGGTGCTCTTCTTCCCTGCCAAATACTCTCATCTATTCCTTTGCATATACAGTTCCTACATGGCACTCTCCTCTACTCTTCTTCAGCTAGAAACCTCAGTTGCATCTATGACCCTTTTCACACCTTCTCTACTTTCATCTCCAAAACTGCAATGGCGGCTCACCTCAACCTGAAAAATATTAGGAAAATCAGGCACCTCCTTCATTTAAAACACTGCCATAAGAACTTTCTTTTGTATTCTTTCAAATGGACTACTGTGCCAGCATCCTCTTTGTTCTAGCCAACTATGCTTTCTGTCCTCTTGACAAGATCGTTAATTTTGCCATCAGGACTCACTTTGAACTCCCTCACTTCACACCTACTTCCTCGTACGGTCAACAGGCTGGATAGCTGATGATGCAAAATGGCCAGATCAAAAATGTTCCCCTGGATCACCAATCTATCTGTGGAAAGGCACCACTATATCTATCCTTATCTAGTCAACTCTACAAGCCTTCTAATAAACTCTGCTATGTCAACTTCACTAGTCTTGTGGCACCTCGCCTTCCATGTGCTTCCTCTCGCTTCCGCTCTTTCTCTCTTCTTGCTTCACTTCACTGGTTATTTATGTAACTGGTATTGATGCAATTGTTTATCCAAACTGCACTGGCACATATGTGAAATGTATAAATTGGGTTTTTTAAACTTGTAAATGTTCTGCTTGGTGCAAGCGTTAAAATCTGCTTCAAAAGGGTGTACCAGTTAGACATTCCCCACGGAAGACCTGGCCAAAGCTGAAAATGTGTTCAGGGAACTTGCTTTCAGTCCATGCTTTATTAATAAACTATGAGTACCCATTACTTTAGGAAGGTTTGTTTGATTTGAACTATTTGTATAGCGTAAAAAAAGCAAATGGGGGTACCAAGCAAAATAAATTGCGTCTTGGCACAGGTGATTTTGGCACAGAATTAGAGCGATCAATTGCATTGGAACGGTTGGATTGCATGGAACGGTTGGAATGCATGGAACGGTTGGAGCGCATGGAACAGTTGGAGAGCATGCTTCGGATGTCACATGGTGATGTGGTGTGCGGAGGCCGAGAGCGCTCAGTGTGCGCTGTACATAGCATAATACACCTTCAAAATTAATTTTATGAAACACATACGTTTCTGGAAATCTTTGCCGTTTAGATCCTGTTTTATCAAATGCCTCTTGCGAGATCTCTAAATGATTTTTTAGGTTTAAATGTTGAAGGTATTTGTACCGCGCACCGTCACCAACGGCGTTGGTCCCCAGGCACTTTGGCGGATCTGGAAACGAGAAGGCAGATCTGCAAACGAGAAGGCGGGATGGGTTAGTAGGGTGAAGAGGGAATAGGATAGTGCATAGCTCCTAACTCACACGCTTTTGGACGGTGTCACCCGGCTTGTAAACAGCAGACTCACCCGCCAAGCCTCCTGCACGCCCATTTGTTTCAATGGGCTCTGACCCGCCAAAAACAAAATCTCGGGTGTTTTCACCCGCCTTTGCGACACAAATGGTTGAGAGCTATGATAGTGGGGGGAGTGGTGTTCTGTTGGCAGCTTCATTTCAGTATACACCGTGCGCTGCGCTTTGGTGCGCGGTGTGTCATGTTGTTATAAAGCGTTGGAGATAGCTGTGTCGTCGTGTGGAGAATTATTTTCTGGGGAAATGATCATGTTTCTCGCAGTCAGGGAGGTGAGTGAATGTGACTGCTGCGGTCGTGTATTTGCTGCAGCAGGCCCTGCCATTGGGGCGGGAGTCCCGCCGCAGCCTCCTCAGCCTCCTCAGCCGCGCGGCCTGCTTCGCCGCCCAGGGGCGCACGCAGTTCGTGGCGCTTCGAGGCCTTGAGTTTCGGAGGCGGCAGACGGAGTGCGGGCCCCCGGGGGTTTGGGGTTTGAACGTTGGAGTGCGGTCGGCGTGTTTCGGGTCGGTGGTCGGGCTGTTGAGGGGTGTTGCGCGGGTGGCGGATGCGTTTAGTAGTGGCGGGAGAAGCGGAGCTGGGGTCGGGGAGTGAGTTGGTGGGGGGCGTTTGTTTGTGGTGGGGTGGCTGTTGGTGTGGATTGGCTGGGTGTGGTTTGTGGTAGGGTGGCTAGTGGTGCGTGTGGTAGTGTGGGTGTCGCTTGGGTTAGTCGCGGTGGGTTGGCGGCAGCGCGCGGTGCCTCGCCTGAAGCGCATGTGTAGGCGTACGGGCTGGGGTCTCGCGGGTCTGCGCGCCGGTCTCCGGGCTCCCTGGGTGGTGTGAGTTTGGGGTGTAGTGTCTGTTGGTGTGGATTGGTGGGGTGTGGTTGTTTGCGGTGGGATTGCGGGTGGCTGGTGTTGGATTGGTGGGGTGTGGTAGTTTGCGGTGGGGTTGCAGGTGGCAGGTGTTGTTTTGGGGTAGTAGTTGTTTGTGGCTGGAGGTTCGTGTGTGGGTGTCGCTTGGGTTAGTCGCGGTGGGTTGGCGGCAGCGCGCGGTGCCTCGCCTGAAGCGCATGTGTAGGCGTACGGGCTGGGGTCTCGCGGGTCTGCGTGCCGGTCTCCGGGCTCCCTGGGTGGTGTGAGTTTGGGGTGTAGTGTCTGTTGGTGTGGATTGGTGGGGTGTGGTTGTTTGCGGTGGGATTGCGGGTGGCTGGTGTTGGATTGGTGGGGTATGGTAGTTTGCGGTAGGGTTGCAGGTGGCAGGTGTTGTTTTGGGGTAGTGGTTGTTTGTGGCTGGAGGTTCGTGTGTGGGTGTCGCTTGGGTTAGTCGCGGTGGGTTGGCGGCAGCGCGCGGTGCCTCGCCTGAAGCGCATGTGTAGGCGTACGGGCTGGGGTCTCGCGGGTCTGCGAGCCGGTCTCCGGGCTCCCTGGGTGGTGTGAGTTTGGGGTGTAGTGTCTGTTGGTGTGGATTGGTGGGGTGTGGTTGTTTGCGGTGGGATTGCGGGTGGCTGGTGTTGGATTGGTGGGGTATGGTAGTTTGCGGTAGGGTTGCAGGTGGCAGGTGTTGTTTTGGGGTAGTGGTTGTTTGTGGCTGGAGGTTCGTGTGTGGGTGTCGCTTGGGTTAGTCGCGGTGGGTTGGCGGCAGCGCGCGGTGCCTCGCCTGAAGCGCATGTGTAGGCGTACGGGCTGGGGTCTCGCGGGTCTGCGAGCCGGTCTCCGGGCTCCCTGGGTGGTGTGAGTTTGGGGTGTAGTGTCTGTTGGTGTGGATTGGTGGGGTGTGGTTGTTTGCGGTGGGATTGCGGGTGGCTGGTGTTGGATTGGTGGGGTGTGGTAGTTTGCGGTGGGGTTGCAGGTGGCAGGTGTTGTTTTGGGGTAGTAGTTGTTTGTGGCTGGAGGTTCGTGTGTGGGTGTCGCTTGGGTTAGTCGCGGTGGGTTGGCGGCAGCGCGCGGTGCCTCGCCTGAAGCGCATGTGTAGGCGTACGGGCTGGGGTCTCGCGGGTCTGCGTGCCGGTCTCCGGGCTCCCTGGGTGGTGTGAGTTTGGGGTGTAGTGTCTGTTGGTGTGGATTGGTGGGGTGTGGTTGTTTGCGGTGGGATTGCGGGTGGCTGGTGTTGGATTGGTGGGGTATGGTAGTTTGCGGTAGGGTTGCAGGTGGCAGGTGTTGTTTTGGGGTAGTGGTTGTTTGTGGCTGGAGGTTCGTGTGTGGGTGTCGCTTGGGTTAGTCGCGGTGGGTTGGCGGCAGCGCGCGGTGCCTCGCCTGAAGCGCATGTGTAGGCGTACGGGCTGGGGTCTCGCGGGTCTGCGAGCCGGTCTCCGGGCTCCCTGGGTGGTGTGAGTTTGGGGTGTAGTGTCTGTTGGTGTGGATTGGTGGGGTGTGGTTGTTTGCGGTGGGATTGCGGGTGGCTGGTGTTGGATTGGTGGGGTATGGTAGTTTGCGGTAGGGTTGCAGGTGGCAGGTGTTGTTTTGGGGTAGTGGTTGTTTGTGGCTGGAGGTTCGTGTGTGGGTGTCGCTTGGGTTAGTCGCGGTGGGTTGGCGGCAGCGCGCGGTGACTCGCCTGAAGCGCATGTGTAGGCGTACGGGCTGGGGTCTGCGCGCCGGTCTCCGGGCTCCCTGGGTGGTGTGAGTTTGGGGTGTAGTGTCTGTTGGTGTGGTTGTTTGCGGTGGGATTGCGAGTGGCTGGTGTTGGATTGGTGGGGTGTGGTTGTTTGCGGTGGGGTGGGGTGTGGTTGTGTGGAAGTGTGGCCTGTGTGTTGATTGGTGTAGGTGGTGCACATCATCCTTTAGGATGGGGAAGCGCCTGCGTGGGTCCGCCCACGCGTTCGTTAATTGAGAAGAAGAAGAAGCTTCGCCGCCCGAGCCGCGGCCTGTAGTCCCGCCGTTCACCAGAGGGGGCCGCGCCTCACCCGGCCTGCAGTGCGCAGCGCTCCCGGCGGCGGCGCTGCTGCGGCCTGAGTTTAAGGCTCCCACCCAGTGCCCGCCTCCTCGTCCCTCTCCTCCCCATCGCACGCCCCCCGCCCCGGTCTCTCCGAAGATGGCGGTGTCTGTGTTCCCCGGCGTGCGACTCCTCACAATCGGGGACGCCAACGGCGAGATCCAGCGGCACGCCGAGCAGCAGGCCCTGCGGCTGGAGGTCCGGGGGACGCCCGAAGCGGCGCTCATCGCTCTCTACAGCCGTGAGTGCGCCGCGCGGGGCTGGGCTGGGAGCTACGCGAGACCGGGGATGTGAGGCCTGCCTGACTGCAGCCAGGGGGGGGGGGGGGAGAGGCGTGCGTGCGTGAGCCCAGGGGAGGGGAGGGACGGTTCCAAGCCGGCAGACCACGCGCGGCCGGGGATCAGAGGCCTGCTCACGGCTGTCTCCCCGGAGCACAAAGTGGCCGAGTAATTTGGGGACACAAGGGATGGTAAGAGGGAAGCGCTCTGTTTAATTAGGTTCACAAAGTCTGCACAACTCTCCGTGTTATGAATACGTCTCGCACAACCCCAATAAGCGAGATTCCGCGGCTGAACGCACCCCACACATCGGCATTTGCGGATATGTGGGTGCTGTCCAGAAAGCCATGCTGGAGACCCTTTTCTGCTTGTCCCAGAAGCAGTGCCTGTGCTCCCCCCTGGAAACACAGTGATTGTCCTTCTCATGCCCCACTAAGAAACACGGTCTATGCGCCCCTTGTGACTTCACCGAAAGCAACGCCTGTGCCCTCTTGGTAGCAATGCCTGTGCTCCTTTAATGCCTTCAGGTAAGTGGGGTCTGTATCTCTCCTGCCCTCCTTCCCCTCTCTCAGGAAGCAGGTCTGTGACCCGTTCATGCACCCAGGTAAACGGTGTCTGTGCACCTCTGCAATCCCTGCCTTCAAGGAGATGCCTATGAATCTGTAATGCCCACCCAAAGCATTGTCGGTGCCCCTGTCATGCTACACCTGAAGCAGTGTGTGTGTGCGCGCCCCTCTCATTGACGCCTTATCGGCCTGCCCCTGGAAGCTGAGCCTGTGGCCCCCCTGCTGTAGGGTCTGCTCTTCTCAAACCGACCTGCAGCAGTGTCTGTTCCTCTGGAAGCCGTGCCTGTCCTGGCCTGAAGCCCGTCCCATATGCCCCTCTCCAGTGTCTGTTTCCCCTCTACTACCCCACGCTCACGGAAGAAGTCTCCTTCTGGAAGCAGGTCTGTCCCCCCTCTCATGCTCTCCAGCCTTCCCAGGAAGCAGCGCCTGTGCCTCTTTCATACACCTAGGAAAGCAGTATCTGTGCCCCTCGCATGGACCCCTCCTTAACCTGCCCCTGGAAGCTGTGCGTGTGCCCCTTTCATCTACCCATGAAAGCAGTGTCTGTGCCTCCCCTCGAAGTGGTGTCTGTGCTCTTCCCATATGCTCTCCTGGAAGCAGTGTCCGTGCCCATCTCACTGCCCTGCACCCCTCCTGGGAGCAGCCAACGGCACTCAATGCCAAGCTGGTAGCGGCCAACTTACCACAGCAGCTTTCCAGTATTCTTTTCACAGCCTTTTTTTCACATTTCCATGGCATTTCTTGTGGGTTGTGCTGGAGTTGGTGAATTTCTTTTTATATTTGAGGGTAGTAGCGGGAATTTAAAATGGGATCTGGGGGGCTTGCCCCCATAAACATGGCTGCCAGGAAAGTTGGCCTACGATCGGCTGTACCAGATCTGCTAGGCTTTCCTCCCATGTTAGTAGAGCGTTTGTGCTACTCTCATTGTTGCCCCTCCCCGAAGCAGCCACTGCCCCTTTCATGAACATGTTGAATCAGTACCTGCGCCCCTTGCATGCACCCAGCTAAGCAGTGTCACTGCCCCCTTGTGCACCCCTCCTTCACTTGTCCCTGGAAGCCGTGCCTGTGCACTCCCCTCCCCCCACCTCCCAAGCAGTGTCTGCGCCCTTTACACATTGCCCCTTCCTGAAAGGTGTTTCCCTCTTATGCCCACTGAAAGCAGTCTGTGCCCCTCCTGAAGTAGTCTGTACCCCCTCTTGCCCCTCCTCTGAAGCAGTGCCTGTACCCATCCCATATGCCCACCTTTCCTGAAGGAGTGCCTGCGCCTTTTGAATGCCCCCAGCCTGATGCCGCGTCTGTGATCCTTTCCTGCTTATGAGCACACCCAGTTATCTCTGAGATACCATGCAAGTGCTCTATTTAACACACTCACAATTTTTTGTATCGCATACTGGTCACTCTGGACGTAAATTCTTTATATAAGTCTATCAAACCTGACTTGGCTATAGCAAGTGTGAACTACATATTTAGACCACAATCTGCATTTTACCATGACCGCATATTGATACAAGACCTGTTAAATTTTGCTTTGAAAATGTTTCTGATTAATGGTGTTTACTATAAACATGAAATTGGTATTGCGGTGGGGGCAAGCTTTGCTCCGGGTCTCGCCAATATTTGTATGCATCAGTTCGAAGAGTACTATGTGTTTTCCTAAACAGCTTTCTTGAAATACATAAATCTGTGGCGTCGATACATCGATGTAATTATGATTTGAAGCAGCTTACAGGTTGACTATCTTCATGCCAATACTTGGGGATTGTTAGTCACTGCAGATCAAGCATTGATTTCCTGGGTCTTCAAATATGCATCTCACCGACTGGGACGGTCCATTGTGGGTCAAACAAAGATGATGATAAATTTCCACTGTTTTTATAATTGTCTGTATCGATTGATGTTGTTCTCACATGCCAAGCACCACCATTATAGCTAAAATTGTCTGTTGATTACAATATTTTTTTACAATGGGGAACATGTGCACCACATGTCTTTCCCTCTACTCGTGCATAATTCTTGTCATAATTGTCAACCTGTTTTAATGGAGTAAGGCCATCTAGTTTGAACCACAGAGGCATGTTCATATGTTCGTTTGAATCACAAGCGTTACTTTGGCAATATAATGTATCGGGTTTTGAATGCAGCTCTGACGTGGGCAGATCATGATCGATACGTGTAGTAAATTGGTTCAGAGTGTTGCTTTTGAATTCTTGGCTCCCTCAGCCAAGCTTATTCTTGAGTATTTACTAGTTTTTCTATAATGACCCTTTCCAAGATGGCGGCTAAGTTAGTATGACCCGGCGGTTCCAGTTGCTGGGTATATGGTCCACTCTTTGGTGGTTATGAGTGGCTGCAACATATGAGCTTGCACCAGTTCAATAGAGCTAAGATGCTGCTATTGTTTCACTACCAGAGGTATTGTAAGCTTCAGTGTGTTTATGGACTATGGTCCATAAATTGTTATATTTTTTTGTGTGTTTTAGCTTCCGCAATGACCGTGATTATTTGTCTGTTAGATCAGGTATGAAAAGCGCACTTCATACGGTTGGTAGCCCAGAACTCACCTTTGGGAATTGGACTTGCTTTGTTTATGCAGTGTGAGAATTTACTATTGTGTTTCTTGAGTTGGGTCCGAACACCCTGGGGGTTGTTGGTATTAAAGTTCTGTTTCAAGGTAGGTGATGCATGTTCTAGGCTGCTCACCTGAGTCGATCTTTGTGTTCACTTAAACATAGTAGTACTACAGTTTAGACTTGGGGTACCCATGTAACAAGTACTCTGTCATAATTCTCCGCTTTAATATTCCACTTGGCGGTCTTGTACACAAGCATGTTGTTAGATGTATAATATCCTACACCTGTGCAGTAAATCGTGTAGGGAGATGAGCTGAATGTGGTGCACCTGTTGTTCATTTTTTGTTTAGGATGGCAGGTTTATTTTGTCGTGCAATGCAGCATTGAGCTAATTGGGACAAGAGTATGTGGTAGTGTGGTAACTACTACTTTTCCTTATTTCTTGTCTTCTCTTTTTCTTCTAATGTGAATGCGGTTATATATTATGAATTAACCGTTCTCCCGCCCCAATGTATGCACCAAATACCTTTACATCAATTGATTGTTAACAATGATACAATACATAAATGTATGCCATGGTTATGCATAACTGCAATTAATTGTTTGCCCCATCTATGCAATGGGGGAGTTCCACAAATGACCTGTGGGGTTTACCAATTGTTGGGTACTCTGTAATTATCTCGCAGTGATTTCGCATTTTTAACTGTATATCAGCTCATAACAGACTGGGCAGCGGCAGCCGAAACTCGTGTCAGGCTTTGCTGCTAAGAATACAACTTTGCCAAGACGCACGCCATGTGTTTGTACAGCGCAGTGTGATAGTGTTTTTGCTTTTAATTTTCACAAGATGTTAAAGAGCACTATAGGGAACAAGGATATCACGAAAGATTTGCAGCACTCCTTGTACGTTGTTGGGTGACGAGGGTATTATTTTGAGCTATGTCAAATTTTTCATCATGTGCTGCAGTGTTATTTCTCGCGGTTGTATCTGCAATTGCTGTTGTAGCATTGTCAGATGTTAGATATCCCACAGGGCCCTTAGTAAGCCATCCGTTAACAATAGTTGCATTGCCTACCCCCATTTTAATTTTTTTTATATCACTACTCCATATAAAGCTACATCTTAAAGAAAACAAGTTACAAGAGATCTGGCTGGAAACAAATACGTTCTGTTATAAACGGAGTTGTTGGACCCATGCACATCAATTGCAAGGTAAATACATTGAGACAAGACAATAGAGGGGGTGTGGGGGAACCCAATAGAGCGAGAGAAAGCTAAAGGGCGCACTTGGTGCAAATCATGCATAACAGCGTTTTTATTTATCACTGAGGTAGACGTGTTGTGGTACATATGTGATTTAAAATTAAAAAGTTAAAAAGTCAGACTTCAGTTGACCATACCTTTTTTATAGGATTTTCACATGGGGACAGGGTATTATTTGGTGGGCACTGAATGCGAACTGTTCAGTACTTTATTGATTTTGGGCTGGAGGGGTTTTCTGGGGTGCTTTGCAAACATTAGATAAGGTGCACCCAGTACCATAATTCACTGACTTTTACTGCAAGAGGGGTAGCATAGACCACCTCAAAAGGGCAGTTATATCTGGGCGCGTTCCACTGGCACATTTTTAGAAAAACGTGGTTGCATCAGTGAAAGGCTGACTTCTAAGGCCCACACTGCTCTCTGCTGCTCAGATGCCAGCAAGCCTGACTGACGCGGTTCAGCTCTTGCAAGCACTTTGCCAAGGTAAACCACCTGCTACCATGCATAGCATCGGCTCAGCCCCTAGTCCAATCACCCCCTCATATCTCAACTCTCCTTCCTCCTATCCACACACAGACTACAGTGCCTCAGTTTGCACGGAACCGCTGCGCCACCATTACCAGCTCTGAGACATTCCTACCAGAAATGCTCTCCTATGCCTCCGAGTCAAACTCCTGCCTAATACCCCCGAGTCCCTCCCAGTCCGCCCAGACACTCCTCCACCTACGCAGCCTACACCCCTACGGATCCACCAGAACACCACGCCCCCTCCACTCTGCTCAACCACATCCCTGCAGCCGTGAGTTCCCTTTGCCCCGTTAATGCCATGCATACTTCTACCATTCTACACCCTTCAAGAACTGTACTGCTGTCCAAGCTAAGTGGACTCCCCACCCCCCGGTGTAACAATCCGGGCAACCCCATTCTCTTTTACGAATACTCCCCTTCCGTGGATCAGTCCCGCTGCCAGCAAAAGCACACTGTGGCTCATCTCCGACATCACGCTACACCTCGACAATCTTGTCCGCGAACCCGTAGCACATTCTGCCGTGCCGGCCGTTACTACAACCCCAAGTTCCAACGTATGGGATGAAACATCACTGAAACTAAACTGCTTGTGCGCAAACTCTGCTCCTCGCAGAAATGTCCACCGCGGCAGCCAAGGAAAAAAGTCAAATCACACCCAACTGCTGCTTCTCCATTCAACGCAAACTTTGCCCTCAACATAGCGACCAGGACCACTACTCTAACTGTTGCCAGGGGTAGCACCCAAAAGGCTGTCGGTGATTAACACCCGCTAACAATTGATGCTAACAATGCTATGGTCACTAGTGATGCCCCAATTGATGCCAACAATGTTATTGATGCTAGTGATGCCCCAACAGTTGCCAACAATGCCACTCCCATCGCCACACCTCCCAACTATCTCTAAAGAAGCCACTGCATTAGCTGCCTTACCCACAAATAGCTCCACCACGGCGGCCTCCTACCCCACCCCTTCCAATATCCACACTAAGGTGCACCCGTATTCACTCCCAGCCCACGCACTCGACATTCATGACCTGCTCACCACCTATGACCTTGACCCTTAGCCATCTCAGAAACCTGGCTCCACAAAGCTTTGCCCCATCCATATCTCTACCACTCCTCTTTTCCCCCTCCCACCCTAGGGTATACCATATTCGGACCAGACTGCTCACACTCAAAAGGTGGTGGGGTAGCCCTCATAGTCAAAGACTCCACCCCTATCAGTAAAATCGATACCTCCACTGAAGGCAACAGCGACTTCCTACCACTAAAACTCACCACATCTCTCAATTGCACCTTCATGCTCTGCATTGGCTATCGGCCCCCAGGCCCTGTAGCTGAGTTCCAAGAGACCTTCATCCACCTCTTATCTGATAACCTTAAGCCATCCTACTAGGGGATATGAACCGGGGATTCAGTGATCGCGGAGACGTACAAGCCAAGTCTCTTGCTAAAGCGCTAGCGACCCTAGGGTTCAGGAAATCCATATCTGATCCCACTTGCATCAAAGGCTTCATCCTGGACTTGCTGGCAGACCATAATTGCCCTCCCCCTCCATCAGTTCCAACTCCCCATGCTCCTGGACTGACCACCATATCCATCTTGTTAAAAAAGTGGTCGCTCGTATTGCATCAGGGTGTGCACAAGGACCCGTCTCCACCCACTGTAAGAAAGGAACACAACCGCTATTAGGTATAAGGTATCCCGCTATCTTTCGCCCATGTCCGCATAGTCGATGTGCAACTCGCAGAATGGCCCAGTAGGGTGGGGCAGTGTACCTTTTATGTTGTTGTTGTTGTTATTTATTTTTTTTTTTTTTGTTCGTCCAGTGAGAGTGAGACCAGTACTATAACTCTGACCCGTGGTACAGTTGACAACCATTTTAGTAACTGCCTCCTGCAGATTGGGGACAAACCAGTCTTGTACATCTGCAGCAATGTGTTTGTATACATGGGGGGGGGGGGGACGTGATGCAGTTGGTCAAATTCGGCCACCAGCAACTCGTACGGCATAACTGCTTTGCACAAGGTTACTTGAGGCCACAATAAAGGCTCGTCACCAAAATTTTGATGGTAACCGGTAGGGATTTTTATGAGTCTGGCAATTGCTCCCTGCTCTACCACTGGATACTCTGGGGCAGTGGGCACCGGCAAATACGCTGCCTGCTTAGCTGCAGCGTCCGCAGCTGCATTGCACAGTGAGACCCCGTCTGTATTGTTAGTATGGGTGGCACATTTTTACCACTGCTGTCAAGGATGGTTGGGACAGAGCATCAACTGGCTTGTCTAGCAGCGCCGCAACTGGGGACCTGCCAGCTCTCCTAAACCCTGTCCACTTCAGTCACGCCTGGCCTGCATGCACTGTGTTGGTGACGTAAGCCGAATCCGCATAAATGTTGATGCAACACCTGTGAGATGCTGAAAGCGACACAATGAGTGCTATAAGCTCTGCTGCTTGGGCCAAATAGTGCGTAGGCAGTTGCTTTTGCACCAAATCCTTACTGCCGCCCCAGTAGCCAGTATGCCTCAAACCTAAACTCAGGTCGATAGTTGCTGAACCATAAACTAAAAGCGCCCCGCCCCCCACACCTCTCTTCAAGATGGCTATCCCTTGCCTTCAGGATCTCTTTCCCCCCGCCCCCCTCAAATGATACACAATCATGTGCTACCAGATCTTCCTCACTGCAAGATCTGTTTTGTCGTCGTTCAAGCAGAGGCCATGGGATGCCATCCATGCCTGAATGAGTAGGTATATCTTGTTTACCAAGGATGTGTTCTCGTCAAAGTTGCCCGAAAGGGTAATACGGATCTGGGTGTCATCTGCATAGTTTGTGTATGTGACACCAATCCGATTTTACAATGGTGTATTATATTCTGACTCTCGGGCCACCCCATCATCTCTATACCCACTGTCTTGTCAAATGCCTTCAGAACCTACTTACTTCCTTGGGCAATCCTCTTTTAATATCTAAATAGAAAAGGGTAACTGATCGGTCCCACTGGTCACCCGTCTCAGCTCGCCACATCGCCCGCACTTTTTTAAAAATGTATTGAGCAGCATCTTCATTGTACCCCGTTGTATTCTACATTATGGACTGTAAGTCAGGGGTGTCGGGGTACGCCCATTGCAGTGTCCCATACTTGTACCAAATAATAAAGTGCCAGTCTGTCGCCTCTAGTTTTACTCCAGGGTATCCTGCTTTGACCCACATGTCCCCAGCCTGGACCCCCACAATTGCAAAAAGTAGGCT